>NC_059343.1:33490833-34881666 GCF_018350155.1 Leopardus geoffroyi
GTGACAATGAAAAATTCCTGCAGAAGGTGCTGAATGTCCCCTGAGGAGGAAAATTTGCCCCTGCTTGAGAAGCACTGGTGAACGGCTTAGGGAATTGTAACAATTTCTGTGCCATTATCTCTAAGGTAAAGAAGTAGAACATTATTAATACTCCAGAAGCCTTTCCCATTCCTCCTCCCAGTCACTGCTCCCTTTTTTATCTCCCAAAAAGAAACACTATCCTGCTAACGTCATAGATGAGCTTTGACTCCTTTATACTTTATGTAAACTTAATGACATGGTGTGTATTTGTTTGTTGATAACTTTGTTAACATTATACTTGTGAGACTAGTGTATTTTGTCACCTCTATTAGTCATCTATTCGTTTTTACTGTTTGGTAATGTTACAGTTTAGAAGTATACATGAATTAGGGGCGCCTGGGTGGCTCAGTCGGTTAAGCGTCCGACTTTGGTTCAGGTCATGATCTCACGGTTCGTGGATTTGAGCCCCACATTGGGCTCTGTGCTGTCAACACAGAGCCTGCTTGGGATCCTCTGTCCCCCTCTGTCTCTGCCCCTCCCCTGCTTGCTTGCATGCTCTCTCTCTCTCTCTCTAAGGTAAACAAACCTTAAAAAGAAATATACATAAATTGATAAACTATTCTATCATTAATGAATATTTGGGATGTTTTCAGTTTTCACCTCTTACAAATAATGTTACTATAAATATTCTTGTACATGTCTCTTAGCACACATGTGTATGCATTTCTGTTGGATATATACACAGGACTAAAATGGCTGTGTCACAGAATACGCATGTGTTCCATTTCAGTAGATGATGCCAGATCAAATTTTAAATTTTCCGGAGTGGTTGTGCCACATTACCTTTTCATTAGCAGTGCACGGACATTGTAATTGTTTACATTTTTACTTTTTTGCTTTTATAATTTTGTTGACTATGTATAGTGGAGTAATTTACATTTTCTTTATTGCTAACAAGAATGAGAATATTTTCGTATATTTATTGACCATTTGAACATCCTTTCTGGTGAAGTGCTAGTTCAAGTCTCTTGCCTATTTTTCTGTTGTCTTTTACTGACTAATTTGAAGAACCTCTTTATATATCCTGCATACAAACCACGTTGGTTATTTCTGTTATAGATATTTTTCTGACTTGCCTTTTTTCTCTTAATGGTGCCATTTAATGAACAGAAATCTCTAATTTTTAGTGGCTCAATTCGTTTATCTCTTCCTGTTTGATTAGTGGGATTTTTTTTTCTATATCCTGTTAAAGAAAACTTTCCCTAACTTTCAAATCATAAAAATATTCTCCTATGTTATCTTCTGTATCATGATAGGTTTAACTTTTACCTTTAGACCTACAATCTGCCTGGAACTGATTTTTGCGTATGCTTATGATTTAGGGATTTATTTTTATATTTGAATATGTATATGTACATGACCCAGGAACATTCATTAAAATGACCATCATTTTTTCACTGTTCTACAGTGTCCCTTTGACAAACCAAGTATTATTTATGACTAATCTAACATTCTGCCAATGCCGCAGGTTTAAACTTGCAACCCTGTTCTTTTTGTTCAGAATTCCCTGGTTATTATTGACCCCTGGCATTTTCATATAAGTTTTAGAATCAGCTTAACAGTTCCCACAAAATAAACCCTATTGGCATTTTTATAGGAATTGTATTATATCCACAGATGCTTTTGGGGGAGTATTGACATCTTTCAGAATTTAGTCTCTCTATACACAAACACTATCTGCCTATTTATTTGCTTTTAATTTCTCTCAATAAAACGTTATAGTCTCTGGGTACAACTTTTACACATTATTAGATTTATTCCAAGTATTTGATTTTTATGTTATTCCAGACAGTATCTTTTTAAAATGTTTATTTTTAAGAGAGAGAGAGAGAGAGCAAGCGAGCAAGTCCATGAGCAGGGGAGGAGCAGAGAGAGAGGGGCACAGAGGATCTGAAGTGGGCCCTTAGGCTAACAGCAGTATGCCAAATGTGGGGCTTGAACTCACAATCTGTGAGATCATGATCTGAGCCGAAGTCTGACGCTTGACTGACTGAGCCACCCAAGTACCCCGAATAGTATCTTTTTTAAATTTTATTTTCTAATCGTTGCTATGTGGAAATACAATTGATTTGAATAGTCTGACCTTGTATTTAGCAATCTTTTTAAATTTACTTGTTGTTTATAACAGTTTCTGCGGAGCCTTTCAGATTTTATTTATATACAATCATGTCATCTGTGAAGAATGACTTTTATTTCTTCCTTTCTAATACTTGTATCTTTTTTGCCATATTGCATATTTGTTTTGAATTTTATTGCTTTCTGCCTTCTTTATTTGTTTCCTTCTTTTTGCTTTCTTTAGATTTAATGTATCTTTCACTAGTGACTTTTTTGCATCATGGATATTTAATTTAGAAATTGTGAATATAATTAATATGTTTAATAAAAGTCACTTTAAAGCATGGCCAGTCTATAAAAGAAGGTTATTTCAGAATAATATCATTCCATTTCCCTACGTGTATTGGATGACTTTTAGGTGAATAAATGTTATAGCCTTGCGTCCCCCTATGGAATCCTCTCTATGACATTTACTCTGGACTGAGATTTGGATCCCAACTCCTTCTCAAGTGACTTTAAAGCTGTGATGACTCAAACTTTTCAAGTTTCTATATTCCCTGATATTTGAATGGATATATTCTCATCCTTTAGTACATCTAGGTTCCATATTTTATATCTCGTTCTCGTTTTTTTCCATTTTTTTCGTTAATGATTTTTTTGATTCAGGTGTTTAGATGCTTGCTTTCCTAGCCTTTGTTTTTTCTAACATATGCATTTCAGAATATAAATTTTCCTGTTTTCACTGCTTCAGCTGCATCCCACACATTTTTATGTCAATTCATTTTAGTATCTTTACTACATTCTGTTTAATAATTTCCATCATCTTTTTCGATATGAGATCTTTATAATTGTCTTTCTTCTAATTTTATAAAACTTTATCTCTTTTTGATAGTGATTTCTAGCTTAATTCAATGCGGTCATAGGAAATTCTCTGATTTCAGTCTTTGAAATTTGGCTCAGCAAATGGTCATTGTTGTTAAATATTTCCTATGCCATTGAAAGAAAAAATTCTGCAGTGTTTATTTGAATATCCTAGATATATCTATTAATGATGTTTGTTAATCATGTTGTCCAAATCTCCCATATCCTTACTGATTTTTTTTAATCTGTGTATTCTGTCCAATATTGAGAGAGGTATATACTAACCTCTCTCAATTAATGATTATGGATTTTCTATCTATCCTTTTAGTTCTTTTTTTTAAGATTTTATTTTTAAGTAATCTCTATACCCACTATGGGGCTCAAACTCACAACCCCAAGATCAAGAGTCACATGTTCTACCAACTGAGCCAGCCAGGTGCCTCTCTATCCTTTTAGTTCTGATAATATTTTATTTATATATGTTAAAGTGATCGTCTTGAGTGCTTAAATATTTTGGATTTTGATATCTTATAGGTGTACATTATGAAAACTTGATCCTGATGGCAAGTTTTAATTTTTTCCCTAACGTTTATTTGTTGTTATGGCTGCAGCAGCATTTTGTGTGTGTGTGTGTGTGTGTGTGTGTGTGTGTGTGTGTGTGTTTCTTTTAGTGTATGGTTGGTAAATCCTTTTATCCTTTTACTTTCAACCCTTCTGTTTCCTTATATTTAAAGTGTCTCTTCTGTAAGTAGCATATAATTGTGCACGTGTGTGTTAAATCCTATCCAACAGTTGTCATTAATTAAGATATTTATTCCATTTGTACTAAAAAAGTTACTCATACATTTTACTTAAAATCTACCACCTATTTACTTGCTCTTTGTCCCATGTATTCCTTTCTTTATTTCAAATTATTGGCCTTCATTTAGGTTGTCTAAGTATTTTTTCTATTTCTCTTCTTTATTATTTATAGATTTTTTATCACTCATCTAGTGATTACTTGAGAGATTACGACATACATTCTTGACTTACTAAAATCTAATATAAATGAGTCCTTTTGGCAGTTCCAAGAAATACCAGAATGTTAAAATCCTTTAACTCCCTGTACTCCCCTTCTAGTGCTATCGTACATGTAAAATATCTGCATATCTATACATAGACATACACATGTATTTGTACTTACAGAGATACACATCTACACTTTGTCTTGGTCCATTCAGACAGCCGTAACAGAATAACACTGACTGGGCGGCTTATAAACAACACAAATTGATTTCTCACACTTTTGGAGACTGACAAGTCCAAGATCAAGGTTCTGGCAGATGTGTTGTCTGCTGAAGGCCTGCTTCTTGGTTCATAGACAGCTGTCTTCTCATTGTGTCCTCACATTGTGAAAGGGGCAAAGAAAGTCTCTGGGCTCTCTTGATAAGGGCCACAGTCACCTGCCAAGGGCTTTACCCCCAAATACCAGGACATTGGAATTGTGTTTCAACGTGAATTACAAGGGAGACACAGACATTCAGACTAACATACTTAATCACATAAGACAGTACTGTTAATTTATAGTTAATATTTACTTAGATTTATTGCACTGTTACCCTTTCCATTGCTCTGTATTTCTATTATTACATTTCGTGCTTCCTTCTGGGATAGTTTTCCTCTTGCCTAAGGGTTACCCTTCAGTGTTTCCTTTAGTGTAGTTCTCCTGGTGATAAATACTCAGTTTTTGTTTTTGTTTTTTTTTTAGCGATGCTTTACTTTATCCTTAATTTTCAAGCATGTTTTTGCCAGTTACTGAACTCTAGGTTAGAAGTTACTAACTTTCACTTATTTGAAGACCTTATTCCATTGACTTCTGGTTTCCAATGCTTCTGTCAGGAAGTAAGATACCATTATATTGTTGCTTTTTTGAAGGTACTGTTGACCCTTGAACAATGTGGGGTTAGGGGCACTGACGCCCCACATAGTTAAAAATCTATGTATAACTTTTGACTCCCTGAAAACTTAATAGCCTCTCTTGACCAGAAGCCTTGCCAGTAACATAAACCATTTATTACCACATATTTCGTATGTTACATGTGTTATATACTATATTTTGACAATAAAGTGAGCTAGAAAATCACAGGGAAGAGAAAATACATTTACATTACTGTACTGTATCAATACTGTAAGCTAAGTTTACATCATCTGTTTACAAGATGAATCATCTGTCAGTACCTACACCAATATTGTCTTCTTTGATATAAAATACTGTAGATATTATATATATTACATATATATTAAAGATATATATGATATCTTTGAAAGCAACGTTAGAAGATGGTAAGGAAACTAGTACATTGTTCATTGTATGTTAAATATCACTCACCTTATGCCTAGGTGAGCGTAGGCTGACCACTTCCATACATGTCTTGCACAAAATGTTCCACGCAGTGAATACTTAGGCCATGATGATGATGACACAAAATGTCTCATACGTTTCTTAACAGCACAGTTAATTAGATTTTCACACAGAGACACACACACATGTAACAGATAAGTTGATTATTAACTCTATGAACATAGAAGTTTATTAACTGTACAGCATGATGATTATTTACTATTCATTAAGTGGAAGTAGATCATCACAGAGGTCTTTGTCCTTGTCGTCTTCATGTTAAGTAGGCTAAGGAGGAAGAGGAAGGGTTGGTCTTGCTGTCTCAGGGGTGGCAGAGGCAGAAGAGCTCGAGGAGGTACAAGAGAAGGCGGGAAAGACAGGCACCCTCAGTGTAACTTTACAGAAATCCATTGTAATTTCTGACTTTTTTGCTTTTTCATTTCTCTAAAAATATTTCTCTGTGGTACCAACCCTTCTTTCATGGCTTGCTTTAGTTTGAGTGCCCCTATCATAGAAGGGTCCGTGTTGTGAAAGAAACCAAAGCCATGTTGAGTAACTGAGACTCCTCTGCTCAATTAGCTAATTTCAATTTGTTTTCTGGCACCACTTCTTCTATGTCTTACTCTTCATCATCTGTTCTTGTTCAGAAGTGCTTATCTCCATCAAGTCGTCTTCTGCTAATTCCTCTGATGTGATGTCTGTTAGCCCTTGAACTTCTCTAAGATTCATACCTTGAAACCCTTTACTCCTCACCTTTTTTGCCTTAACCAGAATCTCTTTCATGATTTCCTTGGCTGGCTCTGTATAAACCCTGTGAAGTCATGTACGACATCTGTGCACAGTTTTCGCCAGCAGAAATTTATTATTTTGGGCTGATGGCTTTTGTGGATTTTCCTAGAACAACAGTGGCATCTCCAGTGGTGTAATCTTCCCATGCTTTCATGTTTTCTCTATTAGGGTTCTCTTCCATAATGTTGACAATCCATTCCATAGAGTACCACATATAATGAGCCTTAAAGGTCCTTATGACCACCTGCTTTAGAGGCTGAATTAGAGATACTGTGTTTGGGCACAAGTAGACTACTTCATTGGTGTTGAACTCATGGTCTTCTGGGTGGTCAGGGGCATTGTCCAAATCAAAAGAACTTTAGAAGGTAGTACTTTACTGTCAAGGTGTTTCCTGACTTTAGGGACAAGAATCTTTGAAACCAATTTAAAAGCAGGGTTCTCATTGTTAACACCTTCTTGTTGTACAACCAAAACACTAGCAGCTGATGTTTATCTTCTTTCTTCAAGGTTAAGGGTTTAGCGGCTTTATAGATAAGGGCAGTGCTGATGATAAACCCAACTGCATTTGCACATAAAAGTACAGTTAGCCTATCCCTTCCTGTCTTGGATCCTAGTGTTCGCTTCTCTTCGTTACTAACAAATGTCCTTTGTGGTATTTTTTCCCCCAGAATAGGTTACTTTCATCTGCATTAAAAACCTATTCGAGCAAATATCCTTTCTCCTCAGTGAGTTTGTAAGTGCTGTCTGGAAACTCATCTGCTGCCTCTAAGTTGGCTAAAGATGCTTCTCCTCTTATCTTGACATTTTTTTTAAGGCAAACCTCTTTCTAAAATTACCAAACCATCCTTGGCTGGCATGAAATTCTCCAGCTTTAGAGTCTACACCTTTCTTTTGCTTTAAGTTGTCATATTATGATTTCATTTTTTTCCCCAAATCACATTAGAGTCTATAGGTTATGGCTTTCTTATGACAGTCCTGCACCTACATAAAAGCTGCATTTTTTTATACAAGATAGAGAGGTATTTTGCAAAAAGTGCAAGGTTTTCCCACCTGCTGGTGTAACTGCAGCAATGGCTTCATGAGTTTCTTTTTCTCTTTTTTACAGTGGTCCTCACAGTGGATTCATATATCTTGAATGGGTGGGCAACCACAGCCGCAGGCCTCAATCTGTGGTACATATCAAGCAATTCATCTTTTTCTTATAATATCATGACTTTTCTCTACTTCTTGGGAGCACTTCCAGTATCACTAGTGGCACTCTGTATGGGTCCAGTGGTGTCATTTGAAGTTTGAGGTATTGCACTAAACGCGAAAACTATGAGAACCATGAGGGATCACTTTTTACTGTGATACGTGGTTTACTGTAGAGATGAACTGTTCATACAGAGATGATTAGTGTCACATGGCACCTTAAGTAGATACTTGCAACACTTGAGCTCACTGCAAGAGCAACAGGAGGGGGCTACAAAATTACTACAGTAGTAGAGCTTATACTACAGGTAATTTTATGCAATCATGATTTAATACTGCATCTTTATTTTTGTATACATTTTTCTCAACTGCAAATAGAGCCATATATAGTCTCTAAGTCTTTGTGTACATAAATGTTGATAAGGTTTAACTTTTTATGATATATTTGTACATATTTTATGGTAGTAAATGGTAACATAGACTAGTGTCCACATATATTTTATGCAATTCATGACATAGATTTTCCTTAATTCTTTAATATTTCTAGGCTGTGCATTTCCTCTGAGTTTTTCAAATTGTCACAAATCTCCAAAAATTTTAACAATATATTGAAAAAACTCCACATATAAGTGAAGCCACACCATTCAAACTTGCATTGTCCATCAAGACAGATGAACAGGGGCACCTGGGTGGCTCAGTCGGTTAAGTGTCCAACTTCGGCCCAGGTCACGATCTTGCAGTTCAAGAGTTCGAGCCCCACCTGTGTCACGCTCTGTGCTGACAGCTCAGAGCCTGGAGCCTGCTTTGGATTCTGTGTCTCCCTCTCTGCTCCTGCCCTGCTTGTGCTCCTTCTCTCTCTCTCTCTCTCTCGAAAATAAAAATAAACATTAAAAAATATTTTTTTTTAAAAACCAGATGAACATATGGGAGGGGGGAAAAGAGTGAAACAAATGATGAGAGACTCTTTTTTTTTAAGTGTTTTATTTATTTTAAGAGAGAGCACAAGGAGGATGGGGGCAGAGAGAGAGGGAGAGAGAGAATCCCAAACAAGCTCCAAGCTGTAGGCACAGAGCCCAACGTGGGGCTTGATCTCAGGAACTGTGAGATCATGTCCTGAGCCGAAATCAAGAGTTGTACACTTAACCAACTGAGCCACCCAGCTGCCCCAACCATGGGAGACTCTTAAAGATAGAGAACAAACTGAGGGTTGATGGAGGGAAGTGGGTAGGGCATGGGCTAGTTGGGTGATGGGTATTAAGGAGGGGCGCCTTGTGATGGGGCGCCTGGGTGGCTCAGTCGGTTAAGCGTCCGACTTCGGCTCAGGTCATGATCTCACAGTCTGTGAGTTCGAGCCCTGCGTCGGGCTCTGTGCTGACAGCTCGGAGTCTGGAGCCTGTTTCAGATTCTGTGTCTCCCTCTCTCTGACCCTCCCTCGTTCATGCTCTCTCTCTGTCTCAAAAATAAAATAAAAACATTAAAAAAAATGGAGGGCACTTGTTATCATGAGCACTGAGTGTTGTATTTAAATGATGAATCACTGAATACTATGCCTGAAACCAATATTGCACTATAATTTAAATGTTAACTATAATTTACATAAAAACTTGAAAAAAACCCCACCAAGCTGTGTTGTCCAGGAATCAACTGTAATAATATTTTTCATTGTCTACTTTTACTATTTTCCCCTTTTCTGTTGTATATACAGAGTTTCTATAACACATCTAGCCTATGTCTGATTTTATTTACATTTGTCCATGTTGGGGAATCTAGAGTGTCTTAAATTTGCATCTATTAATATCTTTTGTCATGTTCAAATATTTCTCAGATAATATCTCTTCCCATATTGCTTTTTCCCCCTTCTCTCTCCTCTACTCCAAATACTCCAAATATATAGCTTATATATTCTTATATATTCAGTAATTTTCATATATCTCTTCTATTCCTTTCCATATTTTTTATCCTTTTGTGTCTCTGAATTCATTTTGTATATTTTTTCTTATCTGTCTTTCAATTCACTAATATTATCTTTGTGTCTAATTTGCTGTTAAGCACGCTTATTCATCCTTTAGTTGTGTTTTTCAATTTTAGATTTTTCATTTTGCTTTTGTTACAATTCTCTCTGTTGACCTTCACCTTTTTCTTGTAGTTTCTTGGAAAAATTATTTATAATTATTTAAAAGTCTACAAATGACAGTTATATTATCTGAGTCCCTGATGGGACTGATATTTGGTTTCTTTGTTTCTCTTGATTTGGGTCATATATTGTCTTCCTATAAACCTGATAACTTTTGGTTGATGAAAAAGTATTTTAAAAATTGTAAGTTAGTGAGACTCTGTATAATATGTATCTAGTGAAAATGCATATTTTCCATGTAGAGTATCATGTCATCTGCAAAAAGTGAAATCTCAGCTTCATCTTTGCCAATTTTGATGCCTTTGATTTCCTTTTGTCGTCTGATTGCTGGTGCTTCCAACACTGTGTTAAACAACAGCGGTGAGAGTGGACATCCTTGTCGTGTTCCTGATCTCAGGGGGAAAGCTCTCAGTTTTTCGCCATTGAGGATGATATTGGCTGTGGGCTTTTCATAAATGGCTTTTATGATGCTTAAGTATGTTCCTTCTATGCTGACTTTCTTGAGGGCTTTTATTAAGAAAGGATGCTATATTTTGTCAAATGCTTTTTCTGCATCTATTGACAGGATCGTATGGTTTTTATCTTTTCTTTTATTCATGTGATGTATCATATTGATGGATTTGTGAATATTGAACCAGCCCTGCAGCCCAGGAATGAATCCCACTTGATCATGGTGAATAAGTCTTTTTATATGCTGTTGAATTCGATTTGCTAGTATCTGGTTGAGAATTTTTGCTTCCATATTCATCAGGGATATTGGCCTGTAGTTCTCTTTTTTTACTGGGTCTCTGTCTGGTTTGGGAATCAAAGTAATCCTGGCTTCATAGAATGAGTCTGGAAGTTTTCCTTCCCTTTCTACTTTTTCAGAACAGCTTAAGAAGGATAGGTATTATCTCTGCTTTAAATGTCTGGTAGAATTCCCCAGGGAAGCCATCTGGTCCTAGACTCTTATTTGTTGGGAGATTTTGATAACTGATCCCATTTCTTTGCTGGTTATGGGTCTGTTCAAGTTTTCTATTTCTTCCTGCTTCAGTTTTGGAAGTGTGTGGGTGCTTAGGAATTTGTCCATTTCTTCCGGGTTTTCCAGTTTGTTGGCATATAATTTTTCATAGTATTCCCTGATAATTGCTTGTATTTCTGAGGGATTGGCTGTAATAATTCCATTCTCATTTGTAATTTTATATATTTGGGTCCTCTCTCTTTTCTTTTTGAGAAGCCTGGCTAGAGGTTTATCAGTTTTGTTTATTTTTCAAAAAACCAACTCTTGGTTTCATTGATCTGCTTTACTGTTTTTTTTTTTTTTTTTAGATTCTATGTTGCTTATTTATGCTCTGATTTATTATTTCTCTTCTTCTGCTGGGTTTGGGGTGTCTTTGCTGTTCTGCTTCTAGTTCCTTTAGGTGTGCTGTTAGATATTGTATTGGGGATTTTTCTTGTTTCTTGAGATCGGCCTGGATTGCAATGTATTTTCCTCCCAAGACTGCCTTCACTGCATCCCAAAGCATTTGGATTGTATTTTCATTTTCATTTGTTTCCATATAATTTTTAATTTCTTCTCTAATTGCCCATTCATTCTTTAGTAGGATGACCCATTCATTCTTGGTTGACCCATTCATTCTTTAGTAGGATGCTCTTTAATCTCCATGGTTTTGGAGGTTTTCCAGTCTTTTTCCTGTGGTTGATTTCAAGTTTCATAGCATTGTGATCTGAAAGTGTGCATGGTATGATCTCAATTCTTTTATACTTATAAAGGGCTGTTTTGTGACCCAGTATGTGATCTATCTTGGAGAATGTTCCATGCACACTTGAGAAGAAAGTATATTCCGTTGCCTTGGGATGTGGAATTCTAAATACATCTGTCAAGTTCATCTGATCCAATGTATCATTCAGGGCCCTTGTTTCTTTACTGATTCTATGTCTAGATTATATATCCATTGCTGTAAGTGGAGTGTTAAAATCCCCTGCAATTACGACATTCTTATCAATAAGGTTGCTGATGTTTATGATTAATTGTTTTATATGTTTCAGTGCTCCCCAATTCTGCTAGAACTGATACATAAATTCAGCAAAGTCACAGGATACAAAATTAATGTACAGAAATCAGTTGCATTTTTATACACCAATAATGAAGCAACAGAAAGAGAAATAAAGAAACTGATCCCATTCACAATTGCACCAAGAATCATAAAAGACCTAGGAATAAACCTAACCAAAGATGTAAAAGATGTGTATGCTGAAAACTATAGAAAGCTTATGAAGGAAATTGAAGAAGATACCAAGAAATGGAAAAACATTCCATGCTCATGGATTAGAAGAATAAGAGAGTGAGTGAATGAGTAGAGGGTAGTTTTCCAGTTAAAGCATTTCAGGCTTAAACAAGTTATGAAACACAGGTAGTTTTCTTCTGTCAGAAGCGTAAGTTTAAAAAAATACATTAAAAAATATGAGCCATGTCAGATACATTTGACCTTTGAACAGAGTAAATTTTCAGCTGTCAAAGATGTAATACAAGCTGTTGTCAGAAGGATGTTAAGAATAAATAATAACAAATGGAAAGTTCTTTGTCTTCCTTTGTAGATGTTAATGCATCAATACAGAACTTCTGAATCATTTGTACTTCTTTTATTGATGAAGCAATAACTTAATAAACCCAACCATCCACCTAGCTGATTGATCCCATCAGTGTATTCATCCATCCCTTCTACAATATTTATTGATAACCTGTTGGTACACGAGGAGATAAGAATACAAAGGTGAAAAAACATGGGTTACCCTCAATGGTTTAACCCTCTAAGGAGGAAGATGAGTTTATTACAGTATTGTCTCCTCAGTAGTATAAATTCTGTTTTTATGCATTCAAATGTCCGGAGGAAGAAACAGAACTTTCAATTAATTCTTATGCTTCTGTGACTACAGCTTATAATCATGTCCTTCTGTGACAGTTGGAAATTTACATGGTGCGTATCTAATTTGACTTATTAAAATCCCTCCTTGTTTTTAAAGCTGAAAACAGAGACCATTACTTCTCCACTATTCCTGCTACTAGCCTCTGTGATCTCAGAGACTTAAACTATCTGTCAGCATTAGGAGTATCTTGTTTGCTGTTTATGGAGTGGTTTTCAAAAAGGAATGATATTTTATGGGCGGTGAACACCCTTTGTTTGTTGTGAGAGAATGCTGCAGTGCCACTGGGCTGTCTCCATGTTTAATAGACCATAAAATTGAAATTCTCACCCTGACCTCTAAGAGAGGAGATGAGTCAGAAAGTGACTCATTCTTTAATCAGTTGGAAGCACAACCTTTATTGTCATTTACCTTGGATTGGATAAAAGTAAAGAGATTTTATTGCTGGACCACTGGAACGATTTATAGCAAGGACTGACGGAGGGAGGCTACCTGTTACAATGGGCTGAGCAGCCCTTGACATTTTCTACAACCCCTTCTCGTTTTAACAGGTTGGTTGCTATAGGTCTAGTTTTAAATTTAACTGCAGAAACATAATGAAAGGGACCCTGATGCAGCCAGTTAGTTCATTTTGCTATCTTAATGAGACCTACAAAATTCCACATGATTATGTTAGCTGATGCAGTTGCCATCCAACACAGAGACAGTCCTAATGATCATTTTTCTTAATCAGCACCGCATTTGAACTCAGAAAAATGAGATAGGGAACTGAAAAGTAAGTTACTTCTATGGCGTTGATAACTTGATCTTATATTCATGCCATGTCGTTACATTTCATGTTGTTGTGTATCCTTGTGAGAGTCTTTGTCTTTTAAAGAAGGAGAAAATTGATGTTTTTGTTTTTGATGAATTGGTAATGATTACTGAAATAGATAAAATATAACTGAAATGGATAAAATAGGAGTCTCTGCCAGTAAACTTGAAAGCAGATAGTACCAATGGTTGGAACATAGAGAGAGTGCAAGGAGGGACTGTATAGTCCTTTGTTATGAGAAAGAGAACTACAGCCCCTGACGTGCGGAAACTGGTCTGATGTTTACAAGCAGGCTTTGATGCTGTTAGAAGATGAACTGACACTCACAGGTAGACCATGGTATTCATCTGTTGGACATAATCTCAGCATCAGCATCCCACAAGATTACTCTGCAATCATGATGAAGTGAGACAAAATAAGAACAATTCATAGCCCTGTCTAAGCATAGAAAAAACAAGGTGCCTGTTGAAGCCAGAAAGTATGAAACATCCCCTTTTCTTGACTCATGTGACCTGCTATTTCCTTAACAATTGCACCTTTAGCCTTGTTCTTGTTTGCCCTCCTTCTACATAAAACTTATTAATATACCTGTCATAGCATTGTCCCCGCTTATTGACTTCACCTAATCTTGACCAAATCTCTGCTCCCTAGAACTGTCTCCAAAATTACCTAATGTCAGCCCAAATCCTATATGAAAGTCTTCCAAATGCCCTGTTACTGAGATGCCCCATGGTTCTCCATGGCGTGTATTTTCCTTCATTGCAATGAAAAATATCTCAACTTGTTCACCCATATGTGGGTTCCTGGTGATCTTTGGTTTGATGGCCATTAACAGTTGCCACATAGTAATTTCATAACCACCCCTACTTTAGCAAAATCTGTAATCTAGCTTTGTTGACTGTAGAATAGTATCTTAACACCTACATAGACTAGAAAGATTTTTTTTTAATGTGAAAATATCGTACACATCAAGATACTCTATAATGTATATGTATAATTTAAACAATAATAAAAGGAGTATCCATGTATTCGTCACCCAGTTTAAGAATGAGAACGTTCTTGGGGCCCTTGGATGGCTCAGTCGGTTAAGCATCCGACTTCAGCTCGGGTCATGGCCTCACGGTTCGTGACTTCAAGCCCTGCATTGGGCTCTCTGCTAACAGCACAGAGCCTGCTTCAGATCCTCAGTCCCCCTCTCTCCCTGCCCCTCCCCGGCTCACACGTGTGGTCCCTCTCTCAAAAATAAACATTAAAAAAAGAACTCTTTAAAGAAGAATGAGAATATTCTTGTTTTGTGTTTTTCATTCCCTTGCTTTACTTTATGGTTTTGTTGCACTTGGGTATGTCCCTAAGTAATATAATTTGTCATTTTTGAGTGCTACAGAAATGGAAATCATACTGTATGTATTCTTTGTGACATTTTTAGCTCAACATTTTTTGTGTGTGAAATCTATCCACATTTATGTGAGTACGATTACATTCATCTTCACTATTATGTCATCCTATAGTGTATCTATTTTCTTGTTGATGGACATTTATACTGTTTCAATTTATAATGGTAGATAAAATGCTCCTGTGACATTCTTTTTTCCATTTTATTTCATTTTATTTTCATCATGATAAATGTACTCTTTAATCCCCATCCCCTATATTCCCCTTCACCCCACCCACCTCCCTTCTAGTAACCATCAGTTCTTCGTAGTTAACAATTTTTTTCTTGGTTTCTCTTTTTTTCCCTTTTCTCATTTGTTGTTTCCTAAATTCCACATATGAGTGAGATCATATGGCATTTGTCTTTCTCTGATTTATTTCATTTAACATCATACTTTCTAGCTCTATTTATGTTGTTACAAATGAAAGATTTCATTCTTTTTGTGGCTAAATATCCCATCGTATGAATATATATCACATCTTTATCCATGCATCTGTCAGTGGACACTTGGGTTGCTTCCATAGTTTGGCTATTGTAAATAATGCTGCAGTAAACATAGGGGTGCATGTATGCCTTTGAATTAGCTATTTGGTATTTTTGGGGTAAATACCCGGTAGTGTGATTCCTGGATCATAGGGTAATTCTGTTTTTAGTTTTTTGAGAAGCCTCTACACTGTTTTTTACAGTGGCTGCACCAACTTGCTTTCTCACCAACAGGGCAAAAGGACTTCTTTTCCACCATGTCCTCACCAACACTTGTTGTTTCTTGTGTTTTGAGTTTAGCCATTCTGACAGGTGTGAGGTGATATCTCATTGTAGTTTCGATCTGCATTTCCCTGATGATGAGTGATACTGAGCATCTTTTCATCTCTTTGTTGGCCATCTGTATATCTTCTCTGAAGAAATGTCTGTTCATGTCTTCTGCCCATTTTTTAGTTGGATTATTTGTTTTTCGGGTGTTGTATAAGTTCTTTATATACTTTGAATACTAACCCTTTATCATATATGTCATTTGCAGATATCTTCTCCCATTCATTAGATTGCCTTTTAGTTTTGTTAATTGTCTCTTTCACTGTGGTTTATTTTTGCTTTTATTTCCCTTGCCTCAGGAGGCATATCTAGAAAAATGTTGCTCTAGCTGATGTCATAAACATTACTGCCTGTGCTCTCTTCATGGATTTTTCTGGTTTCAGGTCTCACAATTTAGGTCTTTTTTTTTTTTAATAAAAAAATTGAAATTTGTTAAAAATAGTTTTTTCAATTTTCAATGTTTTTCACTAAAAGACAGGTTCAGTGAAGTTTATGGTAGCTTTCTTCTTTTTTTTTTTTCACATTTGGGTCTTTTATCCGTTTTGAGTTTATTTTTGTGTATAGTGAAGAAAATGGTCCAGTTTCATTCTTTTGCAAATGGCTCTCTGGTTTTCTCAGCACCATTTGTTGAGGAGACTCTTTTCCCATTGTATTTTCATTCCTCCTTTGTCGAAGATTAATTGACTATATAATTCTGGGTTTACTTCTGGGTTTTCTGTTCTATTTCATTGATCTCTGTGTCTGTTTTTTTGGCAGTACTATACTGTTTTAATTACTACCACTGTGTAATATAATTTGAAATTGGAAATTGTGATACCTCACATTTTGTTTTTATGTTTCAAGGCTGCTTTGGCTATTCAAGGTCTTTGGTGGTTCCATACAAATTTTAGGATTATTTGTTCTAGTTCTGTGAAAAATGCTATTGGTCTGTAGATTGCTTATGAATTATTTTAACAATATTTGTTCTTCCAATCCATGAGCATGGAATATCTTTCCATTTCTTTGTTTCATCTTGAATTTCTTTCATGAGTGTTTTATAGTTTTCAGAGTACAGGTTTTTCACCTTTTTGGTTGTTTATTCCTAGGTATTCTGCTCTTTTGGGTACAATTGTAGATGGAATTGTTTTGTTAATTTCACTTTCTGCAGCTTCATTATTAGTGTATAAAAATACAACAGATTTTTGTACATTGATTTTGTATCCTGCAACTTGTATACTGAATTCATTTATCAATTCTAGTAATTTTTTTGGGTGGAGTCTTTAGGGTTTTCTGTATATAGTATCATGTTGCCTGCAAATAGGGAAAGTTTTACTTCTTCCTTACCAATTTGGATGCCTTTTATTTCTTTATGTTGTCTCATTGTTGTGGCTAGGACTTGCAGTACTGTGTTGAATAAAAGTGGTGATAGTGAACATCCTTGTCTCATTCCTGACCTTAGGGGGAAACCTCTCAGTTTTCCCCCATTGAGTATGATGTTGGCTGGGGGTTTTGCATATATGGCCTTTATTATGTTGAGATATGTTTCCTTTAGACCTACTTTGCAGAGGATTTTTTTTTAATCATGAATGGATAGTGTACTTTGTCAAATGCTTTTCCTGAGTCTACTGAAATGATCTTACTGTTTTTATGATTTGTCATATTGATGTGACATACCACATAGATTGTTTTGTGAATATTGAATCACCCTTGAATCCTGGGAATAAATCTCACTTGATCATGGTGTATGATTTTTTTTAATGTATTGTTGGATTCAGTTTACTAATACTTTGTTGAAGATTTTTGCAGAAACATAGTTAATGGAGAGATTGGTCTGTAGTTCTCTTTTGTGTGTGTGTGGTGTCTTTATCTGGTTTTGATGTCAGAGTGATACTGGCCTCATAGGATGATTTTGGAAGTTTTCCTTCCTTTTTTTTTTTTTTGGTATAGTTTGAGAAGAATTGGTATTAACTCTTCTTTAAACGTTTGGTGGAATTCGGCTGTGAAGCTGTCTGGTCCTGGACTTTTGTTTTTTGGGAGTTATTTTGATTATTGATTCTATTCTATTGATGGTGATAAATAAAAAATAAATTCTATTTCTTCCTGCTTTAGTTTTGGTAGGTTATATGTTTCCCTGACTTAATCCATTTCTTTGAGGTTATTCGATTTGTTGGCATATAAGTTTTCATCATATTCTGTTATAGTTGTTTGCATTTCTGTGATGTTATGTCTCCTCTTTCATTAGTAATTTTGTTTATTTGGATCCTCTCTTTTGTAGTGAATCTTGCTAGAGGTTTATCACTTTGGTTGATCTTTTCAAAGAACTAGCTCTTGGTTTCTTTGATGTGTTCAATTTTTTTTTTTTTTTTTTAGTTTCTATATCATTTATTTCTGCTCTTCTCTTTATTATTTCCTTCCTGTTGCTGGGTTTGGGTTTTGTTCTTCTTGCTATGACAGTCTTGTGCATATGGCCTGACAGACATGTAGAAGAGTTTCCCTAAGGTGGGGTTTTAAAACTGGCTCATGACCCTTTAGGGGGCTGTGATTGACCAGCACTAAAAACAAAATAGAATAGAAAATGTCAGTATGCTTGTAGTTATATGTGTGTGTGAAAATATAATAATAAATGTGTGTACATATATATGTGTGTAAAGTGTATGTGTATATTTTCTGGATTGTGATATAAAACATTTTTGGGGCACTGAGGTGGCTCAGTCAGTTCAGTGTCAGACTCTTGATTTCAGCTCAGGTCATGATTCCAGCATCATGGGATCCAGCCCTGTATAGGGCTCCACTCTGAGCATGGAGCCTGCTTAAGATTCTTGTGCGTTCTCTCTCTCTCTCTCTCTCTCTCTCTCTCTCTCTCTCTCTCTCTCTCTCAAAAATATATATATATTCTTTACTGTGACCTATGCCAAAAATGTTTGAGAAGGCTTCTCTAGGTGGTGCACCTAGGAATGAACTTGCAGGGCAAATGGTATGAGCATTTTCAACTTTATGAGATAATGTTAAATTGTTTCTCATGGTGGTTCTAGCAGTTTAAACTACCTGCACTATATAATTTTTTTTTTACTTCACAATCATACCAACGCTTGGAATAATGAAAACTTTTAATTTTTGCCAAACCTGGAGATATAACTAGGTATTTTACTATGATTTTAATTTGAATTTTTCTGATTACTAATGAGGTCGAGAATCTTTTCATAGGTTTATTGGCCTTTTTTGGTTCCTTTTCTGTGATAGGACTATTTATGTCCATTGCTCATTTTTCCATTAGACTGTCAGTCTTTACCAATTTGAAGTTTTCCTTTGTGACCCTCTTCACTTCTAGAAATGCTTTAGTTTTAAAGTTTGTTTTGTCTGCTATTAATATAACTACATCGAGTTTTTTGTTGATTAGTATTTACATCGTATATATTATTCTACCATTTGACTTTCAGCCTTTCTGTATCCATATGCTTATGGTGAGACTCATCTATATAGCATATATGCTATTTTAAATTATATGTATTTAAATATTTGCTATACATGTATGCTATATACATAATACTTGTGTTGTAATACATATACATGCTATACATATTCACTGTATATAATTTGTAAAGTTTAATCTGGCAATATTTTTCTTAAACTATGGTTTAAGCTACTTAGTCATAATTACCATGATATGTACATTTGTTTCTATTATAGTGATCACTGTAATATTTGCCTTCATGTATTATTACCTATAGATTTTATTTGCTTTTATTTTTACTTTCTGCAGGTTGATTAAAGTATATTTTTCTCATTCGATTTTATTTTTTCTACTAGTGCAGATATTATATATGATTTTTTATTTCCAGTGATTATACTAAAAATCACAAAATTCATTTTATTTTACTAATCAATAGTTTTAGTTTTCTTCTAATTAATAAAAGGAACTTGATATTCTTAAACTTCACATATCTTCTCCCTGGATTATACATACTTTTTGTTCTGTTTTAGACATATCTTTTTGTTGGCTTGCTTTTTTGTTTAGATATATATTTTTAAAATTCACTTTAGATATTATAATTGTTTATACATCCGTGTTTCTTAGATTTATCCATGTGCTGTTTCTTTCTATACCTCAGATCTATTTCACCTCTTCTGAAGTACAATCTTTGGAAATTCCTTGAGTGAAACTCTATTGATGGTAAATTATTTCAGTTTTTATTTTGCTGAAATTTTTTTTATTTCACCTCATTTCTGAACAGTGGTTTTTTGTATATACAATTTTAAGGTTATTTTCTCTCAGAACTTTGAAGATATCATTGACTGGATTCTGGGTTTTATTATTACTGTTGAAAGCCAACTGTCATTCTAATTGCCATCGCTTTGTATGTAATTTGGGGGAATTTTCCCTCTCTACCTATTTGTAAGATGTTCTTTTTTTCTGGAGTATTCTGCAGTTTTACCATAATGTGTCTAGGGATTTCTTTTTTAATTTTTGTGTTTGGAAAGGAATAAATATAGACCATCATCTCTGTAAGGCCAGGGTTCTTATTTGTCCTATTTGCATCTTTACTCCTAGCCTTAGCAGAAGGCTAAGTAAAAATGCAATAAATATTTGATGTGTAATGAATAAATTTGTAAATCTAATTAGTTTTCTTATGAATAATAAGAAGGAAACTCCTATCTTATCTCAGCATAGCTAATAAACATATCTTATCTCAGATGTCTCCATTAGTTAATAGAAGATAACAAGGAAAATGAATATTTTGGTCAGTCATATTCTTTTTTTTTTTTTTTTTTTTTTAGGGTAAGATTACCTATTTTCCCTCTATAAATCTAAGGAGAACTTAACTTTACTTTACATTTAAATAAGCTTCCAAGTGAAAGTTTGGAGTCCCAGGAGGTTGATGTTAAAGAAAATTAGGACCTAGAAAACTCTGAATAAGTAATCATTAATGACAAATGAGCGTAATCTGCTTAGTTTCAGTCAAACTCAGTTTTTAGAGCATGACTTCGAGGAAACACCGAATATATTCCAAGCCTTGTATTTTTCAAGTAGTAGACTGATGTGACTGATAGGGATATAAATTTCACAGTGGTTGTCATGTTTACTTTCTTTCCTCTTTCACCCCTCCTTTATTCATGTCACTCTAACGCCAGTGTGCGCTTGTGGATGTGTACATGCGCACACGTGTACAATCATAGCCCATCGTATGAAATGCTGTGTATTGTTCCTTGGCTTCTATAAGTTTGCATCTTTGCTTAAAGGCTTGTTATAGATGACAACTATGAGTTCTTTTTTTGACAGTTTAGCCAAATGCAAAGGGTATGACCTTTTAGTATAAAATCCTGTTTCTGCCATAATACCTTTATAACTCTGGCATGTTATTTAAACTTTGGGAGCTTTAGTTTTGTCATCTGAAATAGAGAATAATAGAGGCGCCTGGGTGGCTCAGTCGGTTGGGCGTCCGACTTCGGTTCAGGTCATGATCTCATGGCTAGTGAGTTCGAGCCCCACGTTGGACTCTGTGCCGACAGCTCAGAGCCTGGAGCCTGCTTCTGATTCTGTGTCTCTGTCTCTATCTCTCTGTCCCTTCTCCGCTCGCACTGTGTGTCTCTCTCTCTCTTAATAAACGTTAGAATTAGAGAATAATAATAGCTACTTCATGGTTTACAGTGAGGATATATAAAGCATAGAGGTATATATAAAGTGCCTAGCACATTACTTGGTACATGGTATATGCTTACTCAGTATTAGTTTCCCTTTCTTCCAGCAAGACTCCCGTGTACCTCCAGGACCTGAGAAGGTGGCAAAAGCATAAGCCCGAGAGATTGCTCTGATGTTGCAGAGCTCTGAAATGACAAATGACTCAAGTGCCTATCTAAGTTGAGCAAATACAGGGATTATAGTTATTGTTTCTACAAGGAGAGCAAGAAGTAATGACTAACAATTCTGGGAAGTTCTTATTTGTATTAGGTGTTGGCAGCTCTAGGCATATATGGTAAAGATGATGTGGAGGACCATTTCCTGGAGCCTGTAGACTGGTTGTGTCCCGTTTTACCTGTCATATGTGAAACTGCTGTTCGCACGCCACCCGTCTCAACCCATATCCCAGGAACATTAAACACACACACACACACACACACACACACACACACACACACAGAAGTGAGATTTTGGTATGCCGCTACTGGGTGGTTTTCAGTTGCTGACCTATTATTTCCCTTGTTCTTTCTTTTTGCGTAAACCCTGTCCTATTGAAGAGGTTGTCAAATTTTTAAAAAATACAATTCCAGAGAGTAAATAGTGTAGACTTCAAAGGCCATGTGGTCTCTGCTAAAACTACTCAACTATGCACTTACAGTAGAAAAGCAGCCAGAGACAGTATAGAAACAAATGAGCATGGCTGTATTCCAATAACACTTTACTTATGGACACTGAATTTTGAATATAATTCATTTAATTTTGTGTGTCATGAAATATTTTTCTTTTGATTTTTTTTGAACCATTAACAAGTGTAAAAAAAACATTCCTAGCTCGTAGTCCATACAAAACAGGTAGTGGGGTGAATTTTGCCCACACACCATATTTGCCAACCTCTGCCCGTATTGGTCTTCTGAAGTTTCTGTAGTTATTTTCTCACAACCTGTGCAGGTCATTTCCAGAGTTGAATTTTTTTTAATGTTTATTTATTTATTTTGAGGGACAGAGAGAGCACGAGTGCAAGTGAGGCACAGAGAGAGGGAAAGAATCCCAAGCAGGCTCCACACTGTCAGCGCAGAGCCTGATGCAGGGCTCGAACCCGTGAGCCCTGGGATCATGACCTGAGTCAAAATCAAGAGTTGGATGCTTAACCAACTGAAGCCACCCAGGTACCCCGAATTCCTGAGCTGAATATGCGAACAAATATATTTCAATGTTTAGTTATTGTTTCACTTTTCTTTTGCCATCATAACAAATTTAGCAGCTTAAAACAGCGCAAATATATTATCTCCCAGTTCTGTGGCTCAGAAATCTGGCTTGGCTTGGTCTCTTTCTGTACTCAAGGTTTGCAAGGCTGAAATCAAGGCGTTGCTGGCTAAGCTCCTATTGGAAGGCTTTGGAAAGATTTCACTTCCAAGCTCAATTTGGTAAGCAGAATCTGGTCCTTGCATGTAGACATTTATATCTCAGAGCCTTCTTAAAAATCTTTCTCACATGTGGAATTTGACTTCCCATTCTGTAGCATTGCAGATCTGACTTCTGCCTCCTCTTCCTGTTTTTAAGGGCTCTGTGATTACTTTGGGTCTGCCTAGATAACCTAGAACAATCTCCCTATTTTAAAGTCAGCTGCTTAGTAACTTCAGTTCCATTAGCAAAGTTCAGTCATAGCAGTACCTAGGTTAGTGTTTGATTGAAAAACTAAGCGACAGGAACCTTGAAGAGACATCTTTAGAAATAAGAATAGCACACTTAGCACCTATATTTCCAACATAAGTAATGATACATAAGGCTGTGGAGTTCTTGAGATGTATCCAGAAATAATTTAACCCATTCAAGCATTTGGTTTTGGTAAATTAGATCTTCTTAGATTTGATATATTCCATTAATATATCATATGTAGTTTCTAACTAATCCAGTAGCCCTTGCTTTGCAACAGGTGATCTAGCCACTTGGGAATAAATCTGAGATTTACATGCTATATATAGTCTTTCCTTTCAATGAATAATTTGCTCCAACGATAACGTTTTCACTTCTTTTCCCCAGTAGCGGAACTGTGTTTCGTATATAACTTAATTTTGTCTTTTCTATTTAGAAGTAGCATTTCAATGTAGTTGCTATGGGGAACATATTGACATATTTTGGGGATCATTTTTAGATAATTTAGGATCCAATTATTAATTTCTAAGTCCAATATATTACTGAATCACATCTATATGCTTCTTGGGGCTAGAAATCTCAAGATGACTCTCAGCTGCTTTTCTCCAGCCATCATGTCTGACTTGTCACCAGTCTTGCTGATTGTCATTCTCATTGGCCCAAGAATCTATACCTTTCTTTTCACCCTTTTCACCTTATATCTTTCTTATCATCACTGATATGCATCTTCGTCATTTCCTATTCTATCTATCGCAATAACTTCCTCATCGGCCTGCCTCTGGTTTCTCCTTTGTGCAGATAATGCTCCAGAGATTATATGAGGCAACCTGAACTTTAGAAAAACTAAGAGTTCATTCCAACTCCTTACCATGACGTTCCAAGATTTTCATTATATGACCCACTCCTACCTTTCAACCTTTTTTCCAGTACAGTCCTGTGTAGAAGTGTTCAGACAGTAGTAGTGGAACACTACTTTACCAACACATCTATAATCCATATTCAGAGAATGGTGAATACCCTTTGTAACTGGAGTGAAGGGTTTGTGTTATCATTGTAGGTGGGGCTTTAAAAAAATGGGTTTGATTGTTCAAAGATTCTTCTTTTCCACCTTCAGCAGTTGGTTGTAAAATTCAGGTAGACCCTTCTACCTCCTACATTTTTATTTTATTTCTTCATTTCTGTTAGTCTTGCCATTGCCCCAGCATGAGTCTTGTCATCTCTTTCCCGGACTATTGCCATGGCCAACCTGTCTTGTTCCCTTTGCTCTTTACTCTAAGCCAATCATCAGAGTATATCAAGGTATCATTCTAAAACACAGTCTAATTGTGGCCCTTTTGTAATGCAAAACCTTCACTCATTCCCCGTTGTTTCCAATGAAGATTATTTGCCCTCTAATGCGGTGGTTAAGAACTTGAGCCCTAGACCAGACTGCTTGGAATGGGATCCTGAGTCTTTTACTTATTAGCTATGTGATATGAGACATGTCATTTTATTGCTCTAAGTGTCAATTTGCTCATCTACAAAATGAGGATGATAATATTTACACAGAGTTATGTGAATAAAAATATATGAAGTATGAAGATCAATTAGAAAGTACCTGGTATGTAGTATACGTTCAACTAATAGTTGCCATTATAATCACCATAAAATACCCTAGAAATTGAGATAGATTCTATAAAGGACTGGCTATTTTTTACTCAATTAGGGATTTTTGAGAGTTAATTATTTGGCCAGATAACTGAATTTCAATGCTCTCTCCTTTTCTCTTGAGTAGGCAGCTAAGGATTGTAACCGGTGAATGGTTTTTTGAAGAAAAGGCAAAGCGTTTCAAGCAAGTCAATCTTCTGGGCACTGATATAGTCCGACAGTCCATCTTAAGAAGAAGCCCAGGTAACTAAAGCAATTATTTGGTTTCAAAACTGCCTTAATTTTTACTTTTATGAGCTAAATAATTCCCCTGTATATGTTGCAAATAAACATAGTTGAATTTCCTGAATCCCTTAGGTCATTTCAAAACTCAGCATGAAATCTCAATCTGTAATTCATACAAGGGAAGAGGACATCAACAGAACATAAAATCCACAGTGATTTTCCATATAGCTGACATGCTGAGATATTCAAAGGAAGTATTTATTTTCATCACACATAGTTCTTTTCCTGAATGCACTTCCAATATTTTACTAAACATTTAAGACAGTAACATAAAACAGATGAATTAAATGATTCACATTATGAAAGCACTCCTTGATTTTTCAACGTGATGTATTTCCATAAAATTGCTTTTAAATGTTCCTTTTATGAATCCAATGGTTCTCAACCAAGGGGTGATATCGTGTACCAGGCCCTCCTCCCTCAAGCCAGGGGAGCATTTAGAAATACAATGGGGGCATTACTGGTTGTGGCAGTGACAGAGGTGGGATTAATAGCATGTAGTGGGTGGTTAATAGCATTTAGCCAGAGATGCTAAATGGCCTGAAATGCTCAGGACCCTTTCACTCAATGAAGCATTATACTGTCACCAAATGTAAATGACATTCCACCTTGAGAATGCTATTCTGTGCATTCAAACTACAATTTAACTGGTTAAATATTGAGTGAAACTTGTGTGTAGGAGCATATTTCTCATGTGTGGCCTAGTAAAGGTGGAGCAGGCATCTTCTGGCTTGGCCCTAGAGTGTCTCATGTTTCATATACAGAGACAAATCCCCTCATTTTTAAGTCTGGCAGGTAAAGCTGGGAGGCTTGGAACTGATTCCAGCGTCACTTCTGGATGTGGCACTAGCAAGGAAGGGCTTCCCCAGATGGGTAAGATCAGGTCTGATGCCACCGGAGGACAGAATGGAGTAGAGTTAGAATTAAGCCGCTAGCTCTGGCTGTTTTCCCCACTCATATCTCAGCACCTTTCAGAGTGTAGACTCTCTCTCAAGTCATGAGGTATACGCAGGAAATCTCATTTAGGTGCTCAGAAATCAGGGTATTGTTTGTACAGTCCCGTCTCTAGGGATTTGGAGTTCTCATGAACCCAGGCTCCTCTGCCCTAAAAATATCTGTAGAGGGATGATGTATCATTCCTCCATTGTGGACATCCCTAGAAAGCTTATCTCAGCAAACCTCCCACAGATGAGTCCTCAACTTAGTCTTCATTTAACTCTGGAACACTCAGCAGATTAGAAATAACTGTGTGACTAGGAAACAGGATGGGAATGTCATTGCCAATTATTGTGGACTTCTTTGTCCTCTGCTAACGTAGGAAAGTGAATGAAGAATAGAAAATTGCTCTCGTTTCTGGCCATTTTGTATGTAAATTTATCTTCTGATTGTTTTTAATGAGGAACTGAAGAAATACAAAGTCAAGAGCAACCCCACCAGGATGCAGAAAAGGCAGACACTTCACCTTCTGCCAGGCAAAAGGCCAGTCATGATGGACCCAGGAAAAAGGGGTAAGACACACTTTTTCCAAGGGCATATTTGAATTCATTCCAGAAACTTCTGAAATAAAGACCCCTTAGTTTTTCTTTTTTTTTTTTCCTTTTCTTTTTTTTTTTAAATATATGAAATTTATTGTCAAATTGGTTTCCATACAACACCCAGTGCTCATCCCAACAGGTGCCCTCCTCAATACCCACCACCCACCCTCCCCTGCCTCCCACCACCCATCAGCCCTCAGTTTGCTCTCAGTTTTTAAGAGTCTCTTATGCTTTGGCTCTCTCCCACTCTAACCTCTTTTTTTTTTCCTTCCCCTCCCCCATGGGTTCCTGTTGAGTTTCTCAGGATCCACATAAGAGTGAACACATATGGTATCTGTCTTTCTCTGTATGGCTTATTTCACTTAGCATCACACTCTCCAGTTCCATCCACGTTGCTACAAAGGGCCATATTTCATTCTTTCTCATTGCCACGTAGTACTCCATTGTGAATATAAACCACAATTTCTTGATCCATTCATCAGTTGATGGACATTTAGGCTCTTTCCATAATTTGGCTATTGTTGAGAGTGCTATCAACATTGGGGTACAAGTGCCCCTATGCATCAGTACTCCTGTATCCCTTGGGTAAATTCCTAGCAGTGCTACTGCTGAGACCCCTTAGTTTTTCAAGTTCGATGTCACTTCAGTGACCCAGAGAAGGTCAACATAACTGACCAAGTCAATATTATCCTATCATTCCCCCTAGAACATGAAGTTTTACATACTTTCAGTCTTAAATAAATAAAGGTCACCTTGGACCTGAACATATAAATAAAACTTTTTATTTCATTTGACATATCTGGTCTTGCACTAAATGGTTCTCATTACTTCTAGGTAGAAGGTTTCATGTCAGGGCCAGCCTTGTCTATAAAGAAGTGACAACTGCCTTTGTTGTAGAATGCCAACACTCTCCCCCAACCTGAGTGCTGATACATGAAATATCCAAATCAAAGATTTATTAATTGGGCTTAAAACATAATGTCCCCTCTTTCAAATGGGGGCTTCCTTAAGGAAGAAGTCACATTTGGCTACCTCAGTAACTTAATTCAGAAAATCTATGTCTCAAGTACTAAGAATAAGAATGGGAGGCACATAGGGAAGCAAGAGTCAAGGAGGCACTAGGAAACTGGAGGCAACACGGCTTCTTCAGGGGAGAAAAGAGACCCCTAAAATGCAGGCTAAAAGGACCCAAAGGCAAACTTCTGCTTCCCGGCTCTGCATTTGTTAGTCTTCATTTCTCAGGCAACTGTTGATCTGTTTTGTGGCTTAGTGAGGGTTCTAATGTCCACCAGGTCACTTTATGGTTCTTTCTAAGTAGCATTGCTTTGTTCTCTCAGCCGAAAGCAGTGTGCGAGACTGCCAGTATCTGAGCCTTGATCTGGCTCTAGAGAACGTCTGTTTTTGTTTTGGTTTGGTTTTTTAGAATCTTGAACTGTGAGTAGGAGTGAAAGCTAAATGTCATGTAACATAAACACCCATGACTAACCATGTCTTCATCAATTAGCAGAGATGAATGTGAAAGATAGCCTAGAGTCACCATACATCCTACGTATTGGTCCTTTCTGTTGTACTGAATCCATTGGCCACCCATCAGAGCTCCCACAGTGCCATGTGCCTGAGTATCACTCTTACATTGCAGTCTGACACCACCTTCTCCCAAACACACACACACACACACTTAATTGTGAGCTCCCTTAGTGCTGGACCTGTGGCTTTTTTTTTTTTTCTTTTTTGCTTTTGTGCTTGATTGAACATGTAACTCAGAGCCCACAAGTGCTTGTAGGAGCTGTCGTTTGCAGACCCCAGCCCAGGCTTCACTCAGTACGTTACAGAATGATGTACTTGGAGCTGGGAGACAATAAGTAACTTACCAGCACAATGAATTGGGTGCGCTCTGAATTAAAAACAGCCATAGCACTGGCCTAAGCCCTGCTGGAGCTCAAAACTGAGATCTGATGGTTCTGTTTTCAGGGAATTTAACAGTTAGTTGGGTAGAAAAGGTACATACCCGAAAAGTTAATATGTATAGAAGAATTTTAGGAAAATGTAAGATGACAATATGAGCTGCCTGAAAGCCTTTCTAAAATAAGACAAGGTGTTAATTAACTATAAGAGATATCATAAGGATAAGTAATTAAGTAAATATTAAATAAGGGGCTTAGATAATAAAGAAGTGAATATTAAACAAGGGGCTTAGATATTAAAGAAGTGAATATTAAACAAGGGGCTTAGATAATGTTGGGAGGTCACAGAGGACAATGGGAAAGACATAAAATTGTAAGTGTGACCAGATGAGGACCTTGAAAGACAAGAGTTCAGGATAGCAAAAGGTGGGGAAGAGTGATTCCACATGGAAGAAACACCTTAAGTAGAAGTATGGATGTGGGGACATGAACAAGGTGGTTCTCAGAGCAGCATAGATTGACATTATATCGAGCACTATTCTCACCAAAAAAAAATGTAATTTTCCAGTTAGATTGAAGCTTCCGACACTTTGACAAGACACTCTTTATATATCTTTGAAACAGAGACATCTTGGCAGATTCTATTAAGATTGTCCCAATACCTTTGGAATACATTTTCTCCCTAGAAAACTGGAATATAAAGTAAATGAACCGATTTTTCCAAATGCTGTCACAAAAAGAATATAACTTTGGTTGTTTATTAAAGTATATTTGGAAACCCCCATGTTTTGGGCCTTCACTGGCCTGGATCATGACTCAAATCTCAGTTCCTGAAAAGCTATTTTTGTTCAAGTTCTAAATAATTTAGTCAAATGGGAATACAGTCAGATTTCACCCCACATGAGACACCCCAATGTTCAAACTTCATTCCCGCAGGGAGAAATTTCCTGAAAGATATAAAGATGGTTTCCACCGCAGGGGTTTAGTCCTTCATTCCACAAGAATTGATTGGGTTCTAGTATGTGCCAGGCATCACTTTAGGCTCAGGGGACCTGACAGGAAACCAGCAGGGCAGGGTTGCTTTTCTCATGGAGCTGTAGTCTAACAAATGACCACCTCAGTTTGTCCCAGAGGATCCATCATTCTAGCACCCCTCTCTGAGCAAGATGAGTTCAAGCTCCATAGTCTTTTTTTTTTTTAAGAGAGAGTGTCATGGTGTGAGTGGGGGAGGGGCGGAGAGAGAGACACAGAAACCGAAGCAGGCTCAAGGCTCTGAGCTATCAGCACAGAGCCTGATGCAGGGGCTTGAACCCACGAACCGCAAGATCATGACCTGCAAGCTCCCTAGTCTTAACATCCCTGCATACAGGCTCAACCCAGGCAATATTTCCCTATTCCCAGGTAAGTTCCAAAGTTGATGGTCTTTTTCCTAGCAGGGACAGAGGCCTGGCTTACTGACAAGTGGTATGGCCTTGGGAGAATGTCATAACCTCCTCTGTCACTACCCTTGATGGCATACTACCGAGGCACTGGGAATTTCCCAGAACCTCTCAGCCCCAAGGCCGCTTTATTGAAGAATTATTTACTGTTGAAAATATTAGAAATGGTATTCTTGAAATGATCTTTTAAAATGCTTTTTTCTCTGATGTTACTTCTAAGTACATATATATTTATATAATTTCAGATTTCTTCTTAGCAAGTTCAGATCAGCAACCAGGGGAGAAATCATAACTCCAAAAACTGAAAGTGGGCGGAGCTACAGCTTGGACTTAGACGGCCAAAACTTTCGGAGTTTAAAGTCCATCCCTGGTTCAGACAGGTAAAGCACATACAGATTGCACAATGGTATAGCCTGAGAATAAGGTTGACTTATTTCCATCCAAACAGTGCTTCTAGGTACCTGTAAAGTATTTCTTCTTGGAGAACTTATAACATAACATGAAAAGCCAGGAGGGTATTTTTCAGTTGAAATGGGAAGCACTTAGCCTTCTGGAATTACAGCTATCAGAATCATCGGTGTGATGTGTAGGGATGGGACTTGATGTTTGGGGATGTACAGGGAAAATACATTCTTTTCAGTGATTTCTTGATATTTCTCTGTTGAAGCTTCTGAAAAGAAACATGTGAGCATTAGATATAGTCCTTGCAGCTTTTTAAAAGTTATTAATAAGTTCATCACTTGAACTGCTCCAGAGAATTTCCATAAATTCCACCTCTTTCTAATTCCACCTCATCCAGCTTGTTATCAGTGGGGCCAAGTGAGAATCTCCTATGCCCAGGGTTATCACCTTGTCAAGAAAAGCAAAAAGAAAGGATAGCCAAGAGCATAGTCATTTCACATCAGGCTTGATTTTCTTTATCCTGTTGGGGTATAAGTCAAGGCTTATTTTCATGATTAGTGTACTATCAAAGGCAGTGATGAGAAAAAAGATGTACCCTCATGTTTCACTGGTTTGTCCAAATGTTAATTCCCTTTCATTTTCCTGGAGCTGCAGTAATTCTACAAATCCAGCTAGTGAAGCCTCCTCAGGCTTTGTGAGCAGAATTGCATTCTCCCCTGTAATGTATTTTAGAATATGGAACAGCAAATTCCCCTAGAGAGGACCCTCTTATGACTTTGGTTTTTTTCCCATGGTGGCTCTCTATACTGGTTTCTTTTTTCTCTACAGCATTGCTGCAAAATAGTGCATTTTATGTAAAACAACACAAAAAAATGAGGAAGTATAAAATCATTTATCATCCGCTCTCAAAGGATCACGATATTCAGTAGTTTTCAAATTTTCAAGAATGTAGATATATTTCCTTTATGATTAAAAAAAATCAAACCATAGTTGCTTTTGTCCTTGAAATAGTCTCCTGGACTTACCTTGGGGCAGCCCCCTGCCATGTTCCACAGAATCTTTGTATAAAAACTTCATTTTTGTTTGCGGTTGTTGAACTTCTGACTCTCAGACAGTGGTCCCCATTATTTAGAGGTAAGAACCAACTAACTTAGTGTTGCTATTTTTGCCCAGCTTCTTGGGGACTCCACAGATGAGCCATTTTGGCATAGACTTCAGGCTAATATTTAAGAGGGGTAATGTATACACACACACACACACACACACACACACACACACACACACACCACCTGGATGGACTGGAAGATAGCTGCAGAGGAGGCCCAGAAACAGGCCGGGCTGCCGCCGCAGAGCACTGACAGCACGGTGGTCAGGGTCCCCCGACCCGGGCCTGCAGAAGCCGTCACATCTTCGGTGGCCACGGGTGCCTCTCCTGGCATCACCCTGACAATGTATTCAAGGCCCGAGAGCCACCTGGACCTCTTCAGGAGTCCAGAGGTGGCCCAGGCCCTTCCAGCTCCGGCCAGCAGATTGTCAGCCAAACGGCTGGCCATCTGCTGCGGGGCCACTCTGGGGATGGCGTCAGCCACGCTGACGGCCTGACTGGTCATCCACGTCCTGACCACCAGACCTAGCCGAGCGGCTCCGAGACGGAAAGGAGGCCAAGAGTGGCCGCGCCCACAGGCCTCTACACCTGTCCCCCTACAACAGCACCCTGGGGACCCAGTGTGGGTGGATGTACACTTTGGACCACACCTAAAAAACAAAACCTTCAGCCGGCACCTCGTGTGATGTGACAGTTCTGTCGAACTGGCTTTTTCTTCTCTGCTCTTTAGGAGGACGTCAGCGGACTGAGAGGGACAATCCTAGGGTTGCTTCAAATCGGGAGATTTCAAATCAAAACACAATCAGAAAAACCAGTTACCCAATTAAAAATTACATATTTCCTAAAAAAAATATGTATATATATGTATATACACACACACACACACACACACACACAGGGAAAATACATATACATAAAATAAAAAATACACATACAGGGAAGATATATTCTCTCTCTCTCTATATATATGTACATATACATATGTACATATACTTATACAAATACATATACATATATACACACATATATACATGTATGTATATACACATATACGTACATACATATATATGTATATGTACGTGCATATATGTATATGTATATATACATGCATATATGTATATATACATGCATATATACATATATACATATACATGTATGTATATATACACATATATGTACATGTGTGTGTGTGTGTGTGTGTGTGTATATATATATATGTCTGAAGAGGAAAGATGGAGTTCCTGTTAGAAACCAAAAAGTCTCCTGACCCAGCAAATAGATTATTCCATTTTAAATTAATTAGTGTTACAGTTATTCAACAAGAATACGGTTTTGCTGTCCTTCCAGAATCCATGTGCCTGGGTTTATTTCTTCTGTGTTATCTACTGCTGAGTATAAATAATCATAATATTGTAAAGCTATATGGACATGTTTCACCAAACACTGTTGTATTGACCTAGGGTTTTCTTGTTCTTGTTGTAAACTGAAAGGAGGCAGACTTTATCTTCTAAATCCTAAGTACCTGAAATGGTTTATAGAAGATCAGGATATGGTAGTCGGGGATGCTTTGGCTTAAGCATGCCAGGAACAGTGTTTTCCCAGAAAGAAAGAGAATAAAGCCATTGGAGAGATCAGTAGAGCAAAACGTTCATTTCCTAGAATGTGCATTTATCATAACGATGACTCATTAATGGACTGCCACAGTGAGATGAGCTATATTATCCCAAAACTATTCCTTGGAAAGTTGGGGCGGGAAGTAGCCCATCTTTTCCTAACTCCCCCACCAAAAAATATTAGCTCCTTTTTGTTTGCTTGAAGCTGCAGTAATTCTGCAAAGCTAAGTAGTAAAACTGGCAGACTTCCATTCCTCCTTAGCTTTTGCAAGCAGAATTGCATTCTCCCTTGTAACTCATTTTAGAATATGGAACAGCAAATTTCCCTAAAGAGGTTGTAAGGGCCCAGCCAGTCTCTTTGGTCTGTTACCTGACCCAGCTCAGCAATGAATTCCTCCTTTCTCCTCCACAATGCATATTTCTTCATGGTCCGTTGCTCTTTTCCTGGAGCAGCTGGGCTTGGGAATTCTTGTTTAAAACTCCTATCATATCAGAATGGAAATGATGTTTTACCAGATGCCTGGTTAACTTTCTTTTCAGTAGTTTGAAAGCAGGGAAAAGTATGAATGGGTAAGGCAAGGCCCAGCAGCCTCCCAGAGGCGCACAGCACACGGCCCTTCACTTGCTGCTAGGGACTTGACAGATGAGGCAAAGGAGACTTCTTTTTTTCAAAAGAATATGCATGGAAGCTATGGTTAATAAATAGAATGCTCTTCAGGGCAGCGGGTCCTAAGCCCTTTTACGTTGTGATGAGTTTGGCAATGCGGTATGATTTGTGAGGGATCTGTGTGAAGTCACGCTCATCCAGAAACAAACCCTCAGACAAGGATTCATAAGTAAGTGATTTATTAATGAAGCGATTCCAGGAGAAACCAGTACAGGAGTAAGGGAAGCAGAATAAATGGGAAGAACCTAAGCAATGTGCTTTCTCAGATGAGGTCTGAATTTGAGAACTCAGCTTGATCCCTCAAGGGATTCTGGAGCTATAAGATGTGTCTCTTGAGTTTTTCCATTTTGAGGAGCTGGACCATCGCACTCCTTTACCAATTCGTCAATGACTCTGAATTCCCTTGGATAGGGTTTCCAGATTTAACAAACAAAGATCCAAAGTATGCCCCATGCAATATCATTTTCATTCGTATACTCTATAAATATTAGTATATTTTTGTACTAAAAATGATTCGTTGTTTACCTGAAATTCAAATGTAACTGAGAGTTCTGCATTTTGGTTGACACCTCTCCAACGGGGGTCTGGGAAGACCCACTCCAAAGCATGTCTAGGCCCCTTGCTCCAGTGCTAAAGGGCAGATCTCTGAAGGCCATGGGTGCAGGCCATTAGCAGGCAAGCTCTCAGAAGCTGGAGATGAGCGTGCAGAGCCAGCACAAGTGATATAAGGGGATCTGGGTAGGACATGAACAATGTCCCCTAAAACACATAAAGGAAAAATGGAACTTTGAACTTAACCTTCACTCAGTTCAGTACAAAATGGACAAAGGAAGATGCTGTGTTTCTCTGTGGCAGGTCTGTCGTCACATTGGAGAATATGGCAATCGTATCAGATTCACCAGTGTTTCGTGTGCTTAGACCGTGACCCTATCGGTGGGAGTAATATGAAGTCTGGAGTTGCCAAACACATCTTCAGCTAGAAACTTCTGTTTATACCACACAGTCATCCCTTTCTACTTATCCTTTGCCCATCATACACACCTACCCTGATTTCGGTCTCCTCAGAGCAAACCCCGAAATAAGGATTCAAGAGCACGTAATTTATTTAGGAGGTGGTTTTGGAAACCCAAGAGGAGTGGGGAAGTGAGCCAGAGAAAGGAAAGAAGCCGTTTACTACTATGGGGATCCAGTGCTCGCTCTCAGTGGACACCTGTAGGAAACAGTGTACAACACACTTTAGAATTATCTAGTCAAGAGATTGGGAATCTGGGGTATTTATACACCGGCTCCCTGTTCATCACTGGCTGAGGACTAATTCTGGGGCACTGACTCTTTGGCACTTCTGACTTGTTCTGTGCATAGGTGCTCCATGCTCCTGTGATCCAAAAAATGTCCTCGGACATAGAGTTATGGGTGTTCACAGTAAATAGGATTCTGTGGGTAGAGGTGAGTGCCAAGGGAACTGGGCGGGGGCACTGGGGTCTGCTACAGCATCCTTCCCAGACTGCTCTTGGGCCTCTTCCAAAGGTGCAGTTTGTCAGACCACTGGTTACTCAGCTCCTGATTTATGCTAACTTTATATAGGTGTGACTTTCCTTTATGTAATGACAATAATTTGAGGAGTTATGGAGACTTGGTCGTTCAGCCAGACTCTTGATATTATACTTTGGTTGGATTACAACTGGGTTCTTGACTTGCCTCGTTCTTGTGGTCAAATGATTGTGAGCCCAAGGACAGCTCCTTTGCTCTCTCATCTGTTTCTGCAGCCGTTTCTCAAAGATTCACTGCCTTGACATGTCCTATTTCTATGAACTAAATTTAACACATTTCCCCCTTCCGGTATAATAATTTTTTTCACTCAGGCGTATTTTGTGGTGTGTCCTTTCTCAGGGTATCTAAGATACACCAATGGTCTTCTCCATCTGCTAATCATTAAGGTGTAGAGGTATATGACTGGCTTACCTATTAATTTTATTTATACAAATAATTTCAACACACAGTTCTGTCAACATTATTGTCCTAGTGCCGTATTCCAAATGGTAGTTAACTGTGGAAGGTTTTAGACAGTGATATTATTCCACCCCTTCATGAACATCCAATTTGTCAAGGAAGATTGATATAACCACATAATTTCAAGACAATATTGTATCATGTTAAAAAGATGTTCTGTGTGCTATGGGAAAACCAGAGAGAGGCATTTATCCTTTGAGAGGATTCAGAGAAGCTTCATGGAGATGACCTCTAAGCAATTTTAAGGGATGAAGAGGACCCTGCCAGGTGAAGAAAGATAAGAATGAAACAGAGGAAATAGAAAGTATAAAGGAAAAGAGGCATAAAGCGATGTTGCGTGTACTGGAAAATGAACTGTTGGGGGATTTTAGAGTGTAAAAATTGAAGTGTTGTATGAAAGAGATGAAATTAAGAGCTAAGTTGGACCGAGATACAGATGGCTTCGGATACATTGATGACCTGTTTTTATAAGCAACATAGCATCCCAGATGGAACAAGAGTTTGGCAAATTTGAGCTATTAAGTACAGAGCATGTGCCTTTTCCCTTTAGTTCCTGAAAGTTAAGTTCTGCTAAACACTTGTTTTCCTTGGTGTCTACACATGGAGGCAATCGGCTTTCTTGCCCCTGACTTCCAATTCACCCAAGGTTTTTCATGGCTGGTGGCCTCTCTCTTCCAAATGGCTTTCATCCATTATTTAGAAAGAAGACAGGGGATCAGGATTCTATCGTGATGGTAAAAGACAAAAGTATTTTCAGACTGGGAGTTTTACCTATTCTTTTCCTTCATACCCACTCAGAATCCTTCCCTCATGGTGACTGTCTCCTCCACTTTAAGGAGAGTCTTCTTAAAACAGGTCCTTTATGCCCATCATGCACTTGCTGGGATGAGCACTGGGTGTTGTATGTAAGTGATGAATCACAGAAATCTACCCCAAAAACCAAGAGCACACTTTACACACTGTATGTGAGCCATTTTGGCGATAAATTATATTAAACAAAATTAAATAAAGCAGGTCCTTTAAGAAAACGCTAAACAGTTTCAAACCCACCAAACAAATCACCCTTTGTTTTAGTAAATCAAATATAAAGGTTCTTGGGGGCGCCTGGGTGGCTCAGTTGGTTAAGCGTCCGACTTCGGCTCAGGTCATGATCTCACCCTTTGTGAGTTTGAGCCTCATGTCGGGCTCTGTGCTCACAACTCAGAGCCTGGATTCTGTATCTCCCTCTCTCTGCCCCTCCCCTGCTCACACTCTGTCTCTCTGTCTCTGTCTGTCTGTCTCTCTCTCTCAAAAAAAAAAAAACAAATGGTAAAGAAAAATTAAATAAAGGTTCTTTATATAATTAACACTATGATTCATTGAACAACATTTCACTGAGTACCCACCACATTGTATCCTTTCTCCAAGAAGGAGACAGAAGGAAAATGTGTGTAATTAAATCACAGAAAGCCAGTGACTTCAGAGGAAACTGCAGCTAGAGAAGCTTCCTGATGAACTTGTACTTTTTCCTCATTTCTCTGCTTCCCTAATTCTGCATTCCAAAGCTCCTATGATGGTTCACCTATGCCTAAGAATAAAACACATACATCTGTACACATGTATCCACACATGCACACAGTACCTGAAATTCATCCTTTTAGGATGTGTCAACCTCTCCAGAGAGTTTTATTTTTATTTCTTTTCTTTTCTTTTTTTTTTTTTTTTCACTTTAGAAAGAGCACATGAGTGGGGGGTCGGGGGGGAAGAGAGAGAGAGAGAGAATGAAAATGAGAATGAATCTTAAGCCGGCTCCTTGCTCAGCCTGGAGCCTGATGCGGAGCTCAATCCCACAACTGTGGTTGGGATCATGACCTGAGCTGAAATCAAAAGTCGGACACTCGACCGCCTGAGCCACCCGGGTGCTCCAAGGATTTGACTGTTAAATGGAGATACCCATATCTGTATGTTGTATGCCTGTGTGGATGGGCAGTACTCACAGGGGTCAACACAGCTTCTGTAGATATACAGATAGTTGATAGTTTGAGCTTTTTGGGCCACACGGTCTCTGTCTCAGCCACTCAACTCTGCTCTTGGAGCAGCTGTAGACAATAGATAAATGAATGGGCATGCCAGCATTACAACAAAACTTTATTTAGAGGCACTGACATTTGAACCCCATGTAATTTTCACATGTCACAAAATATTTTTTTTCAATTACTTAAAAAATGTAAAAACCACTCTTGGCTCACAGGCTACAAAAACAGACAATGGGCTCAATTCTGTCCGTGGATCATAGTTTGCTGATTCCTGGTACAACACGTTCACTCACTAACAAAGAAAGTGTCCTTCCATTTATCCACAGGCTAAGTTTTGAGGACAGATCACTTGTATTGATGTGATTACTGAGGTTAAGAAAATAGTGGTATGAGGGGGACAAATTGCAGATGGAGAGATGTCTGAGATGAATAAATTCAAACTAATCAAGAGTTTAGCCCAGTGTTTCTCAGCCTTGGCTGTATATTGGAATCACTGGGGGGTGGTGTCATTAAAACATATCGATCCTATGGGCCTAGATCCTATGCTCAGAGTCTGATGTGATTAGTCTTGGATGTAGTCTAAGCTTGGAGATTTTTAAAAGCTCCCCCACTGTTTCTGATGTGCAGCCACGGATGAAGACCACCCATCTCTCATAAGACTGTCAGGAAAGGCAAAGCATTTTGGGATCACCAGAGACTGGAAAGTTGACCTATGTTCAGCTTTTTTCTCTTTTCTTTCTCATGTTTAACATCTTTCCCATTTAATGGGATCACTTCACTTTCTGTTACCTCCCTTGCTTGTCTTATATATCCATTTCAGATCTGATATAACAAAAAAAAATTAGGAAAGTGCATAAACCACAGAAAGAATACGCAGTCTCTGTGTCATGCTATGCACTAGACTCATTGTCACAGTGAGTGTTAGTATCTCTGATATTAATGCTGCCTTTTGGTTGAGCTTTCTTAGGGGAGTATTCATTTAACCATGCGGGCACAGACTCAACATTGTCAGGCCACTCTGGGAAGGTTGCATCCTGGGAAATGCTTTCCGGACTACAACTCCTGGGAGATGGTTATGTAATCCACAAAGGCAACTCATTAAATTATAGTCTCTGTCCCTTGTCCTTAGATCCTTTATCTAAAAATAAATCTAGAAAGCCATTATCAAGATTTGGGGCCATTGTGAAATTAGAGATAGCAAAATGGAAGGCTTTTAAAGTATATTTCATAAGCTAAAGTAAACGAGATGGTTTCCTACTCTAGGCAATGTGTCTTTCAGGTAACCTGGGATGTCTGAGCTCCCCAGGCGGTGTCCTATCTCCACACTCTGGGCCCTTCTAGAACAGGAAAAATCTCTCTCTTTCTTGTCAGTTTCCCTTTAAGCAAATTTTAGCTAGAAGTTTTGTTGACACTGATTTCTAACACTTCCAATTTAAGTATCAGTGACCTGATATCTGAATCAAAAAAAGCTCTTTCATTTTTTAAGAATAGTTGACACAGCTTCACATTCATCTTAGGTGTACAACAGGGATTCCACCACTCTGTATGTTATGCTGTGATCACTGGAGATATAGCTACCGTCTGTCACCACGCAACACTATTACAGTACCATTGACTATATTCTCTGTGCTGTACCTTTTATTCCTGTGACTCGCTCATTCTATAACTGAAAGCTTTTATGTCCCACTCTCCTTCTCTCGTTTTGCCTGTCCTCCCACTCCCTCCCCTCTGGCAACCACCAGTTTGTTTTCTGTATGTATACGTCTGATTCTACATTTTGTTTCCTCATTTCTTCGTTTGTTTTTTGGATTCCACATATGAATACAACCATATGATATATTTTTCTGTGACTTATTTCACTTAGCATTATACCCTTGCCCTATAGGTCCATCCATCCATGTTGTCACAGATGATAAGATCTCATTTTTATTTATGGTTGAGTAATATCCCATTATCTATATACCACGTCTTCTTTATCCATTCATCTATCAGTAGTCACTTGGGTTGCTCCAATATCTTGTCCATTGTAAATAATGCTGCAGTACACTTAAGGGTTCATATATTTTTTTTGAATTAATGTTTTTGTTTTCTTTGGGTAAATATCCAGGAGTGGAATTACTGGACCATATGGTATTTCCACTTTTAATTTGTTAAGGAGCCTCTACATTGTTTTCCATAGTGGCTGCACCAATTTACATTTCCACCAATAGTGCACAAGGGTTCCCTTTTCTCCACATCCTCACCCAACTCTTGTTATTTCTTGTCTCTTTTTTTTTTTTTTGAGAGAGAGAGAGAGAGAGAGAGAGAAAGAGTGTGCACACAAAGGAGGGGCAGAGGGAGAGGGAGAGAGAGAATCTTAAGCAGGCTCCATGCCCAATGTGGAGCTGGATGTGGAGCCCGATGCAGGCGCGATCTCATGGCAGATTGTGACCTGAGCCAAAATTAAGAGTTAGATGCTTAACCAACTGGGCCGCCCAGGTGCCCCTTTCTTGTCTTTTTGAATCTAGCCGTTCTGACAGTTGTGAGGTTAGATCTCGTTGTGGTTTTAATTTGCATGTCCCTGATGATTAGTGATGGTGAGCATCTTTTCGTGTGTCTGCCACATGTATGGCTTCTTTGGGAAGATACCTATTCAGCTCCTCTGACCCAAAAAATAGCTGTTTCTTAATTGAACTTTAAACTTCTTGAATTTAGACTTCTTTTATCCTCTTCCTATTTAAGTGGCGATGATTTATGTATTTTATGTCATATTTTATATAACATCTAAGAGAGTTGGCACCCAACTATTTATGATATTATCCCTCATCAGACTGAATCTTTTTTAGTCTAACCAACTGAAACAACTGACTGAGAGGAAAATATTTTTGAGAAGCTCACGGTAAATGTCAGGGACAAACGTGAAATTATATGTCATTTTTGAGGTAGTGCTTCTGGCAACAATTTCCAGTAGCTGACTTATAAGAATTTTTTTCTTATTACAGGGTGGCCTCTTGAATGTCATCACCACAATTAATCAACTTCTTCCAGAGCTTCTACATAAGTAGGACTTTTGGTTCTAGTGAAGCTCATCTGAGATGGGGACTTTTTCAAAACCACCTGGGTCAAGGAGAACTTTCAGGACAGGCACAAGCAGATATATCTACATGAGTCCCTTTGGATCCTAACTTCTTGGCTCATTTCTGCAAGATTAATGTCTAGCCCTTGTTTTTTAAAGGAGATTTTACCTAAAATAGTAGAGAAGTTTTGTGGTTCCACCACAGTGTTCCTGGGAGGTCTCTAAGATCTTTCTAGGTAGGACTTCTGAGATGAGCAAAATCACTCAGATGGTTAACTGTCATCAAGTGTAAAAGTGTAGCACCTGAGCTTGGAGGGTTCTGGAAAGTCTCCAAGGAACTTAGAATCTCAAATTATATAAATTTATTTAATCATAAAACTTTGTTCTCTCGTCAGAATCAAGACACAGTCCTAGACCCTTCCTGAGCAATCTATAATTCATTCAGGGTGCCATATCTAGAGGAAGAAGCCAGAGACTGTTTCTATGTGGTATCATAGGAATGCTACCCAGAGAACTTTTAGTTCTTTTCATCAGATTCCAAGAAACTAACCCCCAGCTCGCTCACCCTTGAATTGTTTTCTGCTTGATAGCTCCTTCTAGCAATGTACAGCCTGCCTGGTTCTATCAATTTGATCTTGGTGAGTGATGAGTACACAACAGGAGAAACTAGAATGAGCATAGGCTTTGGGTAGGCAGGCAATTTTCAGTTTTTATCCTGACCTTATTATGTATGAACTGTGCGACGGTGTGGTGGTGGGGGTGGTGTGTGTTGTGTGTGTACACACACCTATGCCTACGTACACGGAATAGTCGTCTAACCTCTTTAGGACTCGGTGTTCCCATCTTTAAAATAAGAATGTTTTCCTTACAGGGATGTTGGGACATGGAAAGTGTCAAACACCTAGAAAATACTCAGTAAATGTAGCTTCTCTTTGCATAATTTTTGAGGGTGGTGGTAGCCAGGAGTAAAAATCAGGGCATATTTGATTTGATTTTGGTGGCTTCTCTGGTGCAGAGCCTTGAAAAAGTTAGGAGCTGTGGTTGATAGCTGCAGTGGTCATTGCCGGTTCTTCTGCCAGATTTGTCTTCCAGCAATGTCACATGCACAGTGAGACATCCTTTTTTTTTTTTTAAAGCACTCTTCCTCTATTCTTTTGCATATCTTTTCTGATTGGCTCAAACGTAAGTTCTAATCACTGTTAACTATCACGTCTAGGCTTTAACATGCTTATGATTATAGATGCACTTATAACTTACTCAATAGTAAATCAAATAGTGAAATTCACAAAGGCTTATGTTTTACCACTTAGCGTATTTTGTGTTCACCGAGGATAAAGAATAAAATAGAACAAACACTTCTCTTAAAATCCAATTTGTCAAAACTTATACTTATGAAACTCCATGTAATCAGAAAATCATGATCACCTCAAAGGCAGGAACTATTATTTTATAATCATTATTGAATGGGATTGAATCAGTTTTAGCAAACAAAGTGAGTCAAGCCCATTTACCAAATGTCATTATTTTTATGCCACATTTATTAAATGTGTACCGTGAGTCAGACACTGAAACAACATAGGGAAATAAAACATAATTCCCACTCTTTGATTAAGTATGTACTGAGTGCCTCCTTTGCACCAAGGCATTTATGAAGGTGGTAGAGATAATGTGGTAAATATGTCATGAACTCTGTCCCCAAGGAGCTCAGGTTGAAAGAGTCAACAAGGCCCATATATGTGGATCACTTAGAAGCCAAATAAGACATCCTGGAGTGAAGTGCTACATAGTTTGGCAAAGACTGTGAATCAGTAAGAACGGAGCAGAGCAGAGGTTCACAAGGCTTGTAGATGACAGGAAGTGCCTGATAGGGGAGGCTGGCCTTCATCTGGGCCATGAAGGATGGGGAAGATTTGCATAAGTGCAGAGTGGCAAATAGAGCATAGCAGGTGGAGAGAACTTGAGAAAAAGCCTTAGAGGTAGAAGCCGGAGCGGGTGCCGTGAGTGTGGTGAGTTGAGAGGAGAGCGGAGAACCTGTGCAGGTGGGAGGATGCTGGTGAGCAGTAGGAAATAAGGCTGCAACGGTCGGGTGAAGCTCAGTTACAGAAACCCTGGAGTCAGACAAATGGGCTTGAGCCTAGTGAGTCTCTGAGGAAGATAGCGACCGATTCCAGTGTGGCTGCAGTGCGTTTCGGGGGGGTTCACTTGTCATCATCATTTTTTTGGAAGCTTTTCCATGGCTCTGTCTTTGCTTGCTGGTCTGCATCCTAGTTAAAGTCAGAATATTCTTTCTCATTTAGGGGAAGCACTGGTTCATCAGACCTTTATGACCAGGAAGCTGGCCCGGCAACTCGGAAGAGCAGCCGGAGCAGTGGAGTGACCCCCGTCACGCAGAGGTCACCGGCTCCAAGCACGCGCAGCGTGACCTCAGCCAGCAGTAGAGTAAGTCCGCAAATGTCAAAGGACACCCAACTTCCGAGACTTGACCTCACCACCATTGCCTGGTTGGGTCTGAGTTCTCGGGATCTTGAAGCATGTTGTTTATGCTGTTTAATTGTAGATGCTTCGTTATCAGGACTGAACTTCCTGCAACTTAGCTCTTGGTGGGAAGCCAGAAATGTGAAGGAAAGGGAAGGAGCAGGTTCAAAGGTGGTATTTGTATGATGGGGGGTTAAATGGCTATGTAGCTTATGTGGCTTAAACAAAATATAAATAATGTTTAGAAGTCTCCTAGTTTGATCTTCCGTGTTATTTGCCAAGAATTCCTAAGTTGACTGCACTAAAACTTTCCCAGACTGATTTAAATCAGGAAAAGTAGAATCTTGAAATATTTGAATAGTTTTTCTTTATGCACACCTGTTAAAATTAGGGATCAACACACCATAAAGACTTAAATTGCATTATACATAAAATATAGAGAGAATATGGGTTGCCTGTGTGGCTCAGTCCATTAAGCCTCTGACTTCCGCTCAGGTCATGATCTCAGGGTTCGTGAGTTCAAGCCCCACATCGCACCCTCTGCTGTTGGCACAGAGCCCGCTTCAGATCCTCTGTCCCCATCTCTCCCTGCCCCTCCCTCCCCCGCTCTCTCTCTCAAAAATAAACAAACGTGTGTGTGTGTGTGTGTGTGTGTGTGTGTGTGTGTGTGTGGACACACACACACCTTCCATATATACATATATGGAAATGGTTCTTTTGAATCAATGAGCATCTAGATTTTTTGTTAAGCAGGAAGCTCCATACATAGAGCTGACATCTATGTTTAAGAAATCTTGGTCCTGGTCAAGCAAACAGTTGAAGTGAAAGAATTAACTATGCAGGAGTCTGGAGCAAGGTGTTTCTCCAGGCAGAGACAGCACTGATATTCAGCAGGTACACATACAGGGAAGGCTGTTCCAATTACTTATGGCTGGCCTCCCTCTTGGGTGGTCAAGGCACTGTTCAACCAGTGCCTAAAATATTTTTAACGCCCCTAGAGAAACAGCCAGTGCTAAGACTCTGAAGTGGGAGCGTGCCTGGTATGTTTAAGGAAGAACACGAAGGCCAGTTTGGCTGTTGTGAGTGAACAAAGGGAGGAGGGGGAGGAAGTGAGCTCAGAGAGGTAATAGGGACTGACCACTGTATGCACTTTGACATTGAGTTGGAGTAAGCTGGGGACAGTTGGAGGGTTTTGAGCAGAAGAGTGACACGATGTGGCTTCTTTTTTTGTTATTTTTATTAGTTTTTTTTTTAACTCCAGTATAGTTAATGCACAGGATTGTATTAGTTTCAGGTGTACAGCATCCTGATTCAACAATTCCATACATCACTTGGCGCTCATCGTGACGACTGTGCTCCTTAATTCAAAATATGTACAGAACTTACACAACCCAACACCCCAAAACATAATCCAATGAAAAATAGGCAGAAGATGTGGCTTCTTTTATACAGGATCTGGAGGCTGTGCTGAGAAGCAACTGTAGGGGAACAAGTGGAAAAGCCAAGAGACCAGTTAGGATGCCATTGTCTTCCTGCAAGTGAGACACTGGGCTTTGGAACAAGGGGATAGAAATGGAGGTTGTGAATCCTGTGCACTGTTGGTGGGAATGCAAACTGGTGCAGCCACTGTAGAAAGCAGTATGGAGGTTCCTCAAAAATTAAAAATTGAAGTACCCTACGACCCAGCAATTGCACTACTGGGTGTTTACTCAATGAAAAGGAAAGCATTAATTCAAAAAGATACACATACCCTTATGTCTATTGCAGCATTATTTACAATAGCCAAGATATGGCAGTAGCCCCAGTGCCCACTGATAGATGAGTGGATAAAGAAGTAGTAAATGTATACAATCGAATATTGCTCAGCCGTAAAAAAGAATGAGTTCATGAGGCGCCCGGGTGGCTCAGTTGGTGAAGCGTCCGACTTCAGCTCAGGTCATGATCTCACGGTTTCTGGGTTTGAGCCCCACATCAGGCTCTGTGCTGACAGCTTGGAGCCTGGAGCCTGTTTCGGATTCTGTCTCTTTCTGTCTCTGCTCCTCCCCCACTTGTGCTCTGTCTCTCAAAAATAAATAAATATATATATATATTTTTTAAAGAATGAGTTCATGCCATTTGTGACAATATGGATGGACTTAGAGGGTATTATGCTAAGGGGAGTCAGGCAGAGAAAGGAAAATACCACATAATTTCACCTATATGTGGATTCTAAAAATCAAAATGAATGAACACACCAAGACAAAACCAGAAACAGATTCATGTATACAGAGAGCAGACTGGTGGTTGCCAGAGGAGAGGGGAATGAGGGGGTGGGTGAAATAGGTGAAGGGGATTAAAAGGTACAAACTTCCATTTATAAAATAAGTCGTGGAGATGAAAAGTGGAGGATGGGGAATATAGCCAATAATATTGTAATAACATCCTATGGTGACAGATGGTGACTATGCTTATGGTAGTGAGCCCTGCATAATGCACAGAATTGTTGAATCTCTATGCTATCTACCTGAAACTAACATCATATGGCAATGATACTTTAATAAAAATAGTTATTATCTAAATACTGAATATAAAAACTAAATATTTATTTAAAATATCGACTCTTCCTATAGTGCAACTTCGGAAAGATAAATCATAAACTTAAAAAAGAAAAGCAGAGACTGTAAACAGCCAGATTCTATAAATATTTTTAAGGAAAAGCCAAAAGGCATCCAGACAGATTGAATAAAAATAGAAGATTTCTTTAAATACTTATAGTCTGAATTGTACTTGCTGATAAGGTAAAAGGCAGATTTAAAATTTATAAATATTTATACTAAGCTCAGCAAGCAGTAGTGTTCCATACCCAGAAAAGTGCATTGATAGTTGGTGATTACCCTTACTTTGCTGGCAATCTAACAAGGAATGATATTCAAAATATTTAGTAACTGATATGGCAGAGGCACTGAGCTATCAGAACAGACTCTGGTGCAAGGCTGGGGCAGTATCCTGGGAGCCCTTCTGTGCCATGTGTTAACCTGGATTGTGGGTCACGGTCTTCTGTTAAATGGGGGTGTAGGAGGTAGGGGGTCACTGGGGAAAGAGAGTGTTGAGAATGGGGACAAACGTGGGAGAAAACAGAATACTATGCTTGTGTATAACTCTGAGGATGAAAAGCTAGCCAGATTCTAGCATTTTTTTCTTTTTTTGAAAATTTTTTAATGTTTTGTTTATTTTTGAGAGAGAGAGAGAGAGACACAGAGTGCAAGCTGGGGAGGGGCAGAGAGAGAGGGAGACGCAGAGTCTGAAGCAGGCTCCAGGCTCTGAGCTGTCAGCACAGAGCCCGACGCAGGGCTCGAACTCAAGAACCGTGAGATCATGACCTGAGCTGAAGTCAGATGCTTAACCGACTGAGCCACCCAGGCGCCCCTCTATATATTCTTATATAGAATTCATTTAAGATTGGAGCTGTACCTATATCATCTTTCTTGCTAATTATATATTGGAACACTCGCAGTTTTGTGAATGTAAAATTATTTGGAACAACTTTTGTCCTAATTAACAAATGGGTTTTATAGAGCGGTTATTGATAGTAAGTTTTAGAGTTATATGCACCCCTGATGAGGACCCCCACCGCTAATGTTAACTAGCCCCTCCTAAAGAGTAATGCAACATAAATGTGGTTATACTAAAGTATATTAATATGATTTGAAAGTAAACTACAGTCATCATAATGTTCTTTTTTCATTTTTACTTTGTGAGAAGGAACATGGTTTCGAAAATTCCATGGATTTGGCTGCCCTTGAAAGCACATCTGACGACCTCACAAAGAGTCGTCGCAGAAACACTTCTGGCACACCGTCCATAGCAGTGTCTGAGGTCTCCCTCTCCTCAGGTGGGTATTTACAGCATGACTACTCTCTTTTAAATTTATTTATTTATTTTGAGAGAGAGAGAGAGAGCACACGTGAACATAGGGGAGAAGCAGAGAGAGGAGCGAGAGAATCCCAAGCAGACTCCACGCTGTCAGTGCTGAGCCTGACACAGGGCTCCATCTCACAAACCCTGACATCATGACCTGAGCCACAATCAAGAGTTGGAAGGGGCGCCTGGGTGGCTCAGTCGGTTAAGCGGCCGACTTCGGCTCAGGTCATGATCTCGCGGTCTGTGAGTTCGAGCCCCGCGTAGGGCTCTGTGCTGACCGCTCAGAGCCTGGAGCCTGTTTCAGATTCTGTGTCTCCCTCTCTCTGACCCTCCCCCGTTCATGCTCTGTCTCTCTCTGTCTCAAAAATAAAATAAACGTTAAAAAAAAATTAAAAAAAAAAAAAGAGTTGGAAGCATAACCGACGGAGCCACCCAGGCACCCTTGACTAAAGTCATTTGGAATTGACAGTCTTGTGTGACATTAAATGGATATTTCATGCTTTAGAAAATAATCGTCTATCCCTTGACCCGTGATGGTAGGTCCATTCCATAAGAACAGGTTAAATGTGGACCCAGGCGACACCTTGAGCCTCCTGCATTCATGCAAAATCCATTTATTAAGTGTATATGCTTGTCAGTCAAGTTTCAGAGCTATACCAAACATCAGTATAGGAGTGTAGGAAATATAATTGGTTCATTTGGTAGAAAGATAACACTTTTCCAGAATTCAGGGAAATGATAGTTCAGTAGACAGGATGGTCTAAAATGCCCTATATCTAGAAAGAATAATTATCCTGTGGTTTAAATAAAAAGTTACTTGTAAGCTGCATTAAAGTGAGTAATAACCCTTTTCATTCGGATGGTACATTCAAATACTGTATATCGTTTCACTTCTCCATCACAACAACCCTGTGAAACAGGTATTATTTATGTTGCAATTTTATTACCTACGAATAAGAAAATTCTTTAGAGACATTTGCAGTAGTCCCTTATGTAGAATTACAATCATGACAGGATCCTCAACATGGAAAGGTTAACTGTTACCTAATGATGATATTTGCATAAAGCCTGAGGCTAGATTCTGTGTGCTGAGTTGAGGAGTCTTTCCTAGTCATGTAGCTCACAAAGGGTTTTCTAAATATATGTGGTTCTTGTTGCATTTTGTTCAGGACTGCAAAATTGTTTCTCCTGTTAATAGAAAAATTTTTAACTAGTCTACAGGCCAACCTCATAGATTATATTTCTACTCCTTCTAGTCAACAGCTCCTGTTTTTCGATCACATACTCTGTGTCAGGCACTGTGCTAAGCACTTCTGCAGTGTTTCATTTACCATTTCAAACTCAAGTACGAACTTGCTCTCTTTAATCTTTCTCGTAGTGAACAACTATGTCTATCCCAGCAGGGCTTTGACATAGAACCACCACTCTGTGTAAATGAACTGTCTTTGTCTTAGTAAGTTGTCTACAGCATTACTGAGTGGTGCATTGTTCTTTAAATTATATTTTTAAGAGGTACCTGGGTGGCTCGGTTGATTAAGCATTTGACTCTTGATTTCGGCTCAGGTCATGATCTCATGGTCATGAGATTATGCCCCACGTCAGGCTCTGTGCTGAGTGCAGAGCCTGCTTAAGATTCTCTCTTTCTCTCCTCTGTCTCCCCCTCTCCCTGACTTGTGTTGTCTTTCTCTCAAAAAAAAAAAAATGATAAATAAAATTAAATAAAAATTTTTTTAAAAATTTCAAACAATTACATATTTGAAAGCAAGATGTTCCTCTGATGAAAGACTATTCTTGTGCCTGAAGAAATGGAACTTCCTCTCAGTTTTCCTATGGCCACTCCCTTTTTATGTGAAAGAAATTTGTTATATCCTTTAATAGCATTGTATGTCAAATGTAAAAACACAGTGAATTCTCTAAATATATAAGTCAAGAATGATTAATGCTTTATTTTTTTCTAAGAGCTCATTATATTTTAAGGCCCCGTTCTGTGAGGGTTTTTTAGTCTATGAGAAAAACAGAAGTCTTAGCTTAAAAATTTGCATTTTACAATAGAACATTTAACTTCCTTTAACCAAACGCATCGGGGTTGATAATGCCGTCAAAGAAAATTTGAAAATACTATTTAAAAAAAGTATGTTAGTGTAAGCAGCATGAAGTTTCTCTGACTGTTGCTTTCTTAACACTCCATGCCCTGCGCCTAGAAAGAATGGAAATAATGATAAAATATTGGCAATGAAAAATGAGATTGTAGCACCTGGGTAGCTCAGTCGGTTAAACATCTAACTTCGGCTCAAGTCATGATCTCATGGTTTGTGAGTTTGAGCCCCATATCGAGGTCTTTGCTGTCAGTGCAGAGTCTGCTTTAGGTCCTCTGTCTCCCGCTCTCTCTGTCCCTCCCTGGCTCACATGGGCTCTCTCTCTCTCTCTCTCCCTCTCCCTCTCCCTCTCCCTCTCTCCTTCTCTCCCTCTCCCTCTCTCTCTCTCTCTTCTCTCTCTCTCTCTCTCTCTCTCTTTCTCTCTCTCTCTCTCTCTGTGTGTCTCTCTCTCTCAAAACTAAACAAACATTTAAAAAAATGAAATCTTCTAACAAAATTAGCTGATTGATATCTCTCCTGTTCTCTTCCTTCCTCCAGACCGGAGTCAATCTGAATTAGATTTGAGTGGGTCATTTCCAGAAGATTTAGAGAATACTGTAAACATAAGAAGCAAGTCTGTCCCTGGGGCTTTAGACAAAGACTTGGTAAGTTGGATGTGGAAGAAAGTCTAATGATCATGAGGAAAGGGCACAGTCTTGTTCCAAACCTTCCCACTTTTAGGTGAGAATAAAGTGAAGACATATGGGAATCTGTTTCTACTGGTCTTCACAACCAATATATAAAAACAACTAAAGCATGTTTTAGAAGGGCTCCTGGAGTGGCTCAGTTGGTTGAGTCAAACTCTTGATTTAAGGTCAGGTCATGATCTCATTGTTGTGAGGTCAAGTCCCACATCTTCAAGCTCTATGTTGAATGTGGAGTCTGCTTGAGATTCTCTTTCCTTCTCCCTTTCCCCTGCTTGCTCATGTGCTCTCTCTCTCTCTCTCTCTCTCTAAATTAAAAAAAAAAAGAAAAAAGGATGATTTAGAAAAGTTAACTGGTAATCAGGTTAATGGGTGAAGATTATCCCTAAAAAAAATACCTCTTGGGGATTTCAACTCCTGGCTTAACATCACTTAATCTAAACCTGGAAAATGAAGGATGCTAACATTTTCTAAATCATATATTACCAGATTTATCTGACTGTATATTTTATATGAACATTTGTACATCTCAAGTTACCCCTAATAAACTACCTTCATAACTGAGATTAAATTATGTAAAAATTAGTGCAAACGTGAACTCGTTTTTGAAATCAGAAGGTTGAGTTAAATTATTAAGTTTCCTTCTAGTTCTAATACCTTGATATTCTGATTTCTGTAATTGCTATAATGGAATTTGAACTCTTTGAAAGAAAGTTATAAAACAATGTTAAATGACAGTAGTATAATTTTCCAAAGCAAGCCAGGAAACTTGGGTTCTAAAGCTCACTGTTATTTACTAGAGTAAAAAAAAACAAAACCTGGAAAGTATTTTAAAATCTACCACAAAAGGGGGTGGGGCAATAAGATCAAATGGTTTCAAAGCTTACTTGTGTTCAACCTTTAAAGAACAGCTAATTCCAACATTATGAAACTACTCCTGATCCTAGAAAACTCCATAATTGAAATTAAAAATATACTAGAGGGAATCAATGGCAGATTAGAATATGAAGAAGAACAAATAGATGATCTGGAAGACAGGGTAGTGGGAGGCAAGCAAGCTGAACAGCAACGAGAAAAAAGAATAATACAAAATTAGAATAGCTTATGGGAATTCAGTGACATCATTAAGCATAATAATATTTACATTATACGGATCCCAGAAGAAAAGGAGAGAGAAAAGTAGGCAGAAACTTATTTAAAGAAATAATAGCTGAAAGATTCCATAATCTGGGTAAGGAAATAAACATCCATGTCAAAAAGGCACAGAGAGTCCACAATAAAATCAACCCAAGGAGGTTCACATCAACACACATAATAATTAAAGTGGAAAAAAATAATGATAGAGAATTTTATTTTTTAATATAATTTATTGACAAATTGGTTGCCATATAATACCCAGTACTCATCCCAACAAGTGCCCTCAAAAGCAGCAAGAGAAAATAGTTACATACAAGGGAAACACCATGTGTCTATCAGCTGAGTTTTCATCTGAAACTTTCCAGGCTAGAAGGGAGTGGCATGGTATATTCAAAGTGCTGGAAAAAAAAAACAAACCTACAACCAAGAATACTCAGCAAAGTTATTCAGAACTGAAAATGAGATACAGAGTTGCCCAGATGAACAAAAGGTAAAGGACTTCAACACCAAAACTGAATCAAGAAGAAATAGAAGATTTGAACAGACCAATTAGTAACAATGAAATTGAATCAGTAATCGAAAAACTCCCAACAAACAAAAGTCCAGGACCAGATGGCTTCACAGGTGAATTCTACCAAATATTTGAAGAAGAATTAATACCTATTTTTCTCAAAATTTCTAAAACATAGAAGAGGAAGAAGACTTTCACATGAATTCTACAAGGCCAGCATTACACTGATAACAAAACCAAATCAAGACACTACAAAAAGAAAACTATAGGCCAATATCTCTGCTGAACAGAGATGCAAAAATCCTCCATAAAATATTAGTAAACCAAATCCAACAGCACATTTAAAAAATAATTCACCACGGGGTGCCTGGGTGACTCAGTTGATTAAATATCTGACTCTTAGTTTTGGCTCAGGTCATGATCTCATAGTTCCTGAGTTCAAGCCTCACATTGGGCTCTGTGCTGACAGTACAGAGCCTGCTTGGAATTCTATCTCTCCCCCTCTCTCTGCCCCTCCCCTGCTCGCTCGCTCACTTTCTCTCTCTCGCTCACTCTCTTTCAAAAATAAATAAGTAAACTTAAAAAAATCATTCACAATCAAGTGGGATTTATCCCAGGGATGCAAGTGTGGTTCATTATTCACAAATTAATTAACATTATACATCACATTAACAAGACAAAGGAAAACCATATGATCATCAGATGCATTTGACAAAGTACAATATCCATTCATAATAAAAGCCCTGAACAAAGGGGTACTAGGGGGAACATATCTTAACATAAAGGCCATATATGAAAAAACTGAGAGCAAACATCATACTCAATGGTGGTAAACTGAGAGCTTGTCCTCTAAGATCAGAAACAAGGCAAAGATGTCTACTCTTACCACTTTTATGCAACATAGTGCTCCATGTCCTAGCCACAACAGTAAGGAAACAAAAGGCATCCAAATTGATAAGGAAGAAGTAAAATGCTCAGTATTTGCATATGACATGATACTGTATATAGAAAACCCTTAAGACTCCACCAAAAAACTACTAGAACTGATGAGTGAATTCAGTAAAGTCATAGGATACAAAATTAATACACAGAAATCTGTTGCATTTCTATACACTAATAATGAAGTAGCAGAAAGAGAAATTAAGAAAATGATCCCATTTACAATTGCACCACAAATAATAAAATACCTGGAAATAAAATTAATCAAGGAGGTGAAAGACTTATACTCTGAAAACTATAAAACAGTGATGAAAGAAAGAGCACTTAAGCAAATGGAAAGATATTCCATGCTCATGGAGTGGAAGATCCAATATGGTTAAAGTGTTCATACTACCCAAAATGATCTATGGATTTAATGCAATCCCTACCAAAATACCAACAACATTTTTCACAGAACTAGAACAAATAATCCTAAAATTTGTATGGAACCAGAAAAGACCCTGAATAGCCAAAGCAATCTTGAAAAAGAAAAAGCTGGAGGTATCACAATCCCAGATTTCAAGATCTACTACAAATCTATACTAAGGAATATGGCACTGGCACGTAAAGAGACACATAGATCAATGGAACAGAATGTAGAGTTCAGAAATAAACCCACACTTCTATGGTCAATTAATCTATTGCAAAGGAGACAAGAATATGCAGTGGGGGAAAAGACGGTCTTTCCAACAAACGGTGCTGGGAAAACTGGACAGCAACATGCAGAACAATGAAACTGGACTAGCTTCTTAGACCACACACAACAACAAACTCAAAATGGATTAAAGACCTAAATGTGTGACCTGAAACCATAAAAGTTCTAGCAAAAAAATATAGGAAGTAATTTCTTTCATATCTGTTGTAGAAATATTTTTCTAGATATGTCTCCTCAGGCAAGGGAAATGAAAGCAAAATTAAACTATTGGGACTACACCGAAATAACAAGCTTTTGTCCCATGAAGGAAACTGTCAACAACAAAAAAGGGCAACCTACTGAATGAGAGAATATATGTACAAATGTTTTATCCGTTAAGGGGTTAATGTCCAAAATATAGAGGGATGTTATACAACTCAAATCCAATTAAACTGTGAGCAAGGGGCCTTAATAAACATTTTTCCAAAGAAAAGGTACAGATTTCCAGCAAACACTTGAAAAGATGCTTAGCATCACTAATCATCAGAGAAATGCAAATTAAAACCACAATGAGCTGTCACTTTACACTTGTCAGAATGGCTAGAATCAAAAAGACAAGAAATAACAAGTGTTGATGAGGATGTGGAGAAAAAAGACCCTTCATGCACTGTTGGTGGGAATGCAAATTGATGTAGCCTCTGTGAAAAACAGTATGGAAGGTCCTCAAAAAATTAACAAGGGATGGGGCGCCTGGGTGGCTGAGTTGGTTAAGCGTCCGACTTTGGCTCAGGTCATGATCTCACAGTCCGTGAGTTCGAGCCCCACGTCAGGCTCTGTGCTGACAGCTCAGAGCCTGGAGCCTGCTTCAGATTCTGTGTCTCCCTCTCTCTCTGACCCTCCCCCATTCATGCTCTGAAAAATTAACAAGGGAATTTCCATATAATCCAGTAATTCCACTACTGGGTACTTATCCGAATAAGACAAAAAAGTAAATTGAAAAGATATACGCACCCCTACATTTATTGTAGCATTATTTGTAATATCCAAGATATTGAAGCAGCCTAAGTATCCATCCATAGATGAGTGGATAAAGATGTATACACACACACACACACACACACACACACACACACACACACACACGTGTGTGCGCGCACACACACACACAGATGGACCTAGAGGGCAGAATTCTATGTGAAAAAAGTCCGAGAAAGACAAATACCATATGATTTCACTTATATGTGGAATGTTAAAAAAAACAAATGAATAAACTAATAAAAAGCAGAACTAGACCTATAAGTACAGAGAAGAAACTGGTGATTGCCAGAGCAGACCGGGGTGGGCAATGAATGAGTTCATGAGTTGGAGCCCTGCCATGGGCTCTGCAGGGACAGCACACAGAGTGGGCTTGGGATTTGGTCTCTGCCTCTCCCCCACTTGTGTGCACGCACTTACTTACTTGCTCTTTGTCTCTCTCTCAAAAAAATAACCAAAAAAGAATATTCATAGCAACTTTCATAATGATAGAAAAAACTCTGGAAACAACCCAAACATTTAGCAACAGAAAATGGATAAAGTGTGGGGTATGAAACCATTGACTAATAAATAAAAATGAACAAATGATAACATTATGCAACAATTTGGATGACTCTTAAAAGACTATAATGTCGAGACAAAGAGGCAAAACCCAAAAGAGCCTCTTACATTTAATTGTATTTACATACAATTTAGAAACAGGCAAAACAATATCATATTGTTTAGGAATGAATGCTTAGGTAGCAAAAATAGAAAGAAGAGTAAGGATGTGATTACCATAAGAGTTAAGATATTATTTCAAAGATGGGAGAAAGAGGTCTATGACATTGACAGAGCACAAAGGGGGCTTCTACTCGATCACTTAATATTATTATACTGTACAATTATGTTTGATGCACTTTTCTCCATGTGTGATATTTTAGAATTTGTTTTAGTTTAAAGCACAGAATTATATACATATATATGTGTGTGTGTATATATATATATGTGTGTGTGTGTGTGTGTATATATATATATATATCAATTTATAACAACATGGTTAAAGGAAATTCTTATGTATAACTGCTCAGATTTCTGTGTGCACAATTTTATATGATTTTTCACATAAATAAGGAGATATGGAATAGAATATATAAAATATTAGTTTAACCTGGGGTGAGAGGAAACGGAGGAGAGGAGAAGCAAAAAAGCAAGGTGTTTATGTAAAAAAAAGTATGCATGATATATTCCATTTATGTGTGGTTGTGTATGTAGGCATGTGTGTGTACATATCATAAAACTATTGAAACTTGATCATTAAGATATTAGTGGGAGTCCTGAGTTTAATTTATATTTATCTATATTGCTTGCAAATTTTTACTGTAAAAATGCATTGCATGATTAACCAAAGGAAAAACCACTTTATCATGTAGGAGAAGAAAAGCAGAATCTGGAATTTTGGACAAGAATCCAGTGTCTAAAAGAGTTAATTCTGTTGGAGAGATTTTTAAGATCTATTTCTCCATATTGACAGTATACACACATGCATAAACCCATTTTCTTTTTAGTTAAATAATTTAAGTACCTTGCCCAAAGCTTAGAGATCAGGGAGGTAGAAATTGAACACCCAGGATTGTGTGATTCTAAATTTCATGTTCTTTTCATAAAACAAGCGCCAGTAGGAAGGAGACCCCAATCCTCTGATGAAATAATTCACGTTGAATGGATAGCAAAAGAGAAAAACCTCAGAATAAGGTGATTTATAGATATTTGTATCTAATAGTTCAGGTATTTAAAAACAAAGTGGTTTTGGAAGTGAAAACTCTTTCTAGGAAAGAAAGAAACTAAAGCACTGATGTTCTCCTCCTTCCTTAGGACTCCTTGGAAGAGACTGGGGAAGGCATTAATGACTTAGTGTCCTCACGGTTTTCGGCAAACACCCACAGTCTAGCAAGTGGCCTGTCAACCGTAAGCATTTATCTAGCCTGTGACTGGAAGTTTCTTCTTTCTCTTGTTGATTTTCTGTACTTTTTTTCAAAGGAGATAGGAATGTTCTTGGGAATATGTGTGATAGTGAGTTAAACGTCATTATAATCACCTGCTTGCCTTTTGGCCACAGAAAACTTTTTGGTCTAATTTTGTATGGGTTTTTCCTTCCCTCTCCTTCCATGGTCCTCGCCCAGTTTTTAAAACATCTTCCCTCCCCAGTTCAGGCTCTCATCACCTCAAACCTATAAACTATCATAGTTCTCTGCATACATTTATTTCCCTGCCCCTGTTCTCTCAATTTCCCAACCGTCCACCATGCTGCTGCCTTTCGTTTTCCTCAAATACATACCCAGTCGGGTTTCTCTCCTACTCAGACACTGTCCATAGCTTTTCACTGCCTGTAGAATAAAGTCCCTTCTTACTTTCATGTTCAAGGCTTTGCTTGAGAAGTAGGCTTTAGGATCCCCCGTGTCCTCATATCCATCTATGTGTATATGCCTGTAGGTCTTTTTTTTTGCTTCTCTGATTTCTGTCTGTTGCTCTAATACCCTTTTTCCTTTTGACCTTTGGGCGACTTTCTTAAAGAGTTCTCCAGCAGGCTCTGACAGGAAGTGGACCTACCTGAATGTCCCTGATGCTGACTCAGACACTGTGAGTTTTCAGTCTTTCCTTTGCCTTCTTTCCAACCATACTTCACAAATTTCATGGTATGGGAAATCTGATAAGGTGGGCACATTTTCCAGCATTTATCTTTTCCTGCCTTGTGTGTAATTAACCAGAGTTTCTCTTTAAAGGGTAAACAACATTATCAGAATCCAAGTAGTCCAAGGGAAGAAAAGATCATTAAACATGAGAACCTGAGTGCCAGTCAAAAGACACATGGTTCAAAATGATTTACCATTTATGAAATCTCTTTGAAATGAACATCTCTATTTTAAATCACATTAACTTGGTTAAGAGCATACTGGTTGGTTAGGAGCAAAATTGCCTTAATTTCTCCCAAGCTCCAGCATTTGTGGGTTCTTACATTTTCTTCTATCTATAGGGTCCCCCTGGTTACTGAGGACCTTTTTGAAAATGTGGCTACTGAGGGATGTGATGTCGACACAACTTAGTGGGGAGGCATGGTAGGGAGGTCCTCAGACTAAAAATCTGAAGATCTTGCTTCCTGCCTTGGCTCTGCCAGTAATTTCTGGAGGCCAGAGTTTCGTCTTCTGTAACAGGGAGTAGATGCGTATTCTTGAAGCCCTTGAAAGTCAAAGCATAGTCTATGCACCAGCAACATCGCATCCCCTAGGGCAGAGACTCTCACACTGTCCATTCGCAGAACCCCTAGTGATTCTTTGATCCTACTCCTGAGCCAAAAGTAACACCTGACCAACCCATGTATCGAGTAGTTAGTGATGTGAAATGTTGGGGTCTGAGAGTGAACAGCCAAGAAAGAATTCTTGAGATGTCTTTGGTGGAAAAAGGTGGTTTTGTGAAAGCACAGGGACAGGCAGGAAGAACTTTCTGTGGGCAGAAAGAGCTGCACTGGGGGTGTGAGGAGTGGATTGGTTATATACTTTCAAAGTGGGAGGGGGTGAGGGATAGTATAAGCCTCTAAGGAATTTGGAAGCAAGATTTCCGGGACCTTGAGGGGCTAGCTGCTGTGAAAAGTAAGGGTATTTACATAGTCTAGTAAAACCTTAGTCACGAGACCCTTCAGATGTATACCAGGGGGCCGTATGCTTGGAGGATGATTGCTAACATGTATCTTGCAGGGAGAGGGGGAGCGGTGGGTAGAGATAAAGGAAGTTTCCAAAGAGATTTTTATGTTAGAGACTTACAGGGTCCTGGAGGTCAGGCTGACGTCAAGCTAAGGTTGCCTTTTGCCTCTAGCAAAGTATTAGCATCAAGGCAGTTGAGTTCCTGGAGGAAAGTCACCCTGCCTGTCTTAGACTTGTCAATGGGCTGAAACGGAAAATTTAATTTTTTCTAGATTTCTTTTGCCTTTGTTCTCCACATCAGTTAGGTTAAAAAACTTAATAAGCACTGCTATGCTAACCACTTAGTAGACAGGTGGAACAATAATACACATAAATTGAAAGAAAAATATTTTTATTCCACTCTTAAATAGCTCTTATTCCTTACTAATGGGAGGTGGTTGCCTGTTGGGCACTTCACAACTTGTCAAATCTTGGACTCTGATTGAACAGCACCTCTTTTATTTCCTGTTCCACATTGATTTTTATGCAGCACTTTTTTTTTTTTTTCACGGCAACTGTCAAAAACTCAGCTTCACACCGTTAGGACTTACCTGAAAAGAATAAATTGTGATTTAATGTTGACATCGTGAACTACCGTAAACAGTTTGCACCGTGTCTGATAGATGTTGCTGTGTTTCCCTTGAAACTTTAAAATATCCTGTACTGCCCCTGTGCATGTGCTGTGGTACTCTGGGATGCCTCAATACACATTTTGGAAGCTGTGGGCCTAGGCGTTTGTTAGAAAAGCAGACTCTCAGACCCCACTGGGGAGTAACTGGACCCGAATCATCATTTGACAGAGATCCCCAGATGATTTATGTGCAATTAAAGTTTGAAAAGCACTGCTCAAAGCCACCTGTTATTATGAAAAATTTGTTTTGTTTTAGGACTGGGAAAGACAAATTAGATCACTCACTGGCTCTCTTGAAATTATCATTTTTAAGTAATCATGGAATTCTTAAGCCCTAGACTCCAGCTGAGAAGAGATGCTAGCCACGTCACCCACATCCTGTTCTTTGATCGGTCTCTACTCTGAGTAACTAGAGGAACATGATGACTTTTGTTAGGCATATCTGAAAAGTGGGAAGCCTGGGCTCTCTTTGTACTTACTATAATCCTTCCCACCAGTTCACAGACAGGGCTTTTGAAACTACTGGGTCACTCATGAAAGCCTTTCAAGTGGTCTCTTGTGACAGTTGTGTTGCTAAGATACAGTTTGGGCACTAAAGGATACTTTTGTTACATTTAATTTAAATATGTCCCTTGCCATTTATTCATTCTGGTAGATTTGGACTGTTTTTCTCTCACATTTTATTTTATTTGTTGGTTGGTGTGTAATTTTTTTGCTTACTCTTCGATTTTGTGGGTGGTTATTTTATACAGGTTTACAAAGTTCTGGTCTCATACTACCCATGTGACCACAACAGCTGCTCAGGGAATTCACAACAGCCAAGGGTATATGATGTTCTTCTGGCCTGCCCTTGTTAAAGCTGCAGTTACGGCTTCCCAGAGACTGATGGGATGCTCTCTGGGGGTGTCAGAGAGGAAACCTTGTGTCTCCTGCTAGCACAGAATATATGAGCTTTTCTTTGTCCTGATGGATGCATTCTAGACCTTGAAGTAGACTGACCTTGAGTCTACCAGTGAGAAAGGTGAAAGCTACATGAATCGGGAGAGGATGTGGGATTGGAAATGCCTCAGTGACCCCGTATTCATTAGAAGTGAACAAACAAAGGCTATTTGCCACCCAGAAAGGCAATGCTTCCCTTCTCAGCAAGTTTCCTGCCTTCCTTACTAATGCTCCTTAAATCTTCTTGTCCCTTCCCAGGCTTGGACTTTATACAATACCAGAAAAACAAGCAAAACAAGTGATTTTTGCTTTCTTCTCTCACCCTACACCTTCCTGCTCATTATAACGAATAAGAATTGTAATTGAATGAAGGGGGTGGCTTCTGTGAGGAAACAATGAGAATAACACTGGACACCTGTCTTCATCTCGTTTATTCCAGACCAGCCTTAACAGCATGATGAGTGTTTACAGTGAAACAGGAGACTATGGCAACGTGAAGGTCAGTGGTGAAATCCTTCTTCACATCAGCTACTGCTACAAAACTGGCGGGCTCTACATTTTTGTCAAGAATTGCAGAAATCTGGCCATAGGAGATGAAAAGAAACAGAGGACGGATGCGTAAGCATATAGCATATTCCTCAGACTCTTTCAATCACTGCTTCCTTTGTCAGTATGTGTGTTTTTGTTTCAGAAGACTCTTAGCATTCCTCTTGATTCAGAGCCTTTTCAGGAGGTTGTCCCTTTTCTCCTGTGCTACACTTCTAGATATTCTCTTAGGTGTACATATAATGATTTTGTCCGTGATTATCTGAGTTTTTAAAAAGCTATTAGTCACCGTGATTCAGGACTGGCACATTTGTAGTTTACACAGAGGCAGCTGTTTGAGATAGAGGCTGGCTGACACATGGGCACACCCCAGGATGTGTGAGTGTCCTGTTCTGGGAGAACCTCCAGAGAAAATCACCAAGCTGTTAACCCACTTGAACGACTCAAAAGGACAATTTTGAAGCTCTCAGGATTCCAGGTATCAGCTGGGAGGCAGATGGGGACCATGACACATTGGAAGGGAACTAGATGAAAGATGTGTCAGTGCTTCCCAAGATCACTGCCAGGTTTGCTGGTTTACTAGGAGGACTCCCGGAACTCCACATGTAGTGATAATCAGCAAAGAAAAAAGGCATATGTGGTGAAGTTCTAAAGAATCCAGGCTTTAACCTCCAAGTGTCCTTTCCCACTGGAGTTACACAGGATGTGCTTAATTTTCCCAGCAACAAGTTATGGCAGCATATGTACAATGTTGTCCACCACAGGAGCTCATTTAGAGACTCAGCTGGTCACATACCAAAATTCCAGTGTCCCAGAAGGAGAGCAGGTGTTCTGCATAAGCCATATTATTTTTACACATAGTTTAGTCACAGTGAGCCCCTTTATCTGTTCTGGAAGTGATGAGAATCTTCCCGGAATCCAAGTTTCCAGACGCCAGCCAACCGCTAACCTTGTAAGCAAGTGTTTCTAAGGACAGCACAATGAGGCCTGCTGTGTTATGTTACCCCTTTCCTTCATAATAGGTGACCTAGGTTCAATACACAACTCAAAGAAGCTGTTTCCAAGTGTCTTAAGATCAGAAAATAGTTTGGTCTACCTACTTCCTCAGCTAACTATCAGCGGGCTTCAGGACCAATATAGTCATTTAGAGTAGCATGGAAACAGGTCATTTAGAGTTCTGGTAGATGTGCTTCACCATCTTGCACATTGCAGTCTTGTACATTTCTAAGTCTGCCTTGACTTGGATGCCCCCGCTCCAAGAGACTCCTGGGATAGCTCAACACAAGGTGTTGGGTAGAATTGTTATTGTGACATCAGGTTATGATTTCCTATTTGTTCTTTTCCATCATTTTCCTTCATTTACCCATCACCATTGATTCCACTCATCTTAAGTCCTGACATCTGAATGGAGAAGAATACAACCCTGTGGTATTTTCTGAGACCATTGATCCTATAAATAGATGACATTTATTGAGTAGTATAATATGTCAGCTCCCTGTACGTATCAACCAATTTAATTCTTAGAATGCTATAAGTTACTGTTACTCTCCTAGTTTTCCAGATGAAGAAACTGAGGCATAGAGAGGTTAAGTAATTTCTTGAGTTTACCAAAACCAGTGAGGCATGGAGTGATTCAGACCTAGTTGGATCGACTCCAGAGCCCACACTATTTATCACTATACTACTTTTCTCTTATTGAAGGTCCAGAGTTATATTTTAAGGTGTCCTGCTGTGCAGACTATATTCTCTTTGGGTTTCTCATGTGTGCTGGCCTATTCCCTTCATCTCTTTTATTCGCTGAAGCCCCTATTTCTTGCAAAGTAAAAGTTTCCCAATAATTACTTTCATGTGTTATCGTTTACAGTTACGTCAAGTCGTACCTTCTTCCTGACAAGTCCAGAAACAATAAACGCAAGACCAAGATCAGAACAGGCACCAATCCAGAATTCAACGAGACATTAAAGGTAAGTACGTGCCCTCTCATATTAACTCAGGTGATACTGTTCACACCCTCATTGGGTTTAAAAGTAACTTTGGAGGATTTGCATGTCCAGGCGTAAATATCTTTTAGAAAAGTAGAATGTGAATAAATTAGTGTAATACCCTTGGCTTTCCTGACAGTTCTTGGAAGAGAACAACTGCAAATCGCTCTTACTCTGCTTATTTCTCTGCTGCTGCTAAAGTTACACCTTAAGTAAATATGATCCAGTGAAATTACATTTGAGCTGGTGCATCTTGTCTAAAGGACATTTCACACTTGGGAAAGCTATTTTTTTTCTAGTTCCCCTTAAGAGGAGTTTGTCACCATTTTGACACTAACTCAGGAAGTCACTTTGTACACACTCATTGTTCTGCTAGCACAGCATGAATATGTACTGTTTCTTGTGAGCTTTCAGAATTTGGCTAAATTTAGGCTTGTGGGTAATGAACAGTGGAGATGCAAGGTTGGATTTGGCCAGTCTCCAATCCTAGAGACATTACTTTTCCCCATGGGCTTCTATGTGACAACCCCTTCTCTCACCCTGGGCCAATCTAGCCTGGTAAGAACGATCTGAGGAGACTGGAATGTAGAAGTTATTGCTAGTTGCAGGGAAATTTATCGACCTTGTGCCCAGAGTGATGGAGTCAGAGTCCACCATAGCGGGAAATCGGTGAATGGGAACATCCATCAGTGGGGTCACGTTTAGAAGCAGGAGCCAATATGAAGATAGATGAAAATGAGAACGAATGAATATAGGCAGGGGGTGAATCCAGTGGCCATAATAGGATAGCAAAGCTGAGCCCAAGCAGAATAGATAGAGTGACCTGGCAAATTCAGGAAGCAGGAAGCCAAGGTTAATCATGTCAGGAAAAGTAAGGACAGGTAAGGATGTAAATCCAAGATCAAGAAGAGGTCTGAATTGTGTCTCAGGTGGTAGTTGCAAGCAGGAGATTTGAGGGTGTGTAGGCATGACTCAGTGGATAATGTTCTGCTGGAAAAAGAAAAGCTACCCCAGCAATATTTTCTTTCTGCTCAGTCTACATATTTGTCTATTTATTCCTGCACTTATGCTACCCTTTATGGATTTTGGTGTTTGCAAGTTTCTCACTTATTGTAGACTCTGGGTCTGTAGTTCTCTCTTGTCCCGCAAGAGAGCAGATGGAGGATTGAAATGTGAGAGAGGCTAATGTCCCAGAGGAGAAAAGTGCCCAGAGTAAGGGTCCTTGCTCCGTTTTTATTAGGATCAGAAGGCTTATATGCTAACTAATTTGGATGTAAATTAAAAAAAATAAAATAAAATTGAAAATAAAAAAAAAAAAAGGAAGGCTTATAAGCCTGATGGGTGTGCACAAAGAGACAATGAAACTGTGAACATTAACTCATGGGCATGGGGGCAAGGGGATTTTGAAGATATGTGGTGTTAGGGGTTTGGGTCAATACAAAACAAAATTCTGGTGCTGGGCATAAGGTTGTTTATAGCATACATGAGGCCCCACCTGTTTACCTAAACTGGCCTAGGGCGCAAGAAAGACAGAGCATGCTACCTTAGAGCCAACAAGGCACCTTTCTTTTGCTAATTAGCTCCACTCTTGGCAACTTTGCCCTGCTGGGGTCTAAAGTCCTGTTTACCTGTTTACCTATTTTGGTCCTTCCTTCCTGTGAAAGCAGCTTTCTGCTGTTGTATTAAGTTGAGGGGCGTTTCCACCCTGAATTCCTAATCTTGTTTACCTCAGTTTCATGCTTTCATCCTGAGGCCTTTCTATTCCTATATCTTTGTCCTATACTGGGAGACTTTGCCCTGTTTACCTAATCTTGTTTCCCCAAACTTGGGTGTGTTCATCCTATGACTTTCTAATTCTTTATGCCTCCTTAACCCATCAGTGCAAGCTCAGGGAATTCCTAAGCTTATTCCCCACACTCACTGACAACACTTTTCTGGATTTGGGGGTTCTCATTATGAATAAAATAAAAGAAGTTGGAGGGCACCTGAGTGGCACCATTGGTCAAGTGTCTGACTTCGGCTCAGGTCATGATGTCACGGTTCATGAGTTTGAGTCCCTTGTCAGGCTCTATGCTGACAGCTCAGAGCCTGGAGCCTACTTCGGATTCTGTGTCTCCCTCTCCATCTCTGCCCCTCCCCTGCTAGTGTGCTCTCTCGCTCGCTCGCGCTCTCTCTCAAAAATAAATAAACATTAAAAAAAAAAAAGTTGGAGAGTTGATATGTCAAACCTTAAGCTTACAGAGTAGATGTTGGAAAAATGATTAGCAAATGAAACCCAAGTAAAACTGGAAAGGAGACAAGCTTCATCACTTATTAATATATTTGAAGTTTACTGACTTTGTCCTCAATGATTTGCTGAAATATCTTTCAGCGCGAGGTCTAACACAAAATCAGTTTATGGAATAGAACCCCAGTTGTAGCGTAAACAAACAAAAATAAAGTTTTTGTGTTTGTTGTTCATATTATAATGTTATAATGCATATTGTGTATGCATTATATATAATGTTGTTCATATTATAAGGTTCATAATGCATATCCGAAAGATGGTGGAAATACATTTCAGCCCGTTGTAGAATTGGGCAGAGCCCTCCATGTGGAGTGTGATGTTGTGAATCTCATTTGCAGTACACCATCAGCCATACCCAGCTGGAAACAAGAACTCTGCAGCTCTCAGTCTGGCATTATGATCGATTTGGACGTAACAGCTTCCTTGGGGAGGTGGAGATTCCTTTTGACTCATGGAATTTTGAAAATCCAAGTGATGAGTGGTTTGTGCTTCAGCCCAAGGTAGGAAATGCTTCCAGATTAATTAAACAGTTTTGCAGTGAGACAAGTTATGAACAAAATTGATGTCATAGGCCTAAAGAATCTGAAGACTTCTAATATTCAAGAGATAATCTGAACGGATTAGTGCAGCTAATTTTGGAATAATAAACGTAAATCTGTTCCTTGGAACTCCTCCTTTAATACAGACTGTATAATGCAAGTCACATCATCGTGTATATTATTAATTTGACTTGCTAAAAATGTATTCATCATTTGAAGGTCTCCATGGATAAACAAAAGGAAGGCATTATGTGGTCCTATCATAATAGAAAGTACTCAATTTCACATAAGCAAAAACAGATCCATAGAGCCAATCGGTATCAAAGCATTCTCTCTATTCCTGATTCTCCACTATTCAGACAGACTGAAGCAGGAGTGATCTTGCCTTGGCTCACATAAGGAAGTAACCAGTAGCTAAAGTATCTGGTTTTCTACATTCCCACTTTTGAGATTCATAACCTAGGTCTTGAGTTATATTCGGAAAAGCCATCTTAAAGCTGATTCTAGAAATTAAGTGCAGTATAGCATGTTCTGAACTAGACCAGCAGTACCTTGGATTCACTCTATGCAACGGAGTCTCTCTACAGTACTTTTTTAAGTCAAAAGTGAGATTAAAAAAAAAAGGTCACATTTATGTAACCAAAGATTGTTCTTTATATAGAGAGAGGCAAAAAGAACGTGATGGTAAAGATAGTAGACTCAAATCAGACTTTCTGGGTTCAGTCCTGGCTTCGGGACTGTCTGTGTGACCTTAGGCAAATTATTTAACTTCCCAGGCTTTGGTGTTCTCATTTGTGATACAATAATTGGATATATCTTACTGGGACGTTCTGAGGCTTGAAGAAGCACTCTATATGATGCTCACAGTACTGCGTCAGGCACATTTTAAGCTCTCAGTCAATGCTAGGTAGTATTTATGTTACATTATAGTCCCTATGTTGCAAGTGACAGAAACCCCAGCTCATACTGCTCAAAAAATAAAAGGAAATTATTGGCCAGTGATTATCAAGCATGGCTTGATCCAGATGCTCAAATCTTATCAAGGCCCTGGACACTCTTGGTCTCTCTTCTGTCTGTCACTTCATTTTTTAGACCTCATGCAGTTGGCTTCCCTCACTGGTTCCAGTATGCTTCTCTTGGCCACTACAACACCTGGAAGCCTCTCATGCTTGCACCACACTGTCCAGGAGAAGAAAGATTTCCTCCTCCTCCAGTAGTCCAACCAGTGCCCTGGGCCTGGTTCTCATTCTAATTACATCAGTTGCCCATCCTAAGCTAATTGCTGTGGCCAGCCGGGGAGGTGGGGTACATCAGCTGACTTAAGACGATCAGAACATACTCTGGTCCTGAAGGTGGTATTGCCCCAAAGGAAATCTAAAGGAATGGTGGGTGAGTGGATGCTAGACAGCAAAACATGCATTGATCATCATCAATAGCAGCACTGTTCACAGCTAAAGGTACAGCAAACATTGTGAGATAAGTGTCATTATTTCCTTGTTATGTGTGGAGATTGAGGCTCAGAAGTTACATACAGCTTTCTGGTGGAGTTTTATAATTGTAGACCTTAAGCTTGGTGTGAATAATTCATGGAAAATCTTCGGGAAGTATATTTGGGCTGGGGTAAAAGTGATAATAAAATATAATAAAAGTCCTTAAAATAACTACAAGCCCATGACTCACATAAATATGATAAAAATAGGAAGTGCAATATTAACAAGAAATACGTCCACAGGAGAATTAGCATTCCCCTGACATGAACTAGGGGAAATATTTGGTCATTACAACACTAAGTCTCTTGGAATTGAATGACAAGCCCTACAATAAAGGATAGCGCTTAATCTGACTTCACAGTCTCCAATCACTTTCTTCCTTTTGTGCATAATGGGTGATCACCATAGACTCTTAAGTTAGAAAATGTTCAAGACAATATGTGATGCAGGACACAGATGAAGGACAAGTAACATTCATTTCAATACATAAAATTGTCTGTCATAAATTTAACGTTAAAACACAGAGGGGCTATTTGGAAAACAACTTGGAGGCTTCCAGACAGTTGCCTGGAAATGGTTGAAGGATGTGCACTGGGGCGCTATCTGAGCTCTCCCAGGCATCCTCTGTGCTCAGGGACCAACCACTTTCCATGGCAATCACCTTCACATTACCACCGAGTGATTTCACTCTCTATCGTAAGGGAGAAGTAGTTCTCTGAGCCTGCTCAAAAGTTCTGATTGCATTTAATGTCTTTCCAGAGAAAGGAGCTCTGACTCCTCGGTCCTCTACCAGGTCGCCTTGGATTCCTTTCACCATGACTGTTAGGAGTTTTGTCTCCCACAACTTTCACCTGAGTCTCTGTTTAGAAGCCTCTCCTCAGGCTATTGTAGCTTTTTCTCACGTGAGCAGAGAGCCAGAAGCTCCTAGGAGCTTACATACGCCCTGCCACAAGGCAACCCTTTACCAATAACTAATAGATGGGGAGTCTGAAAGCACAGTTAATTCCCTGAGAGCAGCGGGGGGGGGGGGGGGGGGCAAAAGGAGTGGTGCCCCAAGGCATTACTTAGACTCTACAGCTTTGCTGCCAGATCAGGCTATGCCCTTGCCTGGCTTCCTCTCCTTCCCTGACCTTTTTCCCATCGCCCCTTGGCTGGTCTATCCTGGGAGCAATTCTTTTGTTGAGTGCTTTATTTTTATTTTTTATTTTTTAAATTTAAATCCAAGTTAACATAGAGTGTACTAATAATTTCAGGAATAGAATTTAGTGATTCATCACTTGCATATAGCCCCTAGTATTCATCCCAACAAGTGCCTTCCTTAATGCCCCTCACCCCTTTAGCCTTCTCCCTGCCCAACACCCCGCCAGCAACCCTCAGTTTGTCCTCTGTATTTAAGAGTCTCTTATGTTTGTCTCCCTCTCTGTTTTTATCTTATTTTTGCTTCCCTTCCCTTATGTGCATCTGTTTTGTATCTTAAATTCCACATATGAGTGAAATCATATGATATTTGTCTTTCTCTGACTGACTTATTTCGCTTAGCATAATACATTCTAGTTCCATCCATGTTCTTGCAAATGACAAGATTTCATTCTTTTTGATCACCGAGTAATATTCCACTGTGTGTGTGTGTGCGTGTGTGTGTACACACATATATATATATACACACACACACCCCATCTTCTTTATCCATTTATCAGTCAATGGACATTTAAGCTCTTTCCATAGTTAGGGTCACAGTGCTGCTATAAACATTGGGGTGCATGTGCCTCATTGAATCGGCACTCTGGGAGCAATTCTTAATAAGTCACATGCATAAGAATGCTCACTTCAGAGTCAGCTTCTGGGGAACTCAATATAGTTCACGTCTCTAATCCAGATCATCTTTCTCTGCAAAGAAATAGATGACACCTATGGATACATATAAGTGTCTCTGACACGCGTAGAGGAAAGCCCGCAGTTTCAGCCTCGCTTAGGTGCCATGCCTTCCAGAAATGGGGAGGGCAGGTGCACCATAACTCTGTACACTGCCTCCTGTCCCTTAGTGGCCCGTCCTCAGGAGGAGCTGGGCTCTGTGTGGGCTCTGTAGTTACAGCTATGAGAGATGTCACTTCATTTTCAGTCTCCTGTCTCAGACACTTCAAGGCAGTAGTCACTTCATCAACTGTACCTACAGGATGAGCAGCCCGGAGTCTTGATGTTTTCTTGTAGATTATCCAGCTGAGGAGGTAAAGTGTAAGCTGCAGAGAACCAATTTCTTTAGTGATAGAGGATCAGAATTAATAGTCCTTTTAAGCATTTGGAAATACTGACATCCTTTTGCAGTGGGAATACTGGAAGGACAGAGTGCCTTATTTCTTATTGACTCTGTGTTAGTGAAAGTCCCTTGCCACCTGCCTTTGTCTTTGCTAGGTCTTACAGCACTAAGCCGGTGAGGAGGCTGGTGCAGACAGAGAAAGAGCTCAAGATGTCATGCGTACTGTAAAGTAGTTTCACAGTATAACTTCTATTTCACTGCATGACATGAGCTTGTTTATTAGCTGTAACTCATTATCTTTCTGAAAGGCATGTTAGGTAGTTAGACAAGAAGTGTTTGTCAGTATGAATTGCCTTTCATGTCTTCCCAGAAGGTGCTATTATAAAAACAAGGAGCTTTGAAAACCAACAGCAAGCTCAAGTGTTTTCCAAGGAAATCTTCTCTGTTCTGCCTTCAGGCAGAGAGTAAATGTAAGTTCCTGTGAAATTATTACCTAGCTAAAAGGCTCTCTCTGTATTTGGCAGTTTGGGCAGACACTTGTCCATAATTTATTACCACCACCTTACACCTATAAATGTACTAGCAACTCCGCTTTCAACTCTGATGGAATGTGGATCTCTCTCTCTTTTCAAAACGCAGACAATAACAGGTGTTACCTGATGACGCCACACCTCTGCTTGGTCCGCTGCCTTCACTGGTTCCCAACTGCTTATGGATATGGTTTGAATAAATCCTAACCCATCACCCTGGTACTTAGTGGCCCCTTGGTATGGCCCAGCCTTCTGTAACAGAGGAGGATGCCAGTGCTCTACCTATACCCCCACATTCATGCATATGTGGTTCCCCATGGCTTTCATTCACATAAGCCAACACCTGCCAGTCTTTGTAGGCGAGGAGCCAGCCCTTAAGCTGCTGATGTGGTCTTGGTCTGTGGGAGCGGAAAGCCAGAGCAGCCTGAATAAGTTTCCTGGAGGTTGAGGGCAGAGCCCTTGATCAGTAAGTGATGGATGAAGGAACATACATAATAAACACTCTGATTCCCTTGTCTCTGGTTGAGACAGCTCTGACATGTGATCTGTCTTGTCTCCAAAGCTCCCCTGTGGAACTGAGCAAGTTGCTCACCATATAAAACTTTGCCTGATATCACAGCCTTCTTAAGTCTGTCTTCATTTTGTGGTCCCACTTCTCCACTCCCTTTCCTAATAAAACACTCTAAGATAAAGTTGTGTCTTAAAGTCTTCCAGGCAACCCAGAGTAGACACCTTGTTTCCATCCTCCTTGCCACAACCTCCCTTCACACACACCTCTAATCACACCTGACTTCCTACCAGTTCTTAAACACATTTTATACAGTCCCCACTATATTTTGCTCATGAGTATCTTGCTCATACTTCTTTCTTAACCCAGACTGACCTTCTTCCCATCCTGTATTTATCAGTCATCATATCTCCTCTCCTTTAAGCACCAAGCAAAGGCCACCTCTTTATCCCAATCTAGATTATTCTCTTCCCACAGTAGTTTCTTTGCATCTGTATCAGAGCAACTGTCATCCTTTGACCTGAGTTTGAAATAGTAGGTCAGTTAATAAAACCACAGAAATTACATACCTACAAACATACACCCCCAGTGCATTTCTTAATCATTTATTTTAACTTAAATGTGCATTTATTTTAAAGTCTTCTAGTATAGTAATAATTCATTTTGTTTGAGTATAGTTTCAGTGATTAGAATTCTTCCATATCTTCCTGGCATAAATTCTGACCTTAATGCATTATAATCAGTAATTTCTAGTTTGAGCTTTTCTAAAGTGCAATAAGAACCTAAGAATGCTTTCAAAGTAAACCAAACATAAAAGCTTTCTAAATATTCATGATTATTTTTTTCAGTTTATTTTTTCATTTTATTTATTTTAGAGAGAGAGAAAGCATTCATGAGCAGGAGAGGGGTAGAGGGGTGGGGAGAGAGAGAGAGAGAGAGAGAGAGAGAGAGAGAGAGAGAGAGAATCCCAAGCAGGATCCACGCTCAGCATGGAGCTTGACGTGGGGCTCGTTCTAATGACCCTGGGATCATGACTCCAGCCAAAATCAAAAGTCCAACGCTCAACCTATTGAGCCACCCAGTGCCCCTCATGATTGTTTTCTAATCTTTTACAGCTTTGAGCCCAAACATAACCCAATAGCAAATTTATTTTCAAATACTTAGGTCTTCAGAAGTATTCAGCTTAATTTTGGGGCGCCTGGGCGGCTCAGTCAGTTAAGCGTCCGACTTCAGCTCAAGTCATGATCTCGCAGTCTGTGAGTTTGAGCCCCACATCGGGCTCTGTGCTGCCAGCTCAGAGCCTGGAGCCTGCTTCAGATTCTGTGTCTCTCTCTCTCTCTGCCTCTCCCCTGCTCATACTCTGTCTCTCTCAAAAATAAATAAATATTTTTTAAAAATTAAAAATATTCAGCTTAATTTTTATAGTAGTAGTTGTCTTTTTCTTCTCTTTAGTTTATTGATATTAACTTATATAATTAGAACCACAAACATGCCTGGCATAAAGAGCCTGGGAGACTAATTCACCTAGCTTTTGATGAGCACAGTTCAGCTGATAGAAGTAGGCATGCATGGTCTTTGTATAGAAGATCTGCTCTTCATTGGGAATGGAGAACATTAATCTGATGAATCAGTTAAATAAGGGCAGATTAATAGAGCTTCTGTTGAATATATGTCTCCTGGATAGAGTGAAAACTCATAGAAAGCAAGGTCTGTGTCTTATGTGTCCCTACAGCACTCAGCAAAATGCCTTAAAAGCATTACTACAAGAAGGTGTTCCATATGTGTTGGTAGAATTGAATGCGTTGAATTATACCATTTTTCTGAGCAGAAGGTGGTTTAATAATGTAAGATGTTGGTATGTCGGAAGATGACATTGCCTTGGAATTTCTGAGCAAGAATGCCAAAAATATCCCAAGACATTAGTATATGTGCTGCCAAAGCAAGCACATATCCCAAAGACATTAGATACATGCAGGCTAGAAGATAACTCACTCCACTGAATTTCTTTGGTATGTGTTTATAATGCTATAGGACTTTATCTGTACTATTTTCTACTCTCATAAGATTTCAAGACTGGGGGCACCTGGGTGGCTCAGTCTGTTAAGCGACTGACTTTGGCTCAGGTCATGATCTCACAGTTTGTGGGTTCGAGCCCCGCGTCGGGCTCTGTGCTGACAGCTCAGAGCCTGGAGCCTGCTTCAGATTCTGTGTCTCCCTCTCTCTCTGCTCTTTCCCCACTCACAGTCTGTCTGTCTGTCTGTCTGCCTTTCTCTCAAAAATAAATAAAACATTTAAAAAAAGATTTGAAGACTGTATTTACAAAAAGTCACCAGTATATTTTAAGCTAAATACCAATGGAACATTAATAAATCCCAATAATGCATGTTTTAGCCTCTACTAATATACTATATATTAGTATGTGATACCCACATGTATCACTTTTTCCTAACAACATATTTTCCTATCCAAAACTTTCAGCCAAAAGCAAATAGAGCCTGCATTGGTTAACTGTTGTATAGAGACTACCCTAAACCTTACTGGTTTAATGTTTATTTTGAGAGAGAGAAAGAGAGAGAGAGAGAGAGAGAGAGAGAGAGAAGACATGTGAGCAGGAGAGAGTCAGAAAAAGAGGGAGAGAGAAATCCCAAGCAGGCTATGTGCTGGGCCTGACATGGGGCTTGAACCCACAAACCGTGAGATCATGAGTTGAGCTGAAATCAAGAGTTGAGCTGAAATCAACCAACTGAGCCACCCAGGTGCCCCTAAACCTTAGTGGTTTAAAACAATTTATTGCACATGATTCTGGGGGTGACTGGGCTCAGCTAGGTGGTTCTCATTTAAGGTCTCTCATGTGGTTGCAGCTAGATGGTAGACTGAGGCTCTGAAGTCATATGAAGGCTCGACTATGCTGGTTGTTCAAGTTGGCTGTCTCACACTTAATGTTAGCTGCCAGCTGGGAATTCAGCTAGGCCTGCCAACCAGAGCACCTACCTGTGGCTCCTCCATGTAGCTTGGGCCTCGACATCATGGCTTCTCGAAGGAGCACCCCAAGAATATCCATTCTAAGAGGGGAAGTAGAAGCTGTTAATCTTAGGGTTGGGGCCCAGAAACTGGCACATTGTCACTTTTGTCGTGGTCTACTATTCAAAGCAATCACAAGGTCCACTAATCCAAAGAGAGAGGATAAATACCCCACCTCTCATTGGCTGTAGTATCAAAAAGTTATGACGTCTTTAATCTGCTATAATGTCCATTAGAACTTTCCATTTGTGACATTCTCATTAAGTAAGATTTACTAAAACTGTTAAAACAAAATTCCTTTTACAAGGCACGTGACTTACAACAGTTAAAAATTAGATGGATGGTCTATTTCACCATCCAATCTCATGTTTACCCCTAGTAAGAAGGTTGAATAAAATACTTCAAATGATTTTTCCCACCCTTACTAATAAGTTTTACCACGACCAAGAGGAAAGTCAGGGAAGGATTCCTTTTCCTGGTAATGGTCTCTGTCTTTGCTGAAGCTTGAACAGCCTCTGGCTTCACTGTGAGTTTTGGGGTTTCTGAATTCTTTTGGTCTGCCCTCTCAGAAGACAGCAGTTCTCAGCCCTTGACTCAGTGCTCAGGAGTCAGGTACCTGAAGGAAAAGCCTAAGAAAGTATATGTCTTTTCTTACTCCACTTATGAAAAGTCATAGTTCTGTTGACTCCATGGCAAGTAGGAGTCTTACAGAACAAAGGCTCTTGGTATATGTTCACACTGAATTTTTGAATTGAAACTTTTGGTTTTGAGATGATTGTAGATCCACATTCAGTTATAAGAAATAATACAGGCAGATCTCATGTACCCTTTACCTAGTTTCCCCCAGTGATATCATCTTGCAAGGCTATGGTGCAATGCCACAACCAGGGTAATGGCATTGATACAATCCACCCATCTTCTTCAGATTTCCTCAGTTCTTGTGTGTGTGTGTGTGTGTGTGTGTGTGTGTGTGTGTGTTTTAGTTCTATGCAATTTTATCACATGTGTAGCTTTGTTTATATACCACTACAGCCAAGATGCAGAACAGTTCCGTCACAGCAAAGATCCCTTGTGATCTTTTATAACCATACCCACCTCCCTCCTGCCACCCTTCCCTAACTCCCAGCAACCGCTTATTTTGTCACTTCAGGAATGTCATTTAAATGGAATTGTATGGCATGTATCATTTGAGATGGGTTTTTTTCACTCAGCATAATTGTCGAGATTCATCCAAGCTGTGTATATTGCTAGTTCATTCCTTTTTATTGCTGAGTAGTGTCCCCTGGTATGGCTGTACCATTGTTCGTTGAGCCAGCCACCTCTTGAAGGTCATCTAGTTTGTTTCTAATTTGGGGCTATTAGAAATAAAGATGATATGAATATTTGCATACAGCTTTTTATGTGGACATAATCTTTCATTTCTCTGAGATAAACGTCCCAATGTGCAATCGCTGGGTTTTATGGTAGTTGTATGCTTAGTCTTATAAGCAACTACCAAACTATTTTCTGAAAAGGCTACACCATTTTACATTCCCACCAGCAATGTCCAAGTGAACCAGTTTTTCCACATTGAATGATTTATTTATTTATTTAATTTTTTTTTAACTTTCAACTTATTTTTTATATTAAATATAATTTGTCAAATTGGCTTACATACAACACCCAGTGCTCATCTCAACAAGTGCCCTCCTCAATGCCCATCACCCATTTTCCCTCTCCCCCCCACCCCCCCATGCCATCCACCTTCAGTTTGTTCTCTATATTTAAGAGTCTCTTGTGGTTTGCTTCCTTCCCTCTTTGTTTGTATTTATTTTCCCCCTCCCTTCCCCCATGGTCTTCTGTTAATTTTCTCAAGGTCCACATATGAGTGAAAACATATCTGTCTGTCTCGGACTAATTTACTTCACTCAGCACAATACCTTCCAGTTCCATCCATGTTGCTGCAAATGGCATGATTTTACTCTTTCTCATTGCCAAGTAGTATTCCATTGTATGTACAGGAGTGCTGATCCATAGGGGTACATGTACCCCAATGTTTATATCAGCTCTTCCACATTGAATTTTAATGATGTGAATTACCAACACTGTTTTTAATGTTTGGTGGCTTGGCAGCCCAATGTGAACCAAGCATTACTGCCTACTTTCCCCCTCTTGGTCACTTAGGAAAGCCTTGAGACCTCAAGAACAGACAAGGAGAAGGATCTTCTGGGGCTGTTTTCAGTGGTATCTTTATTTCCACCTCATACCCCAACCTATATGTTCATTGATGGGTTCCAGTCCTCATTGTACCATAGAGTGTCAGTAGCCACTGACTGACCACACGTGTGTCCTATATCTCCTCTCAAATTCCTTTTACTTTAATGTTAAAAGTTACAGAGAAATACCTTCATAGAGTTTTCCAGCCTCTCTTTTTCTTATACCTAAGGCATATCTTAAACCAGTAAATTCTAACATAGTTGAATGGAAATGGATTGTCATATTTAATCCAGCAAGTTAATATTGTACATTCAAACATGGGCTACAAAATAATAAACCAAGCATTGTCACTTCTTCTTTTCACGTGTTTTCCCTTGGCCAGGTGGAATTTGCTGCTGACATAGGCCTTCACTATAAAGGAGAGCTGACAGTTGTCTTACGTTACATTCCCCCAGAGGAGAACCTGGTGCTTCCTCTAGAACAAGTTCAAGGTAGAGTAAAAATTGGTGACTTTGATCAAGGACATTCTGTATCTAGAAGCGTGGGAATAGGGCTCAGGAATTGTTGGATTATGTTACTTTCCCATTACGCGGATGAAAATGTAAAGGATTAGGTGTCACTAACTGGAGAGAGTTGAGAAGTATATCTGACATATGGGGAAGGGTGCAAGATCTTTACAAGTAAAGGGCAAATTTCATACTTAGAAACCAGCCTTAATGGTGATATTTGTTTCCTGGAAGTCCCAGAGATCTAGAATCTTCCCCAGGATGGAGTGGGGAGGGAGGGAGTGGTACAGTCTGCTGAGAGGGGAGGTGTAAAAGCTGCTGTACCTATTTATGATATTGACAGTTACTCAGGGAGTCTTGAGGAGGAAGTTGACTAGAACACACCAAAGGAAAAATCCAGATGGAGTCAACTTTTAAATCCCTTTTGCCCTTCTACCATCAACTCCTATAGCCATCTTCCTCTGTCCTTCTATTCGTTATCACCCTCTTCATTGTGACCCTGTGCAAGTAATTACTGTCTCTCAGCCTCCATTTCCTTACTTCATAGGGTTATTGCAAGGATTAAATAGGTTCATTCATGTAAAGTGCTTAAAGCAGCACTAAATAAAGGTGGTGGTGGTGGTGGTGGTGATTATTCACGTTGAGCACATTTCATCAGAATAAAAATGTGACACAGGAAGAGTTTTCTCTCACTCAAAAATGTAGTTGTGCCTGGGCTATATATTGCCTTTGGAGCTGGCCTTGCACAGTTCTCAATTTGTAGGACTGAAACATCCAAGAAGGATGTTATGGAATTTTCTCTTTTGGAGTCTGCACACTTGTGTGTGGCGTTCACTGTAGCTGTTTCTCACTGAGAGCAAGAATGTGGCTCAGGCAGCTCTCAGGGTCTTTTCCCTTTTCTCTCTCTATATACCTGTGAAAAGATATTCCTTGTTGGGGAATAAAGTTTTAAATTTATTTGTTCCTGGGGTGTGGGAGGGAGGGGAGGGAGGGGGATGGGTATTGAGGAGGGCACCTTTTGGGATGAGCACTGGGTGTTGTATGGAAACCAATTTGACAATAAACTTCATATATTGAAAAAAAATAAATTTATTTGTTCTTGTTTTTCAACAAACACAAGACCTATCCAGAAGGAATCCAGTGGGGGTAAAAAACATTTAAATAAATACATGGAAAAATACACGGTAGCGTAAAGACCTGATTCAGTCAACAAATGAAATAAGTATTTGCAGATTTTCTTTCTGAACTTTGAAATAGAACCCTCTCTCTCTTCCCTTCTTTCACTTCCCTTCTCCCTCCCTCTCTCTCCGTCTCTCTCAATCTCTCTCATTTTGATGGCTGATGCAGGAAAGAAGAGCTTCAAAAGGGGAAAGAAGAAGGAGTCACCTGTAATATTTGGAGGAATACTGGAAGTGTTCATCAAAGAGGCAAAGAATTTGACCGCAGTGAAGTCAGGAGGCACTTGCGATAGCTTTGTGAAGGGGTAATTTTGTTTTAACTCATTTTAGAAAATACTTAACGGGAGATGAGAGGGTCTGTGATCCAAAGACAGTGGTGGCTGTGAGACTTCTGTGTTAGTATTACTCTAAATGTACAAGGTAAGAGCTACCCTTAAATGCTGCCTTTTTTTTTTTTTTAAGTTTATTTATTTTTGAGAGACAGAAACAGAGAGTGAGCAGCAGAGGGGCAGAGAGAGGGAGAGACAGAATCCCAAACAATCTCAAAAGTTGAATCCCAATGCGAGGCTCAGTCTCATAAACTGTGAGATCATGACCTGAGCCAAGATCAAGAGTCAGACACTTAACTGACTGAGCCACCCAGGTGCCCCATAAATACTGGCTTTTAGATATGAAACAACACAAGTATAGAGGGGGCTGCTTATTCTAGCTTTCAGCTTGCTTCCAGCATATTTCAGGATTTCTCATCATTCTCATCCTCAATACTGGCAGATTTTCCTGTAAGATTCATTTCTCAAAGGAGGAGAAAATATGATTTTCTACATGTAATATATTTTTTATTGTGCTTTGTTATCATTTGATACTGGTAATATACAAAAGCAACAAAAACATTAGATCATTGGTGTTTTGCTCTCTTAGGGGAAATTGTAAAAAGTAGAGATTTCAGAGCACCTTCCCCAGAGATATCAATTGGAGAGTGCTTTGGCAGAGGCATATTTCTTTTTTCCAGTTTTTTCTTGTGATTGATTTCTAGTTTCATACCATGGTGGTCAGAATAGATACATGGTATGATTTCAGTCTTCTTAAGTTTATTGAAGCTTGTTTTGTTGCCTAAGATGTGATGTATTCTGGACAGTGTTCCATGTGCAGTTGAAAATAATCTGTATTCTGTTGTTTTGGAATGGAACGTTCTGTATATATCTGTCATGTCCATCTGGTCTAATGTGTCATTCAAAGATACCTTTTCCTTATTGATTTTCTGCCATTGATTTAACTAGGGTGTTAAACCCTACTGTTATTATGTTACCACCAATTTCTCTTTATGTCCGTTAATATTTGTTTTATGTATTTAAGTGCTCCAATATTGGGTGCATAGATATTTACAATTATTATACCCTCTTGTTAGATTGATCCTTATCTCATTATGTAATACCCTTCTGTGTCTCTTGTCACAGCCAGCCTTTGTTTTAAAGTCTATTTTGTCTATTATTGCTCTTCCAGACTTTTTTTTTTTTTGCTTCCATTTGCATGGTAAAATTTTTTCATCCTTTCACTTTCACTCTGTATGTGTCTTTAGGTCTGAGGTGAGTCTCTTATAGGCAGCATATAGATGGATCTTGTTTTTTTATCCATTCTGTCATCCTCTGTCTTTTTATTGGAGCATTTAGGCCGTTTATATTTAAGATCATTTTGAATAGGTAGGAGCTTACTGCCATTTTGTTCATCGTTTTTCTGGTTGTTTTTGTAGTTCTTCTTTGTTCCTCTCTTCTTCTCTTGCTCTCTTTCTTTGTGATTGATGATTTTCTGTAGTGTTATATTTGGCTTTCTTTCTCTTTATGTTTTGTGGATTTATTATAGATTTTAGGCACGAGGCTAATTCTTTGAGTCAATCACATTACTGTTCTTCTCATCAATCCTTCTTAGAAAAGTATAATCGTCTCTATAAGAAAATGAGTCAAACTTTTACCCTCACAACATTCTAATTTTGATAAAGCAAATAATAAAGAGAAGCAGATATCTGGGACTTTCCTGCTGGTGAGTGTGTGGGCCTGAGTCCCAGTCCATCTGTCCTTCAGTCTTTCTCACAATGGTTTTAAGCACAAAAGATATGTTGTATTTGTATCCTGCCATTGCATTTTCTCTCATCAGCCCCACCATCCATTCCGGCCTCTTCCTGCTCACTGTCTGGTGGGATGAGGGGATGGCTCCTTCCTATGGCCTCATTGTCACCTTACAGGGGTGATTTAACATCTTTTGACATAGTTTTCACTGTATCTTGTTGAACATTTACAAAGCAGAGATAATAAAAGATAGTATCTTTGTTCTATAATGAAAAAGGGCCTATAACTTTCTAGTAAATTGTCTCCCTGGTTACACTTAAATATTGAGCTGATTTTCAAGAGACCTTACATTTTTTTAAGAGAGCTTGAGAAAGCAAAGTTTTTTCTGTTGCATGTAAGCAAACACAAAAGGTAAAGTATCTAGGGCCGGTATGAAAGGTTCATGATAATTAGCGACCCATGTTTCTTCTGTCTTGTTATGGTATTCACCTCATTGGCCCAGATAGCTGCTGGAGTTTCAGCTATGCCATCCAAATTCCAGCCATAAGGTAATTCCCAGAAACTTCATATAGAGCCACTTTTTGTGTCCTATTGGCCAGAACTTAGTACACAGCTATATAGGCTGCAAGGGAGGCTGGGAATGTTGTCTTTATTCTGGGCAATCTTGTGCCTACCTAAAAAAAAAATGAGTATTTTAAAGAAGAAGGAGAGAATGAATGTTGGGAGATAAGGAGTCTTTTTCTTGGTGCATGAAATGAAATCTCAAGTGTTGCAAGGTGTCTTATTTATTGTAAGCACCTACTATAGGAGATATTTTCATTTCAAGATGAGGGACCAAAATAGGATTAGAAAGGAAAATGCAGGAATTTTACTATCGCCCTACTTAAAATAAACAATAAACCAATCCACTTAAATCTAGATTTAAGCATAGAAGAACCTAGAAGAAAAAATCAAATACACACACACATGCACGCATGCACACACACACACACACACACACACACATACTAAGAATTAGGGGAATTGATTGGGGGTGCCTGGGTGGCTTAGTCAGTTAAGCTTCTGACTTCAGCTCAGGTCATGATCTCAGTCCATGAGTTCGAGCCCCACATCGGGCTCTGTGCTGACAGCTCAGAGCCTGGAGCCTGTTCCAGATTCTGTGTCTCCCTCTCTCTCTCTGCACCTCCCCTGATCATGTTCTGTCTCTCTTTCTCTCAAAAATAAATAAACATTAAAAAAATTTTTTTAAAGAATGATGGGGAATTGAAATGACTACTCAAGGATGCCATTGCTACTGTCTCACCGATGGCTTGATTGCATTTTCTCTTGCAGCTACCTGCTCCCTGATGATAGCAAAGCCACCAAGCACAAAACTCTGGTAATAAAAAAGAGTGTTAACCCTCAGTGGAACCATACTTTCATGTTCAGTGGCCTGCATCCCCAGGACATAAGGAATGTTTGCCTAGAACTTACTGTCTGGGACAAGGAGGCCTTTTCCAGCAACATCTTTCTGGGAGGAGTTCGTTTGAATTCTGGAACTGGTGAGGGACTTGGGGACCCTGAGATGGTCTGTGACGAGGCATGGGGCAGAAGAGTGGTTCCTGCCGGTTAACGTGTAATAGATGCACACATAGTTTCAGCTTAACTGATTCCTGAAATTACCACACATGCTCCATCCCTTTAGCCAAGAATCTGTTCATTGTTAAAAATACTACTACATAAGTTTGCATCCTTTGGCTATAAGTTTAAGATATAAAATGTTTGTATTCAGTCCTTTTATAAAATATCACCTACATCTTAGTCTAAGTGAATTTCACCTACCTTCCTGGGTGCTATTTCATGTTTTGCTCAGGAGAAGATCACCAAGACAGCACAGACTTCTGACAGGGGAGAGAACAATTTCCAAGACCAACTTTACTTCATCCTCTTCTCAGATTACTCACTGGTTGAATTGAAAGGAAACCCATTTTCCCCGCTAAAAAATAACATCTAATGTTGTTTAAACAGATTATGGAAGCATACTACTGATGCCACAAGGTGCAAGCCAACAGGGTGAATTGGAGGGAAATGACAGTAGTAGAGCACATGTAGCCCCCCAGATTCTCATTATTCCATAATTTAAGTAAGACATGGAGGGTCTGCATGCACCATGGTCTATGTTCCTGTTAAGAACAACCCTGCCTCTATGATACTCTAAGGAGAGCCAAGAATATCTATACCACTAAAGTGAAAAATCCCCAGGTCAGTGGGGAGTTTAACAAGGGGCCTTGTTAAAAAGCGAGTGCTTCAGAGACCCGTTCAGCCTGTTCTGTCAGGTTAACTCAGTCCAGAAGAGAGCCTGCTCTGTGATAAACTACCAAATTGGAGGGTGGTGGAAATGCCCCACTAGGGCCGTCCTGATTTGTTTCTCTTCATCTTGGCAGAAGTGAGTAGTCAGACTACAAAGGAAGTCTTTCGTTCTAACTAACACTACTCACTAGATGTGATAAGGAAAAACAAGCCAGTGAAGGACTCTCTGCTCAAAAGACCCCCTTAGAGGTTGATAAGTGTCTTCCAGAAGATCGAAATGTTTCATCTGTGAAGTGTAACACTCCTTTTCCCCCTCTTCAGGTATGAGCCATGGGAAGAACGTGGATTGGATGGACTCTCAGGGGGAAGAGCAACGCCTTTGGCAGAAGATGGCCGACAATCCCGGGACTCCCGTAGAGGGTGTACTCATGCTCCGTTCCAGCATGGGGAAGTGTAGACTCTGAAGGTACCAGTCTTCAAAATGGGGCCTCCAGGCACTGTCTGGCTGCCATTTCCTGTTATTATCAGGCTTGGTACCTGGGATTCTGTTTCCCTGCCATTTCTCACCTGAGGGAACTGGGACATGCGGGGAGAGATGTCAGTGTTATGAACATTTAGGGACTTGCTGAGTGTCTATAAGAGCATGTGCCTCCATATGTCCATGGACCAAGGCCTTGTTGATTGGATGATGGAAAGTGTGTCACATTGTCCTGTCAGCAAGCAAATTGTACAGTGATTCATAGGCTTTATACCATAAGGGAAATGGTGCAAGCTTCTTTGAAACTACCGTAGAGATTTGGAGTCCCTAAACTTCTATTAATAAGTTATTTTAGGTTTCTTAAAAGGGTTTGAGGGATAAAAGGGCCACTCAGAATATAGATCACTTGAAGAGTAAGAAGGAATACTGTCTACCCTTTTCTCACCCTGGGAATCCCCACAGTCCAAAGAAGGCATGGTGGGGATGGTTGCTTGGACAAGGAGGTGGCCCTGTTATTGTAGCAAACTTGTGGATTAACCAGGTAAGTTTTCAAGACGAACTGAAAGGTTTTTTTGGTGACTATATAATTTATAATCTAAATCAGCCCACTTTTGAGAATGAGAAGAACGAAATTATTATACTGGAACAACAGATGTAAACCAGGATTGAACTGGGAAAATTGGGATGTAGGGTCACCCTAATTATGACCTAACAATTAGTTCTATTATAAACAGTTAGTTTATAAAATATTCTAAGCCACTAACTACAAGGAAGTAAGAACTAATGCACATTTTGAGCCCCTGCTTGTATCATATTTACTGATATCTCTTTGGTCAAAGGAAGTCATATGGCCAAGCCTAAAATCAAGAGGCAGGAAAATCCATCTGTGCATGATGAAGCCATGGCAAGATTGATGATGCAGAAAGGGAAGAAGAATTGTTACCAGTAGTTCAGTCTACCATACTCTCTGTTACCTGGAATTCTAGATGCTTTAGCCACCAAACTTAAATGCAAAGGTAGTTGAAGCAGAAAGGTACCTCAGACCTGTTCCTCATTTTGCATATTCCAAATCTGAAGCCCAGGGAGCTGACATGACTTGGCTAAGGTCCTATGGAAGCTATGACTATATTCAGACTTAAATCCAGGCTGTGATTGATAGGCCATTATTCTTTCTACGGTAGCCCCTGGCATAATCTTGTGCTTATCCAGGTGGAGAGGAGGGCATAGATGAAAGAAGGTGGAGCAGAGTCGGATTACTTCAGTATGAAGTACCTGATCGACTTTTCTGCCAGAGTCCTAGTCTAGCCCCTCAGCTCATTTTTTTTACTTGAATTCATATAAAATCTTTGAAAGGATAGAAACTGAATTTTAGTGGTAAGAAAGGTAGAATCATCTTTAGGCTTATTCAAGCTAATTTTTCCATATTCTAAATTTCTTCTTGAATTTTGAAAACTGATTTAAGAATATATTTAGCATTATTCTGAGGGAATAAGCAGTCCATTTTCAGTATTATTCAAAAAAGGCTAATTCTCAAAAATTAAAGTTACCAGTCTAGTATAGCTCAGTATATATGGAATATTTTTTAAAAACTCAAATTCCCATCCCTATGTTGCCCTTCTTAAGAAACAAAACACAAAGTGTAAGATCATCACTACTTCCTGTATTGGAAAACTTGTCTTCACACTTGACCTGACCCATTCTGTCTTCATTGATATTTTGGGGACACGTGAGAGGGAGATGATGGTGAAGTATGGAAACATCTCTAAAGTAAACAAAATGGGGGCACCTGGGTGGCTCAGTCAGTTAAGCGTCCGACTTCGCTCAGGTCATGATCTCATGGTTTGTGAGTTCAAGCCCCGCACTGGGCTCCGTGCTAACAGCTTGGAGCCTGGAGTCTACTTCTTTGGCTCCCTCTCCCTCTGCCCCTCCCGTGCTTGCTCTCTCTCTCTCTCTCTCTCTCTCTCTCTCTCTCTCTCTCTCTCAAAAATAAATTTAAAAAATTTTTTTAAAAATACAGTAAACAAAATGAAGTAGATTTATCCACTAACAATAAAAGTGGCAAAATAATAAATTCTGAAATCTATAACTTAAACTCTAGATGAGCATAAACTTTATGTGTTCAGATCTTTGCCACATTTAGAGCAGTTTTCTGTATTATGGTTTCATAAAATCCAACATCTAACTGGGTATTTCCACAATGCGAAACCTAGGTATGCAGAAGTCCATCAGAAACCTGCAATGTTGTTCTCAGAGAGAAAAGGTAAATTGATCTTCATGTCATTCTTTTTACTAAGCATTGTGTAGAAGTACAAATATTTTTAAATCTAGATTACATATGTGAATGGCACACAATTCAAATAGTTCAAAATTGTGAAAAGTCCGTCTGCCTTTCTCCTCTTCCATAGCAGAAATGATTGATAGCCTCATTCTTTCTTATGCATATAGGGTATTACATTATAGGGATATAGCAAATTTATTTAACCATTCCTATCAAATGCCATGTTAAATATGGTTAACTAAGCTATCTATGTTTGGTGGCTTTTCTGAACAACCTTTTCTTTCAAACATCAACACTTCGAAATTCAAAGTGAGATTTTTGGGTATTTCCAATTTGGGGTATTTGTCCTACAGAGATAGATACAGATGTGAGAAATGAGTACATACAAAAGTATTTATTGCAAAATATAGAAAATAACCCAGTAGCCCCTCAGTAGAGGCCTTCTGCAATATCATATATGCCTAGTTTTTCTGTGTCGTTAGTTGCTCCCTCTCCTTCTCTGTTAAAGATTGTTAAATGATAAGCATTGGATTCTTCAGTGCTTGTTGTTTCTTATCACTTCATACACCATCTCTGGAATTATCATGTATGCTGCCCTCGTAGTTTTATATGCTTATAACTTCAAACTCACATCTCCAACCCAGACCCTTCCTCTCAGCCTTAGACTCAGACCCACCTACCTATATGACCTATCCACCAGCATAGCTCATGTTTTCAACATAGTCAAAATGGAACCCTTTATTCCACCTTCCCCTTGTACCCAATTCTTCCTATTCTAGTATATCCTGTCTCGGTGCCTTGTACTGTCATCTACCCAGTTGAGCCAGTTCAGCTGGACAGTTCAGCCCAGTCTGTCTCAGCACAGATAAAAGCACAGAGAGTGCTCTCCAGCCCAGCTCTCCATATTGCCTTCTCAGAAGGTACCATGACCTTGCTGGAGTGTCCTTGTCAGGACATCTCAGCCCTCAGCATTCCCTCGCTTGAATCACACAAGTTGTAAAGGGATATGGGCAAGCTTTAAAGCCTGACTTTATCCATTCAGATTGTCAACAGTACTTTCAGGACATCTGGAAGATAATTTATCAGCTCTCATTTCACTTACATTGTCACTATAACTGGAATCATCATGTTGTAGATCTTCCAGGACACAGAAATGCCAAGCACAAAGATATTTTGATGTAACTTCATAATCCTAGTCTCCTTTTCCTTAATAAACCCACACAAATATATGACCATTGATCTTTAAGTGTTTAAGTAACTAATGGATGACCCGCCTGATTCACAGTAATATCAGTCTCATCATCACCTGCTACCCTAAGGTTTATATTTGATGGGGGAGGAGAAAGTCATGGAAGAAACAAGGGCAAATCCTACTTGTAGAAGCAAAGTAGATCGAAATATTGAATCATCCCGGAAGTACCTCAGAGTAAAAGCCTATGGCATTTGGGGCTGTGATCAATGTTTATTTTTTTGTTCCATATAGATGTTTCACATTAAACAGAGCATTGCCTTTAGAAGTTGGCAGAAGGGCTCTCCTCCTATAATGGTGTCATTTATGGCCTCTGAAATTAAAACAAACAGGAGGAGGAAATCTACACAGGTAACACTATAACAAAAATTGGATCTAGCAAAGTTTGAACAATAGCCATGGAAATTGAGCCACATCGAGGATTCCAAAGGATTATCCGAATCATCCGGAGTATGAATTTAATACACTGATTCCAGAGCATTGCTCCAAACCTACTGAACAAAATCCTCAGAAATTCCCATCATTCTAATCAAGATTCTTGGGTGATTCTGATACAAATGGATCACAGTTTGAGAAACACTGCATAAGAAGACAAAATAACTCAACTGTAATAACTGGACTCACTCTATGTCATGATGGCAGGTTAGATTTGGCTAACTTGGACATTGTTCATTGCAAGGCAATCATGGTGAAACGGAAGGAGCCTAACCTCGGACTCAGATGATATTAGCTCAAGTCTTGACTGCTTACCAACTATGTGACCTCGGTCAAGTTAAGTATCCAATCTAGGCCTTGATCTTTTTGCCTGTAAAATAGGAATAATCAGGATAACTTGGAGTTACTGAAGATATGAAAGAAAGTAATATATGTAAATATGCTTTGTAAATTTTAACCACTGGGGTGGGGGAGGCCATTGGTGAGCTAGATACAGCACTCTGTTGTTCATAATCTCTTGGGCCCTTCTTTTCCTGAATGCTTGGATGGAACTTAATCATTCTATGTACAATTAAGTGGTCTCCAGTGTATAGAAATACAAAAAAAGGGAGAAGAATAAGAGTAAGAAGAAGAAGAAGAAAAGAAAAAAGAAAGAAAGAAAGAAAGAAAGAAAGAAAGAAAGAAAGAAAGAAAGAAGGAAGGAAGGAAAAGAAAGAAAGGAAGAAAGAAAATCTTATTTTGTGCTATATTACCCATTGTGGGTAATAGTAATTTATTTTTAGGCTGGAATTTTCTACTTCATCTGACTAGATAATAAATATTTCAAAATGTGTTTTATTTGATGGGGAGAAAAACTGTGGTCAGTTTTTTTGTTGACAGGTTGTGGAATCTACAAGCAAACCATGTTGCCATGCCTTTCCTTAACACCCTCTTTTGGTGTAAAGACCATCTCTTTCTGTGGCCCATTGCTTATCCTTCACGCTAGAGAGATCAAATGTGCTTTCCTCACAGGGTTGTTGTTCAGAATTGTGCTTTTTATTTACAGAAGGAAATTTACCGTTCTGTTGAAACAAATTCCATAGAAATACAAACTACTCTTGGCATTATGAGGAATGCACAGTGTTTCAAAGATCAGCATTTGTACCTCATTTGCCTCCCTAGAACTCATCAAACTATTCTGGCAGGGGGTTCCTTCCATATTTGGAAAAGGGAAGTGGAATATGTAGTTAGTATTGCCTGTACATGACAAAACACTCATATGGGGTAGTAGATCATATTTTTATCTTTAGTATCTCAGCACAAAGGGAGGCTTAACTCTGCTTTTCTTTTTCTTTGGTTGAGGCAGAGATTAACACAGCAAGAAAGTAAAATATTTTATTATAATTTAAAGCAAAAGTTTAAGTCATTGGCATTTGTGAGGGAAAAAAAGGCTCCTTATAGAAGAACAGAGAACTAGATACGTGTTTGAATCTAAATATTTTCGTTTCACCTCTTTATTGTTAGATCTGCTTACTTTGGGAAAGAGTCTGATTGCTCCTTCCATGCATTTTTTTTCTGCTTCGCCCAAGGTTAATTTTGTCTTCAGAAAGTTGACACTCGTTTGTGCAAATCCATGAGAATTGATGATTCCAAACAATAACACTTTTAAAATCTTTCTCACTTGGAAACAAGGAAGGGAACCATTCTGTTACAAGACAGTTTATGTCCATCATTTATGGTTAAACTATAGTTAGAGCAATTGCAGGTTGGGAATATATTTTCTTTTCTATCCTTTCCTCATATTCATTATTCATAAATGGACATTTTTGAAGAGAGATCATTGGCTTTCAGTTGATATGAAGAAATAGATGTCTAGAATTTCCTGGATCTTTTTGCTTTTGACCTTCATTTGTCCTCCTTAATTCCTAAATATCTTCCTACATTGTCCCTCTGACTAATGGGGTTTATACAAGAACCTTAGGAACTCCTCATGATCCCACATGGATTAATGGAAATATTATTGTTAATTTTCAGCTTTTTCCTTTTACCTCAAAACCCAGCCCTGTTAGAATCATATGCTTGCAAAGCATCTGAATGCACAAAGCCAGTTTACGGGATTGGGTAGGGGCTGTCCTGGCTACTTCCCGGGGTGCCAAGTTATAAGGGGCACTAAACATCCCTGAAAAGGTAATGAGGTAGAGAACTTCTCTAAGGAAAAGTATGGTATTAGGAGGATGAAATAATGTCGATTTCAATAAATAAGTGAAGAAGGGACCCCATGCCTGAAGAGCGATTCATGGTTGATAAATTCTAAGAAAGACAGGTCTATTTAGAGGCAAAGCGTTTGTTTTGTTGAATAAGGTTTACAGTTTGGGCTAGACATGAATTGCTAAGGACGTAGGGAAAGGGGGGGTGCTTCCATTGAGGGTTTTCTTTGTACCCCTTCCACCAGGCAGGTGTTCCTCAAATGTTACACAAATATTTACAGAACCTCTGAGAGGGGCACCATGTCATCAGTGCAAGAATTGGCCCGACTGAATGTACTTGGTCTCCATTCCTAGATTGACTGTGGTTGTCACAAGCAGTTCATTTGGTTGTTTTTTTTTTGTTTTTTTTTTCTGGGCCTGAAGATGAGTCTAAGAGTTTAGTGGGCTGGAGAAGGAAGACAAACTCTCAATATCCTAAGAACAGCTAACAATCATTGGCTCACTGGGACATTAGAACAGGGGCTCTCCTTGGGAAGAAATAAGAGGGGTAATTTTCCAAACTGCCAAAGGCTGGGTAGCCTACCTGTGAGTGTGTTCATTTCTGCTTTGTCTCTGCCACCCACCTGCTTTGGCTGCCAATTTATTCTCCTAAACCCTTGCTCAGATAGGAATCTGACTTCTTTGTTTGCTTTTAAATCCATAGATTTTATTTCTCATAGCAGTATTAGGTTTACAGAAAAATTGAACAGAAAGTACAGAGAGTTCCCATATACAACTACACCATCCCCAACAAGTTTCTCCTATAATGAACATCTTGGCGTAGTACATTTATTGCAGTTGATGAATCAATACTGGTACATCATTATTAACTCAAGTCCGTAGTTTATATTAGGGTTCATTCTTGGTGTTTTACAGTTTTGTGGGTTTTGACAAATGCATAATATCCTGCATCCACAATTACATCATCATGCAGAATAATTTCAGTGCCATAAAAATCTCCTGTGCTCTAACCTGTGGCAACCACTGATCTTTTTACTGTCTACTTTACTGTAGTGTCTTTCCTTTGCCTTCTCTTAGAATGTCATTAGTTGAAATCATATGGTATGTACCCTTTCTGACTTGCTTGTTTCACTTATCGATGCGCATTTAAGGTTTCTCCATGTCTTTTTCTGGTTTGATAGTTCATTTGTTTGTATTTTTTTTAATTTCATTAAGAGCACTTAACATGAGATTTTACTGTCTTAACACATTTTTAAGTATATGATACAGTATCTTTGCTTTTAAATAAAGAGAAAAGGATGGAAAACTCTAGGAAACAGTAACATTTTTTAAATCCCCTGGAGATGATGGGAAGTCTGCATTTATTTTGCTAGTTTTCTTGGTTTTCTTCAACTGTTCCTATTTACTTGTCTTGCCATGTTTAGTGCAAAATTAGCAGCAATACTTAAATGTTTAACATGCCTACTTCTAAGCTTCTGTATGGAATATGTACCCCAAACCAAAGCTTTGTGCCACCCTGTACTCGCTGCAAACTTTAATGTCTTTTTCATTAAATTCACTTTCCTAATATCTCTAATGTGTTCTGTTACAAGTTATTCCTGAGTACTTGAAGATGGATTGTATATCCCTGAGGACTGATTATATGTCACCTATATTCCTCCTGTTTTTATACTTATTTGTCTTTGGAGAAAAGCACATTTGTTGAATTGACACACACTGATGGAATGAGTGTCTGCTTTTCGTTTCTAAGGCTAGGATGATGTTGAAAAACTCTTCTTGGGGCTCAGCTATTGAATTCGACCATCACTGTGGTTTTTGCTCACTTATCTTTCTGTAAATCTGAACCCTGACACCATCACTCCCTTTGCGCTAAATAAATCGTAGGTAATGACAAGGGAAGGGATCAGAAGTGACCTTGGTTGTGCACCTGTTATGTATCAGGTGGTTTCCAAACTGCTTTGTGCTTTGCTACTTTGCTCTCTGGTTTTACGCTGCATTTGGCCAACTGGAGCCAATAGTGGTAGATTAGAGGACAAGAGGACAGAAAGTTCAGGGTGTTTATTCCCCCTTGCTAGGCTGAAGACTGTTAGAGACTGTTCTTCTGTCACAGCTCCTCTTAGGTGATCTGTCCTAAAACTATACATACAGTTCTCTCTGGGCTCCACTTGTCACTCCCTCCCCTTGCCCTGTAGGCCTAGGGTGGTAAATATCCTTTGATGCTGTTAGCTTTGAAGTGCTTCAGTACCCCTTACTGAGTTCCTTTACCATGCCCACACCATTATAATCCTTTCATTATGTCCTCTCCAATTCCCGTTTGAGTCTGTTGTCTGTTTCCCAACAGGACTTTGACTAAAAAGTACGTCATTGATTGTAAGACACTCCCCACCTCAGAGATGTTAAAATGTGAAAAGAAAATGTGTGTCTTAGAATCAGTGAACTATGTTAGTCGGGATGTATTCCTGGTGAATGAACAAATCATTGAATAATGAGCATTCATAGTGCCCCTCATCTCAAAGAGAAAGTGTAGTGGTATGACAGATTGTGTTGTTCAGGCTAAACTTCAAAAATAAGAGTCAACACTGATTCTTCCTAAGTACTTAGATGCTCTTTTTCAGTCTTGAGATGGGTAGTCAGCGAGAAGGTCATGGCCTTGCCCAAAACTCCTAGTTGTTACACCAGGGCTAAAACATTAAAATACTATTTAGTCATTCCATTTCTCATGAAATGAGATAACTCCAAAGCAAATGCTACCAATGTGGGTACAAATTTGCTTTTTGTGAAGCTGTACTTTGTTGTTGTTTGTGATTCTATACGAACTGAGTTCACAGCTTTCTGAAAGAAGAGGATGGCCCGCAAGTTGGCTCACATTCACTGACTGCTCTGTGTAACAACTGGCATATATTCTGGCCAACCCTATTTTTTAATTTTTTTTTAATGTTTGTTTATTTTTGAGAGGGAGATAGCGTGAGCAGGGGAGGGCCAGGGACAGAGGGAGACACAGAATCTGAAGCAGGCTCCAGGCTCTGAGCTGTCAGCACAGAGCCTGACGGGGGGCTCAAACTCACAAACCGGGAGACCGTGACCTGAGCCGAAGACACTTAATCAAATGTGCCACCCAGGCGTCCCTGGCCAAGCCTATTTTTAATAGATGTTGGCCTTATTTACAGCCTAAGACATTACTTAGTCTAGGTTGCCTGTCTAGAACTTACCAGTCCGTTAGCAAAACTACTCATTGGAACTGCACAGGCTGTCTTATTACAGAAAACTAGCAATGTCTGAGTCTAGTCTGGCAAGTACAAGAACTACTGTGGGTCTCTACAAGGCACACAGCTACCAGGAACACTAACACTCTCCATGAGTCCTGTCAGCATTGAGAAAAGGGCCGAATTTTTGGTATGCTTCCACTCTTTTCTACTCATGCTTCTGTCACCATTCCAGAGCAATCAGTGCACTTTTGTTTAAGGAAGTGGTCTGCAGACCACTGGGTGTCCTAAAACCTTTTTGCGGGGTGTCAGCAAAGTCAAAGCTATTTTCCTTACTTGCCTTTTTCACTGTGTTGACATGGGTACCAATGGTCCAGAAGCAATGATGAGTAAAACTGCACAGACTTTAGCATGAATCAAGCCAGTGTGTTTCTTTGCCTTTATGCGTTCGTGGTAAATAAATAAAATACCACTTTGAAGAAAGTTCTTCATGAAGCAGTAAACATTATTAATGTTATTAAATCTGGACCTTTAATACATGTGTTTTTAAATTTGTGTGCATGCCAAAGTACAAGGGTTGTCTCAGGGTAAATAAAGCATTTGTGCATTTGAGTTGCAAATTGAACTGGCTATATATATATGTATATATATTTTTTTTTTACCATTTTTATTTTAAAGAATGAATGACAGATAAACCATAGTTATTCAGTGTTGAGGACTGGGTGGACATTTTCTCAAAAATGAATAGTCTCTCATTTTAAGAAAAAAAACTGACATATTTAGTGACAAATATAAAATTTGAGCTTTGAAGTGAAAATTTGAATTTTGAAAAACTTGTATATACCTTTGTGTGACGACAGCTTTCCAATGATTAGAGGCTTTTCTGATAAGATTGTTGATGGCCTTAACTAATGTGATTTTTTTGTTTATATTGTCGAACAAATTTTATCGACCTTTGGAAGATTTGCCTGATTCAGTGAACCAGTGTTTTCTAAATGACCAGGATTAAATGAAATAGTGAAGTACAAGTTAGAAAATCATGCCTGGCTCAAAGATCCGTTCAAAGCGCAGGATAGACCAATGGATTTTAATACGGTAGAGTATGAAAACGTTTTCATATTGACATTAATCTTTAAGGAACTAGTAACTGCTGGGTTTTGGTGAAGGGCCAAAGAAAAATATCCAGTTATCTAAATAGGCTGTTAAAATACTCCTCTCTTTTTCAAATATATATCTCTGTGAAGCCATATTTTCTTTACATGCTTCGATCAAAACAATATATTGATACTACAACATATCGAATGGAAAGTACGTATGAGAATCTAGCTGTCTGCTTTTATGGCAAACCAAATTTGAAGAGACTTGTAATAATATAAAATAATACCAGTTATCTCACTTTTTTTGTCTCAAGAAGCATATTTAATTTTTCTAAAAAATATATCTATGTTAACCTGAGGTTATTGTTTCCTAAATGAATCAAAATATAGATTTTTTAAAAATTGTTTTAACCTCTTATTAAGTTACGCTTGATATATAGTGCCAAAAATGCTATAATTTTTATACTCAATTTTGTTATAATTGACATTATTTGCTTCAAGTGTATAACACAATGATTCAATATTTGTATATATTGTAAAATGATCACCATGATATGTCTGTTTAACACCCGTCACCATATATGGTTAGAAAAATTTTTTCTTGTGATGAGAATTTATAAGATTTACTCTCTTAGCAACTTTCAAATATACAATACAGTATTATTAACTATAATTGTCATGGTGTACAGTAATCCCAATGACTTATTTTATATCTAGAAGTTTCTATCTTTTTTTTTTTTAATTTAAAAAAAAATTTTTTTTTTCAACGTTTATTTATTTTTGGGACAGAGAGAGACAGAGCATGAACGGGGGAGGGGCAGAGAGAGAGGGAGACACAGAATCGGAAACAGGCTCCAGGCCCTGAGCCATCAGCCCAGAGCCCGACGCGGGGCTCGAACTCACGGACCGCGAGATCGTGACCTGGCTGAAGTCGGACGCTTAACCGACTGCGCCACCCAGGCGCCCCAGAAGTTTCTATCTTTTGATCCCTTTCACCTACCCTCAAACCCCCACCTCCTGCAACCACCAATATGTGATATGTATCTATGAATTTGGCTTTTATGTATGCTTCCTTGCCATTTTAGATTACTAATATAATGGCCCTGTATGGTATTTATCTTTCTCTGATTTATTTCATTTAGGAGAGTGTCCTCAAGATCCATGCATGTTGTAGCTGCAAATGGGAAAATTGTATTTCTTGTAGCTGAATAATATTCCAGTGTGTGTATACACATTTTCCTTCTCCACTCACCCACTGATGGACATTTAGGTTGTTTCCGTATCTTAGCTATTGGAAATAATGCTGCAGTGAATGTGGGGATGCTTATATCTTCTTGAGATAGTGATTTTGTTTTCTTTGGGTAAGTATCCAGAAGTAGATATGGTAGTTCTGTTTTTAATTTTATGAGGAACCTCCATGCTGTTATCCATACCCACCAAAAATGCATGAGGTTTCCTTTTTTTCTACATCCTTGTTAATACTTATTATTTCTTGTCTTTCTGATTCTAGCCATTTTGACAGATGTGAGGTGAGATCTCATTGTGATTTTGATTTGCATTTCTCTGATGAGTAATGCTGAGCATCTTTCCATATACCTGTTGGCCATCTGTAAGTCTTCTTTAGGAAAAGGTCTATTCAGGTCTTCCACTCATTTTTTAATTGGATTGTTGGTATTTTTTGTTTGTTTGTTTTCTGCTTCTGTTTTTTTTGTTTTTGTTTTTTGTGTTTTATTTTGCTGTTGAGTTGTATAGGTTCTTTATATTTTTTGGATACTAACCCCTTTTGGGCTACATGATTTGCAAATATTTTCTCACATTCAATAGGTTGCCTTTTCATTTTAAAAGGGATTTCCTTTGGTGTGTAAAAGCCTCTTACCTTGATGTAGTCCCACGTATTTATTTTTGCTTTTGTTACTGTTGCTTTTGGAATCAGATCCAAAGAATCCTATCCAAGACTAATGTCAAGGAGGTTACTGCCTATGTTTTCATCTAGGAGTGTTATGGTTTTAGGTGTTTCCTTCAAGTCTTTAATCCATTTTGTTTTTTTTTTTATGTATGGCATAAGGTAGTAGTCCAGTCTCATTTTCTTGCATGTGACTGTCCAGTTATCCAAACACCATTTATTAAAGAGATTATCCTTTCCCCATTGTATTTTCTTGACTCTTTTGTCATAAATTAATTGACCATATATGCATGGGTTTATATATGGACTGTCTATTCTGTTCCATTGATCTGTGTGTCTGTTTTTATGCACATGCCATACTGTTTTTATTATCACTTTGTAATATAATTTGAAATCAAGGTAGCATGATGCTTCCAGCTTTGTTCTTTCTCAAGATTGCTTTGGCTATTCAGGGTCTTTTGTGATTCCACACAAATTTTAGGATTGTTTGTTCTATTTCTGTGAAAAATGCCACTGGAATTTGGATAAGGATTACATTGAATTCATAGCTTTCTGTGAGTAGTATGGGCATTTTAACAATATTAATTCTTCCAATTTTAAGTATGCGATATCCATTTATTTGTGTCTTCTTAACTTTCTTTCATCATTGTGTTATAGTTTTCAGTTAACAGATCTTTCACTTCCTTGGTTAAATGTATTCCTAAGTATTTTATTCTTTTTTTTAAAGGTATATTATTGTTTTTGATACTTATAAATGAGATTTTTTTCCTTCTCAGTTTTAATTTATAACACAGTAAATATGCGTAGATATCACCCAAATAAACAGAAATGCTTTGGAGCATTACCAAGGTTTGAGAACTGCTAGCTTAAGGGAATGCTTACCATACAAGCTGGCCTCATTTTTGTTCTTGCAGACAGTTAAATTACTAGTTCATCATCCTGATCTCGTGGAAGTTTGATTTTAGGATTTGTTGAGCAGGTCTATTTTGGTTTATCTTAGTCCAGAGACTTAGTCTTTACTTCTGGGTTTTCCATGGAAGCCTAAGCTGTTCAGTGAGCCCCTTTGACTTGACTTGATCTCAGGCACTGATCAGCTCCCGAGATATCTGTTCAGCTCTTTTACCTTCAACTTTTGTTTTCCCACCTGGACCCTTTGGAACTTTATTCTGCACAACTCAGGGGTCAGTTAAAAATTTGAGATAATATTATCTGCAGATTCAGAGCCTCCTTCACTGTGGCTTTCTCCTCTCTCGTGTTTCTTCAATTTCCAGCCTCTCTAGCAATCCTATCTCTGTCCTCCAAATTCTCAACTCAGTAAGACTATAGCCTTCTGCTTGAGCTCCGTGTTCAGTTCATCAAGCAAATGGAAGAGGCTTCAGAGGAAACGCCAATGAAATTTGGAGCTCATTCAATGTGTTTCCTTCTTTCAGAGTCATATCTTCTCCAATTTTTACCTGCTTTTGGTTGAGTTGCAGTGAATTCAAACAACCTTTTTTTTTTTTTCTATGTTTTTCCGGAGTTATAGTTATATGAGCTACACTCCTGTTAACGGACGTGGAATTCCTGTCTCTTCCCATCTTTGAACCAAGATCCTCCTCCTCAACCATGTCCTCCTCTGTGGGGAGAAAACTGAGTCAGTAGCAGGTCATTGAGAATATGTTCTCCTCCACCTATGCGGTGTTGCATAAACTTTTCTTTCCCCACAATCCACACAGTGAGTCTGATTTAACATCCTCTTATCTGGGTGGTTCCGATGTTGGGCCAAGGACCATCGTGAGACACTCATTTTCTCATAGTCTACCCCTTCAGTCTTGGTGGATGGTCATATATCCAATATCTTGAACTCACCCTTGCATTTTGTGATCAATTCACATCATGACATATGCTGTTTTAAAGCATACTTTCTGGTTTTGGACCATTTTATGTCATTGTAGACTTATGGTTCTAGTTGACATTAATCACGATCATATTTTTGGTGCTCAAGTTGTCAGCACTCAGGCTTTAACCTACATCCCCATCAAGGTAGAGTTTTTCTAATACCCTATGATGCTTCCTTTGTGCTCCTTTTCAATTTATTTCCTGACAGATGAAACCACTTTTGTGTTGGTTTCTGTCACTACAGAAAGTTTTGCCTGTTAAAAAATTTCACGCAAAGGGAATCGTACAGTATGTACTTTGGCAGTTTTTAAATTTTTTTAATGTTTATTTATTTTTGAGAGAGACAGAGACAGAGTGTGAGTGGGGGAGGGGCAGAGAGAGAGGGAAACACAGAATCTGAAGCAGGCTTCAGCCTCCGAGCTGTCAGCACAGAGCCCGATGTGGGGCTTGAACTCACGAACCGTGAGATCATGACCTGAGCCGAAGTCAGACGCTTAACTGAAACCACCCAGGCACCCCGTACTTTGGCAGTTTTTAATATTTTGAATATGTCATTCAACTCTCTCCTGGAATATAGAGTTTCTCCTGAAAAATCTGCTGATAGCTTAATGAGGGTTCCTTTGTAGGTTTTATGGTCTTCTTTCACCTGGCTGCCTTTAAAATTCTTTATCATTGACTTTGGTAATTTTATTAAAATGTGTCTTAGAGAATGTCTTTTTGCATTGAGATAAAAAGGTGTTTAATTCACTTTGTGGACTTGTAGATCAAGTTCTTTCCCCATATTTGGGAAGTTCTCAGCTGTTATTTCTTTAAATAAGCTCTGTGCTCACTTGTCTCTCTCTTCCTCCAATATACCCATTAATCTTGTGTTTGCTCTTCTAATGTAGGAGTCTGAGAGTACTCATTGAGTTTCTTCACTTTAAAAAAACCTTAATTCTCTCTTCTCTTCTACATGAATCATTTCTAAATCACTGTCTTCCACCTTGCTTAGTCTCTCTTCCGTCTGATCTCTCTTTCCAATGCTTTCTACCGCATTCTCCACCTGATTTATTGAGTCCTTCAGCCCGAGAATTTGCTTCTTTTTCAGAATTTCAATCTCTTTGGTGAAATAGTCCTTCTATTCATTAATTTAATTCCTGAGTTTACTGAATTGCCTTTTTGAGTTTTCTTGTAGCACATTGAATTTCTTCATAACAGCTAGTTTTAATTTTCTTAAGTTAGATCACAGTAATTCCACGTCTTTGGGTTTGATTGCTAGAGAATTTATATTTTTCTGTTTGCGATGTTATATTACCATGATTTTTCATAGCGTCTGATGAAATGTGCACCTGCTGCCATATGTGCCGTGGAAAACACCTTTCTTATTTTTGTGAGGTTTTGTTTACTTTGACCCTATTTTAAAAAATTTATTACTTAAGTATAATTGACAATGTTATATTACTTTCAGGGATACAACATATTGATTTGATAATTCTATACATTACTCAGTGCTCAGCACCTGTCACTATAGTGCTATTACAATATTACTAATTTCCCTATGCAGTACTTTTTATGTCTGTGACTTACTTTATAACTAGAAGTTTACACCTCTTAATTCCCTTCATCTATTTCACCCATCCTCCCTAGTACCTCCCTTCTAGAAATCACCAGTTATTTTCTCTGTATTTAAGAATCTTAGTCTTTTTCATTTATTTGTGCATTTGTTATTTTTGGTTTCCACATATGAGTGAGATCGTACAGTATTTATCATTCCATGTGTAAGTTGTTTAACTTAGCATAATACCCTCTAGGTCCACGTGTCACACGTGTGTGCATACATGTGTGTATCACATCTTCTTTTTCCATTCATCTATTGACAGGCATTTGGGTTGCTTCCATATCTTGGTTATTATAAATAATGCTGCAATAAACATAGGGGTGCATACACCTTTTCAATTTACTGTTTTCATTTTCTTTGGGTAAATACTCAGGGGAATTACTGGATTTTATGGTAGTTCTATTTTTAACTTTTTGAGGAACTTCCATACTGTTTTCCACAGTGGTTGCACCATTTTACCTTGTACCCAACAGTACACGAGTGATCCCTTTTCTCCACATCCTTACCCACGCTTGTTATTTCTTGTCTTTTTGATTTTAGCCATTCTGACTGTATGAAGTAATATTTCACTGTGGTTGTGATTTGCATTTCCCTGATAGTGATGTTGAGCATCTTTTTATGTGTCTGTTGGTCATCTGTATGTCTCCTTGGGAAAAATATCTGTTCAGGTTCTCTGCCCATTGATTAATCAGATTATTTGTGGATTTTTTGGTGTTGAGTTCTATAAGCTCTTATTGTATTTTGACTATTAACCACTTACCAGATATATAATTTGCAAATACCTTCTCCCATTCACTAGGTTGTCTTTTTGTTTTGGTCTCCTTCATGTGCAAAAGCTTTTTCTTTTGGTGCAGTCCCAATAGTTTATATTTGCTTTTGTTCCCCTTGCCTCTGGAGACCTATCTAGAAAAATTTTGCTAAGGCTGATTGATGTTCAAGAGATTATTGCCTATGTTTATTTTTAGGAGAATTATGGTTTCAGGTCTTTAATTCAATATCTTGGTTATTGTATTGGTTTTTTATTCAATATCTTGGTTTTTTTATTCCTGTGTACAGTGTTAAGAAAGTGGTCCATTTTCACTTTTGCATGTAGCTATTCAGTTTTCCCACTGGATAGCTACACTGGATAGTTTTCCTACACTATAGCTACACAGATAGCTATACTATCCAGTTTTCCCACTGGATAGCCATTTATTCAACTCTTTTTCCCTTTGCATATTCTTGCTTCCTTTGTTAAAGTTTAATTGACCATATAATTGTGGGTTTATTTCTTGTCTTTCTATCCTGTTCCATTGATCTATGTGTCTGTTTTTGTGCCAGTACTATACTGTTTTGATTAATTCAGCTTTGTATTATATCTTGAAATCTGGGATTGTGATACCTTTCAATCCCTGTTTTGTTTTTTCTTTCTCAAAATTACTTTGGCCATCCAAGGTCTTTTGAGGTTCCACACAAATTTTAGGATTGTTTGTTCTAGTTCTGTAAAAAAATGTTATTGGTATTTTGAAAGGGAATGCAATGAATCTGTAGATTGCTTTGGTTAGTATGAACAATTTACCAGTATTCTTCCAATCCATGAGCATGCTATGTCTTTACATTTCTTTGTGTCATCTTCACTTTCTTTCATCAATGTGTTATAGTTCTCTGATTGTAGGTCTTTCCCCTCCTTGGTTAAGTTTATCTCTAGGTATTTTGTTCTTTTTGGTATAATTGTAAATGGAATTATTTTCTTAATTTCTCTTCCTGTTACTTTGTTATTAGTGTATAGAAATGCAACAGATGTCTCTTAGTTGTCTATCCTGAAACTTTACCGCATTCATTTGTTCTAATAGCTTTTTGGTGGAGTCTTTAGGATTTTTGTATATAGTATCATGTCATTTGCTAATAGCGATGGTTTTACTCCTTCGTACCAATTTGGGTGCCTTTTATTTCTTTTTCTAGTCTGATTGCTTTGGCAAGGATTCCCAGTACTGTGTTGAATAAAAGTGATGAGAGTGGACATCCTTATCATGTTCCTGATCTTATAGGAAAAGCTGTTTTTTCACCATTGAATATGATGTTAGCTGTGGGATTTTCATCAATGGCCCTTATCATATTGAGGTATGCTACTTCTAAACCTACTTTGTGGAGAGTTTTTATCGTGAGCAGATGTTATATTTTGTCAAATGCTTTTTCTACATCTTTTGAAATAATAACATGGTTTTTATCTTTCCTCTTGTTAATGTGATGTGATATACCACCTTAATTGGTTTTTGAATATTGAACCATCCTTCTATCCCTGGAAAAAATCCCACTTGATGGTGAATGATCCTTTTAATGTATCATTCAATTTGGTTTGCTAATATTTTGTTGAAGATTTTCACATCTATGTTATTAGCCTGTAGTTTTCTTTTTTTGTAGTATCTTTGTCTGGTTTTGTTATCAGGGTAATGCTGACCTTATAGAATGAGTTTGGAAGTTTTCCTCCTTCTGTTTTTCAGAATAGTTTGAGAAGAATAAGTATTAGCTCTTTTAAAAATATTGTATAGAATTCACCTGTGAGCCATTGGGAGTTTTCTGATTATCAATTCAATTTCATTATAGCAATTGGTCTGTTCAAATTTTCTGTTTCTTCTTGAGTCACGTTCTGGAAGATTGTGTTTCTAGGAATTTATCCATTTCTTCTAGGTTGTCCAATTTGTTAGCATATAAGTTTTCATAATGTTCTCTTATGATTCTATTTCTGTGGTATTATTTCTCCTCCTTTATTTCTCACTTTGAGTCCTCTCTTTTTCTGATGAGTTCAGCTAAAAATTTATCAATTTTATTTATCTTTTCAACAAACCAACTCTTGGTTTCATTGATCTTGTTGGGTATTTTTAGTGTCTATTTTATTCATTTTCCCCTCTAATCTTTATTATTTCCTTTCTTGTACTGGCTTTGTGTGTTCTTTTTCTACTTCCTTTAGGTGTAAGATTAGTTAGGTTTTTTTGCTTGTTTGTTTCTTTGAAATATTGTTTCTTGAGGTAGGCCTGTATCACTATACATGTTCCTCTTAGAAATGCTTTTACTATGTCTTAAAGATTTTGGACTGTTATATCTTAATTTTTATTTGTCTCCATGTATTTTTTTATTTTCTCTCTTATTTATTTGTTGAGCCATCATTTATTTAGTAGTATGTTGTTTGTTGGCCTCCATGTGTTTGTGCTTTTTTCTAGTTTTTTAAGTTGCAATTGATTTCTAGTTTCATATCATTGTGGTCAGAAAAAGTGCTTGAGATAATTTCAATATTCTTAAATTTATTTAGACTTCTTTTGTGGCCAAACATGTAATCTATCCTGGAGAATGTTCCATGTGCACCCGAAAATAATGTGTATTCTTCTCTTTTTAGGTAGAATGTTCTATATGTAGCTGTTAAGTCCACCCGGCCTAATGTGTCATTCAGAGACAATTTCCCTGTTGACTTTCTGTCTGAATGATCTATTCATTGATGTAAAAGTCCCCTACTATTATTGTATTACTTTCAATTTCTCCCTTTATGTCTATTAATATTTGCTTTATGCATAGAAGTCCTATGTTCAGTATATAGATATTTACAATTATTGTATCCTTTTATTTGATTGATCCCCTTTTCATCATGTATTGCCCTTCTTTGTCCTTTACTATAGTCTGTTTTAAAGTCTTTTTTGTGTGATATAAATATCACTTGCCTTTTTCCATCCCTTCACTTTCATCTGTATGTGTCTTTTGGTCTGATGTAACTCTCCTGTAGGCAGCAGCATATAGATGGGCTTGGTTTCTTTTATTTATTCAGTCACCCTATATATCTTTTGACTGGAGCGTTTAATCCATCTATATTTGAAGTAATTATTGGTAAGTGTGTACTTAGTGCCATTTTTTAAGTTGCTCCCTGGTTGTTTTTGTAGCTATTTTCTGTTCCTTTCTTCTTTGGCTTTCTTCCCTTGCAATTTGATGGCTTTCTTTAGCACTATGCTTAGATTTTATTTTTTTGTGTGTATTTTACTATAGGTTTTTGATTTATGGTTACCATTGGGTTCATATGTAACATCCTACATGTATAGTAGTCTTTATTAAGTCGATGGTCACTTAAGTTTGAACACATTTTAAAATAGTAAATTTTTACTTCTCCCTCCATTATTTTTGCATATGTATGATATATATATCATATATATAATATTTTACAGTTTTTTATTTTGTGTATCCCTGGACTAATATTTATAGATATAATTGATTTTGCCATTTTGTGTTTTAACGTCCATATTGCCTATTTATAAGTTATTAATCTATAGTATGTTGGGTGTAGGTTTTTTTTCCTTTCATCACATTAAAGATATCATGCTATTCCCTTCTGGCCTGCAAAGTTTCTGCTGAAAAATCATCTAATACACTTATGTGATTTCTCTTGTATGTAATTGTCTTTTCTCTTGCTACTTTTAAAATTCAATCTTTATCATTATTTTTTGCCATTTTAATTATGATTAAAAGACCAACTTGGATTCATCTTCTTAGGAACTAGAGAGTCCTGGACTGAATGCTTCCTGGACCTGAATGTCTGTTTCCTTCCTCAGATTGGGCAAGTTTTCAGCTATTATTTCTTCAAATAAATTTTCTGACTCCTCTCTCTCTTTTCCTTCTAAGACCCCCTATAATACAAATGTTATGACATTTGATAATGTCAGAGTTCCCTTCACCTACTTTTATTACTCTTTTTTCATTTTCAGCTTGGTTGCTATTATCATCTTCCAGATTGCTGATCCATTTCTTTTCATTCTATCATCTGCTGTTGATTCCCTCTAGTCTATTTTCATTTCATTTATTGACTTCTTCAGCTCTGTTTTTCTATTTCTTTGTTGAAGTTCTCAGTGAGCACCTCCACTCTTTCTCAAGTCCAATGAGCATCTTTATGACCATTACTTTGAATCTGCTATTAGACATATTATCTCTGTTTCACGTAGTTCTTTTACTTTGATTTTGTCTTGTTTTGTTTGGGACATATTCCTATGTCTCCGTGTTTTGTCTAATTCTGTGTTTCTGTGTTTTTGGTCTTAAAATTAGTGATCTTGTGTAAAAAAGGTCCTGTGGTCCCTTCTAGCACAATCCCACCTGAATGCCAGATTCAGACATTTTAGGGGTGTCCCGTGTCAGCTGTGTGCACCTTCCTGTTGTGGCTGAGCCATGGTTGCCTCCAGGTAAGCTGTCTGCAATAACCTGCTTGGCCTGCTGTGAATGCATTAGGTAGGTTTGCTCCCTGTGCTATTGACATGTCTGGCTGCAGTCACCACAGCCTCCTTAATAGGCCAGGCCGGTAATCAGCCCAGCTGTCTGCAATTAGCCTTTCTGGCACAGCTGCAGGTGCATCAAGGAGCGGAGCTTATTCCACAAACAGTGAAAAGATCTGGTTGCTGGAACTGTGAGTGTTCTGGTGTGGCAGCAGGAATCACATTGGAGTGGTGCCAGTCGTGGCCAGGGCTGCCTGCCAAGTGAGGCAGGGCAGGAGTCACTTTGGAGGCAGGCACACTGAGTAGAGTGGTTGCCCAGGAGATGGCCAGATGGATGGAGAGCGTTACAACTGGTTCCCATAGGCATTTGGCTATCTAGCCTGGGGAAGAGCAAGAAAAATGGTGCCCACCAGCACTTTTGTTCCTGGAGGAATCTCTTGCAGATCTCTACTCCTATGAAACTTGTTCTAAGATTAGTGGATAAATCTCCTTCGTGTACACCCCAGGCACTTATCAAACTGTTGGTTCTGTGCTATGTCTTGGGCTGTTTTTTTAGTATGTTGGCTTTTTAAGGGCAGGAACTCGGTTTCCTATCACTCTTGGACTGTCCCAGCGTTAAGCCCTAACAGTTTTCATAACCAGACATTATGGGCACTAGTCTTCCCAGTACAGGTTCCCAGTACCAGGGGTGCCTGGTGTGGGGTCTAATTGTCTTGCTCCTCCACGTTTGTGATGTCCCTCTTGTTTGCAGTTAGTTGTGCCACAGGTTTGGTTCCTAACCACATCTCTACTCCTCTTACCCTTTTTGATATTGTCTAAGACTAACTGTAAAGATCTGTGCCAGTCTTCAAGTGATTTTCGGAGTTAGTTATATACATGTAGTTGATGCCTCACTGTGCCCATGGGATGAGGTGAGCTCAGGATCCATCTACTCCATCTTATGAACGTCTGTTTACTTTGATTCTAATTGTTCAACTGGTTAGTAGTTAGGAGGCTTCCCCCCCCCCCCACCCAGAAAGTAGTGCTACAGCAAAAGTTTTTGGTTTCTCCTGGGGGAGCTGACTTGCTGCTGAGGTGGTGAGTGCATGTATAAAAAAAAGCTGTCGGGAATAAAAGGTGGTGGCAGAGTTGGGGAGGTGGGGGAAACGTGTTTAGCTTTTGTGGCTTTGGGTGTGGCCACGGACTAGTAGGGCTATCTTCGAGTGGAGGGTCCCAGAACATGGACTTCCCTCAATAGGGTGATGACCCAATAGGGTGCAGATCCACTTGACCTTTGACTGATACAATGGTCCACTGGGGAAAAACAAAAGGGCAGAATTGGTGCTTCCTCTGGTTTTAGCCTCCTGTTTATGTCATCACAGCTAGTGATTAAGGGCTTAACTCTTTAATTTTTGGCTTGTTGCTTCAATCAGCTATGCTATCACCTTAAAGCACAGTTCTCCCAGCTCAGCTGAACCCCTCCTGACAAAAGTAATGACGGTTTTCAGTTTTCCCTTCCTGAAGCACCACTAAGAAGCCCAGCCCTCAAACCCCTGACCACATTGAGTAAGTATGGCTTGTGCTTGAAATACAAAATGAGTTTTAATAAATTTGCTCCAAAATATTTTATTCATATAAGTTTTATATAAAAAAAAACAAAATAGAAGTAAGTTATGTGTTACACTGAATAACACATTGAAAGCATGTGTATGGTTGTGGTTTCTAATTTCTCTATAAAATCAACCAGCCATGATGGAATAAAGAGAAAGAGTAAATATCATATTCATAATTTTTTGGTACACTTCCAAGTACAAAAAGCATCATGGTAATTTTTAAGTGCAAAGAAAGCTCATATTAAAATAGACTTTAAAAATTACAAATAAAAATCTGTACATCAAGGATACTTTTAAGGCCTTTCCGTGTGCATGGCACTCTGTTGGACGACAAGAGGAACTGCGAAGAGAAGAGCCATGGCATCAGGTGTTGCAGGTCTGGCCCATTTCAGCCTGCAGGACCATCTCCTCTTTTCTCAAGGGGAAAGTATCAATCAGGTTGAAGAGGGCCACAGGCATCACCAGGGAGACATAGCGCTCCTTGTCCATGCCATGCTTATCCACTAGCACCATACTGAAGGAATAGAGTGGGATTCGCAGCAACAACCTACGGCAAAGAGAAGATTGTCAAACGTGGTTCTCAAGGGTCCTGTTGGACCAGCCAGTGCCCTATAGTGACACGGTATGCAGCATAAAGGCTTAATACCAAGAAGGACTTACCCATCTAAAGACTCTTGCTACTCAAAAGATGGTGCTTGGACTGACAGCCATCACATGGGACGTTGTTAGAAATGGAGAATCCCATGCTCCACCCCAACCCTACTGAATTAGAATCTGCATTATTAGCAAGATGCCTAGATGACTGGTATGCACACGTAAGGTTGGGTAGCACTACTTTAAATTTTTTAATGTTTACTTTTGAGAGAGAGAGTGTGTGAGGGAGAGGCAGAGAGAGAGGGAGACACAGAATCTGAAACAGGTTACAGGTTCTGAGCTGTCAGTATAGAGCCTGACGTGGGGCTCAAACCCATGACCTGCGAGATCATGACCTGAGCCAAAGTCGGACGCTTAACCACCTGAGCCACCCAGGCACCTCAGATAGCATTACTTTATGGTGGTCAGGAAGATACTAGGCCTGCATTGGTGCTCTATGCCAATAGCTGCTACAAGGTATGTCCAACAATGCTAACATTTCTTTTGCCTTAAATTGGAGTCAACTGAAATTTACAGACTAGGATTGCATAACCACGTACATACTAGAACTAGGTCAATGGTTAATAGGAGTGATTTGACCTTTTAGGGAATATTTGGCTATGTATGAACACATTTTTTGTTGTCACAGTGGAGTGGTGCTTGTGGCTTCTAGTGAGTAGAGGCCAGGGATGCTGCTTAATATACTACAACCCACAGGAAAGTATCTTCCGACAAAGAATTATCCGGTTCCAACGATCAACAGTACTGAGGTTGAGAAACCCTGGACTGGGTGAAGCTGACTGAAATAAGTTTCTAAACACTAGTTCTGGCCCATTCTGGCTTATTCAGTAGCCAGCTCAGGACTGCAGTTAGAGGAGATTAAATGTGGTCTATACCCCAGGTATATTAATTTGGTTAACTATACTTTCTTTGTACCTCAAAGTCTGATGTTTTTTTTTCTACTCTACCACACTAGAATTTATACTGGGTAAGTTATTTTTATATCAACAGAAACATGTTTAGATGAAAGAAGTCAGAGAAAGCAAACAAGCTGGTAAACTGAGCCCACTGATAAAATTGAGAAGAGACTGGGTGGGCTTATTTTATTTTTTAATTTAGTTATCTAGAGATTATGTGTAAGGTAGAATACACACTGCCATCTGTATGTAAAGTGAAATATTTTTCCTCACACAAAAGGATCAAGGGAAAAATAGTCACTACTCAAAATCCAAACTGATTATGCTTTCTTCTGCCTTTTAAGAGGGAGTTTCAGGGAAGATGAGGACAATTTATATTTTATCTCAGTGGGAAGCTAAACTGCTAATCCACTGCTAGTGACTAGAAATAAAAGACATTAAAATATCTCCATCAGGTCTCCTGAGGTAGTAAGATGACTGACAAATGCATTAATGAGTGTTTGTAGACCATGAAGTGAATCAAAATGGAGAGAGAAACTGCTGTGCATCTTCAAAAGATGAATATTTAGTGTTTTTCTGGGGGAGGGGAGAGGGATTACCTATGGCAGAGGGGTCCCAGAAAACAAGAGTAGAAAAGAAAATAGGTTTGGAGGGAGAAAAAGGCCAAGCAATGTTGTAGCTGCAACCAGTGGGAAAGGGCAACCAATGAGAAATTGGAACATTTGATGTTATAGTGCTGAGGCTAGGATGGAAATCTCCCATGATGCCACCATCTGCGACCACACACATTCCTCACGTGAGCCTTGTGCCTTGATAGAGCATAAAGGAAAAGAAAAAACTACCATGGGAAGAAATGAGTGTTCAGATCAGCAGGCTATCAACAGTCACTAGAACGTGTCCCACCATGGCCAAGAGACCACAGAAATCTTGGAGATGGATGTCGGGACACCCCACAGGTTGAGGGGTGGTGCCAGCACTGTGTTGGAGTTACATGAATGCCTGTCATCAGATTGGAATGAGCTCTTCCTGAAGAATACTGTAGAAAACTCTTTAGACTCAAAAAAATAATGTGGGATGTTCCAGTTCAAGATGGCAGTGGAAGAAGACTCTGAACCCACCTCTTCCCATGGACACAACAAATTTACAACTTCGTTTGGAACAATTTCCTCTGGGGGAAAAAAACCCGAAACCAAGCAGTGCAACTCAGCATTTCAGGAAATGAGAACAAAGCCACATCCAAGTGGGTAAGTAAAAGCTGAGACACACTCTCACCAAAAAATTCACACACCTAGCAGTGACCCCAAATCAGGAGGGAACTGAAAACCTGGAACTTCTCCTTGAGGATCAAAGTGTTCCCACCCCACTTGGGGAACCCTATCTTTTGAGACCTGCACCTGAGAGAGTCCCCTAAATGTCTAGTTTTGAAAACCAACAGGGCTGAAACCCCTGAGACCTGTAGGTCTGTGGTAAATTGAGAAATGGTTTTTATAGGACTCATGTGCAAACTCACCCCACGGTGCAGCCCAAAAGCAGCCATCTGAAAAGCACCCAGACATCAGGTGGAAGAGGCTCCTTGAGAGAGACAGCACGCATGCACGCACATATGAGCAGGGGAGGGGCAGAGAGGGGAGAGAGAGAATCCCAAGCACGCTCTGTGCTGCCAGCACACAGCCCGACACAGGGCTCAATCTCACAAACTGCAAGATCATGACCTGAACCGAGATCAGGAGTCGGACACTTAACCAACTTAGCCACCAGGTGCTCCTCCTTTGATAATTTTTAAGTGTGTGACTGAGGGGCAGGGGCCTGAGGGATACTCTCCAGGGACAGAGGCTGGTGGGTACCATTTGCACACTATACCTCTGTGTTGCTAAAGCCAGTGGCAGTCATCTCTTTTTCATTTTTGGCCCGTGGGCTACTACTTCACACTCTTGCCAGCGGGCGCCATCTTTGTGTTATCCTGCCTTCTATAACTGGTGGGCATGGTCACTCTCTCCACCTTTCTCTCTCCCTCTGTCCCTCTCCATCCATTTCTTTCTCCCTGGCTTGCACACTCAAGCTCTCTCACTCCCAATCTGTTCCTGATGCTGTCCCTCCCCTCCAGCTCTATCCACCTTTTGCTCCCCAGCTCTCACACACAGTGTCTCTGTCATACTCATCCTCTCTCCATCTGTCCTTTGTGCACTCTCGTTTTCCATTTTTCTCTCCCTTTCCCTCTCCTCTGTGTGTGTGCCCATCTCTTGCTTTGTCTCTCTGGGTGTGTCTGTTTCTCCTTTTCTCCAACCCCTCTCTCTCTTTGCCACCCTTTCTCTATGTGGGTGGGTCTTTCTACCTCTGTATCTCTCTCTCTCTCCCTTTGTGCGTCTCAGTCTTCCTCTGTCCCAGCTTCCCCTTCTCTCCCGTCTCTTCTTCCCTCTACCTCTCTCTACATCCCTCTTACTCCCATCTCTGTTCTTGTCTCTCTCTGTCCATCTTGGTCTGTGTCTCCCTCTACCCTCTCTCTGCCAATGTCTCTCTTTCTGCATCTCTCTCTGTATTTGTGTGTCACCTAGTCTGTCTGTTTTTTTTCCTTTGCTCATTTCTCCTCTCTCTACTCCCACCTCCCTCTCTCCATTTCCTCTTTCCCTCTAACCATCTCCTCATTACTCTCTGTCTCTCCCTCTATGTGTGTGTCTCCTTTGCTCTGTCCCCCTCCATCTCCGTTTGTCTTTTTATCCCTTTTTCAGTGAGTACCATCTTTTACACTCCCCCTCTGCTTCACTCAAGCTGGAGGACACGATCTTCACACTTTCCGTCTGCCTCCCTACAGCTCACTAGTATGTTAAAGAAAGGAGCTTATACCTTTTCTGGCTCCCTAATACTTGCTGCTGCTGCTGCTGGGACACTTCTCTACATCATCTGGCTCTTCGGCCAGTGTTGCTTACACCTGTATAGGACAGCAACCACCATCAAGAGACAGCAAGAAGATCAGACCCAGGAGTTCAATCTTCCTGTGAAAGAGGCCTCTTAGCTTATCATCATAGCTACAGCATGAGGGAAAGGCTTCTAATTAAATACACATCTACGGACTGACTGTAAACCTTTCAGAAACCTTGGAGGGGAGACGCTATTTTTGTACTCTCCCTCTGCTGCTCTCCAGAGTGCTAGCATCTATTGCAGGGGAGCTCATATATGTCTGGTGCCCCTGTTTTTATATCTAGTACCATGGTTTTCACAGATGCCACCCAAAGGATACCACTTGATCACCTGGCTCAGTGGCCAAAAGGACTTGCACTCCTGGGTGCCACAAGACTAACAATCAAGAAGGCAGTTCTTGGCAGTCTATCACCTCTGGGGCACTGTGCAGACAGATTACAACAGACCCCATCTTTCTATGAAAAATCCCCACTTGCTTATCCTGGAGCGTCATCCTAAGGGGCAGGCTTTAGATTTAGAACACATCTAGGAACCTCCAAAGGGGCTCTCAGGAAACATACACCAAGGGATGCCATCTTTGTGCTCTTCCTTTGTCTCACTACAGCTCACCAGTATGTCCCAGAGAAGAGCTTATACAGTGCCTGAGGCCCCAATTTTCGTGGCTGATGCCCAGAGAACACCTCCCAATCACCTACTGGTGGCCAGTGGAGCTAACACTTTACAGTCCCACAGCACTATCTATCTATCCATCCATCCACCCATCTATCATTTGCATACTTAACAGCTGCTGATTGAAAGTCTGGCTTCCAATGAGCCTGAATGTAAGTGCTGAGATTCTCATCTTTCATACACTGACACATATTGACACACTCTCAAATATTGGAAATGATTGAAAATAAAATGGCCTGCTTAGAGAATCAGAAAGGTTTGAGAGACAACCAAAAGCTAGGGCATGGGTGACCAATAAGGATCATCTCCTACATGAGACCACTCTTTCAACATTGAGAAAGGTGGATGTTTCATCTAACGCAACAGAATATGTTCCGAACAAAATAGTAAGATCAAACCTCAGAAAATAAACAATGAAATGGAGAAAAGTAATTTATCCGATAAAGAGTTCAATGTAATGATCATAAAAATGTTTACCAAACTCGGAAAAAGAAAGGTTTAGTATCGTGAGAATTTCAAAAAGGTTAAAAAAAATATAAGAAAGTACCAAACAGAAGTCACAGAGCTGAAGAATTCAATAACTGAATTGAAAGATACTTAAGATACTTAAGAGGACTTCGACAACAAACTAGATGAAGCAGAAGATATAATAATCAGTGAACTCAAAGACAGGGAAGAAGAATTTACCCATTCAGAAAATCAAAAGGAAAAAAGAATTTTAAACAATGAAGATAGCTTAAAGGACATATGGAAAAATATCAAGCAGACTTTCATATATAACATGGTCCCATTATTCACATGCAAGGGGTCCCAGAAGGAGAAGAGAGAGGGAGAGACTGAAAACTTCTCCAACATGAGGAATAAATAGACATCCAGATCAAGGAGAATTCTAAATAAGAAACCAGAGACCTATACCAAAACACATTATAATGAAATGCCAAAGACAAGGAGACGACCCTAAAAGCAGCAAGAGAAAAGCTTGTTACATACATGGAAACCCCCATAAGACTATCAGCATGTATTTGCAGAAGAAACTTTGCAAGCCAAAGGGAGGGGCATGATACATTCCAAGTGTTGAAAGAAAAAAGCTTCCCAACAAGAATACTCTGTTCAACAAAATTATTCAGAAGTGAGGGAGATAGTTTTCCAGACAAGAGTTCATCACCACTAAAACAGCCTTACAAGAAATGGTAAAGGGACTTTATGCCGAAAAGAATGGGCACGAGTTACTAACAAGACCACATATGAAAGTATACATTTCATCGGTAGAGGGAAATATATAGCAAAGGTAGTGGATTCATCACATAAAGTTAGTATAAAGGTTAAAATACAAAAGTTGTAAAAATAACTACAATAGGTTAAGGGATACACAAGACAAAAAAGATAGAGTTGTGACATCAAAAACATAAAATGTATCCTTTGGGTAAATGCCTAGTAGTGCATGTGCTGGATCACAGGGTAGTTCGAGTTTTAACTTTTTGAGGAACCTCCATCCTGTTTTCCACAGTGGTGGCACCAGTTTGCATCCCCATCAACAGTGCATGAGGGCTCCCCTCTCTCCACATCCTCACCAACTCATGTTGTTTCTTGTGTTGATTTCAGCCACTCTGACAGGGGTGAGGGTGGTATCTCATTGTAGTTTTCATTTGTACTTCCCTGATGACCAGTTATGTTGAGCATCTTTTCATGTGTCTGTTGGCCATCTATATGTCTTTTTGGAAAAATGTTCGTGTCTTCTGACCATTTTAAAATTCGACGATTTGTTTTTTGGGTGTTGAGTTGTATAAGTTGTTTATATATTTTGGATACTAACACTGTATCAGATATGTCATTTGCAAATATCTTCTCCCCTTCCATAGGTTGCCTTTCAGTTTTGTTGATTGTTTCCTTTGCTGTGCAGAAGTCTTTTATTTGAATGAAGTCCCAATAGTTTATTTTTGTTTTTGTTTCCCTTGCCTCAGGAGACCTATGTGGAAGGCAGTTTCTATGGCTGATGTCAGAGGTTACTGCCCGTGTTCTCTAGTATGGTTATGGTTTCATGTCTCTCATTTAAGTCTTTAATTCATTTTGGGCTTATTTTTGTGTATGGTGTAAGAAAGTGGTCCAGTTTTATTCTTTTGCATGTTGCTGTCCAGTTTTCCCAACACCATTTGTTGAAGAGACTTTTTCCCACTGGATATTCCTTCCTGCTTTGTCCATGATTAATTGACCATAGAGTTGTGGGTTCCTTTCTGTTCCATTGTTCTATGTGTCTATATTTGTGCCAGTATGATACTGTTGTTATCACTACAGCTTTGTATTAGATCTTGAAGCCTAGAATTCTGATGTCTCCAGCTTTACTTTTCTTTTTCAAGGTTGCTTTGGCTATTTGTGGTCTTTTGCGGTTCCATACGGATTTTAGGATTGTTTGTTCTAGCTCTGAAAAATGCTGGTGGTATTTTGATAGGGATTGCATGAAACATGTAGATTGTTTGGGTAATATAGACATTTTAACAGTATTCTTCCAGTCCATGAGCATGGAATGTCTTTCCATTTCTTTGTGTCTTCTTCAATTTCTTTCATCAGTGTTTTATAGTTTCAGAGTACAGGCCTTACACCTGCTTTGTTAGCTTTATTCCTAGGTGTCTTATGGCTTTTGGTGCAATTGTAAATGAGTTTTATTAATTTCTCTTTCCGCTGCTTCATTATTGGTGTACAGAAATACAATAGGCTTCTGTACACTGATTTGGTATCCTGTGCCTTTACTGAATTTACCAGTTCTAGCAGTTTTTTGATAAAGTCTTTTGAGCTTTCAATATATAGTATAATGTCATCTGCAAATAGTGGAAGTTTTACTTCTTCCTTATCTATTTGGAGGTCTTTTATTTCTTTCTGTCATATGATGGCTGTGGCTAGGATTTCCAGTACTATGTTGAACAAAAGTGGTGAGAGTGGACATCTTTGTCTCGTTCCTGCTCTTTAAGGAAAAGCTCTGTTTTTCCCTATTAAGGATGATGTTCATTGTGGGGTTTTCACAGATGGCCTTCACGATACTGAGGTATGTTCCTTCTAAACCTATCTTGTTGAGGGTTTTTATCATGAATGGACATCGTACTTTGTCAAATGGTTTTTCTACATCTATTGAAATGATCATATGGTTCTTATCCTTTCTCTTATTGATATGATGTATCACATTGCGAATATTGAACATTCTTTGCAATCCAGGATTAAATCTCACTTGACTGTGGTGAATGATTTTTTAAAATGTATTGTTGGATTTGGTTTACTAGTATTCTGAGGATTTTTGTATCTATATTCATCAGAGATATTGGCCTGTAGTCATCTTTTTTGTGGTGTGTTTATCTGGTTTAGGTATCAGGGTAATGCTGGCCTCATAGAACGAAAGTGGAAGTTTTCCTTCCTTTTCTGTTTTTTTGGAATAGTTTGAGAACAATAGGTATTAACTCTTCTTTAAATGTTTGTGGCTCACTGGGGCACCTAGGTGGCTCTGTCGGTTAAGCGTCTGACTTTGACTCAGGTCATGGTCCCACAGCTCATGGGTTAGGGCCCCGTGTCAGGCTCTGTGCTGACAGCTCAGAGCCTGCTTCAGATTCTGTGTCTCCCTGTCTCTCTGCCCCTCCCCCATTCTCTCTCAAGAATAAACAGGAATGAATGAATGAATGAATGAATGAATGAATGAATGTTTGTAGCTCAGTTGGTTAAGCATCCGACTCTTGGTTGGAGCTCAGGTCATGATCTCATGGTTTGGAAGTTTGAGCCCCACAGTTGGGCTCTGCACTGACACTGTGGAGCTGCTTGGGATTCTCTCTCTGCTCCTCCCCTGCTTGTATTCTCTCTCTCACTCACTCACCCAAAATAAATAAAAATAAAAATAAATGTTTGGTAGAATTCACCTGTGAAGCTATGTGGCCCTGGACTTTTTATTTATTGGGAGTTATTTGATTATGGACTCAACTTCCTTGCTGGTAATCAGTCTGTTCAAGTTTTCTATTTCTTCCTGTTCGTCCAATTTGTTGGCATAGAGTTTTTCATAATATTCTATCATTTGTGATTTTCTTTGAGTCCTTTCCCTTTTTTCCTTAATAAGTCTGGCTAGAGGTTTATCAATTTAATTTTTTTCAAAAAAACCAGCTCCAGGTTTCATTGATGTGTTTAGTTTTTTTTTTTTTTTTAATTTTTTTTCAATGTTTATTTATTTTTGGGACAGAGAGAGACAGAGCATGAATGGGGGAGGGGCAGAGAGAGAGGGAGACACAGAATCGGAAACAGGCTCCAGGCTCCGAGCCATCAGCCCAGAGCCCGACGCGGGGCTCGAACTCACGGACTGCGAGATCGTGACCTGGCTGAAGTCGGATGCTTAACCGACTGCGCCACCCAGGCGCCCCGATGTGTTTAGTTTTTATATCACCTATTTCTGGTCTGATCTTTATTATTTCCTTCCTTCTGCTGGCTTGGGGGTTTTGTTTGTTCTTTTTCTAGCTCCATTAGGTGTAAGGTTATGTTGTTTGAGATTTTTTTGCTTATTGATGTAGGTCTGTATTGCTATACATTTCCCTTTTAGAACTGCTTTTGCTGCATCCCAAAGGTTTTGAACCATTGTGTTTTCATTTGTTTCCATGTATATTTTGTTTCTTTAATTTCCTGGTTGATGCATTCATTGTTTAGTAGTATGTAAATTAAACCTCCATATATTTGTGGTCTTTCCAGAATTTTTTTTTTTTTGTGGCTGATTTCTAGTGGTGACAAAAGATGCATGGTAGGACTACGACCTTTTTGAATTCGTTGACGCTTGTTTTGTGACCTACTATGTGATCTATTCTAGAGAATGTTTCATGTGATGAGTTCCCTATTTTCTTCTTATAATACTTTATGTGTTAGTTTGTTCTCTAGAAAAAAAAATCCATTTATCAACAACAAAATGCCCTGAGATGGAACGAATGAAAATATACTAAAACTTGTAAGAAAAAAATCTGAAATAAACAACCTAACCTTACACCTCACCCAGAAAAAGAACAGGGGAAGCCCTAAATAGACAAAAGGAGATAATGTTCACAGTCAAAATAAATACAAAGGACTAAAAGGACAGGAAAGATGAAAGAAGAGCTTGCTTTTTGACCAAAACCAACAATCTTGATAAACCTTTAGCTAGACTCATCAAGGAAAAGGGGGCTCAAACAGAAATGCAAGAGGAGACAGAAAATCATAGACTGGTATGAACAATTATACACTAACAAATTAGATAATCTGGAAAAATATATAAAACCCTAGAAACACATAACCTTACCAAACTAAATCATGAAGAAATAGAAAATCTGAACACATCAATTTCTCAGTAAGGAGATACTCAGAATCAAAAAACCTCCCACTAAACGTAAGACCATGTCCATATAGCTTCACTGGAGCATTATACCAAACATTCCAAATTTAATAACAATCCTTCTCAAACTGTTCGTAAAAATACACGAGGAGGGAACTCTCCCAAGCTAATTTTATGAGGCCAGAATTTCCTTGATACCAAAACCAGATGAAGACACTACAAGACAGGCCCAATATCCCTAGTAAATAGAGATGAAAAAATCTTCAACAAAACATCAGAGGGCTGAATTCATTAATACATCAAATGGATCATTCACCTATCCAGTAATGTTTATTTGCAGGGATGCAGGGATGGTTCAACCTATGTTAACGTGATTCACCACATTTGCAAAATGGGTGGTAAAAATGATATGCTCATCAAAAGATGCAGAAAAACCATTTGCAAAATTCAATGTCATTTATGATGAAAACTGTCAACAAAGTATGTATAGAGGAAGCATACCTCAATATAATACAGGCCATATATGACAAGCCCACATCTAGCATCATAAATGATGTTGAAAAGCTGAAGGTTTTTCTAATAAGATCAGGAACAAGACAAGGATGCCCACTCTTACCACTATTTTCAACACAGTATTAGAAATCCTACCCACAGAAATCCTACCCACAGAAATTAGGAAAGAAAAATAAAAGGCATCCATTAAAACTGTCACTACTTGCAGAGAACATACTGTATATAGAAATACAAAATCCTAAAGATTCCACCAAAAAAACTGTTAGAATAAGTGAATTAAGTAATGCTACAGGACACAAAATCAAGATACAAACACTAATGATGAAATGTCAGAAAATTAAGAAAACACTTTCACAATTGCATGAAAATGAATAAAATTCCTAGGAATAAATTTGAGGTGAAAAACCAGAACACTGAAATCTATATGACATTGATGAATGAAATTGAAGACACACAAAAATGGAAAGATAGTCCATGCTCATGAATTGGGATATTGTTAAAATGCCCAAGCTACCCAAAGCAATCTACAGATTCAATGCAATCCGTATCAAAATCCCAACTATATAATTATAGAATAAAAAACCTTAAATTTGTATAGAAGCACAAAAGATGCTAAATGGCCAAACCAATTTTGAGAAATAACAAACCAGGAGGTATCATGCTCCTTGATTTCAAACTATGTTGCAAAGCTACGGTAATCGAAACAGTATTATACTGGCATAAAATGAGACACATAGATCAACAGAACAGAATAGGGTGCCCAGAAATAAATCCATACATATATGGTCAATTAATTTATGACAAAAGAACCAAGAGTTTACAATGGGGACGGGACAATTTCGTCAATCACTGTACACAAAAATAAACTAAAAAATGGAGGAAAGACTTGAATGTAACACCTGAAACTATAAAACTCCTGGAGGAATAGATAGTAAGTTTATTATCACTGTGATGATTTTTTTGGATTTGACACCGAAATTAAAGGTAACAACAGCAAAAATAAACCAGTGGGAGTACATCAAATAAAAAAGTTTCTGTATAGCCAAGTAAATTATCAACAAAATGAAAAACCTACTAAATTGGAGAAAATTTAGTAGGAGAAATTTAGTAGTTTTGCAACTACTCACATGTGATAAGAGGTTAATATCCAAAACATATAAAGAACTCCTACAACTCAATACCAAAACAACAAACACAAAATTTAAAAATGGACAGAAGAACTGCATAGACATTTTTCCACAGAAGACATAAGGATGGCCATCAGACATACAAAAAGATGCTCAACATCACTAATCAGCAGGGAAATGGAAATCAAAACTACAGTGAAATATCACCTCATGCCTGTTAGAATGGCTATTACCAGAAATACAAAAAGTAAGTATTGGTGAAGATATGGAGAAAAGGGAACACTGGTCACTGTTGGTGACATTGTAAATTGGTGCAGCCACTTTGGAAGACAGTATGGATGTCCCTCAAAAAATTAAGAGCTATATGATTGATCAATTCCGCTTTTGGGTATTTATCTGAAGAAAATTTTTAAAAAAGCTAACTTGAAAACCTATATGCACCCTCATCTTTAGCATTATTTACAACAGCCAAGAGATGGAAACAATCTAAGAGTACATCGATGGATGAATGGATAAAGAAAATATGGCACACACACATACACACGAATATTATTCAGCCATAAAAAGAATGAAATGTGCCATTTGTGAAGATATGGATGAACCTTATGGACATTATCCTAAGTGAAATAAATCAGAGGACAAATACCATATTGTGTCACTTACATGCAGAATCTAAAACAACAGGTAACAACAACAAAAAAAACCCCAAACTCATAGATACAAAAACTTATTCTTGGTTGTCAGAGGGCAGGGGGTTAGGGGTGGGTAGAATGTGTGAAGGGGGTCAAAGGGTAGAAACCTATAGATATAAAATAAATCATGGGTCTTAATGAGGGTTTGTGGAAGGGAGCGGGGGCCATGGGCTACATGGGTGACGGGCATTAAGGAGGGCACTTGTTGGGATGAGCACTGGGTGTCGTATATGTGATGAATCACTGGGTTCTACTGAAATCAATGCTACACTATATGTTAACTAATTTGAATCTAAAAATCTTGGAAGGAAAAAAGAAACTCTGACTTAAGGTTTAATAAGTTATTTAAAGTCTCTGAGTTCATAAAAAAAAAAGTCATAGGGATTAATTAATATACAGCATGGTGGTTATGGTTAATAATACTGTATTACATATTTGACAGTAGTTAAAAGTCTTAAAGTTTCTCTTCATAAGGAAAAAATGTAACTGTGTATGGTGACTGATGTTAAATAGACTTAGTTTAGCATGATGATCATTTTGCAATATATACAAATATTGAATCATTAGGTTGTATACTTTAATAGTGTTAATTCTAGCTGAAAAATAACATGGAAATAAAAATCATGGAATTCCTGGTCCCTGTCACCCTTGCAATTGCTGGAAAGTTACTCTAGGGAACATGAATTTGCTCGTACCTTCATCTCTAAAAAAACATGAGCGCAAGGAAGCTGGAAGGTGGTATCTTTACAACACCAAGCACTGCTGATGCCCTTTATTGTTTTATCATGGCCTCAGTGCTATTTGAAAATAGTATTCTAACCATACAGGAGAATTTTTAGATTCTCCAGTCATTCTGCCTCTCCTTTTCTTTCACGCTTCCCATTCTTTGCCTAAATTGGCTCTTTTCATCTGCACTAGACTCTGGGGTGGAATTCAAAGGGAAGAAGATAAAACATCCATCTGTGAACTCCCTTATTCCTCACCGATAGGTCTGATAAAGGGGACATGTAGCCTGACACCAAATCCCTTAGACAATGCATGTGATGGATCATCTCTGTGTGACATTGACCCGGACTATCTTCTGGCTACACAATAATGACTGACCCTCCTTTTACAGGCTGCTTTGCAAAATTTCCATTTCAAAGCTGTGTGAAGCCTTTGGTAAAATGCTAGGCCAGTCGTTCTCACAGTGTGATCCTCAGACCAGCAGCTTCAACAACAGGGGAACAGGAGCAGGAACTTGCTAGAAATGCAAATTCTCAGGCCCCATCCTATACTGAATCACACGCTCTGGGGGCGGGGCCCCGCGTTCTATGTTATAACAGTGCTCCGGGGGATCCTAGGGCAGGTTAAAGTTTGAGAACCACTGTGTAATTCATGTATGTAACTTCTTTGTTGCTCAAATCATCCTCAGCCTGAAGAGGTCTCGAGTAGCCCCAACATATACAACCTGAATGATAAGAGTTTTTTTCTTGAATCAGAGTTTTCTTTTCTTCAAATTGCAATAGTTTAAAATCACATCACATTAATATTTTATCAAGATTCCCTCTCTATAGATCTGCAATCCAAAGAGAAACATGTAGCAAATTCTGTGACAAGTTTTTTAAAAAATCTTTAACACAGGGTATGGACAGGTAGTTCTAAATTACCAACAGCTTCAAACACCTACTTTGGGAATTTTTCAGATGTCGACATAATCTCGAGCTGTGCTGTTTTCAACTTGAAATATAACTGTAAATACACTCTTAGAGGCCACTCTTGCTCCTGGAAATAGTAAACCTGTTTCAGTTTAGAGTCATTGCCTCCACTTACCTCCAACATGGTGCCAGGCACTGTTGTGGAGATCTGGTACTGACATCAAAGTGTTACACTCTAGAGAGGTGCTACTGAATGTAGCCAGACATACACACACACACACACACACACACACACACACACACACACATTTATGCTTGTGAGTATACCCAGCCTTCTCCTTCTTTCAGCCAACTAAAAATAATTCAGTTATCCTCATTTCTTTTTGCATCCGTCACCCTCTGAGTTTTTTACCTTGGTATGGTATGGATGGGGCACTCTTTTTGGGTGAAGAAGTATAAATCAGAGATGGGGTGGGGGTCAAAAGGCAGATGGAAAATACGCAAATTAAACAATCTATTGTGTCAATCTATAATATCACTGGCTAAGGGCATAGTTCTAGCATATAATTTCTCAAGGAATTTCTGTGAACCTCTTTGAACATCTGTGATGGGGCTCATCGAGTCCTATTTCATTTTCTTCTTCCTGGGAACACAGAAAGACTGCGTTTCCCAGCCTGCTTTGAAGTTGGGTTGCAATCACGTGACAAGTTTTGGCCAATGGACTTGGCGAGAGCAATTTCAGGCTTCCAACACGAAGCGTGAAAGAGTGGTGAGGTTCGGTTTTACTCTCCTCCCCCTTTGCAGAAACCCGGAAGTCATGTGTTCCAAATGATGCTACAAGATGGTGGAGCCACCATCAGCCTGGGACCCTGAATGTAAAGAGTAGCGATTCTAGACTATAAACAAAGCACCCTCCCTTGCGTTGTGAGAAAAAGGATGGGTGAGGAAGCAAGATTTGGGGTTTTCTTTAGCCCAATTATCCTTTTCAGAGTGGTGCAAGAGATGCAAGTAAAAATTGGAGACTGTTCTGAAATTACCTTTCGGCTGTTGAATTCTGCTTTTTGTAACACACCATTACACAGAGCCTGGGCACCATGATTCTAGCTTTGTAAGTATTACCAAAATAAAATCTAGCTGTTAAAATAGGGGTATGGGCAAGTGCCTGGAAGCATGGAGGGAAAAGAGAAGAAGCCTGGAAAGGTTAATTGGATGCCTGCTTTCCTAATAACACAAAGGATTGCATAGGTCTGTTTTTTCAGGCTCTTCCCTTTCCGTCCCACCCCCCCACCCCCCAAGCAGAAAGAAAAACAAAACAAAGTAAAGACACCTGGTTAAAAGGGACAAGAAGAGAACACTGGAAATTACCCACGCATGATATATTTGGACAAGCAGCACCATGCCAATTAGCATGGTTATAGAGCTCTCAGACTAAAAGCAATTAAACACTGAAGGTTACTTGGAATCAATACCAAATAGCAAGAAATCAGGGAACCTGATCTAAAAAAAAGTACCTCCATAGGGGATACAATTTAAGGACAGAACTTCCACCTACCTGAGCTGCAGAGCTAGGGCTGGAGGCATAATCTTTGCTCCTATCCTGCCGATGAGGGTCGGGAACACACCTACCAGCTCGACCACGGTGATGTGTCGAAGATCCAGGCCACACTGTGCTTGCTGGAAAAAAAAACCCAACAGGAAAGGCATGAGCAAACTCAAGAAAGAGACTCCCATGTCAAACTACAGACTGACAGAACCAGCACCGTTCTGTTTCGGGAAGTTGATTTGCCTACTCCAATGGTCTTGAAAACAGGTGAGAAATGTTGGTTCAACTAGTGGTTACAAAACCTATAAATACTCTCCTAGAGAAATCATTCAGAAATGGCTTGGCCATAAGATTTTGAAAATGTAAGCAAGATGGCAATCTGCGTATTTCCATGTGGGGTGTGAATTTGCATGAGCCTAACATCCCAGGAAGTATCCAAAACCAGCCCCAGAGAATTCTTGTTTGTATTTTCAAGGAGAGAAGAATACTTCCAGAGTCCCCTTATCTGCCTTGCTCCCCCCACCATCCATGCCCTTGCCCTAAACTCCTCATGCCCAAACACAGAAAGAAAACACACAGTAATAAAAGGTTTCAATCTTCATCTGGTGCCCTAGTTTTTACATCTAGTGACCTGATTTTTATGCCTGCTTCTCATAGGACACCCTTTGATCACTGGATTCTAGAGGTGGAGGGTAGGGGGTGGGGGCTTGCATTCCTGGGTCCCAAGGAACCATAACAATTGGAGAGATGGTTACTGGTGAACCACACCTCCTACAGCACAGGACAGATGGCAGACTGAAAGACACCTGTGGCCTTTCTGAGAAAAAGAACCATCTGCTTGTCCAGGAGGTTTGGCCTAAAGGGCAGGCTTCTGGTTTGGCATCTAAGGGCCTTCATCTGAGGCCCTACAGAGGGACTCTCAGGGAATGGACACTAGTGGATGCAATCTTTGTGCTCTCCCTCTGCCTCATTCCACCTCACTGGGATCTTCCTGAAAGGAGCTTATTCCCTTGTCTGGTAACCTGACTTTTATGGCTGCTGCCGGGGCAAACCTCTATAACACCCAGCTGTGGTGTCTAGTGAGGCTGCCACTAGCAGTCCCACAGGACCAGAGCCAAAGGAGAGAGAGTTCTTAAACAGCCAGCACCCTCAGGGCACAGCAAGAGGTAACAGATCCAGGAGCTCAGTCATTCTGTGGAAGAGGCCTGTGAGTTTATGATCATAGCTGCAGCCTGAAGGGTGGGCTTCCAAATAAATATACCTCTAAGGGCAGACTGTCAACCTTTCCAGAGAACTTGGAGGGCAGGCCCTGTCTCTTCACGTTCTCCCTCTCCCACATTCCAGAGTGACAGCATCTCTTGGAGTAGAGCTCTGTAAGTATGCAGTGCCCCAGTTTTCATGTTGGTGCCCTGATTTTTATCGCTGCTACTCACAGGATGCCCCTTGATGGCCTGGCTCTGGTGGCTGGGAAGGCTGACATTCCTGGGTCCTAGGGAACTGTGACAATCAGACAGTTCTTGGCAGGTTATCGCCCCTAGGGCACTTCACAGACAGTAGACTGAAGTACAACCCCAGGATTTCTATGAAAGAAGCCCATCTGTCTGGGATCTTTGGCTAAAGGGGTAGATTCAGGTTTGGCACACATCTAGAGCCCTAAAGGGATGCTCTAGAACATAGGCCAGTACACACCATCTTTGCGCTCTCATGTGCGCCCCCTCTCTCTCTCTCTTTCTCTCTCTTGGTTCTCTCTGCTATGCCCAGGCAGGGGAACTCCTTGCCCCACTCACTCTATGGATGAAGGCTCACAGCCACTCCTGAACAGAAAGCCTGTTTGGGAAACTTTGGGAGTTGCCATAAGTGAACCCTCCTAGTCTTGCCCAGGCAGGAGCATGAGTCATGGCCCCACCAGCTATGGAGTATGGCTTCTACCCCCGCCTAATAGGGAAGATTGGTAAGAATGCCAGGACACTACATAACCCAGCAACTCCAGAGCTGGGAGGTGGATGGTAAGAGCCGATTGTCCCCAGAACACACACAGTAGCCCTGTTCAGCCATGGAGCTTGAAGCTTGCGTCGGCTTGAGTCAAGACCAAAAATAAAGAGCATTAGTGGCCTCAGAGCTGCTGTTCCCACTGCACCCAAGCAGGGAAACTAGTGCGTAGCCCACTGATTTGTAGCCCCACTTATTGCTGAACACAGTCTTCAGACTGCCCAACCAGGGAACCTTACCGCAGCTTAAGGGATGCTGCATAGCCTAGTTAACAACCCTGCTTAGAGTGGCACTTGAACAGAGAGCGCTGCCCATGGCTTTCCCTGTCTACAGAGCAAAACTGGTAGCCTCACCTGACTGCGATATTCAGTGCACACTCTTTTCTGATTCAGGTCCACAGTGAGCTGTGCAAGCCCTGGGTTCTGTCCTGTTGCCCCACCAGAACAGCGAAGATAACTCCTAGCCCCCCACTACTGCCGAGTATAGTATCTGGTCCTAACTAATAAGCCTGACCAGGGATTCCAGGCAATGGTGAAGTCCATCCTACAGCTTCACTTGGACAGGGAACCAAGCCAGCAGACTTTTCCCAATATTCTCAGCAGTGGCGCACACACCCCACCCCCAACCACTGACCCTAGAACTCGAACAGTTGCCTTGCCCCAAAATAGACCCTAACAACAGGCCCCACCTGCCCAAGGTCATTATCAGCAGACATGTCCAAAAAACCAAAACTGGGCTTATTGCTAAGGAATGGTCTCAGCCACAGCGAACCTGCAAAGTCTGGAAGAGAACACTTACTTAAATGTATAGATCCCAACATAAGAAATTAAGGATTGTGAAGAACCACCAAAGGAAACCAATAAAGGACACCACCAAAGGGAACTAATAAAACTCTAATAACTGATCCTAAGGATATGGAAATCTATGAACTGTCAGAGAATTCAGAATAATTTTCTGAAAGTGTAGTGAACTACAAGAATGCCCAGGACATGATGGCTTCACGGGTGAAGCTTTAAAGAAGAATTAAAACCAATCCTTCTCAGACTCTTCCAAAAAACTGAAAAGGAAGGAATACTTCCAATTTCATTTTATTAGGCCACCATTACTCTGATACCAAAGCCAGAAAAAGATACTACCAGAAAACTACAGACCAACATCCCTGATGAATACAAATGCAAAAATTTTCAATAAAATATTATCAAACTAAATTAAGCAGCACATTGGAAGCATAATTAGGACAGCAATGCATGAACAAGGTAAGAATTCAACAAAGATCAAGCGGGATTTATTCCTGAGATGCAAGAATTTTCAACTTATGTGAATCAACCAATGAAATACATCAGATGAAAAGAAGAAAGTCAATAGATGCAGAAAAATGACTGGATAAAATTTAACATCTGCTCATGATAAAATCTCTTAACAAATTAGGTATAGAATGAATGTACCACAACATAATAAAGCCCAAATCTGATTTCATACCAAATGGTTAAATGTTGAAAGCTTTTTTCCCGATAACAAAGAAAACAAAGGTGCCTGTTCTCACTACTCCTATTCAACTGGTACTGGAAGAACTTACTAGAGCTATCAGGCAATAGAAAGAAAGAAAAGGCATCAGAATTGGAAAGGAAGTAAAATTTTCTCTGTTTGAAGGTGACATGAACTTATATATCAGAAATCCTAAAGACTCCACCAGAAAAATGTTAGATATAATCAATGTAATCAATAAAGTTACAATATAGAAAATTAACTTAGAAAATTCACAGCATTTCCATAAACTAACAATGAATTATCTGAAAAAGAACTAAAACAACCCCATTTACAATAGCATCAAAAACAGTAAAACACATAGGAATAAATAACCAAGGAGGTAAAAGATCTCTACTCAGAACTTATTTTCATCAAGGCAATGATGAAAGAAATAAAACACAATTAAATGTTTAAATGTGCATACTACCAAAAGCCATCTATAGATTCAATGCAATCACTATCAAAATTGCAATGGCATTGTTTTAACAAAAGTAGAAACAAAATCCTAAAACTTCCATAGAATCACAAAAGACCCCAAATATCCAAAGCAATCCTGAGAAAGAGGAACAAAGCAGGAAGTATTAACACTTCTTGATTTCAAGCTATACTACAAAGCAGATGCAGAATCAAAACAGGATGGTTCTGCTATAAAAACAGACATGTAGGGGCGCCTGGGTGGCTCAGTCGGTTGGGTGTCTGACTTCAGCTCAGGTCATGATCTCACAGCTCCTGGGTTTGAGCCCCGCATCAGGCTCTGTGCTGATGGCTCGTGGCCTGGTGCCTGCTTTGGATTCTGTGTCTCCTTCTCTCTCTGCCTCTCCCCTGCTCATACTATCTCTCTCTCTCTCTCTCTCTCTCTCTCTCTCTCTGTCTCTCTCTCTCTCTCTCCCAAAAATAAATAAACCTTAAAAAATTAAAACAAAAATAAAAACAGACATGTAGATCAATGAAACAGACTCAAGTGCCCAGAAGTAAATCCAAGTATATATAGTCAACTAATATTTGACAAGGGATGCAAGAATACTCAATGGAGAAAAGACAGTCTCATCAATAAATGGTGCTGGGGAAAACTGAATATTCATATGTAAAAGAATGAAATTAGACCCTTATCTTATACCACTTGCAAAAATTAACTTGGCATGGATTAAAGACTTAAAGACCTGAAACCATGAAATTCCCAGAAGGAAAATTAAGGAAAAGGCTCCTTGACATGGATCTTGGCATTGACTTTTTGGATATGCACTTAAAGCACAAGCAACAGAATAAAAAACAAGTAGGACTGCGTCAGACTAAAAAGCTTCTGCACAGCAATAGAAACAATAAAAAAAAGGGAAAAGACAATCTACAGACTGGGAAAAATATTTGTAAGCCATATACCTAAGGGGTTACAATCCAACATATATAAAGAACTCCTACAACTCAGTAGCAAAACCAAACCAAACCAAGTCAAAAAACCCACAATCTCATCAAAAATGGGAAATATTTGAATAGAAATTTCTACAGAAAAGACACATGAAAGGTCAAAAAGTACATGAAAAGATGCTCAACCTCAGTAATTATCAGGGAAACTCAAATCCAAACCATAATGAGATATCCTTACTCCTGTTAGAATGCCATAACAAATCCTGGTATGATGTGAAGAAAAGAGAATCCTTGTGCACTGTTGGGAATATAAATTGGTGCAGTCACCATGGAAAATAGTGTGGAGATTACCCCCAAAATTAAAAATAGAACCTCCATATGATACAGCAATTCTACTTCTAGATATTTATCCAAAGAAAACAAAAACACTAACTCGAAAGGTGTCCATTGCAGAATTATTCACAGTAGCCAAGATACAGAAACAACCTCAATGTCCACTGGTGGATGAATGGATAAACAAAATGGGAGATACACAGACAATGAAAGATTATTCGGCCAAAAAGAATGAAACCTTTCCATTTGCAACACCACAAATGGACCCTGAATAATCTAGGGCATTGTCCTAGATAAAACAGAGAAAGACAAATACTGTACAATCTGATTTCTATGTGAAATGCAAAAAAAAAAAAAAAAAAAAAAAAGAATGAAAGAAAGAAAGAAAGAAAGAAAAAAGAAAACTGATAGAAAAATCTATTATCAAATTCAAATTTGTGGTTATCAGGGGTGAGAGTTGGGGGGAGGGGGAATTGGAGAAACGTGGTCAAAAGGTGGAAATTTCCAGTTACAAGATAAATACATGCTAGAGATGTAACCTGCAACATGATAAGTATAGTTAGCACTTGCTGTACGGTATATAATACAGTTGTTGAGAGTAAAACCTAAGCATTCAAATCACAAGGAAAAATTTTTTCTTTTTTTGCTTTCCATTCCATTATATATTTATTTAATTTATACTGAGAGAGTGAGCATGCATGAGCAGGGGAGGGGAGAGAAGGGTGGAGGGAGAGAGGGAGGGAGGGAGAGAGAATGAGAATCTCACGCAGGCTCCACGATCACCACATACCCTGACGCGGGGGTCCATCCCACATCCCTGGGATCATGACCTGAGCTGAAATCAAGAGTCGGGATGCTCTACTGACTGAGCCACTCACCCAACCCTCCATTTGTATTTATTCATGAGCTGATGGAGGCTAACTAAACTTACTGTGGTGGTCATTTCACAATATATGTAAGTCAAACGATTTTGCTGTACACCTTAAACTCATACAAGGATGTAGGTCAATTATATGTAACTATAACTAGGGGAAAAAGATCCAGAGAAAAGAGAATGTGACATTGGCATACAGTGGATTCTCAAGGAGTAAATTAAATTTAAAACACTCAATGAAATGATGGAGATATGTAATTTACCTTATAAGCACTTCAAAGTAATAGTCATAAAGGTGCTTACTGAACTTGGGAGAAGAATGAATGAACACAGTGAGAACTGCAACCCACAGCTAAAAAATAGAATACAATATCAGAGAAGTCACAGTGCTAAAGAATACGCTAAATGAACTGAAAGACACATCAGAGTGGTTCAATAACAGACTAGATGCAGAAGGATCAGGGAGCTCACACACAAAGCAGTGGGACACAATTACAGCAATAAAAACAAAAACGAATGGAAATAGTGAAGATAGCTTAACTGACTTGTGGGACGTCAATTGGAGAAACATTCACCTTGAAGGAGTCCTGGAAGTGAGAAGAGAAACAGAAAGGGGCAGAAAACTTATTGATGAACTAATGGCTAACAACTTCTCTAACCCAAGTAAGGAAGCAGACAACTATCCAGATATAGGAAGCACAGAGAGTCTAAGAGAAACCTGAAGAGACCCACATATCAAGACACAGCATAATTAAAAATTCAAATGTTAAAGTCAAGGAGAGACTCTTAAGGCAGCAAAAGAAAAACATCTTGTTAAGTGCAAGGGAGTCCCCAAGAGCCCCCTTCAAATTTTTCAGCAGAAACTTTTCAGGACAGAGGGAGTGGCAAAACACATTCCAAGTGCTGAAGGAAAAAAAAAAAAAACTTCCAACCAAGAATACTCTACCCAGTAAAAGTTTTCGTGCAGAATTTAAAGAGAGAGAAAGATTTTTACAGACGAACAAAAGTTAAAGAGCTCATCACCACTAAACTAGCCTTAAAAAAACTATTAAAGGGGACTTCTTTGAGTTGAAATGAAAGGGCACTAATTCATAACAAAAAAAAAACATATATAAGACTCACTGGTAAAAATAAATATATAGTAAAGGTAGTGGATTGATCACATAAAGCTAGTATCAAAGTTAAAAGAGTACTAAAAATAACTTTAACTACAATAATTAGTTAAGGGATACATAAGATAAAAAGATGTGCATTATGACATCAAAAACATAAAATGAAGGAAAGAGAGAAGAAATGCAGAGCTTTAGAATGGATTCAAACTTAAGGTCTAATCACCTTAAAATAGACTCTTAAAAGTTATGTGTAAGCCTCATGGTAGCCACAAAGCAAAAACCTATGGTAGAAACATAATATAATGAGGGGCGCCTGGGTGGCTCAGTCGGTTAAGCGGCCCACTTCGGCTCAGGTCGTGATCTCGCAGTCCGTGAGTTCGAGCCCCGCGTCGGGTTCTGTGCTGACAGCTCAGAGCCTGGCGCCTGTTTCAGATTCTGTGTCTCCCTCTCCCTGACCCTCCCCGGTTCATGCTCTGTCTCTCTCTGTCTCAAGAATAAATAAAGGTTAAAAAAATTTTTTTAAAAGAGAAACATAATATAATGAGAAAGGAATCTAAGCATACTACTAAAGTCATCAAACTACAAATAAAAGAGCAAGAGATGAAGTAAGGAAACCCAGGTAGTACAAAATAGCCAGAAATTTGGGCGCCTGGGTGGCTCAGTTGATTAAGCATCCAGCTTTGGCTCAGGTCATGATCTCATCATGGTGTGTGAATTTGAACTCTACATCCGGCTCTATGCTGACAGTGCAGAGCCTGCGTCAGATCCTCTGTCTCTATCTCTCTCTCTGCCCCCTCCCAGCTCGTGCTCTCCCTCTCTCTTTAAAAAATATTTTAAAAAACATAGCCATAAATTAAGAAAATGACAATAAGTACATATCTGTCAATAACGACTTTCAAGGTAAATGTATTAAATTCTCCCATCAGGGGCACCTGCGTGGCTCAGTCAGTTGAGCATCTGACTTCGGCTCAGGTCATGATCTCACGGTTTGTGAGTTCAAGCCCCGTGTGAGGCTCTGTGCTGACAGCTCAGAGCCTGGAGCCTGCTTCAGAGTCTGTGCCTCCCTCTCTGCTCCTCCCCTGCTCACACTCTGTCTCTCTCACTCTCAAAAATAAACATTAAAAAAATTAAACAAAATTCTCCCATCAGCAGACATAAGTAGCTGAATGTATGTATATGTAAAAAAACAAGGGGTGTCTGGGTGGCTCAGTTGGTTAAGTGTCCAATTTTGGCTCACAGTTCGTGAGTTCAAGCCCCGTGTCAGGCTCTGTGCTGATAGTCCAGAGCCTGGAGCCTGCTTCGGATTCTGTGTCTCCTCTCTCTCTCTGCCCCTACCCCACTCATGCTTGCTCGCTCTCTCAAAGACAAACATTAAAAAATTTTAAAAAAAGAAAAAACAACCAAGACTCATATATATGCTTCCTATAAGACACTCGCTTCAGATGTAAGGACACACACAGACTGAAAGTAAACGGTTAAGAAAACATACTCCTTACAAATGGTAACCAAAAGAGAGCTGGGGTAACTATAGTTACATCAGACAAAACTGACTTTAAAACAAAGACTCTTGGGGCGCCTGGGTGGCGCAGTCGGTTAAGCGTCCGACTTCAGCCAGGTCACGATCTCGCGGTCCGTGAGTTCGAGCCCCGCATCAGGCTCTGGGCTGATGGCTCAGAGCCTGGAGCCTGTTTCCGATTCTGTGTCTCCCTCTCTCTCTGCCCCTCCCCCGTTCATGCTGTGTCTCTCTCTGTCCCAAAAATAAATAAACGTTGAAAAAAAAAAAAAAAAAAAAAAAAAAAAAAAAAACAAAGACTCTAATAAGAGACAAAGAAGGGTATCATACAGTGAACACAATGATAAAGGGATCAATCCAACAAAAGGATATAACATTTGTGAATCTTTATGGACACAACATAGAAGCGACTAAATATATAAACCAAATGTTAACACACCTAAAGAGAGAAACAGCAGTACAATAATAGGACACTTCTTTTTAAAATTTTTAAGGATTTTTTTTTGTTTATTTATTTTTGAGAGAGCAAGCAAGCACACAAGCAGGGGAGGGGCAGAGAGAGAGAGAAGGAGACACAGAATCCAAAGCAGGCTCCAGGGTCAGAGCTGTCAGCAAAGAGCCTGACACGGGGCTCGAACCCACCAACCATGAGATGATGACCTGAGCCAAAGTTGGATGCTCAACCAACTGAGCCACCCAGGTGCCCCTGGTAATAGGACACTTTAATACTCCAATTACAACAATGCATAGATCATCCAGAGAGAAAATTAATAAGGAGCCACTGGCCTTAAACTACATGTTAGATCAGATGGACTTAACAGATATATATATAGAACATTCCATACAAAAGCAACTGAATACATTCTTCTCAAGGACACATGGAACATTCTCCAGGATAGATCATATGTTAGGCCATAAAACATTTAATGCATTTAAGAAGACTGAAATCGTATCAAATATTTTTTCAGACCACAGTGGTATGAAACTAGAAATCAATTATAAGAAAACTGGAAAATTCACAAATATTGAAGATTAAACAGTAGGCCACTGAACAAGCAACAGTCAGCAAGTCAAAAGAGCAATCTGAAAAAATACCCTGAGACAAATGAAAATGGAAATACAATGTACCAGAAACTATGTGATGCAGCTAAAAGCAGTCCTCTCAGAGAAGTCCAGAGTGATAAATGCCTATCTCAAGAAGCAAGAAAATGCTCAATAAAACAACCTAACTTTACACCTGTAGGATCTAGAAAAAGGAAAAGCCCAAAATTGGAAGAAAAGAAATGAAATAGAGACTAAAAAGCCAATACAAAAGATCAATGAATATAAGAGTTGGTTCCTTGAAGATAAAATTCGCAAACCGTTAGCTAGACTCACAAAGAAAAAAAGAGGACTCAAAATGAGAAATCAAAGAGGAAACATTACAACTGATAACACAGATATACAAAGGATAATAAGAGGCTACTCTGAATAATTACACATCGAGACTCTTGACAACCTAGAAGAGATGGATAAATTCCTAGAGTCATACAACCTTCTACGATTGAATCATGAAGAAATAGAAAATCTAAAGAGACCTATTACTTAGTAAGGATACTGAATTGTTAATCAAAAACCTCCCAACAAACCAAAGACCAGGACCACACAGCTTCACTTGTGAATTCTCCCCAAAATTCAAAGAAAATACAGATCCTTCTCAAGTGCTTCCAAAACAACAACAACAACAACAACAACAACAACACCAACAAACAGAAGAGCAAGTGTTCTGTATAGAAGTTGTTTATGTGACTTGGCATCCATTTCTGCCCACAGCTGCACATATACAATCACGGGGGCTTAATTGGCTTGTATTCCATATCTGGCCTCGGGATCAGAACTGGCTCTTCTGTTCCTGATGCCAGGAGGGATTAATGTGCCTCATCTTCCTCCTTGAGTCAGACCAGGCTGGCCTCCTGGAATGGATCGGGGAGGGAAGAGGTATATGCAGATTCCCAGACTCCTAAGATTGTGAGGTATGATAAGAGAAACAGAAAAAAAAAAAAAAAAAACCCAGCTTGCTCGGGACTGCGCTTGGACAAACTTAACGACTAACCATAAATGACACACAGGTAGTGTATATATTGCCCTGGCAGGAAGAGCTGGTTGGAAGTCTCACCTGAGGGGAGGATGCTTCACCCAGGACCGTCAGCTGGGACTCCAGTCAGGCTGTTCAGCAGGGCTTCGCCAGCCAGAAGGTTGGATGTTGTAAGTACCTGATTCGATATGTCAAGCCTTCTTTGTTCTTCTCTGTACCTCTCTCCCTCTTTAAGTTTACTATAATTGTTTATTTCCTTACATTCCTTTTCCCTTATAATTAATAAATTCTTCCTCCACAAAACTGGAAGAGCAGCTATCATGAATTCCGATTATTTAGAACAGGAGGGAACATTTCTAAACTTATTTTATGAGGCTAGCATTTCCCTTATACCAAAATGAGATAAGGCCACCATAGGAAAAAAATTACAGGCCAATATCCCTGATGAACATAGATTCAAAAATCCTCATCAAAACATTAGCGAACCTATAATGTATTGTATTTCAACAATACATTAAAAGAATCATATGCCAACATCAAGTGGCATTTATTTCAGGGATGCAAAGATGGTTCAACATCTGCCAATCAATGTGATATAATATGTTAACAAAATGAAGGATAAAAATTATATGATCCTCTCAATAGATACAGAGAAAGCATTTGACAAAATTCACTATCCATTTAGGATAAAAACTCTCAGCAGAGTGGTTATAGGGGAAACAAAATAGTAAATGCCATATATGACAAGCCTACATTGAACATCACACTCAACGGTGAAAAGCTGAGAGCTTTTCCTCTAAGATCAGGAACAAGACAAGGATGCCCGTTCTCACCACTTTCATTCAACATAGTACTCGAAGTCCTTCCCAGAGCAATTAGACAAGAAAAAGAAATAAAAGCCACCCAAATTAGAAAGGAAGTAAAACTTACTATTTGCAGATGACACATATGGAAAACCCTAGACTCCACCAAAATACTGTTAGAACTAATAAATGAATTCAGTAAAGTTAAAGGATATAAAATCAACATACAAAAATCTTTTGCCTTTTTGTACACTAATAGCAAACTATCAGAGAAATTAAGAAAACAATCCCAATTGTTTTCCAAGGAATAAATTTAGGAATAAATTTAACCAAGGAAGTTAAAACCTGTACACTGAAAACCATAAGACATTGATGAAAGAAACTGAAAAAGACACACAAATAGAAACATATTCCATCTTCAAGAACTGGAAGAATTAATACTGTGAACATGTCCATACTATCCAAAGCAATCTGCAGATTCAGTGAAATCTCTATCAGAATTCAAAAGCCATTTTTCATAGAAATATATCAAACAATGCTAACATTTGTACAAAATTACAAAAGATCCTGAAAACCGAAAGCAATTTTGAGAACCAAGCTGGAGGCATCACGATTCCTGATTTTAAACTATATTACAAAGCTATAGTAAACAAAACAGTATGGTATTGGCATAAAAACACATAGATCAATGGAACAGAACTCATACATATATGGTCTAATTTATGACAAAGGAGCCAAGAGTATAAAATAGGGAAAGGAAAAGATGGTCTCTTCAATAAATGGTCTTGGGAAAACTGGACTACTATCTTATACCATATACAAAAATAAAATCAATTGGGTTAAACACTTAATGTAAAACCTGAAACCATAAATATCCTAGGGCTAAAAAAAAAGGCAATAAGCTCCTTGACATAGTCTAGATAACACCTAGATCAGTGAAAACAACCAGAAAATGACCCAGAGACTGGCACAACAGGCTCTCCACAGCTAAATATAGGAAAGAGGCCACAGCAAAGAGGCTAGGAAGGGTAGAGATGCAATCAGGAGACAAACTGACTGGTGGGACTGTCCATGGGAAGGAGGAATGCTGTGGGTGTGGAAAGGGGAGAGTAACAGACCCCACAACAGGTACTCCAGGCATGGGGGACCAGCACTGGGAAGATGAGTCCCCAGAATATTTGGTTTGAAAAGCACAGGGGTCAACTCTGTGAATCCGTATAGTGGGGCTCTATACATGGAACTTGAAACAGTGGGCTCAGATGTGAAGGCTACAGGAAACTGAGTCCCCACCCTTAAAAAGGCAGCACAACAGTGGAGCCTGGGTGGCTCAGTTGGTTAAGCTTCTGACTTCGGCTCAGGTCATGATCTTGAGGTTCATGAGTTAGAGTTTGAGTCCTGCATCGGGCTTTGGGCTGACAGCTCAGAACCTGGAGCCTGCTTCAGATTCTGTGTCTCCCTACTTCTGCCCCTCCCCCCCCCACTCTCTCTCTCTCTCTCTCTCTCTCAAGAATAAATTAACATTAAAAAAATTTTTTTTAAAGCACAACAAAAAGCCCTGCTGAGATACAGCAGAAAAGCAGCAGTTTGAAAAATGCCTGGGGTATACAGGGAAAAGATTTATTTCCTAAGCTCAACGCATGTGCTGGAGGGGCAGGGATTTTTGACAGACTTCTCCAAGACCAAAAGAGTTGGAGGGCCCCATTTCCCACCCAAGCCCTCCAGCCCAGATACACCAACACCTGCAGGAACCAGTGCAGCACTAACACTCTTCATCTATCTTGCTATCTTGCCCTGGCACCTTGCTGGCACTGTGCAACTCCCTTCTGCCCCAATATTCTCCTGTGGCCCCACCCCCTCCAACACACCCTTGGCAGGAGTCCATCCGAAGTGGTGCCCCAAGTACAGCAGTGTGCAAGCAACCCCAACAGGGGCAAGCACCATGTCAAAGTGTCTCCTGCCCCAGGGAGAGGGGAAGAAAACCACACACACCAGTTTAACTTCAGCCCCAGCAGTAGGCTGGGAGCAGACATCTTGTCTGACTACAGGCACCGCCCACCAATGAAAACTTCTCAGGGCACAACACAGAGAGAGCACCCTGCAGTTCGGTGCTCCTGAAGTTCTGGCAAACGTCTGGTCTGACCCAACTCAGGTCCAAGGCAGCCCTGGGCTGGCTCACTAAAAACACAGGGACCGAGTCCTGTCCACAAAGGGCAAACAGGTTCTGGTGAACATGGTACATTGCACTGCAGGGCACTAAAGGAAGAGAAGGAAATATATCCCACTTTTGTAACACACAGAGAGGCAAAACGAGGAGACAGTGGAATATGTCCTAAATGAAAGAACAGGAAAACAAAAGCATAGCAAGAGCGCTAAAATAAATGGAGATAAGTATTATGTCTGACAGAGAATTTAAAGTAATGGTCATAAAGATACTCACCTGGACTTGAAAAAGGAGTGGAGAACCTCAGTGAGACCCTCAATAAAGAGAGAGAAAACATAAAAAAGAACCAATCAGAGATGAACTTAACTGGAACTAACGATATTCTACATGGAATTAATAGTAGACTAGAGGAATCAGAAGAGCAGATCATCAACCTGGAGGACACAGTAATGAAAAGCAATCAAGCTGAATAGAATAGAGAAAAAAGAACAGTAAAAAACGAAAATAGATTAAGGGAACTCAGTTACATCATCAAGCATAATAACATTTGCATTACACGGATTCCAGAGAAAGAGGAGAGAGAAAAGGGGGCAGAAAAATTATTTGAAAGAATAATAGCTGAAAACATCCTGAATCTGGGAAAGGCAACAGAATCCAGGTCCGGGAGGCACAGAGAACCCCCAGCAAAATCAACCCAAGAAAGGCCACAACAAGAAACAGAGTAATTAAAATGACAAAAATCAGCAAAAACAGTTACACACAAGGGAAACCCCATAAGGTTATCAGCTGATTTTTTAGCAGAATGCTTGCAGGCCAGAAGGGAGTGGCACAATATATTCAAAGTGCTAAAAGTGAAAAACCTACAACCAAGAATGCTCTATCCAGCAAGGCTATCATTCAGCATAGAAGGAGAGATAAAGAGGTTCCTGGACAAACAAAAGTTAAAGGAATTCGTCACCACTAAACTAGCCTTACAAGAAATGTTAAAGGGGATTCTTTGAGTGGAAAAAGGAAAGACCATAATCAAGAATAAGAAAAGTATGAAGCAAAAAAATAGTAAAAATAATTATATCTACAAAAATCAGTCAAAGGGGGCACCTGGGTGGCTCAGTTGGTTAAGCATCTGACTCTTGGTTTCAGCTCAGGTCATGATCTCACAGTTCATGAGTTTGAGCCCTGCATCGGGCTCTGTACTGACAGTGTGGAGCCTGCTTGGGATTCTCTCTGTCCCTTTCTCTCTGCCCTGCTGCTCTGTGTCTCTCTCAAAAAATAAATTAAAAAAAATTTGTTTAAATCAGTCAACGGATTCACAAAATAAAAGGATGTAAAGTTTGACATCACATACCTAAACCTGGGAGCAGAGAAGAGTAAAAATTTAGTGATTTTAGAATGGTCTCAAACTCAAACATCAACTTAAGATGCATAGAGGTTACATATAAACCCAAAGTAACCACAATTAAAAAAAACAGTACTACATATGCAAAAATAAAGGGAAAGGAATCCCAGTCTATCACTAAAGAAAGCCAACTCATGAGAAAAGAGAACAAGGGAAGAAACAGAAGAAAGACAAAAACAGCCATGAAATAAGTAACAAAATGGCATAAGTACAAATGTATCAATAACAACTTTGAATGTAAATTGACTAAACACTCTAATCAAAAGAGACGTATGGTGATGGAATGGATAAAAAAAAAAAAAAACAAAAACAAGACCCAGCTATATGCTACCTACAAGAGACTCACTTCAGACCTAAAGACACATGCATATTTTTTTTTAAATTTTTTCTTAACATTTATTTATTTTTGAGACAAAGAGAGAGCATGAACAGGGGAGGGTCAGAGAAAGAGGGAGACACAGAATCTGAAACAGGCTCCAGGCTCTAAGCTGTCAGCACAGAGCCCGACGCGGGGCTCGAACCCACAGACCGCAAGATCATGACCTGAGCCGAAGTCGGATGCTTAACCAACTGAGCCACCCAGGCGCCCCGACACATGCATATTCAAAGTGAAGGGATAGAGGGCCCCTGGGTGGCTCAGTCAGTTAAGCAACTGACTCTTGATTTTGGCTCAGGTCATGATCTCATGGTTCGTGAGTTCGAGCCCCACATCAGGCTCTGTGCTGACAGCGCAGAGCCTGTCTGGGATTCTCTCTCTCTCTCTCTCTCTCTCTCTCTCTCTCTGCCCCTCCCTCACTCTCTCTCTCAAAAATAAATAAACTTTTAAAAAAAGAAAGTGAAAGGATGAAGAAATATTGATCACGCAGATGGAAGTGAAAAGAAAGCCATGGTATCAATACTTGTATCAGACAAAATAGACATTAAAAACAAAGACTGTAACAAGAGACAAAGATGGGAACTATGTAATTATAAATGGGGAGAAGCCAACAAGAAGATATAACTGTAAATATTTATCCACCCAACATGAAAGCACTCAAATACATAAAGCAGCTAATAGGAAACATAAAGGAAGTAACCAATAGGAATACAATAATGGTAGGGGGCTTTCACATCTCATTACATCAATGGCCAATTCAAACAGAAAATCAACAAGACAATAATGGTTTTATTTTTATTTTTTTTTTTCAACGTTTATTTATTTTTGGGACAGAGAGAGACAGAGCATGAACGGGGGAGGGGCAGAGAGAGAGGGAGACACAGAATCGGAAACAGGCTCCAGGCTCCGAGCCATCAGCCCAGAGCCCGACGCGGGGCTCAAACTCACGGACCGCGAGATCGCGACCTGGCTGAAGTCCGACGCTTAACCGACTGCGCCACCCAGGCGCCCCACAATAATGGTTTTAAATGACACATTGGACCAGATGAATTTAACAGATATATTCAGAACTTTATATCCCGAAACAGGAGAATACACATTCTTTTCAAGTGCACATGGAACATTCTCCAGAACAGATCTCATGTTTGGCCACAACAAAGTCTCACAAATTCAAAAAGATTGAGGTCATACCATGCATCTTTTCTGACCACAACATTATTAAACTTGAAATCAATTATAAGAAAAGAAAGAATCTGGAAAGAAACAAATACATGGAGGTTAAATGACATGCTACTAAACAATGAATGGCTCAAGGAAGAAATCAAAGAGGAAATCACAATATAAATGGTGACAAATGAAAATGAAAACACAATGGTCCAAAGTCTTTGTGATGCAGCAAAAGCCATTCCAACAGGGAAGTTTATTAGCAATACAGGCTTACCTCAAGAAGCATGAAAAATCTCAAACAACGTAATCTTACAGAAAAAAAAAAACACCCAAAGGAGTGAGTGGAACCAGAAAAAAACCCACCCAAAACCAGAAGGAAGGAAATAATAAAGACTGGAGCAGAAATAAATGAAATACAACCTAAAAACCCCCAACTGAACAGATCAATGAAACCAGAAGCTCATTTCTTGAGAAGATTAACAAAATTTATAAACCTTTAGCCAGACTAATCAAAAAAAGAAAAAAAGAGAGCACTCTAAAGCAAAAATCATGGAGGAGAAATAACAACCAACACCACAGAAAAACAAATAATTATTAAGAGAATGTTATGAAAAACTATATGCCAACAAATTGGATAGCCTAGAAGAAATGGATACATTCCTAGAAACATGTAACCTCCTAAAACTGAATCAAGAAGAAATGGAAAACTGGAACAGCCTGATTACCAGCAATGAAATTGAATCAGTAATCAAAAAACTCCCAAGAAACAAGTCCAGAACCAGTTGGCTTCACAGTTGAATCCTATCAAACATTTAAAGAAGAGTTAATACATATTCTTCTCAAAATATTCCAAAAAATAAAAGCGGTGGGAAAGCTTCCAAATTCATTCTATGAGGACAGCATTACCCTGATACCTAAACCGGATAAAGACACCACAAAAGAAGAACTATAGGCCAATATCTTTGATGAACATAGATGCAAAAATTCTCAATGGAGTATTAGCAAACCAAAATCCAAGGATACATTAAAAAAATTATTCACCATGATCAAGTGGGATTTATTTCTGCAATGCAAAGATGGCTCAATATTCACAAATCAATGTGATACATCAATAAGAGAAAGGATAAAAACCATATGATTATCTCCACAGATCAAGAAAAAGCATTTTGACAAAGTACAACATCCATTCATGATAAAAACCTTCAACAAAGTAGGTTTAGAGGGAACATACTTCAACATTATACAGGCCATATATGAAAATACTGTTTTTCTGTAGTCTTTTTTTTTTTAAGTAGGCTTCAAGCCTTCAGCATAGAGTCCAATGCGGGGCTTGAACTCATGACTGTGAGATCAAGACCTAAGATGAGATCAAGAGTTGGATGCTTAATTGACTGAGTCCCCCAGGTGCCCCTGGGCCATATATGAAAAACCCACAGCTAACATCATCGTCAATGGTGAAAAACTGAGAGCTTTTGCCTTAAGATGAGGAGTAAGAGGGGGTGCCTAGGTGGCTCAGTCGGTTAAGTGTCCAACTTCAGCTCAGGTCATGATCTCGGGGTCCGTGAGTTCAAGCCCCACGTCGGGCTCTGTGCTGACAGCTCAGAGACTGGAGCCTGCTTCCAATTCTGTGTCTCCTTCTCTCTCTGCCCCTCCCCAGCTCATGCTGTATCTCTCTCTCTCTCAAAATAAATAAACATTAAAAAAAAATTTTTTTTTTTAAAGATCAGGAATAAGAGAAGTATGTCCACTATCACCACTTTTATTCAACATATACTACTGGAAGTCATAGCCACAGCAATCAGACAACAAAAAGAAATAAAAGACATCCAAAATTCTCACTATTTGCAGATGACATGATACTATATATAGAAAATCCCAGGGGCGTCTAGGTGGCTCAGTCAGTTGAGCATCTGACTTTAGCTCAGGTCATGATCTCATGGTTCGTGGGTTTGAGCCCTGCATCGGGCTCTGTGCTGACAGCTCAGAGCCTAAAGCCTGGAGCCTGCTTCGGATTCTGTGTCTCCTTCTCCCTCTGCCCCTCTCCCGCTCACGCTCTGTCTCTCTCAAAAATAAATAAACATTAAAAAAGAGGCAGAGAAAGAAAAGCAAGTTCCAATCCTCTAAGTTGGCCCTTGGCAAGAGCTTCAGGAATGTGGCCCTCAACCATGTGCCTGGAGGTCACATCAGGAACAGCAATGGCAATAAGGAACATGAAAGTAATGTAAGATGAATCTGGCTAAATGGGGAAAGAAAATTTAAACTCCTGAGTCATTACAACACCACGCATTTTACTACAATACCACTGCACTGAAACAACTCTCTATAAGGTAACAGAATTGGTAAAAAGTATAAAAATACATAGATTTATTACTGTAACTGAACCACCTATCTCAATCAAACCTTTCCTTGAAAGCTCTGGTTAAAATGCCAATGTAAATATGTCATGGGGGTCACACATGAGGACCTTGATACCAAATATCTTGTCCAACCGAGACAGGCCAACTGAAGGACTCTCTAAAAATCTGCTTTTTGCTCCTCTTCCTGCTTCCATTCTTGCTATTCTCGCACCCCCGCTTTACACATATGTTATAATGCAAATAGTGTATGTCCTCCTCCTAAGGGACAAGAAATTAATGACTTCTTTCGAACAGATAACATTTAAGGAAGGACCAGGTGAGAACGACCAGAGGAAGCCATCACAGGCATATTCCAGACCACCAGCGCTAGATATCTCGACGCCAAGATCTCCTGGCTCCAAAGACTAACACCTGGGCCCTCGTCTTTGTTCTGACCGGTTCCTGGATGCCTGAGAGGGCACGTGCACCAGACCACGATCCTCAGTATAAGCCCCAGACCCGGAACAAAGATGGGACACTCTCCTTTCCTTTCTGAGTCTCCCAGACGCTCTGTACCTACACGCTTTCTATACCTTCAGTAAACTTGACTTTCACCTCCTGCTGGCTCCTACTTAATTTCTCTCTTGTGTGCAGACTGGGACCCGATTGGCTGGTCCTAAGGGACGGCCTCTCTGGGTCCTTGGACCCTGCCTGCTGGCATCACAACTATTTCATCAGTAATTTAGCAAGTATCCGAAAGGATGAGATAGACTCAGACAGGGGTCAGCAAACAGTTTTTGGTAAAGGGCCAGATAGTAAATATTTTGGGCTTCACGGGGCTGGATGGTCTCTGTCCTAACTACACAGCTATGCCACTGGAGTGCAAAAGCAGCCACAGACAATGCACAAATGAATGAGAGTGGTGGCGTTCCAATCAAATTTCACTCGCAAAAGCCATAGTTTGCCAACGTAGAGGAAAAGCAAGTTGTCTGGCTTATTCGTTTTTCTATGAAACTAAGGAGTCAGGAAATGTATGCTCATGTAATGTAGCCTGCAAGGCCAGCTTCCCACACAGTGGAGCCGTGTAGGCTGGTGATCCCTGAGAGCAAGTCCCTAGCTGGGACAAAAGGTTACAAAGATGGAAGTAAGGTGGTAGGGATTGGGAATAAAGATGTAATGAGTTGAGTTCCTGTCAAAGGAGCCTAAAACATTTTGCACGATTCTTCAGAGTTTACGTGAAGCCCTAAAAGTACACGGGGGAAAAGGAAGAAAGACTTATCATTATCACTGCATTAATGCTGATATGAGACGTAAAATTGTAGCTTTTGAATAAACCAAGATTGTTTGAAATACTTAGTCTTATTCACTGTAATAGATGAAATTAAAAAACAAAAACAGAACGAAATATGGCCCCTTGTAGCAACGTGGATGGAACTGGAGAGTGTGATGCTAAGTGAAATAAGCCATACAGAGAAAGACAGATACCATATGTTTTCACTCTTATGTGGATCCTGAGAAACTTAACAGAAACCTATGGGGGAGGGGAAGGAAAAAAAAGAGAGGTTAAAGTGGGAGAGAGCCAAAGCATAAGAGACTCTTAAAAACTGAGAACAAACTGAGGGCTGATGGGGGGTGGGAGGGAGGGGAGGGTGGGTGATGGGTATTGAGGAGGGCACCTTTTGGGATGAGCACTGGGTGTTGTATGGAAACCAATTTGACAATAAATTTCATATATTGAAAAAAAAATGAAAAAAATAAAATGAAAAAAAAAACAAAAACAAAAACAAAAACGTGAAGCACCATTGTCCATGACCCAGCATAACATTCTGCCTCTTTAGCTTTCAGTCAGGTTGGCCATTCTTGTTGCATAGCAGCTTCTGGACAACATCTAGCAATATCTACTTCTATCCTTTTCTGTTTCTGGTTTTTGGTTTGTTTGTTTGTTTGTTTGTTTTCAGAAGACCCTGCTTGCCTCATTTTGTAGCTACAAAATTTACATCACGGAGAAAGGCACATTTCTAGAAAAGTGTACCTCAAACTTTCAGTTGCTTAGGAATCACCTGGAGGTCTTGTTAAAATGTAGATTAGACCCAGTAGGTCTGCGATGGGGGAGAATTTGTATCTCTAACAAGCTCCCAAGCGATGCGGATGCTGCTGGTCCACAGACCACACTTTGAGAACCACTGTTCTTAAAGAGAGCCATCATTCTCTGAGGAACTCTAAGAGACTTGGGGAAGCTCCCTGGAGCAGGATCTGGGGCCTGAGGGCTCCTGGACTCCCCTCCTTCCTTTTGGGCAAACAACTGACTGATGACCTCCAGCATAGGCATATCCTGGACAAGTTCAACAAAGACAACTATTCTGGATGGCAGGTGAATGAGGCTTACTAGCGAAGACAAACCTTATTAGTTGGAAAACAAGTGGGGTAGCTCTGTGAGTCCAGGTTAAGCAGGTTATGCCCCAGACCCAGAAATGAATGGAGATAGCTCGAAAGTGCCAGTTCCTCAAGTTCGTGGTAACTAGATGAGGCACTGAATCTGGCCTTTGCTTTTAATGAAATCACTGAGCCCTTCCTGTGAGAGGTCTCCCCCTCACCTTTGCCCTGCTGCAAGGACTCACCTGCAGCATTCCCAACTGCAGCCTGTATAGAAGGTTCCGGGCTGTGGGTGTGGACACAATGAGGAGTCTCCTTTTCTCATAAAACTGGTCCAGAAGTGCCGCTGCTGTTCTGACACCCACGTTGACATTCATGGCTGGAATGAGAAATGGCCAGATGCGTGAGAAAGTCTCTGCTTGTCCTGGCTCAACCTAGCCTGTGAGAACCTACAGAAGTGTATGCATCAAGAAGTAAACCCCAAGATAAAATTTCACCTGTAAGTGGTTCATGTGGGAGATGGTCCCAAGAAGCACGGGGTTGGGGAATGGGGAAGTATATCAGTTTTTTTCTTACAGCTATCCCAGAGCACCATAATTGTAGGGGCTTAACCCACCAAATTCTCCTCCAGTCCTGGCAATCAGGAGTTTAAAATCACTTTCACTGGGCTAAAGTCAAAGGGTTGCCAGGCCTGCATTCCCCCCGGTGCTCTAGGGAAGAACCTGCATCCTTGCCTTTCCCAGCATCTAGAGGCCACCTTCATTTCCAGGCTCATGACCATTCTTGCATCTTGGAAGTCAGCAGCGTGCTATCTTCACCTCTCTCTCCTCTCCACCTTCTGCTTCCATCATTTTCTCTGCCTCCCCCTTATAAGGACCCTTGTGACTACATTGGGCCCACCTGGAAAATCCAAGCTACCCTCCCCATCTCAAAATCCTTGATTACCTCTGCAAAGTCCCCTTTATAGTCACAGGTCCTAGGTAATATATTTGGGTAATATATTATTCAGGTAATAGATGCAGGTAATATATTATTACAGGTAATATAGTCACAGGTTCTAGGGATTAGGCTGTGGAACATCTTTGGAGGATGGGCATTACTCTCCCTGCCTCAGGAAGTTATTTGTACCTTAACGTATGAAACTGAAGAACACTGGGCATTAGCTGATGGTCTACATGTGTCTCTCTCTCACCCAACTCTGAATGGCTGGGGTTTAAAAGGAAGCATAAAGATGAGAAAGTACCAGGAAATGCGGGGTGGGGGGGGGGGGAGAAGTGGAGTATATAAATAAAAGATATGCCCAGAATCTTCTGGCTAGTCCAAATTTCACACCATTATCATGACCCAGCCCAATCTGTGTTCCTTGGTAATAAGAGCGGACATGCATTGAGCCCTTACCCGGTGACAGGCACTGCTCTAGTCCACTGTTCAATGGATGACCTCATTTACTCCTTACGACAACTCAAGTAGTAGGTAAGGTATGGTCTTCCTCATTTGACCTGAGGAGGAAACATCCTGAATGCCCACGGTCTGTGTGACTTTCAAGCCAGTGCTGCAAAGCAGGCATTATACTGTCCATACGCAGTAGTATCCTGGCTTTGCCAAAAAAGACCCTCACATTTGTAGAAGGGAAGGCTAAGGGTACCTAAAGCGGACTTTGCTAATTTGCAAAGTCACTAATGGCGGGCCCTGGGTTCCCACCTCCAGCTTCTTCCTTAGAGGGCATGAAAGAGAAATCAGGAGACAGACAGAGGCAAAGGAGGAAGGTGGATGAGATGAGCTGCCCCAGATTCAGGGACCATTTTCCCTCCTCAGATAAAGAGGGATGGCGCTGAACCTTTCAAAGTGTACAGAATGAAGTCCTCGCTCCCTGTACTGGAATCCAGAACCCAAGGGTCTTCGGGTTCTGCCGCTGGCTGGGTAGAGGGCTGTACTCATACCTGCACAGGTGGGCTCCGTGCCAGACCAGGCCAGGTTGGACTGACAGACTCGGGCAGGACTACCCTGTAGCTCATAGCCACCGATGCAGGAGAACTCACAGGTGGCCCCGTAATTATCGCCATCGCTGGAGCACTTCATGTAACCGTTCTCTGGGGCGTTGAGTTTGCCACAGCGGCGGACTGTAGGGACACAAGGCCAGAGGAGGCTCAGTGCTGAGCTACCCTCCACAGAGTAACCAGGGAAGGCAGCAGTCTTGCAGTCAAGCTTCTCTACTGGCCTGTGAATGAGTGAGGGGGCACAGATGACTATCTGGCCAGTGGGTGGGCCTTGGAATGTTTACCATTCATACCAATGAGACCACTGAGATCAACTGGTTTAGTCCCTGTGCTATACATGAGGAGGTTGAACCCAAAAGAATAAAGAATAAAGATGGTTAGGAATTAGCTGCCCAAGCCATGAGGCATAAAATAAATCTTAAAAATATTTTTTTCAGGGAGAACAAAGGTTCTGGAACACCAAGAACATGGACTCCTGATGGCCCAAGCTAGGGGGCTCCTAACCTCCTTTATAGAAGGACTTAGAGGCTTTAGCTGGTCACTCAAGCCTGGGGATGAAAAAGTTATCAAAATAAGATTCTTCTGGGACAGCCAGCTGTGGGCTCATGCCAGACTGGCTTACTGCTCCCTCAGACCTCATAAATAATCTGCCAGCACTGAACCTCATCCAGAGTTGTATTCTGAAATTCAGCCATTAAGATGGCCCACTTCCCCTAGCCTCATCATCAGAGGCTAATCCAAAGCTGGCAAGTATCTCTATGGCAGCAGGAGTTCATAAAGGGTTCTTGCTTGAGGGCCTACTTCCCTTTGCTCCTGTAAAGAGAGGAAAAAGCCAATAAGCAGTATTCTTACCTCTTACTTTAACTCGAAATTTGCAAACGCCCTTGTTCTCAGCTCTGTCATAGACTGTGTACTGGATCTTGTGGTCTCCTTCTGGAAAATTTGAGCCTGGTGGGAGGCCTTTTAGAATAACACTTAAAGAAGGGGGAAAAAAACAGAAACACCAAAGATGATCATTAAGGGCCTAACAACAACTAGGCCATTGTGGGCCTAAGGATCAACGATGATCATTACGGGCACGTGTTCAGCACCCACTCTGCCCTGGATGTGGAGATACTGAGGGAAAGCCATTAGGCCAATCTGACTAGAACAAAGATTTCTTGAAGAACAGAACTTCCTGAGCTTTATTCTGCTTTGGAAGAGCAGTTTGAGACCAGAACAAGGAAGTCGCCAATTCCTGGCAAATTTAGATTCATTTTTCTCACTGGGAGGTAGAACAGATGATGGGGCATGCTGAGAACCCAGGGCGCAAGTCTTCTTCCAGGCCCACCTTTGTTCCAGGGGGACCCTTAACTGCCTCACTCTGGAGAGGGTGAGGGAATTTTCTGTGAGGAAAATCATCTGAGGGTATAGTCCAAGTAGTCATTGGAAATTTGGGCCTGCAGGGGGGTGCTAGAATTGTCTCTTTTTTTGCTCTCTGGCCTAGTGGAGAGCTTTCCTGAGCAAAAGGCAACTTTATTGTGATTCCTTGATTATCCCGGTGTAGTAATAAGTTCTTTGTACTTACATAAACCTTATATACATATTTTAGGCACAGTTCCAGGCATTTTACACATATTAAACCTCACAACAACCTTATGAGATAGGTATTATTATCTCCATTTCACAGATGAGGAAACTGAGGCATCAAAGGTTTAGGGAACTCACTCAAGATCCCATAACTAGGGCGACTGTAGTAGCTTTCTTCTTGGCTGTCTGAGGAGAATACCAATAAGTGCGGCATGATCACATGCCAGGTTGGTTGGTTTTCCAACAGATGGTTCATTGGCCTTCTCTCTACAGTTCTCAGCAATGATGAGAATATTTGCTAATAATGAATATGTGAAATTATCATTGTCACCACTGAAGAGAGCCTCCCAGAGAGGTGGACAGGGCGTCTGTTCATAAGGTATGAACTGAAGGGTCTTAGGAAAGTGCCAGAAATCCCACCATTAGAAATGTGTCACTTTGGGTCTTAGATGCTCAAAGGTCCTCAGGAAGCACAATTCAAATGCACATAAACCTGAGAGCAGGGCGCCTGGGTAGCTCAGTGAGTTAAGCATCTGACTCTTGATTTCAGCTCAAGCCATGATCTCATGGTTCCTGGGATCAAGCCCCACATCAGGCTCTATGCTGACAGTGCAGAGCCTGCTTGGGATTCTCTCTCTGCCCCTCCCCTGTGTGTTCTCTCTCGTTATCATTCTCGTTCTCTCTCTCTCAATAAACATTTTAAAAAACCTGAGAGGAATCATACTTCAAACATGAGTGGCCGCTAACCTCTTGGAGACTCTATTTCATCTGCGACATGAAAATAACCATCACCAGGAGTCAATAAGTGAATTCACAGGAAGCACTTGTTTCCGAGCTTAGGGGTGAAGACTGAACATCTTCCCAGTAGATGTTCTCTCATTGCCCATAATTGCTTAAGATATTTCCTCTTGCGCAGTGAGCCTGATAGGATTCTAGCAAGGCTTTCCCCGCCGTGTAGCTCATGAGGCAGTAAGTCAGAGGTATCCTTTGTCCGCAGATGGAAACTCAAGTAGGGAGGTCTGACAGGGCCGTGAACTTTAAGGCACAGATGTGAACGTGCTGACATGAAGTAGTGGCATCCAGGGAACAAGAAGGCCAATCAGACAGCTGCAGGGGGACAGGCCCGGGTGCTAGACTAGAACAACATGTAGCTGAACTTTCCCAAAGGGAACCATACATTTGAGAAAGCATTCTGGATGTATGTCAAACTATTACTACAGTTGGTCCCGGAGAATGGGGTTGGGGTGGGGAAGAAAGCTGAAGACCCTTCCTCTGGTTTTATAAACTTCTTCTGTAAGTCTTTAATGTAGTCACAAGTTGATTTTTATTTTTTTTAATGTTTGAAAATTAATTATTTAGAGAGAGACACAGAAAGAAAGTCAGAGGGGGCAGAGAGAGGGGGAGAGAGAGAGAATCCCAAGCAGGATCTGCACTCTCAATGTGGAGCCCAACGTAGGGCTCAAACTCACAAAGTGCGAGATCATGACCTGAGCCGAAACCAAGAGTCGGATGCTTAACCGACTGAGCTGCCCAGGCGCCTCTATTTTTTATTTTTTTTTTTAAGTTCATTTATTTTTGAGAGATAGAGCACAGAGAGGAGCAGAGGGAGAGGGATACAGAGAATCCCAAGCAGGTTCTGCACTGTCAGCACAGAGCCCGACGGCAGGCTCTATCTCAAGAACCTGAGATCATGACCTGAGCTGAAATCAAGAGTCGGATGCTCAAATGACTAAGCCATCCAGGCTCCCCATTGTGGTCACAAGTTTAAAAAAATTTAACTAGAAGTCAAAGTTTTGAAAGGAGCAGTTGCCAAAATCCAAGGGATAGAAAGTTCTGCACTAAACCATACTCACAGAGCACAAGGGGAGGGGGGCAGCGTCTGGCTCTACCTGGGACACACGGAGGCTTATCAGGGAGGCGGGTGATGGCTTAGTGAGGCCCAAGGGCTTCAGTAGGAGCCCCGTGGGCAGGCAACGGGGGTGATTTTATCCCAGAGTTAACCAGCTAGCGTCCTCTTTCTCCTCCCATCCCTCTTCTTCCCTTCTTCCCTTTCCTTTGACGAATATTTACCGAGTACCAACTCTGTGCTAGGCCTGTTTCTGGGCATTAGGGATATGGCAGTAAACATGCTATCGTGGAGACAGGCGATAAACAAATACATAAGTAAAATATACAGTAGGCCAGGTGCTGAAGACCACTACGGAGAAAAATAGCGCATGAATGAGGAATTGCTAAAGGAGTGCTCTGAAAGCATAAATGGACCAGCACAGATACACTTCCCCACTCTGGACAGTAAACGTCTCTCATAAAAGAAGCAACATCCTTCCCACTGCCAAAGGTGCACTTACTCAGTTAGAATGCCATCTGCCGTGTCTCTGCCCTCTGGCGTCTCCCAGGACACCCGGACCGTCAGCTTATTGGGTTCAGCAATGCGTTCCTTCACACTTGGGCACTTGATTCTAGGAGGTTCTATATCTGAAAACAGAACCACAGTACAGTCACCATCACGAAGAAATATCTTGTCGGCTTGGGGTGCAACAACCAGCATTTGACCTGCCGGTAGCTCCACGTGCTCCCCATTTTCAAAGAGTTCGTTCACCCCTCTGTATTTCTCTTCCCTCCATTCATCTTGCCTCTTCTCTCCTGCTGAGCTTTGAAGATTGCTTGAGAGCTCACAGGGCCAGACCCGCAATCAACTGGCCTTGCAAGGTGTCTTCTAGCATAATTGATCAGCTACGGCAACTTCTCCCCACGCTTCCAGACTCTGCTTACTGACTTCACAACATTGCAGCCACCCAGCTAGAACTCATTCAGCCATAGGGAGTCCCTCCTGCTTTAAGGACAGCATGACAGAACATCAGAAAGGGGCACCTTAGCTGTCTTCTAGTTCAATGCAATTCAAGGCAACACATCTCTAGTGAGCGACTGCCTTACTCAAGGCACCATTCCAACTGCTAGGTTTAGGGATGCACAAAGGCAAGGGAATTACGTGCTTCTCAAGAGTTTACAGTCTACTGGGGGGATTATTGTCACCATACATAAAATAGGACACGAGGTAGAAAATGGTACCGCCCCCGGTGAGGCAGAAGCAAATGGTACAGAGGCTTAAAGAAACGACCCAATGCTCTATTTTACAAGTGTGGAAACTGAGGTTTAGAGAGCTTAAGTGATTTATTTAAGGCCAGGCATGTAAACAGTGATAGTGTGAATTGTAACTGAAGTCCAAGCACTTACTCCTAGAACAAGCCCTCTCTCCTCTGGCTAAGTCCACTCCCCACTCCTCAATAGCTTACAACAAACAATGGTCTGCACTGTGCTCTCCAACTACCACTGGACGACACCCATGGTTTTATGTTTCGGGAAAGCAGTTTTTACCTTGCCTCTGGCCCTCCAAAGGCCTCCTGAATTTGCCCAGGTAGTTTCTCTACCCGGGAACAGAATTTCTGCTCCCTCAGTATCAAGGATGGGTTGATAATGAGGGTTAGAAATAAATGAGATGTCAATCCTCACTGGGTTGGGTTTCATTTTGTCGTAGCTAAAGTGAAATCACAAGAAGGGGGAATTCAAACTTTCGAAAATTCCATTTGATGATTCTGAACAGGTAGAGAAGATATTTAAAGACAGGCTGGCAAGTTACAACATTTAGATGTGCATTGCTTTAGACATCAACTGATAATTATTTAAATGCCGCTATGTTACAACCTGAATGAAAATGAAATGTCATTTCATTCTGAGTCAGAAACATCCTTGAGAGACTAAAGCACCACGTAAAGTCTTCATATGCTTTCTCTTGTCTTTTTTTTTATGTTTATTTATTTTTGAGAGAGAGACAGAGAGACAGAGCATGAGCAGGGGAGGAGCAGGGAGAGGGAGACACAGAATCTGAAGCCGGCTCCAGGCTCTGAGCTGTCAGCACAAAGCCCTACGCGGGGTTTGAATCCACGAACCTTGAGATCATGATCTGACCGAAGTCGGATGCTCAACTGACTAAGCCACCCAGGCATCCCTCCTTCTATGTCTTTTCTAATAACTTCTCATTTTATTTAGGGCAAGAAGTTATGAATAACTTGGTAAACAACTTCGCCTTCGGCTATGCAAATTCATATGCCTCCCATGTCATGCTTCAATGGAGTGTGAATTTACAAACCTTAATACGCTAATCCTAAATTGAATAATTACCATATTTTACTGCATCTAAGTTACAATCAATTTTGAGATGCATCCCAATTTCAGGGGTATTAAAATGTAAACAAATATGCTTCCTAAAATTGATAAAGTATATACATGTTCTGATAAAATGGAAGCTGCTTTAAATGCATTTGAGGTGCCTATTTTCATTTGCTAAGTTTTTAAAAATAATCCTTTTAACTTCTGTTATGATAGATGATAGAAGACATACATTTATAATTGAGATGAACATTTCACAGCTTTGGGGGAATCACAAAGATGAGTATATAGTACCTGCCCCCTGCTGGTCAAATCTAGATGGCAATCTCATCCTAGAAAGTATGTATTTTTTTTAGGGGCACTTGGGTGGCTCAGTCGGCTGAGCGGCCAACTTCGGCTCAGATCATGATCTCCCAGTTCATGAGTTTGAGCCCCACAATGGGCTCTGTGCTGACGGCTTAGAGCCTGGAACCTGCTTCGGATTCTGTGTCTCCCTCTCTCTGCCCCTCCCCCGCTCATGCTCGCTCTCTCTCTCTCTCTCTCTCTCTGTCTCTCAAAAATAAATAAACATTAAAAAAAATTTTTAATAAATAAAAAAGAAAGTATATATATTTTTTGTTAATTTAAAGCAAAAAAGGATGGGCTGAGAAAAGGAGATAGATTTCAATGCAAAATTGTACGATGATTCCTTATTTTCTTGGGGTGACATTGTCAGAGTGAAGAGATACATTTAGCCTCTGTGTCATGGAAAGTAAACATCTGGAAGACACGCTGGGTTTTCTGTATTTAACCATTCATACCGCCATTGTGAGCAAATGTGCTCTAAATTAGATTATCTGGGTGAAGGCTCTCAGAGCTTCCCAGAGCCAGCTTATGTCCAGGCTAACAGTGATTAGCTGAAACTGGCCTAGTTTTTCAGAAGCAGTGCTCTTCCAAACTAGAAACAAGAAAAAAATCAATCATTAAAAATAACAGCGAATGTTTATGGAACCAACTTACCTGCCCACCCCATGCATTGTGTCACTGACTTCTCACGGCCACCCACCAGACTGAGTATTGTTGTTAACATCCCCATTTATATACCAGGAAGTATTTCCTCTCTTGTGGAATTTCTCCACGGTCTGGGATTTTCAGACATGATCACATATTTTTTAATTATCTTAATAAGCCAAACACGTCTGGGTGTCTGCCTGCTACTGACCCGGTAAGTTTCCTCCCAACACGTACATTCTTTTGGGGTCGCCTGGTACAGCTTCGCCATCGATCCCTCAAGAGCAGATTCTGCTGCACCCTCAAGCATGCTGCCCTCATATTCAGCTGAGGAGACCAGCTAGCCTGCCTTTCAGCAGATGTTCCAGAAACCTAAGCCTATAATTACACAGCCATGGCCCTCATTGGTTTCTAGAAGCGATCACAAATTTCCATGAATGAACACAGTTACTGTAGAAACATAATTGCAATTCCCTGTTGAGTCAGGATGACCGCAGAGCCAGTTACTGTGTGGAAGCCCTAAAACTTCTGGGAGAACCCAGGCCATGCACAGGAGACATCTGACCAACTGTTCCCCTTCTCAGAGCTCTAGCTGCCCCTCTGCATATAAAATATCAGAAACAAATATATTTCACTGTATCACCTACTATTTATTGGAGAAGCTTGGGAATCCTTAACACGCACGTCTAACCAGGTAGGTGGTGGAAATAAGAAAGAGGTTCAAAAGGACAGTGTCCTGGCCAGCAGGTCACTTTTTTCCAAGAGGAAAAAAAAAAAAAAAAAAAAAAAAACCTTTTAAACTGAGGCTATAAAGTAACTGCATCCTCAAATGTTTCCTTAAATAGCGTTTCCCACCGGAGAGCCATGTTTGAAGATGGCGTATGATTAACGGCGCTTCAGAGCATGGCAATACCTTTACCAGAGACTGCGGGACCTGAGGTGGAGTCCCCTCTCTCTGCCTCATTCTAAGGCAAGATGATAGTCTTAACCCAAGTAAAAGGTTGCCATGGCTCCTCACAGAAACAGACTCTTCACTGTCCCTTTCCCAACTTCCTACATACAAATTGGCTTTCTACCTGCTGCTTCTCTCACCGTGAAGTTTATTTATTTATTGGGGGGGGGACAGCAAGAGGGGGAGAGATAGAGAATCCCAAGCAGGCTCTGAGATGTCAGCTGTCAGTGCAGAGCCCCATGTGGGGCTCGATCCCAGGAACTGTGAGATGGTGGCCTGTGCCAAAATCAAGAGTCAGGCGCTTAACAGAATGAAGCACCGAGGCGCCCCACTTCTCTCACCTCTTTTATCCCCTGATCTTTCACACCAACTTCCTCTCACTCTGTACAGTCAGTGTGGCTGGGACTGGTTAGTTACCTACTCTCTGATCCCCTTTTTTGTAGTCAAAGAAGTCTGCCTAGGCCTTTGGCCTTCTAGAAGAAAGACTACATTTCCCAGCCTCCTTTGAAGTTAGGCGTGGTCATGTGATGGGCTCCACCAATGGGCTGTGAGGAAAAGTGACCTGTGCAACTTCTGGGTTGTGCTTTTAAAAAGGGTGGGAAGAGCGCACCTTTCCCTTTTTCCTCCCTCCTCTACCCTGGTTTGAATGTGGATATATGGTGGGGGAGCTATAGCAGCCATCTTAGACCGAAAAACAAGTGAGGAGGAGTTGGGCCTCGGATACTGCCCAAGGCTGCTTAAGCATAAACGTTTATAGGAGAATAGAACCTGTATCTCATTTAAAGCATTATGATTTTAGCTTTGTTAACAGTGGCCGAACAGGTATATAAGCAATCACACCTGTTTTTTTTCAAACTTCTTCATCTTGTATGGCATCTTCCAAGATGTATTTAATTAATGATTTCTAAGCACTTTTTTTTCAAACAAAGAATATTGTGGTGAATTTCTGGCAAAGATGGCTACTCATAATCCCCTTATATATATTCAGCACCTCCTACCAAGAGGTAGAGTCTATTTCCCCTCCCTCTGAATCTGCACCAGCCTTGTGACTCACTTTGACTAAGAGAATGTAAGGGAAGTAAATCTATGCCAGTCCCAAGTCTGGGCCCTTAATAGAGTCTGGCACCTTCTACTTTTGCTATCTTGGGAACCAGCTGCCATCTAAGGGTCTAATTATCTGACTGGAGAGGCCATGTGGAGAGGACAAGAAATTATGAAGAGAGAGAGACAGACAGACACACTCAGCCAAACCCCAGCCAGCACAGCCAACTGAGGTTCCAAACACGTGAGTGAAGCCATCTTGGATCCTTTGTCCCCAGTCACCTCAGCTATTACAATGTCAAACAGAGATGAGCTGTCTCCACTGAGTCCTGCCCAAATCCCCAACCCAAACAACCAGAAGCAATAACATGGTCGTTTGAAGCCACTGAATTTTGGGTTGTCCGCTGTGCAGGAATAGATTACTGATACAAATATAAAACAGTTTGAGGCTGGTGACAGAGGAAGGAAGTGGCCTCTACATGGGGCACAGGAAGAGAGTAATTCCCAAAGGAACAAACCTGGACTCTGTAAACTTGCCCAACTGTTTGCTTCCCCCAGCTTTAGTATAATATAATCCTTGTGGATGTGTCTCAGAGGTGGTTCTGTTTTTTTGCTATCATATAAAGTATCAGAAAATTTTCCCCAGTGGACGCAAGAGGCAAGAAATGGAGGCAGTGAATTCCACAATTAAAAGTCACCATCTTGAGGGCACTTGGGTGGCTCAGTTGGTTGGGCGTCCGACTTCGGCTCAGGTCATGATCTCACAGCTCTTGGGTTCGAGCTCCGCATCGGGCTCTGTGCTGACAGCTCAGAGCCCGGGGAGTCTGCTTCGGATTCTGTGTCTCCCTCTCTCTCTGCTCCTCCCCTGTTCACTCACTCTCTCTCTCTCTCTCTCAAAAATAAACAAACATTAAAAAAAATTTTTTTAATTTACAAAAAAGTCACCATCTTCACCAGAAAGATGCCCAACTGAAAATTCATTGGTGATATGTTTATATTATACAAGGTCACTACGAGTTTACCTGTTGAGGCCAGGTAAAATGTGGATCAGTATCTCAATCCAATGAGTCGTTTCAAAGCTAAACTAGCTTCCTGAAGGTTTGCCAAAGGATGTGTGCTTGTCAACCCAGGAAAAATGTAACATAATTTAAGATCACTGATAACGATGCACTGACACATTTATTCTTAGCCCCATAATGTGTGTATCTTCAACTGAATCTCTGGAAGTAAGGCAGGGCAGTCCATTGAATGTCCCTGTGGGTCAGTGGGTAAGCCCAGCTGTCAGAGAGCTGAGAAGCCACAAAAGCAATCCATCAGTGTGCGTATCTGAAATCTCAGAGATGATATTTTATTCCAGAATTTCATGTGTGCTAAGTCTCAATCTATTCTACTCTGCGGGAAATACAAAACAAGCAGAGAGCAATTCCAAAAATCAAGTTGGTTTGTACACTGTCCTTTGTTAAAACAACTAAATGGGGGCTCTCTGCATGTCAAAAGGTATCGGCTGGGTCTTCATTATCGGTGATTTTTAATTTTCTTTAATGTTTATCTCTTCCTCTTTTTGCCCAGGGAAAAGTGTTGGTCTCAGGGAGAAGTCACACATCAACTCAAAATCTGGCATCTAGATGAGGGCTTGCTTGTAATTCTAACTGTCCATTGTTCTATCTAAATGCCAATGTAACCAAAAATAACTAAAAACGGAAAGAAAGAAAAAAAATCCCCTAAAAACAATAGTTGTTTAATTCCAAGGTTTTTTTTCATATAACTATGTATCTAGATATAGAGATAGATCAATGGAAGTTGTGGCTCTTTAGTTTAACCCTCCTGCAATTGCAGCAGGATTTTTCTCCTGCATTGATTTTTTTCGCTCCATATCTGTTTTGGAAATAACCATGGACTTGAGTCCACTGCCAGAGTGCGGTCTGCCTAAGAGAATTAATTTTAACTCATGGTACTTTCAAATTAGCCAGACCACAGAACTGACCACCTCGGAGTCAAAAGCATGGCCAGTGTTCTCTCCTCCCTCCAGGTCTGGAGGAGAGCTGGGACCATTTTCTCAGCACTCAGCAAAGCTCTGGCCAAGACGCGCTGCTGGAAGTTGTGCGGAAATTTGGGAACTACTCAGCCACCATGGGTCAGCATCTAAAATAGGCTGAGGCTCTGAGCTATGCTCAAGGACCCTCTACACATGAACAAAGTTATTAAGCTAATTTAATACATTTAAAGCCAACAGAGTCCATGACATCCCTGGAGTAAAAGTCACTGGGGACAAACTCCAGCTTCTCTGTCACCAAAATTAACGAAAGAAGTGCCTGCTGGCTTTGTCTGTTTGTCTCTTTTTCCTGGGAGCTCTATGCTCTCCTGTGGCTCACTGGTCCCCTTCTCGCCTCTCCCACCTCATTGTATGCACAATATCCCTTCCCTGCCCAGTATGCCTGAACCTTGCCCTGGCAAACTCTAAGATAGATTCCCTGCAACTGGGGTTCATTTCTTAGTCCTTTCTCTCTCCCTCTGGGAAGGTTCCAGCCCCATCTGGTCCAGCTTAAGCCATGCCTGTTGCTTTTTGAGAACAATCAGCATTTTCTTTCCATTGTTGCACACGATCTGGACACCTGAACAGTGTGATCCCTAGAGAACTCATCGCCAATGCTTGCTTAGCAGAAAGATTTTCAAACATCTCCTTTCCTCCCATCACCTCTGTCCTTTCCGACATGAGGGAGGAGAGATTTAAAATTTGGGTGGCTGTTCTGAAGAGCTAGCTTGCACACAGCAAGTCACAGGGGAGATGCTGAAAACAACATCTGTGAGAGGTCCTGCTGACTCGACCGCCTGGCCTTAGGTCATGTCCTTCAAGAGGTGTGTGTCCTCAGCACCACTCTACCTGCACCGGTTGACCAGGACGTCTTCTCACCGAGAACTACTGTGACTCAGGGGGAGAAGTCCAAACCCTCGGAGAAAAGTTGCTGAACCAAATATCCCGTTGCTACTCAGTTTTTCTGTAATCTCCCTTTTACCACCTGGACTGAAGGTCTCAAAATTCTATCTCCCAGACTCTTTTTGCCTGCTGGGTGCCAGATAAGTTTGCAAACAGGAGGCACCTGTCAGAGAACAGAAGGCAAGAAGAAGGTGGAGCTTCAGGGAGGGTTTCCTGGACTCCTGAACCATCGGCAGGAGTGTGGGCTCCTGATTTCACCCTCATCGACGATGGCGTCAGTTCCAGAAATGTCAGCAATAAGGCCAGGCTTATGAACTTTGGGTGACAACACCATGGCACCATTTGCTCCTCCAGCTCTTTTTATATTTTTTAACCAATTCCCTGTGTTAAATTCTCCTCCATTTGAAATACCTAGCATGGTTTCTGTTTTCCCAATTACTGACCAATACGAACTCCTACCTAAAACATAGAAAAAGAGAAGCCTAGAATCAATCTGAGTCTGTTATCTGAGTTTATTTGGACCTGTTGCTCTCGGCAAATGGATACAAGGTATGGTCCAGGCTGTGACTCTGACCTAGAAGGGTTCATATCACATCTTGGGCAAGATCCCTCGGCTATAGCTCAGTACCCACAGAACTGAAGAGCGAGAATGGCTGCCAGGGAAGACCATGGACAGAGGTGCTGTCCTGAAGACAGCCCTGGGACTGAGGCCAGAGTTGTTACTGTTACATTTCTGCCCCCAGAGGGTAGCATCCAATTTCAGTCTTGCTCCTGAAGTATATGTCCCAGACAATGAACAGTCAGGAACGAGTCCTTGGCATAAGGCACATTCGCAGACTGAGCTGACCAGTTCTCTGGAGGACGGGCAGATACCAACAAGGGAGGAGCCAAGTGCCTATGGCAGTTGCTTTAGCATGTCAGTGCCAGAGGTATCTCAGGATCCAGGAACTTTGGGCCTGAGAGCCTGGAGACACAGGCTTGGCTCTATACAACCTTGCTTATGTCAGGTGACCTCTCAGGCCTCATCTGTAGAATAGGGGAAGGGACTAGAATATTCTGTAAGGGTGGGTCCTGGCAGCTCTAATGGTTCATGAGTAAATGATCCTCTGGGAGAGTGGTTCTCAACCACTTGGAGGGAGCTTTGGAAAAATACCAGGGCCCCAGTGATTCAGATTTAAATAGAAGCCAGAGTTGAAAAACCACTGTCCCAGAGCAGTCTGCCTCGGTATTTAAAGGGCACAGGAATCCCCTGGGGATCTTATTCACATGTGGATTTTCATCTGCCAGGTGTGGGATGGGTCACAAAATTCTACATTTCTAACAAGCTTCCTGCTGGTGCTAACACTGCTGGTCCAAGGGCACTATTTCTGGCATAAAGGTATTAAAGTTCTTCCCATATTTGATATTTTTTTTAACGTTTATTAATTTTTGAGAGAGAGAGAGAGACAGTGCGAGAGAGGGAGGAGCACAGAGAGAGGGAGCCACAGAATCCGAAGCAGGCTCGAGACTCCGAGCCGTCAGCACAGAGCCCGATGTGGGGCTCGAACTGGTGAACCACGAGATCATGACCTGAGCCAATGTCAGACACTTAACCGACTGAGCCACCCAGGCGCCCCCCCCCCCAAGTTTGATACTCTTAAGGCAGATTCTCAAACTTCAGAGCATGAGAATCCCCTGGAGGGCCTAAGAAAATGCCAATTGCTAGACCCCCACCCCAGATCTGCTGAATTAGAATCTGCATTTTCACCAAGGTTTCCAGGTGATTCCAATGCACTTTAAAGTTTGAGAAGTACTGCCTTACATCAGGGGCTCTCTTTCAGCACTTCAGAATGCCCCGGGGGCTCCTTAAAGTGCAAAGCACTGGGCCCCACTCCCAGAGCCTCTGATTCAGCAGATCTGGGGCAATGCCAAGAGTTTGCCTTTCTAAAGAATTCCCAAGTGCTTCTGTAGCTCCCAGGGGCACACCTTAAGAACCATTGCTCAACAAACCCAGAGTCAGGTAACATTTCCAAATCCCAGCTTAGCAAAGGGAGTGCCTGCTGACTGACCATCCCATCGCAGTCTACAACAAATGAACTCCGTCTGTCAGCTCAAAGACACACAGATGTTCTCTGTAGGACTGTCCTGCAAACGTCAACCACTCTGCTCAGTGCTTTAGGGCAGATCCCTGGACTGAAGCAGCACCCCTGACAGCCTGCCGCGGCCTCAGGAGCAAGCCAAGAAAGAGAGGCATTAGATGCAAGCCCCTGGCGGTGAAGTGCGCTCTAGGATAGAGCCTGAGGTTAAGTCTGGGCTAAGCCACAGGACTAGGGATGAAGACAGCTTCTGGAAGCAAAGCTGGGTACTTATGCTTTACATTCGGGGTGCTAATGCTTCCTGTAAAATCCACTGTAGGAACCCACCCAAAGTATGCGCTCCTTGAAGATGGGTATTTTCTTACCGACACAGGAGGCTGGGCGGCCACTCCAGGCCTTGTTGTCCATGCACGTGACCGTCCGCTCCCCTTTCAACGTGTATCCTGGTGAGCAGTAGTACTCACACCGGGAGTTAAAGTAGGCACCATCGACGCACTTAAACCCTCCATTCGCTGGCATGGCCAGAACGGGGCACCGCTTTTCTGAAAAAGAGAAAACCAGACACTCAGCATTTCTTAGTTTTTGTCCATAGAGTTTGAGCCCAGAAACTCTGAAAACACAGAGTGCAAAGCCAATTTAAAGATCACAGATAGAGTGGGTCAGTCAGTTAAGTGTCCGACTTCAGCTCCGTTCATGATCTCACGGTGAGTGAGTTCAAGTCCTGCATCGGGCTCTGTGCTGACAGCTCAGAGCCTAGAGCTTGCTTCAAATTCTGTGTCTCCCTCTCTCTCTGCTCCTCTCCCACTCATGCTCTATCTCTCTCTCTCGAAAATAAATAAATGTTAAAAAAAACTTAAAAAGAAGATCACAGAGAGAGGGGCGCCTGGGTGGCTCAGTGCGTTAAGCATCCAACTTTGGTTCACGAGTTCAAGCCCCGCGTCTGGCTCTGTGCTGACGGCTCGGAGCCTGGAGCCTGCTTCGGATTCTGTGTCTCCCTCTCTCTCTCTCTGCCCCTCTCCTGGTGGTGCTCTGTCTCTCTCTGCCTCTCAAAAATAAATAAACATAATACAATTTTTAAAAGATCATGGCTAGAACCAGAGAAACCATGGATGGCTGCTTGTTACAAGGAAGGGGCGCACAGTTTCATATCAGACTGGCTTGGATTGGCATCCCAGCTAAGCCAGTGTTTCAGGTTGGGTTCCTCAGAAGCAGACCCTGAGGCGTGGATTTGTGTGCAAGTGATTTAGTGAGAAAGTTCGCCCAAGGGAGACCAGCGAGGGGTGGAGAAGGTAGGACAGGGGAAGGAAGGAGGCCAGGCAAGATGGGATCTCAGGCAAAGTCAGCCTTGGCCTGCCCCCCCCGCCCCCCAGGGGAGCTCTGGAGCAGAGTGACACCGGGGTTTGTCCTGTCTCCACACAAGGAAGTTGGGCACCCATAATCCTTTACCAGTCAGTCCTGGGCAGCTCCAGGCCTACTGGGGATGCCCTCCCTGTCAGAACAAAGAGAACAGCCCTCTGAAGGAACACAGTCTCCTCTCTTCCTCTGAAGAAGACCTAACATGCAAGTCAGAAGCTGGGGGATGGACACCCAGAATTGGGAAAACAGGACCCAAGGATATCCGGGCGAAGCACCAAAAATGTCCACTATGTATACAGTCACCCTGTCACATGGTCTGCATAGGCGGGGTCATATGGCTGCAGCCCGGAACCTCAGTTTCCCCAACGATAAAGTTAAGGTACTGGCACCCATGTCAATAGCCTCAATGCAAAAACTGGACATATGTCAAACGCCCAGCATACAACAGGTGCTCAATTAATGGTGGCTGTTTTGAATAACAGTGGCACCTGAAATGTGCTTCAACAATGCTGTACCTCTGGCAGTTGCCTGAATGTGATGTGACTTCTCCTCCAGCTGAAAGTGAGCCCCTGAAACGCTCTGCCCATCTTCTTTCTCCCCTGAGACACGGTCCCTTTCCTGGAATAGCATTCTTCAGTAACTTTCCCGGCCAGCCGGCCTCCGTCAGCTCTGTCCTCTGGGTGAACACTTCTTGTCTCCAGGAACACAAGTCCATGACTTCGCACCTGGTACGTTCTGCACGATTTGCACCCCTGCTCTGCTCTCCGACGCTATTCTGTGAGACCCTTGATGGCAGAGCCTGCGTGTGTCTTATTTGTTTCGAGATCCCCAACACCTTTTCAGGGTCTAGCACATATTGAAACAAAACCTGTCTGCGGAGCAAACCTCTGTTCTCTCCCCCTTTCTTGAACAGCTGATCACACTGTGGTGTCTGAAAGGTGTTCTCTCCCTTCCACCAAATCTCGCAAACCCACTGGCATCTGCTCACAAGGTCAGTTTTTCTCATTAGAGACCACATAACATTCGGTAAAGAAAAAAAAGCTCTAATCTCATCTCAGAGCAAAAGAACCTTGGTGCTGACGGGCCCCAAAAACCCACCCCACCGGGGCCAAGCTACTCACGCTTGCAGATGACCTTGTCGGACCAGCGCCTGTTTGACTGGCAGATGAGCTGGGAAGAACCATGCAGCTCATAGCCCTTCCGGCAGCGAATGTCGCACCTGGTTCCCAGGGCTGTTTTGTAGTATCCTCCTTGAGGGGCCCTGCAGTACACATCCCCATACTTCACCTTGATTGGGGAGCACCATGGGGTGTCTGCAGGTCGCAGAAACAAAGGAGGGGAGAAATAGGAAATGACATCTTTAGAAAATGTGTCTCCTCATTCTCAAAGTCCCTGGCTGACTGCACTCTATATTTTGGAATCTCTTAAGGAGTCGCTTAAGGTGTCTCTGGGTGGGGAGGTTACGATCACAGGACTAGGTGTCAGACATATCTGTCTATGGATCCAAGTTCCTCCATTACTAACTGTGTGATCTTGGACAAGTTACTGAACCTCTCTGAGTCAATATCAATACCTCTGTCCCAGGGCTCTTTTAAGGATAAAAAAAAAAAAAATGCATATCAAACACCTAGCACAGTGCCTAGCACATAGCAAATATTCAATACATGCTTGTTCTTGTTGGCATTTCCCTTGAGGAGATAACATAATTCTTCTTTTGAAGGCATTTGATATCATTGTAAACCCTAACCCCAACCATCCATACATAGTGGCAAGGAAGTCCATAATTGGTTAGGTTTTTTTTCCCAAACCTGCATGCATATTCTCTGTAAAAACTCACAATACTATTTTAACTCATGTGAACAAAGCTGCAATTTCCAAGGTTTTACCACAGGAGATAATTTTGGCTTAAAGTCACAGAACAATCGCTTCCCATAGGGAAGCAACTCCCCTTTTCAGACGTCCCCGGTTAGGCCCCATTCAGGTAAGAAAGTGTCACAAATGGTAAAGTTCCCAAATGGCAAAATTCTGGCGTGTTTTGATTTTTGTCTAGTAGTTGCCCGGAGCACAGCTAGGAGAACGCTGACAAATCAGAGCCTCTCCCCTGTGCCTTTGGAAGGTACTTGCTGAAAGCCATAAAATTGTTAGGGCAAGGCTGGCTCATTGGTGGGGAAGTTCCCACAGTGCCCACCTCACAATCTACCACGAGCAGAGCCTGCCTCGCTCCCAATGCCTCCGAGGGGAGCCCCCTCCCCACAGCTGCCAGGCTCCTCTGCACCTGGGCTGTCCGTGAGTGGGGTGCGTGCGCCATCATGTGGCCAAGGAGGACACCTTGTCCGACTTCCCAAGGAATTTTCTGAGGATGTGTTTCTGACTGCTTCTCAGCCATGAAGACCAAGTCATGTCCAGGGCTTGTGCACAGACTGTTTTGGGTTTTTTTTTTTTTTTCTTTTGTGCTTTCAGAACTTCTTTGGCTAATACTTTCATCATATAATGTTTTTGCAGACAGCTGCCACGTGGGTCCTACAGTCAGGACTCAAGCAAGTATTCCCCGGACTTTCTGGGTAAAAGTCATGTCCTGCAGGCTTGGCCTGAGGCTGATTAAGTTCGACCATGCGGACGCACGGACACAGGCCTCCAGGAGCTTACATCAGGCCTATGGACCTTCCTTGAACAAAGTTTCCTCTTAACACACATTGTATGTGTGAACATTTTTTTTCGTTTTTATTTTGTTAAGTTTTTGTTTGTTTATTTATTTATTTGGGGGGGGGGGGCAGGGAAAGGAGAGAGTCCCAAGCAGGCTCCATGCTGTCAGCCCAGAGCCCAATGTGGGGCTCAAACTCACGAAACCATGAGATCATAACCTGAACCGAAACCAAGAGTCAGATGCTCAACCAACTGAGCTACTCAGGTGCCCCATGTGCTAGCATTTTTAACTAAGAATAATCTGGACCCTGAAGTAAAGTACAAAACAGCATACATGTCTCCATTATTGTCTTCTAGGTATGAAAGAATTCTTGAACCAATTTTAAATGCCTTGGTCCTTTCTTCAGTGATGGCTCCAGGAAAGCCAGGAAACCAGGAGATTTCACGATCACAGGTATTGATATTTCTTCTGTGATCAAATGATCTTAAGATAAACTCTGGAAAAATCCATAGATGCCTACCACTCAAATAAAACTGAGATTTGGAACCTACCGGCTTCTGTGACTACTAGACGTGAGGTCTGCCTGTCTGTCTGTCTCTCTCCCTCCCTCCTTCCCTCTCTCTGCCTTTCTTTTCCAACTCCAATAGGAAAGATCAGCTACAAGGAAATTCCCAAATGCTCTTGCTGTTTTGTCTCAAAGAAGCACTTTTTACAGTTTGTCAGAGGATTTCCACGGTAACTAAAAAAGATCTTAAAAACGACCTGTTGTTTTACCTCTTTATCATCTTCCCCACCCCTTCTCAACTCCTTCACTGCCTCGTTTCCTTTTAGTTTCCCTGTCTGTCCTGTTCTCCTTCTAGACTGCATTGCTTCTGCGCTCCCCATCTCCGGCCTCCTCCTCTTGCCGACTGGGTCCCTTTCCTGCCTTATTTTCTGCCATCTCACATGCCAAACTGTGGAAGCCTGAGAACTGGCCTCCAAGGAGAGAAAGTGAAGCCCGCACTGGGGGTGGGGGAAGGGTGGTGAGGGAGAAGTGAATATGGGGGACACAGAGGGAGAGGAGGAAAACGTACTGAACTAGTCAAGTGTGGGGGGTGTAATACCAGGCAAGGACAGGAGCCCCAGGCATACATTCTAATTCCATCCTCTCCCAGCAACCCTGGACAATTCACTAAACTTTTCAGGGAATCAGATTCCTCAACTCTAAGCCACAGGAGTGGATTAAATTATTTTCAAAGTCCCATCTAGCTTTGAAGCTGTAGGCTTCAAACTCTGCCTTACTCCTTTCCGATCTCCTGCCCATGCCCGCCTCCTTACTCCTTCTTCTGCCTGCTGAGTGGTCTCTCGTAACCCTTCCAGCTGAAGGCAAAGCCTTTGTGCATTCTGGCTCCCGATCACAACCCCACTGATGTAAAAACGGGAAGAGTGTCCAATTCTTAACTTGTTTTTCACTCAAATGTTGAACACACACCTTCCAGCTCCTGGACTTCTTTTTCAGGAGGGACCCGATTTTTGAGGAAGCTAATGTGAAAGCAGCAAACCTTCCCTTTAGCACGCATGTTACGGTGGGCTTTGCCACAAATGTACCCAGGACAAGTATTTAAGGCTGGCAGGTACAGTACAGGATGACCAGGGTATACATACATCACAAATTCACATATTTCAATACAATATTTTCAATGCGATTCCTTTCTGTCCCTCGTTCTGAGTCCTCAAATCCTCCTAGAAGTGCTGGCTGCACATCGAAAGCTGCGCTGTTGTCAACATGTGGGGAAAAAAATCTTGTTTTCATTTATTCGCAGAAGGAATGTTTTTGGGTCATTTTCCAAGAAATCTTCTAAGGAAGATACTGTGGCAGTTTCACAGCTCTGCCATAATCATAATTAAAATGTTAGTGACTGACTTGAACTTGAAGTGCACAAAAGCACTAGGAGTTACAGTGAACTAGCAAGATGTTTAACACAGAGGTTTAGCGAAACAAAGCCCTTACGCTGCTTCAATTAAGACGGGGTTTATTTAGGGAGAACTCTAAATCAGTTATTCAGGAAAGCTTTTTCAGCACCCCCTTGGCCAAAGCGGTAAGCCTCAGTTACCTGGAGTTTCTAGGATAGACAGTGTCTTAGAGCAGATGAGTGAGAAGCCAATCTCTGGACACAGAGCTTCAAACATCTGGATTTCACACCTGAATGCAATGCTGGCTAGCTGAAGGACTCTGGGCAACTCACCTGCCCTCTCTAATCTGTGGTTCCTTCATCTATGAATAAGGAATAACAAGATTATCTCAACATGCCCTCCCCCTTCCCTCCATTCATGTGACTGCGCGATGGCATTCCAAGCAAGAGAATCAAAAGCAATGCTTGCCACATTCTGGGAACACAATAAATGTCGTTTACATTTTCCTTTCTTCCTTCTTTAACTCAAAGCACTAATTGAGTATATACTCTGTGCCGGACACTGTGCAGGGGCCTGGTTAACAATGGTTTGCCTCTAAAGTGTTATGACTTGAAAAAAAAAAACCAAAAAACTGGGGTGCCCGGCCTGGCTCGGTCAGAAGAGCATGTGACTCTTGATCTCGGGGTTGTGAGTTTGAGTCCCAAGTTGGGAGTAGAAATTACTAAAATAAACCTGCCAATAAAAACAATTTCCTAAGACATATTTATTCTTAAACACTCATATTTTAGCCATCTAAATATATTGGCACATATTTTAGCCACCTGGTCTACCTTGCACACTTGCAGTGCCATGAGGGGAGGATGAACACTGGGAACGATGAGCTGAGGGCACTGGGCAACTCTACTGCACAAGGGAAGGATCACATGTGCACATATGTGTTTTAGGAAGATTGTTCAAGAAGGGACTCGAGGAAAAAAAACATTTTCTTAAACCTTCAGTTAATTAAGAAGTGTTAGGAATTGGAATATCTCCTTACCCCAAACACCTAATTAACAAGTTTGTCCTTTTTTGATTGGTTAGTTCCTGAGGCAATTCATATACGAGCTGTGCACAGGAATGAGTATCTGCATTCACAAATCATAAGAAAACGTGGAATGTGGTGGGAAACACAACTGGACAGACACTGGTCATTATATTAGACTGTGCACTCATGTGAAAAACAACCGAAGGACTGGCCAGTACTACCCTGATTCTCTTACAACTTGGACATATCGCGACAGAGCAGGGCAGTGTCCTCTTGCCAGCCTGTGGGCACATTTCTTGGGAAAAGTTCCGCAATAGAACTTTATTAACCAATTTTTCTTCACATCATCCCTCCACTGAAAAAGGAAGCAGCTTCAGAGAGAAATCACCTAAATGTACCTTCCCTTTTCCCAGGGCTCCCTAAGCTTCAGAGAAATGACTCACCAGTAGAAATATTTGTGGACATACTTACCTGAGCCTGCTTAGAAGTTTCTTGATTAGGCTTTTTATACCTGGTGGGGGGTGGATTGCTGGAAATGTGTAGAGATGGAGTTCTTTATCATTAGAATAAAGTTTCATCTGGCAACACACTCTACTTATCATTTCGGGAGCCAAGCTGGACTCAGAAAGAGCACAGTGAAATGAGCTTATGAAAATCAAGTTTTCCCATTCCCCATTCATCTCAGTACATTAGCAGCACGGGGTCCAGATTCAACCTTAGGTGGTTTACTCTGGACCATTCTGGCTGTAATGTACGAATCAGGCAGAATTCACGGCTTGATTTTCACTTTCATCAGCTAGAGCTTGGCTTTGCAGAAGTAAGGACAGTAAAGAAATTTACGAGAATAAAATGACCACCGCGGTGCTGAAGGACAGCACTTCAGAGAATTCCAAATGCTTTTTCTTTCTTTCGTTTCTCTTCATTTTGTTTTTAAATGGGAGCATATGCTTATTAATTTTTAAATACATTTTTTTCCCCGACAGGTCATTTGAACTTTAATGCATTGTCTGGTCACTTTATTATAGTCTGCTCTGCAGGGCAAAAAGGAAAGTTTTCCTGGCATCAGCAGGTCCCCATTAGCACAAAAGCAAAGCATTCACCTTTATATCTAGCGTGTGAATACCCGACTTCATCGTCTTCTAGCGGTGAGTCTCCAGATCCTACAATAAAAAAGAACAGAAACTGCAGCAAGGAGAGCCACATGATATGGACGAACATTTTGAAGCACTGCTTTGGCAACAGTCATGCAAGAGGGGCTTATTAGAACGCAGAGCCAAGAGTGAAAGCTTCGGTGGCCATTCACGAAGGGACAGGGGCACCTCTCAGAGTGAACCTGGCTGGGCTGAGATTGCCAGAGCCAATCAAAACGAACCTCCGTCTGCTTTGGAATCACCACAAGCCAACTGGAATTCTGGACTCAGGACAGAAAGTCAACTTCACTCTGAGAAGACGCCAATGTATATGAATCTCATGCCAGGGGAGACGCAGTAAAATGTGTGTGACTCAGACATGGCCTACGGTTTCTCCGGCAGTCAAAGAAAACCCAGGAGAACCGAGTGTTTGTGGTACCTGAAAATCAGTCCATCTTGTAAAATGAATTTGGGTGGAGGATAAGGAGGCAAATCGAATGTCTAATTTTAATGACAAAAGAAATGCAAAGCTACTTTCACATATTTGTAGGAAATGAGGGCCGAAGTCAACAATCTGGATGTTTATTTGGAGCCTCTCACCCAGGCATCACTAAAGTAAAGTTTCTTGATGAGTCTTGCTACCCTTGAAAACCACAACCTTAGAGAGAAAGTCTGTATTCAATTTTAAAATTTAAACTCATTTAGCAGTTGGAACCAAATCATTTTTAGAATATCCAATACTGAATTCCAGTAAGTGGTACAATCTTAATCTTTAAATTGGTATCAGGGCCCAAACTTCAAAACCTTAATCTTAAATTTACATACCTTTCCCTTTAGACTTCCTGGTCTGATCACTGACCATGGAGTTAGCACCATCATGGTCACACATTTACCTAGAGGGACAAGGGCAAGGGCAAGGGCAAGCACACTCTCTATCGTGAGGCTTTTCAAATCCCCACACAGGATAAGTGAATGAGTCATGGTCCCTGCTCTAGTTATATTCTGGATGAGAGAGAGCATGGAAATTGAAAGGGGGAAGGTGATGAAGACTGGACCATGTCCATTTGAAAAAAGCCCCTACTCCCCACCTAGGGAAGACCAGTTCTGTGTCTCTCTTTGCTCCAGGTTTCTGGCCACTCAAACAGGTACAAAGTTACGTAAACTATTCCTCACTCAATAGCAAAAAGTGAACGTGAAGACCAGTATTGCCCTTCAGGAAAGCAATCTAGCTACCTGAATCAAAAGCCTATGTTCAAACCCCTTTATCGAGTCATCCCACTTCTGGGAATCTATCCCAAGGAAATAATATTAAATATAGGGAAAAAAATTTGCACACAAAGATTTCTTTGCAATGTCACTTATGATAGCAGAAGACTATAAACAGACCAAATAGTCAATATTATGGTTAAATAAACCACAGCATATTCATTGGATTATACTATAATGGGTCCATTGAAAATAATGTTTATAAAAAGATACAACAGCATGGGAAAAGGTTATAACATTAAGCCAACAATGTGCTATGGCAAAGTTATACAAATGGTGTGATTTATACCAATGTAAAACAACCAAATTCAAAATAAACAATGCTTAGAAGACCTTATGCTAATTGGATGTTTTTCTTCTTTCCCGTCTAAATTTTCTACTACAAACATGTATTACTTTCACAATGGAAAATAAACTTTATTATGCATAGAATTCAGAGAAGCTTAGCTTCCAAAATACACTTTGAATATATTAGAAATGTTTAAGAATCTGCTGTCCCTCTCCTCCCACCCTGCCCCCATTTCTCTCCACATTCAGAGTTGAACTGGATTCCTCAAAGAATTGCTGGATTCTTCAAGTCCATATGGCATAGCTCATATTAAGTGTCAAGAGATCTATTTCATATTAAGAGCACTTCCTTCTTCCCCCAAGTTAGCCTGGCCTCCATATCATCTACCTGGGCAGTAAGAGGCTCTGGACTTATATTCCTGGTTCAAAGCAAAGAAGGCAACTGTCACAGGTTGGGTTCTCTGGGAAGTGGCTTGTGAGATGGCGTATAGTGCACAGGAGGTCTATTAGGGATCAACCCCTGTGAAGGGACTAAGAAGGAAACAGGTTTGGACAGAGGGACAAGTCGAGCTTTGATGTCAGCCCAAGGACACCCTCTCAGGTTGGGTATAAATGGCTGAGCCTTTATATTCCTGCCTCCATCAGCCATAGGATATGGCCCACGTTGGAAGGACATGACCACGGGCAAAGCACTCCCAACAGCTGAGGCAGTCTCTGAAGGGGTTGAAAGCTTATGGCTGACCAAGGCCAGCATTGCCTCCAGCTGAGACCACTGGCCCTTCCTTGAAGGAAGATCTGGTCAGGGCAATCCATGACCACCACAACACTTGCTCATTGACAAATAACTTGAGATATGTAAATGCATGGTGGGGGAGGACACTCCATAGAGAAGGGAAGAGGCTGAGACCTACTGGAGAGGCAGGTGACCCTGGGGTGCACAGTCCCATTTTGCCAGGAGATCAGCATTTTAAGACACATTCGCCACATATTGTTTATTAGAGGGAAAATTAAACATGTGACAATAGGGGAATGAGCAACCAAGTTATCCTCTATCAACAAGCTATTATATACCCACTAATCAAGTTTGCAATAGGGAAATGTGTATGAAATACAGCCAAGGAAAAAAGCAAATACTGCAAACTATATACAGAATGAAGCATAAAACTGAATATACACACACATATACATATAGTACTGACCCATGTAGGTCAAATTTGGAATATGATAAGGTAGGAGGACTAATCAGTGGGGGAAAAGGTCAATAAATATGCTAGGATTAAATGGATATGCATATGAAGAAAAAAATGAGTCCCATCTTGCACCACACCAAAAAAACATTTCCAGAGAGGTTATAGGCCTAAATTTGAAAGCCAAAAATGGGAGGAAAAAATGCTGAATATCTGCATGATCATGAGGTAAGGAAAGACTATTAAACAAAACTTACAAACAATAACCTATAAAGGAAAATACTGCTACGCTTCACCACACTAAAATGTAAAAATTCTGGGGATGTCTGGGTGGCTCAGTCGGTTAAGTGTACGACTTCGGCTTAGGTCATTATCTCACGGTTCATGGGTTTGAGCCCCACTCCAGGTTCTGTGCTGACAGTTCAGAGCCTGGAGCCTGCTTCAGATTCTGTATCTCCCTCTCTCTCTCCGCCTTTCCCCTGCTTGTGCGCTGGCTCTCTCTCTCTCTCTCTCTCAAAAATAAATAAGCTTAAAAAATAAAATAAAATAAAATAAAACAAAATAAAATGTAAAAATTTGGTGTAATAAGAGACACATGAACAAAGTTTAAAGACAAGTCCCAGACTTGGAGAAAATATTTGCAATGCATATAATACAGAATTACTATCCAGGATATATGAAGAAAACAGTCCAATGGAAAGAAATGACAAATATGAACAAGTACTCCTGAATTTAAAGCAAATGGGACAAAATGTTACTAGGAAAGACTCTTGAACCTCACTAGTGATCAGGACAATATATATCAAGATACCAATTCACACCATCAGATTGGCACAAATTTAACTGGCAAGAATGTGTTGATACGGGAAGTCTCAAGTTCTTTTTAATATTTATTTTTGAGAGAGAGACAGAGAGACAGAGTGTGAGTGGAGGAGGGGCAGAGAGAGAGGAAGACATAGAATCTGAGGCAGGCTCCAGGCCCTGAGCTGTCTGCACAGAGCCTGACACGGGGTTCGAACCCATCAACCTACCGAGCCACCCAGGCACACTGGGAACTCTCAAGTTCCGCTGGTGGAGTACAACTGGTACTACTAGGGTGAAGAGAAGCTTTGCACTGCGTTTGAAACTAACCCTTCAAATCAGCCATTCCACGTCTAGACATATGCCTCAGGAAAAAGAAAAGAGAAAACCTTGATAATGAGCTGAAAGGAGACAGAGATGGTTCACATGACCACCCTGAACACAGCGCTCTCCCTGGCAGGGGTAAAGCAACCATTTTCTTTTCTTCATTTGTTTCTTTGGACGGCCGGCTCAAACCCAAAGTCAAGCATTCTCACTACTGCTTTTACTTAAACTAGAGACTGCAAGGCAGACATTTCAGATTATCTCAATTCAGAATCCTGGCAGAGGTTACCTTTATTAGCATCTTGATTAGCAGCTCACTTACACTGGTCCATCCCCCTCCGCCTAGATCCCAACCCACCATTATCTGTCTCCCTAGCACTGACAGGTGGCAAACAGCAAATGGATTTTGCATACTGCAATAGCAAGTACGCCAGGGAAGGGGGAGCCCCGCAAAAGCAAGAAGGATCTGTGTTCGCCAAAGGCTGCCGACTGTCAGCCTGTCAGCCATTCTCCTCTTTCTTCTTGCTAAAACACCCCCAGGTTGTGTTCAGCAGCAGTGTGCCCGTCCCCAGGAGATGAACTACAATGGCTGTAAGTCAGGAATTCCCCTTTGCCAACGACTGTTCCAAGGGTAGGCAAGAAACCCAGTATTGGCCAATGGCAAGTAAAAAGAAGCCTGATTTGGGGGGATGGGGCATATGGGAAAGATTTCCTCCTTGATAAAAGAGACAACCGCACAAGTAGAAAACTCTTTTGCCCTCTTTTCTCTCCTCCTGTTTTGGAAGCTATTGTGTAAGGATGACTGCCTAAAGCTATGGCAGCCATTTTGCAACCATGAGGTAAGATGTGGCGACTCCTAAAGATTTTCAGCTGAGGATGAAAGAGTGGAAGGATAACAAGAATCTGGGGTCTGTAATGACCTTATTGGGCTACTAAATCAACTTAGACATCTTCCCTCCATACTTCCTGTTAGGTCAGTAATAAATGTCCTTTCAATTTAAGGTTCTATGAGTAGCTGAGTGCATCCAAACTGAAGGGAAAATTTACTGCCTATTACCGATAGGGGATAAAAGAAGTGGAAAGAAAATAAATGGATATTAGCCATCCCTCTCCAAAAGTGTCCAGTTTATATTCAGCCTAAATGCATACATCAATTTCTATAAAAAATAATGACCAGTCTACAAAATGAACATACTGACCAATACGATAGGACGGACCAAAGATGAACATGTTGTTCAGCGGCTTTTACTTCTAGAGTTTAATAGGCAGTAGAAGAGATTCATACATATTGGGGATGTTCCACAGGGTTACAATGAAAAGAAAGGAAGGAAGAAACAGGCAGAGGGTGGGGAGGAGAGAAGGAGGCTCCCTAACACATTCTTCGTTATTTAGGAAAGTCTATTTCTTTAGAATTCTGGTTAACTGAGGTTTTATTACGACAACCATTAATCAGTCCCCATATGGTTCAGATTACCACTCTTTGGAAAGAATGCTTCAGTGCTTCTTCCACACAAATACAAATTCTACATTGGCTCAGAAATCAGAAACTCGGTGCCATGAAGGATTCTGTCCCTCAGCCATACCTGGAGCCAATTCCATTTATAATTCTGCTCTCCTTGCAGAAACTTCATCTAATTCAACAGATTTCCAAAGAAATAGCCACTTTTCTCCCCCACAGTTCAAATAAGGGTCTTCCCGGTCTGCTGAATCCCATGCTATCATTCTGAACGTCCCATGTATTACTGAGGCACCAAATCACCCTTAAGACATATCCGTTATGTGTATTAGAGTTACAACAGGACTTTAGATTTTATTTATTTTTATTTATTTATTTTGAGAGAGCATGCTCGGACTCTTGTGTGAGTAGGGGAGGGACAGAAAGAGAGGGAGACAGAGAAACCCAAGCAGGCCCCGCACTGTCCGCTCAGAGCCCCATGTGGGGCTCAATCTCATGAACCCATGAGATCACAACCTGAGCCGAAATCAGGAGTCGGACAATGAACTGAGCCACCCAGAGGTTCCAGGGATTTAGATTTTAGAAGGCTAGTACAATGTTCCTTCTACCACCCTAAAAGTTTTCTCGTGGTTGTGGGGGGGAGCATTTGAGACTAATGAAAATGTAGCCAATTTGCTAAAACTATATACTTCTTTATTGATTGTGATACATGATCCAAATTGACAGATGTGCTGGTGCTATGTTATATTTTTAATTTTTAGTTCAAAGGGTTGGGTTTATGTTTCAGTTATTTTGAAGACAGCTCTGCATTCTTAATGTCTGTAGGAAATTTTTGTTTTTCCCCATCATCATTATTCTAAATATACTCTTACTATTATCAGAAGTCATCATATTAAATAGCAAACTGCATCATCAATTTTATACTGAAAGTCAGTAGCAAAATAAAATTCACTTTACAGTAGAGATCCTTAATCCAAGTCCCTGGCCTTCTAGAGAATCAATGGAAGGGCTTTGTGGGGGGTAGTCCATGAACCCTCTGTAATCAGACATGCCTTTTGGTACATGAATACACACATTCCTGGGGGAAAAGTTGCTAACTTTCAGCTTTTAGTAAGGGTCCATGATCCAAAAGATATGAAGAACCACAGTTTTATGGCATTCTTTACTATAAAGCATATCAGAATGTTTACTGAAGCATGCAGTATCTTCTTTAGTATGGGAGAAGAGAGATAAATACATTTAAGCCAGAGATAAATGCTTATCTTTATTAGATCGTATTGTTTTTCCCCTAGATTTTGATGTTGAAGGAAACCTTCTGCAATGATGGAAATGTTTTATATCTCTGCTGTCTGATAGGGTAGCCACTAGCCATATGTGGTCATTAACCACTTGAAATATATGGCTAGTACAACTGGGGAACAGAGTGCTTTTAAATTCAAATAGCCACATGTGGCTGGTAGTGACCACATTAGGCAGCATAGGTCTCGACTTAATATTCTATGGAGGGGCGCCTGGTTGGCTCAGTTGGAAGAGCATGCAACTCCTGATCTCGGGGTCTTGGGTTCGAGCCCCACATTGGGTGTAGAGTTTACTTAAAGTAAGTAAAGAAATAAACTTAAAAAATACTCTGTGGAGACAGATTATATCTCTAAAGAGCTCAGCTGTGAGAACCATGTCTAATATGCCTTGTATACCTAGTATATGACTCAGAATTGGTAGAGAAAAATCCCCTTAAGTTTCTTATGACACATAAACCATGTGTTCTTATGCTTATGTGTCTGGAATGGTTTTATCCTACTCGGTACAACTTCGGTACATAAATTTGAAATGTGACAATGCTGGAGAGATCTGGATGTTTAGACAAAGGTATTTTGTACCATTGGAAGCCAGAGGGTATTTATTTGTGGGAGCCAGACGATTTAGTGCTACCAAATGATTTGCCAAAGGGACTACAATGCAGCCGCAATAAAGTGAAAAGGACATTTGGATGGCTTATGAACAAAGATCAAACCCAGGGCATTGCCAGGAAAACAGAGGCTAAAGACGAAGCCAAAGATATGACTGTCAAATCCTTTGTTAAATCAAGGTGGTGCCTCAGTATCTTCAATCATACAATAGGTCCCTGACAGAGAATGAGGATGTGTCTCATAGATCCTTTCAACCAAACAGCAGAAGAGAGTTTATATCTATAAAATCTGCGGTATGGTTTTGTCTAATGAAGTGAATTCCAAGAAGATTCACAGAAGACCCACAATGTTCTTAATGAATTCTATACGCAGAAATATCCCCGGCATGACGGAGAAGACAGAAACATTACAGAATGAGGAAAGGTCTTTGAACTCCCAGAACTGTCCTGTCAGGAAGCAGGCTCACAGAACTGCTTGGCTGTCAACAGGTGTGATCTTTCATAAAAATAAAATAAAATAAAATAAAATAAAATAAAATAAAATAAAATAGTGCTCAGAGATTGGAATCAAGAGGGCAGAGAATCATAAGGAATTCTTTTCAGGGGCACCTGAGTGGCTCAGTTGGTTGAGTGTCTGACTCTTGATTTTGGCTCAGGTCATGATCCCAGGGTTGTGGGATTGAGCCCCGTATCAGGCTCCATGCTGAGTGTAGAGCCTGCTTGGGATTTTCTCTCTCTCCCCCTCTGTCTCTCCCCACTGCTTACATTCTCTCTGTAAAAATAAAAAAATATGGGCACCTGGGTAGCTCAATCAGTTAAGTGTCCAACTTCGGCTCAGGTCATGATCTCGAGGTCCGTGAGTTCGAGCCCCGCGTCGGGCTCTGTGCTGACAGCCCGGAGCCTGGAGCCTGCTTTGGATTCTGTGTCTCCCTCTCTCTCTGCACTTCCCCTGCTCATGCTCTCTCTCTCTCTCTCAAAAGGTAAACATTAAAAAAAATAAACAATAAATTTTAAAAATAATAAAAAAATAAAAAGCATTATTTTCAGACTGTGACACATGACCAAGAAACTACCAAAATTGAGGCAGCTAGATTTCTGAGTTTCTAGAGAACAGTGACTACTTTGTGCCCCCAATTTAACCTCATTTTTATATAAATTTTTTAATGTTTTTATTTATTTTTGAGAGAGAGAGAGAGAGAGAGAGAGAGAGAGAGACAAACAGAGCACAAGCTGGGGAGGGGCAGAGAGAGGCAGACACAGAATCTGAAACAAGCACAGAGCCCGACATGGGGCCCGAACTCGTGAACCATGAGATCATGACCTGGGCCAAAGTCAGACGTTTAACCAACTGAGCCACCCAGGCACCCCTAACCTCATTTTTAAAAGGAATGTCTATAGCAGTTATATCATGCCTACCCCACCATTGGAGGCTGGGTGCATGGGAAGCAGATAACTTATCTCTTTAGTTTTACAGGTCTCCAGATAAAGAAAAACTATATTTAAGGAGTAACAGCTAAGGAAGTATAGATGAAGAGGCTCATACCTACCCAGACCTGATGTGGATGATGAGACTGTGGATTCTGAGCTGATGGTAGAATGAGATGAGACTTTAGGGACTTCAGGAGGGGGTGAGTGGATTCTGCATGGGGGAATGGCATGAGTCTTTGGGTGCCAGAAGGTACAGACTGAGGTAGGCGTCCCCTGAGATGGCTGAGTGGGGGAGGGAGTGCAACCTGGCAGAATATACGGTTTTGAGCATCTTATGCTGCTAGATTTTACCTGAGACCATATCCCTGCTCAGCACTTTTTTGCTCCCCTCCCTCACTTGTAGATTTTCCCTGAGAGCAGTCCCTCCACAAGCCACAGACTCAGCTTCCGGGGGACCAAGTTAAGACAGCCATTAAATCTGGCTGTCAAATACCCCAACTGGCCATGTGTCATAGGGTTGCTGTAAAGGTCAAATGGCATATGTATAGGTTTTTAAAGTACTATATTAAAATACAATAATTGGTACAGTGCTTGGTTTTTTTTTTTTATAAACTTCTTATTTGATGGTTTATAATCCCCTTTTCTACTGAATTCAATGTGTATTATATTTTAGGCTTCTATTACCTTGAGCTATTATGCATGTAAATGAACTTCTGGTAAAAATATTAAAATATGACAAACTTAATCTGGCCTAATATGTTTTTCGAGAATTTTCAAAGCATTAAGTACAGTCAGGAACCTCAGTGCTACCGAAGTTTACTGTGGATGTTTTCAAACTCCTCCAACTACACCATCTTGTATAAAGTGTGTGTGTGTGTGTGTGTGTGTGTGTGTGTGTGTGTGTGTGTGTGTGATATCAGATGATAAGATTTGCCTTAGAAAAAAAGTGATTCTCGGGCTCAAAATATTACCGTAGCTTATCCTTTGAGGCAGAAAAACCCCTGTTGCCCACCGTGTGCCTTCACAATCTAAGATCTTTACAAACAGGGAACCTACAGAAAGTGATTTTATTGCTGTGGAATATTACTACTGCATCTCATATTTTTGTGGCTCCTGGTAGCACATAAGAGTGTTCAAATATTTGGAGGCCCTGAGGAAGGGTAGACAGAGGGTAGAGTGGTAACCCTTCTCTCCTCTGTGGGTAAATTTACAAAGGTTTCTTAATATATGGGAGGCCACTGAAGAAGCACAAGAGTGAGTCCATTCCAGGAGCTGTGAATATTTATGTTTTTTAAGTTTATTTATCTTGAGAGACAGAAGGAGAGAGAGAGAGAAAGTGTACGTGCACGTGAGTGAGGGAGGGACAGAAAAACAGGGAGAGAGAATCCCAAGCGGTCTCCACACTTGCGCCGAGCCAGACACAGGGCTCGATCTCATGGGAGAGCATGACCTGAGCCAAAATCAAGAGTCACACACTCAAATCGACTGAGCCACCCGGCACCCCCAGGAGCTGTGTATAAATGTGTGTGTTTATTTAACTTTTAAAAAAGAATTTTTTTAATGTTTATGTATTTTTGAGACAGAGAGAGACAGAGTGTGAGCAGGGCAGGGGCAGAGAGAGAGGGAGACACAGAATCCCAAACAGGCTCCAGGCTCTGGGCTGTCAGCACAGACACCGATACAGGGCTCAAACCCATGAACCGCGAGATCATGACCTGAACCAAAGGCGGACGCTCAATCAACTGAGCCACCCAGGAGCCCCTAAATGTGTGTGTTTAAAGGAGTGGAGCAGATTAGACACTTTAATTTGACAAGAGCTTCAACTTCAAGATGCAGGCCCAGAAAAAGCATGCAGAGGGCCAGTAACTGTAAATGAGCCACTCTTCCTTGGAAGCCTCACTCATCCAAGTCAGTAGCAGGCTAACCGAAGAAAGCCCAAACCTAAGTGAAGGGGTGGGAGTGGGAGGGCGAGTACACCAAGAAGATGCTTGCTCCAAGTGGAACAAGTGGATCCAGAACAATCAATCTAAACCCTTCCCGAATCACGAGGAATAGAATGAAAGAAATGTTTATCACCAGTGTTTTTCTTGGGGGAGAACGTTTACCAAAATGTTCAGATAGGACAAGTGCAGTGTATCTCAAGACATTCACTTCACACTCTCTCTCTTCCCAAGCCCCTGACATGTACCAACAATCAACTAGAGTAGTGCGTTTTAAACTTTTAACCCAATGTAATGGGTCATAAGGTACTTCTGTAGTGAAAAAGAATTGAAAATGGCACGGTTTGCAAGCATCCATCGATAGATGAGTGCATTGCTAAAGAAGATATATAGATATAGATATAGATATAGATATAGATATAGATATAGATATGTATCTCCACACATAGACACATTATGTATTACACTATGTATGTAATTATATACTACAGAGTAATATTCCCCTCTGCCATGAAAAAGGATGAGGTCTTGCCATTTTCAGCAACATAGATGGACCTAGTGACTATGCCAAGTGAAACCAGTCAGAGAAGGACAAACACTATAGGATCTCACTTACATGTGCCATCGAAAAACTAAACCATGAATAAACAAACAAAAATGAGAAACAGACCCCTAAGTATGGAGAACAAACTGGTGACTGCCAGAAGAGAGGGAGGAGGGGGATGGGGAAAATGGGTGCAGAGGAGTGGGAGAGGCAGGCTTCTGGTTATGGAATGAATAAGTCAGGGGAATAAAAACACAGCAAAGGGAATACAATCAATGGTGTTGTAATAACACTGTATGGTGACAGATGGTAACTACCCTTGTGGTGAGCAGAGTGTAATGTATATACTTGTCCAATCACGGTGTCGCAGACCTGAGACGAATGGGCCCATTGTGTGCCAACCATACTTCAATTAAAAAAAAAAAAAAAAAGAAAATAGCACAGTCTGCTACCCGTATTAAATATAAATGCTGCTTTGTGCAACTTTGTTTCAATTACATGGGTATGTGTGATAAGGTGTCCCCAGTTTGCATTGGAAACTTCAATTTTGTGTCTGTTGTCCCAGCATTATCAACAGTGCTCCTTTTGACACTCGAAAGCCTCCTGATTGGACAGTAAATGATACAGTCACTCTAATAATAGGCCACAGTAGAATATATATGTCTTCTTATGGGTCTCAGTCAAAATAATTGGAAAAACAGTGATTCTGAATACGGTATTTAAAAAACCCATAGGTAATGGCTTTGTCGTGTTAACTCTTTGTTTCTTCCCTCAAAATGAAGATATCTACCTAAGAAAGGCCCCCAGGAGCTGTGACAGAAGCCTTTGCTTCCCCCTGATTTGTTCAGGACATGGATGTTCAAGCCCATGGAAAGTCAAGCAGGTACTGAGTTTCTTCAACTGCCCATGGCCACCCTGGCTGGTCGGATGCAATTGAAAGCCCTGGGATTGGGGCACCGGGGTGGCTCAGTCAGTTAAGCGTCCGACTTCGGCTCAGGTCATGATTTCACGGTACGTGAGTTTGAGCCCCGCGACAGGCTCTGTGCTGACAGCTCAGAGCCTGGAACCTGCTTCAAATTCTGTGTCTCCCTCACTCTCTGTCCCTCTCCTGCTCACACCCTATCTCTGTCTCTCAAAAATAAATAAACATTAAAAATAAATAAACATTAAAAATAAATAAACATTAAAAATAAATAAATACATAAATATAAATAAAAGGAAGAACCCCGTGATTAAGTTCCAGCCCCTCTACTAACTGTATGGTCCCAACTGGGGAAGAAGCCACTTGCCTTTCCTGAACCTCAATTTGCTCATCTGCAAAAGAGAGCGACCATAGAGGACAGTATGTATTTTCAAATTATGTTCTCTCACAACAATCCCACCTTCAACCTGTCGTTGAGATCACTGTGGTCAAGGAAATCAACCTGCCCTCCTCCTCCCCCTCTGACTAGTAAGAAACAATTAGCAGAGGGAATCACTACCCTTCAGCAGGTTCTCTCATTTTCATTGCCTCTTCAAGTCCTCGGTACAACCCCATGAGGTAGTTATGAGCCAGGCACTAGAATGTAAAGCTGGGAGGGCAGCAACTCTTTGCTACCTTGTTCATGACTGTAAGCTGCGCTCCAAGAATGAAGTGAATATCAATGATAAGAGAAAGAAGGCTTGGACTCCTCTGACCGTAAATCAGATTTTACAACTTTACAACCACTCGTTTCTGTCTTCATGCCTTCCTGGCACAACCAACCTGAAAAGTCCTTCCCCTCCTTCTTAGTCCCTTTCCTGTTTTAAGAGCCATTTCAAAGCCTGGTTCCTCTCGTTTGTCTTCTCTAACTTTTACTTTAAATCCGATTCACATGGCTAGGCTCTCTTCACATTTTCGGAATTAGGACTGATCTTCTATTGCTTTGGATTTTCGGAAGTCATTTTAGACGTGTGTGTCCCAGGCCACCCATATGGTTCCAGTCTGCCTTCCCAGCTAAACATCAGACTCCTCAAGGAATATGGTGGGGTTTCATTTCCTCTTCCTGCCCCAGTGAAACTAACAAAGTACCCCATACCACTGGCCTGTTCGAGCTGTCCCATCAGTGTCAAAATGAGACGCCCATCTCCCTTAGTGAAGGCTGCACTTACAGAAACAGATACTGTATTTAAGATTCAAAGAAGCTGCCCAAATAAAGTGGCAACTGGTACATCATTCCTGGCACTGAACCAGTGGTATAATTTACAAAATTCTGGCACATTGTGGCAAAACTGAGAATAACAGGATTCAAGCAAGCTACTAAGAAAAGAAAATGAAATTGCAGCAGTGTGTACCAGGAATGGTAGGCAGGAAGCCTTTCATTGCACAGCTGTACAATGATATTTTAATAAAGATTAAATGGTAGAGAGAGACGGAGGGAGAGAGAAGAGCCTGCGAGGAAAGACACTTCGAGTCAACAGCCCTCACATGAACATTGTGAAAATGTCTACAAGTGCCAGGCTGCAGCCTGCTCAGCTAAAACCTGACGCGTTGTCCTTCTGCAACATTCTCTGGTTCCCTGGCGGAAGACGGAGCGCGAGCACCCAAGGATGAAAACCTGGCCTTCCCTTGAAGCCCTCACGCATGATTTATTTAGCCAACTCCACCCATGATAGGAGGTATAACGCTCTCTTTGGGGGTAGCTCCTCTCTTTGATTTTGCAAGCACCCATTTCCCATACAGTGCCCTTGAACTGACAGTCACACGCTGGCTGCTGTCAGTTATCATTATCTTCACTGGCAGACTCAAGCTCTGGGGGAAAAAAAGAAGGTGGAGCTGAGCGGATGGCAATTCTGGTTTTCAAAATGATAATCTGCAGGCCTCGCACAACACTTGTTGGGAGAGGCTAAGACACAGGACACAATGCCTGGCGCTATCCCTAGGGTCTAGGTGTGAGGGACATCTACTGTGTTCTTCTACATGAAACAAGACCCTTCCTTTTGGAGAACTACATCGTTCCCCATGCCACCTGGGCAACTCTAGTGGCGATGGCTTTATCCCATCCCCTGACCACAGGGGCAATCACACGAATGAAGCTGGGACGATCAGATCCTCCAGAGGACTCTTCTCTGGTGGTAAAGTAAGGAAGATGTGAGCCCTGTAGTTGCCAATGACAAAGGTTAAGTCTCAAAGAAAATGCTAATCTCCAAGAGAATGGAATCACCAGAGAAAAGCAGAGACAAAACAGAGAAAGAGGGAGAGAAAGAGAGATCCCACAGAATTTGAGTCCCTGGCTCCAGTAATCCTTGGGCCCACCAGCATATTCCTGCCTTTACATAAAACAACACCATCTCCCTTTGGCCAAAGCTAGTTCAAGATGGGTTTCTGTTACTCGCCATCAAGACTTCTGACTTCAACAGGAGGCCATCAATTCACATCTGAGCAAAATGAGTGCCCACAACATATGGCATGACATCGGGTCTGGAATAATAACAAGTCGGTCTCGGCATATCACCTCCAATCCCTTATTTGAAAACAATACCGCAGCTCGGTTTTAAAACACATTAGTGTGTTAAACAAATTCACTGGGACCAGCTTTATTTTCAATAAAATACATTACATCAGAATAGGTAAAAAAAAAAAAAAAAAAAAAATGGCTTCCTTCTCATTGTAGAAACCCCACGATCTTCACAGGCAAACTTCAGGTAGCAGAACAGGGAGTGGGGGGCAGTATATTGCATCAATGGGCTTCTGGTGTCATCATCCAACAAATACCACATGTAGCCTCCTGCCCAAAATGAGGCACAGGATGGCTTGTAACCCTGCCAGGATTTCAGGCACTGGTGAGAGTGGAGCCCAAGTGCCTCTCACCTACACACGTCATTGTCCCAAAAGTACAATTTTAAGTCAGCTGCTTACAACCTGAACTTGGGTTTCCCTTGGAAACCATATTATAAATGGTGATCAGATCCCCTGAAGAGTCCCCAGGAGCCGTTTTAAGTCATAATGTTCCCGGGGGGGTGACTCAGTCCTCACTAAAAGGAGAGGGCATTCTCCTCTCTCTAGCTCCTGCAACATCCCACATCTGCTGCTCCCCGCCCCAGCCCCAGGACACAGCATTCAAGCTCAGTCTATTCCCAGTACAATCATGCTGCTAGTTGGTGGTCTGGATCTGCTGACCTAGAGTCTAACACAGAGACTAATACCCATATGGATGTTTATATGTGCGTCCTGGTTTCTCTTACTGAGAATCCTCTGGTCCAAGAATTCAAAGCTCAGAAACTCCAGATGCAAACACAAAATCCCATTTTTATGCCTTGGCTGCTGTAAAGGATGCTGCAACTTGTCAATACAGGAGCCTATTGGCAGGCTGGCTCCTTCCCAGCCCCTTGCTAGAGACAGGCCTGCAGTGACGAGCTCCCTTTGTCCTTCCTCCAGCAACTTATGTCACCACTAAGCCCCAGGGTCAAGGCAAGACTGCAAGCAGAGAGGGTACTGGTGGAGCTGGTCAAGCCCCCATTTGCAGGGCTGAGGCCAGTTCTCAGAAGCCAGGGGCCAGTGAGGAAGGAAGTACGCACCCTGAAGGGAACTTTGCCAAAGTCACATCTTTCTGCACAACTTTCCAGCACCCTGATGAGCAGATGCAAGTCCAGGGTAAGAAGGAAACAGCGAAATAAAAGGTAAATGAAATGAAGTAGCAGTGATTCCTCCAACCCTTCATCCTGCACAAGTGGCTCTGTGCAGCACCACTTTATTCGGCCTATTGGCCAAAGTAGACACCCATGAGTCCTAACACAGGTGCTCACAGCTTGTAAGGAAGAAGAACCTACCATTTATGAACAGACACTACCCTAGGCACCGCCCTGGGTGATTTACATCAAGTATTTATTTAATCAATGTATTCATATGAAGCCTTCATAAAGAGAAGGAAAAATGTAAACACACTACTTTGCACCCCTTACAAAAGTTGGCAGTAAATTGTTTGCGGTGGTATTGGTCTTTGAAAAATTTTTCTAGATGTATGGTAGTCATGTCACACTCAAATCCTATACAGCGAAATCAAAGCAGGTATGGAATCTTTTTCATCAGTAAGGATGCACCTGGGAAGCAACACATGGACATTTTTAGAGCATGAATGCAGACGTCTCCTAGAAACTACCACTCTTCAATGAAACGCTGAGCAAGGAAATGCAAATGAAAACTAAAAGCGGGCAGTACATGGGAAGCATCCTAGCAATTTAACAAAGGCAACCCTTTGTTTTAGTGTAAAATGCTGAACAAGTGATGGGGTAGCCATCTCCACATAGAATTTTATAGTATGTGAACTTGAGGTACAAGTGTCCTTCAACCCATCAAACTACTAGATTGTGATGGTCTAATCCCATAAAATACATTTTAGAATTTTTTAATATTTATGTATTTTTGAGAGAGAAATAGAGAAAGAGAGGGCAAGCACAAGTTGAATAAAGTCAGAGAGAGGGGGAGACACAGAATCCAAAGCAGGCCCCAGGCTCTGAGCTGTTAGCCCAGATCCCGATGCAGGGCTCAAACCCACAAACCATGAGATCATGACCTAAGCTGAAATCAGATGCTTAACCGACTGAGCCACCCAGGTGCCCCCCATACAATACATTCAAAAGTAACTATAGGTTGGAAAGGGAACCGGTTGCAAAGTCAAGCAGTTAGGACTCTATTTCAAGCAGCATGTGAACCATTGTAGCCTGACTGGGATCATACAAAAATCAAGTAAAAATTTTCAATTTTTGAAAAATTTTTTGAAATCTACTTCGAGTTTGCAAGAAAGAAGGAATACTTAGAGGCCAAAACCTTTGCAAAAGCAGGAACCTGGTCAGATAAGCACAGGTTGGGTTTCACCTTTCATTCTGAGGACAACTATTGAAATTGAACTTTGACTTCCATGGACTGGACTCACTGAAGACTGAAAGTTTCAGAGGAGACCTCTCTCCTCCCCTCATCACCCACACAGAGCTGATACGCCAAACGTCTACACACTCAGCATAAAGAGTAAGCTAGAAATAAATCCAGTCCATGTACCAGGCCTACAAAGAAAAGTTCTTGTCTTACACCCTAGCACTGAATGGAAGATGAAAAAACCCTTCCAGGAGAATTGATGACTACACTATTACTGCTATTGTATTATTACTAGAATCTCATTAATAATAATTAAAGCCACAGTGATACCATTTCACACCCAACCAGTTTGGGAAAAAAATTTTTTTTTCAACGTTTATTTATTTTTGGGACAGAGAGAGACAGAGCATGAACGGGGGAGGGGCAGAGAGAGAGGGAGACACAGAATCAGAAACAGGCTCCAGGCTCTGAGCCATCAGCCCAGAGCCTGACCTGGGGCTCGAACTCACGGACCGCGAGATCGTGACCTGGCTGAAGTCGGACGCTTAACCGACTGCGCCACCCAGGCGCCCCCGGGAAAAATTTTTAAATCTAACGAGATCACAATGATGTTGACAATGATGGTGAGCGCAAGAAACACACATCAGTTGTAGGACTTTAAATTGGTACAAATTGGTACAATACAGTGCCTTCAGTAAACAATTGGGTATTGCTGAACAAACTCAAAATTATGCATGTAGTGTGACCCAGCAATTCCACACCTAGGTATTCATTCTAGAAAATTCCTGCACATTGTTCCAGGGAAATGCACAAGAATCTTCCTCACAGCACTGTTTGTGATAACAGAACACTAGCAAGAACCCAAATAGCCATCAAGAGCACCATGAATAAAGGAGGGCATATTTACGCAATGGGAGTCTATAGAGTAATGTGAATGAGCCGACGAAAACTATATGCGATAATATAAACAAATCTGAAGAATCTAATGTTGAGAAAAGCAAGTTGAGGAAGAATACATTCAGTATGAGACCATTCACACAAAAGTCAAAAACACATGCAAACATAAATAATACATTGTTAGAGATATAAACATATTTGGTAACACTATGAAGAAAGCCAGAGGAATGGTTAACCTCAAGGTTGGATATTGGTTACCTCTGAGGTGATAGAAGGGATAGAATCCAGGAGGCACGTAGCAAGGACTCTGAGATAACGCTTATGTTCTTTTTTGATAATGTTTGTTTTGTTAAACTAGCTGGTAAGTACACAGCTATTTGTTGTTGCTGTTGTTGTTTATGACTTTACCCATATTATATATTCTTTTGTTCTATTCAATGTTTAATTAAACCTTTTTTTTTTTTAACCAGAGCAATTATAACGTCTTTGATGCAAAAAGTTTGTTAGGTTGGTTTTTCATTTGTTTGCAATTACAAGAACTTGTTTATCCTAGAAGTTCTTAAGAATGACCATTTGAGCCTCCAGTAAAAGGCATGCTTTGCCAATGAAATTAGAGAGTCTTAGATCTGGAAACACTCTCAGAAGATAATCTGATGCAGACACCAGCTTCAAGGACATACTGTCCCAGCCAACTCTCAAGCAACTCCCAACATTTTACCTCTAGGATGGTCCACGGTCCTTCCTTAAAGCCTACCGAAAATTTTTCTTGCTTTAATACGTATGCCAATATCCTACCATCGCTACCACTAATGCTCAGGAGAAACCTTCTGTGTGGGTCAGATACATGTGGGAAAGGGCCGATGAGAATATAACAAAGGGGACAGAAAAGGCCTCTCAGGGCTCAGGTCAACTGAAGGCAAGGCCAAGTGCACAGACAATAGAACTTGCCATCTCTGCAATGGGAAGTTAGGGTTCTGAAGGAAGACTGCCCAGGAGAGAAGGGCCTGGAAGTGCTGATCACCATGGCAAGACGAGAAAGGATCTGAAGTCTGGGAAAGAACAAAAGGGAAAAGGCTTATAAATTAAATCCATAAAATGTATCTTCCCAAAGAGATTAGAAAAACTTTAAAAGATCATCAGTATCTAGTGTTCTTACAGTGTGGGGAAACATAAATCGCTTATGGATGTGCAATTGGCAGGAGTCTGTCTGGAAAGCAAACTGGCAATACCCATGAAGATCCTTAAAAACACACATGAATCGTATGCCAGTCACTTCCAAAATTCATCCTAAGGGAACAGAGAAGTGTGCATAAACCACGATGTTCACTGTGTTGGTGTTTATCCTAACAAGAAGCTGAAAATACTCTAATGTCCATCAAAAGGGGACTGGTTAAATAAATTATGACAGAGCTATTAAAAATAATGATACAAGGGGCGCCTGGTGGCTCAGTCGGTTGAGCGGCCGACTTCGGTTCGGGTCATGATCTCACGGTCCGTGAGTTCGAGCCCCGCGTCGGGCTCTGTGCTGACAGCTCAGAGCCTGGAGCCTGTTTTGGATTCTGTGTCTCCCTCTCTCTGACCCTCCCCCATTCATGCTCTGTCTCTCCCTGTCTCAAAAATAAATAAACGTTAAAAAAAAATTTTTTTTTTAAATAATAATGATACAAAAAATAATTGAAATGACAATGGTATGCAGACTAAAGCATGGGGGCGGGTGCTAAGGTCTATACGTGTGAAATATATTTTAAAAAACTAGATACACTGATGGATGGATAGAGGCATGGATAGATACGCAATGAAGCATGTACAGTAAATGTTAATCATGGAATTGAGTTGGTACCATATGGCTGTTCACCATAAAAATGTTTCCAACTCTTCAGTGTCTTTGAAATTTTTGCCAACATTTTATTGGTAAAAATATCAGTTAGAATGGAAAGGGGACCCCCGCAAATTTTAAGTTTACAAAGAGCAGATTACCCAAACACAGATGGATAAATAACACTGGTGTCGTTATGTGAACGTATGTAGAGAATAGAGCCTAGAAACATAAACGCCAACATTAAAAGTGGTTATCTCTGGGTGGTAGATTACAGGAGACTTGATTTTCTTTGTCATACGTGATGCTTTTCAGTCGTTTTGGATTTTTTTTCAACGGCCTGGTGTTACTTTTACAATTATTTAATAAGTTATTTCCAAAAAAGCAAGTAGAGAATAGAGCTAAAGTATTTCAAGGGTGGAAAGCAGGAAGGGGGTGAGTTTGGGAGTGGGGCAGAGTGGAGCAAGCCCAAAGCCCAGGCAGCCATGCCGGCCCTGCTGCTGCTGCGCCAGCTGGCTTTTGACGCCCGGCCCTAAACGCTGTCTTGTCCTCTCAGGAATCTAGAAGCTTCCACCATGGCCTGCTACTCCCATAGTCACGTGGAAGAGTCGCTGAATTAGTGACCAGGCAAGAGCAGCATCCTGTCCATCCTATTATGACACAAAGTGCCCAGATTCCATATGTTTTCATCTAAACAGAGAGTTTTATGGTGACAAGAAGATAAAGATGAATTTTATACTACTTGAGAGGCTGTGGAAACATTAACAGATTAACAGATGAACACTAGCTTCTCTCAACTCCTGCTATGTTTCCGGCACCTCTGTGGAGATGAACTACCATCAGAGGTAGAAAAACAGCACACAGCGGGAAGAGGGTTTGAAACAAGAGCAGCGAGACCCCCAGCAGGCTCAAATTTCCAGAGCCACCTCAGGGCCTGAAAGGACATACGGGGCAGGCTATGGAACGATTCCTTGTAATCACTGAAAGACAAAAGGGAACCAAAGAAATGTCAAAGACGAAGGACGGGCAATTTTCAAACCGGTTAACATACGGAGTGTGGAAACTACAGACAGGAAAATCTTCAATTCTATCCTCAGTTTTGTTTGAGAAGGTCTTTTTAAACAGAAAAATGAGGAGAATGTTTTTAAATAGGGATAATTTGGAATCCGCCCTGGTTCAAAAAGAAAAATCAGGCCAAATTAACCTCATTTCCTTGGTTTACTTGATAGAATGGCCCTCTGATACAGCACATTGCGTTTGTATGAAGGCCCACACACCCTCACTTGATATCCCTGTGTCTGGACAGTAACACTTTAACCTGATATAAATACCCTAAAATATACTGATTTATATACTGTGTTTGCAAAAGCAGTGACTTTTCAACTTTTTTTCTTACCACAACCCACAGTGAGAAATAAACCGTATCTAGTGACTCAGTAAACATACACATTTACATGATGGAAAAAAGTGTCACAGAACAATACTTAAGGTGTGATGCCTTCTCATATTTTGTGTTCTATTCCATTTTAGTTTCAAAAAAGTGCTGGTGAAGGGGTGCCTGGGTGGCTCAGTTGGTTAAGCCTCCGACTTCAGTTCAGGTCATGATCTCGCACTTCCCGAGTTCGAGCCCCACCTCGGGCTCTGTGCTGACAGCTCAGAACCGGGAGCCTGCTTCGGATTCTGTGTCTCCCTCGCTCTCTGCCCCTCCTCCGCTCACACTCTGTCTCTCTCTCTCTCAAAAATAAATAAACATTAATTTTTTTTTCTTAAAGTGCTGGTCATGACCCAGGAAACAGAGTTTATAACCCACTAATGGGTGACGCTCCTTCAGGAGATATGCCGTAGGGATTTGTGTAGTTCTAGGAGTTGAAGAATTAAGAATAATTTTCACAAGTCACAAAGCTGGAGAGGACAGGTCCTTAGTTTTGTTCCTCCCAAAGCAAGCCCTGAGATAAGGACTTGGGTGCAGGTAGGTGACTTGGGAGGTGACCACAGAAACCATAATGAGAAAGTTAGGGGAAGTAAGAATAAAAAAAGAGTAAAGTCCACAAAGGTGTGCTAATGAGCAGGCTGCTTCTGGAGAAGACCACACTCATTCCCAACTGGGGAAGCTCTGCAGAGTGGGTATTTATGCACTGACTCCCGCCCCTACCTGGCTGAGGGCTGGCCTCAGGGGTGTTCTATCTTCTACTCTTCCAGAACTTTCTGCTAAGCAAGCTCCCACAGCACCAGTGAAAGCCTGCAGGCAAAGCCTCTGAGACACAGGGACATCCGAGGCGAGAAACCGTCAGCATGAGCGGGAACGGTCTACCTGGGCTGCAGGAGAATGCAAAGGTGGGCTGAGGGGAAATGGGGCGGGGCATCGGCAGCAATGGCTACAAACGGGCAAGACGACAGATGAAGAAATCATCAGAGGCAGCAGCTGGTTGGAAATCTACAAGGATAAACTGAATAGAGATTATAAACATGAAGTCTTGTATATTTCTTCCCACACTAAGCTGTACAAACCCAGTGTGGGGGGATCTGCCCTGGCCGACTTGGTCAGCTAGTTGTCCACACTGTGAACTAGCAGGTGAAGCACCCTCTTGAAAAGAGAAAGCAACATGGGGCAACTGGGTGGCCCAGTCGGTTAGGTGTCCGACTTCGGCTGGCTCAGGTCATGATGTCATGTGGGTTTGAGCCCCATGCTGGGCTCTGTACTGATGGCTCTGGAGTCTGCTTCAGATTCTGTGTCTCCCTCTCTCTCTGCCTCTCCCCTGCCCATACTCTGTCTGTCTCTGTCTCTCGCTTTCTCTCAAAAATAAACATTAAAAAAAATTTAAAAAAAGAAATCTGTTAAAAAGAGAAAGCAACAGTGACCAGCAAGAGGGCAGAGGCTAAACTACAGAAGAGCAGTTTATTCTAGACTGAACCAACTACACCAGGAATACCAGGCCATTTAGACCAACTCTAGGGCCACATTTAGAGAACGACACAGACCTGCTAGAAGAGGCTAGAAAGAAAAACCAAAAAGTGACCAGTATGCACTAGCTTTAATAACAAGGAAATAAGTAACCAAATAATTAAAATGTTTCTTGAATGGTGAGGAAAGTTTCAATTTGTTGTCTGAAGAAAACTAGACTTCAGGGTAAACAAGAATGCCTGTGTTCCGATTTCTCGATTTCTCGTGGATGAAAATATAAAGAGAGAGATTTGGTCTGCATAATCCCCAAAGTGAAAAACAGGGACAGTGTTTGGAAGTTATCCAGAAGCTAATTTCAGCTCAATTTGGGGAAAAATTTTCTAAGGCTTTGAGACCATCTTGAGACGCCATCAAATCTCAAGGAGCCTGAAATGTTCCTGCAAGGCTGGGGGAGTCTGGTGGGGTAGGGGGGAGTGAGCCAGGGATCCTTGTGCTGGGGAGGAGCATGGAGATCTCAGGCCCTTTCCAAGATTAAGATTCTGTGGGTCTATAAAACTATAATACCAAATAATATATCGCACATAGACCCCCAGATTGGCTTCTATGTCATCGAAAAGCAGGCTCTGGGGAGGGACAGATGGGCAGAAGGGTGGAGGAAAGAACCAAAGAAGACTCTAAACATAAGAGAGAGACATAATGAAAAGGCACGGTGATGAACACCTCCACAAGATCATTTCGTCAGCCCTGGGGAGGAGGGAAGAATCTATGGCTTTCAATCCACTGTTGGTTACAAACTTGGGCTCCTGCCCCCTCCCCGGCTATAAAAGGAAGGGGGTGGGGGGTGGAACGAGAGAAGCTTCAAAGAAGAATCATTTCCTATGTCTTGGATCCAATGTAAAAAGAGAAAAGCAAGAGGTTTCAGTGCTGTCATTTAGAAAATAAGCTACAGACTCCCTCGCACATATTGTCGGAGCCTTGGAGCACAGACGTGCAGGGAAACTATAAATCCAGATGTGCCCTGGCTTGTTAGAAAGCGTGCACAGCAAATATTAAACAAGCAAGCACCCTGGGGTGGGGACCAAAATCACTGCATGATTATCACTGTGATTTTCGGCTGCGGCAAAGACCTCCTTTTAAGTAGGATTCTGCAGCACTGATGGTACAAAGACGATGCAGGTGCCAGGAAGCAAAAGTACCCTGGTGAGCAGAATAAAAGGTCTTGAAGAGGAAAATGAATTTTTAAGTTCTGAGGCCCAAGCAAAAAATCAGGAATCGTGCCACATGCCACTTCTCTCCTCTTGTGCACTTCTCTCTTCCGGATACTTTTTTGTAAATGTTTTATTTACAGAAAAGTACACGGTTCAACCAACTGTCACAAACTGAAGACACCGGCGTAAAAACACTCCGCTCAAGAAATGGACCACAACCAGAATTACACCACCATCCTGACTTCTAACATCGTCACAGGTTGTTTTCTTTCATATTCTTAAAAAGTGTGGAGAGAATGTTGTAAGCAGACTAAAAATGCAGTGTGGTACCTTCAGAGGTGAGGTTCTGGGAACAGCGCGGTGCCTTTCTAGAAGACTGGGAGTGAAACAGTGGAGTGAGTAGCAGAGGTACCAGCCGGCTGCTGCGCGACCTTGGCCAGCCCCACCGTCTCTGAATCTTACTGTTCTTCCGTTGAAAAGTGGAGTTGGTGGGGCGCCTGGGTGGCGCAGTCGGTTGAGCGTCCGACTTCAGCCAGGTCACAATCTCACGGTCCGTGAGTTCGAGCCCCGCGTCAGGCTCTGGGCTGATGGCTCGGAGCCTGGAGCCTGTTTCCAATTCTGTGTCTCCGTCTCTCTCTGCCCCTCCCCCGTTCATGCTCTGTCTCTCTCTGTCCCAAAAAAAATAAATAAACGTTGAAAAAAAAAAAAAAAGAAAAGTGGAGTTGGTGTATTCTTTTGAAGATCGTTAAACTCAACACAGGCATTGCCACAGAGGGAAAGACTTATTTCAAGACGGTGAGCATAAGGACACAGATGAGCTGGACAATCGGACTGATCAATGACAGAGTGGCTGGAGGAAAGGAGGGAAGGTCTCGGCTCGTGGGGCTGGAAGCTCCAGTCAAAAGCAGCATGGCCCCATTTTAGATTCGATCCTGACTTATACTCCTGAAGCGTTTCTATGAGCTAATGATGAATTACACGTCAACATTGTTGTCTCACAAGAGAAGACTTCAAAAGAGCCTATTAAACTGGGGGATTTGGCTTTTGCTGATTTTTTTCAATTTTTTTTTAACACTTATTTATTATTAAGAGACAGAGCATGAACAGGGAAGGGGAAGAGAGAGAGGGAGACACAGAATCCAAAGCAGGCTCCAGGCTCCGAGCTGTCAGCACAGAGCCCGACGCGGGGCTTGAACCCACAAACCGCGAGATCGTGACCTGAGCCGAAGTCGGACACTTAACTGACTGAGCCACCCAGGCGCCCCTGGCTTTTGCTGATGTTTTGAACAGAAATTGGATGTTAATGCAAATGTTGTTTTCTGAACCTCAGCTCTCGCTCGAATTCAGCTGCAGTCAATTTCAGATGTCTGCACAAAATCAGGATGTATGGTTGGTTCCTCTGTGATCGGAAATAGTGTGGGTGGGAGTAGGAAGCAGAGCCAATCACCTGAGCTAGGGCCACCTAGTACATGACCTGCACAGCTCATGGGTCTACTGCAGAAAGCAGTCACCTGACTAAAGTAGAAAAGAACCACACAGTTCGAGTTCGCTCTTTTATAAATAAAATGGATATAATTTCACTTACATTTTTTTAAGTTTAATTATTTATTTTGAGAAAGAGAGAGAGCAGGGGAGGGGCAGTGAGAGAGGGAGAGAGAGAGAAAGAATCCCAAGCAGATTCCTACTGTCAGCACAGAGACCAAGGCGGGGCTCAAACTCACAAACCGTGAGATCATGACCTGAGCTGAAACCAAAAGTCAGACTCTGAACTGACTGAGCCACCCCGGCGCCCCTTCACTTACGTTTTAAAGCTTTTTACTTTCATGATACCAATACGAGTGCCGAAATTAAAGTAATTAATTGAAAAGTTCACCAAGAGCCTCATCTGTATGAAAAATCATGTTTTACTGAATCTCCATTAATTCCACAGTTTCCATTGTTAGGCTACAGATAGGATCGTTCATTCGCCACTAAGATGAGCTATCTAATAAAGCAAAAGGAGGAGGCCTTTGATGTATAATTGCTCTGCATAGTCATGTTCCTTCAATCATTACCGGCATTACGTTATGAAAAAAAAAAAAAAAAAACTTTAGATAGAATTGAGTTCATTTAAAGGAACAAAAGTAACTTACACCTGTGTCACATAGAAGTATATTATCCTTTTGAACTTTCAGAGTGACTCCATAAGATTAGTATTCCCCACTTTTTAAATTGTGATTGTTTTCTAATCTCATCCTACTAGATATATCTTTGGTGGGCAGAAAGTGTGTTCCAATGCAAAGCATTCCAGTCGTTTCTCAAAATTGTAATATTTATAAAACATCATGCAAATGCAAAAAGCATTTTTAGCATCTGCAATGAAGTCAAGTAAGAAGTTACTTATCAAAGTCTACCAATATACTTGGTACCACAGTCAAGAAAATGTAGGAAAGAGTGGCGCCTGAGTGGCTCAGTCGGTTAAGCATCCAACTTCGGCTCAGGTCATGATCTCACGGCTGCTGAGTTCCAGTCCCACGTTGGGCTCTGTGCTGACAGCTCAGAGCCTGGAGTCTGCTTCAGTTTCTGTGTCTCCCTCTCTCTCTGCCCCTCCCCGTTCGTGCTCTGTCTCTCAAAAATAAACATTAAAAAAAGAAGAAAATGTGGGAAAGAAAGAAGAAACAAAAGAAAGGAAGACAGGAGGGAGGAAATCACCCATTTGACCACCACGAAAAAGATTATATAACATTACCAGAACAGCTCACAAGATTCCAGGTCTGGGTATGATGAAGTAAATACACTCCACCTTGACTTTCCTACAGAATGCAACTAGCAAACCCGAACAGGGTACACTGAACAGCTATCTGAGGACTCTGAAACATAAACATTAGCAGACAGACTGGAGAAGAAGACAAAATTTGAAGTGCCACTGAATTGGTGGTAGCTTTCCCTTGGACTGAATTCAGATCAGCCCAAACACAAAAGTGGACACTGGGTACAAACACAGTTCCAGAAGAAGCCCTTTAGCTCTGGCTCAGAGTAGAAAAGGAGACTCTTAATGTCCAAAAAGAAGGGAAAATCCTTCAGTTTTCCTTTGTTTGTCTTCTTTGTTCTCTCGTGTCCCGGGCCCCAGGTAACCTCGTGGTGGCAATAGGCAGGAGTGATGGCACTGGCAGCTATGGCAGTAGCAGCAGGGGTCTGTGGGCACCTGAAACTCCTGAGTAGGGGGAACCTTTGTCTCTGGAAAACTAGAGAAGCTGTGGTCTCAATAGGTAGGGGAGATCACCCATGGCTTTTTGTCCTTCCCTGTATTCCCCTTGCTTGGTTAATTTTTTCCAATCTTTTTTTTGTGTTCTTCAGGGACTTATGGGACAAAACCAAAAGGTCTACCACTCAAGGCAACAGAGTTCAAAAAGGAGAAGAGAACGAATGTGGTGGGATGCAGCTAAAGCAGTGCATAGAGGGAAATTTATAGCATCCGATGCTTAGATCACAAAATAGGAAAGGTATCAAAACAATAAACTAAGCTTCTACCTTAACAAATTAGATAAAAAGAAGAAAATAGAGGTGGCTCAACCAGTTAAGCATCAGACTCTTGGTTGTGGCTCAGGTCAAGATCTCTCAGTTCATGAGATCCAGCCCTGCACTGGCTTTGCACTGACAGCATGGAACCTGCTTGGGATTCTCTCTCTCCCTCTCTCTGCCCCTCCCCTGCCTGCACATGTGCACGTGCACTTTCTCTCTCCCTCTCTCTCAAAATAAATAAATAAACTTTTAAAAAAGAAGAAAATAAAGCCAAAGCAAGAAGGAAATCATAAATGTAAAAGCAATCAATGAAACAACACAATAGAGAACACAATAGAAAAAAAAGTCAATCAATGCAAAAGCTGATTCTTTAAATATATTCATATAATTGGTACAACTCTAGAAAACATGACAAAGAAAAACAGAAGAAACAAATTACCAATATCAGGAGTAGAGCAGGGGATATCACTTCAGATACTACATATAACCCTACACATAACTTCGACAACTTAGATGAAGTGGACCAACTCCTCAAAACTCACAAACTACCAAAACTCACCCAGAATTAAATCAATAATCCAAATAATCCCATAAATATTAAAGAAATTAAATTTGTAGTTAAAATCTCCAGGCCCAGATGATTTCACTGGTGAATTCTACTAAATATTTAAAGAAGATATAACATCAAATTTTACAGAATCTCTTCCTAAAACAAGTGGAGAGAACATGTCCCAATTTATTTTAGGAGGCCAGCATTACTCTGATGCCAAAACCAGACAAAGAAATTACAGGAATACAGATGCAACAGTCAGTGAAATATTACCAGATAAAACCAACAATACATTTAAAAAAATACCAACATCAAGTGGTATTTATATCCTGGGAATATAAGTCTGGCTTAATATTTAAAAAAATCAATCAAGAAAAAATCAATCAATGTAATCTACCACATTAACATACTAAAAAAGAAAGTTCACATGATCATATCAATTGATACAGAAAAAGCATTGATAAAATTTAACATCCATTCATGACCAAAATTCATAGTAAACTAGGAAGGGAAGGGAACTTCCTCAACCTGATGAAGAAGATGTATAAAAAGCTTACAATTAACATTATGCTCCATGGTGGAAGATTGAGTGTTTCCCCCCCACCCCGAATGACTGGGGAAGACGTGAAGACATTCCCCTTCACCAGTCTTATTCAACATTATGCTGGTGGCCCCAGCCAGCGCAATATGGGAGGGAAGGGAGGAAGGGAGGAAGGGAGGAAGGGAGGGAGGAACAAGGGAAGGAAGGAAAGAAGGCAGGCAGGCAGATTGGAAAGGAAGTACACTTGTCCCTCTTCACAGATGGCATTAGTATCTATGTAGAAAGTCCTAAATAATCTATGAAATATCTCCCGAAGTTAGCAAGGTTTCAAGATACAAAGTCAAAGCACAAAAATCGATTTCACTCAGATGTGAAAGTTAAGAAACGAAACACACAAATGAAGAAAAAAAAAAGAAGCCAAAAAAAAAAAAAAAAACCACCCCACACACAAGCTCTTAACTACAGAGAACAAACTGGTGGTCACCAGAGGGGAGGTAGGTAGAGTGACAGATGAAATAGGAGATGGGGATCAAGAGTATACTTGTCGTGATGAGCACTGAGTACAATGTATGAAATTGTTGGATCATGACACACCTGAAACTAATATAACACTGTGTATGTTAATTAAACTGCAACTAAAAAAACCCACAAAAATCACTTGTAATTCTACCTGCTAGCAAACAACTGTTAGAAAGTGACTTTTGGGGCACCTGGGTGGATCAGTCGGTTAAGTGTCCAACTTCGGCTCAGGTCATGATCTCTCGGTTTGTGGGTTCGAGCCCCGCGTCAGGCTCTGTGCTGACAGCTTGGAGCCTGGAGCCTGTTTCAGATTCTGTGTCTCCCTCTCTCTCTGCCCCTCCCCCACTCGCGTTCTGTCTCCCTCCGTCTCAAAAATAAACATTAAAAAAATTTTTTTAAGTAAAAAAAAGAAAGTAATTTTTAAAAAATACCATTTCTATTTGCTCCAGGAAATGAAATACTTAAGTATAAAGCTAACAAAACATGCACCCAATCTGTAGCCTGAAAACTCCAAAATACTGACAGAAGAAATTTTAAAAATGACCTACATAAATGGAGAGAGATGCTGTATTTGTGGGTTGGAAGATTCAAAATAGGAAAAATGTCAATTCTCCCCAAACTGATAGATAGATAGATTTAACCATTCTGATCCAAATCCCAGCAGATTTTTTTGGTAGATATAGATAAGATGATTCTAAAATTTACATGGAGGTTAGACCCAAAACCATTTCGGAAAAGAATAAAGTTGGAGAAAGCACACTACCTGATACGGAAATGTTGGGGCTTAGAGCTGATGGCCAAGAAAGAATTGTTCAGATGTCTTTGGTGCAAAAAGGTGGTTTTATTAAAGCATGGGGACAGGACCCATGGGCACAAACAGCTGCACTGGGGTTGTGACAGGTGGCTGATTATATACTTTCAAGTTGGGAGGGGGTTAAGGGTAGTCTAAATCTCTAAGGAATTTGGAAGCAAGGTTACCAGCACCTTGAGAGGCTGGTTGCTGTTAGAATAAGGTCATTTATTAGTGTCTAGTAAAACCTTTAGTCATGAGACCCTCCAGATGTATATCAGAGGTCCATATTTTTGGAGGATGACTGCTAACTATCCACCCCCTTGGGTGGGGGATAGAGATAAAGGAAGTTTCCAAAGGGATTTTTATACATTAGAGGAGACTTAACAGGATCCTGGAGGTCAGGCTAATGTTAAGCTAAGATTGCCTTTTGCCCTTAGCAAAGTATTAACATCGAGGCAGCTGAGTTCCTAGAGGAAGGTCACTCTGCCTGTCTCAAGGACTTGTCCATGGGCTGTACGTTGTAAGGAACTTTCATTTTTTTCTTCTGTCTTTGTTTCCCACATCACTACCCAATTTTAAGACTATTTACAAAGCTACAGTAATCAAAATAATGTGGCACTGGAGAAAGGATAGACACACAGATCAATGGATCAAAATAAAGAACACAGAAGCAGACCTGCAAAAAACAAACGTGCCAATTAATTTTTGAAAAGGTGCAGGGGGCGCCTGGGTGGCTCAGTCGGTTAAGCATCTGACTTTGGCTCAGGTCATGGTCTCAAGGTTCGTGGGTTTGAGCCCCGCATTGGGCTCTGCACTGACAATGTGGAGCCTGCTTGGAATTCATTCTCTCTCTCTCTCTCTCTCTCTCTCTCTCTCTCTCTCCTTCTCTCCCTCCCTCCCCCATTTGTGCTCCCTCTCTTGCAAAATAAATAAATAAACTTAAAAAAAAAAGAAAAGCTGCAAAGGTAATTCAGTGGAGTTTACTGTGTCAAGCAGACTTCAGTAAAGCTGTTAAAAAAAACAAACCCTGTGTGTTGCTCTCACAGTATTTTTTTTTTTAATTTCAGGAATTCCAGGAATTTTAAATGCACGAAGAGGGGCCTTTGGGATTCACAGAAATGGAAAATCATTTGGGATACTGCAGCTGTTCATCCAAGCTTCTTTTTCCAAATTTAGAAACTTGATGAAAAATGTTCTCTTACTCACTCCTCGCACAATCAGTGTCCTTAACTAAGCATTCAGCACTGAATTTAACATGAGGTCCTAGAGAAAAAATATAATATGTGAGAATATAAAATAATACATCTCAGACTTTACCACTGATAACAAATGAATTCCAAGACAAAAAAAAAAAAATCAACGCCAAGGTCAATCTCTTAGGTATTGACAGTACTCAGGGACACTGAGGCCCTTGGTTACAGAGCACAAATGATGCAAGTTCCTTGAAATGAAAGGACATTGGGACACTTGAGGGCAGAAGAAGTAGACAGTGGGAGATTTTTTTAGGGAGCCCTAAAAACCAGACTGGTTTGGAAAAGCACGGTGGGAGACACCCACGTCCACTTGAGCTTACAGTAAATGACTGGCCTCAAATTGCCAGTGGCCAGTGGTTACCTCGCCGTCAGAGCCAGCAATTTGTGGGTGTCTGTCACATACGGTCCAATGAGGGAGAGAGAGAAAATGGCTAGTCAGCCCTCTACGAGGAACAAAGATGTGCACGAGTTGTTTTGGGGGAGTTACAATGATACCTTATATTTGTGCTGCACATTACAAATCACTTCCCCAGGGGAGCAGGTGGCATGGTTCACATTTGGCAGATGAAAGCAGACGTGAAGCTGGCCAAGTTCATCCAGCCAGTAGGTGGATAATCACGCTGAGCATCTTTGCATATACTTTCTTTGGTGAAGTGTCTGTTAAAATATTTTTTTTGCCTACCCTTGGGGCGCCTGGGTGGCTCAGTTGGTTAAGCGTCTGACTCTTGATTTCGGCTCAGGTCGTGATCACATGATCTCTTCGTTCGTGGGATTGAGCCCCGAGTCGGGATCCACACTAGCAGCCTGAGATTCTCTCTCCCTCTCCCTCCCTGTCCCCTGCTCGCTCGCTCGCTCGCTCTCTCTCTCTCTCTCTCTCACACACACACACACACACACACACACGTGCATGCTCTCTCTCTCAAAATAAATAAATAAACATTTAAAAAATAAAATATTTTGCCTACTCTTTAAATTGGGTTACTTGTTTTCCTATTATTTGGGTTCAGAGAGCTCTTTATATATTCTGGACAAAAGTGCTTTATCAGGATTATATGTCATTTGTAAATACTTTCTCCAGTCTGTGGCTTATCTTTTCATCCTCTTAACTGTGTCTTTTGAAAAATGAAGTTTAAAATTTGGATGAAGTACTTTCTTTTACTCTTTATTTTTAATAAAGTTTATTTATTTTTGTGTGCACACGCATGTGTGTTGGCGAGAATGTGTGTGTGTGTGTGTGGGTGGGTGGGTGTGGGTGTTGTGAGTGGGGGAGGGGCAGAGAAAGAGGGAGAGAGAATCCCAAGCAGGCTTCACACGATCAGCACAGAGCCCTACTCGGGGCTGCAACTCACGAACCGTCAGATCCTGACCCAAGCCGATATCAAAAGTCGGATACTCAACTGACTGAGCCACCCAGGCGCCCCCCTCTTTTTTTAATTTTTTATCCTTTATAAATCACGCTCTTTCCCATTTTAGTAAATGTGCTGCCAGAGCGAGCACAATACATCATGTTCTTGGTGTCATATCTAAGAAAATCTTTTCTAACTCAAGCGTACAAAGATTTTTTCCCCATATTATCACCAACAAGTCTTACAGTTACAGGTTTTATATTTTTGTCTATGACCTACTTTGAGTTACCTTTTCTTTTTTTTTTTTTTTTATCTTTTTTAAGTTTATTTATTTATCTTCGAGAGAGAGAAAGAGAGAGCGCGCACAAGCTGGGGAGGGGCAGAGAGAGGGAGAGAGAGAATCCCCATGCTATTAGCACAGAGCCCAATGCGGGGCTTGAACTCGCAAACTGCGAGGTTGTGGCCTGGGCCAAAACCAAGAGTCGTCCACTCAACCGACTGAGCCACCCAAGTACCCCGAGTTACCTTTCATTTAGCAGTCATTGCCATTGATGAAAATAAAAGAGGTCTGGGGAAGCAAAGGATGGAGGCTGCTGCTAGTACCAGTAAGCACTGGCAAATGAACCTTGGACATTCCCGGGACACAGACTCGCTCACTTCTATGGACTGGCCATGAATCAGGGCATGCACATTCTATAGCTAGATAGCCTAATACACAGAGAGCTAATCCAGCATTTAATCAGAACACACCCAGCATACACCCTGCAAGGTTAAACTGACATTTCTACTCTGTTCTTCCAAACCAAACCCATAGGGGACTGCTTGCAAATGGCCGCCAACAATTCCCTGACACCACTCTTCCCATTTCCAGAAGTGGAGTCTATCCACCTTCACCACCACTAGGCCTGCACTGTGATTTGCTTTAACAAGCAGAACGTGTCAAAAGCGGTGCTGTGATGGTCCTGCACCCAGGCCTTAAGCATCCCGGCAGCTCTGGCTTTCATCCCTTGAGGAGCTACCTGTGGGTACAGAGGCCCATTTCCTCCACTGGACAGAAAGGCAAACGGAGAGACAGAGAAGATGTAGAGAATAGGAGCCTTGCAAAGAGGTAGAAAGGGCGGCCCTGCCATCTCAGCCATTCCAGTCATCCCAGATGAAGTGCCAGACACATCGAGTGGAGCCATCTTGGGTCCTCCAGCCCCGTACGAGCTGGCCCAGGCAACAGCATGTTGAGCAGAGATGAGCCATCCCCACTGAGCCCTGCCCAAATTACAGACTCCTAAGCCAATAAGTGGTGGCGGCTGTTTTCAGCCACTAAGGTTTAGGATGGTTTCTTACACAGCAACAGATGACTGAAACACTCCCGAAGCTTCCTCATGGAAGTCTGCCTTATGGTTGGTTCACTTACTGACCTAGATAGTTCTGCTCAGCAAGAATCAATTCAGCAGTAGAGAGAACTCTGAATTAGAACCTAAAATCTTGGGTAAAGTTCCAGCTTCGACACTGTGTGAGTTCCCCCAAAAGCAGACTCTATAATAAGGTGCAAGTAGCTCATCTGGGAGGAGATTCCCAGGAAGCAAAATGATGGGAAGGGAGGGAAGGCAGTAAGTCCACTGCTTACTGGGCCACTGCTGTGGATAACTAGGACTCCATCCTACTGTTGGGCAGGGTGGGGGGGGGGCTCTTCCTCCCTCTCTTGTACCCAACACCAGCCTTAGGTAACTTCTTTCCCCATTAAGGCTACTCTTAAATATCCATTCTAACTTTATTTCCTCCAGAAAAAAAAAATACAAGTGGTAAATATGGTGGGGGGTCGGCGAGAAAGCCATCCCTGCCAGACAGGAGCTCACAGAGACAAGCCTTGCTTCTACAGCTGCTTCGCCTGACAGAATGTTTCTTCCTGTACTCAAACCCTTCCACACAAGAGCCCAAAGGGAAGGCACCCACAGTCCCCAGGCACCCCGCCTTTCATTAGCAAAGACAATTAAGACAGGACGTGGTTTACGAAATTTTAATTGTGGCCATATTTCACACAGCTAACAAAAAGCAAGCTAAAAGGACAGCTTTATAAATGAAGGCATTACTCTCGTTCGAGGGAAAAATAATATTGTTTTTTCAGTTTAGTCTCCTTCTATTGTTTAATACTAGAAAGAGCCAAAGTGGGTCCCTGCCTCTCGCCGAAAGCTGGAAGAGAGGAGAAACAGGGCACCTAAATCTGAGGTCAGCCCAAAGCACAGGCCTTCAACAAGCAGTAACTCCTGGTGGCACCAAGGGGCACCCCTAAGACCCTGGGGGCTGACCGTGCACATACGGCATGGACAGACAAAAAGAGGTCTAGCCTTTAAAAGTAAGACCAGACAGCAGAACAAAAGCAGTTCCATATGGTCCCCCAAAGGCTCGCCGGTCCTCCTCAGAGGTCAACTGAAACACACTCCCAATCCAAGAAAGGAGGAAGGCTGGGCACCGGCTGAGGTCACATGGCGTCCTAGCTAGCCAGCACGCGCAGGAGCCGCGGGGCAGGGGAAGAGCTCACTCTAGCACCCCATTCACATGTGGGGCCCGCCAAACTGCCTCTGTTCCCTGGCAATCAGGTGACCCTGCTTCCTTAGATTCTATTCAGGAGGCAAAACCAAGTCACAAACCCACCCATCCACATCACCTCTTGCGGTCGTCTTGAGGCCTCACCTCCACTTAAATGAAGGGCAAGGGGCGCCTGGGTGGCTCAGTCAGTTGGGCGTCTGACTCTTGACCTCAGCTCAGGTCATGATCTCGAGGTTCGTGAGTTCGAGCCCTGTATCGGGCACCGTGCTAACAGTGCAGCGCCGGCTTGGTGTTACAACCTTGGGCCTGCAGATGGACACTTTTCATCCTTTGCTATCTGAGAGTTTGTAAACACTGTGTTGTTGTCTCTTAGTTCAAAAATGGAAGGGGAGGTGAGAGGAACCACTGAGTTCTCTTGCCCAGGCCTTTGCTCTTCATTCATTTATTTTTTTTAATTAATTTATTTCTTTTGAAAGAGAGAGCGAGCGTGCATGAGCAGGGGAGGGGCAGAAACAGAGAGAGAGAGAGAGAGGAGGAATTTCAAGCCGGAAGAAACTTCTTTTAACCAAGTATGCATACAACTGCTTAGCGGGGCAGATGTGGGACAGATGATGCTACCCAAAGAGTTGGATTTTTGTTTTCTTTTTTTCCCCCTTGAGCCTGCAGCGGTCACTGCAACTGGCTTCAAGAATTTCAATTTCATCTTCTCAAATGTCCTGTCCTGAAACCAAAAACACAGTTCCCTTTAAAAACAACAAATGTGATGACACAAACAAATGGAAAGATATTCCAATTCATGAATTGGAATAATTAATATCGTTAAAATATCCATACTACCCAAGGCAATCTACAGACTTAATGCGATGCCTATCAAAATACCAACAGCAGCTTTTTCCCTTCAGAACTTGAACAAATAATCCTAAAATTTGTATGGAACCACAAAAGGCCCCGAATAGCCAAAACAATCTTGAAAAAGAAGAATAAATCTGGAGGTATCACAATCCCAGATTTCAAGATATACTACAAAACCGCAGTAATCAAGACATTATGGTCCTGGCACAAAAACAGACACACAGATCAATGGAACAGAATGGAAAGCCCAGAAATAAACCCATGTCAATTAATCTATAACAAAGGAGGCAAGAATATCCAGTGGGAAAAAGACAGTCTCTTCAAAAATGGTGCTGGGGAAAGTGGACAGCTACATGTAAAAGAATGAAACAGGAACACTTTCTTACACCATGCACAAAAATAAACTCAAAATGGATTAAATTGTGAGACCTGAAACCATAAAATTCCTAGACAAGAGCACAAGCAGTAACTTCTTTGACATTAGCGGGAGCGACTTCTTTCCAGATATGTCTCCTGAGGCAAGGTGTTTTGGAACAAAAGCAAAAATAAACTATTGAGACTATGTCAAAATAAAAAGATTCCGCACAGCAAAGGAAACAACCAACAAAATGGAAAGTCACCCTACTGAACGGGAGAAGATATTTGCAAATGGTATATCCGATAAGGGTCTAATATTTAAAAAAATATAAAAAACTTACACAACTCAACACACACATACAAAAAAATAATATGATTAAAATGGGTAGATGACTTGAATACACATTTTTCCAAAGACATCCAGATGACTAACAGACATGTGGAAATATGCTCAACATCGCTCATCATCAGGGAAATGCAAATCAAAACCACAATGAGATATCGCCTCACACCTGTCAGAACGACTAGACTCAAAAAGACAAGAAATAACAAAGGTTGGCAAGGATGTGCAGAAAAAGGAACTCCCATGCACTGTTGGTAGGAATGCAAACTGGTACAGCCACCGTGAAAAACAGTATGGAGTTTCCTTAAAAAAAAATTAAAAATAGAATGACCATAGGATCCAGTAATACCACTACTGGATATTTACCCAAAGAAAACAAAAACACTAGTTTGGAAAGATATAGGCACCCCCATGTTTATAGCAGCATTATCTACAATAGAGAAGATATGGAAGAAACCCACATGTCCATGGATGGAGAAATGGATAAAGACAATGTGATACACACACACTACTACTACTCAGCCATTAAAAAAAAAAAAAAAAGAATGAGCTCTTGCCATTTGCGACCACATGGATGGACCTACAGGATGAAATAAAATAAGTCAGACAGAGAAAGACAAATACCATATGATTTCACTTATATGTGGAATCTAAGAACACAAAACAAATGAACAAACAAAAAGCACCCTACACAGACTCTTAAATACAGAGAACAGGCTGGTGGCTGCTAGAAGGGAGGTAGCTGGGTGAATGGGTGAAACAGATGAAGGGGATTAAAAGGCAGAAACTTCCAGTTATAAAATAATTAAGTCACCGAGATGAAAAGACATAGGGAATATGGTCAATAATACTGCATTAACGTTGTTTGGTGACAGATGATGGCTAGAATTGGTGAATCATTATGTTGTACCCCTGTAACTAATTAACACTGTATGTTAATTGTACTTCAATGTAAAAAATATAAAAAAAACAAAAAACAAAAACAGAATGTGAAACACTAGTCTGATGAGGTGCTCTGAGAAACCAATTTGGAAACGACCACACCAGTGATTCGGACACTTGCGCGAACATCAGAATCACGTGGAAGGTTTGTTAAAACATAGACTGCTTAGGGCGCCTGGGTGGCTCAGTCGGTTGAGCGTCCGACCTCGGCTCAGGTCACGATCTCACAGTTTGTGGGTTCGAGCCCCACGTCGGGCTCTGACACGTCGGGTGCTGACAGCTCAGAGCCTGGAGCCTGCTTCGGATTCTGTGTCTCCCTCTCTCTCTCTGTCCCTCCCCTGCTGGCGCTCTGTTTCTGTCTCTCAAAAATAAATAAAAATGTTTAATAAAAAAAAATTAAAAAAAAAAACATAGACTGCTTCAAAAAGAAAGAAATCTTGCCATGTGCAACTACGTGGATGGAACTAGAGGGTATTATGCTAAGCGAAATTAGTCAGCCAGACAAAGACAAATATCATATGACCACTCATATGAGGTCTTTAAGATACAAAACAGATGAACATAAGGGAAAGGAAGCAAAATTAACAAAAGAGGGAGGGGGACAAACCGTAGGAGACTCGTAAATAGTGAGAACAGAGGGTTACTGGAGGGGTTGTGGGAGGGATGGGCTAAACGAGTAAGGGACAATAAGGAACCTACTCCTGAAATCATTGTTGCACTATATGCTAACTAACCTGGATGTAAATTTTAAAAAATGTAAGGAAAAAAAATAGACTGCTGGGCCCACCTCCCCTCACGTCCAGATTCAGCAGCTCTGGGGTGCAGCCTGAGAATTTACATATCTAATAAGTTCCCAGGTGGTGCTGCCCTTGCGGGTCTGTGGTCTTCACTAGTCTCTGCTGTCCTCTCCCTGAGGGTAACAGGGTCATTAGCATATCAATGACCCTCAGCAGTCCTGCCATAATAAAGAAACCTAACCCTGCATTTCCCAATGACAATGCATTCTGCTACCCCTAGAATATCTATGAACCTCTCTGAGAAGCACTTCCAGGAAGCCGCTTTGGGAGATCTTCTACTAGGGACAGTCCTGACTGGCAGAAAGATGACAGGCTCCTGAAAGAACAGCACCTGGCAAAAGACATGTCCAGTTAAGCCCTCAGCACCAAGGTAAGGGGCGGTGGAGTGCTGCAGGCCACACCACAGAGCAAGGTCCTGGCAGGGCAGCAGATCTGGAAAGACGCCCGGAAATCCTCACTGCATCAAGGAGGTCTGTCAGCAAGTAGCAAAGGCCAGTCTGCCTCCAGCTTTCACTTAGGAAAGGAGGCCTTGGCTGAGAATTGGCAAGAATAGATTCTACAGTCCTCTAAAGCTCCCCCATGAGGCTGGTTCTCAGTCCATACCTTGAGTAGCAAGGCCCGAGATTAGGGGTGGCAGACGTTTTCTGCAAAGGGCCAGATAATAAACGTTTTCTGCATTGCAGGCCACCTGGTCTGGGTCATAGCTACCCAACTGTGCCATCCTGTCACCAAGTAGCCATAGACAGTTCCCAAACAGATAAGCATGGCTGTGCTCCAATGACACAGATACCTGCACTTTACAACACCTTCACATGCTACAAAGTATTCTCCTTCTGACTTTTCCAACCATTTCAAAACTTGAAAACCATTCTTGGCTCACTGGTCACACAAGACCAGGCAGTGGGCCCTACGTGGCCTGCCCACACTTACTTGGGACACCCCTGGCCTGGATGACTCATCCCCAGCCCGGATCTGCCAAAGCAGAATACAGAGTCCACCCACCCCCTGGAAAAGGTGGGAGGCTCCCCCTTTATTGCCGTTACCAGTTCAGTCTTCCCAACTTGCCCAATTCGTGGGGTTTGGGGCGCTGAGCGTGAGTGGCTGCGTGTGTTCTTCTGACTTTCCCGCTGGTGTTGATCTCACGCATCATCGCAGGGGCTGCCTCCTCCCTCAAGCAGGGGCATTGGTTTCTAGCACAAAGATGTGCAGTCCCTGTGTCTGTTTAGCAATTCTCAGTCGCAGGACGAGGTCTTGCTGGGGAGGGAAGGGAGGGCCCGACAACAATCTTGTGGCTTTCTTAAGGAGCCTTCTAACATTTCTAAGGCACAGCCTAGCTGCAGGGCACAGCCATGCAAAGGCCCCGTCACCAATCACTGAAGATGGTTCTGTGGCCAGACAGCTGGACGTTAGGCCAGGCGGGAGGACTTCAAAGGACACGAAGTCAAGGTCCTCCTAAGGACTGGCTTGGCTTTTGAGTTACAAGAGGGAGTAGAGACCTAAAGGCTGTGCAGGCTTATCTCAGGAATGTCGGGAACTTAGGAAGTCTAGAGGACCATGATGAAGGCAAAGCCAACAGGAAAAGGGGGAGGCGGGTAAGGGAGCCCTTCTGCAGCAGATAGAAACAGGCAAGCTGCCCTGACTTGGCAAAGGGCTGAACACATTCATCACACCAGGACTTCTGAAGTTTCACTGTGGATAAGGATCGCAGAGGGATCTGATCACAATGCATGTGCTGATTTGGTAGATCTCGGGTGGGGCCTGAACTTCTGCATTTCTGACCTGCTCCCGGGGAATCCAAAGATTCGCACCTGGGAGGATGCTGCCGATATGCAAGCACACTTTCTGTTTTGCTTTGTTCTCTCTCCTTTTAGACAGCCACAAGTTGTGAACAAATATGGGGTCCATAGCTCCGTCCCACCTGGGGTGAGCCACTGACATCCACGTGAGGTTGTTCGGGTTATCCCCTACACCGTCACACCCACCAAAAGAGCAAGCAGGGTCTCAAATCATCCTGCCCTGTGCTCTTCAATCCTGACTCCTGGGTGGGTCTCCATCCTTTTCCTAATTAGCCCAAAGTCTGTCTCCTGACCAAGCCCCGTGCCCATGGAATTACATGTAACCACACAGGGCATGTTCTTTTATGTTTATTTTTGAGAGAGACAGACAGAGAGACAGAGAGAGAGAGAGAGGAAGGGAGGGAGAGAGGACAAGCGGGGGAGGGGCAGAGACAGAGAGGGAGAGAGAATCCCAAGCAGGCTCCTTGCTGTTGCCTCAAAACCTGACACAGGGCTCAAACTCACGAACCGTGAGATCATGACCTGAGCCGAGGTCGGATGCTCAAGAGACTGAGCCACCCAGGCGCCCCCACAGCATGTTCTTCTGATTTGCCCAAGGGTGCCCGATGACTAGCAGTGACCTGCAGCCAACAGTGAAAGGGTGGCAGGCAGCCTTAGGTGACTCTCACCAGTATCCTGCCGTAGTTGGCAGAACAGACACTGCTTTCTCGTTCAGTCCTTGAGTGGAGGCTGTTAATGACCTGAGATAAAAACGATACCACTCAATCAAATGACAGATAATATCAAGAGGTGCTGAGGGTATGGAGAAACTGGAAGCACCACACAACTGCTGGTGGGAATGGAAAAGGCTGCAGTCGCTTTGGAAAATAGCCATTCCTCAAATGGTTAAACACAGAATTGCCATAGGACCCAGCAATTCCACTGCTAGGTATATACCCAAGAGAAATGAAGCCACAGGCCCACACAGAAACCTAGGGGAATGTTTGCAGCATTACTCATAATAATCCAAAAGTAGAGGTGTACGTGCATCGCTCAGTCAGTTGAGCGTCCGACTTTGGATTTCGGCTCAGGTCATGATCCCAAGGTTGTAGGATCGAATCCCCATGCTGGGCTCCACACTAACCATGGAGCCTGTTTAAGATTCTCATTCTCATTCTCTTTCTTTCTCTCCCTCCCCACCCCTTCTGCATGCGCATGCTCCCTCTCTCTCTCTCTCTCTCTCTCTCTTTCTCAAAACAAAACATGGAAACAACTCAAATGTCCATTAACTGATGAATGGATAAAATGTGCTATAAACACACAATGGAATAAAATTCAACCATAAAAAGGAATCAAGTACTGATACCTGCCTCAACACGGATGAATCCTGAAAACATTATGCTCAGTGAAAGAAGCCTGACACAAAAGGACAAATATGGCATGATTCCATTTATATGGAATGTAAAGAAGAGACAAATGTGTAGAGACACAAAAAAGATGAATGGTTGCCTGGAGCTAGGGGCTTGGGGGTGAGGAGTGACGGCTGAGGGGCATGGCGTTTCTTCTGGGGCTAATGAAAATGTTCTAAAATTGTGATGGACACACAACTCTGTGAGTACACTAGAAATCACCAAATTGGTTTACATGCGTGAATAGTATGGGATGTGAATTATGTCTCAATCAAGCTGTTAATAATATCCTGACATACCAGTTGGGGAGCCCAAAGCAAGTGGTATAGAGAGGGAGCATCTGGGGCTCACAGCCCTGGAGGAACGTGCAAGCAGCCCCGGGCATGAGAGCCTAACATTGCAGCTAAGTGTTGATATGCACAAGCATGCCGAAATACACCCTCAGCAAGCGGGCACGGTGCAACTGATTCCAGCCTGCCCATTGCCAGTGTCCGGGATGGTGTCCGAATGCGAAGAGGCCACTCAAAAACCAAATTTGGCGCATGCCTGGGGAAGAGTGATTGGAATTCTGGGGCCACCACTTAGCTCTAAATCCAGCTCTGCTTCTCACGCCCTGTGTCACCCCAGACAAACCCCTTCAACTTACTGAGCCTCAGAGGCTCATCACTAAGACACAGGGAGTTGCATCTCGGGGCCCCACCAGTCTGAGATTCCACAGTTCCAGAGATCAGGTGGTCCACACCGGGGAGCCTAGATGTGGATGGGAAACTCCTCTGGGGATCTAGACAGAGCCTGGGACACTCAGCAGGGTCAAGACTGGCTAGAGGCGTTCTCCCTGGCAGATTTCATTCCACAGACCCACTGAGAGCCGCCGTGAGGACACAAAATGAACCAGAGAGCCCAGATCGGCTCACATGGCTGGAGGCCTCAGATCCATGAGTAACTAATGGGGAAACAATATGATTCCACCCCTTGGAAAGCTGAATTAAAATCTAAGTGGAAACAGGATTTCAACACTGGATATTTAAAGGAATTAGAGCCTTTGTCTGACAAATGCTGAGTCAGTGGCAACAAGTCTGTCAGAGTTCCTATACGCCCCCACTTCCTCTCCACTCCACAAGGGGCCTGCCAAACCTTGGCTCAATCTTTGCCCTGTGGCCCTAATTTAACCAGTTTTTGTGAACATTCCTGGATCCCTGGAACTGGCAGGGCCATTCAGCTCAGCCACCCACACAGTAAATGGCAGGCCAGAGTCATCCATCAGTCAGAGGGTCCTGGGGTACAATTGGCATTGAAGAAATAGATGTTCATTAGGCACAACTAGGTAGACACTGCAAACAGCCAGTGACAGCAGGTGAAACGAGCTGCTGGTACACGTGACCCATCAACACGACAGGTCACTGTACGAGCAGGGCAGAAGAAATAGTGCAATGCTATTTCAAGGCCAAGGCAGAAAGTCGGCCCCCAATTCTATGTTTGGATTTGTCTAACTATTACTCACACACAAAAGTTTTAAAACCAATATACTCAATTTACAACCCCAAACCTCTGGGATAATCCAAGCCATTATGTCCAAACCCATTTATCTTCTCCCTGGGGAACAATGCATAAAGACGCATCCAGTATGAGCTAAGGATTACGGGTGAGTGAATCATGTCGCTCGGGAACGAGCACTCCAGAGGTTTCTGGGTCGAGGGCGCCATGCAAACCGTACAATGCAGGTGAAACCAATTATCATCTGGAAAACTTGGGAGCTTAGCAATGCCACCAGTGACTTTCTCTTGCACAAGCTTTCCCCTTATATCTTTATCTGAAAATCCCACCCCTGGGGCTCTCTGGAGTTTCTAAGTCTCCTGGAATAGTGTCCCAGGGTGATCTGAAATCCAAGAGCCTCAACAATTAACCATGCCCTGACTTGTTGCCTGTCCAGACAGGTCCTTGTTCAGGGCAGTGCAAATTTCCTCTGACATCTTGCTACCTTGCATTCCTTTTTCTTTGGGAATTATCATCTTGGAAATTCCAGTTAAATCCTGCAGGGATACTTGAAATAGAATGTTTAGGGGCGCCTGGGTGGCTCAGTCGGTTGAGCGGCCGACTTCGGCTCAGGTCATGATCTCGCGGTCTGTGAGTTTGAGCTGTGCTGACGGCTCAGAGCCTGGAGCCTGTTTCGGATTCTGTGTCTCCCTCTCTCTGACCCTCCCCCGTTCATGCTCTGTCTCTCTCTCTGTCTCAAAAATAAATAAACGTTAAAAAAAAAATTAAAAAAAAGAATGTTTATTCTCTGTCACAATTATTTCAGTTCATCAACTGATGCACAAATATTGACTAATGACCCTCCCTCAGGGCACAGATGCCATGCAAAGTAAGGGGTACACCAAGCTGCCAGCCCAGGCCAAAATACAACTACAATCGATGATTACACCCGCTTTGTTTGGTGTTGCTTTTTAAACAAGAAGAATGAGAAACTGCACCACTGGTTACAACTCGAGACTCCCCCCTCCCCCACCCGCTTATTGGTTCAATCGTAGCTCCCCTGCTCTGGCAATTTCGTCTTACTTTGTATGTGGATCTGTGTGCCCATTGAGGCACATCTCACAGAAGTCGCGAAGATGATCTAGTGAATAGTGGTTCGGAATTGGGATAAGGACCTTCTCCCCAGAAAAAAAAACACCCACGCAGATTTTTGTTTCCAATTTCCAAGTGTTCTTAGAGAAGCCCACAGGCAACCTCCATTAACCTTCCTTGGGCCTGCAGTGCCACTGTCCCTGGCATCGGCCATCTAACTGCGTTGCCGCCCTCTGCGCTACCAGGACCCGTTGACCCACCTGTGCTACAACATTTACCCTGTCCCCCGCCCCCAAAGATAACTCAGTGTCTATTTCTCCAGAAGACAGAAGGCTGTAAGAGAAGGAATTCCCTACCCTCTTTGCCCTATCGTCCCAAGCACTCCATCATTCAGTGTCCACTTTAAAAAGTAAGTATCAGGGTACTTGGGTGGCTCAGTTAGTTAAGTGTCCCATTCTGGTTTCGGCTGGGTCACAATCTCATGGTTTCGTGGGTTCGAGCTCCATGCTGGGCTTCGCGCTGACAGCGCAGACCCTGCTTGGGCTTCTCTGTCTCCCTCTCTCTCTACCCCTGCCCCACTTGCACCCTCTCTCTCTCAAACTAAATATATAAACTTTTTTTAAAAAGCTTTAAAAATAAATTAAATAAATAAAAAGTCAGTCTCTGGATAGAGCCCAGGTTTCATTAGAAAAGGGAACAACTGATTCCATTTCAGATCTACATTCAAACATCCAAGAGAAAAGTTCAGGCTTAACAGACTCCCATAAACAATGGCCCAAAAAAGCTGACAGTCAAGAAATCACACAATGGTGAACTAAGGGGCTGGCTTGAGAAACTCCCCAGGACCTGGAGCCCATTCACACTGCTATGCTGGAAGTTAATCTTTAACCTGGGTATTAATCATAACTTGGCTGCCACAATTTCGTACTATGTTATAGCCTGGCAAAAGTAACCTTCCTCTGTATAAACTCAATCTTCCCCTCCAATTACCCATTTTAGTTGCGTTCTCTGAAAGGGGAACTGATGTAGCACACATATTCCTTTACTAAGGAAACCATTCAACCACTTTGGAAGGGGCTGTAGCAAAGTGGCCAACAAAAATAATAAATGTACGCTCCAGCTTGTGGCTGCAGTAAGTCTCTTGCCTTACAGCCCCCAACAGAGAAGGTTATTGCTTAAACAGAGGGTGTTCATGGATTTAAAAGCAACCTCTATGGCCAGCAAGCCACAGTCCCTACGCATGTAGATTCACGGTGGCACACAGCCCTGTTTACCTGCGCACATTTCACTCAGCCCCTTTCTCTCCAATGGCCCATCAGCCAAATTATAGGGCTATTAACTCCATAAGCGCAAATACCCACTTGGCTCAAGGGGCTCGGCTAGGCACCATGGGAAATGAAAAGAAAGACATAAGTCAGCGTATGGCATGTGTCACAAACACTACAAGAGAAACATGAAGCGCCGTGGGTGTTTAAAGGAAGGCAGAAGCTTCCCATTCAAGGGACCAAGTGAAAGTTTCAACCAAGAGAGGAAGTCATGGGAGGGTGGGCAGAATTTGAGCAGACAGGTGGCTGGGCGGCAGAGGGGCGCGGGAAGCATCCCAGGTGCAGGAAATAGTAATCGTCAAGAGGAGGAAAAATGTGAGTCAAGCTCTGCAAAAACAGGTAGTGTATTTTGGCCACATTTTAGGAAACCAGGGGAGAAAGACTGAAAACTTAGACTGGAAGCAAATGTATACTCCCCTGCAAACAGTTGAGAACTTTCTAGGTAACTTGAGAGAGGACAGGGCGCTGCTGCCCTAGGTGTCTGAGTAGGAGAGTAACGTGATAAAAGTGAAGTTGTACTTTAAAAGACCAGTATCTGGGGGCACCCGGGTGGCTCAGTCGGTGAAGTGTCCAACTTTGGCTCAAGTCATGATCTCACAGCTTGTGAGTTCGAGCCCTGCATTGGGCTCTGCACTGACAGCTCAGAGCCTGGAGCCTGTTTTGGATTGTGTCTCCCTCTCTTTCTGCCCATCCCCCACTCATGCTCGCTCTCTCTCCAAAAATAAATATTAAATTTTTTTAAATAAATAAACAGTATCTGGCCATGACTTAGAATGAGAGAGACTAAAAGTGAGAATGTTCTAGGAATCCTCGAAAAGAGAGGGACTCTATTTCAATTGTGGTGTGAGGGCTGATGAGGTTGGAGCGTTTCAAGACAGCGCTTTGATGGGGCGCCTGGGTGGCCCAGTCGGTTAAGCGTCCGACTTCGGCTCAGGTCATGATCTTGCGGTCTGTGATTTCGAGCCCCGCATCGGGCTCTGTGCTGACAGCTCAGAGCCTGGAGCCTGCTTCGGATTCTGTGTCTCCCTCTCTCTCTCTGCCCCTCCCCTGCTCATGCTCTGTCTCTGTCTCAAAAATAAATAAAAACATTAAAAAAAAAAAAAGAGTGCTTTGAAGGATGGTTTCTGGTGTCTGTCAGTGCACACATCTGTGAAAGGAGAAGCAGTAACACCAATACACTGGACTGGAAGTATTCTCGGTGAAGAAAATGCTAGATGAGAATGTCCTGCTCTCTCCAGCATTCCCCCTTTCCTCCCCCCTTTTTAATGAAGAGGAATTCCGTCAGCTCCTTACATGTTTTAACCCCAAATAGAAATTTCCAGCTTAGGCTGTTCCTGGAGAGACTTTAATTGTATAGCCTGAGCCAGGTATTCAGTTCCTAATACTTATCTCCAAGTGCGGCACTTTTGGAGGACTGCTTCGGCTGATGTGGTCTGCTTGGGCTTCTAGCAAACCTCATCCGGTTTTCCTGACCGGTGAAACCACACTACTTGGCCAGGTTTTCTCCAGGTGTAAGGTTCACGGAGCCTTAGTCCCCACCGGTGCTCAGTCTCCAACTTCAGCCCTCCTTGCAGGAGGAGGTGGAGGGAACCTCCAAACTCTCAGGTGTAAATGAGGTCGCAACAGTTCGTTTAAGCGCAGAATAAAAACGGAAACGCAAATCAAAACCACAATGAGCTATTACCTCACACCTGTTAGAATAGCTATCATCAACAAGACAAGAAACAACAAGTGGGCCAGGATGTGGAGAAAAGGGAACCCTCTTGCACTGTTGGCAAGAATGTAAATTGGTGCAGCCCCTGTGGAAAACAGCATGGCGGTCCCTCAAAAAACTCAAAATAGAACTACCCTATGATCCAGCACTCGCTTCTGGGTATTTACCCAAAGAAAATGAAAACACTAATTCAAAAAGATATCTGCACCCACATGTCTATTGCAGCAATATTTACAACAGCCAAGATATGGAAGCAACCCAGGTGTCCACCGATAGATGAATGGATAAAAAGGATGTGGTGTATGTATATATATACAAGGCAATACTATTCAACTATAAAAAAGGATAGAATCTTGCCATACTCATTTGGCAACATGGAACCTTGAGGACATTACGCTAAGTGAAATAAGTCAGACAGAAAGACAAATCACCATACGATCTCACTTACATGTAGAATCTAAAAAACAAAACAAACAAAAAAACCCAAGCTCACAGAAAATACATTGGTGGTTGCAAAACTGGGGTGGGGGGGGATATGGAGGGTGGGCAAAATGGGCCAAAAGGGTCAAAAGTTACAAACTTCCAGTTAGAAAAAAATGTGTCTTGGGGATATAATATAAAGCATGGTGATTACAGTTACAAATACGGTATTGCATATTTGAAAGTTACTCGGAGAGTAAACCTTACAAATCTTCATCAAGAGGAAAAAAACCTGTAAGTGCATATGGTGACTGATGGTACTAGATTTCTGGTGCTGATCATTTCACAATATAAATAAATAGCAAGTCATTAGGATATATGCCTGAAACATAATGTTATATGTCAATTATACCTCAAAAAAACAACAACAAAAGAACAGAATAAAAACTCCTCTTATAGGCATACAAACACAGACAACTTTGCTATGAACTTTCTATAGATTTCATGCGGATTTTTATAGACACTGTCTGCTAGGCTACAAAGAATGAATCAAGGGCGCCTGGGTGGCTCAGTCGGTTGAGCGTCCGACTTCAGCCAGGTCATGATCTCACGGTCCGTGAGTTCGAGCCCCGCATCGGGCTCTGTGCTGACGGCTCAGAGCCTGGAGTCTGCTTCGGATTCTGTGTCTCCCTCTCTCTCTGACCCTCCCCCATTCATGCTCTGTCTCTCTCTGCCTCAAAAATAAATAAACGTTAAAAAAAATTTTAAAGAACGAATCAGATGGCCAGGAAATCTGCAAATTCAAAAATGGAAGAACTCCAGAGACCTTCTAGGAGTCAGAATGGGAATGATTTACTCTCACTCTGACAGATTGGCTGTTAAACCTCAGGCAGTTATATAATGGAAGGGGGTGGTGATGGGGCCCTTCATCCCCATCTCCCTCTTTCAGAGGTTCCTGATTCCAGGCCTTTCACCTTCTCTCACTGGAGACATAATCCACTTGCCTCCGGGAGTGCCTCTGAAATGATCTGCAACACTTCTCTGTCACCCAGCACTCGGGGTGACCTCAGCTGACATCATTTACCTGGGGACCCACTGTCCTAGAAAGTCTCCCCTCCCCAGCCTTCCCAAACCTGTGGTTTGGACTCCTTTGGATTCAACAGCCCCAGCAGGGCACATTTCCTGAGAGACCCCACCGAGAGGTGCCAAATTGGGGGCAGCCTCCTGGCTGGCAGAGAGAGCCAAGCTAGCCAGGGGGCAGTTCTCCAAAGACAGAAAGGAGTACCCAAACTGGCAAACCCATGATTCTGTGCATGGCTGGGCCCTGGCAGCAGGCTACACTATATAAGGGTAGAAGCCGGGAGAACGGAGAGCAGAGGGAGGTCAGATGGAAAAAGAGAAGAGGCCCCTTGGCTGCGAAAGGCTCCAGGAGCAGATGTACAGGCAGCTCAGAGACACCTCTCGCTTCAGCGGGAAGGGCTGCCTGTAGATACTCAACTTCTCCTCTGCTCCCTGTCCAGTATTGACCTCCCCTTCTCCTCTAGGTTCATTTTAACCCAACTCCAACTCCCGCTAAAGCGGAGTGAGGGCCATGGGAATGGCACTTGCCTGGGGCCGAGGATTACGTCTCCTTTCGACTTTGCCCTGAATCAGTTTCTACCAACCAAACAGCTTAAAACTTACTAGAGACCGCTCAAAACACAAATGTTCCTGCTTATCACTTTATACGTTTGATTCCCTCAATCATTTGGGGATGTGCGGAGTATTTCCAGCAACCATCCCTACATCTCCCAAGCACACTATCTGGGCACCCTCCACCGCCTCTCCCTCCCCCCTAGTCTTTCATCCAGAACTTGGTAGGTAGGTTCATTCCTCAGACCACGGATTTAAACTGCCCACAGCGTTGAACGCAAAGCCAAATGTTTGCACGCCCTAAAGCCCATGTCACCCACTTTCCCATCAGCACTAAATTAAAATGCGCCCCTGGATTTCTTCTCCCTTCCAGGGGCACGGGGGTGCGCCCACGTTGCCCCGCTCCCCTGAGGCTCTCAGCTAACCTAAGACTGCCAGATGAGGGAGTCAGCTGAAGCTTTTTAGAAGGACATCTCCAAAGGCTTTAGGTGGTTTTCAACACCAAGAGAGTCTTAATAAACACCAGGGGGCCCCTTAGATGCTAGAACCACGCCCCCCAGCAACAAGAAGCCACACCCCCTGCCTCGCAGAGCCGCGCGTGTGCCGTCCAGTTTCCCTGGGGCTAACCGAGCGCATGCCACAAGTCACCACTCTCAGCTGGCACCTCTCTCCCAGAGGCGCAGACTTTCTCGGAATCCCCAGCAGGGGGGGTTGGGGGGTGCGGGAGAGGCCCCGCCTGTGCGGTCCACAAGAGCCGCTCTCCCGTGGCTCGTGCCCTGCAGCCCCGGGGGTGGCCCGGGACCTCCGGTGGGAGCGGGTAGGGGCGCCTTCCAGGACCAGCTGCCGGCCCCCTTGGGCCTCAGCCGCGCGCCACGGCGTGACAGGCACAACTCCAGGTGGTGAGAAAGCAGCGCGCCGCCAAACTTCCCTCCGTGGCCTCGGGCGCCAACGCGGGTTGGCCCGGGGCCCCTGGAAGCCCAGACGCGGAGGGTCCGCGGCGCCGGGCGGGAGGGGGCTGACGGCCGGCTCTCCCCTCCCGGCGCCCAGAGGCGAGTCCGCCGCGCGCCGCCCACCCCTCCCCGGGGCCGCCAAAGCCGAGTCCGGGGCAGACAAAAGGCGCCCCGCCGGGGAGGCTGCCCCGCCTCCGGCCCTACCTGGGAAGGCGCGGCTCGGCGGGACCCGCAGCAGCAGCAGCAGCGGCAGCAGCGGCAGCAGCGCGGCCCGCAGTGCGGAGCTCCCCATGGCGCGCCGGCACTTCGCTCGGCTCCCTGCGCTGCGCTGCGCGCTTCCAAGGGGGCGGAGGAGACGGACGCAGCCGAGGGGCTGCGCGGCGAGCGGGCGAAGCCGTGCTGGAAAACTCCTCCTCTCGCCGCTATCCCTCCCTCTCTTCCTCCCGCCTGGGGCCTGCCCTCCTCCCTCCTCCTCCCCGGGACGCTGGCGCGGTCCGGGGCTCCGACCCAGCCCCTCCTTTGGTGCCAGCGCTTCTTCTGGAAGCGGGACTGGCCCCCCAGGGCCAGAGAGCGCCAGGGGCGTGCCCTAGGACACCAGATGATCCCGAATATTTTCCTGCTCTCCGATTCCGCTCACCCCGACTACGCACACTGGTGCCCAGCCGCCTCCCAGATCCTGGGCCCCCACACTGTTATCTGTGCAGAGAGCTGCGTGAGTCACACAGAAAGAGGGGGCAACCGATCGGGTCCACGTTGGCCGCTGCCGCCCGTTATTAACGGCCACGTTCGCATGAGCACGTCTCAAGTTCGGTATATTATGCCCATTTTACCCAAGAAGACACCAATGCTTGGAAACTTGCCCAGTTCACCCTTATGGGCAGAGAAGGGATTTGAACTTAGGTGTGCTGTTTTGCCGGCAGCAAGGTCCACACTACAGCGTTTCTGTTTCTCTTTTGTAAGGGAATGAATCAAGGGCTGGACTGGGTGCCAGCTGCACTGCGGTTTGGAATGAATGGGGCTTGAGGTTCTCTTTCCAGGGTCGGCTGATGGACAAGCGCAAGGCACAGAAAGTTCCCTGTCTCACTCCCAGTCTTGGGGAATCCAGCTGTTGTAGTTTTCTGCAACCAGAGTTCCCCATTTCCTGGGCTGTTCTCTACCACCTCCAAGGACACCAGGACCAGCCTGAAACCTCCACCCTGTGGCCTGGCATCAGGATAGGGTTTCTAGGCTGCCTGCAGTACGGATCTGGTTTCTTCTTCCAGGCTTTCCCCCAATTTTTTTTGTTTTTTTGTTTTTTTGTAAACCCACAAGGCAGCACCTCGCTCCTTTCCTGCCCCCAAAGAGATCTTAGCTAAGGCAAACTCTGATCAGGGCTGCTGTGTCAGGTTGTGCACTGTACAAAGGTGCCTGGAGGCAGGGGCAAGTGGGAGCCCAAATCCAGCCACCTTTGGGGCAGGGAGCTCTGTGCCTTGGCAAGGGCCACATACATGGTAGAAGGGAACTTTCTCCTCGCCACAAGCAGTCTGATCCACCAGGTAGACTAAGGGCCCTGGGAACATCCGTCCAGAAGGTTTTTGAATTCTTTTATCTAGAGGCAAGCCCATTTCCCAATTTTCACAAAAGCTCCTGCCTTGAACTTCCATCTTATCTTTTCTAGGACTGGGTGGGGGGCGGCGGGGGGTTCTGCATCTGTGGGTTTCTCCACTGCTGCTCCCTCCCCAAGGAGCCAACAACCCTTCAATAACCACGCCCCCACCAGTCAAAGAAAATGAGGGAGATCAGCCTCATCTGTGGCCTCCATCAGACCAGTCTCTCCACCCACAAGAATTGGCGGGGGGGGGGGGGGGGGGGGGGGGGAGCGGTGAGCTTCATGAAAATACCATGTCAGGACTGGCTCCCAGACCGATGAAACTAGAATCTTTAGGGATGTGGCCTGGAGTTTGACCAGATGCATATTTTAAAAAAAATTTTTTAAGTTTATTTATTTTGAGAGAGCGAGAGCACGAGTGGGGTAGAGGCAGAGAGAGAGAGAGGGAGAGAGAATTCCAAGAAGGCTCCATGCTGTCAGTGCAGACCCCCACACAGGACTCGAACCCATGAACCGTGAGATCACTACCTGAGCCAAGATCAAGAGTCAGATGCTTAACCCACTAAGCCACCCAGGCACCCCTGAGCAGATGCATATTTTTGTTCCCCCATGCTCAGTGGGGCAGGTTTTAGAATGAGCTAAATTCCAGGCCAGCATCTCTCAACCTAGGCACTATTGACATTTGGGGCTCGATACTACTTTGTTGAGGAGAGTAGCCATCTGTGCATTGAAGGATGTTTAGCAGTATCCCTGGCCTCTGTGCACCAGACTCCAGTAAAACACCTCATTTTCCAAGTCGTGGCAACCAAAAAATGCCAGGCGTGATCAAATATCTCCTTGGGGAATGTTTGCCCCCAGTGGAGAACAACTGTTCTAGGCTCATGAGCACAAGTGAATGCACACCCCAAATTCCAGGTTAGTTTGTCCAGTGGCCTTCCTTTTCTAGATCACCTCTGAAGCAAGCTCTCCTCATAAAAACTAGCAATTCTATTCTATCACGGGGCTGAGAAGGAACACGTGGCTCTCTCCTAGACCCTGAATCTGGCTGAATTAGACGAAATACCACTCTTGATGTTATACACTCTTTGTTATACACTCCGTGCTATGCACTCTTTGCGTGAATAACACTAATCAAAATAAGTCAGTCAGAGAAAGACAAATACCATATGATTTCACTCATACGTGGAATTTAAGAAACAAAGCAGACGAACAAAGGAAAAAAGACAAACCGAAAAACAGACTCTGAACTACAGAGAACAGATGGTTACAGATGCGGGGGTGAGGGGTGAAATAAACGAAGGGTGAGCACCGAGTAATGCAGACAAGTGTTGAATCACTCTGTTGTACACCTGAAATTAATGTAACACTGTATGTTACATTAAAATTAAAAATAAAAATAAAATGTTATACCAAGTTTTATGGTAAAAAAAAAGTTTTTCTCTGTGCTACCTTAAAGAAAACTCCAATCAGATTTTATTATTATTGCTATTACTCTTATTATTTTTTTAAGTAGGCTCCACACCCTTGAACCCACAACTGGGAAAGCCAGAGTCGCATAATCTACCGACTGAGCCACGTGCCCCATTACTATTACTATTATTCCAGGTCTCTCTCAGATAGAAGGGATGAAGGCAGAGGAAGGGGAGGAAGAGAGGTTATCAGTTTATCCCACAGTATCTTGCTAGACAATGGGAGGGTTACGTAGATTCATAGATCTGTCTAACACCTGAACCCAGAAGATGGGGTAATAAGTTGATGGAAACAGGAAGAGAAGTCACTCAGGGGGAGCCCCAGAGCTATGATCTCATTCCTGTCCTACTGGACATAACTATTAACGAGTTGAAAAAAAAGACGCTGTTGGCGTGAGACAGCAAGCTAGGCAGGCGAGAAGAAGGTTCCAAACATCTCTCCAGGCAGCAATGCTGTACGGACTCTGAATGGTAAGTAGATCATTCTACATTAGATCTCAAAAACCAAGCACACAGATAGAGAGGAGGGGAGAGTGGCTTCCCACTTGGTGCTGTGAGAGCACAACCTCTGTGCCATGTTGAGGAGGAGGTTGGCTTAAACACCACAGTCTTATCCCGAGTCAGAGCAGAATGACCCACTGTGCAGAGGAAGGAGGAGGCTTCCCGGGATTCACCCCCAATTTCTGCCTTGAGCTTGTCAAGTGAGAAACGACACTGAAGGAGGACCTGACAGCCACCTACCTGCTGCAGGAGAGAGAGTTCCTGAGGACGTCAGTCAAGGCCCTTCCATCCCTGTGCCCCGGCCACATTCCCACACCTCCTCATTCTTCTCCCCCTTCAAACCAGTTCTTCTCTTTCAGAGTTAAGGGCCTGAAGTTTGAGGGGAAAGTTGGTGGCTCGCTGTACCTTGGGAAATGGATTGGTGTTTCTCAAAGTCAAGGAGCCACTCCGAAGTGATGCAGCCTAAATCAATGCTTCTCAAACTATCTGTAGTAAGGGACTATTATGTTTAATTTTTTAAAAATGTTTATTAATTTTTGATAGAACACAAGGGGGGAAGAAGAGAGAGAGAGAGAAAGACAAAACCGGAAGCAGGCTCCAGGCTCTGAGCTGTCAGCACAGAGCCCTACGCGGGGCTCGAACCCACAGACGGTGAGATCGTGACCTGAGCCGAAGTCGGACACCCAACCGACTGAGCCACCCAGGTGCCCCATGAGGGACTATTATTTTAAAATTTCCAATCCATCATTGGCCAATGCTTTTATAAAATCGATAAACATGACTCACTAGGAAAAAAAAATGAAAAAAGAGAGAGAGAGAGAGAGAGAGAGAGAGAGAGGGCAGCACAGCTCTGGGGCTATACTGTGAGTGGCAGAGATATAGTGGATTTAGCTTTTTTAAAAAAGTTTATTCATTTTGAGAGAGAGAGAGAGAGAGAGCGCACGAGCAAGCCTGAGTTGGGGGAGGAGCAGAGGGAGAGAGAGAATCCCAAGCAGGCTCCATGCTGTCAGCACAGAACCTGACTCGGGGCTCAATCTCATAACCATGAGATCATGATCTGAGCTGAAATCAAGAGTCGGACACCCCACTGACTGAGCCATCGAGGGCGCCCCATGGATTTAGCTTTTTAATACTGTTGCCATACGAACCACAGACGATAGTAGACTGCAGGTTTCTGGGAACTCAAGACAAGGACAAGGAAATTTGACCTCAGTCTATTGGAATCATGCTAAAGGAATGGCAGAAAGATAGGGTGCGTTGGGCTGGAACTTTTGCTGATAGGTATCTATCAAATATCCAGATCTGAGAGGGTTAAGGTAAGAATGCTTGAGATCAAGATCAAAAAGCTAAGGCCAGTCCAAGAATAGTATCTGTTTACAATCCCCTGGCTTGAAGAGATTTCTTCCTTAAGATAAATATTCAGAATGAAACAATACAAGCTCTAGGGTATGAAAAATGTCCCCAGCATAAGGGAAAGGGAATATTTTTGCTCTAAAGATTCAAAGGAAATCACCTCTTTTATAAAAATAATAAGCTACAAAAAAGGAAAAGCAATTTTAGAAAATATCTATTTGGCATATTCAGTAACAGATTCAAGGAAAATGCTTTTATAAAGTAGGAACAGGAGGTCATACCGAGAATTGAGAAATAAAAAAACGCAGAGATTTAAAAAGGTAATTAACGGCTTTCAGTTTCAATCGCCACATGCTTGGAAGCCATCATTCCTGTCTTGGCAACCAGAAAAGGCTGGGCAAGCAGAAAAATCAGTGCCTTTTCTCGGATCCAACAAAGAAGTGCGTTTTCAAGGGCAAATCGTCACCCATCACTACCCTGAAAGACAGGCATATTCAGACAGTCACAGTGGAGATCGGCTTGCCTGGAGAAGAAAACACCAGGACCCATACATTGGTAGGAACACATAAGTGGCCATCTAGAAAAATTGCCAGAAGCTGAGTGTGGACAATTAGGAGCCTAAGAAACTCCTGGGGCTGAGCCACGGCAGAAACTCCCCCACTGCTGTGGGCTTTACCTCCAAGAACCCTACCAGGTTTTCACGATGAAGATCCAAGAGAGACCCCACCTGCTCTGGCAGGGGGAGGGGAAGAATAATCATGCTGAAATATACTCAGAGACCTCTCTGCACAAATGGGCCTCTCTGTGAGGGGAAGGACTTTACCAAAGCCTTATCTCACCTCAGGGAAGGGCATTTCCCTCACTTGCCTTGATGATTGATTCCCAGAAAAACATCATTCAGGGAACTGCCCATGTGGTTTTGGAGGGAACCTGCCAACCACAGCCACTCCAAGTCTTGGTCATAGGTGTGGTTACAGGAATCAGGTTGGGTCAATGATAGAACTTTATTCCTGAGACACCGTCATTAGAGAGGTAAGCACGGGTCCCAGGCAGGCCAATCAGGCTTGCCCCCCAAATTTTAAAACAAAGAGGCACCGTATGAATGTGACCTAGGAAATGCTAGCTTTGAGTGGGGCTCAGAACGAGAAAAGATGCCACTGTGCAAGCTGGCCCTGGAGCAGGTCAAGGTGGCACTCAAGGTGTCAGTGGCAGATAGGGATGTATGTTGAAGTCTTTGGCAAGCTCCTATAGGTGAAGCAAAACCTGACCCTTCAAATTTTGTGGCAAATCCCTGCCACCTTTTCTTGATTACTACTCTCCTTTCTAGAAACAATTCTGGCCTGCCACTGGGCATTATTAGAGACTGAATCCCTGACCATGGGTCACCAAGTTACCATGTAATATGAGCTGCCTGTCTTCAACTGAGTGTTGTCCAATGGCCAAGCCATACAGTTGGGTGTGCAGAGCATCAGTCTATCATCAAATGGAAGTGATATATAGTGAAATTAGTTTGCAAGCATAATTTGTTCCAGAAACATGCTTGTAACCCAAAGCACGCACATATCAAAACGAATTTTAAGAACCATCGGCTCAATTTTTATCATGTGACATTTGGTGTATTACAAGACATCGCTTGTTTATCAAATTAAAACGTATTAGAAATGTTTGCTCGTCTTGTGGGACACTCGCAGAACAAGTTACAATCCAAGGTTTTACTGTATACGTAGTCTGGCTCGAGCAGGCCCCCAAAGCAGAAGTAAGTTGCATTAGGAAGTGGCCCAAATGCCCATGGCACCTCCTTTTGCTACGTTACCTTCTCTCTTCCAACATACATCTCTGGCCTGATGCAGCGTTCCCTAGGACCATTTGACTGAGGAAGAAACACCTCAGATAGTTTTGCGTGGCACGTAAATACCACCTAAAATGGTAGCGGAGAGTAGCCAACACCGCAGCCCTACTCTCTGACAGCCCCGATGGACAATGTTGAGGGCAATTCCACCTAGGAGGAAGGACTTGGAGTGGTCTACCTGATTCTGTGAATAGACACTCACACTGGTTATGGGTTTTCCTTCTCTGTCCACATGTTTCTGCCAAAATCACCATCCCATGGTCTTACAGAATTCCTTGTGTGCCATCATGGTATTCTACAAGTACTGCTTCCAATCAAAGGACTCACTTGACATCAAATGAAATGAGGCAAAGGGCCCATGCTCATGGAATTCACCGGTCTTACCATGTCCCCCTCATCCTGAAGCAGCTTGAGAGAAGTCGAGTGGCCTTAGGGTGCCTGCGTGGTTCAGTCAGTTAAACGTCTGGCTCTTGGTTTCGGTTCAAGCCTCACACTGGGCTTTGCACTGACACTGTGGAGCCTGCTTGGAATTCTCTCTCTGCCCTTCCCCTATTCCCTCTCTCTCTCTCTTTCTCAAAATAAATATTAAAAAAAAAAAAAAAAGGAAGTAGAGTGGCCTTTTGAAGACACAGTTAATGCCCCAGCTAAGTGCACTGCAGGACTGGGCAAGGTCCTCCTGGATGTTGTATATGCTTTGAGTCAGGATCCGGTATATGAAGCTGTTACGACCATAACCAGTATTCACCAATCCAGGGGTACAGTGGTGAAAATGGGAAGGGTACTAGTCACTGTTAGCTCTAGTGATCCATTAGCAAAATGTAACTTCTCATCCCCATGATGTATAGGCTCTGCGGGTCTAGAGGTCTTAGTTCCAAAGACAGGAATGCTTCCACCAAGGGATCCAACAATGATTCCACTGAAATGGAAGTTGAGACCATTGCCTGGGCCCTCTGGGTTCCTCGTGTCACTGAATGAACAGCAGAGAAGGGGGTTACTTTCTGGTTGGGTTGATTAATCCTGACTATCAGGGAGAAATTGTGTTGCTACTACCACACAATGGGCATAAGGAGAATATTTGGAAAGCAGGAAATCCTCAAGGAACCTTTAATATGCCCATGTCCTATAATTAAAGTCAACAGAAAACTACAACAACTCAATTCAGGCAAGGCTGCTAATATCCCAGAGCCTTCAAGAATGAAAGTTTGGGTCACTCCACCAAGCAAAAAGCCATGGCTAGCAGCCGAAGTGCCTGCTGAGAGCAAAAAGAATATGCAAAGGTAGAATGTAGGAAGAGACTAGTCACAAATATCAGCTAGGACCATGTGACCATTGCAGAGACAATGATTGTAATAGTTATGAATATTTCTTCCTTATTTTAATATAGATGTTTCCAGGGGTGCCTGGGTGGCTCAGTCGGTTGAGTTTCCCACTTCGGCTCAGGTCATGATCTCACGGCTCGTGAGTTCAAGCCCCGCGTCGGGCTCTGTGCTGACAGCTCGGAGCCTGGAGCCTGCTTCTGATTCTGTGTCTCCCTCTCCCTCTGCCCCTAACCCACTAGCATACTGTCTCTGTCTCTCTCAAAAATAAATAAACATTAAAAAAATTAATATAGATGTTTCCATATATGTTAACCAGATATTTTTGTTTTTCTTTTACATCCCTTTATCATCTAATACAAGATGTATTAGTAATACTTAACTTTATATCTCAGGATTTAAATTATAAGATATCAAAGGAAGAATGTGAACCAGCTTCGAAAAGAATGAACATCACTCAAGGACAAAAATGGAACTTTGCAATTCTCTTCTGGGGAAACAGCGTTTTTTTGTTTTGTTTTGTTTTTTTAGTTGTATGGGGGATAGTTGTATGATGCTATGCAGAAGTAGGACTTTAATATTGTCTTTCTTCGGAGATTAACTATACTTTAAGGAGATATATATGTATGCTAAGTTGACTAGGGGTGAATTTTAATGGCTTTGCAATGAGTCAACTTGGCGAGACCGAGCTACATTTCCCAGAATTCATTGTCTTGTTTATTTCCAGTTAGGGTCAGTCACAGGGGAGATTCTCGGGGAACCTGGAGGCTGGAAGGGAAGCAGTCAGTGGCCATTTTGTGGTTCTCACCTTGCCAATTTGCTGACTTACCTCGTTGATATGAAGCAGCAGCTGGGCCTGCAAGTGCCCTGCCTTCCCCGATCCTCCCTCAGTCTGACTCCTAGGTCAGGTGTATGTGTTTAGCTCTGTGATAAAGAGCCCCGCTTCTGCTGGACACCCTCATCACCAAGGTCAGAGGCAACAAGAACTGTCATAGGTTATAGCCCTTCCTCACGGAGTTCCAGCTCAAGCTTGTGGGTTCCAGTCTGCACTTGATCTCCTCCCTGCACTTCATAGCTTTCCTTCTCTACTGCCTGCCCCATGAACTTCAAGCTCCAGCATTAGACTTGGAGATAACAGCCATATGGAGACTGGTCAGCAAGCTCCCACAATTGCATAAGAGCAATTTTCAAATCCATACTGGCCTTATGCAATATATATCCCTTACTGAGTTGACTTCTCTGGTTAAACTCAGACTGACACAGGTGAGGAGCGAGTGTGGAGAGAAAATGAACTTGGTTTTGAACATGCTAAGATGGCAGCAGTGCAGGTGAAACAACAACGTGGAGACGTCTGGTGCTAAGATAATTTGCAATTCAGTAGGAGAGTTGAGGAGAGGGATATAGATTTGAAATGCTTGCATGGAGGTGAAAGATGAAGTCAGTGCTGTGGATGAATTCCTCAAGGACACTGGAGATAAAGGAAGAAAAGGAAAACGAGGATATACAAGCAGAAGAGGGGAAAGTGAAGGAGGCTGTAGTGACATCAGCCAATGGATCTCCACAGGAGACATCTGAGTCCCAAAGGGGAAGGACTTTTTTTTTTTTTTTTTTTTTTAATTTTTTTTTCAACGTTTATTTATTTTTGGGACAGAGAGAGACAGAGCATGAACGGGGGAGGGGCAGAGAGAGAGGGAGACACAGAATCGGAAACAGGCTCCAGGCTCTGAGCCATCAGCCCAGAGCCTGACACGGGGCTCGAACTCACGGACCGCGAGATCGTGACCTGGCTGAAGTCGGACGCTTAACCGACTGCGCCACCCAGGCGCCCCGGGAAGGACTTTTTTTTCTCTTGCCAGGCAGGTCCTGTGGAAATATATACAAGGGAACATGACCCAGGACTAGAGGCTGACAGAAAATGGAACAGTGAGGAAACATCAGTTAGATCCTGCGGTATAACTTCTTTCCCATAAGGATTGAGCCCCGTAACCTCAAAGCCCTCTCCTTGGGTTGGAATATGGTTTGTGGCCTTACTCCCCCTTCCTCACAGAAGAGCAGAGAAGCAGAAGAGCCAGGAAGGAAGACTTTAATGTGGTAATGAGGAACCGATCAATTGCTGCCCCAGAGGCTATGCATCTGAAAAGGACTGTTAAGTACCTTGGCACTGGGGATGCTTTTTGCCTAAAGACCATCGGGATCCTCAGAGATACGCTCTCAACCTTTAGGATACCAACTTCTCAAAGAAGACCCCAGTCCTTGGCCCAGTGGGGTCTGTTCAGGACTCTGAGAAAGCAGTTTTGGCCCTTTCACCCTTCATTTCCAGCAAGATTCTTGGGCTGCCAACTTTGAAGATGTTACCACCGACCCCCTGCTTGAAGGCTGCATCCACTCAGCTGTTCCCCTTCTCTCTTGTTAATCCCTGCTGATTCTGTTGATGTTGGCACATCCTGGGGCCTCTGTCTTTTAGAATGCTGATTCATCCAGAAAGCATCTGCTGGAGGTAACAGCCTTGTCACATGTTTCAAGTCAAAGAAGGATGTGTTGGAGGAGAGGGAAAGCTTTCATTTGCTCTCGTATAATCAACCCAAAGGTCAGCATCACCGCGAGGACTTAGACTGGAAAATTAGTTTTAGAGATTGAGCTCAAGAATGGCTTCCAGCTGCAAAAACAGCTAACACACACCCCCTGTATGTGTGTGGACGGTACAGGCGGCCTCTCCCTGTGGTTGTACCCATGCCCTTTCTCCTCGTTCTCCTAAAGACCTCTCTTGGATCCTGAGAGTTTCTGGCTCCTTGTGAGGTCCTCAGGGAGGCCAGAGCACATGCAGAAACCCTGCTGTTTGGCCAGAGCTCTGAGGGCCCCGGCCAAATACAAAAGCAAGCCAATTTTACAAACAACGAGTTAATAGTCCCTCCTGGGTTGCATCATACTATTAGTGATAACTAATCAAATGCTTCATTTAGTCAAATCCTGTTGGACTTTTTGTTCTGAGTGCTTTTCAGGGATCAGCCTTTCTCTGACCCTGGTAAGTAGCCAAAGAAAAGTTGATGCATGGAAAAGTTACAAGATTTGCACAAAGGCCCACAAGAGTTGAACACACCCAAGCTAAACAGAGATTCTGAGCTATCGGCTTTCGGATTCTACATTAATCTTTTTAGGTGGCTGCTTGAGCCTTCCTGCATTGCTCAAGTCCTTCTCTCTTTGCTGGATGGAGTGGGTTCAATTTCTGTTTGTTTGGAACATAAACGACGTAGGCACTTTCCTCATGTACCTCATGCCCCCTTCTCTTTAGAAGGAGAATACACCAGTGATGTGTCAAGATCTTGAGTGTATGATCTGGTACAAGGAAACTTAATGTTTGGTACACCTTACTCTCAAATGCATGCTATTCCATGATGGTCATACTGTATCGTTTTCTTCCGGCTCTTTCCTTTTCAGAAAAGTTGTCTGAACTCTGCCTCTATCAATCTGCTCCAATCTGGGTCCCACACTGCTCCTCTGAGATAACTCCTGCTCTTACAAACTGCATATTGTTTGTATCAATAGACGTGTTTTTGTCCTCATCTTTATACACTTCTCAAAAGCATCCAACACTAATGACTACTTGTCACATCCAGGAACACTAATAATATTTAGCATCCAGGACACTGCACTGTCATTCCTCCAACCACTCTGCATGCTCCTTAGCCTCTGGCCACCCATGAGTCTCTGGGCAACCACTGAATGTTAAATTCCATGAGAATCTCTATACTCTTTCCCTAAGTGACCCCATCCACACTCAGAACTTTAATCACCGGCTGAACACTGAGAACTCATAAATCTATCCCTTGGGCTCCCCTCTGTGTTCCTGACCCTACTATATAACTTCTCTTGATTGTTCAAATGCATCTCCAACTCTACATATACTGAATTGATTCAGGATGTTTCAGTCTGTGTTCTGTTTCTTTCTGTCTCAGGGTCTTTGCGCATACTCGTCCTTCTGCTTGCTTTTCCTACCCCTTATTCTAGATAACATCTTATTTTCAGATTGTACTTTCCATGGAAATTCAGGGAAGCTTTCTTAGGTTCCCTAGGAGATAAGTTTTAATTCTGCCCGTTTCACGTGCTGTGTATTTTCCAAGATGGCTGCAACAATACCCCCTCCCCCATCCCTCAGGTTCTTCGCAAGGTGACATTGAACACTCCTGCCATCAAGGGAGCTCTGCACTCTCCCCCCCTTTATCAAGGTGGGTCTGTGGCTATGCCGGAAGTGATCAAGGTTAGGTCATAGGAAGTGATACAGCTTTGTCTAGTCTCTCTCTCTCTCTCTCTTTTTTTTTTTTTTTTTTTGAGATACTCACTCTTAGAAGCCGGCAACTGTGATGTACAGAAGCCACATGAAGGTTTCGCATAGGGGTGTGCCACCTGACAGCTCAGATGAGACCCCAGTCAGCAGCTAGCGCCAACTGCTGGACAGGGGAGTGAGGAAGCCTTCAAAATGACTCCAACCGCAGTCACTGTATGACTGCAACTATATGAGAGACCCTGAGCAACCCCTGCAACTGTAAGATAAATGGTAGTTGTTATTTTAAGCCACTACCTTTTGAGATCATTCGTGATGCAGCAGTAGATAATGGAAACACGTGCTTCTGAGCATGGACCTATTATCGTACCTATTTGTGTGAGTCATTTGAATCTACCATAGTGTTTATCTATTTGGGTAAATATTTGTATTTGACTGACACCTGTACTCCCCGACAGACTACGATTCCTTTGATACAAGTAGGGACAGTGTCTGATTTGCTCATCATTGTCTTTATAGCACTAACAAAGAGTACATGGTAGGTATTCCAAAAACACTTTTTAAGTAAACGAATGAATTCCTATTTGCACTAGGTTTAGAAACTCTGACACATGAGAGCTTAGCTGAACACTTTAATACATTCAATTGTGCAATTTCTTAATACTTATTTGAGGTGACATTTCTCACTATAAAATTAATTACTCAAAGCATGAGGACTGATGATTTAACATTCATTCATCAAACATGTAACTATATAAAAAGGCACTTTGGAAATATCAGGAGTTACACCACAGGGTTTCTGCACTTTAGTCGCTCCCACATGGAACACTTCAAGAATTTACCAGAGACTACTGGCATTCAGGGTTTCCACATTCCCTGTGTTTATTTTTGTGAGACATTACTGAGACACTTACTTGAGTTTTAAAGGTTTAGATCCTTAGCTGTTCAGTGAATGGCTCTTGACTCTCCAGCATCTACATCCCCATAGACTTTTGTTTATTGTCTGGTAATGTTCTTAAAGTGATTCAGCCTGTGTCTTTGTGGCATTAACTTGTAGGGTGGTCACATCCAGGAATCACTTGACTACCGAAATGTGATTAGGGCAAAAGCTGGGAAGGCATATAGAAATATTTGCATTTGATGGGGTGCCTGCCTGGCTTAGTCAGTAGGGCATGCGACTCTTGATCTTGGGGTTGTGAGTTTGAACCCCATGTTGGGTATAGAGACTGTTTAAAAAAAATAAAATCTTAAAACAAAGAAATATCCATATTTGATGTTTCAGTGGGTTAGAAGAGTTTGTGAACTCGGAGCATGTGCTGGGTGACACTATGGGTGGTGTGGTCAATGAGACGTCAGGATGGACTGGAGGTGTCAGGAAAGCCATTATGGAGCAGGTGCAGCTCAAGGCAGGTTTTGAAGAATGGAGGCTGGGAACAATGTGACCAGAAACATGGAAGTGGGCATGTGCATTGCAATAAAGACGGGAGCAGAAGGGTCATGGAAGGGGACAGTGGGAAAAGCAGCGGGAGGGGATAATCAGAGCCAACGTTATATAGGTTCTTGAAGAGCAGACTAAAAGCTATGTACTTGATCCTAGAGCCTAGGACTTATAGGTGAGTGATGCTTAAGGAGACTGCAATGTGGCTTCCCGGGGTTGTGAAAAACACCTGCTTCTGTAAAGCCTGATTTGCAGCACCCTGCGGGGGCTGTCCTTCTTGTTTCTTTCCTTTTCCAGGATCCCGTCTGTAGTTAAATAGTAACAAGCCCTTGTGACCGATAGGCATATGTTGTTTCTCTGAGTGGGTTGGAGCAAAAGAAAGAAAATGAAAAGATTGAAATTATCTGTAATGCAATCTGTGTCTATCCATTTAGGTTTTTTTTTTTTTTTTTTTTAAAGCATGAAAGTCATATGTCCAAGGCAGACTCTGAGGAAGTTGACTATGGCAGTGAGTGCCAGGAGTAAGAAGGGCAACCCACAGGCAGAAGCTGATTCCTCAAACACTGTTGATCGCTAATCAATATCCATTTTCTACATCTTCACTGCTGGCAGAGCCCCAGTTTTGTGCATTTCTTGCTCCACAAGATTTAGAGGAATTTGACCCCGTCACCTGCTCCAAAGGCAAATCCTACTTGTCCTAAGCCGATTGTGCCAGCTTCCCAGGGATCCATTAATGGGTGTGCATGTGACACAGTAGGACACTAAGATGTGAGGGGATATCAGAAAGATTTCTTTACTTCTTCTTATAAATCATGTTCCCTAAAAAGCAAGCTCTGAGAAAACAATGAACAGGCAGGAAGTTCACAAAGGAGTGCACTTAGGATCAACACCTGTGGGACGAAAGAGAGGGCAACAAGAAGGGGCAGAGGGAGAAGTTCAGCTGTGATATTGTCTCTAGGAAGACCTCAGCCACCACAACAAACAACTCTGAAGATGGTCTTGTAGAGTTGTTCTGAGTTAGGGTGAGGAGGCTGTGCCTTCATACGCTCATGACACACAGTTACTGGATATTGGCCACTCCCAGGAAGGGAAGGTGGGCATGAATCAGGCAGTTATCATCTACAAAGAGCATTTCCAAAAAGGGCCGACAGCTGCAGGCTCTCCAGTCCTGATATTGCCAGCATTTCTCAGCATCCACTATACTCCTAAAAGAATCATAAGACAAGAGAAGTTCCTCTCTTTCCACGGATGTTGTTATTTATGGATGTGATGCCTAGAATGTGTCAGCCATTTTGCGACCAGCTTGTGACTAGAGCCAACATATGGACACGGGGAAAATGAAGAGAACTGTAAGCAACACAGAACCAGAACCCAGATCCATGGTGCCTGGAGCCTACCTGTAACTCTGGCCTGCTTGATATAGGTGGTAATAAATGTCCTTATTGTTTGCATCAGTTGAGCTAGGATTTTCTCTTGCATGCATCCTTAGCATCCTAGCCAAGGAGGGATAGTTCAAGCAACAGAGGAAAAGGCTCAGAAAACATATAAAGAATGGGGAAGAAGGTATAGGTACAAGAAACATTACAAAGAAAGCATCAGTAAAATCTATATCCTAGCAGCATATAAGGTAAAAGGGTGACTTTTTTTTTTACCGTAGCCACAATCTTGTTTTTGGAATGCCCAAATAAATTAGATGGGTCAAGCATTCCATCTTTAGTAGACATGTCTTATGATAGACCAACACCCCTTCCAAATGGTACCCCAATTTCTTTCTGGGAAACTACATCTCCCTTTTATAAAAAATCTATTGGGGTGAGAAATCCAAATGGCTCCCTTTCCAACTATGGATACCCAAAGGGTTTCAGGCGGTAACATCCATTTGATTCTTCCTTATTTCCCCAATACAGTGTAAGGCAGGCACCATTTCTTTGTCATTTGGACCCTGAATCTATAACAAGTGACAGAAAAATGACAAAATGGTTGGGGTTTTATTTTTTAACCCAAGAGCAGTGCCTTGACGATTCCTATGATGTGTGACGATTCCTATGATTTCCCCGTGCACCCCATCCCCATCCAAAGCGACCCTCCTTTTCCTTCTTACCAAATCCTTTCTTTCTGCCTCCCTGTTGATACTGTGCATTTCTGACACCCTAATCACATTCCACCAATATCCAGTCTCTTTTACCCTAGAGCTCCCGAACTTTCCCTAGACAGTGGGATTCCCAGCTCACGATGATACTTTCTCCCTTGCAATTTGGTGTGGTCATGAAACTAAGTTTTGGTCATCAGAAGTAAGTAGAAGTAATGTATGCTATTTCTACTTGTCTGCTCACAATGGAAGGTTCATGTGCTCTCTTGAGCCTTTGCCTATATTCTTGGCTGGGAGATGAGAACTGGGCAGCCATCTCCTATGAAATAAATGGGAGCCCTATACAGAGGATTGTACAGCAGTTTTCTTAACCTTGGACAGCACAATTCTGAACTGTGATCTGAGAGAGAAATATACACCTTGAATAAGCTACTGAAAAAAGGGCTTCTGTTGCAGCATCTTATCATGTGGCCCAAGTGACACAACTTACAATAAGTTTTTAATTTATAATCAAACTTATCTGATATGCCTAGGATATCAGTGTTAAAAATATGGGCATATTAACAAAATTCAAGCTTTTGTGGGATTTCCCAGCCCAAATATTGATGGACATGAAATATTTAAATATTTCTGCAGCCAAGAGAAGCTGCTGCAGACACTGGGATATTTATAGCGTAAGACAGGAAGAATCATGGTATTTGTGTTTCCATAAGACGAAGGAACCATTTTCATCTTGGATCCAATTTAGAAATTATTTTTCCTGCCAGAGTTGAACTTGGATAAAATTCTCTTTCACCATTGTGGGGCAGAAGCCATAGGAAGAGAAAACTGAGTTTCCACTGAACAGAGAATGGAGCCACAGCACAGAGAATATGATCTCATTTCCAGAGTTGTGCAATAAAAGCAATGGGCTTTTATGCAGTGTTGGAGGGGATGAACCTGCCTACATCTTAGGACTTTGAAGTAAACTTTGAGCAATTACTCAATGTAGACATAATTATCTATAAATTTTCTCAAAGACCCTATGGCACAGACATTTATTGATCACCAAATATCTACATTCTCCCCTACATTTTCTAGCCTGCTTGCAATTAAGTGGAACCATGGGCTGATTCTGGCTGTGAGAAATGTGATACATCATTCCTAGGCTTTAGCACTTAACAGCCAACACGTATAGTTACAAGTCTTCCTACAAAGAAAATTCCAGGCCCAGCTGACATTATTGCTGAATTCTAACTAACATTTAAGGAAGAAATAATAACAATTCTCATAAACTCAGAGAAAACTGAAGAGGAAAAGATATGTCTCAACTCATTCTATGAGGCCAACATCGCTCTGACAGTGAAACCAGACAAAGATATTAAAAAAAAAAAGAGAACTGTAGAGTAATTTCCCTCATGAACACAGATATAAAAATTCTTTAAAATTTAGCAAATTGAATCAAACCATATGTAATGTAAAAAGTACAATACATAATGACCAATTGGAGTTTATCCTAGGAATACAAACTAGTTTTGACATCCACAATTCAATCAACGTATTTCACCACATTAACACACCATAAAAGAAAAACTATACGATAATCTCAATACACACAGAAAAAGTACTTGACAAAATTCAATATCCCTTCCTGGTAAAAAAAAAAAAAATCAGCAAACTGAGACTAGAAAGAAACTTCTTCAACCCAATAAAGAACATTCACAAAAGAATTTCAGCTAATATCATACTTAGTGACAAATGACTAAATGTTTTCCCCCTGAGATTATGATGTCCACACTTGCCACTCAACTGGATGCTCAATATTGTAATGTAAGTGCTAACCAGAGCAATCAGGCAAGAAAAGGAACTAAAACTTTCAGACTGTGAAGAAGAAAAAAGCAAAACTTTGTACTCAAAGATGAAATAATTGTCTATGTGGAAAATCAAATGGAATCTGGGAAAAAGCTATTAGAACTAATAAATGAGTTCTTTATACTATACACTATATAAACAATTAAAAATTGAAATTTAAATATACCACCATTTGCCATAGCATTAAAAATATGAAAGATTTAGGGATAAATTTCACCAAAGCTGTGTAAGATCTAAATACCAAAACCATACAATATTGTTCAGAGAGAAATTAAAGTTCATGGATCAGAAGCCTCGATACTGTTAAAATGTCAGTTCTCCCCAAACTGATCTACCCATTAAACTCAATCCAAATCCAAATCTCAGGAGGCTTTTTAAATAAAAATGAACAGACTGATTCTAAAATTAACACTGAAAGGCAAAGAACCTCGAAAACCAAAAACAACTTTGAAAAAAAAGAACAAATTTGAAGAAATAACACTCCTTGACTTCAAGATTTATTAAAAATCTGTATTAATGAACATAGAGTGGTATTGGCATAAAGGCAGACAAATAGAGAAATGGAACAGACAAAATCTAGAAATAGGCCTGCCCTTATAAGGTCAATTGATTTGTGACAAAGGTGCTAAGGCAATGCAGTGGAGCAAGGGTAGTCTCCTTAACAAATGGTGCTGGAATGAGGAAACATTCATGTCAATAAAAAAAGAACTTTGATCCATACCTCACACTAAAGACAAACGTTAATTCAAAAAGAACCGTAGTCCCTAATGTAAAACATAAAACTGTAAAATATCTAGAAGGAAACATAGGAGAAAACCGTTGTGACCTTGGGGTAGGCAAAAATTTCTTAGATACTACACCAAAAGCACAATCCATAGAGAAAAAAAATGTTAAATACAACTTCATCAACATTAAAAACACTTGCTCTTTAAAGATAGTGTGAGGAAAATTCAAAGACAAACCCCAGATGGAGAGAAAACTTTTGCAAATCACATATTTAGCATATGTAAAGAACTGTCAAAACTAAAGAAAATAACCTCTCAAATTCATAAAAGACAGTTCATCAAAGTAGATATATGGAGGGCAAATAAGCACAGAAAAGATACTCAACATCATTAGGGAAATTCAAATTCAAACCATAAAGAGATCAACTACATTCCTTTCAGAATGACTATAATTTAAAACACTGGCCATATATACCACGTGTTGGCAAAGATGTGGACAAACTGAAACTCATTCACTGCTGGCGGAAATGTAAAATGGTTTAACCACTTTGGAAAATACCATAGTGGTTTCTTAAAAAGACAACCACATACCTACCATAAGACCCTACCATTCCATTCAGAGTAATTATGCCAAGTGAATTCAGCCAGACCAAAAAAAAAAAAAAAAAAAAAGGGGCGCCTGGGTGGCGCAGTCGGTTAAGCGTCCGACTTCAGCCAGGTCACGATCTCGCGGTCCGTGAGTTCGAGCCCCGCGTCAGGCTCTGGGCTGATGGCTCAGAGCCTGGAGCCTGTTTCTGATTCTGTGTCTCCCTCTCTCTCTGACCCTCCCCCGTTCATGTTCATGCTCTGTCTCTCTCTGTCCCAAAAATAAATAAACGTTGAAAAAAATTAAAAAAAAAAAAAAAAGAGTACATATTGCATTATTCCATTTAGGTAAATTTTAGAAAATGCAAACTAATCTGTAGTAACAGAAAACCTATCATTGATTGTCCTGAGGGAGAATATGGAGAAGGGTGAAAAAGAGAGGTTGAAAGAGGCATAAGATCATTATACGGAGTGTGGATATATACACACACCCATCCACACATGTCAAAACGTGTCAAATTGTACATTTTAAATATGTGCCATTTATTTTACTTCAATTATATCTCAATAAAGCAATGTTTTGAAAAGTGCTGTAGGGTAAAGATCAGATTAAGGGTGTGGCCCTCAATAAAATCTCTCTCTTGTGTAAAATTACTAAAGGAAACGATCTGATTAAGATTATGGCCTTCTCTGTCCTATATTCCTTTACCATTAAATCAAAAGAAAGAAAAAGATGGGGAATTTAGAAAACAGGAAAAAATGCTCCATATCTGTTAACTATGTCCCCAAATGAACTGTGGGTGTGACCGCAACACAGAATTAATTACAATATGTTAATAAATCTACTAAGTTTTTACTAAGTTTATTTTTTAGGTGTATAGTTCAGTGATGCTTAGTATGTCACAAAGTTGTACAATTGTCACCATGATCTAATTCCAGAACCTTTTCATCATTCCAAAAAGAAATATCATCCCAGGTAGCAGTCACTTCCTTTTTGCCTGCTCCCAGAAGCCACTAATCTGTGAGCTTTTGTATCTGACTTCTATCACTTAGCATGTTTTTGTTTTTGTAAGTCTTCCAAACCCTGCATGTTTTTATTCTTATTTTTGTTTCAAGTTTTTATTTCAATTCTAGGTAACTTAGTGTACTGTTTTAAGGTTAATCCACATTGTAGTATGTGTCACCACTTCATTCTTTTTCATGGCTAAATAATATCTCATTATATGGATATACTACATTTTATTTATCTGTTCATCTACTGTTAAGTCGGTTATGTTTTTAAGAGTCTTGTTCTGCTCAAGAAGCTACAGGCCTGAGCAATACCAAGCAAAACAAAACAAGCCTTTGACTATGTAAGACTTAAAACCAATCTTCTAATTTTAATTTTAATCCCCAATCTTCTAAAGGCAACTGAGAAATCTATACAGATTTTAAGGAGGGCATATAGATGTTCTTCAACAGCTACTTCAGATGTGGCAAGGAGTGTTATAGGAAAGGAAAAACCTCCAAAGAGCAGATTCAGGGACCACAAAGAACAGTAGACAGTGGTGTTACTCCAAGAGAGAAAATCAGGGCCTGATCCAGAATGTCCTTCATTCTCAGCATAGGGGAGGCCTCCAATCATCTGCAAAGCAGAGTTTTGAAATTGCTACATCCTACTGACTTCTGTGTGTCTCCCTTTTTCCCCTTTCCAAATAGGAGTGTTTATTTTTGCCCTTATACATCAGATGTATGTTGGAGAGTAATCTGGATAATTTACCTTTTTTGTTAGTCTTTTAGACCAAGTAGAACCAAGACTGGTCCAGATGTAGTCACCACATATCACCCAGAGATGCAGGATTATGAGCTAGATTCACTGAATAGATGGGACTTTAGCGGCCTCCCTTGGAGAATGGTGGAGCCTGTTCTGTGTGTGGGAATGTTTTAGATCAGGTTGTCTAGAAGTAGAGTCTAAGATTCTTGTTCAAGTGATTTATTGGGAGCATGTTCTTAGGATAAAGGAATTTAGGGAAGAAGGATAGAGCAGGGGGGAAATCTAAGCATAACTGTGGTATTAGGTATAGAAGAGATTCACTGTGATCCTATGGGAGACCTCTGGAGCACTAGGATTAGCTACCCTGATGCAAGAGAAATGGCCTTTGGAACCCTATGTCATTCAATCACTGGCTGAGGTCCACTCCCCAGGGATAGAAGGTCCACTCACTTTCTGTTCAAAGAGGCTTCCCTTTGGCCAAGGGCAACTTTCCAAAAGAGAGAGAAGCTGTGAGCCGTTGGCCAACACCTAGAGCAGCTAGGGATGTGTCCATCTGCCTAATGAAAGACATCAAGGTGGGGCACCAGTAGCATCCAGTATAGGGAAGTGGAAAGCATTAAGAATATTTGGTAAACAGAAGTGTGAACTGTGGACTATGGCAGAGACATTTACTGCTTATTGAGTATCCATATATTTCTCTACATTTCCAGATTCCCTTTATGGTTAAATGGAGTCGGATGGCCAAAGGACTTGAAGAAGTAACATTTGTCATTTTCAAGCCAAAGCATTTAAGAGTCTGATAGTCCCCCTCCCTCTGTCTCAGCAACAGTGAAGCTCAAGTGTTAAGATGTCAGCATCTCCATTGGCCTATGTCCCTGAGTGATTCTGGGGAGCAGAGCCACCCCATCGCCCACCTTGTTGACTCACATTGGACTTAGAATCTGAGCTCAAAATAAACCTTTGTTAGGTTAAGCCACTGGTTTTGAGGTTAATTCATTAACATAGTATAAGTGAGTTTGTCCATTAGCGTTCAATTAGGAAAGCAGAACTCCTATAATTGATATGGCATTTGGAAGTTAGACCTTAGACAGCTATGGGATCTGGTGAGGTGCTATATGTCTCTGCATCTGGTGATGAGCCCAAGGTCATTACAGGTATCAGGGTTAGAAGGAAGAAACACTGAACTTGAAGAGGAAGAGAGCAAGGACACACTGGAACCCACAAGGACAAAGCCAAAATCATCTGTTCTCACCATCTCAAATTTAATGATGTGGGGAACCTGCAGAAGTTGGCACCTTTTGTCAAGGAGCCGCATAAGCATCTGGCCCGGAACTTGAAGCTGAGGAAGATCCTGCAGGACTTGAGGAGTCTACAGGCCCAGAATCTGTTGTCCCAAGCCCGCATATCAGCAGCAATGTATGAACTCTGCAGTATTGCCTGGCACCTTACACTGACCTTCAGAGAATAATGGCCGCTGCCTCATCTTTACCTTCTAGAATCTCTTGTGGCCCACCAGAAACCAGAACCACACAAGGAATGAAATTCTGGGAAACATAGTCCCAGGTTAACAGCGAGGTTGACACAAGACAAAGTCAACACATGTGGCCTAACTTAATACAGGCCTTAATGGAGGGGGCAATGTGATACCCAGAAGGGGGCTTGTCAGTGGAACCTGAGTGACAGACAAAATAAACTAAAATAGGATCAAAACAAAGACCATTTTCTTAGTTACACCTGGCGAAGGATAGTCATCAATTCTCAGAGAGAGAACAAAAATACATATTAATGCAGGGAATGCAAAACAGTGTTATACTTTACATAATTTACAGTGGCTAAAAGCACAAGTTTTGTAAAGTCAGAAACCCATTTACAAGTTGTGTGTGCTTATGTGAATTATCCTCTCTGTGACTCATTTCTACATCTGAAAATGGGGATAATAAAACTCTTCTTATAGGCTTGTTGGTAGGATTAAATGAATTAATAAAGAGAAGGCACTTAGAGCAGTGTGTGGTATGTAAGTGCTTATTAAGTGTTGTATATCATCCTGCTTTACCTTCACAATAAAATATATACATTTATTTTTATTTTTTGAAATATATTTTTAACTTCATTTACTTATTTTCAGAGACAGAGAGAGAGAGAGTGTGTGTGTGTGTGCTTGAGGGCAGAGAGAAGGAGACAGAATCCTAAGCAGGCTCTGCACTGTCAGCACACAGCCCAACGCGGGGCTCGAACTCACAAACTGTGAGATCATGACCTGAGCTGAAACCAGGAGTTGGACACTTAGCAGACTGAGCCACCCAGGTGCCCCTAAAATATATACCTTTATGATTTTCAGTAAATTTCTAGGTTGTCTTCATGAAGTTCTGGGTGAAATGCTTCTTCCATGTGTTATGTATTTCTCTGCCTGATAGTTGTAGGCAAGATTCTGGTATCCACAATAGGGAAAACCAAGTCTGTAGTCTCTCTTGCAGAATGTTTCCCATTCAAGAAAGTTTCTGATACAATATGCACCTCATGAACATGAATTATTCTCCTTTCTATACATTTATATGTCTCATCAACACAGGACTGCTGGCGTAGAAAAATAATATATATTCACGTTCCATGAATAATCAGAGCAAAAGCAAAAAACCATCTACTTTTTAGGAAGCTCTTCTAAATTCCGCCCTGTGTGGTCAATCAAGATTTCTCAGGTAAATAAAGTCAAGGTATTCAAGCAAGTGCAACTGTGGTTTATCAGACTCAATTCTAGATCTGGGATGATTTTTACTGGAATGCGTGTGCATGTACGTGTGCGTGTGTGTATGTGTGTATAAGACAGGCTGTTACCAAATCTGAGTTTGTATTTAGTAGATTTTCACAGCCAGTTTGGTTGATTGTATTTTGTTTAAATGTTATTTGAAAACATTCAGTACCTTTTTGGGGGTAAGCCAGGGGCGCCATGATTGTATAAGACCTCACTGGGCAAGGAAGTTTATAATAGAACCATCTCTTTTTTATAAATGAGGTGTGGCTGAGCCTTTCCAGTTGTTGTTATCCAGAAGAAAAAAAAAGTCTTCAATGCCATGTAAAAATATCATGAAGTTGTATGCTATTGAGTCTCATGTCTGAGTTCTTTCCAGGGTCTCTAGGGTACTGAGAAGACTCTTCTCTGTCAACTGCTGGTCATGGATGATTCCATGCCATGGTTCACAAAAGGGGTTCAATCGACCCTCTTATCTCTCTTTAGTGGGATCCATAAAGAAAAATGTTCTCCCAAGATCCTCTCTCTTTCTGGCCACATTGTTCAACTTAAACTAGATCAATGTGGATTTTTAAAACTGATGGATGACTGTGGCAGACTTCTGTTTACTAACAGAAGCCCAATTTTTAGCTAGGTACATTGCTTCCCAGAATAAAGGACTACATTCTATGCCCTCTTTTGTTGAAATCAAGTTTTAGCCAATAGGATTTGGTGGAAGTGGTACATGCAACTTTGAAGGAATTTCTTTAAAGGAGCTGACTCACTTTGCGGGGAGAGCCTTTTTGCTTTCCTTCCGTTCTCTTTCCTAGACTGCATATATAATGGCTGGAGCTTTGGCATCTACCTTGGAACATGGGATGACCTTAAGGACAGAAGAAGCCACATGGTGAGAATGGCTGGACAAAAAGGATGGTCCTTGATCCCTGATGACTTTGTGGAGCTGTCACATGAATGACATTTGAATGAATGACTGTCTACCTGTGATCTGGTTTTATGCAAGAGAACAAACATTTGTGTTTTTAGGCACCGTATTCGGGTTTTGACTAACAGTAGTTAAATGCAGTTCTTGAATACATTTAGGAAATCTTAGAAGGTTATTAGGAATATGCTTTTTACCTCTTGGCTCAGGCTTTTGCCTGGATGGTGTTCCCTGTGGATCCTCCTTTGGGTCCTAATCTAGCTTTCCTACCTCAGGCTGGTGACAACTGATTAAATTCACATGGCCATTGAATTCTCCCCCCCCCCCATATGATTGCTTCAGCCCTTCCCACAGGAAGAATTTTACCCCCGGTTTCCTTCAAGCACTGAGCAGTATCTTTGATTTAAGCCAGTAGACCTGGACAGAGATCAGATACTGGTTCCAGAGCAGTCTCAGTTTTACGAATGAGGATGAGTCCAGATCATCCAATTCTAGTTTAAATACCTCATCAGTGAAAACTGCAAAGTGGATGGCCCATTTAACTGTGCCACCTACTGTGTCCATTTAGGTCCTCTGAAAAGCAGATGCCAATATGGAATTAAATGTGCAAGAGATTTATTGGGGGTAATACCTGTGAAGAAAAAAGGGAAAAGGATGAAGAGGCACAGATTTGCCAGTAAGAAGTGATGGACTCGGTCTGTAACAGATGGGGAAAATCCCAGCTTTGCTAGCCCAAGGCTGAGGTCCTGGTTTGAAGTGAATTTTGACGATAGCCAGTTATTTAATGGGGAGACCCAGGAAATCAGAGAAACACAGGAATGCTGAGATAGATTCTCCATACCCCCTCCGTGGGCTTCCAAACTAAAAAAACATTGGGGAGGGCCAAATGATCCTGGAGAAAAGTGGAAGCCAAGGGAAACATGACAACTGGCTACAGCTTTGAATGCATTCCTTAACCATGCACAGTTCACTCAGCAAAGGGTGGAAGTGTTATGAGCTCAGTTGTTAGAACACAACTTAAGCCAAATTAATTGGCTAGACACTAAGCTACTCAGACCCAGAGTTAACCTTTAGAAAGTTGGGCTAAAATGTAAAAATAAGACGTAAAACTCTGAACAAAGATGTCACCAGCTGCATACTGGGACTAAGGTGGGAAGGTAGGGGTTGTGGGGAGGTAAAGACAGATCCTGCCGTTTAAATTCAGACAAGTTACTAAACACCGAACAAACAAAGCAACCAGACAAAGAAACACTCAGAGAAATAAAATAATCCAGAGTTATTGTAACATATAAAATATTACCTGAAATGTCTACTTTTAAACCAAAATTTACTAGACATACAAAGATTTTGCAAAGTAACCCACACTCAGGAAAAAAGTAGTCAATAGAGGCTGACTCTGAGTGGACCCAGATGTTGGATTTAGCAGAGAATGTCTTCAAACACTTTAGCGAGTGTTATAAATTTGTTCAAGGAATTGAAGGAAACTATGCTTGACAAATTAAAAGAATGTTAATAATGAGTTAACAAACAGGGAATCTCAACATAGAAAAAAATCATAAAAACCAAATGAAAATTCTAGAGCTGAAAAGTACAATAACGGAAATGAAAAATGTAACAAAGCTGTTTAAAATATCATTTTGGTCAATTGCTTTCAGCTCTCTTTTTTTGGCAGTTGTAGAGGATAAATTTTTAGCCTTCCTACTGAGACAAAGAGTATTTTTTAAAGGCAGAGAAAATTATTGTCAAATGTTGTTATTTATATTTCTACTGCTTTTTTTCCTGAAAATATTTTGAGGTGGTAAATAATTGTTGAAATAGAAACACAATTTTCTTATATGGTCAATTAATCTATAAAAAGGAGGCAAGACTATACAGTAGGGAAAAGACAGTGTATTCACCAAACAGCGCTGGGAAAACTGGATAGCTAGATGCAAAAGAACGAAACTGGACCATTTTCTAACACCATACATAAAAATAAACTCAAAATGAATTAAAGACCGAAATGTGAGACCTGAAACCATAAAAATCCTACACAAGAACACAAGCAATGTCTCCAACATTGGCTGTAACAACATTTTTCTAGGTATGTCTCCTAAAACAAGGGAAACAAAAGCAAAAATAAATTATTGGAACTACATCAAAATAAAAAGCTTTTATACAGTGAAAGAAATCGTCAATAAAATGAAAAATCAGCCTACTGAATGGGAGAAGATATTTACAAATTATATATATGATAAGGGGTTAATATCCAAAATATATAAAGAACTCCTACAACTCAACACCAAAAAACAAATAATCTAATTTTAAAATGGGCCGAGGACCTGAATAGACATTTCTCCAGAGAAGTCATCCAGATGGCCAACTGACACAGGAAAAGGTGCTCAACATCACTCATCATCAGGGAAATGCACATCAAAACCACAAGGAGATATCTCGCACATCAGAATGGTAGAATCAAAAAGACAAGCAGTAGTAAGTGATGACAAGGATGTGGAGGAAGGGGAACCCTCTTGCACTGGTGGTGGGAATGCAAACTGGTGCAGCCACTCTGGAAGACAGTGTGGAGGTTCCTCAAAAATTAAACATGAGATACCATATGACCCAATGATTCTACTCCTGGGTATTTAACCGCAGAAAGCAAAAACACTAATTTGAAAAGATACATGCACCCCTATGTTTACAGCAGCACTATTAATAATAGCTAAGATATGGAAGCAACCTAAGTGTCCACTGACAGACAAATGGATAAGGAAGATGTGACACGTATACACAGTGGAATATTACTCAGCTGTAAAAAAGATGAGATTGTGCCATTTGCAACAACATGGATGGACCTAGTGGGTATTATGCTAAGTGAAATAATTCAGATAGAGAAAGACAAATACCACGTCATTTCACCCATATTTGGAATCTAAACAAAACGAAACAAATGAATAAACAAATAAATAAAAAGCAGAATCGGACCTATAAATGCAGAGAGCAACCTGATGGTTGCCAGAGGGGAGGGGGTGGGAGAAGGCACAAAATGGGTGACGGGGAGTGGGAGATCCGGGCTTCCAGTTATGGAATGAATAAGCCATGGGAATATAAAGCACAGCATAGGGAATATAGCCAATGATATCGAAATAGCGTGGTATGGTGACAGATGGCAGCTACACTCGTGCTGAGCACAGCAGAAGATACAGAGAAGTAGGATCGGTATGGGGGACACTTGAAAGCAGTGTAACACTGTATATCAACTATACTCAAGTTTAAAAATAAAAAAAAAATGGTTAGGACTTACCAACTTCCCTATCATTGCCCTTTCCAACTCAGGGCTAAGCAGAGAAAGCCAAATACGCTCTTCAACACAACCGCTAGGATGCCCCACTTCTTGTTAGCCTACCCAGGGCTTTCCCATGCCACCAACTTCTAATTAGAGCATACCTGAAGCCTTCCATTTTTTTCACCATCAAGCTTTTCCACTTCTTACCTATCTGTGTCTGCCAAATGCGAGTGGCCATGGCTGACTCTCTTGCTACACCAAGCTGTGAGCAAATAGCTCCCCTTCGTTTAAAAATAAATACAGAAGCCATTTTCCAACTCCATCGAGCCTTACACAAATGTAAGAACTCTCCCTGCAGTAGATTTTGGGAGGTCAGATTTTTACCCTAAGATTTAGAGGATTTGGCAGGCTATTTGATCATTGGTAAAATCATTTATATTACTTTAAGAAACTTGGACACGGCAGGCAGTTGCTTAAAGGAAAGTGTATTTGTATTACGAAACCAAGTTGCTTCAGCTTTTTGAGCTATGCTCCAATCCAAGTTCAGAGGGAAGGTCCATGTTTCTCTGTATTATTTGGGTTTCATTTCTCTTTCAATCTTGGCCACTTCAATCCCTTCAAGGCCTCTTTTTAAGGTCTCCTATGGTTGGTGAAATGTCACATTTCTTCCAACCTCTCAATTTTCTCTTTCATGATTATTCCCCTTAGTATTGGACACCAACCCTGAGATAGGTACTCTGCTTGGCTCCTTATGAGGATGTAAAATCTACCACGTGGAGAATTTTAAGGAACAAGTGACACAGATCCGCCTCCTAGTCTGACAACAATTTTATCAGTTTATGCATGTATCTTACTCCTTTTCTTATCGCTTCACCTGCACCCTGAGCCCTAGGTCTTACATTTCAACCCTTAATGAAAATAAATTGTTCTGGTTTTCTAAATACGAAATCCTGCCACTAAGAAGTCATAACCCTACGATGTAGTTCTGACATTGGCCTCATGCTGAAGACTGGGGTGTGGTCTTTTGGAGTACTCTCTTTCCTGACTCCTGAAAACACTTACTTGGATGTATTCGTGCATGGAGTAATCCCTTTACTAATGATTATGAAAGATAGGAAAAACACTGTCCAATTATGTTACCCCATTCAGCTTTTCAGGAAGGAGGAGGCATGAAAATCCTTTGCAAATCAATGCAAATGCGTCTGTTACAAACACAGGGAACAGACAAGGTGTATTGTTTGATATTTGGGAACTTCTAAGAAAACGGGATAAATTCCTCTTTCTGTAGATCGTAGACAATTCCTATTCTTCCATTTCCTCCTTTTTCCATGTCTTCCCACACACACAAATGTCACTGGCATCTCTATCACACAACCCAAAGAATCATTTTTTTGAGCACTTAAATGGAAAGTGAAGGAGATATGGGATATTCCATGTGTGTTCTTGGAGCACTTCTATGATGACATCACACTGACCATATCCAGTATATCATACGTGCTAAGATACAGGGTGCATATGTTATGGTTAAGGATATTTTCATATACTGCAAGAATGAATGTGTAACAAGCATTTTTTTTTTCAAGCGCACAACACAGTCTGTGTGGGTGGTAGGAAGGGGGGAAACATCTGTGTGGATCTTCACTGAATATCCTGGAGAACAGAGCCGACAAAACCTAGAAGACGTGCCCATTTGCTGGAGTACAAGGGACACAATCAGGGCTGATGTCAGCAGGTGTTTGTGATCAAAAGCAAGCAGGGAGAGTTCGTACCTTTGTGTAAGGCTCGATGCAGTTGGAAAAGCCAAGTCATGTCATTATATCTGAAGCTAGTATGTACTCAGATCGGCAAAGGGGAATTTGGGATTTGGTTAAATTCCATTATGTATTTTCTAGTATCCCTAGGAACTCACAGTCATGCTTTCGCAACGTGACTGTTTTATGCGGATTTAACTGTCTTCAAAATGAGTTTTAGTCCATAAAAAGTATAAAATATTCCACGGTCCTTCACTCAGGTAACTGTAAACGCACGTGGATATGCCCTCCACTGGCATATACAGTAAACGTATTCAACCGTGGCAGCTTTCTTGTTTTCCTGGGATAACAGTTAGCCTCCATTTCCAATCTACCTTGAAGTTGGGCCCATACCATTGAATGGCAATGGAATGTAGGCAGAAGGGATATGTACAACTTCCAGGCCTGGAGGATGCCAAGGCACAAAGGTGATACCAAAGCCACCAAGTGATAACAGCCAAAGGTCCCTGACTTACTGTGTGAAGCAAGGCCATCCGCTGACCCTTGGTATATTTTGACATGACCAAGAAATAAACACTTATTGGTTATTAAACCATTTAGATTTAGCATTTGTTACAGCAATTAAACTACATAGATTCATGCAACGAGGATCTTTAATAGAAGACAAGGTAGAAATTTCTGATGTCTAATGATCTCACAGTTCGCTTGTGAGAAATAACATTCTGAAGTTTTACAGTAATTGGCCAGTTCTGATCAGTTATTCTCCACTTGATGTATCACGATTGCCTATGGAGTTATTTTTAAAGGCATATCCAGGCCCTGGTCTTGACCTAGTGAATCAGAACCAGGTAAGGGACAAGCAGTTATTATTTTTAAAAACTTCCCTGTGTTTTACATATACTCTTGGCAATGAGGCATTACTCTAAAATAAGACAGACCTTACCTTCAGATTAAGCTAGATTGTCAAGCCTCATGGTTTGGGGAACATATAATTTGACTGAATTGAGTTCTTTAAATTATTTTGATTAAAAAATATTAACATCTAACAAAATTGACTTTTAGATGTACAGTTCTATGAATTTTACACAAGTATCTTTTCAGGTAACACTACCCAAATCAGCATACAGAACAGTTCATCTCTCCAACAAAAATTCACCTTACACTAACTACCCTTTTGTAGTCACACCCTCCCCTCCCCTCCCCCAAAACCCTCGCAACCATCCATCTGTTCCCCGGACGTTTCGAGAACGTCATAGAAATAAAATCATATACAGGTGACCTGGTGAGACTGGTTTCTTTCACTCAGTGTAATGCTTTTGTGATTCATGTCGCTGGCATCTATCAACAGTTTGTCTTTAATGCTGAGTAGTATTCCATCTTAGGGAACTACTACTCTTTGCTTCCACTCACCATGGAAGATAGCGGATGGTTTCCAGGTTTGGGAGATTGTGAAGAGAACTGCTATTAAAGCATTTGTGTATTGGTGTCTGCGTCATCCTAAATTTTCCCCTCTCGAGGGCCATGTTTCTCAACTTCAGTACTGGTGACATTTTGGGATGGGTAGTTCATTTGGGAGGGGCCGTCCTGTGCACTATAGGAAGGTCAGCAGCATCCCTGGCTTCTACCCACTAGATGCCAGCAGCACCCCCACCCCCCACCTCCCTGCCCTCCTGTGACAAATAAAAAAAAAATGTCTCCAAATATTGTCCCCCTAGTGGAGAACTATTGCCTTAGGGAACAAAAACCTGACGAGTATCACTTTTTGTCTTAAAATGCCTTTATTCACCTACATTTCTGAAGCAAATTTTCTCTGGACGTGGAATTCTAACTTGACAGTTGTTTTCCTTCAGCATATTAAAAAAAGTTCATATTATCCTCCAGATTTCATTGTTCCTGTTGACAAGTCAGTTATCAAGTCCTAAGTGTTCCTTTTGAGCTAATGTAACATTCTTTCTGATCACCTGCATAGTCGTACTATGGGTGAAATGAACTCTTGACAGAAAGAAGATCTACTTCTGATAATGAAACCGATGAGGCCACACACATACCCAAAAAGTAGGAAAGCTTTGCTACACACACGATGAGGCTCACTGGGGAGAGCAGGGTGGGCTTCCCGAGCTGGTCTGAGAATGGTTTGAGAAAGCAAGGAAAGAAGAATGGCTTGGGATTTTTGTGGTGGTCAGGGAATGGGGCTGGACTAAGGGTTCCCACCTATAGGCCAAGGTTTGAACTTTGGTCTGATGCCAAAGAAGAGAGCACCTGGGCTTTCTTTACAAAAAAAAAAAAAAAAAGATTTGATTTTTAAGTAATCTCTACACTCAACGTGGGGTTCGAACCCACAACACCGAGATGAAGAGTCACACGCTCTAGTGACTAAGCCAGCCAGGTGCCCCAACACCTGGGCCTTCTTTCTTTAATTTTTTTTTAAATGTTTACTTATTTTGAGAGAGAGACAGAGCGCGAGCAGGGGAGGGGCAGAGGGAGAGGGAGACACAGAACCGGAAGCAGGCTCCAGGTTTTGAGCTGTCAGCACAGAGCCCGACACGGAGCTCGAACTCACAAACTGTGAGATCATGACCTGAACCGAAGCCTGAGGCTCAACCGACTGAGCCACCCAGGCACCCCAACACCTGGGCCTTCTTATCAGCTTTCCCAGATGTGGGGCAGAGGGGAAATAGGGTGAGGTGGGCTTAAAAGTTGTCAAGCAGCATAAAAGATAGGAGCCATACTCTATTATAAGTGTTATAAGGTTTTCTATGAAGTGAACTGGTGTGGGTTTATATTTTCCCTGCTTGAGGTTTGTAGTGCTTCTTGAATTTGGGGGCTAATTTTTGGTCTTGAAAAGTTCTCAGAAATGATTTCTTTAAATAGTACTTCCGTTCTATTTTCTCTTTTCCTTTTGGGATTCCAAATACACATGTATTCAACCTTTTCACAGCACCACAAATGTCTCAATGACTCTTTTGTATATTTTGCATCCTTTTGTCTCTTTGTGCTCCAGTCTGAATATTTCCTTCTGGCCTAGCTTTCAGTTTACCATTTTTTTTTTCTGTCCATCTATTAGGCCCATTTAATAATGTCTTAATTTCACTGCTTGTATTTAGTTCTAAAATTCACATTCAGTTATTTTTTTTAAAAAAATATTTATTTTGAGAGAGAGAGCAAGTGAGCAGGGGGGGGGGGCAGAGAGGGAGGGAGAGAGAGAATCCCAAGCAGGCTCCATGTTGTCAGGGAAGAGCCCAACACATTTGGTTCTTTTTAAAATAGTTTCCATTTTCTACCAAAATTCTCCATCTTCTTCAAAACTCTCCATCAAGAATTTCTTGAAAATGTTAGAATTTAGGAACAACTAATACCTTTTGCTGAAAAGCAACCTCATGTACCAGGCACATCTATTCAGGCTTCCTTCCTCCCAAATTTTGGCCCCATACTATCTTCACAGCACTCTGATACTTTCAAATTCTTCAAATACATGTATTTGACCAACTTTTCTATCTGTTCCCAGCGCCTGTGTGGTTTGAGCCACTTCCTAGGAATTACCAGAAGACTACAGACTTGCTTTGTTCAAACAAAAATTTTAATGCTTATTTTTTGAGAGAGAGGGAGAGAGAGCGTGAGCAGGGGAGGGGCAGAGAGAGAGGGAGACACAGAATCCGAAGCAGGCTCCAGGCTCCGAGTTGTCAGCACAGAGCCCGACACGGTGCTTGAACTCACGCACTGCGAGATTGTGACCTGAGCTGAAGTCAGACACTCAACCAACTGAGCCATCCAGACGCCCCCAGACTTGCTTTAAAGCCTGGGATAATTTTATAAGACAACTGTCCCAGTTTGTCAAAACTTAGTGTCATGAAAAAAAGATGATGAGGGAACTCTGTGAGATTAAGAGAGACTTGAGAGACAACCTAATATAATGCATGGACCTTGTTTGAGTTTCCATTCAAGTGAACCGGCTACTAAAAGGTATTTTGGGAAGAACACGGGAAATTTGAGAAAGAGATTGGGGAGTAAATAGGTGACATTAGAAAATTATTGATAACTGTGTTAAATGAAAATTCTGGCATTGCAGATATGCACAAAAATGTCATTTTTAGAAATGTATGCTGATGTGTTTAGCGTTAGAACATCAGGATGTGCTGGTAGAACATGGAACAAAAAGCAAAGTGTAATTGACTTAAATCCACATGGGGGTTTGTGGGCATTTATTATATTAATCTTCCTACTTTTCTACATATTTGAAATGTCTCATGATAAATTTTTTTAAACACACAAGAGGTAATGTTACCAGATTTCATATTTAAAGTCTCTAGCTTTAACTTCTAAAGTTGTATAGTATCTAGTAAAGAGGAAAATCAACCAAAGATCCATCTGAGGCTTAAAAGTTTTCCCAAATTGGTTTACACTTTTACATAATTTTGTAATTCTTAATTACTATGTGCAGTAAATTAAATAATTATAATAATTAAGGAGCTAATATAAGTCTGATGCCTAGCTGGAAAATAAACATTATCCAAACAAATGAAATGAAACATTCTTATGCGCAGAATTTTAATGATTATAAGCAACTGATAGACTTTCCTTAGAAAACTTTTGTTATAATAACCTTCATGCCCACAGGGAAAGTTCTGTAAAAATTTAAAAAGTAGCGTACTACTATTTTGACAATTCTAAACAAATTACTTGTAAAGATTGATTGTGAGGAAGTTCAATAGGTTTTCTAGAATATAAAAAAATTTTTTTCACCTTAGGACAGATGCTTACCATTGACTGAACCAGCTAAGACTTTTCTTTAAAAATTTTTTAACATTTATTTATTTTTGAGAGAGACAGATTATGAGTGGGGGAGGGGCAGAGAGAAAGGGAGACACAGAATTCGAAGCAGGCTCCAGGCCCCGAGCTGTCAGCCCAGAGCCTGACGCGGGGCCCGAACTCACAAACCGCGAGATCATGACCTGAGCCTAAGATGGACGCTTAACTGACTAGGCCACCCAGGCGTCCCCCCAGATAAGACTTTTCTTAGGTAAAAATAAAAAGGGATTGGGGCACCTGGGTGGCTCTGTCGGTAAAGCATTCGACTCTCGACTTCAGCTCAGGTCACAATCTTGCGGTCATAAGATTGAGCCCCACATTGGGCTCTGAGCTGACAGTGCAGAGCCTGCGTGGGACTCTCCTCTCTCTCTCTCTCAAAATAAATAAACTTAAAAAAATAAATACAAAGGTATCACCGTTCCTTTACACATTTCTTAAAATTAGGCCCAGCTCTCTGGTCCACTGCTAACCTTACTTAAGACATCTTACCTATCATAATAGACCTGCGTTATACATGCCACATGAAAGTGGAAGCAGATGGAACTATTTGGGAATGCAGCCTGGCTCGGACAGGTAACTTTTCCTGCTGTAGTTTTAGTAAATAATTTTAGGGTTAGGATTACATTTCCTGACATTTTCAGTAATTAGGATTGTGTAGTGACATTATACCAGAGTATCATCTGTCACAATTGTTGGAGGAACTATTTACCAAAAGCCTGTCAGTCTGTGGTCTCTTTAATGCAGCTGCTTCCAATATAAACATCTCATTTTATCGTATTCAATATATTTATACTACATTATGCCCCCAACATCCCATACTCCCAAGAAGGCTAAATGTACATAGGTACGCAACCAAAAACTGACCTTAGTAGGTCACTCTTCTCATTCTTTAAAAAAAAATTTTTTTAACATTCATCTTTTGAAAGACAGAGACACAGAGCCTGAGCAGGGGAGGGGCAGAGACAGAAAGAGACACAGAACCCAAAGCAGGCTCCAGGCTCCCAGCTGTCAGCACAGAGCCTGATGTGGGGCTTGAACCCATGAGCTGTGAGATCATGACCTGAGCCGAAGTCGGACGCTTAATTGGCTGAACCACCCAGGCGCCCCTTGGTAATTCTTTAGCTCTCTTTTCCTGCTGAAAATCTGATATCAAACTAGGGAAGATTACAATTCAGATAAATCTAGGGCCCAATTAATTCTTTCAACATATTTTCCTTGTGAACAAATTTCTCTTACCAAAATTATATCCTTTGTTCAGAAGGGAGGTCACAAATTGCTTCTTGTGGGCCAAATTTGGCCTGCAGCTATGCCTTGGCTCTCCCTAACTTATGTATGTACATGCACGCAAATGAGTTATCCATATAAAAACCCAGATTTCCACCTTCTTTTCAAAATGCTGAGAACCGGGGGCGCATGGATGGCTCAGTCAGCTAAGCACCTGACTTCAGCCCGGGCCACGATCTCACGGTTCATGGGTTTGAGCCCCACGTCAGGCTCTGTGCTGACAGCTCAGAGCCTGGAGCCTGCTTCGGATTCTGTGTCTCCCTCTCTCTCTGCCCCTCCACCACCTGCACTCTCTCTCTTTCTCTCTCAAAAATAAACAAACATTAAAAAAGATAAAAAATAAAATGCTGGGGATCGGGGAATACTGGGCGCAGTCTTGAGAAACAGCAGTTACCAGCTAGAAGAGAGCAGCCACAGCTCCAATACGCATACCCGTTTAGCCTTTGAAAATACTTTAGTTACGTGACCCCTGGTTTAAATGCACTGTTTGTTTAATTCAATAAAATATCCCCATCACTCTTGAGATAAAGACTTTCCAACCTTTTGATTTGTCTCCTCTTTTTACTTACTCACTTCTTACTCTTACAAGGTAAAAAAGTAAGCCACATCTTCAAGCTCTGTCTAAAAAAGATACTGTTAAGCTTTTTCAAGAACTACTATCAGATGAAAAATCTTTAAACCATGTGCCCTGCTGGCAAAAGGAAATTTTAGAAGTCTGGAAATGTCTTCAGTCTTGGTAGCCTCCCAAAATCAAAGCAGGCAGAAAAATGCTTAATTGAAACTCAGGAGCATGATAACGTAATGAGTCTGGTTGTCTCCCCCAGTAATTATTCAGATTTTCACCTCTACCCCCATTGCCACTTGGGTCCCTGAAGGTAGAGGTCTGTGACAATAACTTTGGCTTCATTCTTGTGGCCAACCCTGATGATTGAGTTGGCCTAATTTTCTCATGGATGCTTCTGATCGTGTTCACTACTTCTGTTGGAAGAGTTTCTCCTCTGCTCATGGCAAGACTTTCTTCTCCTTCTATGGATTTATAATGGCCTATGGGCAGCAGCATTATACTGCAATAAACCATATGGCAAATACTTAAAAAAACTGAGATTAAACTTACAGTGTGTGTGCGCAAATTTCTAAGAAACAGATCCTTACCCAAACTCTATGTCTGTACACGTGAGAATTTATTTGACAATCATTTGACATTTAACACAAGCCCACCGTGTGTGGGATCCTGGAAAAGATAACACCCCATGACAACTGGTGGTACATGAGATAACACCCCATGTAACTGGTGGTACATGAGATAGAAATCTCAGTATCACAGAGCACCTCCACTGAAGATACTTAATCAGTAAAGATCCAGAATTTTGCAAGTCTTTTCATTTTAGGAAAAGTCATAGCAAGAATATACGAGGGTAGAGACTATGAACAACTGAGGATGTTTTGTGTGATCTGTAGCTCTCAACCTGACATCTTGCTATGGGTTGAATGGTCTCCTGGAAAAGATATTGAAGTCCTAAGCCCTCACAATGTGGTATTATTTGGGAAAAGAGCCTTTAAAGAAATGATCAAGTTAAAATGAGGTCAGTAGGGTGAGCTCTAATCCAGTAGGACCAGTGTCCGTACCAAAAGGGGAAATTGGAAACAGAGATGGGCACGCACAGAACAAAGACAATGGGGAGACAATGCAGTGCGAGGACAAAGGGTTGGAGTGATGTATCTAGAAGACAACACCTGAGGCTACCAGAAGTCAAGACAGGCTCCCTCCAGATGGAGCATGGCCCAGCAAACACCTTAAGTTCAGACTTCCAGCTTCCAGGACTATGAGACAATAAATCTCTATTGTTTGAAGCCACCCAGCTTAGGGTACCTTGTTACAGAAGCCCTACGAAAATAATACAAGAACCTTTCCAGAATTGTACGGTTTCTTCATACATAGCAAGGCCTTAGTGCCTCCCAAGTTCTCCTTTTTAACGTTTTGACATGGATTTGCATGCTCTTTTATGATGCCTAAAAAGTTCTACCACTACTGACATTTTCGAAGTTAATATCCATTTAACATTTGGTTCATAATGATCTGAACAAGGTCGGTGAACCCCTAAATGTTAAGTCAACAGATTCTATTTTCAAGTCCCAGAAAGGTCAGTGAAAACACCCAAAGCAGGGGCACCTGGGTGCCTCGGTCAGTTGAGTGGTTGACTTTTCATCTCCACTGAGGTTCTGATCTCACAGTCTATGAGATGGAGCCCTCTGTCAGGCTCTGCACTGACAGTGTGGAGCCTGCTCGGGATTTTCTCTCTCTCCTCTCTCTCTCTCTCTCTGTTCACCCTCTCAAAATAAATAAATAAACAAACTAAAAAAATGTCCAAAGCAAATTTTTTATATACAGGAAAAAGGAATGAATGGAAAAGACAATGAAGATGAACAGTTTGGGGATTGAAATAAATCATTTCACTTTCTATTAAGCTAAGGTTATTGGTAAATAGAATTCCTTTTATTTTTGAAACTAGTATAAATGGATCATTCTATTCAATTTTATCAATGATGTCTTCTGGCTTCTTTTGAAGAGTTCTCAAATATGTTAGCTTTGTTTTTTGTTTGTTTAAGTTTAGCATCCACTGATCTCCTTTCCATCCAGTTAGGAAACTTAGGTTTCTAAATGGCCCAAACAGCTCCAGGTGAGAATGCAGAATCATTCCCCATCTTTTCCCTTCTACTCCCATGTTTTCTTAGTTTGTGGCATCATATCTGGCCATAGGAAGTGCTCGGTTACTATTTCTTCAAAGTAAAAGCCAGATATGAGATCACATTTAGAAAATCAATAGAATACAAGCATTTACAGGGGCAGACAACTGGTATGGTGTTTTGATGCAGTTTTTTAAAAAGGCATTTACTCCTATACACTAAAACGGACTCTCGGTGTTGACGATTCTGCACCAACCACCTTATTAAAGTCTGAACTCTTGCAGACATCTGAGAAAGTAGGGATGACATGATGCTGTCATGACATGATGCTGGTCTCATGTCCACCTCTTCCAAGGGCTTTGACTTAATCCTTTCTTTGGTCTGTAACCCAACCCGTTCTCCTTTTCCAGAATCAGCCAAATGACTTGTATGGTGGGTAGGCTCTGAGATGGCCTCCATCACGCAGAGCCCTTGCCTCCCGGTCTTCGTGCCCTGCCCTCATCCTGAGTATGAGTGGACCTCGTGGCTTGCTTCTAACCAACAGAATGTGTCAACGGTGACAAAACACCACTTGCACGATTATGTTACCTAAGACAGTGACCTCTGTCTTGTTAGCAGCCTCTATTAACTCTCATGCTGGCTCTGATGGTGGAAAAACCAGATAGAAAGGCTTTTTGCCAGAATAAAAGTGCTATTAGTTTCTATCACTGCATAACAAATAACTGTAAACTTAGTGGATTAAAACTATATATATTTATTATCTCGTAATTTTCCTGGGTCAGGAGCCTGGGTGCTGCTGAGCTGGGCCCTCCGCTCAGGGCCTCACAAGGCTGCAGTCGAGATGTCAGCCAGAGCTCTGGTTTAATCTAAGGACTGGTTTCCTCTTCTAGCCTCACCAGTTATTTGCAGAATTCAGTGCCTTGCACTTATGGGATGGAGGCCCTCACATCCTCGAGGCTTCCCACCATTCCCTACCACACTGTCCTCTCTGGAATATGCAGTTTGCTTCTTCAATGCCCGCATCTCCACTGCTCTCAATTGCTCTGACTTCTTCCATCTCTCATCTGTAGTGCCTCTTTGAAAGGGCTCACCTGATTAGGTCAGACCCACCTAGGATCATTTCCCTTTCGCTTAAAGTTACCTGCTTAGGAATTTTAATTACAACTGCAAAATCTTTCACCTTTTCCACAGAATGTAACCTAAACGATAGAGTGGTATTTCATCATATTCACTGCCCATGCTCACGGGGAAGGGATTACTCAGGGCAACTATACCAGCCGATGGGAACCTGGGGGGCCATCTTTGAATTGTGCCTGCCACAACCGGCATGTCTCAGTACCATCTGTGTGCTTTATTTCCACTAGGCTCCTACAGTTTACATTTTGGTAAAGGATTTTTGCAATACTATACTAGCACTACAGCGGCAACGGCAAAATCAGAATTGCCCTAACTGTAATATTTACACGGAAGACCATTTTGTACCATTTCAAAATCACATCTACTCTAGACCAACGATCCTTTGCATGAAACACAAGAATGGAGTCTCTTTTCCTGTCTTCAACTGGGGCAACGGTCACTGTGATCGAAGAATAAAATGTTGCAGTCAGAAGCCCGAATGGCCAAGACAAAGCGGTCTGCTCCATGAAACGCATACTATCTGTGAGCGCAAGACAGCCACGTTTCTATCGGAGCAGACTCGACAGCTTTCCCCTTCCTACTCCTTGTGGCAGAGCACCGTGTGACGGAGTCAACAGCACTTATCACGGTCAATGCTGGAGACGGTTGAAGTGAGCAAGCCTGGCCGTGTTTTGTTCCACCACGGTGGTGATCTGTGGTAGGTTAAACGCTGCAGATCATACCACACAGTCTGCCACGCCTCCGTGCCAAATCCCCTCCCTGAACAAGAGTGGGAGGCAAAGAAATGTCAACAGTTTCTCCACAAAGATGTACCGCTGACATGGGTGCGCTGATATTTTCTTTACTCAGAGGTAAACGAATTTTGTGTCTCTCAGTATTTTAAAACTAAACAGGTTGTTTTTGGCCCCCATTCTGTCAACTGATAGAGAACTCCAAGTACCTCTTAATTTTATTGATATTCACACATTTAAACAGTGGAACCGACCAGATATAGTTTATTAAAATGTGTTCATCAAAAACAATTTTGACTCAGTTTTGAAAAATTGCAAATACATTAAAAACTGTTACAGTGTCATGAGATTGCAAATATTGCCTTATGAAATGATAAAGAAATTGTTCAGTAAAAACTATGAAATATCTTAATTTAAATTTCACATATAAAAATATATATTTTACACAACACTGAACAGTTAAGGCCACAGAACTTGAAGGAGAGTTTGAGATACACATATTTTGAAATCGCTGGTCAAAAATATTAGCATAAATAAACAGCAAAACTGGTCGTAACATTCAAAATAAAACATTAACTTCTATGTTTAAGGGTTTGTTATCAGAAACTTTCCTTCAGAAGTCAGAATGGTTTTCAAGTATAAATTACAATGTGCTTGGTGATCACGGAGACATAAATGTATACTTATAGTATCGTACAAGATTTTGACCTTCTCGCCATACTTGGGGGTGAAGTATCCTGATGATTTTGCCCCATGTGGCTCTGGCTGGCATCTTTCTGATTGCTTTTAAAAGCTATTTGATCTCCTATTGGTTTTATCTCTGAGAGTGGCTCATTATTACTCTGCATACTTTTCTGACTCGTGAGTGACATCCTTTTAAAGAAGAAAATCTAGAAAAAAAACCCACACACACAAAGAATTCATTTCAGTAAGTGAATAGCCACTTAATAGGATTTAGGGGGGATAATTTTCAACTAGTCTGAACATTGTTTCATCACACCCTTACAGGGCGTCACATGTACAAAGGGACATGCTTAGTGTCCAGCAGCATCTTGTTTTACCAATGGCAATCATGCCCCTTCCCTAATATAAGACCTTTCAGGGTTTAGCTTCCAACACTGTCAGTGCCTTGGGAATACATTACCATTTTTCTTTAAAGAGCAAATTTGTTATTTCACTTTGTTGTGACGAGAGGAAAAAAAAAGAAAAGTAGGGTATTCTGGAGGATTTCCCCATTCCTGTAGATGGGAACTTCTGGGAAAACGCTGGTGCTGCCGAATGATGGCTTTGGGGGCCCAGGGGCCTGAGCAGGCAGCTGGATACCTGGGTCTGCTACTCGGGGGAGTCTGGGGCCGTGAACAGGGAGAACACACACAACAGCTGGAGAGAGGAAAGTCGATGCCATAACCCAGGATCGCAGGCAGGCAGAAAAGAGAACAGAAGAACAGAGACTGAGGAAGAGCCAAATGTGAGACACGGGTGGAGGAAGAAGAGCCGACACTGGAGACAGAGCTTTGTAGGAACACAGTCAGGAAAGAGAGGCCTCTCAGGAGTCAGGGAGGAAAATGTATCAAGAAGGGAGTGGCCAACAGAGCACAGACAGGAGAAATCAAGGGAGACAGATGATGACTGGAAAGTTCCATTTGACTTGACCCCTTTGAGGACTTAGTCAGAGAGAAAACAGGATTCCTGAAGTGTAACAGCACAAATATCAGTTCTGACAAGATGCCCCAAACAAAAAACAGGTGAGAACTTGGCTCCTTCGGAAATGAAAATGATGCAAGTAATTGCTTGCTGTTAGTCTTGAAGAATGGAGGAATTAAAGCAAAAAGGTGTAACCCAAAAACTCAGAGTCTAGCTAGAAAAGGGTCTATGGACTGAACTGGGGGGACCCCTCTTTCATTTCTGCTTTTGTGCAGGAATCCCTACCATGAAAATTCTGCTACTACAAAACATCAAAAAATTCTAAGTGTAAAAAATCTAATTTTATGATGTGTACAGAAGTTCATGAAAAAAATGAAGGGAAGTCCCTGTGGGCCACAAAATGAAGAGGGCACAGGAAGCCTCAGAGGTGAGCAAGCAATAAAATGGCATTTATTGATCTCACAACTTAGACTCGCTTTGGTAAACGTATCTGATCTTATAAAATGTGGAAAATCGGGACTGAGACCCCCCTACATAAAGTGAGGACCCTCTAGGGACTATGCCCTTAATTAAGTCCACTTACACACACTGGGAGACGGCAAAATAACCTGTGTCCCTTGGTCTAGGCTGTGAGTGAGGGAGAAGCATGTTCTCCTAGTGTGAGGCTGGGCTCCCGTTTACTTTACTGGTGCCGGTGAGGAACGCTTCGTGCTCCCGGAATGGTAATGCCCAGGAGAGCTACCAGAGGCTCTGACAAATTCTCGATGGATGGATTTTCATGGAAGCCTTAAGGGGCGTCCAAAAAAGTCTCAGCTGAACATGAACTCAGAATCCAAATTTCTTTTTTTTTTTTTTAACGTTTATTTATTTTTGAGACAGAGAGCATGAACGGGGGAGGGTCAGAGAGAGGGAGACACAGAATCCAAAACAGGCTCCAGGCTCTGAGCTGTCAGCCCAGAGCCCGACGCGGGGCTCGAACCCACGGACCGTGAGATCATGACCTGAGCCAAAGTCGGCCGCTTAACCGACTGAGCCACCCAGGCGCCCCCAGAATCCAAATTTCAAAACACATGAGGAAGCAGGACACTACCAGCAAGTCAACCAAAGCAACAGACAGATTTAGATTCCTTAAGATGTCTGACGTTGGGATGACTAAATATACAATATAAGTGTGCTTAAAGGACCAGGATAAAAAACATGAGCACGAAACATGATACTAGTTTTTAAAAGATCAGATTGATTTGAAGAAGAATCAAAATAGAATTTCATTTCAAAATGAGAAAAATATAATCGATGAAATTGACACTCAACAAGTAGGTTAAAAAGATTAGTTTTAGCTGTAAAGAAACTATGGCACCAAAGAGCTCTGAAATATGAGGGCTGTGACATTCCCCCAAAATATTACTTAGACACGGACAATGGGAAAGTAACATTGAAAGGCATGGACAACAGAATGAAAAATTTCATACCAGGGAGCGCCTGGGTGGCTCAGTCGGTTAAGTGTCCGACTTCAGCTCAGGTCATGATCTCGCGGTCTGTGAGTTCGAGCCCCACGTCAGGCTCTGGGCTGAGAGCTCAGAGCCTGGAGCCTGCTTCGGATTCTGTGTCTCCCTCTCTCTCTGCCCCTCCCTTGCTCAAGCTCGTTCACTTTCTCCCTCTCTCTCTCTCAAAAATAAACATTAAAAAAATTTAAAAAAAAAAGAAAAATTTCATATCAGAATTCCAAAGAGGAGGGAGGAAATACTCAAATACACAATGGATGAGAGTTTTCTTAAACTGATGAATGACCTGAATTCTCAGAGTCAAGAGTCATAATGAATTAGAAGAAAGTTAAAGCAAAACAGTTCACACCTGGGCATCTAGTAGTGAACTGAAGCACATTAAAAGTAAACAGCATGAAAAAACAGCCAGAGAGAAATGACAGATTATATACAAAGTCATCAGCAATTACACTAAAGCAAATTTCTTAAAAGGAGCATAAGAGCAGATACCAAGAGAAAGTGAGCATTGCCCAGTCACCTCAATGTTCATTTGCAAGTGAACAGAGACTGACAAAGTTAACTACAAAATGGATAGGAACTTCCAAAGTTCTGACAGGAACCTCCAAAGGATTTCTTCAGGGAGAAGAAAAAGCATCCCAAAAAGGACATCTGAGATGTAAAAAGGAATGGTGAGTAAGAAAGTGGTATAACAAATAATAGTTAACATGTGATTGGTGACGCTAAAAACTTAAAATACTTGACACTATAACATGTAAAATGGGAAGGAAGGGGTGACAGAAGACTCCTCTAAGATCTTGCTATTATCTGGGGAAAGGACAGGAACATTAATTAGCTTTAGATCTTAGGTACGTATATTAAAAATTTCAAAGATGCAAATCCAGCTTATAAGCCATTTGCAAGAGACTCATCTAAAACACAAGTCAAAGAATGAAAACAGATGTATCAGGCAAGGGCTAACCAAAGCAAAGAGAGTATGGCTATATTATTAACAGACAACACAAACTTTAGCATTTTTTAGGGATAAGGAAGAATACAAATAGTGAGATGACAAATTTAAATGTAACTGCATTAATGATCAGATTAAATACAAATGGGCTAAGTGCTCCAATTAAAAGGCACAGATTGTCAGATTAGATAAAAGAGCAAAACCCATCTAGATGCTGCCTGCATCAAAGTACTTCAAATATAAAATCACAAGTGGGTTAAAAGCAAAACGATGGAAAAAGATATAACATGATAACTCTAATCAAATGAAATCTTGAATCGCTATATAATATCAGACCAAGCAGATTTCAGAGTAAAGATTATTATCAGGGGTAAACAAGGCCATCTCATGATGAAGGGGTCAATTAATTAAGAGAATATAACAATCCTAAATGTTACAGAACCTAGTAATAACTTTAAAATACATGAAGCAAAAACTAATAGAAGTACAAAGAAAGTCGACAAATCCACAATTATATTTAGGGTTTTTTAGACCTTATTTATTTATTTTGAGAGAAAGAGGGAAAGAGAGAGACAATCCCAAGGAGGCTCTGCACTGTCAGCGTGAAGCCCAATGTGGGGCTTGAACTCCCGAACCACGAGATCATTACCTGAGCCAAAATCAAGAGTCAGATGCTTAACCGATGAGCCATCCAGGAGCCCCTATTCAGGGATTATTAATGCTTTTCTCTTAATAATAGATCTTACAAGTAGACAGCAACTCAAAGGATAGAAAATACATGAACAACACTGTCAACCAACTTGATGCAACTGGTACTGACAGGACACAACAGTATTCTTCTCAACCTTCTCAAGTGCACATGGAACGCTTGCCAAGATAGACCTGATTCAGGGCCATAAAACAAGTCTTAATAAATTTAAAAGGACTCAAGTCATACTAAGTATGTTATCCAATCACAATGTAATTAAATTAGAAATTAATATCATAAACATCTATGGAAAATCCCCAAATAAGTTGAAATTAAAGAATTCATGAGTCAAAGAAGAAATCCGAAAGTATTCTGAACTGGATGAAAATGAAAACACAACATAACAAGTACTTCAGAGGAAATTTACAGCACAAAAAGCCTGTTTTAAAAAATAAGGAAAGTCTCAAATCAGTGACCGCAACTTCCATGTTAAGAAACTTTAGGAAGAGAAGAGCAAATTAACCCAAAGAAAGTAGAAGAAAGGAAATACAACAGTAAAACCTTGGATTGTAACTTGTTCTGCGAGTGTTCCGCAAGACAAGCAGACATTTCTAATAAATTTTAACTTGATAAATGAGCGATGTCTTGCAATATGAGTAGTACGGGATGCCAAATGTCACATGATCACAACTGAGCCAATGGTTCTCGAAATTTGCTTTGATCTATGAGTGCTTTGGATTACAAGCGTGTTTCCGGAACTAATTATACTCACAAACCAAGGTTTTACTAGTAAAGATTAGAGTGGACATAAATAAAATAGAAAACGATATGGAAAAATCAATGAAACCAAAAACTGGTTCTTTGAAAAGATGAATAAAAATGATAAACTTCTAACCAGTTAATCAGGGAATAAAAAACAGAAGACATACAATAAATCTGACAAAATCCGTGTAAGACCTGTATACTAAAAACTACAAAACATTCCTGACAGAAATTTAAGAAGACATCCATAAATAGAAAGGTATCTTCATGAGTTAGGAGACTTAATATTGTTAAGATGTTAATTCTTCTCAAATTCATCTGTAGATACCAAGAAATCCCAATCAAAATCCCAGCAGACATTTTTTTTTCAGTAATTGTCAAACTGATTCTAAAAATTCACATGGAAATGCAAAGGGCCTTGGATGGCCAAAACAAGTTTGAAAAAGAACAAAGTTGGAGGACTAACGCTTCCTGATTTCAAGACTTATTATGAAGCTACAGTAATCAAGACAGTGTGATATGGGCACAAGATAAACAGGTGGAAGGAACAGATTAGACTCTAGAAATATGCCCACACATGGAAAAGTTAACTGATTTCTGTGAAGACAATTCAGTAGAGAGAGGGTCATCTTTTCTCAACACGTGGTGCTAGAACGATTGGATGTCCATATGCAAAAAAAATAATAACTTCAATTCATACCCTCATCATATAAAATTCACTTAGAATATTATTCAGCAATATAAAGGGATGAACTACTGATACATGCATAGATGGGTTTCAAAATAATTAGGCTGGACAAAGGAAGCCAACAAACAAAAAGAGTACGTGGTGTAGGATCTCATTTATATAAAAATCTAGAGCTTGCAAAATAATGTATGATAATAGAAAGCAGGTTTGCTAAGGATAGCAGGGGGCCAAGGGGCATAGACGGGGATCACAAAAAGGCACAAAGAACCTTCCGCCAATAACGGCACTGTTCACGCTCTTGTGATTATGGTTTCATAGGTGCACACACGTCAAAACTAACCAAATTATATACTTTAAATATGTGTAGTTTATTTTATGTCAATTATACCTCAATAAAGCTATTTTTAAAAAGCAGGGGAGTCATTATTGGGTAGCCTGAGACCATCTCAGGTTTCAAGCTTGGGAAAAACTGACAATGACAGGACACCGTATGTGTAATCTACCTCGAAGTTTTCTCCTAATACAGAGTAAAGCTAACTGTGTACTTGAGGCTAGTGCTCATTTGTAGCTTGCAATGGATGAACAAAGCATACCATCAGAGAAAAGATAGCAACTAGGAAAGACAAGAATTCACAAGCATGTTTTTTTGGTGGAGAAATTCTCATCTCAGCGTCCTTTATTTATGGTAGTGACAACGGATAAAAAATCTATTGACTGTTAACTGGCATTGGGAGCTATCCAGAGAATCTGGCATGTTCCAGCTACTTTCTGAGGGAAGGCAGTGCATCTTTAACCTCTGAATCTGCAGCCTCTGGCCTTGTGCCTGGCACATTAAGAGATAACCGATTAGTATATGCTAAATAAATACATGAATAAACTCATTCTATAATGTAAAATTCTTCTTAATAGCTGAAAAGTTTATCGTTTTTTTCCTTAGCTATCTTAGATGGAAATTAGACCGATAACATATTTTTCTTAGTGACTAACTGTGGATCCAAATAATCAGCACTAACTATAGTTTGGAAAAGTAATATTGGGTAATCTCTAGATAGAACAATCACCTAACAAAAGATCTCTGCCACCCGTTAAAATCATAGGTCGTAACTTGTCTACCTGAAACATTTAAAATCACCAAAACAAAATTCAGTGGTGAATTCTGTTTTGTAGGTGCCAAGAGTACAATTCTTTCTTTTCTTTTTTTTTTTTTTTTCAGATTATCTTTGGGATGTCTAATTACCTGGGGGAATGGGGGGGGGGTTGGAATGCAAAATCTCAAACATATGTTTCTTTTGATATGATTTAATGCATCATTTATTTTCCAAGTTTTAAAAACTGTCTGATTTGTTTGTCTCAGATGGTATAAAAAGGTTAGAGACACTGTAGATTAAAAAAAAAGGTCATGTGGGAATGACTGAAAGAAAATCTCACCTAAATCATCTATTTCCTTTTTAAAATATGTAGAACAACAGGATATTCTTTAAGTAGGAAATACATTTATTACTGCTTGACTTTTGAAATATGATTTTCATTACTTTCTTTTCTTTAACCAAGGACATATGCATTTACTGAAATACATTTTTCCACTAGGTGTCAATGAGAATTTAGGCAGAATCCAAGTTTAAGACTGAATTCTTCAACCTGGCACCTGTAGCCCACTATACCCTGGCCTGACCTCACCTCTGTCCCATCCCCTGGTGCTGGCACTAGGGCTCCCTGCTTGGCCTGCTCTGTATGGGAGGCACCACTCTGCTTCCCACAGGGCACTCCTTCCCTGGCTCGGCCCCCTCTCCTAGTCCTGTGTATCCAAATCCTACCGCCTATGGGCAATTGCAACGCTTAAGACTGGAGAGCCTGAAAACTTCTCGAAACTCAATCATGTATTCATGAAAAATCATGAATACACATTTTCATTTGGTTAGAGGTATGTTTCAAATATTTCTTTCTGCTGCTTCACTTCGCTTTTCCTATTAGGCTCCTCCGTCTCCTGACTCCCTTACTTTTCATCTTGCTCCCTCACATTTCATTTCCTTTTCCAGAGTCTTTTCCTGAGTTCTTATAATTGGAAAAAAGTCTTCACGGGACTGCTGTGTAGTAGAATATCTGGTAAATGTTCTTTTACTAGACAGAGAGTCTAAAAAGTCCCTAACACTTGATCGGATATGCTGATGACACACATTACAATTCTGAGAAGGGCAGTAATTCTGGAGTATCCTTTGAGCCAGGTCACAACTCTCTCTTGGATATGATAATCTAAACAGAAGGCCATTTTCATCAGGGTAAGATTATTCACCAAGTAATTTTTAGTAAAAGATGACCACAGTGGGACCTGTGCCAGAAGTCACCCTGAAAGTAGTTTCAGAGTAGCCAGAGACAAACCGTCTACTGCTCTAAGGGCTGCCCCTGCTTTTACCTTCACCCTATCCTCTTTCCCACCTCCTTATGTTCTATAGTTCACTGTCAACCAAAATTATTTACTAAGCATTTACCATGTACCAGGGACAGTGCTACCTGCTAAAGATCCATCGGAAAGCAAAACAGAAAATAGTTTCTATCCCATGGAGCAGCAGGCCAGTGGAGAGAGAGACATTCATAAGGCAAATAAGCATACACTTCACTGTGCGATTGCCAGTTACGAGAAATACAAAAAAGGATAAGGAAAGGGTGTTATGTGAGAGAACAGTAAGGGGACATAATTTACCTAAATGCAGCTGGTCACAAAAGGCCTCTATACAGAAGTGACTAACTTAAGCCCAAACCTGAAGGCTGAAGAGGAATTAACAAGGCCTTTCAGTTACCCTTTATCCACATTTCCTTGTAACACTTCTACCCTGAAATGTGGCCTCATGGGTAAAGAAAGTTCTTCTGCAAGTGGAAAGAGTAACTTCCAAAAAGCAGCGGCATCTCCACCAGACTGTTAACAACTTCAGAACAGGTACTCGGCAGGAGAGACTGGAGTAGCTCGTAAGTTTTCCTAAGCACGGGTATCTTGATTTTTGCATTCATCCTCTCTAATTCTCGGTTTTGCCTTACTTTCTCCAGACTCTCATGATGATTATACTCTTATAATTCAAGCAAGAAAGTTCTTTTGCATTATCTTTTACCTTAAGTCGAATCAGCATGAATGGGATTACTGAAAGGAACATGCTATTAAATTCTGGCAGGGCAACCTGACTCCATCTAAAGTCCAGTAAATAGATATGCATGCTAAAATGTGAAACATCACTTGAAATTCTTCACATGTTTTTGGGCCTAAAAACCTCACATTAAGGAGTTAAATTATGTGGATCGCCATATAAAAAGCAGGAGGAGGCAATTCAATACTTTGGTCTTAACACTAAAATGAAAAATAAATTTCACTTACCTTCATTGATTTTTTTAGGTCTTTACTTGTTGATGCAGTGTCTTCCAGGTCTTTTGCAGAACTGCTCTTTGCACGGCCATATATGCTTCCTACAACAGGATATATTTAGAAATTTTTTTTTCTAAGTAACGAGAAGAAGAAAAGTTCTGATGCCCTCAGCGCAACTCCATCAAGCCTGACTTACGGGGTAAATACTAGAGAGGGCGTGACACTGGAGCAGTGAACAAGGTCTACAATGCATATTTTCTGAAAGGCTGAGTTAAGGCAAAAAGCCCAGAATGACCTGACCAATGTAGACGTTTCCATGACCAGTACCCAAACACAGCTACAAAGGTAACAGTGTTAGGAAAGACTTCCGGAAAATATAAATTTCCTTTTTTAAATTAAATTCTTTGCACACAAATGGACATGTTACTTTTTAGTGTTTCAAATTGATCCACAAGTTATACAGTTGGAAAATGATCCTTTTTTTTTAATTAAAAAATTTTTTTAAATGTTTATTTATTTTTGAGAGAGAGAAGAGGCAGAGTGCAAGCAGGAGAGGGGCAGAGAGAGAGGGAGACACAGAACCTGAAGCAGGCTCCAGGCCCTGAGCTGTCAGCACAGGGCCCGATGTGGGGCTCGAACCCATGGACTGTGAGATCATGACCTGAGCCGAAGTCAGACGCTTAACCAACTGAGCCACCCAGGTACCCCAAAAAATGATCTTTTAAATACACTCATGAAGCACATGCATTCTTTTAATTTGATATTATCAACTACTTAAATCTTACTTTTAATTTCTTTTTCACACTTTAGACTACATGCTAAAAATACTTACAGATGATAAATATTTTAACATTTTGCTTAAAATATTCTAAAACTTACTACTCTTTCTGCAGAAGTCAGACGGAAAACAAATATCAAGGGAACTATTCCTCCTTCTGCCTAAGTTCAGATCAGATATCCACCGCTATGAACGGTTATTTTTAATGACAACACAGTAAAAAGCAGACTTTGATGTGGCGGTGTGGAAACATGATATAGGGGTGGGCTGTACAGCAAAAACAGATGATTTTGGTGTAGAGAATGTAGGTCTCAAGGGTAACCACAGTCCCCTCTATTCTGTGGCAACTGTTCTCTGACACCAACAGTCAGGCTTGGGGAAGGACCTGTCTTAAATGTCTGCAATAAGATCAACGACTCAGGTCTGAGCTCTGGGGGGTACATGAGGGGATAACCGGCCGTGGCTCTAGCAATGGGGTCTGGCAGTGCCCATCAGGCATGTAAATTGAGATGTGGGACAAAAGCCTAACTTACTACTACTGATCGAAAAGAAAAAAAGACAGTGAAAAGGCTGTCCTAAACCACTTAACACTGACACACGAGTAGCCATGAGTAATGCGAATATTTTATGTGAAGAAGTTGTGGTAGTTATTCATGAGAACAAATAAGCCTGTGGCACATATTTCTTAGCTTGTTATGAGAGCCAGGTGACAGTAAAAAGGATAAAATAGAATACAGGTGTATAAGCTATAATGACTCAGTGACGGCATACATGTGCACACATGCATGTGTATGTGTGTGTGTGTGTGTGTGTGTTAAGGTATCTAGCCTTTTGGAAGCATGCTTTTGAAGTCAAATGTGTTCACACCTTTTGGATTCTCATTGTATTCACAAACAGCCCGTTCCTCTTGGTTGGTTTTCTTGTCCTATAAGCGATAAAGAAACAATGTAATAAAAAACCATAATTGAGATGGCCTAGAAAATGTCATCCTGGTTTTAGACAAGGGTTCTCAAGTTCGCCTCCAGCTAACAACATAAACAGGCGACTACTGCTTCACTTTGCCGGACTTCTGCCTTAGATGCCGAGTGGTTGCTTATGTCCCTTCTAGCTTAAAGTTCTATGATTACAAAAAGTGGCAGGATCCTACTCAAAGAAGATTCAGGAACGTTAGTTGGTGTATGAATTAGCTCAACATTTTACACTGTCAGACTGGAGTTTGTTCTATGTTAAAGAGTTTTAGGGACCCCCCTACCTGGAGCTCATAAACATTCCTTATAAATCTGTCCCTCCCTCTGAAAGAAAATAGTAATTGCTAGAACATTTTTTTTCTCAGTGAGAGGAACGAGTCTTGAGAAAGAAAATGACCTCTATAGCACAATCCCATTTTGTAAATTGAAAATACATGGACATGAATCAACACATGTTTTAAAAGAGGTACAGACACTGAAACCAAAACTGAATCAATATAGTGTTGTTCAGTTTGGGTTTCTGAATTTCATGCCTGTGAAATTAATCCAGAGCAGTGTTAGCAAATGAATGATTTCAAACCTACCAACTGTCTCCTAGCAGTGTCACTCGTGGACAAAACTGCCAAAAAGAGATGATTCTGGGATTCCTAGCTCCACTCTTAGGCTGACTTTCTTTTCCTCGGTGATAGCACCTCCTTATCCTCCTATAAATCCTTGCTTCTACACCACATCTGTGCAGAAGTGATCACAGCCTCCAACACTGCTGTGAACAGCTTTCACTTAACACACATACATGTAAAGATACACTTAGTATGTGTGCGCACACACACGTCCCATTTCTGCCACCAGTATAGGGCTCCTAACTTTGTAATTTCATCCTTTCAAGAACCCAGTGCTGAACTTCTCGGTTAATTTCTCAACAGTGTACTATACTGGCCTGTATCAGTTGATTTCCACTCAAGTGGGGATCCGAATGTCACCAAGAAGTGTGGAAAGCGTCAGAAACAAAGTGTGCCTAATTCATAAATTTGCCCAAAGCTTTTCCTACAGCACATGAACAAAGTTATTCAGAGAAGTATTTCTGCTCCCAAAGGAAGTTGGGATCTGCCCTCTGCAGAGACCATGGAACCCACATACTTTCTCTTGGGCAGGATACCAGGATTTAAGCACATATCATCATACCTTTTCAGTGGTGTCAATACCTTTTCAACTGAGTTGTCACTGGCTTCATCTGCAGCAACTTTTTTCTCGCCTTTCAGGTTCTCATCAATTTCATCCACGTCCTCTAGCTCTTCATCTTCCGAAAATTCATGATCCTGTGTCAAAATTGATAATCGGGGAGGAGTTAAGATTTTCTTTTTTAAAAAAAAGAGATTTGATATTGCTGTCATAAATAATTTATACTATCTCAAAGAACACACAGAATATGGATTCAAATGCTGAAGTCAAAGAAATAAAACACTACATAATCTATGACGCATGTCAAGTTACTGTATTACCAGGGCTTTTATGCACATCGTTCTATTTCAACATTTTCAATGGCCAAGATTTCCAAAATTCTATCTGCATCTATGACAAGGTTAAACGGGGGAAAAAAATTAAATATGCTTTTTGAGCTGTCTCAAAAGAATGCTTTTAAACTTTAGAGAAGTTAAAAAGCTTTCTACTGTAGCATTATAACATGATCACATCTATATATTATATTTATTTTCCAAAACATAGGGATTTAAAATCACTCCAGAAGTACAGTTCACTGATATTCATGAGAGAGAGTTAAGTATAATTACTTACATTCCAGGAAGAAGATAAAGGGACATAGGCAGTTTAAATGCTCTGCTCTTGGTAATTTAAAGCAGAGGGAAAACCCAAACAGAGGCAGAACTTAGTCCATCTGGCTCCTGTCCAACGAATCCAAATTATAAGATAACCTGTCTATGGATTTGATACGCATAGTAAATCATGTAATATTAAGTATAGGCAGAAAAATATTCGTTATGTTCCGAGTAACTTTATTCTATACTGAGATTTTTTTTTTTTTTTTTGCAGTTTCGTATTTTGGGTGGAATACTGCTTATTTTTTGTCATTAAGGGATCAGGCTCCTTACTGGACTTTTTCCCTATGCTTTTCATTTATGCACTTCACTAAAGGCACAATGGCCCCTAAAATAGGTGAGGCAGTAAGTAACTTGTGCCATTTACTCCCATGAAGAATGTTTTTACAAAGTTCACATGGGCCATACCTGCCTCAGACGATACACACCCTTTATATCCCTTCAACACTATAACTAGCTTCTTATGGTCACCTTCCTAGTCGCTATTTGGCCAAGGATAAGCTGGACACCCAAAGGAATCTTTTGTGGGTGGTTTGAAAATAATGCTTGTAATTAACTCATCTCTTTTTCTGGCAAAAATACAAAATGTGAGAACTCAGGCTAGGGAGAGGATATGTTTAGATTTCACACCTTAGTAACAGATGTAAGTGGCATCCTCGGGCCAGTAGCAAAAAGGGTGTGGCCTAACAGCACTGCCACTAAGGACAAGCAATCCAGAAGTGAAGGCTTGAGATTTAAAAGAGTTTCAGAAGTTGCTCTGGGAGGGCTTGACTTAGGTCAAGCAAAGGTCAGTGCATGTGAGAGGGGAAAGCGGGAGAGGAAAACAGGGTGCCAGGGTAGAGAGCTATATTAAAAGATGTGCTGCACATTTAGGTTGGGTAGGGTTAACTACAAGGTAGCTACCATTTACCAAGAATTTCTAAAGCTTTCTTTTTTTTTGTTCCTAAGCAACTTCTATTGTATATTATGCCTAGCCATAAGCACATTATGAGTATGTAAAATGATCAAAGACTATTTTGGAGGGGAATGGGAAGCAGGATTACTGGATTTAGGATTGATGGCTGATAGACAGATGTATCCATGAATGTACATAAATGAAGGACAACTAGAAAAGAACAGTGTTCCTGAGAAGGACAATTTCAGACTGACTGTCTCCCAGAGGGAGGGTCAGTGTGCTGTGTTCCAGCAAAGTCCTCTTCACTTGGAGACTTCTGCTAGTTTAGCACCTGGGTCAACTCCAGTCATGCCAGTTAACTAAGATATTAATGTAACCATAGGACAATATCATGAGATTATACAAAGGAACATGACATTTTGCCCTATTTCAGAAATAAGCAAAACACTCATCTCTTTTATAATAAATTATAAATTTACTCATTAACTTTATGAAAATCTGCAACAACGAACAACTGCTGGAATGATATCGTCTTCTCAATTTGAGAAAGCTCTTAGAAAACATTTTCACTAGAAATCACATCAAGTGTAGCATGTTGCACTTAAGCACATTGAAAATTAATCTACTCACATCTGGACAACTACTTTAAATCACATACAGTACTTACCTTCAAACCGAAACAATTTAGGAGAGACTGGCAGAACACTATCATTTTACAAAGAGAAAGGGTAAAGTTTAAATACATTCTTGTCACCAGAAGCACATAAGACATAAAGCAGTCTAGGATGGTCAGTGGAAACGCATGTTGTGTTGGGACCACAGTGAAGAAGTGATTAGGCCTGGCTCTCGCAAGAGGACCGTTGTCTCATTGGTCAGACACAACACGGGGAGCTGCAGTCTTGCATCTGGCCCAGGGCCCACACGTTTTACATTTCTTACGGGAAATACCAAGAAACCAAACGTTCCTCGTGAGGTTTCAGCTGGCTTAAGAATACCATCATATCGTATACTTGAAAAACTAGAGGTTGCCATCAGAAACTGGCACAGTGGTCACCCTGGGGGGATGGAAAATGCCTGTAAGAGGGTTGAAGGGGAGCTACTGGGGAGCTGACAGTGTGCTCCTCCTTGATCTGGATGTTGACTATACGAACAGGTTCAATTTGTGGAAAATACACTGAGCTGGACATACATGCATGAGATATGATCTTTTCTGTATATATTATATTCCAATAAAGAGGTTTTTTTTAAAGTTTTGAAAAGACACTGTAAAGTGTAAAATTTTGTGCTACAATTCTGGATTTGTGAGATGCCTCAATGTCATATAGGGCAGACATTTTCCAGCTAGGTTAATAGAGCATTAAACTTTGTACCTACATCATACCAGGTGGGGAAGTGTATATCCTAAAAGCTCAATTTCAAGGTTTTTTAGGACAAGAGGGGTTAATATGTAACTTCATGTTTATACTACCCTAGAAATCACTGAGGCAGGAGGAGAGAAGGAAGGGCATTCAATACAAAGACCTAACTACTGCTTTCCAAGCTCTGCTCCACCAATCACGGCCTGAGCAAGGTGCCTAATTAATGTAACAGTTTCTCTGTTAAATGGGAGGATGACACTAGCAACACCTACCTCGGCGGGTTTATATCAAGATTAAAAAGATTATTTACAGAGAAAATAACAAAAGCAAAGGATAAGTATCTGTATATAAATATAAGCAATTTAAAAACATATTTGTGATTGTAAGACTCCCTAGTATACACAGAGGACTATCAAAAAAAAATCCCAAGATGCCTGGACACCTTTTCACCATAATGTCCCAGATCTTATCATCAGAAAGTAATTGATTCAAAGTGTACACTTATTTGTTCTACCCTCTTAGACATACCCCTTGATTCTTGCCAGGAGCCCGGCACCTAGAGCAGCCCAGGGGAGAAGGCAGGGCCTGTCAGGAGCAGGCCAGGATGACACAGAAGTGGAGGGCCACTCTGACTGGGCTGTGGGCCAGTGGTGCCTCAGGTTTCCAAGAGAAGTTTGAAAAACACTGCTTCAGGGGCGCCTGGGTGGCGCAGTCGGTTAAGCGTCCGACTTCAGCCAGGTCACGATCTCGCGGTCCGGGAGTTCGAGCCCCGCGTCAGGCTCTGGGCTGATGGCTCAGAGCCTGGAGCCTGTTTCCGATTCTGTGTCTCCCTCTCTCTCTGCCCCTCCCCCGTTCATGCTCTGTCTCTCTCTGTCCCAAAAATAAATAAACGTTGAAAAAAAGAAAAAAGAAAAAAAAAAAAAAAGAAAAACACTGCTTCAGTATAGAATTCCTGGGTATTTCAATGTTGGCAATGGCCTCAAATGTTAAAAAAATCACTGTGTATGCCAAACAAAGTAAGTCTGCAGGCCAGATTGCACCTATGGGCTCCCAGGTGGACCTCCAAATTATTGGCTTTGTCACTACTTTATAATCCCTAAACGTTTCCTTCTATGTACCAAAACCCTTGGCTCATTCCTAACCCAGTATTTTCACCGCCAAATCCATTCCAGTTTGACTCTGACAAGCAGGCCTGCAAAAGTGAATATAATGCCTGGCATACAGAACTTCTTGTTGGTAGGCAGTTGTTATGTGTGGAGTTATTCTTTAACCTATCTTGATAAAAAAAAAAAAAAATTAGGACACAGGGAAATCTGTTGTCCTGTGACAGCAGTGATGCCTAAGTGTGTGAGTACCATCAGCTCTCACCATGCTTCAAATGTTGAGGATGACCCATGGACGGTGTGCCTAGTTTCACTCTACCCCATATTTAAGGGTATATTTATCATTATTGCAACTCACTTCATTCCCACAGATCTGTCTTAAGCCAATTTGGGGGGGGCAGGGAGGGTAGCTATGTGGTATTTACACAGAAGTCAGGTTCACAGGACTAGACTCACACATATCTGTCAGTGACCTGGAGATGCACGAGGGTAGTTCTGCACCTGACTTGATGGGAGTCAGAGGGGACAGAGTGACACAGGTTACCATTTGCTGAGTACCACTAACATGTTTCATGTGTTAACTATCCAAAGACCTTTCCCTTTATAAAAAGAAATGACTCAGAAAAGTAAAAAAAAAAAAAAAAAAAAGAAAAAGAAAACAAAAGCTTTTCCAGGTATTCACACAGCTTAATCTGTGAAGGGCTGGAGTTTTGAATGCAGGCCTACCAGGTGCCAGGGCCCAGGCTCTTTCCCAGCTCTGCTCAAATAATGTGAAAACCAGAACCGCCACCCTCAGAGCTGTTTCCCCCCACCTGCTGAAACTCAGGGCATTGTAGGCTCTTCCTTTTTGATGATAATCTCACTTCAAGATCCTATGCTTATATAGCCTCATATAGAGTAATCGCAGGTAAAAGTCTAAGATGGTTTTTCCCATGGCACCGAAGTCCCTGACCCTTTTTCTCTGCAAGGCAGGCTTCCTGGGGATCTCTCTTAGCAGGCAGTGTGGGCTCTTGCCTGGCCTCTGCCGGGCCTCTCCCAGACCTCTCTGCTGCCCTCCACCACTGCTTCCTTGGCTTGGGCGGCGTCTCTCTTTCCTAGAAAGTGCTCCTACCCGGCCTCCTTCTCAGATTTCCCTCGCTCAACCTCTCCGTTACCTACTGATGTTTCCTCAAACTCTGTCTTTAGTTCTCTTCCCTTTGCACACTATGAGTGCCGCCTCTCACTCAACTCCATGCTTTTAACTCCCCGTGGAAGTCGGTAATGCCCGGCCATCTCCCCTGAGCTCCAGGCCCAGACGTGTATCTGTCCGCTGGACACCTCCTGGATGAACAGGGCCCAGCAGGCTCCTGAATCTACCCCTACTCCTCTGTGCTCAGCCTTGGTGAATGGCACACTTCCTACCCAGTTCTTCAAACAGAAACAAGAAAAGCTTGGCCTTTTCCCTCCCTCCAACTTACATCTCTTTACTAAGCCCTCCAATTCTATCCCTGAAGTTCTCTTGATAACACATGTCCCCGACTCTGTCCACACTGTTCTAGTTCAGCCCCTCTTCTGTCTCTGTCTGGTCCCCTAGAGCAGCCTAATTGCCATCCCTAGCTCTGGTCCTCTTCCTCTCCAACCCACCCTCCATACTGCTGCCAGAATGTTGCAAAAGGCCAAATGTGATCAACTTACTCTTGCTGTTTAACAACTTTTATAAACACATAAGGCCCTTTGCCTCCTTATCCAGGACCAAAAGATATTCTAGGCTGCAGTCACACTGAAACACGCTCATGGCTCCCATCAGCCTAGAAAGCCACAGATTTGTTTTCAGATCCTATTTTTCTGTTTGGGTAGTCCTAGCTAAGAACACGGGGGTATTGGGAAACACAAGGGCACTGTTAAGCCACAGTTAGAGGCAGAGCCCGAGGAACTCCTTTTACCTGGTGTTCTTTCAAGCAATCTGTACCTACCTAATGTCCCTGACAGGTAAAAAGGCCACAGGAGTTGGACTACAAGCAGCCCTCATTTCTGGAGATCTACCTGATTTTGGAAAGCTTCTGTTCCCTTTTTGGTGCTTAGGTACACGCTTATTGGTTGAGTGAATCATAGGCACCAAGTATGAAGCCATATGTCAGGCACAACAGAAGGAATGAAGGAAGGAGGAATCAAAGTGCCTTCCTTTACGGCAGTCTTTTATCTTTATATACGTGAAGAGCAAGTTTACCTCTATAATGAAGTAACAGAAGACATTTCATTGCACTCACCTCAAGAGCTGCTATTCAGCGGCAGCAGATGTTTCTGTGGTACTCCTTCATAACTTACCTTAAACTATTTTTCTGCCAGCGTCCTCACCTGGAACTGTAACTCAATGGACTCTACACACACAACTCACACTGGCCTCAGTAATGATCAGTGATAAATGACAAGAAAAGCTTGATCAACCAGCAGATGGGGATGACAAGGAATGGAACCGATTATTCCAAGCTATTTAACCAAGTACTAACTCACATCTCAAAATGACTAGGCCTGTGCTCTTCTGACCAGAACACCGTGCCTGCACGAGCTACCCTTCCTAAAAGAGCACAGAACGTGTTTTTGGCCAGGGCAATGTGAAGAAATGGGCAGGAAATGCTGTTTAAAAGCGGCTCTCTAGACCAGTTCCAATACTGAGATGGGCACGTGGTAAGAACTCCATTTCAGCATTGCTGGCTGATGACGTCTTTGGTGCAAGAAGAATGTCCACACCTTTTACATTAGTAACTTGAGTGCAAGAGTTTCTTTTCTCCCTGAAGGCTTTTCCTTTATGAACTCCTCTTCAATCATCCATCTCACTTAATCATCTTAAGTCGACTTTTCAATAACCATGGTAGGCCCTTGAATTGACAACACAGCACATACACTTTGTCAAAGTACCGACTCTACCCCACTGGCACTTACTGACTGTGGTAGAATTTGGTAGAACCCTGCAATGCCAGATTAGCATATTTGGTTAGTTAGGGGCAGCAACCACGTATCCCTGCAGCTAAAACAAAATCTACAATTGCTCCTAGGAGTTTCTTCTCTTCGTATTCTAGTCTCTCTCCCCAGATTCTTGCTCACGGAGAATCAAATGCACAGAGGATCACATTACACAAAATTCACAGGAAGTTTACCATCAAGATCTTCCTTGATAAAAGAAAGTATAAGAAATCCCTAATGCCCAAGATATGGAAGGGACTGGAGCAGTGAATCCATTGAAAATGGAGCTATGAATAAAGAACGATCTGGCTGCATTACACGAACTGAACATTGTAAGGGAAGATTGAATTTACACTAATAGAAATCCAGCCTCTCTAAAATTCAATACATGATGTTAGTTTCTCTTTCCACAAACAATTACTGATGGAATACACTTAATGTTTATTTTACTTGAAACATTCTGACAAGCAATAAACTGAGAATTACAGAACAGTCAGCGAAAAACAGGTTGAGGGTACATCATAGACACTGGGAATGAAGATTCTGACAGTACAGTTAAAGCTCAGAAGTTATAGTTTAGAAATACAGAATGACAGAAGAGACATTAAAGCCGTCCTAAGTTTGTAAGAGTCAAGAACAATATTTTATAGAAACTCAATTAATTTTAAAGTATAATTTTTCTTCCTTAAAAACCTCTTCTGCAAATAACAAACATGATGGGAGTAAATCAGCCTGTTAGACTGAAAGAGTCTGAGAGTTAAAAGGGATTGGAGTTCTATCATCCAATCTACTCCATTTTACACATGAGGAAACCGAAGCCCAGTGGGGAGCTCTGCCTGGGCAATAAATACTTAAAAGTTGTACATACTTCCAGAATAGATGCTTAAGTTCATCTCCATTTCATGAGATACACTGCCAGTTGCCCAGACAGTAACTGAAAGACATCACATTACAACCTGAGCCCTGAATCCAGCTGTCACTTGGTAAACTGTTGCAAAAAGGACACATAAAAGGTAAAAAGACAGCACTACTTTTTAAAAATGTGAATCTTCCATTTTCGCTTTAGAAAGCCCTAAAAAATCTTCAGAAAATCTTATAAAATTATTCTATGTATAGGCAACTTGTAATCAGAGACTGAAAGAAATGTGTAAGAAATGAGATGTTTTCATAGCCCTTAAGGATCTGTGCCATCTTTAAAGGGGCCAGTTTGTATATACAAACGCAATACTCCTATAGTATACTCCGATTTTCTAACTCTGCCCTTAATGAGGAATATATAATGTTAACTATCTGCTATGACCATTTTCTAGTGATAGATTTATAATTTAGAGGGAAAATATACCAAAATATTGGCTTAAGAGGAGCCAAATTTACCAGTGCTTTGTGCTGTCTTATCAGTTGTTACTGTACCACACATAAAGTGACCATGACATAAAATCAATTTAATACAATGTACTGAGTGCCTATTACGTGTAAAATGTTCAAATTCTTTGGCTGGACAATATCAGGTCAAATTTAAAGCTTGTCACTTCAATTCTAAATAATGTGGCAATACATTGTTCCAGAATTTTTCGGAACCTGGTGGCCCATTTTCTAAAACTTGTTTTGACTGCACTGGCATTTTGAACCTCTGTACCTTGTGCTCTTTCCCCTTTCCCTCTGTGTTAGTAGTAAACTTTTTGGGGTATGCCTTATTTTTGTCATATCTCACAGACCCTTTGATTTTGCTCACTTTGTTGGACTCTCTTCCTTCACCCTGCCTTTCCTGCTTTTCCCTCTCTTCATCTCCTATCTCCTTGTATTTCCCTTCTTCTTCCTCATCGTCCTCTTTGTCTTCCCTCTCCCTCACTCCCCATTCTGCTTCCTCCCCCTCTCCTTCCTCCTCCCCTTCTTCCTCTTCCTTGTCCCCCTCCCCTTCCCCCCCTCTTTCTTCCTCTTCCTCCCCCACCTCTTCTTCCCCCTCGCCTTTCTTCTCTTCCTCCTCCCCTTCCCCCTCTCCTTCCTCCCCTTCCCCCTCTCCTTCCTCCCCTTCCCCCTCTCCTTCCTCCCCTTCCCCCTCTCCTTCCTCCCCTTCCCCCTCTCCTTCCTCCCCCTCCTCCCCTTCCCCCTCTCCTTCCTCCCCCTCCCCGTCTCCTTCCTCCTCTCCCCCCTCTTCTTCCTCCTCTCCCCCCTCTCCTTCATCCTCTTCCCCCTCCTCCTCTCCTTCCTCCCCTGCTTCCCCCACTTCTTCTTCCTCCCCTTCTCCCTCTCCTTCCTCCACTTCTCCCTCTTCTTCTTCCCCTTCACTTTCTCTTTTCTGTCCTTCATCTTCTCCTTCCTCCTCTCCAACCTCCTCCCCTTCCTCTTCCCCTTCCCCCTCTTCCTCCACCCCTTCTTCCTCTTCTTTCTCTGCTTCTCCCTCTCCTTCCCCTTCTCCTTCCTTCCCTTCCCCCTCTGCTTCCTCCTCTCCTTTCTCTGCTTCTCCCTCTCCTTCCCCTTCCTCCTCCTCCTCTTCTTCTTCCCCTTCTCCCTGTCCTTCCTCTTGAGCTTCTTCCTCTTTCCTTTCTCCCTCCTCCTTGCCTTCTTTCTCTTCTTCCTCTTCCCTGTCTTCTTCCCCTTCTCTCCCCTCCCCTTCCTTTTCATCTCTTTGCCCCTCCCCTTCCCCTGTCCCTTTATGGTCTTGTTCCCTCTCCCTTTGGTCCTGGTCCTCCTCCTCTTCTAGGTCTTTCTCTCCCTTATCCAGGCTCTCTGTTTCTCCTCTTCCCTCGTCTTCCTCCTCTTCCCCCTCCTCACTCTGACTCTGTTCCACTCCAGAATTTCCCTCCCGCTGGACTCCCCCCTCACCTCCAGCTTCAGGCACATCCTCCTCCACCTCTCCCCCTGGCTTTCCCTTGCCCTCACTCACCTCAGTTCTGTCTGTAAGGTCGTCTGACAGGATCTCTATTTCCTTCTCCTCTTTTCCTTCGGGCACCTCCACATTTTCCTCATTTGCATCTACCTCTTGCTGCTCTATTTCACTTCCTTCTGACTCCTCTGTGCCTTCCTGCTCCTCTGGGATCTCTGACAAGTGCCCAAAGTTAAAATTATATTTTGCGATGAATGTGGACATTCTGTGTTCAGTCTCTTCCTCATGTCTTTGTTGAATAAATTTCCTGCTATACCACAAGTTTTGGTCAGTTTCCACTTCATCATCCTCTCTCTCTCCGCCACTAAATTCTACTGACTCGAGCTGCTCAGAGCCATCAGTGGTACCTTGCTGACTTTCACTTTCTCCTTCCATGTAACTGTCTGACTCTATAGATTCTCTTTCACTGTCAAAGATCACATTTTGCGTGTTCCTCTTAACGTCCTTAAAAAAGCGTTTACTCTCTTCATCCTCAATATCCACATCTCTATTTGGTAAGTCGTCAAAGAACATATTCATATTTCTTAAACTCTCTTCACTTTGTCTCATATCCTTCAGACCTGCCATTTCCGGCAGCTCAGCTCCTCTCTCAGACACTGCTTCTTCCGTTTCTGAGTCCTTCAGACTTTTGCCTCCATCACTTTTCCGTTCTATCTCTCTGCCATCAGGTGGGTAAATACCGTGTTTGCTCTCACATCTAAATATCTCTTTGCGCACACCCTCGGCATGGGTGTCAGCCTGAGGCCCCGGCTGGCCCCACTCCTCACCTAAGTCCTCATATGAAAACGCGCGCCCAGTCCCAGGTAATGGCAGCATGTACGTTCCCTTTGCCACCAGCTGTCTATATACTTTCCCCTCTTTCACCGTTCTGGACGTCTCTTCACTTGCACGCTCTTTACTACCATCATTTTCAAAGTGAGCTGTATGCTGCTCCAGTTTCTCGACTGTTTCTTGTTTCTGCAAATTTTGTGAAATAATTGTCATATGACTGTTAATTGACAAAGGTTAACTTATCTGCTACAAAATACCGCCAAGATTCTGCAACACTCTTAAGTGTCGCTGGCAGAATAAAAAGCGTCCAGTTTGACCAGATGCTTTGCTCAGATGTCGCTTTCTCTAGAGATGATTTATGCTACTCTCTAGGTCTACGGGGCAGGCGGTTCTGCTGTGGTACCGTGTCTCTGCGTCTAACCTGCACATTCTTACCACCTGCTTCCGTTTGGCCGTTACTCACACAGTACCATCGATATTTCTTCTCTGCCCCTTTTCTCATCCTGAATCAATTCTCAAATGGAGTACACTTCCAGACTGATTCTGCAGAATACTGTTAAAAATGTACACTTCTCTTCCATGCAATGCAGTTTCGTTTTTTCCTACCTTCCCTAGTATTTTAATTGTCAAACTGTGATTGGTCTTTTGATTCCATGAACTTCCCAAAACAAAATAAATGAAAATATGAAATTGTTACAAAATAGAAAAAATGAATAGCTTATCTCTGCAAGAAAAATCTGAAATGAAAACAACAAATGAAATCTTCTTATCCACATACTAGATAATAATATCTTTCTTTTCAAAACAATTCTTTGGGTTTTCAAATTTTCAACCCTTTCCTTTTATCTATTGTATTCTTTAATTATAAAAACTTGCATATGTAAAAGAAACCGCTATGAGGAAAAAATACTCCAGGTAAAATGTAAGATTTTTATAAAAGCTATGAAACTAAACATTGTGACTCAAATGATACACTAAGAATATGAAATTAATTTCCTGCTGGACAAAATAAGGTGAAAATCAAATTGTTGGCCTAAATTCTACAAGCTAATGAATTGAAATATTTGATGAATTCAGCTCACTGGATTGTAAAATCTCATGAAATCAAGTTTTAAAAATTGGCATGAGTGCTAGGCCTAGGAAGAGGTCATTTTTTTTTTTTTTGCTTAAAAAATTATTAAAACAGCACAAGTTAAAAATTAATATATGGAAACACTAAAATAAATCTTTTTCTGTTCACTAGAATAGGTCTTGTCAGGCTTCTACTTAAAAGGACTATGTGTATAAAATATAGCTCAGTTTAAAAGGAAGTGCTTTCCTTTTCTGTTTGTTCTAGGTCCTATTTACAAAGTCACAATTCTTTCCAGAGCCCTAAAGAGAGACGGAGGCCCAGATGCCAGAAATGATTTCTACATGCATGTGTATTTCCCTAGTACAGTAAGGCAGCACGGAAGGGGAGAGCCTCGAGTCTAAAAGAGGAAGAAAATACATAGGAAAGATATCTGCATGGAAGTATAGTCAGTCAACATTCGCTGGGCTTCCTCGGTGTATGACGACAACAGCTCTCCCATATTCAAAAGGAATGTTGTTATTGGCCAGGCCTCTCAGCAAACTAGAGATAAGACTAAATGAAGACTGGCACTAAATTTTTATAATTCAGCGAGACTCTCTTGCATTTTGGTTAAGGAGTTTTAGTTTATTAATGTGGCAAAGGCACTGGAAACGGAAATGAAATGTTTTCTATAAGCCTTCTTCCTTCAATTTATATTTCTCCAATTTACTTTTCTAATCGCCAAACCCCTCTCCTCCTTTCACCTCACTGGTCCTCAAAGCCAGGAGAAGCAAAGGATTTTAGGGCAGGCCTTTATCTCGACAGGGCTGTGAAAACCAGACTATCCCTTCCTTTTGCTATTCATTTGTTATTCATTAAAAGCCTCCCTTTATCACCCAAGCATGGTTTCTGATTAATTTCCAAATGTTTAATTCTGTTTTTATGCCAGCAATTCCTTGACAGATTAAAACCCATTCCACACATTGGAAAAGCAATTATCAAATATTTTCACTAAAACCAGCCAATTTCAGAGCTAGAAAAGACCTTTTAGGTCAGCATGGTAACTCAACCAAAGTCCTACTCAACCCAAGTCTGAGAATTGTTCTGATAAACAGTAGCCTCTTCCAGTATTTAGGAAATGCCGTAATAATCCTTTGCTTTGATGATAAGCAAACACTGCTATTATGATTTGTTAGCGATACCAATGAAATCCTGTCACTCTTTCTGCACCACAGGAAATATATTCCAACAGAACAGACCCAAATTGAGGCTATCTACAATGTATTCCTGTGTCTGTTAAAATCTAAAGTAAATGAATACTTATCTTTCATGTGTTCTTTCTAGAAACGTTTCAACAAAAAATGTAATTTAAACTGTTCTTACCCACAATAATGAAAATAAGTCTCCATATTTTACCTTTTGTTTTTGAACTGGTGATAATTTTAATGACTTTTCATTGGAATTCAGGCTCATCATATGTGTCTGAAATAAACAAAAAAATATGTTCTAAAAAGAATACTATGTATAGAATTACACATTTACACATTCTAATGTATATATGAAATTAACACAAAACAGTTCAGATAGTAATATAATCAACTCTCAATTGCATACTAATGTTATGAGGACTGAAAGTAATTGTATTTGTATGAAATCTGTATCTCAATAAAATAATGTGTAACATAAAAATAACACGCAAAATGAAAACAAAACCAAAATCAAAAGCTTTTGTGATGCATTTAACAGTATAGGAAGTATACACACATATGAATACATGATGAACTAAAATTCAAAGAAATCTATATAGATAAATAAGAAAACCATTACCATATTTAAGACATCAGTAGTTTCTCCAAGGCTTTCTGAATCTGTTGCTGAAGAAATGTCTGTCTCTTTCTCTGTGGTCATTTTATCTTGAAAATAATCTGATTCAAAGGGAAAAGGGAAAACCAGATTTCAATGGAAAACTGAAAGACAACTAGACAATAAATTATTCCATAATGTAAAGTGCAGACATAATTTTACTAAAGTCCTTTAACTTCATGTTTAGGGAACTGAACAGAATTCATTCATAGTGATAACAGGTTTTAAAGTCTCTTTCTGAAAGTTGAAAGGTTTTGATGCTGATAACAACTGCTACATTCATATGAACGGGCAAACACTATTCCTTTGGGAGATGTACTCCCCAGGTATCAAGCACTGTGACAGCCAGTCCCTAAAAGGGGCCCCAGTGACCCACATCCTCCTGGTATGTGTGCCCTTGTGTTGTTCCCTTCCACATTTTACCAGGCTGATCTGTATGGCCAATAAAATAAAGCTGACATAATTGTAATGTCAATGCAGTTTACATCTTGGTCCCCCCGCCCCGTCTTTCTCTCTTGCATCCCTTTCTCTGGGGGAAGCCATGCTAGGAGCATTCCTAGGGAGAAGTCCACGTGCTGAGGAAGTAAAACCTCCTGCCAATCGCCACATGAGTGAACATGGAAGAGGATCCTTCGGCCCCAATTGAGCCTTCAGATGACTACAGCCCCATCTGACAGCATGATTGTAACTGCAGGAAACACTCTGAGCCAGAACCCCTCAGCTGGGCTGCACCTGGATTCTTGGCCCTCACAAACTCTTAGATAAGTTTTAAGGTCACTTGTTATGTAGAAAAAGATAACTAGTACAAGCACCTACAAACTTGCATGGAAAACTGTAAGGTTATTACATCATAAAGCAGATCATTAAAACTTATGAGCTTGGGGCACTGGGTGGCTCAGTCAGTTAAGCGTCCGACTTCGGCTCAGGTCATGACGTCACGGCTCGTGGGATCAAGCCCCGGGTCGGGCTCTGTGCTGACAGCTCAGAGCCTGGAGCCTGTTTTGGATTCTGTGTCTCCCTCTCACTCAATGCCCCTCCCCCGCTCATACTTTGTCCCTCCCTCTCTCTCAAAAATAAACACCAATAAAAAAAAGACTTATGAGCTCTACTTGACCTTACATTTTTCTCATTTACTCTGCCTGCATTTAGCACCCGTATACATATTTGAGAGGAACTCCTGAATGAAGTCTTCACTGAAAACACCAGTCCCCACTGATCTGTCCCTTGTAAATACATTCAATTCAAATGAGCAAATAACCAGTTTGTGCTTATTCCACGTGAGGTACTATGCGGGAGATAATCAACTTACGTAACTACTATTTCTTAATGAACTTACAGTCTAGAAGGGAATATAAAATATGTGATATATTGGCATGAGAAATCACACCCGAATGCTGGGAATCAGGAAGTATTTCACTGAAGAGGTGCAGGGAAGAGTGAGCAGAATTCTGAGAGGAGTAGATGAAGTGGGCAGAGAAGAAAAGGAAGCCCAGCGCTAAGAGAAGTGGCAGAATGGCTTGTAATGAAGGCTTTCCATGTGCTGGGAGCGCATGCCTTCATACATGTTGAGTGACCTCCATGACAACAAGAGAGGTAAGTAGTGTATCTCCGTTTCACAAATTATTAAGTGCCAAGTGTCAATGTCAGGTCTGTGGTGACTTCACAGCTTTTCCGCTAAGTCTGACTGTGAAGAGCTCAGTTTGATCAAGATTAGGAGCTGGTAAACTATTTCTGTAAAAGGCCACATAGCAAACATTTTAGGCCTTGTGGCCATATAGTCTCTGTCCTAATGACTCAAACGCTGCTACCGTAGTGGAAAAGCAGCCATAGGCAATACATAAAGGAATGGCACGACTGAGTTCCAATAAAACTTTACTTACAAAAATAAGCAGCTGGCTAGATTTGGCTCATGAGCTGTAGATTACAGACCTGTGACCTAAATTAAGGTTATAAGAAAAAGACTATTGACAGATGAAGCAAGAAAAGCATGTTGGGAGTTATATGGGGAAACTTACACTTAATTAAAAAAATATTAGGGATTCTCAGAAGACACTGGAACAGACAGTAAATGAACTGTGCCCGACGAAGGTTAACATAGGAAATGCTAAGCAGGATAGTTTGGAGACGGCAGAGAATGGAGGTTTGGAAAAGAGACAGTAGATCATTTAAGCTTTGCCTTATACGTGACTGAGAAAATAGAAGTCATCAGACCTGATCTGCCTTATCTTCCCACCAACAAATGTACACATTTACCTCCACTTTCCTGTTAAAATATAGGATGTGTCTTTCCTCTTATCAAAGACTGCTCGGTATGCCAGCCCCACTCTCCTCAAGGGTTTTGCACTTTGGGGATTATCGCTCTCGTGTGCTACCAATCCATCTGGGACTACTGGCTCGTGTCCATTAGCATACAAAAATGCTCTAACATTTTCCATTGACCCCACATCTCCCTCTAACTGCCAGCCCTTTCCTCCACTCCTCTTCATGACTAATACGCAAAAGGGTTATCTACACACCCCATCTCTTCACTTCCACATTTCCCATTCATGCCTCAACTCTAAACACTCTGGTTTCTGCCCTCATCTTCCCCTGGAACTACTTGGGTCAAGATCACCGGTGTTCTCCACGATGCCAGATCCATGGGATGCTTCTTTGAGCTTTTTCCATGACCTCTGAGCAGTACTTTGAATTCAGGACCCTACTCTCTCCTGATTTCCCTCTTCTTACCCTACTGGCTGATGGAGCTTCTCTGCTGGCTCTTCCTCCCAAACACTCTAAATGTTAGATGTTTTCAGGGCGAAATCCTGGGCTCTCTTCTCTAGCTAATAGGTGATTCTATCTATCAGGTGATTTCACCAAGTCCCATGGGTTGCAAATACCATCTCTGTGTTGTCTGGGTTCCAAAGTTATCTCTCTAGTTCAGACCTCTCTTCTGAACTTTAGGCTTGCATCTTCAACTGCCTGCTCGATATTTCTGCTTCGATGTCTCACAGGTATCTCAAACTCAATTTTTAATTTTTCCTTCAAGCTTGCCAACCATCTTCTTGCCTAGGAACCATCCTTGATTCTTCCCTTTCCTTCACATCTATGTGTAATCCATTAATAAGGTTGGCAAATCCAGTTAGTTCTGTCTAAAATGTATGTCCAATCTGCCCCCTTCTCTCCATCTCCACAGCAAACACCTTGGACCACACACTGATGTCTCCTGCAAAAGGCTGCTAAATGTTCTTCCTACTTTTGGTCTTTCCTCCCTACAATCCATACAGAGGCAAAGGGAGCATCTTAAAATGTAAATTGGATTGGAGCACATCACTCCACTATTTAAAACCCTTTAATGACTTTCTATTGCACTTAAGAAAAACACTCAAATAAAATAGGCTTCTCACAGCCTATAAAATCATGAATACTTTCCCATTCTTTCTTCAGCATCTTTCTAGCCTTTTCCCCCACTGTCTAGCTCCAATGGTCTTCCTTCCTTTTCTTATAAACTGCCTCCAAACCTTTGCCTACATTATTTTCCTTGCCTAAAATGCATATCATCCTCTCTCTTCATGTGGCTGTCTTTCTTATTCTTTATGTTTTAGCTTAAATGTCACCTTCTCAGCAAGATCTTCCCTGACCTTTCTACCTCCCCGATAAACACTGAAGTCTGCAAATAATTTAGAAAAAGTCACATTATATGTTAGACATAACTTTCAGAATACTTTGTAGACACTTTTAGCAAACAGCCACAAAAAGATAAGGGATCACTTTTCTTTTGGATCTAGCTACAAAACTCTGTACATGTTCACATTCACATCTCTTAAGGTAGGAAACGACTTCCCCCAAACTGTAAACTTCTCTTTTCCTTGTACACACTGTTGTCAGACTCGGCTTTTTCCATGTACAGGACAGAATGGTGCCAGTGATTCTTATCTCAAAAGGAATCATACAAAAGTTGTGTGTGAGATGGAAGAAACCAGCTCCTTACGAAGGTCCTGGTTGTAGATAATATTCTATTCTCATGGCATACAATTCTTGCTTTTATGACCTCAACTTCTGTCTACGTTCTTGATCCCAAAGACACTAAAAATTCTCTGTGCCGTGGTTCTTAATTCCAGATGCCCAAATTATCTTAATTCCAAACCTACTGCTTACTCTGATCTCTTGGGTCCTGGCTTCTTACCCTGCCCCTACTATCCAAGCACATTCCCTGCAGTAACATACATACCCTCTTAAGATACACAAATACCTGTAAACAAAATTACTTAGAAGAGGACTACATAGCCAAGGAGCTGGGATTACAATTTAAAACATTAAATGGGGGTGTCTGGGTGGCTTAGTCAGTTAAGCGTCCGACTCTGATTTTGGCTCGGGTCATGGTATCGTGGTTTGTGAGATCAAGCCCCGTGTCGGGCTCTGCGCTGACAGCACGGAACCTGCTTGGTATTGTTTCTCCCCTTCTCTCTGCCCCTCCCCTGCTCGCGCTCTCCTTCTATCTCAAAATAAATAAACGTTAAAAAAATAAAACATAAAATGTATACCTAATAGGCAGTGAGGTAGAGGTGTTAATAATAACCAAGATTATACTTACAAACAGGTTCCTAGAGGTGCTAGGCTCAATGCTAAGTATTTTATATACCGTATCTCATTTAATCTCAATCACTCTCTAAAGAAGTATTAGACTCATTTCAAAGATAGGGAAACTAAGTCTCAGAGAAATTAAGTAACTTTCCCAAAGTAAATCACACAGTCAATAAATGTCAGAGCGGACATCCCACTCCAGGTCAATTGAACCCCATACCCCATGCTCTTAACCACTATGCTATACTATCTAAACGCAGGACTTCACATAGGTCCAGAAGACTAGTATTCAAATCCTGCTCACTTCATTTATGAGCTGAGTGGCTGTGACCAAGTCACTCAGTCTCTTCAAACCTTGCATTTCTTATCTATAGAAATAACAAACTTATTAAGTCCCACCTATTTCATGGAATTGCTTCAGGATTTAAAGGAGATGATATAAGAGAAGGTACTATGTGTATTATACATTGCTCTATAAAAATACACTGCTATTGTTACACGGGATTTCTAGGGTCACTTACGATGCTCTGTATTTGTAAGAGTATTCCTGGACTTGAGCTCAGATAAGAGATGTCAGCCTCTAACTAGGAAGACAATTTAACTAATTGACAAAAACATCTTGAGATAAACATGAAAACAACAGAAATAAAAGGTACATTTCTTGTGTGAGCCTGCAGAGTATCAGATGTTACCTGGTTCCATTGGCTGCATGAGGTCCTCATCTTCAGGTATCATGGTCTCTGGCAGGTTAATTGCAGACATATGGAAAGGAAAAGGAACGGGGGAAAAGCAAACAGGTGGCACAGGAATCCCTTCAAGTGGAGGTAGTGTTTGTGTTATTCGAAAAGAGTCGGGCGATTTCTCCTTTAAAATAAACAGGTTAAATAAACAGAGGATGTTTTTAATATTGATATAAACTGTTCTCCGGTTGCTAAAAATATTTAAGAAAGAGACTTCAAAGTTGCCCACTGTCCCACATTCATTTTTAAATAATCCCCAAGAACTCAAAAATGTTTTGTTCTGTTATCTCTGTATCTAAATTGCTCTAAATTGTTAAGTTAGAAGCCTGTTTTTCACATGATGGGGAAAAGCGTATATGTATTTTCTCTGCTAGGAAACAAAAAATCAGTCATGAGGCCTAAACAAAAAGAGTAACTCCAAAACACTGATATTTCTCAATCTTTCTATATACACTTTTTCATAACAAAAAGTCAAACTTAACCTTTTTACTTCAAAAGGAAAATGTTTTGGAACTTAATTTTTTTTAAAAAGGAATGTCCCCTTTAAAATTATTTGACATTTTCTTTTTTTAAATATTGTTATTGAAATAATCATTTTAAAGCTGAATGAGAACCTCTAAATCTCAATGAGAAAGAACACTCCCTATCTCGAACCTCTAAATCTCAATGAGAAAGAACACTCCCTATCTCGAACGGAAGTCCTTATTTCTGTTTCCTACATTTCATTGTTTATAATGGATAACCTTCCACAGCTCACGAGGTATAGCCAACAGATAAAAAGCAAAGTAGAATCAATGCACATAGAGGTGAGAAAACAATTCAGCATTCAAGGTGAAGAGCTGAGATAGGCCTCTAAAAGGACGCTTTGTATCCTTGCTTTGTATCCACTCTCGGTAAGTCAAGGTTATCCATGATCATTTGAATTTTCTCATTTGTGTGTGTAACAGCTTAACTCTGAATTTGCTTCAAGTTTGTAAGCCTGAAACTCTAACCATTTTATTTAGTAAATCTGTCTTAAAAGACCCTTCTTTGATTTAAAAAGAAAATGAATTTTTTTGTTTTCTTTGTAGTGCCACGATATAGAATTGGCCACAATTTGTACCCTCTCTCGTCGCCGCACACGTGCTGATAGAGTTGTTTGCAAAACATTCCCTGAGTTCAGATTGCTGAGGGGCAGAGAAGCCTCTGCATGGAAGCAAGCATCCTTAACTTCCTCTAACTCAATTTCTTCTGTCCCACCAAGTCTCGGAACGGCAAAAACTAGCATGTGACATCCACCACAAGACACCTGCAGCATAAAACCACAGATAAATCAATCAACACTGGCTTCAAATGCAAATGGGTTTTTAACAGTTGGCAGCCACAAAACGTTTACTTAATGGTAGACTTCCTAGGTAGTCAGTCAGTCAGTCTGTCTGCCCCCCTCCCAAGTTACATACGCACACACGGATGGCAATATATATATTCTTTAAACACTGCAATTGAAAATGAGAACAAGTTTAACATACCATTTGACTTCCGATTTAATAGAGTATAGAGAAAAAAACTATTTGGCACATTACATTTCTCCTAACTAGTTAGAAAATGTTATTTTAATTTGGGAGCAACACTAACACCTTGAAAAAATTACTCCGAGAAGTTCTACTTAGAAAAAAGTGATCCAAGCATAAATCAGTCTCTTGGGGAAATTAAATCTCCAAACCTTTTTCTTTACATGAACACTTTTTTTATTTTAATGCTTCAAAGTCCTTAGAGTGAAAGGTAAGCATGCACAATGGTGCAACAATGAAAAATGAAACCAACATCCAAAGGATTTTCAGAAATAGCTGATTTTCAATAAAATGCCTAAACCACCATTGTGTAGCATTTGCAAGACACAGATTTTTAGTATCTTTATAGTGTTCAACGTGGTGGTTATAAGAATGGCATACTCTGAACCTTTACTTCATAATATTTTCAAATTATTTTCAAATATTATTTCTTTTTTAATGTTTACTTATTATGCTGAGAGAGACCACCAGCAGGGGAGGGTCAGAGAGAGGGAGACACAGAATCCGAAGCAGGCTCCAGGCTCCGAGCTGTCAGCACAGAACCCAATGTGGAGCTCCAACTCAAGGACCACGAGATCATGACTTGAGCCAAAGTCGGACACTTAACCGACTGAGCCACTGAGGGGCCCTGAAATTATTATCATTTCAAATAAGACTCAGTAAGATCTAATTCAACAAATATTGACAGTGGACTACTGTCAGATACTCTGCTGGGCGCTGGCAGAGGCCACAAAGCTTCCAGGCATGGCACTGTTCTGGCTCTCAAGAGACACAGGAGAACGAAGCAGAAGAGTCCAGATTAGGGCGAAAAGGAAGATGCTGACAGGAGGGAAAGTAGGAAAGGGACAGATTTTCCAAGTGGCATGATGTCTGACGTTTGGCTTTTACGAAACGAGTATACTGATTAGATATAGGCATGATATTCTTTTATACAAACATAAAATTCCTTAGTTTCTATGAAATACTGAAACTCAAGTATTACAATATGAAAATGTAAACATGGAAATGTGGTGCCCTTACCAATTGAGCTATAAATCTCAAAAAATGAGAGCACAAAGTGGGAATGAACTGATTGGTAAAGTTCTCCAGTCCAAGACCTAATTTTCCGTATCGACCATCTCCAAAAGTATACATAAGACCTATATCTAAAATGCAAAAAAAGAGAGAATTATAAAAGCCTTACTTATACGGATCTATTTGTAAATAGACAAACATATTTACTTACATTGCAATTGTGATTTTCCCCCTCAAATTCTACACCATATTTACTCTGATTCACTGATATTTCCACACCCTATGTGGTCTCCGTGGTCCTGCACATAACGTTAGGCAACAGATACTCTGAGAAAAATCATTAAGCCCTTGGCGGTTTGTGAATTTGAAGCCCGGTCGTGTGAGGCACTGTGTGCAACAGCAGCAACCCAGTGTGAGCGGCCTTGTGATGTGCGCCATCTTCTCAAGGGGAAGGAGGTTTTTGTATTCTGAGCCCCCTATGTTCCAATACAACCTATTTTTCCCCCTCAGGCCACTGATTACATCAGGGTTTCTCAACCTGGGTACCACTGACATCTGGTGTCAGGGAATCCTTGGCTGTGTGGGTCTGTCCTGTGCTTTGTGGAGTGTTTAGCAGCATCCATAGCTTCTCCCTACTAAATGTCCAGAAAACACCCTGCCTCTGCAGTTGGGACAAGAAAAAAATGTCTCCAGACACTGTCATGTGTCCCTGCAGGACAAAATCACCACCGGTGGAGAACTACTAGCTTGGACCAATCCAACTGTCTCTTTTACTAATTCGGTCCCTGGGCCGTGGAATGCCCCTGAAGGAAGTGCCGTAAACCAACCAGGTGGACTAGTCCCTATACCAATAACCGAGGACCCCTTCGATGATGGGGAGACATCTGGCTGCTTCTCTGCAGTTAACCCTTTGCCCATTGCCACAGCGGCTATTCTGAACCTTTGCTCCTCTTCTCAAGCCCTCCTTCACACTTTCTCCCTCAGGTGGGGGAAAAGGTCATGGAAGCAGAAGGAAAGGGGGGCAGGAGGGGATTTCTTTCTAGTGTGGGGGTTAGGAAGGCTTTCAAGCTGAAACCTACAGGATGGTTAGGATTTTAGCTGCAAGAAAGGAGCACATCCAAAGGCTCTGAATCAAGAGAAAACATAACACAGTCAAGAAGCTGAAAGGCAACTAATGGAAGGAGATGAGTCTGAAGAGGTAAGAAGAAACCACACCACAGAGGACCCAATTAGTTCATATTAAGAATTTTTAAACTCTATCTTAAGGGCAATAAACTGAATGAATGGTTTTTTAAAATGTTTTCAAAATGTTTATTAATTTTTGAGAGAGAGAAAGAGAGAGAGAGAGAGAGAGAGAACAGGGGAGGAGCGGAGAGATAGGGAGACAGAATCAGAAGCAGGCTCCAGGCTCTGAGCTGTCAGCACAGAGCCCAACGCAGGGCTCGAACTCACAAGCCGCAAGATCATGACCTGAGCTAAAGTTGGACACTTAACCGACTGAGCCACCCAGGCGCCCCTGAATGAATGGTTTTGAGCTAGGACATGTTAAGATCTCATTTGGGAACTTCTAGTTTAAGAGGGCAAAGTAATGTCATCCTAAGAAAATTCAAGAGAACTAAATGAAAAATGAGAAATAACATTATGCAGTAAAGTGTCAAGTTCAAAAACCATAAATAAGCAATAAGCAGTATTTACACCCTGAATTTAGACTCTTATAATACTTAGTATTAGCTAATTTCTTTTCTTTAAATACCCTCCTTATCATCCTTTTCCCTTCTTCCTCTTCTTTTGACCCCTCATTTCTTTATCCAAAGTGCTTTTTAGGCTCTGTGTTTTAACTTGATGATCTATAGCCAGAAAAAATAAACTCTGATCCAAGCTACTTTATTGTACTTCCAGCTTGAGAGCTGTTTAAAACATAAGCCACTGGCTACATAATGGGGAACTGGCAAGAAATTACAGATAACTCACTACACACCTCTCATTAGTCCTGGAAGAAAAAAATTCCTAACACCTGCCCCCTGAGGAGGCTTCATGAGCAAAAAGACAAACCAAGTTAATGTTCAATTACTTGTGCTATGACTTCTTCCATCAGGAGGAAAGGTAGTATCAAAATTTAACCAAATAGTCTAATTGTATGTTAGATGATCCATAAAAAGTATGTATTTACCATCTATGGCAATTTAGAGTTGATGAAAAACAGCAGCAAGGACAGTTGATGAAAAACTGACATAAAGACCCTGCAGGAAGGGATACATACCAACAACCCTTGTGGGACCATGAATGAATAAGAATTCTTTATGTTCTATATAGTTTGATTTCATGCTACATTAAAAAGGACATTGGTACTTGAAAATGGGCAGGTAGTTCTTTCTGAAAGGCTCTTTGGGGAAGAAGGGCAATGTATGGTAGTACGTTGTGTTTGCAGATTACCAGTTTCCCCAACTAGATACCATTAGATGAGCTTCATTTAGCAGTAGCTTTTTTAGAAAGAAGGAAACAAATGTGGAAATACCAGTATCTGGTTTATTTCAAAACACTGTATGATTTCTGCCTTTTTATGTTTGACTTCATTTTTAGATAGAAATGTGAGCCAGAAAGACTGAAATTACAGAGGCTTTTGTTCCAAAGCAATGATAATTGTGCAGTATATCAATTATCTACAGGTAAAGTAAGGGAGTCATTTCTAAGGGAGAATCTTATATTGGGTCCATATTAGCAGCACATGGTTTCTAAGGTTGAGAAGTAGGCCCAAAGCAGTCTCCATGGATAATGGAGAAAGTACAGAGCGAAAGATCTCGAGGACTCAGGTGTCCACTTAGCAGCCTTTGAGGTGCCCTTCGATCACTGGGGAAAAAGTAGCAGAGTCACTCCTGAAAACGCCTCCTAGTGGCAAAAGGTTCGTAGGAACCGACTCAGCCAGAATATAGCTGTGTCTGACTGAACGTGGAGACTCTTTTATAGTAGGTTCTTTCTTATAAGACTTTTTCCTCTGGCCTGAGCAGAGTTAAGAGCCTGCAAACTGATGCAATTTCAAAAAGATTCCAGCTTTCTGCCAGAGTATACTACTACTATAGCACTGACTTGTTTTGAGGTTCTAAATCTTTGGATCATTTACACTGATTTTAAAATGAACAAATACTAAAAAAGAGTTTACAACTTTACACTTTGGCATATTAAACAAGAACTTCTATTTTGTCAGTTATTGATTCCTTTGCTTAAGTTAGATACAATCATTCCACATAGTTTTTATTTTGTACTAAAACATACCCAGTTCTATAAATATGTAACAGAAATTCTCATCTGTACCTGTTATCAGAGCTGTGTGATTTTCTCCACAGGAAATAGAACTTATTTTCTGATCCTTAATATGCTCAATGACTTTGGGTACTGAAGTTTCGAAAAGAAAAGTACCAAGACCCAGCTGACCGAACTGTCCCAGCCCAAAGGTATACACGGCTTTCTCTGAAAGGGAATGAGCAAATAAATATAAGAAAAGGACTGCAGGGAAGCAGACACAGTCACCATTATAGCTAGAAAAACTGTCACAATCAAACTTTCATGATGAAAGTTAAGTGCCTCTGAAATACCCATATAAGAATGCCTAATACCTAGGTACACATTCTCAATGACAAAGGAAGAGAAAAATGACAAGGCACACAATTCTAAAAGTTAGGGCATGGGCCTGGTTTTATCTTTTACGTGTAACCATAAGAAGAATTGCTAAAGACACGTAACTCAGTGAACTACCTAACATGTCCTTATAATTAGCACTCAGCTTTTTAAAAATAGCATCAGTTGTCATTAAGCTAATTCCTTTCATTGCCTTAAAATAAAAACATGAGTAGTGTTTCCTCCAGAAAAACTCCTTACTTTTTAAAAGTAGTTTAACAGAATAATATATTTTGTAAAACAATTTCAGAGGAGAATTTACATGAGAATTACAAGTCACCAGGGGCACCTGGGTGGCTCAGTTGGTTAAGCATGTGACTTCAGCTCAGGTCATGATCTTGGGGTCCATTGAGTTCGAGCCCCGTGTCAGGCTCTGTGCTGACAGCTCAGAGCCTGGAGCCTGGTTCGGATTCTGTGTCTCCCTCTCTCTCTGCCCCTCCCCTGCTCACACTGTCTGTCTCTCTCTCTCTCTCAAAAATAAATAAACATAAAAAACCAAGTGCCTATCTCTTGCTGGCCGATAATCACTCTAGCTTGCGCAGGCTGAGATGAGCCTGGGAAATGAAGCCATTTTGGCAGCCTGAATCAGGCTACACAAGTTTTGCTCCTTACCCTATTGGGTTCGCTCTTGGGTACTTGGATGATTAGCAATGACAACAGTTTCCATTTTTTAAAAAATGACCTAAGACTCTTTTACCTAAGGACGTTACATTCCGCAACTAATATATTTTTGGTCATATCACCTTTGTAACATTTAACAGTGTAATTTGACGCTGATTAATAATACCCTATTAGGAAAACCAGTTTTATTAGTTTCCATATTATTCTGATTTCTCAGAATACACTTGATCTCATGACTAGTAGCTTGCTGCCATGTACAGAACTTGAGTTTGTCCAAACATAATCTAGAGAAGTTAAGGTAAGTTCTTATTTCCCTTGGGATCCAGACTTCACTATGGACCCCATCTTATAAGCAGGACTGTTTTGTTTGTCGGGAACGCTGTGGATGACATACCAGATTACATCTATCACTCTGTCTCACTCAGTGTATCCCAAGTTCCAGGCTGACACTTTCTCAACAGGAGTCCACTGTCTCCCTGATTCTAAGAAGAAACTAATCATACCTTCACTACAACCAGTAGTTTCATTTTCTAACCTATTACAGTCAATGTAGAAACATTATGTTTTAAATAAATTCATCAGCAATAAACTAATTGAAATTACCTTTAAAGTATTTTAATGAATGATACCCAAACAGCTTTTAAGATCAGAGTTACAGACAAAAGGAAAAAGAATGCTAGGGAGGGACCCCATAGAATCACCTAATCCAAGCCCTTTCCTTTAGTGAAGGGAATGGTCTGGAACAGATGGTTAGCTATTATTTCCTTTAAGGTCTTGCACAGTATTCTATAGCTCTCAAGTATTCAATTTAGCACTTAGTCAACGATAATCAATACATGCTTCGGGTCCATTTCTTCATCAGTTAGGACTAAACATTTCTGTCCACACTGTACTCCGGGACACAGGTTTCTCACCAGGGCTGGATCATAATAAAGCTGTCACAGGTCCGTGGAGATATGTGAAAAACAGGTAGTGACTTTTCCATACAGATAAATGTATATAATTTAAGAGAGAGTGTTTTACAATAGAATTGAGAGCTTATTAATATTTGTTTTGAAATGCCTGTTATTTATGGTATAATGGTGGAACGCTTACATTTTTTATGCAATGTCCATATTTAGCCAAATGCAAATCAGAACATGGCAACTGTCTTTTGGTCCTTGTATTCTTTTTTTAAAAATTTGTTTATTTATTATTTATTTATTATTTATTTATTTATTTTTGAGAGAGAGACAGAGTGTGTGAGTGGGGGAGGGGCAGAGAGAGAGAGAGGGAGACACAGTATCCGAAGCAGGCTTCAGGCTCTGAGCTGTCAGCACAGAGCCTGACACGGGCTCGAACTCGTGGACCACAAGATCATGACCTGAGCTGGAGGTGGATACCTAACTGACTGAGCCACCCAGGCACCCCTGATGGTTCTCCTATTCTTTTCACAAAATTAAAAATTTTAAATATGAAAACTTTACTGCTCTGTGACATCCTGAAGGCTGCAAGAATCTAGAGAGAACAATTTCTGGCAGCAAAGTTTTTAACCTCAAAATTAAATCCACAGAAAGGTAAATTTCTATAATCCTGCAAGAAAATATCACGCTTCAGTGCATTTTTAAATTTTAAGTATAATTAAAAGTATTATGGATTATCTGGGTGCTCATTTTCTATAACAGTATTTTATAATATATGGCTGAATGACATTATTATTATATAATCAATATTTGTGTCCTTTAGAATAAGCTTCAGTCTCCTAATAAATTCTTTCTATAATCTTTGTAGAAACTATAGAAAATATATGACACATAAAGAATAAGTTGTATTTCTGCCTATAGAATACATTTTCAGATAATTTATAAAGATTAATTTAAAAGTTTAATTTCTAGAATAAATCTTTTTTTTTTTTTTTTTTTTGGACAGAAAGAGAGAGAGAGAGAGAGCATGTGCACAGGGCAGGGGCACAGGGAGGGGGAGAGGGAGAGAGGCTCCATGCCCAGCACAAAGCCAGATGAGGGGCTCACTCTCACGACTGGAAGATCATAACCTGAGCTGAAATCAAGAGCTGCACATTTAACTGACTGAGCCACCCAGGCTCTGCTAGAATAAATCTTTCCAAAAACATATGAAAATTCATTCTGTTAGCAGAAATTCAAAGAAATCTTAAACCCCAGAATTATTTCCAAAATTCAGAGTGGGGGTCTTGGAAAAAAAATTATTTCTAACCTGGAAAAAGGATCCCATCGGGGCACTGTAATTCTGGAAAACCATAGCTTAATAAGCATGACTGGGATTTAGACCACAAAGTTAAGGCAAAGTGATAGAAGGGAGGGAAATCTAAAGGTAAAATGTTGCTCAATCACCTTGCAACATTAAGCAGATCATCTGAGAATTGGATATTATTCAAAATTTGTCTAGAATGCTAACTTTGGGTTACTTGACGATTAAGTGGTAACTTCAGAAACTGTTCATTTCTTTTTGACCAAAAAAAACCCATAATAATTCACTGACTGTATTACCTGTGTACTACTCGTCATAAAGAAATCTGATGCTGAACAAATTTAGGGGCAGCAATTTAGTAAGTGTATTATCAAGAAGTACATATATTTCACCGGATTGACTAGGATCCTGAAAAGTGACATGTCATACCAAATACGAAATTCAAAAGCCAAAAGTGACATTGCGTTTAAGGCTCTAACTTTCTTTTATCATCTAGAATTTAAAACTTAACATTTTTTTGATGAATTACTATAACAGAACATAAAAATCACAAAGAAATTACAAACTTCTACATTGTGAATATCACAAAGAAAAGAATCATCAATGACATGTAGAAAATAGCATGAACAGGGAAAAGAAAATGTTTCAGGAAAAATAATGTCAATTTTATTATTTTTTTTTTTGTTTAAAAAAAATTTTTTTTAATGTTTTTTATTTATTTTTGAGACAGAGAGAGACAGCATGAACGGGGGAGGGGCAGAGAGAGAGGGAGACACAGAATCGGAAGCAGGTTCCAGGCTCTGAGCCATCAGCCCAGAGCGCGACGCGGGGCTTGAACTCACAGACCGCGAGATCGTGACCTGAGCTGAAGTCGGACGCTTAACCGACTGAGCCACCCAGGCGCCCCCAATAACGTCAATTTTAGATAAATATGGAATATATATACACACACGCGTGGGCGAGGAAAACGGTCCTTGAAAATAAGCTAAAACAATGTTATCTGCTGCCGTTAAAGGTGTTAAGATCATGAAAATGTCCACTATTCAAACAAAAGATTCAAAACAATTCAAAAAGATTCATTTTTTTCTACTTACAAATTTCTTCCACAGGCCAGGAATGTGTGTTAACGATGGAAATCAAAGGTGGGGATCTTAGTAAAAACCAGATGCAAGGCCAGCCTATGTGAGGTATCTCAGATGGTCAAGCTCATAGAAGCAGAGACCAGAATGGTGGTTGCCAGGGTTGGGAGGGGGAAAGGGTTGCAGCTTATCAATGGGTACAAAGTTTCAGTTGCGCAAGATAAGTTCTAGAGATCTGCTGTGCAACACTGTGTCTAGAGATAACGATACTGTATTACAGACTTAAAAATCTGTGAAGAGGGTGGATCAGGTGTGAAGCTTTCTCATCACAATAAAAGAAAATGAACGTAAATGTTTTTTTCATTAGCCAGCACAGAAAGTTGGGAACGCAGCAGCGAGTTCCACACGTACCTGTGAGAACCACCGTGTGCCCTCCACCACAAGCTACCTGGACCACCTTCTCGGGAATTCCAGGCACCGGCTGGGGCATCCTGTGGTTGCAAAGCAGCTGATTGGGAAGACCTAACTTCCCACTCTCTGGTTCTCCAAACGTGTACAGTTCTCCCTCCGCTATTGAAGGAAAAGAACAGTAGTCAATGATGACAGACCTACGGACAAAATACTGGTCTTTGAGGTACACGTTCTCACGTTCAACCAAAAATGCATTCAATGACAACTGGATAAATTTAACCTTTTTTGAGATATTTTTACTGCATGGTAAGGAAATAAAGCTAAGGTTTTCTTTTCCCCTTGATTATTCTAACCCAAAATGTTCATGAATTCACAACCATCACTACTAATGAACTAGAAAACGATTTTAGCTCTTTCATAAGACATAGAGAAGACCATCTTACTTCCACTTACTTTTAGTAAAGCAAAACAACTAGACATTAAGCCCACATAGGGACATGGATTTTGTCTTGTCCATTTTGGTATTCCAAGAACCTAGCAGTGTCCAGTATATGAAATATTTAATGAATACTTGTTAAATGTTTTATGAAATTTGTTTTAAAAAACTCATTTATGTGTGAAGTAAATATGCTGAGTAAGCCTTAAGATAGCAGATTTTACTCAAGTAGATGGCACTTCCTCCAGAAAGATTCTCTTATCAAGGAACTCTTGATGTTTAGTCACTGTCTTGTCCGTACTAATAGTCTTGACTTGCTTCTGCTATATTTATCACACTATGACTATGAGCTTCTTGAAGGCAGGTACATTTTTTTTACCCATTTCTGTAAATGGATAATAAGTGAATTCTATAAGGCGGGAACTTAAAAATCTTTGTAGATATATAATGTAATCTGACACAGAACATATCACCGCTGGTGTGAGCAAAGAGGGAACACGGTACATCTGATTGCTTATCACTTGCATGTCTCCAAGAGAACCACGATTGACTACGGACCAACCCCGGGGAACGTGGCCCTTGGAGTATTCTTTGTTAGTGCTTGACATTTTTGTTTTGTATACCTGAGGCAGCGATTTATGCCAGCGTGGGTCCTTAGGGCACCTGGTTTCATTGTCGAGGGATCTGAGTTTCAGTTGCTGTGACTACTTGCCAGCAGGTTATACCTACACTGCCAGCCCCCCACAAAGAAGCCTCAGGCCCTGAGAATACAGTGGGCTTCTCTGGGCAGGGACATCACACACACATCCCTGTAGCTCACTGCCAAAGAGAAAGCACGTCCTGTGCAGCCTCAGAAGAGAAAGGACTAGGGAGCGTATGCTAGACTTCTCTGGAAGACAGGTATCTTTTTCCAGCTGTTCCTCCTCTGTATCCTTTGCTGTAATAAATATTAGCCGTGAGTATAACCTGCTATTGAAGCTTGAGAGTCCTTCTAGTAAATCAGAACTTAGGGAAGTTGTGGGACATGCCTGGTATGCACCACTTAAAACTTGATCAAATACTACAAAGATAAGTTGTACCAGTTTTCTGGACTGATCAGCATAGAAAATCAAGTAGCAAATGCTGGCATAGAAGTGTTCCATATGTCAGCTCCCTTCCTCTTTTCTCATGCCTCTTGCCTCTCACATGAAAGGAGTCACTAAGTCCAAATGAGTTTCTTTCCACTTCTGTCTATAAATTTCCTGCTGCTCCTCACATCTTAACACGGGTGAATTGTATGGTATGGGAGCTACGTGTCAATAAAGCTGGTTTTGTGTCTGTTGACTTAAAACAATTGTTTTTTCATTCCAGCCAGTTAACATACAGTGTTGTATTAGTTTCAGGTGTACTATATAGTGACTCAACACTTCCATACATCACCCAGTGCTCATCACGACAAGTGCACGCCTCAATCCCCTTCACCTATTTTACCCATCCCCACCCCCTCCACCTCCCCTCTGGTAACCAGCAGTTTGTTCTCTATAGTTAAGAGTCCGTTTCTCAATTTGTCTCTTTTTTTCCCCTTTGCTCATTTGTTTCTTAAATTCCACTCAATAAAGCTGTTTTTAAAAAGGCATAAATACAAACAAAACAAAAATGCTCAGTGTAATGCCTGCTGGTTATGACGAGCAATTCCCCTTGTTTTCCTACTGGCCAAAGCAGAGTTTGCTCATAACATTGAAATCTGGCACTTTTATTAAAATCTAAATATAAGACGATGCTTCTGCCTGGGGTTTTTGTTTGGACTGTTTTTCCATTTGTGTGCTCTTTTTGTTTGTCTCATAAAGTGAGCACAGACTAGAGCTACCCCACAAGCCCAGAAATTGCCAGTAAGTTGGTAGGTAGCATTGCCCCAAGGAACACAACTAATTGTTCATTCACTCCCTCCCTCATTCAGTGATATTTATTATTAGCTTGTTCGAGACACAAGCTGATATAGTGGTGAACAATGCCAGGTGAGTTGGGAGTTTGCCCTCTCTTGGTACCATGATGCTACCAAGTCATTGGTAGATCTGGAGCCACCGGGATGGGCCAATAAGCACTTTCTAAATCTGAATCTGATGTGCATGAAAAACGGAGTAAATGTATAAAACAAAGATTTAGAGATATGTAAGAGGGGCCACAAAACTACTTCCTCTAGGTGTTTTCGTGCTTAGAAAAACCTCTGATAAGATGGAAGGATCATACTTCAATACTCCTGGTGTAGGTGCAGATGAAAACATTTTAAATATTTCAACTGAGGCAGAAAGGGTTGCCAGGGAGCCCTGGAAAGGGAGAGACTGTGGATACTGAGCAAAGTCCCAGCAAAGGAAATCATATCCCATACTGAGCAATCTTCTTTTTTCATCTACTCTATATCCCTGCTCTCACAGTGAAAGCCTGGGACTCTCTTGCTGAAATAAAAGCAAATTGTCAGGACAAGAGTAGAGTAGGTCTAAGTATACAGGCAAATGCACCCAGGGGAAACCGGCCCATAGGTCTCATTTCCAACGCTAAGGAATCCAAGAAGTTTGAGAACCAAAGTTGAAAAGAGTTTCTAACATCTGCATTTTGTTTTTCTCACAGACCTAATATTCACTGAAAAGTTAGCCTGTCAGAGTGAGTTTGAAATTATAAACTCTCATCACTAAAATGGAGAAACACTGTGACCCAAAACAGGCCAAAATTATTTCATTAAATAGACGGCCATGGCCTCATTTCCACAGAACTGTAGAATGTTAGCTCATTTTATTATTGAGTAAACACTTAGAAATGGGAGAGACCATGATAAATCCAAAATGTCCTTTCTTACTTGTTACAAAAGCTGAATGGTAATATCCACAAGAGATCCAGGAAATAGGCTTCCCAACGGTCACTTGCTGAGGGACACACACATTAGTTACATCTTTTAAACCAATTTGCCCTTCAGAATTGTCACCCCACATAAAAAGCTCGCCATCCTCTATAAAGAAAACACAAGGAAGAAGGTTTTAAGAGGTAGCAATGCTATCAAGTCACTCTATTTCCAACACACCATTGATTTTTTAATTTAGAAAAACTACGTGTCTTGAGAGAAAATGCTAAGGTATTCACACCAGCTAGCTACTTAAGAGTTCAATTTCTATTATGAAATGCTTCTATGAGGTAAAGGACAGAGAATAATGTGATGCAAATCGTGTCCATATCTTGATCTCACTAGCAAAGACAGAGTGTTTTTCCCTACAAGAACCTTTTCCTAGTCTACCATCTCTAAACAGAAAATGGTTCCTCCTTCCAAGCAGTCTGCCTGCAACTGAATGACAGCATGACTGGCACTGGACATCTCCTGGGCAAGTCCTAGGTCAAAAGGGCCTGGAGGACCTTGCTCTTGAGAGCACTGTGAAAAATGAAGTTTTAAAGGAAGACAAAAATACATAGAAATATATTTCACTTTTTTAATATAATTTATACTTGAAAACATGTAAGACAGCTCCAGAGAATTCAGACATACAGCATCTCCGAAACACATTAGCTTATGTTCTTTCTGACAAGGGTTTCGATGGAAGAAAAAGTTAAGCTGGGTATGATACTTTAGAAAGGAAATTATCAAGACCTATGTCTGTTCATTAAATTGAAAATTTTTTAAATCTCTGAAGTGGTGTAATAATGAGGCAAATAAAAGGAAAACTGAGAACAAGAACCAAAAGAAGGACGTCAAATTGCTAAGTGGACGGCAGACAGAGACGGAGGCGTGGGGCTGCGGCTCTGAGCCTGGCCTTCCTGACAGCCAGGAGCCGGGCGGGAAGTCACCGGCTCTGCCGACAGGAACCCACAAGCCCGCCGGCAGCTCCCTCACAGGCACCAGGGAGAGCTTGGCTCCAATTTTGAAGACATTTCTCAGATGGGCTTCTGAGAGGGAGGCCAGAGAGATACAATGACTGTTACAGACTGTATTTTAGTAACATACATCCCATAGATTTCCATGTTTCTGATAGCAACTTCATTAAGCTGCAAATAAAACTTTCACTATACAATGAAGATAGTATTTAAGAACATCTAAAGGAGTAGATGGACGGCACAGCAGCTAAGTGTTGACGTCTGACTCTAAGCACAAAACTGTAATATATGTCATGACTCAAAGTTCGATTTTAAATGTCTTCCGAAAACATAGTTAATGAAAGAAAACTAAATAGCAATGCTGTTGTCAGTTTACTGAGTTGGTAAAACCTGGTCTAAAGGAAAGGGATGGATCCCAGCTTGAAATGGAACAAAGTCTCACCAGTTAGCGCAGCTGAAGTGTTCGATCCAGCAGAGAGCTGTTTAATCTTATACTGGGAAGTAAAAAAACTAATTAGATGAAAAGTGTTTCTCTCTTCGGTGTCACCAAGTCCCAGCTGTCCTTCATTATTTCCTCCAGCTGCATACACTTTGCCTCCTTCTGCACACGGAAAAGAAAACATCAGTATACCAGAGTCACCATCTTTACAAGATGGGCCAGTTACCAGATATTTCTTCTGTTAACAGTGAAGAAAGATGAAAGCTGACATTATCCTACAATTTGCTGAACTTCAATTCATTGTCAAAAACGAAGCAAAACAAGCAGGGTTACATATTTTTGTGAGATTTCCTAAATCAGTCTAGAGCTTAAGTAGCAACTGAAATGCACAGAATGTGAGGAATATATTTCCTTGCTAATGCAGCAGTTTATTAATTCAGAGCAAAAAAGGGGAAAGTAATTTCCAAATTTGTTTATAATCCAAATCTAACTATTTTAAAAGAGATGTGGTTCATTAATTTTAACTTCCATGCCCATTAAAGTTAAGATATAATATGTAACAAGTAAAATGAGGCAAATCCACAAAGAATATAATTAGAAACATGAAAACTCTATGTTGTGTAATTATTTTAATTTTCAAGCTAAATAGGAAGGCAGTATAGTATTGTGTTTAGGACAAAGGACTGGAGAGCCAGATTTCCTGGGTATAAATGCCAGCTTGCCACTTACCAGCTGTGTGACCTAGGGCAAGCTATACTTAACCTCTCAGTGGCTCATTTTCCTCCTCTGTAAAATGGGGATAAAAATGCTGCCTACATCACAGAGTTGTTATAAAGATTAAATTAGCTGACATAAAATTCTTAGAACAGCACTTGGCTCATTGTAAGTACTATATAAATGTTTACTTCATTAATTATGAAGTATATCATGCCTAGATAATAAAAATTGCCAGTAAGCTCTAAGGTAGATTTTAAAAAAACATACATGCATTAAAAATTAGTCATAAAAATGCACATGAAATTAAATTATAGGGGAAACTGAGGGCAAAATCAGCCTGAATCAGTAAAAATTTAAAGAATTTTAGGAAAAAAATGAAACCCAACTGAGGAAGCAAGACTAGCTTTCAAATGGAACATACTAGAAGGCCAAGTGGAATAGGACCACACAATTTAACACATATGGCATGAACAAGAGCTGGTGGAATGCTAAAGCAGTTCAGAGAGCTGCATGAGTCAAAGTTGAATAGCCACAGAAACTTCCATGGAAGAAGACTTATACTGATCTTAAACGGTAAGAACCTGAATAAGAGAAGGACATTTCAGCAAGGAAAAAGTATGAATGAGGGCACAGAGCCCAGGAGAAGCTGGAGGCAGTGAGAATAACCTGAACACGGAAGGGAGGTAGGAAAGGAGGCTCGGTGATCGGTGCCTGGGTTTCCATTTGTTCCTGCAGCATTTGTTTGAAAAGATGACTTTCTCCCCCATTGGATTATCCTGGCACCTTTGTGAAACGTTACTTGGGCATACGCGCGTGGGTCTACTTCTGGACTGTTTTGTTCTGTGAATCTTTGTCCCTATTTTTGCAAATGGCCCACTGTCTTGATTACTTTGGCTTTACGGGTCTTGAAATCAGTAGTGCTAGTCTTCCAATTCTGTTCTTTTCTAAACTCTTTTGGCTATTCTAGGTCCTGTGCTTTTCCATATAAACTTTAAAATTACCTTGTCAGTTTCTACACACACACACACAGTTTGGATTTTGATTGGAATTGTGCTCACATTAATAGCCTTTCAGGGGCAGCTTCCACTAACCCTCAGAAAAGAGGGAAAGGCAAGACCAGGAGCAAGTGGCCCTTGAGGTGCGCACACAGGTAAGGAGATCTGCCCCTTGACATAATCCAAGAAAAGAGGATTTTCTTCAGCCATTTAACATTGAAATACATATTTTCAAAGGCAAACAAGTATATCAACCATTTACATTTTTAAAAATCCTAACCTTACTGTTGCCAAGGTACCATTTCTATTAATTTTACAAAGTCACAAATGTTACTGCAGTGCGACCTCAGTCCTCAGATAGGGCAGGAAGTCGTACAGATTGAATACTACACCTGTTGAGACTAGGGTGTGGTTCCTTCCACAGGCAGCGAATTTCACTTTTTCAGGTTTTAAAGCTAAAAATAGAAAAAGATAGGACAATTAAACTATTTTATGGTTATGAGAATGATAAATAACCCAGGTCCAAGGGTAACTAAGCAGTAGAAGTCAGATTTAAACCCAGGCCTGTCGGACTCCCGAGGTGATTTTGACGAATGAACCGAAAGTTTTCAGAACTGGCCGTGCATCAGAATAACCAGCTGAGCTTTGAGAATGCAGATAGCTCAGCCCCGCCCCTGGAGAATCTGCACCAGTAGGTCTGAGGTAGGGCCTAGGCATCTACATATTTTTCAAAACAGGTAATTAATAAGTACTGAGATCCACTGCGCTGTTATGATGCCTCCCACCAACCTCATCTATTCCCTCATCTGCTATCACCATCAGCAAGGTCGCCTTCTACCTCACACAAGGAGATGCTACAAGTCCCATGTTCATAGGCATACACCTATGTTAAAGTTCTTCACTCATTCATTTACATATTCAAAAAAATTTACAGAATATCCCTCTAAGTGCTTAGCATAGGGGCTGCAAAGATCACTAGGACAGAGCCTCTGGTGTCAAGGATCTCAGAGTCTAGACAATGCTGTCACCTCATGTATTAGATATTTGAGAGTAAAGATCATAAGGACTGTGAATAAACCCAGGGTTTAGGAGACTGTGCTCCATAAACACTTTTTGACCAAGTGGAATACTGTGAGAGCTCCATAACAACTTCCATGAATAGCATGGATATGCTAAATTACACTGCAATTTGGAGCTGAAATTAAAAATTTGGCTACGAAGATAAAGAATACTGCTGGTGTCACATTTCAAGGAATCTCCATCACCACTCACGCTTAGCTGATGTCCACAGGTTATAGCCAAACAGAAGTTTCGCACATAATGCCAAGAAAGCTTTGTAAAGGTATTATACGCCCCACGTTTTTGAGGACAGTCCTTATTTAAAATAGTTTGTCCTGTTCTTGTAAGGACACCAGTATTAACCAACCCCTAGTCCCAATGTCTCACTCAGTACATCTACTCACTATATACCGCAGGGTAAAGCAGAACTTCTAAAACCAGCAATCACATAAAACCATGATGTCCACAACTTGTAACAAATGAGACAGAGCTCAAAATTCTAATATATTGTATCGGTTGTTCTTTGTATATATAATAACAGTAATATTTAAGTAGGTTTACAAACAGGCAAAATAAAAGGATATTCAAGGGCAATACTGAAGAATCATCACTTCCCTTGTGGTCTTTGGGCTTAAAATCAATGTGATGTTTAGACCCTAACATATAAAAGTAGTTCCGAATATCACATAAAAAATAAAGTTAAACACCAATAACAGCCAAGTAAATACTAGAGAATAAAAGAACTAAAGGTTTTTATTTTTAATATGATATTAAAGAACATTACAATCAGCATAAAAGTACTGTATGCAGTTTAAGTATTTCAAGCAATAAAGAAGAAAAGACCCCAAACCTTTGACACACGTTGGCTTGCCAACAGTTGACTTCGATCCTAATCCTAACTGGCCCCAGTTGTTACTGCCAAACATGTAAAGTTTATTATTTCCTGGTGGGAGGGAAAGAAAAAGACACAAGAAAGTGAAACATTTTCAACATAAAGTGATGAGAGATGAAGTCATCACAAAGCAATAAAAAAAGCTATACTTAAGAGTTGTATTGCTTTTCCATATTGAAACCGGTTACCTTGCCCAGGTTAAAGTGAATTATTTTAACTGTCCATCTACAGATTCTGTTAGGTGTAAAAAGTGTCTAAGATTATACAGTAATCACTTTTGATTATATAGATACAGTAAAATAAATATATTCCAAGAAAGTAGTGTGCATAGAAAATCATAATTAAATATACTCAGGGAATTTAAAATTGAAAACACTCTCTTGATGAATCAAATTGTCAAGAATTCTCTGGTAAAAGAAAGAAAAATCACATTTCTGGTAAAGCAGAGTCTATATCCAAGATGTTTCAAACACAGCACATCTCTAAGATTCAGGATGCTCTAAGCCTTACTATCCTCTTTTAGGATTTCAATACTAACCTGTAACAACTGCAGTATGTTCATCTCCACAGGAAAGAACTGTAGGTATATCATTTTTAAACCAGAATTTGCTGGGAGTGTTTTCGGCAAATCTAGTTTTTCCAAAAGTAAACACAGCACCTGAATCTGCAAAAACATACGACAGTTTCTATTTTACAACTTTCACTCTGCGGCCTGTTATTAAAAGACATTTTCAGTAATTTGTCTATACCAATTCCCTGTCTCCTGTCCGCTTTGCTTCCACTCCAGCACTGTTTATGCTCTCTTTCTACCTTACTTCAGTCTTATTCCTCAGACTTGATTCGACTTTTATTTATGAAATCTGCTAAATTGTATATGTATTATTCATTTACGGGTGTAAAGTAAAATAAATAAATAAATAAATAAGGCAGTCATCCGTTACTAAAAGTCCTGTTGTCCCCAGGTGGACCATCTGCTCTCTGGAATGAGCTGATACAACCCCTGCTGTTAACCCTGGTTAACACCTCATGGTCCAGCCCCTCAGTGAAGGCTTTTCTCCACACGTGGGAACAGGACAGTATTGTTTCATCATCAGCATCCTGTCAATACAGTACGTTGAGATTTAACACTCTCAATGAATGAACACTACCTGATCTGTGTAGTATTCACAAACGACTTTGGTTCAGTACCATTTTGGAGAGAGACCAAAAATCTCTACTAGTTCCCAATAACCATTTAAACACATACACACACACCCAGATAGGCCAGATCCAGATTCTGAGGAAATCTCAAGAACAATCACACAGAAAGAAACTAATGGGTACCAAAAAGTAAAACATAGCAAACATAAGTATTAATAATAAATAATAATATATGAAAGACTAGGCACTATAAGAAATCTTTTGAGAACTGTGAGGCGTGTCAGTTCAAACTGATAATTGAGATGTGAGAGGCCAGGTTCTAGAACAGGCTCCGGGTTTTCCTAGAATGAATAATTTTAACTGTTTTGTCCTATTCTGGCCTTCCAGATAGCCGCCCTGATCCCCTCACCACAAGACAGGGTTTGGTGGGCTGTGCTCTGTCCACTGGTTTTTACTGTGAAATGGTATTGTCATTTTGCTTACTTTCTAGTATCTCTCACTAGGCTGTGAAGTCCAGGAGGTCGGAAATCTAATCATGTCAGAACCAAGAGCATGGCAGAAAACACAATACATATTTATTTATTTCAGTGAATACTTGATTCTGCTGTAATTCAGTGTTATTTTAAACTCTTGTTCTTGAGCCATTAGTGGGTCAGAAAATCAATTTAGTAGGTCACGATTAGCTTTTTTTTTTTTTTTTTTCAACGTTTATTTATTTTTGGGACAGAGAGAGACAGAGCATGAACGGGGGAGGGGCAGAGAGAGAGGGAGACACAGAATCGGAAACAGGCTCCAGGCTCCGAGCCATCAGCCCAGAGCCTGACGCGGGGCTCGAACTCATGGACCGCGAGATCGTGACCTGGCTGAAGTCAGACGCTTAACCGACTGCGCCACCCAGGCGCCCCACGATTAGCATTTTTAAAGGGATGTACTATAGAAAAGATCCGAATGCAGACCAAGTGCTTAGAATAAGCACTACTTCATGAAACGTCTGTTTCTGCTACACTATACATATGGTACAGGGTCACAAAGTCAAACGTTATTTCTGGAACTGAGGGAAATAGTCTTCACCGAGCACTCGCTAACAGCTTTTATACCCCACACCCGACCCCCTGGTCACCCACTCTTTACTGCATTCAATACACAACTGCGTCCTGGAGACCTCGAAGGAGGTACTTTGGGAAGTTTATTGGGAGGTAAAAACCGCCCCTGCCTTCGAGAAACTCATCGAAAGCTTCTTCTAAAAGAAAGAAGAAACACAAATACCGCTTCCCCGTGCTCCCCCCTTCCTTTCTGCTCCTCTCAGTCTTGCGCCCGGGCACGGCCTGAGCTCAGGACCCAGTCCCGCGGCCGCCGCCCGGGCCTTTCCCCCAACGGGGCGGCCCGGAGGCGGGGCCTGGCCGCCCGCCCGCCCGCGGACCCTCCCTCCCGGCCCGCCGCCACCACCGCGGACGCGACTCACCGGGTACCACCTCCTCGGATTCCCCCATGCCGAAGGCGGTGCGGGAAGCCTGTGCCCGAACCGGGAAGGTGGCGGGGGCGACTCCACGGGGTCTATGGCAGCTTCTCAGCCCCGACGCGGGCTGCGGAAGCCCCCCGGGTCCCCATAGCGACACCCCGGACATCGGCAACTGCCGCGTTCCCGGAAGTCAACAAACAGCCGCTAGGGGCAACGGAGGCGGAACGTTGGGGCGGGAGGCGGGGGCGGCCGTTGGGGAAGGGGGGCGGAGGCCTGGCGCCGGGCGCCCGGCGCGGCGCAGGCGCAGGCGCAAACGCTGCGGGCGGGGCGGTAGAGGCCGCGCGCCCTCTGGTGGCCAGGAGGGGAGGGGCGGCCACGCCGTTCAGTGAGGATGTGGAGATCCAGGCCCTGCGGGGTCCTCCTAAGGGTAGTGACAGACGTCACGAATATCACCTGCTGTCTCACTCAGGCTGTGTGACACAGGCAAACGTCGACACACAAATGTAATAATACTAGTAATAAGTGACCATCTATAACTGTAAATGAAATAGGCACTATGTTAAATATCCACAAAAGGCATTTGTATCCCCAGCATATAAATCGAGACCTTGCATATACTAGATGCTCATTAAATCTTTATTGAATTAATGAGCCCTACTGCTGTCCTGTAAGATAGTTAATGTTACTCCCTTTTATGGATGTGGAGGTCATACAATAGGGGAGAGCTGGGGTCTAGCTTAGCCTGCCCAGCCTGTCCTTTGAGTGTTCCCTTCTGTCCTCCCACAGAAGATGGCTGAGGTGTGCAATCTGCTACTGACAGAAAATCCACAAAGAGATTCGCCAACAGCAGCACATCATTGCTTTAGAATTCATCCAGAAATGTTGTATTTTCCTACTAACTTTAGTTTCCCATTCATCATAAAACAAAGAGGCACAAAGCCATCCTCCAGGAGGAGTAAATGTATGCACATGTGGTAGTTGTGGCCACGGACTCTAGAAATAAACAAAGCTGGATTCAGAGATCTTGTGTGTACTAGAGCATGTTATTGGCTTTCTCAGGGAGTCTGATTAAAATGGGAAGGAGAGCTTAAACTATGCAATACACAAACAATCAAGCGGGAGTTACCAAGAAAGTGTTTAAGGGGGAGCATTGACCTGGTGTGAGAGGTTAAGAAATGCTTCTCTAAAGAAACATCATTAAATCTAAGAACTGAAGAAGGAGAAGCAGGGAGAGGTGAGACAGCTCTGGGAAGAAAGTAAATTGTGGGCAAGGACTCATAAAAAGTGTAGCCCTTTCTAGGAGCTCAAAGAGATAACACTGGCTCATGGCAAAGTGGCAGGGTCTTGGGCCTGTTAAGGATCTGAGATTTTATCCTAAGGACAATGGGAAGCCACTGAGGGATTTTAAGCAGTGGAGTGACAGGGTCAGCCATGTGTATTCCTGGGATCACTCTACCTGGCTGATCTGTGGGGAGTAAATTGGAGCAAGGAGGAGGGTTCAGAGGCTAGTGCAGATAACAGTCACCATGGCTTGGCATATGGTGTTCTGACAAATTTGGAGCAGGCAGATTTGAAAATATCTTAGGAGGCAGAACCAACAGGGAATGGTGTCTGACTACTGACTCTTAAGCAGTGCAGGGCTACCAAATAGCTCTTACAACAACAGCAAAGGGCCCTAAATTATTTTGGGAAAAGGTTAATATTCTTTATGAAAGCATCATAATAGTCACTATGGGAAAATAAAAATTTCTAAACACTTACTTTAGTTATGATATGCTTTAGTTGTTTGTTTGTTTTTTTTAATTTCAAAAAGAGAAAGCACATTTTGCTGCCTGAGCATTCCAGAAGGTATTGATGTAGCTCTACTCCAGGGTTTCCAACATAAGCAAATAGGGGAAGGGTGGTGCCATTCACCAAGATGGGGAACACTGAGGAAAGAAAAGGAAGGGTGGAGTAAAGTAGGTGGGGCGGAGGGAACCGTATGGTTCAGCCTTGAGCACACTAAGGCATCCATCCAACTGGAGGTGCCGAGCTGAGCAGCCAATTGGCAAGTAGGAGTCCCAGATAGAGGCACATATTTGGGGGTGCCTGGGTCTAGGAAGCCTTGGGAAAGACTTCTAGGTGAAAGACTGGCTGTAAAAGTGACTATAAAAGACTGGCTATATGGTGACTATAGAAGGAAAGAAAAGAGAGGCTAGGATGAGTTCTGATGAAGGCCAATATTTAATGGCCCAGCAAGAGACGATGAAGCTAAAAAAGAGAGAGAAACCACGGAGGGAGAGCTGGACAGAATAGGGTTTCAACAGGAGGGGTGTGGTCAGTTGTCACGTGACGCTCAGAAATGAGGTAAGGTGAAAGCTGCCCACTGAATTTCGCAATGCAGGGATCACCAGTAGTGCTGAAAAGAGGTGTTTGGTAGAGTGATGGAGGAAGAAATAATGCTGGAGTTGAGAGTGGGAGAAGCTGAAAGAAACAAGTGAAGGTGAACACTTTAGACACAGGAGATTGAGATGGAATAGGAGGGGACAGGAGATAGTATTTGGAGGAGGAGGAAGGGGGGTAGATGGAGGGATTCTGATAAGTTTGGGGAGACTTGAGAATACTGAGGGGCAAACAGAATAGGACAGAAAACACAGGTTCAAGAGAGTGAAAGAATAACCAATAATATAAGGAAGAGATAGCATCCAGATCTCACGTGGAGGGACTAGTCTTAGCTAGAAGGAGAGACAGTACGTTTAGCATAACAAGAGGAAAGGAAGAAAGCCTCCTTGTACAATATACCACTGATATGTACATACATACACACACACGTATAGTACATTATATCTATATAAAACTGATACATATAGTATAGGTACATATCACATATGTCATATAATATATGATAATACTATTTTCTATCTCTGAAGGTTATTGTGAGATACTAGATAATGCACATAGAACTTATACTATGGTGCCTGGACTAGAAAGTAACACTCAGCAATGTTAGCTGTTATTAATAAGGCAGAGTCATCTATGCTCCCTGTATCAGCATAACCCAGGCTATGCTGCATTATAAGAAACACTCAAATCTCAGTGGCTTAACACAAACAACAATGTTTTTTCCTCACTCATGCTACATGTCCAACGTGGCTCACTGGGAGGATCCTCTTTCACTGATCACTCAGGGGCCAGGACAAGTGACGGAGGTTCAACAACCTAACAAAGGCACCATTGTGACTCCTGACCTCTTTGGTTGCCATAGCAGGTCAAGAGAGAGAGGAAGCAGGAAATGAAATGTTTCAGGCAACAGGTGACACGTTTGGGCTTCTTACAACCCATTGGCCTGATCCCATGAGCTGTGCCCCTGGGAACTGCAGGCAGGCGGGGAAATGTGGGAGCACCTGAGACATTCAGGGAGTGGTAAATATCTCTGCCACATCCCTATAGGCCGATGGTTTCTGTGGAATCACCTCCCTCGTGTTGGAGAAGGCAGGGAGTTCTAAGGTATAACTTTCTGACTCTTGGCTACAGTCCCGTGTTCTTTTCAGTGCCCCTTCCTAGGTGGCTAGCCTCAGGAAATCACGTAGGTATACGGGAGTCATCGCACGTCTGACAATATGCACAACTCTTGGATTTCCCCTATTAATTTTAGTTGTTTTTCATTTGTGGAGCATTTTGTGTCAACTGAAAAGTAGAGGCATGTACAAACAAGGAAGACAGTTGACGGATCGCGCTTCCTCGCCGAACCAGTTCCTTTCTTGGGGGCACTCAATGAAACTTCCAAGGCTTGCGTTTTGAGTTGTATAACAATGTAGCTGCCACCACTGTTTCTTTCTTTGGACTCAGATAAACAGGTGTATCTCCACTTTGAAAACCCCACTCTGAAATCCTATAAACATCCACATTTACAAATCAGATTCTAATAGCTTCTTTGTTGAAATTTTGTGGTGCAGCTCCAGGATATATTAACTGAGGACATTTGGGTCCAAAGCCAGGGAATTTGATTTATAGAAAAGCAGCAGAAGGCAGGTGGGGACGACTATCCTATTACTCAGGGAAGAAAATTTACACTTTTCTTAATCATTTAATCTGCTATTTTAAAATCTTTAATGCACATACAAATCATCCAGTAGTCTTGTTAAAATGCAGTTTCTGATTTAGCAGATTGTGGGTGGGCCTCAGGAATCTGCAATTTTAACAAATTCCCAGCTAATGCTGACGCTCCTGGTCCATGGATCACACTTTATGTAGCAAGAGTTTAACTCATAAGCATAAGAAGTAGTTTATGGAAGCAATAAATGAACAGGCTGGTAAATGTGATTATAGACAATTTGTTGGATAAAGGATCTAGTATTCAGAGTATGTACAGAATACCAATGAAGCAGTAAGAAAAAGACAAAAATATAAGAAATATAAAATAATCAAAGGATATTTCATTCACAGCAATAAAAATCCAAATAGCCTATAAACATATAAAAAGATATTCAACCTTATTGGAAATAAGGAAAATGCAAAAGAAGTAATAATGAGATAACATTTTACACTCATATTATTGGCAAAAATAATAACATTATTAATTTTAAGTGTGTTTGAGTATTTAGGAATATGGGACGCTTGCTAGTGAGAATGCAAATTAGTACGATCACATTATTTAAATAATTTGCCAAACTAAATAAAGTTGAAAAGGTAACTGTGCCCAAAGTGTCATACATGAGGTTGTTCACGGCAGCACTGTTTATCCTAGAAAAAAGTGGAAAGACCCTAAATGTCCACCAGTAGAGGAATGGAAAGGCTGTTTATTCACACTGGAATGAATATTATATAGCAGTTATAACAAAGGAGCCAGTTATACATGTATGGACATGAAGAATTCTCAAAAATGTAATGTTGAGAAAAATAAGATTACAAAATGGTATGCACTATATGATGCTATTTTATCAAAAATAATTTCTTTTATTAAATTTTATTTTAGAGAAAGAGAGGTGTATGAGTGGGGAGAGGGGCAGAGGAAGAGAGAGAGAGAATCTTAAAACAGGCTCTACACTCAGCATGGAGCCCGACATGGGGCTCCATCCCATGAACCTGGGGTCATGACCTCAGCTGATATCAAGAGCCACCCAGGTACCCCTTTTGAAAAGAATTTAAACATGAAAAATAGAATATTTGTAGAGCGACGTATACGCAATATGATCATTCATGGGAATGATGTACATCACATTAGGGAGAGTCATTTCTTCTGGAACAGGAAAGAAGGGATGAATGGTGGAACAAGCATCAGTAATGGTTTGCTTCTTTAAAAATAACAGAGATCTAAAGCAAATATGGCAAGGGGCACCTGGGTGGCTCAGTCGGTTGAGCGTCTGACTTCAGCTCAGGTCATGATCTCGCTGTTCCTGAGTTCAAGCCCCGCATCGGGTTCCACGCTGACAGCTCAGAGCCTGGAGCCTGCTTCAGATTCTGTGTCTCCCTCTTTCTCTCTCTGCCCCTCCCCCACTTGTGCGCGCTCTCTCTCTCTCTCTCTCTCTCAAAAATAAACATTAAAAAAATAAAGCAAATATGGCAAAATGTTGACATCTTTTCGATCAGAGTGGTGGATATGTGAGTGACTTACATTATTTTCTCTTCCTAAATGCACAATTGAAGTGTTTTTAATTAGAAACAAAACAAGTTTTCCTTTTTAAGTCAACCTGATCGGACATAATTGAAATACAATAAATGCACCCATTTAAGTGCATACTTTGATGAGCTTTGGCAGATGTTTATACCATTATACCATGTAACCACCAGCCTAAGCCAGATGAACATTTCCTTCCCCACTCCCACCTCCTAGGAGAAAAAAAAAAACCATTCTGATTTTTTCATCAGTCATAGATTAATATTGTCTTTTGTACAACTTCTTTCATGTCTGGTTTCTTTCGCTCAGCATAGTGTTTTTGAAATTATTTTAAGTTGTTGTGTGTATTGGTAATTTGTTCATTTTTATGGATATACCTTAATTTATTTATCCATTTAACTATTGGTGGACCTTTGAGTCATTTCCACATTAGGGCTTTCATAAATGAAGCTGCTTTGGCTATTCATGGTTTTTTGTTTTTTGGGTTCTTTTTCGGACAAATGCCAAAACTTCTTTTGGATAGATATCCAGTGTCTATCGTCAGTTTTATGTATTATGAATATTTTCTCCAAGCCTATAGCTTGCCTTTTCCAAATCTTAAAGGAGAGAAAAGGAAAAAATAAATAAAAAAGATCTCAGCCAAAAAAAAAAAAAAATCAATGGACAAAATAGGAAGTTTGTACCAAAAAATTCAAATTTTAATCATTTGAAAAGACAGTTAGTTAACTGTATTATTAAAAGTGTAAATAAAACCATAACACTTATTTACTTTTCCTATTAAACTGGCAAAGATTAAAAAGATTGCCAGGATATAGTTAGCAGAAGAATAAGCACATTTATTCACGGTTTGTGGGAATTCAACAAAAATATGATCTTTTCGAAAGGTCATTTGGCAATATAAATTACAATTTTTTAAAAAAGGCATATCATTCTTACTCATCAAAACCATTTCTATAATAAGTTCTTTCAGAATTTTTTCCTACAGAAATATAGAAATTTGCACCAAAAATATGTGCACCAAAAATACTCCATTGTTTGTTAGAATAAAATAAATAAATAAATAGATAAAGACAGATAAATGACTTCAATAAGCTACTGAATAAGTAAATTATTGGGCTTCCACACAATAGGATACTATGCAATCATGAAAATCAATATAATAGCTTTACATGCACTTAAATGGAAAAATATCTAAGATCAAATTTTAAGTAATAAAAACAAATTGCAAAATAATATGTAGAGTATTATCCCATTTCATAAAAACTAAATTAACATATATGCATATATGGATAGGTGTGATAAACACATAGGTAAAAATCTGGATCAATATTTACTACACTCTTTAGGGGGCCCTGGGTGGCTCAGTCGGTTAAGTCTATGACTTTGGCTCAGGGCATGATCTCCCCGTGCATGAGTTGGAGCCCCGCGTCGGGCTCTGTGCTGACAGCTTGGAACCTGGAGCCTGCTTCGGATTCTGTGTCTCCCTCTCTCTCTCTGCCCCTCCCTCGCTCGCACTCTGTCTCTCTCTCCAAGATAAATAAACATTAAACAAATTTTAAAAAATATTTACTACACTGTTTAATAGTAGTTTCCTCTGGGGTGTGCAATTAGAGAGGTCATCAAAATTTTTTTTAAGTTATTTTGAGAGAGAGACAGAGAGAGAGCGCACGGGGGAGGGGCGGGAGGGAATCCCAAGCAGGCTCCACATTGTCAGCATGGAGGACGACCTGGGGGATTGATCCCATGAACCATGAGATCATGACCTGAGCTGAAACCAAGAGTTGGACGTTTAACTGACTGAATCACCCAGGTGCCCCATGGCCTTCTAATTTCTAAGCCCTACCTATCTGTATGGTTTTAATTTTTTTTATAATTAACACAATTTGCTTTTGGATCAAAACAAAAGGGTTCAAAATAAAAAATAAGAAATCAAACAACTAATAGAAGCTGAAAATCATAATAGCTAACATTCAATGAGCATTTATTCTGTGGCAGTTCTAAGGACTTTAGACACATTAACTTAGTGAATCCTCACAAAACTGTCTAGGATACATGTTATTGAGTGTCCTCATTTTACAGATAAAGACACCGAGGTACAGAGAGGTTAAGTAACTTCCTCTAGGTCAAACAGTTAGTAAGAGGTGGAGCCAAGATTTGAACCCATATTTGTCTGGCTACAGAACCCTAACTCTCAGGAAGACTATGTTATCTGCCTATTGAGGAAAAATTAAAATATGACTGGAAGGAAAAAACATAAGATTCTAGTTCACACCAATCCTGAACTAGCCATCCATCGATTATTGCACAAGTTTTGAGCATAAAGTAGTAATGATTGTGTCCCTTTGTTGTATTTTATACACATATACCTGATTGAGATCCGTCTCTATCTCCATCTCTATCTCCATCTCTATCTCTATCTCTATCTCTATCTCTATCTCTATCTCTATCTCTATCTATCTCTATCTATCTCTATCGAATACGTCTAAGCTCCTTACAATCTCATCACCTCCACTATCACCTCCCTGTCCTAAAACGCCATCACCTCTCACCTAAACCATTGCCATCACTTCTTAATTGGTGTCCCTGCTTCCATCCTAACACTATTCACAACCCAGGAATCAGAACAATCCTTTTAAGAAAATGACACGCCTTCTTCTTTCTCAAGACCTCCAACAGACCCTCCCTGTTCACTGGAAAAAAAAAAAAAAGAAGACCTAGTCCTAACAACAGACTACATCATCTGGCTCTCTACCTCACTGAGCTCATTTTCCACCCCAAACCTGCAGCAAGGAATTATTAAATCACTTCATAGATGTTAATGATCTGTAAGTGATTCTATTAACAAATATTGAGCCAGGAGTCAAACCTAGTTTTATTTGACGAAGATGATTGGACTCCCTATATTACACCATGCTCTAATAAAATGGTTAATTTTTTGCAGTAAAATGACCATTATTTTTGCTAGACATAACTAGGCATCTAAATGAGACATTTCCCCTTCTTTGGGAAGACACTGAAATTGTTGAGAACATGCTTTGATAGTCTTGGAAGAAACTTCAGAGCTTGGGGTGTTTCTGTAAAAAACTACAGAAATGTAAACCCTTAATCTTTGCATTTGTGTTAGATTTTAGAAAATAGATTTGTTTTCAAAAATAATATGAAACTTAAGTTGATATAAAGTAAAAAACATTTTCAAGAAGAACAATATCCTTAGGGGTGACAAATAAAGGATGACTATTAAGAAATGGATCTGGGGGGGTGCCTGGGTGGCTCAGTCGGTTAAGCATCTGACTTCAGGTCATGATCCCTCAGTTTGTGGGTTTGAGCCCCCACATCAGGCTTTGTGCTGACAGTGTGGAACCTGCTTTGGATTCTCTGTCTCCCCCTCTCTCTGTTTCTCCCACTCTCTCTCTCTCTCCCCCCAAAATAAATAAACATTAACATTTTTTTTAAAAGAAAGGGATCTGGTGATCTCAGGTGGCTCACAGACTAACTCAAGAGCCAGCTCCTAAAGAAGAGTTGTAAGGGAAATATGGCAGGAGTTCTATGACAAGGTACTTTCCTAGATGACTACTTTGAAGGATCATGTAATGTGATGATAATGGCTTGTACTCTTAGTTTTGTCAGATATTGGTCAAAGCACTCTATGTATTAATTATCTAAATCTGCATATTGCAGACGAGGAAACTGAGGTACAGAGAGGTGAAGTTATCCAACGTCTCTCGGCTAAAACGTGGTAGCTGAGGTTGGAACACATGCAGTCTAGCTCCAGAATCCATCCTCCTAACAACTACACTATACTGCCTTTTGAGAGGCGCAGAGCAGTGGTCTTCAAACCTTTTAGATCGCACATCATTTATAGCCAGCCAGAAGCCAGAAGATGTAAGAGCTCACTGATGTGGCCAATGCAAATCAGTTTTCCTGGGTTTATACCTATACTCGACGCTACCAGCTGGCATGCAGAATCAGTGAGAAGTTTGAGGAATGAAGCTCAGAAAATACAAAGACAAAGATCAAGGAAAACTACCCAGCAGAAGAAATACATGTGTATTTACCTATTTGTCTGCATGCACTGCTGTACTCATATATTATTATGTATATTGTAAAATATGCACAAAAGGATTTCAGATAAGCTGATGAAAATGAAACAGAACCGAAAGTTCTACTATTTGGCTTGCTCCACCAAAATGGGTTGTCTCGAGCATCCCCTGGGGGCCGCGCACCTCAGTTTCAAAGCTAGGCTTGGACTAGCACGGCTGTGAATTATGGCTTTACCGCTTGTTCCATGAATAATCTGGGGAAGTTGCTTACTCTGCCTTTGATTCTTCACCTGTTAAATCAGGAGAATAACTCCTAATTTGCAGGATTGTGCGGTTTAAATGAGATTATGTGTACACAATCTGTGGTGCCTGGCTTTCAGTAAACTCTTCACATATTATTTGCTTTCTCCCATAACTTGAATTCCCGGTTTTTGTTTCACGGTCCGTGCTTTTAGAATTTCATTACTTTGTACACAATGAAGCTGGAGGCAGCCCTGCAGTTAGACTTGGTGCATCTAGATGGAGCTAGATTAATAGCTTTTTCACGCTCATCATTGCAAACATGGCGCTGTGCTGTGTCTCTCTGACAGAAAAGAAAACTCTAGAGGAGACGTGTGGAAGAACCTATGTGCATTTTCCTTTGTGTAAAACACCACAGGAACTGGGAGGGAGGGAGGGCAGACTTAATGACTGTCCAGACACTTAAAAATGAATGGCCTGACTATTCAGCAATTGTACGTTTATGAACAGAAGCTTCCTTTTACATCAACTGTGAGCCATTGCCCTTTGTGATTGGGGGTCAGGCTTGAAGACTGTAAGTGGATTCCGAGCTATTTTTATCTACGCCTTTCCATGGGTGACTTTTTCCTAACAGAGTCCCTTGGCTACATTCACTCTCATTTATTACCATTCACTGAAAATTTCACCTTTGACCCCAACTCTAGGCTTTTGCTCCTTCTCTATCCTCTTGTCAGAACGCTAAGTCTGTTGGGTTTCTTTGGCACAAAGTTAACCAGAAAATGAAGGTACTTGAAGGCATATCAGCTTGCTGACAAACAGATGGCACTCTCTTATTAGGATAATTGGAGAAAGGTTTATTTACAAAGGAACTAATTCCAAAGGGTCGGAAGGGGGTTAGGGCAAACACAAGGCATAGTGCTGACAGCAATAGAACTGTTACTATCCCTTGGCCCCAGAAGTTGAAGGCATGGTGAGCTTATTAGAACTCGGAAGGATCTCTCTCTCTCAAAAATAAATAAACATTAAAAAAAAAAACTTGGAAGGAGAGAGAGTTATGTAGAGTAGGCCACCTTGAGAGGAACAGTTCATTTCTGTTGAGGAACAGCCAACCCAAGGTGACCTCATGGGAAACCAGAAATATTACGTATTACATATCTAAACACATAAATATTCTGACTTCATTCTACTCTCTCCCTCCATTCTCCAGCTGGGGTTCCAATGGCCAAATCCAACCAGAAGCTAGAAGACCTGAGAGCTCACTGATGTAACCCATGCAAATCAACTTTCCTGGGTAGATAACTAGCACCTGAGGCTATCAACTAGTGCAGAGAATCAATGGAAGACTGGGGAATGAGGCTTGTGAAAAAAAAAAAAAAGGCATAGATCAAGGAAAGCTACCCAGCAGGAACAATCTGGCTAGGATTTCACTGCTAGACAAAGCCACTGTTTTCACCGTGCTTCTAATCTTGTCCCTTCGTCTTTTGGTCACACTCTTGAGAGAAAAGTCCTGGGTGGAAACATCCAATTGGTTAGGGCTAGTTCACCTACTAGTTAACCCTTTTCGCTGAGGGGAGGGAGGATAGGGAATATTGCTTCCTTTGGCTTCCTTGATGGGAACCGGGCTGCTGCCTTCTTTCAAAACTCACACACCTGGGGATTTCTAGGTATCTGGAAAGAGCTCACAAGACAATTCTGTCTCCTCTTTAAAAAAAAAAAAAAAAAAAAGACAAATCTCAATTAAAAAATGACCTCTTATGTATCATTTATTAATTTGTAACAGTAAGACTATCAGCGAGAGTATATGGATTTGGTTTTTATTTCCAGTTCTCTGTTCTCTCTCTCGCTCTCATTTCCTTCCATCCCTCATTCCCTGATCTTAGGAAGTTCCCTTTATGTCTCTAGATCTTTACACGAGAGAGTAGGAAAGGAACAAGATTTTTAAATCTACTTGGGGGTTCAAATGCTGGGAAGCCAAAAATATATATTAGTCCACACAATAGAATGCACTAATCACTGTTTTCCTAATAGAACACGTAAACCTCTTGGGCTGTTCATACCAAAACTTCAATGAACACGTATTTCTCTCAATACAACTCTGGTGTTTTTCAGCTGCTCTTCATGTGGAAAACACTTGTCTTCAGTCTTTAATCTTGTCCCTTCCATGTCCTTAATCATCTGGCCAAACCATTAACCACTGCTTATGAATGCGTATAGATCCACGCCTCAAGGCTTCTCTCCCTCCAAGTGAAATGCGAGTCAAGGTGTACCACTTGAAGTTTTGCCCTTTGGGAGCATTTCCCTCCTTTATTCCTCAGATTCAATATAGCTGCTCAATCCACAGTGAATCTTCAGCTGTTGGATCCAGACCAATCCAAAATTACCTGTCTCATCCTTGATCAAGCATACTTTTACTCTATTCTCATAGTCACTTGCCAGAGTTTTTCCAATATAAACTAGATCCACAAGTTCTTTGCCATTCTTTGCTTCAGACTTTGTCACTGCCATCCCCCACCCAGAATTATGATGAGATCTGATGATCTTGGGGATTGGTGGGGGTGGATGAAGACAACTGCCTTCATCTTACAAGGTAACTCTCCTCAGTAAAAGAGCATCTTTGGGGCACCTGGGTGACTCAGATGGCTAGGTGTCTGACTTCGGCTCATGTCATGATCTCATGGTTCATGAGTTCGAGTGCCACATTGGGCTCACTGCTCTCAGCACAGAGCCCGCTTCAGATCCTCTGTCCCTCTCTCTTTCTGCCCCTCCCCTGCTTGTGCTCTCTCTCAAAAATAAGTAAACATTAAATTTTTTTTAAAGTTTAATAAATGCATAGTCTCAAATCTTTCCTTTTGTCTAATGAGTAGTTCTAAATGGTCATTTTGACCCGGTTTCTCACTGTACGTGAAACTTCAACATATATCAGCAAGTCATAGTATTTACGGAATTCCTCCTATGATTTTTTAATGTTTACTTATTTATTTTGAGAGAGAGAGTACAATCTGGGGAAGGGCAGAGAGCGAGGGGGAGAGAATTCCAAGCAGGCTCTGCACTGTTAGCACAGAGCCCAATGCGGGGCTCAAACTCACGAACCATGAGATCACGACCTGAGCCAAAATCAAGAGTTGGATACCTAACCGACTGAGCCACCCAGGTGCCCCAACATTTCATGTTGATTTTAATAGCTTCCTCAGTATCTCCCACCCAAGTTAAGAGGCACATAAAAATCAAGGTGAACCTTAGGGATAACAGTGGTAAAGCAAGTTAATATTCTGGGAAGCCTTAGGGTCTTATCAAGGTTGATGCATCAGTTTTACTTTAAATCTCTTATCTATTTAATTATTTCACCACTTTGATTAGATGAAGCTAAAATTGGTATTGATGAAAAGAGAAGGCACAATCAAAGAAGCAGATAAGCAAATAATTGAACGTAAATAACTTTTAATTATACTTACCTAATAAAGTTAAGGAATAGTGTCAGATGCCAACATTACTTTGTTAAATGAAAGGGTAGTGTCAGGATGAAGAAGAAAAAAATAGCACAGAATGTTCTGAAAACTGTGGTCACTTTCAAAATTGTTCAACACTTCTATAGGAGTTTGGTTCCAAAATAACCCTGAATTCTGGGTGGTGAATAGATCCAGACCCTCTAATGGAAACCCAATTCTTTGGATCCTTTTCTCTGTCTTAATCATTTGTAGAATCATACTAAGGTCCCCAGGCTTCCCCAAACACAAAGAAATAGGTGGCCTTCCAGGTATGGCACTTACACCTAGCAACTCCAAAGTGCTATCCCATTTGGAATTACAACAGGAAACTAGCAAATAGCTTTTACTTCAAGCTGATCAAACAGTTTGTTCTAAACTCAATAATGCATTTACTCTTTGCCCCCTACCTAACCTAAAGTTACCTGGATTATTTATCCTCTCTGTCCAGTGTCCTGTGCTATGATGCAAGGTGCATAAAAACACCTGGTAGTGATATAAATTAACTCATAGGAGAGATGAGATGTGAACGGCACATTCACTGCAGAAAAAGAGCTTGTGGGTGGGTGGGGGGGAAGAGTCAGTCATGTCATTGAAAACCGAAGGTGATCATGATGTGTTATTCGCAAAATGTATTGCTGATGTCTCCAGACTCGTTTTGTGTTCAATTGCTTGGGGACACCTGCTTCAAAATAGTGACTGGCTTGTCTTCATGTCCCTCGTTGCTTTGAACAAACAGGCAATAATTACAAATTTTAACTGGCAGAAGAGTAGTGGCCATGGAAGCAAAAAGATGTAATGATCCATTTTTGTTCCACTGTTTCATTATACTGGAGAGCAACACTGACTATTGGCATTTACAGAGTCCTTTGTATTAATCATTAATTACTTTATCTCATTTCCATCTCAAATGGAATAGGTTGGTGAGCATGGCAGGGTACAGAAGGAAAATACTATCAGACAGTAAAATATTAGAAACATGAAAAGTCAGTCAGTTGAAGTACTGAGGGAGAACAAAATCCCTGGTTTTCCCATCATTTAAGGGGAAAAAGAAAGGAGAGAAGAAAACACATCATAGGTCCTCACTGAGACACATCAGTTTTGCTTCTTTCTTAATTTTGATTAGTTTAGAGGATAATGTTGGGAAGAAAAACCAGGACACCTCTCTTTCATTTCCAGGAAAGTGACTACAATAAACCAACAACTGGGACAAGGTGTGGGGGTTCTCACTGCATGTTCTAATGCCAGTAACTAATAAAAGCTAACATTATTGTTCAGTAAAGCCAGGTACAGTACTGTTGTATGGTATTCAGTAGCATATGTACTCTACATCCATTATCACATATTCATCCCCATCTCTGGATTAATTCTTTGTATGGCTTCCCAGATGATTTCCTTATCTTAAAAAAAATTTTTCCAATGTTTATTTATTTTTGAGACAGAGACAGAACATAACGGGGGAGGGTCAGAGAGGGAGACACAGAATCCAAAGCAGGCTCCAGGCTCCAAGCTGTCAGCACAGAGCCCGACACGGGGCTTGAACTCACGGACCCTGAGATCAGGACCTGAGCCAAAGTCAGATGCTTAACCGACTGAGCCACCCAGGCGCCCCTGATTTGCTTATATTTTAATGGGAACACACTGGGTAACAATTGAGGATGACCTGGGAACCCACGAACTCCTTGATTCTTTGGAAGAAAGGATGTTGGAAGAATTCTGGAGGCTGGAATTGGTCATGGGGAGTGCCTAATCCCCATGACCCAGACTCCAAATAGTCAACAAAGCTCCAGGGAAAGGACTTATTTCTCACTTTTGAGACAGGATTCTCAGAGTTTCTCTTCTGGACCCTGGTTAGGTCCTAGCTTTATAGGCCACAGAATTGCTACCAGGAGAGCAGCCTTAAGAGAAGAAGGCGGGGTTTCGCTTGTCGCTGAAGGTGAGAGCACAGCCCCTACTTAGAAGATGTGGTCAAATAAAACAATCATGAGCAGATAAAGAGGACTTCACAGGTTGTGTCTGGGGAGAGACACCAACCACAAAGAAGACTGTAGCTTTCATCAAGAACCAGAAAAGGGTGGGGAAGGCATTCACCACACAGTGATTTTTGAGGACATCCAGGAAATGTGTCCTGGGCTCAAGTGAGAATATTGCCATGGAAATTACTACTGGGACAGTGCTTCTAGACCAAACACTGGGCAGCAGGAAGCAATGCCAATAGCCTCTCAGGGCCCCCATATCACTCAAACTCTAGAAGTACCTGGCAGTCCTAAGGAGCATCAAGTATTATTGTCAAGGCACTTGGTGAACTTTCAGCCTCTGTGATTTCTCTGTTTGTTTAATTCCCAATAGCCCTTGCTCTGTTAATAAATCTTCTTTATGCACAGATTGACCTCTGTGCTTCCAAGGGGAGGAATTAGAATCAGCCTATGGGGAAACAGATGGCTCTAGGATTCTGGGTGGGAGCTTAAGCAAATAAAAGGGCACCCATGAAAGATAAACTCACCTTTTGCATCTCATGTGCCTCTGACACTAAGGTTGGATCATTAATCATATTTATTTGCCCTTCTTCTACCTCACAAATTGTGTGTGCATTTCCTAACATTGCCAGCATTTACCAGACTGCAAAATGAAGAGCACCAGGTAGGAAAACTTGAGATTTTTGTCCCTATCCAAGCTCTGAAAAATGCTAGGTCCTGCTTAAAATCACCAACTGCCAGAGTAAATGATTAACAGAAGACTGACTTCAATGGAAATGTGCTTTTATGACAAGAGAAAAGAGAGATTACACTTGAATTTGATAATCAGCATTTCACGCTCTGGTTCAGAATTTTGGTTTTCATGGAGGACCCTGTCTACCTTCTTCACATGCCTCACTTGAAAGGATATGGTGGGAAAAGAGGTGGAGAGGGGGTCAGAGATAATCTCCACTGATTTCACAATCTCCCCTAGGGCCTGCATGTTTGAACAAATACTTAGTAGTGGTGCAGCAAGAAAACACCCCTGAATCAATATTTTGACAAAGTCCTATTACTATCTGTTAATTACAAAGTAATATTCCAAATTTGCTGTAAAGCAGGAACTCTGGGGGCGGGGGGGGACATACATACAAGTGGAGAGAAAAACAGTAGCCAGCTGATAGATGATTTCCTCCACAATCATAATTCTAGCTTATTTTCTTTTTAAATATTTAGTTATTTATGTATGAGAGAGCACATGTGCACAAGAGGGGGAAGGGCAGAGGGCGAAGGAGAGAGTGAATCTTGAGCAGGCTCCATGGCCAGCTCAGAGCTGGATGCAGGGCTTGATCTCACGACCTGAGATGATGACCATGAGATCATGACCGGAGCCAAAATCAAAAGTCAGATGCTAAACTGACTGAGCTACCCCGGTACCCCTCATAATTCTAATTTATTTTCTATTGTCAATTCCCATGCAGATCCAAACAGCATAAAAATACATTCTTACAATAGGACATAGCTTTATAGTTCATAGAGCATTCCAGGGACATTAACATAAATGGATTTTTTGGATTCTTCAGCAAATTGGATATGACCTAGAACATAGAAGACTTTTAAGGAAAGGGAAATTGGATATCTAGATGTGTCCCACCCCCCCACCCCCGCAAAAAAACCCCAAAAAACCTCAACCTAAACCTCATACCTCAGACAAAACTTAACTCAGAATGGATCATATATCTAAATGTAATTTGTAAGGTTGTAAAATTTTCAGAAGACATAGGACAAAATCTTTGTGACCCTGGGTGAGGCAAAGAGCTCATAGATACAGCATCAACAGTGTAGCCCATAAAAAGAAAAACCGGTAAGTTGAACTTGATCCAAATTTAAAACTTTTGTTCCATAAAACATACCATCAAGAGAATGAAAAGACAAGCAGCAAACTGAAAGAAAATATTTGCAAATCACATATCCAATAAAGATCTTGTGTTAAGAATATATAAAGAACTCTCAAAACTAAATAAAAAATGACTCAATTAAAAAATAAAGTAGGCATTCTATATGAGATGTAGAAAAGTAAGAGTTCTTATTACAGATAATGTTTTCCCTCTTTTATATTCTTTTTTTTAATTATTTCTCTTTTTTTAAATGCTTGTTTATCTATTTTTGAGAGTGAGAGAGAGCACGAGCAGGGGGGTGGGTAGAGAGAGAGAGAGGAAGAGAATCTGAAGCAGGCTCTGAGATGACAGAGGCCCAAACTCACGAACTGTGAGATCATGACCTGAGCCCAAGTCAGACATTTAACTGACTGAGCCACCCAAGCGTCCCTCTATGCTTTTTATTGTATGTGTATGAGAAGATGGGTGTTAGCTGAACCTATTGTGGTCATCATTGCACAACATATGTAAATCAAGCCATCATGTTGTATTAAATATATGCAGTGATGTATGTCAATTATTTCTTAATAAAACTGGAAAAAAATTAAGTAGGCAAAAGATTTGACAGATACTTCAGCAAAGAAGATATGTAGATGACAAATAAGCACATGGAAAGATGGTCAACATCATCAGCCTTTAGAGAAATGCAGACTAAAACCACAATCAGAAGTGACCACACACCTATCTGGATGGCAACGATGAAAAATACTGACAGTAACAAAGGCTGACAAGGAGGCAACACAATTGGAGCCCTCATGCATCACGAGGGGAATAGCAAACAGGCAGAGGTGCTCCGGTAAATATTTTGGCAGTTTCTTCAAAAGTTAAATGTATACCTGCCATCTAATCCAGCCACTCTACACCTAAATATTTGCCCTAAAGAAAGTAAACTGATGTTCACACAAAAACCTAAATATAAATGTTTGTGACAGCTCTATTTGTAAGTTCTAAATGAGGAAACAACTCAACATCCTTTAGTGGGGAATGAATAAACAAACTGTGATATATACATATCCATGTGTATTTATTGCTGAATAGTATTCCATTGTGTGTGTGTGTGTGTGTGTGTGTGTGTGTACAATAGTATTCCATATGGTATATACAATGGAATACTATTCAGCAATAAAAAGGAACAAACTACTGATAAACACAGTAATACAATGAATCTCAAAGGCATTACCATGAGCGAAAGAAGTTAATCTCAGAAGATTATATACTGTATGATTCCATTTAAGTTTCATTCTAGAAATGGCAAGAGCATAGGAGAGAGAGAAAAGATCGGTGTGCCAGGGGTTGGGGGTGAGAGAAGGGTATGACTACGAAAGAATTTAAGGGGGAATTTGGGGGGGAGATGTTCTGTATCTTCATTGTGGTAGTGGTTACACGAATCTATATAGGCACTACAACTCATAGCTCTGTGTGCCAAAAAAAAAAAAAAAAAATTAAGTTCACTGCATGCTAATTAAATTTTTAATTACAAAATATATGAAGTATGTGCATTTAACCAAAATTTAAAAAAATAAAGAAGAGAAAAAGAGTATTGTTTTTGTTTGTAGATAAGGAAACTGACTTGCCCAACGTCATTCCATCAATAAATGCTTGGTTCTGAACTAGAACCCACATCTTTGAAGGACATTATTCTTTCCCTATTGTTATATGAGAAATAAACCTTTAAAAACCTAAGCCAAATTGTGTATTAGTTAGCATGCGTTTAGTTGCAAGTAACAAAAACCTCAATTCAAAGTGACTTAAACAGTGGATGGTGCTAGAATGTATCTGCCAAGTGAAAGAAGTCAACCAGAGAAAGACAAATACCATACGATTTCACTCATATGTGGAACTTAAGAAACAAAACAGATGAACATTTGGGAAGGGAGGGGGGAGAGAAGAGAGGGAAACAAACCACAAAAGATGCTTAATGACAGGGAACAAACTGAGGGTTGGTGGAGGGAAGTGGGTGGGAGATGGGCTAAATGGGTGATGGGTACTAAGGAGGGCACTTGTTGGGATGAGTAGTGGTGCACTTACATACCGGGTGTGGTATGTAAGTGATGGATCACTGAATTCTACTCCTGAAAGCAATATTGCACTGCATGTTAACTAACTAAAATTTAAATTAAAAAAACCCAAAGCGGCTTGAACAAAAAGGGCATTTATTATTTTATAGGACACGGTATCTAGTGGTAGGGAGGGTCATGAGGTTGGTTGATTTTGCAACTCAGTGATGTCATCAATGACCAAGATTCCTTCTTTCTTGCACTCTGGCAAACCACACTTCATTCTAAGGCTGCTCCTCCTCACGGTCACAGGATGGTTTCTGGTCTCACACTGGGATACGTGCTTTTTTTGTTCTTATCTAGTGTGAGATAGAGCACCAGTGACAATTTCATAGGGCTTGTAACTCAAGTGTGTACTGCATGCAAATGCTTTCCATTTCCTAGGATTCCAAAGATTCCATACAACCAGCTATAAAAAAGTATTTATGTAATTACTAACACTGAAATAAACAGAGTTTCTCACTGCAGTCACAGCCATATGTCTTATTTGTACAGAGCTCAAAGTTGCAATAGATCTTTGGCAATAGCTATGCTGAGGTTGTTAGACACTGCACTTCATGTTTGGTTATCATGTTAAAGTTTAGCAAGTAGTGTAATAGCTCACTTTATAAAACCTTTATTTAGACAGGTGAGGACCCAGAGGGTGAAAGGGCAGTCAAGTGATTGATTTGGCCAAATTTGCTATCTGTTAGCAACCCAGCCAGAGATGGCATTTGATCTTCAAGCATCCTTCCCATAATTCTTTACGTCACGTTGATTCCCCCTTCAATGGCTGAACTTTACTAGGGAAACAGTAGCAATTTCAAAGGAATATTTCAAGTTCATACATGATGCTTATAAGCTTTAAATGTCAATAAACTAACAGGGGCCCATGGGTGGCTCAGTTGGTTAAAGCATCTGACTCTTGATCTTGGCTCAGGTCATGATTTCATGGGTTTGTGAGTTCAAGCCCTGCATTGGGCTATACACTGTTGGTATGGAGCCTACTCGGGATTCTCTCCCCTCCCCCCACTCTGTCCCTCCCCTGCCCACACTCTCTCTCTCTTTCTCAGAATAAATAAACTTAAAAAAGAACAACTTTTTTAAAAACATCAAGAAACTAACATTCTTTATATCCTCAATGGTACCATTTGGCCATTTGGAATTTTAGGCTCAAATGTCAAATGGCAGGATACACTTGGAATCTTGGAGTCTCATTAACTTCACCATTTCCCTTCCCTCCACATCCTATCAGTTGTTCTGATAGGTGGATTCTAATCCCTAAATCTTTCTTGCATCCATCCTCTGTTTTCTATTTCCACATCCCCAGTATGTGCTCACGTCCTTGTTCTAACACAATAAGCTTTGTCTCTGCCTCCATATTCTCTCCACCATACGTCTTACACAGTGCTGCTGGATTCATGTTTTCACAACATGGCGCAGATAGTAACATATGTCTCCTTGTCTGCCCCAGCTCTAAAACTTTAATAATCTTCCTTATTTGACTATAGATTAAATTCTTAACCCCATAATCTGGCTTTCAAGGCCCTCAACAATCTGGCCCCAATATTCCTTTCCAAATCTAGAGAGAATCCTTTCCGGATAGGAGTTGTCGGCAGTGCTGTGCTCACAATGGCTTGTAAGAGCCCATCCTACACCTCTCCCCCAACTCCATGTTCAGTGATGTCACTTTGGGAGCTTGGATCTGGCCGTGGTGGGAGCATTTACACGACACAAATCCATCAATGCCACAATGCAGAACTTTTTTTTTTTTTCATTTTCTTTTCTGAAGCAAGGAAGCAGAGAACAAGCACCTCCCCCTTGGCTAGAATGCCTGGTGTCAGAGAACAGAGACAAAATGGTTGACTCCGAGTGGGAAAGGATCCATCACTCCTATTTATCACTATTTCCCTCAGAGCCCACCTGGTACAGAGACCCGGTCTGTGATCACTGCACAACTGTTGGTGGTGGAAGAGAAAAATGAGTGAATGGAGGGCTGGGTGAAGAAAGGGAACTAGGTAGGGTGCCAAACCACGCAGTTAAAATGTTATTAGAGGAGTCATGGTGTGGGTCAATGAAAGCATGAACTCTGAGGATGAATGTCAAACCCTCTATGGTTCTCTTCCACATGTTACCCAGATACTGTCTTTTGAGATTCAATGAAATTGCCTCTAACCTCATCCCACGTGTGGTGCACCTTTTATCTTCCAATCTCGCTAGGGGTTGTGGGTGGTTTCAGTTTTCTTAGTCTCCTCTGAGGGACTGAGCTCCTACCTCAGTAGAATTAGAAGGGTTTCTGAGTCGCTTTGGCATCTCAGAAATGCCACCTACTTTCTACACCACAGCACTGCAGACACTTGATTTCTCCCCAGGCATTGCTAACACGAGTTGTTTGTGTAGGTAGCACACTTGACTGGAGATATGGGCTTTACACTAGCATACAGTTTGACCTCTTTTCCCTCAATCTCACTACAAACATTCAATTTCCTTCCTTGTATTACATAGAGCAATTTCACTGTCTGAAACCTATCCAACAACTGGCCTCTTTTGCCTCTTCAAAGATGCTTTACAGTCTTTTCCAACAAAGCAGACTTCTATTCTCCCAGTTGGAACATTCACTCTATACCTTCTTACTCTTGTACCCTTGTGAACACTTGCCTCTGCCTGGAATATTCTTTCTGGAACAGAAGACTTAGTAAAGGTTTGAACAGTTCAGTCTTTCCCTCTCTGTCCCGCATCATTCTTTGTAAGTAGAAGGGAATAGCAATAAGATTTATTTCCCTGCTGACATTAATTATGACATCATAACCATTCCGGTTCCTGAAGTGGCCATAATTAATTTTTAAATAGCATATTTTTTTTGCATTGCATAAACTTCTAGCGAGTGTTTACCTGGGTTTGCTAAAGTCACATAAATTGATCAGAAGACGCAGCCCTTTCTTTCCTGCCTCCCACCCTTCCCAGCTTAGAGTACTTTTTCTTCCCTGTGATATGGTAGCGCTTTATCTGGACCTCTCCTACGGGCTTGTGTTATGTATGCTTATTTACCAATATTATCACACTTACTGAACTGTAAACTCTGTGACAGTGAGATCATCTTCCTTCACTGAAGTTCCAGCCTAGTCCAATATCTGACACAGAACGGATTTTGAAAATATCTGATTTATAACTGTGGATGAATGAATAAATGTAAAGCATTGGAAGACCTCTTAGTGATCTGGAGAGGCTACCAGGGGAGGAGCGTATGGTACCCCCTCCCCACTTCTACTGATTGTGGGTTCCTGCTAGAATTAATAAGCAACTACTTATCGAAGACCTACTATATGCAAGGCACAATGGGAGCTCCAGAACTGAGATCTTTTTATTATACCTCCCCACTCCAGCTTTTTGCCACCAAAAAAATAGCTCCGGGGCATTTCTTTCTGTTTGTTTTTGCGGGAAAGCTGAGACTTAGAGTTACAAATGAAATACCGTTGGAAATACTCCGGGTTGTCATGTCTACATCTGGGGTTCTGCACTGACGATTCACATTTTCTCAGTGGGTTATTTCTACGTACCTTCACAGCAGCCAGCACTGCAACGCCTGCATATATTATACGCCCAATGAGTACTTGTCAATTGATTTTGTGCAAGTATGTGACAGCATAAATATATTATGAAAAATGAGGAGTCTGGTCACCAAAAGAATCAGGATTCCTTCTAAACAGACACACACACACACACACACACACACACACACACACACACACGCAGTGGTGGAGCTTGGCTTAAAGTGCAGGCATTCCTGTACCCTGACCTGCAGTATCTCTAACCCCGGGAATTTGATAAGGTAGTTGAAGGGTGATTTTACCTTTGCTCTCTCACTGCAGTTGAAAGCATTCTTAGCTTTTAGGTGGAGCCCACTGTCTGTCGACCTTGGTGAGGCGTTTTCAAGAGCATACAGTGATCTTTTTCATTATCAAAAGAAGATGCTGTTTAATTTGAGGACCCTGTTGAACAAGGCAGCTCTTAGAAATGGTCACAATTTCGTGGTTCGAAATTTTCGGTAAGTGATGGCCAGAGGTTGGAGTCTGACTTAGGAACTATGGTGATAACTGAAGTTCTATTCTGCAAAGGAGCACAGCCTCGAAAAGGCGTCGTTTTGGAGGGTTTAGTGCCAGGCTCTACCCTTATTTGAGACAGCTGTCTCTAATTCCAGGTGAGCCTTCATTTCTCAGTCCCCTCTAATCAGATTTCAGAGCAGGCTGGGAGCAGGGGGCGCGGGGGGGGGGGGTGTCACTAACCTCCTAGGGTGTAACAGGCTAAATGTTCTTGACATCTTCCGTTTGTGTACATTCTAAACGGGATCCTGGCTGAAGAAAAATTAGAACCAATTTACACAGGGTCTTCAGCTTGTATTTGGATTTGCTTGAAAATAATACATCATTCTAGGGAGTGGGGATTAATCAGTTCTTAAAAAAAAAATGAGACCCCAAATAACAACCAGATAAATATTGACAAAGCTGCTGCCAAGGAGCCTTATGTGTGATGAGGATAATGAAATTTTTAAAATAAAATCCATGTTTGGAATCTATCCCTGAAATTCTTGGTAGCATGTGAAAGGCGGCTGTTTCCAGTGAATTCTTTCTATGAGTTACATCCTGCTTTATAGTTATTGAGCATGCAGTGGGGGTGGCATGGGGTGTGTCTGTGGGGAAGGGGACAGGGGCAACTGGCTAACTGAGGAAGCAAGGCCATCAAATGTGCACATCATTGCCAGAAAGCTTCTAGAGTAACTGCATGTTAACAATCACCTAGAATTTTCCCAGAGACTCTTTCCAACCAACCTCAAAACAACCTCATTGACTTCCTAAAAGGAGAAGCTTCTAGTCTGAAGTTGTCTGAAGTTTTCTCCCACTGTGACTAAGTGGGTCTTTGACAGTGGCCCTGAGTCCCTCCTCTGGGCCACCTGACAGCTCTGACCTCTCTGGACTGTATCATTAGCACCATTTCTTTGGTGAATAGAAGACTCTCAGAAGCCAGAATGACATTGTAAATGATACTGTAAATTGAGCTCATAGTATTAGACCTAGGTGGGATGTCAGAGCCACAGAATATTATTAGCCTTCTCTTATTTTACAGAGAAGGTTTATGAGGCCGAGAGAAATTCTGGGGTCTACCAATTAGTACTAGTTTGACCACATAACCCAAGTATGTGGAGGAAATCTCAGGTTTTGGAGTCTAAAGAACGAGATTCAAGGCCTGGTACCACCACTTTCTGGCTCTATCACCTTGAGCAAGTCGTTAAACTTTTCTGTAATGTTGCTTCCCCTATAAAATGGGAAAAAGAGTAATACCTGCTCTGCTTACATCACAAGGTGGTTCAACCATTCGTTTAATAAATACTTACTGAGCACCTACTTCCGAGCCATGCTCCTTGCAAGGTGTTGGAGACACAGTGGCAAAGAAGGTACTTCATACCAGACACATGAAGTCACAGTCTAGTGATAATCAGCGAGATAATGCGTGTGAAAACTGTAAAGTGACAGACCAATGTTCATTATTTTATTATTCCATGTCACTGCATTACATCAGATAACAGTTTGATGACATTTTTTCCCATAGTTTTTAACAAAGAATCATCACTGAGCTGAAAATAATCAACTGAATGAACAGCCAAAGCTTGAAACTTAAACTTCTACTCTTCTTTGAAAATTACAGTGATTATTGATTTTTAATGTTTATTTTTGAGAGAGAGAGAGAAAGTGCAAGCAGGAGAGGAGCAGAGAGAGAGAAGGAGACACAGAAGCCGAAGCTGGCTCTAGGCTCTGAGCTGTCAGCACAGAGCCCAATGCGGGACTCAAACCCACCAACCACGAGAGATATTTTAAATAACGGTCACAAATTAAATGTTTGGAACTAAAACATCTGCCAAATGTTGAGGCTTCTTTGGTATTTACTAATATGCTATCATCTCCATCCAGTAGTCAGACCATAATTCTCAAAGTCCTGGCTAGCTGTCTCTCACAGTGAATGGGGCTGAGGCTAAAGCCTAGCTAAATCAGCCCAAATCTGTACCTACTATTTGAAAATATGAGAGCCTCGAATCACTCATGCCATTAGAAACTTAAGAGCATAAGCCTCTCATGAAAATGGGCTGACTTTGAAACGGTGTTGTTCTCATGCGGCGTGCGTATTTTTCTTTCCAACTCTTTTCGTTAGCCGTGCTACTTGCCAGCTAGATGAATTCAGATTTGCTGAGGTCCAGTAAGACCTAAGGCCTTTAATGACCTCTCAACAACAGTGAAAACTCCCAGTCAACTCTGCCTGTATTGTACTTTGACTTTCGGCCTTCCACAGGGAGTCGAGTTCTTCCCCCCACCCCCGACCCATATCTCTTGGGAAGGGTGGAGGGACCTTGCTACAGAATGTACCATGTGACCTTAACACCAGAGAGTGATAAGAAATGTGTGGTCGGTGTTTGGCAATGCCATAAAACGGGTACCGCACCGTTTTGAAGTGAGCAGCCATATTGCCATGGACAGGATAAAAATAACAGCTTAAGTGAGGCTGAAACCATTCATGCAGCCTCCTGAATCAATCATTTTTCGTCAATTATTATTTCTTTTTTTCCCCCAAATCAATAGGATCAGACACCAAGACTGCCGAGAAGACCCGATCCATAGGCTTTTCATCTCACAAACAAGGCTCTAGAGCCTGGCGGTGTTTGGATAATAGACAGTGTCCTGTGATTTGTTGCCTATTAGGGAAACCACTTAGAGCTTTTAAAGAAATCACTAAAAAAATCTCTTTCTTTATCAGAGAAGACCAATTTGTAAGTGCAGTTCAATTTCATCTCACAAATAGAAATTTCTTCAGAGAATATTGAGCTAAGCCACCCAATTTTGTGGAGGTTATGGATTGGAGCGGAGGTGACTGGTTTTCAGGTATTTCATTCCAGACCTCTCTAAGGGCTTACATAACTCATTATGCTCCCTTCATCCCACACCCATGCTATCTGTACGCGTGTGGACACCGATGAAGTGATTACAGGCCATCCGTGCTCTTGCCTAGAGGAGAGAAAACAGTCCTCTGTGATTAGTCACGTCTTCTGTCCTAACTGAAAATGAATGCCCTGTTAAAAACATACTTCACGGCTTCACAAAACTATACAGGGTCTGAGATCAGGCATGGAAGGGGGTCATGATATTTCCCTTGGCCAACAATAAAATTTGGGTTTATTTCTGGTTTGTTATTTTTAGTAATGTAGTGATTTAACTAAGATAGAAGAAGTAGGGCAGCTACAGATTTTCAACAGTGTCAGGGTTCCAGACCTATAATAGCAGGTCTGCACAAAGCGAGCCTGCTTCGTTTTTCAGATGAGCGGAAGTTGCACCATTTTATTTTTTTTTTTTTATAATTTTTTTTTAACGTTTATTTATTTTTGAGACAGAGAGAGACAGAGCATGAATGGGGGAGGGTCAGAGAGAGAGGAAGACACAGAATCCGAAACAGGCTCCAGGCTCTGAGCTGTCAGCACAGAGCCCGACGCGGGGCTCGAACTCACATACTGCGAGATCGTGACCTGAGCCGAAGTCGGACGCTCAACCGACTGAGCCACCCAGGCGCCCCGGAAGTTGCACCATTTTAGAAGGCTGACGATCTAAGATATCTTAGGAACCACCTAGTCCCCCCAATAGTGATTTATACCACATGTGAGCATGTGGCAACAGTGAGAAAGGTTGCAAGTCAATTTTTAGTAATAAACTATTATTGTTAATAAAGTAAAGAAATTTGGACCGTTTGTGCTTTTTTTTTTTTTTTTTCAAATCAGTAGGATGAGATTCAAGGGTTTTGTGAAGGTAAAGTCAGTCTCCCTTGCATGCATTCCAATATTGAGATGGCAAGAAAGGGACGAAATTAAAGGCAGGCCACTGAGAATTCGGATGGCTCCAGTATGGCCTATGGGAAATCTTGTGTTTATAAACTTCATGAATGTTGCGGAAGACAAAGACAAGACAGATCACTGATTGTGAGTTCATTTTCTTAATTTTTCAGATAAAGAACTGAGGCCAAAGATGGAAAGTGATCGTCCCGAGGTCAAAGTTTGACTAGGACTAGAATTTGAATAATTAAAACCACTGCTGTTTTTATTCCACTGCTTTGATTATTTTGATCCTTCCAAACTGATAAAGTTGGCCATTCTACCCTTACGCAGTATCCTTTTTTAAAACACAGCCAAGGGGCGCCTGGGTGGCGCAGTTGGTTAGGTGTCCGACTTCAGCCAGGTCACGATCTCGCGGTCCGTGGGTTCGAGCCCCGCATCAGGCTCTGGGCTGATGGCTCAGAGCCTGGAGCCTGTTTCCGATTCTGCATCTCCCTCTCTCTCTGCCCCTCCCCCGTTCATGCTCTGTCTCTCTCTGTCCCAAAAATGAATAAACGTTGAAAAAAAAAATTAAAAAAAAAAAAAACACAGCCAAGATATCCTAGTAAAGAAAGAAAAAATAAAACCAAGAACATACGCCTTAATGGTTGCATCAATCTGCAACATTAAAGAAACACAAAAATCTCAGCCATACGGCCCATTGACTACACCCTTATGCCTCCAGAAGATAAAGTCTTCATCTCAAATTTTCCATGGGGATCAAAATATCACTTAACACTGAATTTTTTTCCTATTCTGGCAGTCTGTTTCCGACTGACCACATTTTACTCAAATCAAGCACTTTCTCTTCCAACAAAATACAATTATACGAGGGAACACATCCAGGTCTCCTCCCGTGCTCCAAACAATTTACCAGAGTTAGAAAACGCAGACTCTTGCAATGAAAGGCTTTATTCTGCCAATACAGAATATGCTTCCATTTTCTAGCTAGGAAGATATTTGGGTAAAGCTAATACAAAGATCTACTATTACCTTGGCTTAACTTCTTAGCATTCAGTGATTTGGGGCTGAGAAATCTCTGTAATTATTTCTTCCAGGGATACAATTAATGTAAGGAACTAGGCTTGCCTTTTTCAAAAGCTCTGGCTTTAACCAGACTGCAATGACAGTTTTGACAGAAAATCTGTACGTGGTCCCCATTGTTTCATCCAGTATTGGATCCTCCCTATTATGTGTACGAGAAAACCAAGTATTTTTATGGGAACACTAAAATAGTGATTCTGGCCCTGGTTCAGGCGCTCGAGAACCAGGGTAGGCTGCCTCCAACTGAAGCATGAGGTCTCTATAAGTAGCCATTTATGCCAGTGGTTTTAGCTGGATAATTTGTGTGTGGGTTTATCACCAGAAAGCCAGAAATGCTTGATATAGACCAGGAAAAAAGCAGGGGGAGGCCTACGGCAGAGGTGTTTCAACAAAGGTACAACTGTGGACCTCTTCTGCTTTCCTCTACATTTTAAGCAGCTTAGGAAAGAGGTGTGGCAGCTCCATTTCAGAGCCAAGAGGAGGTCTATGAGGAGACAGTAAACAGGATAGGAACTTAAACTTGAACCATTGTGTTTGCTTTCCTTCCAGTGATAAATTTTCCTGGTTAGTTCCTGATATCTATGAAAAGCAGCAATTTTTCCTATGGGAACACTTCCTGCCCCACCTCCTGGATAGAACAGAGAAAGGCGGTGACTAGTCTAATGATTTTTCAATGGTGTAAACAGTATGACTCCCCTTCACTGGTTGAGATGCAATTAAAAAACATTTCCAGTTAATCACTCACATACCATGATAACCAGATGTACAGTATCTACCTCTCTACCCTTTTTGTCCCCAAGAGCCCTGGGGACTTAGTATAAAAGGGGCTTGTGGAGAGAGGGAACCAAAGTATTGGTATAGTTCACTATTACTGTACTTTGGGTTTGGCTCTCAGGGTGCTGTGGGCAAAAGTTTGTCCCACCAGGTCCTCTCACCAGTCTTCCAGGTTTTTGCACTTGACTCAGACTGCTGTGCCTGAGTTCCGAGGTTATTATAATGCTTTTGCTTCATGTGCGTATGTCCAACTATTGTTCCCAGGAGTGCAAATACTACACCAGAGTCGTTGAGCCCTGGGGAATTTCAGCTTTAGCAACACCCTAGGCCACAATCAGTTTTCCTCCATGACACTCAGGCCTTGTGCTCAGCCTAGGCTACAGCCCATACTTGCTCTTCCCTCAACATTAATTCCGTTTTGGGGGCTCTTGGTGTCTTTTTTTTGTCATCGGACTTTGATAAGGACATTGAAAACCCATCATGGAAAATCTCTCTAAATTAATTCTCAGAAATCTGCTGAATTCATTCTTATACAAAATGTTTTACTTTTGTCCAGACACGTAATATCATTCATTCGCCCATTTACCTAGGAAATATTTATTGAATACCTATTATATCCCAGACATTGTAACAAGCACTGGGTGTACATTAATAAATAAAACAGGCAGAATCCCTGCCATCATGGATCATATAGTTTAATGGGAAGATAAAAAGTAAGTAATATAAACAGACATATAAATACATATTTAAAAATTATGATAAGTAGCATGAACAACATGAAGGCAAAGTGGAGATTACTCAATACTGTCAGGGAAGGAATCTCCCAGGAGGTGGTGTTTAAGCCCTTGGCCTAAGGCTGAGAAAGCCAGCCATCAAGAGCTGAGGGGAGAGTGTTCCGGACAGAAAGAATGGTAAGAGTTCTGCAATGAGAAACCTTTGGAGCACAGGCAGTCCTTCCTTTGCACGGTCCCAATATGCAGGGATTTCAATTAGCACAGTTGAGTCAAATAACACCAGTCTTTTGAGTACGCTGTTGATTTCAGCTGCCATAGTATATTAATTGTGAGCAGTTGCATAAAGGAAAAACTTCACTGCTCGCTCTTTTGTCCACAAATCACTATGTAAATAAGAGCTGCACATCATGATCAATGACCAATCGCATGACTTCTTTCTAAGTTTTGGTGGTTGCTCACTGGGCATCTGTTATTCCGTTTACCTACAAACAGCAACGAGTGTGGTTGCGATGCCTTCTTTTTTCCCAATGATAAGCTTAGGTGCCACTTTATAAAAATGAATAATCAAAAGGAGGAATTGTCTGACAGAGATCAACGTACAGAAGAGAAATTAAAAAAAAAAAACCCACAACACTGGCAGTAAAATTTGAATCAAATGGGAATGCATTTATAGAAGAAATAGTTTATGGTGGTATTGTTGACCCTGCTAATTGTTTGAAAGGCTGCAGCTATGCAGCCAGAGGAATTTAGTGAAGACAAACTTACCGACATAAATGAGGAAAGCAGTTGTGACACCGAGTGTAAAGATGTTCCAGAGGAAGTGACACCAGCAAAGCACTTCACATTAAATGAATTCTCAGAGATAATTTATAATATTGAAAGTGCAAAGGATAAAGTGTTGGCAGGTGATCCAAACGTAGAGAGTATGGCAATTCACCAAAGCATAGACAAGATGTTTGCTCTATAACATATGCTATATAATAAGAAGACAGCATGCATGGTTCAAACTACTCTTGACCATTTTTTACAAAAAATAAAACACTATAATTCTCAATGCTTCCAATGTTTTAAATTATGGCATAATAAATATATTTCACTTTTGCTAATTTTTTCATTTCCCTACTCATTTATAACTGACAAAAGGAGAGTACTAAATGTTTTGACAAAAAATTAAAAGTCACAGAACAGTTGTGATATTTCCCACTTATTAATAAAGTTGCTTTGCATGGTTGCAGATTTAATGGTCATTTACAGTCCCATACTACTATGCAAAGCCAGAACTATATGCATTTTATGGTTTTTAAAAAATGTTTATTTATTTTGAAAGAGAGTATGAAAAAGAAAGAGAGAGCGTGTGTGCACACGCAGGCATGAGCGGGGGAGGGGTAGAGAGCGAGGGAGAGAGAGAATCTGTGCTGATAGCACAGAGCCCCATGTGGGGCTCGATCTCATGATCGCACGAACTGTGAGATCATGACCTGAGCTGAAATCAAGAGTCTTAACCTACTGAGCCACCCAGGCACCTCATCTGTATTTTTTTAAAGCTTATCTGCTAACATATATTGGAGATGCTATCCCAGGACAACAAAAGTGAAGGCAATATTATCAGTGGCTGCCGTATGGAGATTGGAGTCACAAAGACTTATTCTTCTGATTACTTGTGCTCTAAGAAAGAGAATTTGAAATAAGGTTTCTGTTGCTATACACATTTTTAAATGAAAGGTCCGGACAAAAAGGGAAGATTCCAGCAGGATGTTGGTGTCTTCTTTTTATTTTGAAATTTGAGTCTGTCAATGGAGAAATAACAAGAGATGCATCTCACAATGCAATCCCAACAGTAGAACATTAACCCAACCCTACTCCCAACTTCTTCGAGTATAAGGACAAATCTGAGAAAGACCCCGAGACTTTTTACTTCTCCTAGTCTGTCTTCTGTTTAAAGAGCTGAAAGTTGGAGCTTTTCTGCAGTAGTTGAAGGTGTTGTTGAGTCTCCTTTTTGACCATTATTTTCCTGCTTCCTTTCATGAGAACCCAGGAGAAAAATTAAGTTCCATGCATAATTTCTTTTCCTTTTTCAGTTCTTTTTCTCCGAGATTCAACACTGCCACCAACCACTACCACAATTCCAAGATCCGTGATATTCTGTTGAATAAAACTTGTAGTCCCAAGAGTATTTAGAAGGAAGTAGATTGAGGGGTGCCTGGGTGGCTCAGTCAGTTAAGTCTGATTTCACCTCAGGTCATGATCTCACAGTTTGTGGGTTCGAGCCCCGCATCAGGCTCTGTGCTGACAACTCAGAGCCTGGAGCCTGCTTCAGATTCTGTGTCTCCCTCTCTCTCTCTGCCTCTCCTCAGCTTGCACTCTGTCTCTCTCTCCCTCAAAATAAATAAACATTAAAAAAATTAAAAAAAAAAAAGAAGGAAGTAGATAGACACGACACAAGCCTGCAAAGGCTGAGAGTCGGGAAGGGTGTTCAATCCTTTTAAGTTTTGCAGTTTGGAGACTCAGCTTTTGTGGACTCTAAAACTGCCAGAAGTCTGAACTTAAGCTCTAGGCAAGAAGTCCTCAAAATTAGCATACCAGTGGTTTCTCCTGTTGTCAATGGATGTGAGTTTACCAACTATAGTGGTGTTTCACACATTTCTTAAATCCTAGGGAGCAGGGGTTTCCAGCAAAGTTTTTTTCTCTGTTAAAAATAATACTGGAGGAAGCCTTAAGCCATGGAATATTAATGCTTTATTGTAAGACACACAGTCAGGAGAGTTTATCTTCTGTGATTTTATCTTACTTGGACCTCATTCCAGAAAGAAAAAAATATTTTCAAACATGCCCTAAATGTGAATTGGGAAAGTTTAAGCTGCCATGCCTCCATTTCAGGCCAGACATGATAAACTGTTTACAGACCCCAGGTCCAGTTGACTCTAAACAATTCATCAATATCAGTCAAAGGGTTTACTTCTTAACAATATCGGTACTTGTATATTCCAAGTGTTGCTTAGTATTATCACTAATTAACATCAGAACCAGACATATAACCAAAATGCAAATGTAAAAACACATTTTCTGCCTAAAGGCCATGTTTTTAAAGTTCTCAGATTTCTGAATACTATCATCCAAGTCTTGGACATAGTTTTCCAAGATTTTTACTAGAGTTCTAATGGAAGGAAGAAAATGAAGGTCTATTCTAAAACGTCTTTAGCCAGCAGAATATTTTTTCTATATTTACGAATTTATTTTCAAAATTTTGGTTCTCCTTCATCTAAACTTTTACATTTTTTTGTGTTCTGTTTTTTACACAATCTACCAGGGTAGTAACACATATACAAATAAGCAAACATACATTGTGGAGCCATGTTCAAAATGTTTTATGTTATGGGTCTATAATAAAAATAAATTGTGGACCACTGCCTTAAAGAAATTTCCATTCAGAGAGTAGATGAATGACATATTTTTACAAGTTGAAGACTATGGTACATCTTTGAAGCAGGAATGTTGACCAAAATTTTGATCCACATACAAGCTGAAAACACTAATTTCTACGGATTGAATATGGTATTGGTATCCTACGTTAAATCAATCAATCAATCAACCGTTAGCCAACTAACTCACAAAACTTCGATCTTTATGGAAGTTCCTTTCCTTACTAACTAGACTCTCTGAAGGGCTTAACGTCACAAAAAATCAACTGAAAAAAATATTCATCTATAGAAGACTAAACGAACCAATCAACTCTGCCAGAAAGTTGGGGGTTTAGTGAAAGATTCTTTTGTCTAAGTTATTTGATGTCATGCAGTGGAAACAACAAATTGAGTGAAATTTGTGATTTTCCTACCTGTCTTGTCACCATTGCAAAAAGACATATAGAAATTCCCACCAGAGAATTTACTCTTCATCTCAAGTAGCACAAGCTCTTTTCTTAAGCTAGAATTCAAGCATGATCATTTTGTGACAATGGTTCTGCTTCTAGTAAAATTAATGTTTAGCCCGTGTGGTGAACCACAATTTGCCCTTCATTATTCACAATTTCTAATGGCATACAATATAATTATTGCTAAATAGAGATAACACTAGGAATAACAAAAGAATAAACGTTTTCAATTTTAGATACTGATTACCCCCCAAAATAATTATTGCCATCACAATGTAACAAAGTGTTAAAATGGGACTCTTTCCGTCTCGGTTTCTGCTTAGGCCCAAAAGGTGTTTTCTCTTCCCTCATTCCAAAGCGAGATGCTATGCCACTAAAACAGGAGCAAAGGAGATACACAAGAGTTAGTCTTGCAACCCACTGGTGACCACTTCCAGCTTCTAAAATGTATTGCAGAAACCAAGAGATGGGCGTAGATTGGAAGAAGATTTTGAAAGTTTTACCATTGTATATGACAGGGAGAGGTACTCTTCCCTCAACTCAAGCCTAGGGAACGTGGCTCCAATGGCACTGATAGGTTCAACAGGAGAGCTTGGGGACACTGCACACCAATTTCAAGTCTCTACCTAGGAAACCTAGAGTAAGAGGGACAGGCCGCCTAGCTGTTTTGATGGCAGAATAAGAGATGCGTTCATACTGGAAAGAAACAGACTTTTGTCAGAGCAAAGGACATGAAGGGATTCCCATGAACCAATACAGATTGAGAAGGAGACTTAGCATGGTATTGTTTCACATGATGGCCAAGAGACCTCCCGAAGGGTGGGGAGATCTCTGCGAAAGGAGTCTGGATGTGTTCCCTTGGATGGCAGGAGAAATGTAATTGTCCACCACCAAGGACTATTGTGAGAAATTTCCAGTGATGACAGAGTTCTCCCAAGGACCCTCAAAAGCACCCCAGAAGATAAAGTGTCAGCCTTAAGCACCTAGGCCAATGCTAAATTGCTAGAACAGAATCAGACTTTCCCTGACCCTTAACTCCTCACTTTCCCTTGGCTTTACTTGGAGCGACTAAAGGTGGGAAATAGAGGAAACAATTCATGGTCCCTCGTCCCTTTAGAGGAGGCCGGCTTGAATCAGGCATGAGCTGGAAGGAAGAAGGGTGTTAACTTGCAGCACATTTCTTAGAGTTAAAAAAAATCATTATTATTATTATTATGCATTATTTTACTAAGACTCTTTGGAGGGAATAAACTAAGCACAGAATTTTTTTTTTTTTCTTTTTTCTGAAAGTTACCAGAAAAGCCACAAGGCCCATTGTATTTGATCAGGGACAAGTAAAGAACAAATCTCCAAAGAAGAGATTTGAAGGGAGGTAGAGGAAAAAGAATGAAAATGTTTTCTATGGTATGGACATTATAAATTCTGTTAATATAATCTAATGATTTCAATAATAATAGCTAAAATTTATCAAGTGCTTATTCTATGCCAGACACCGTCTGCTTTGCATGTATTAAATCAGTCCATCCTCACAATGCTGTAAGATTATTATACTCATTTTCTAGGTGAGAAATCGAGGTGCAGAGAGAGGTTAGGTAACCTGCCTGAAGTGGCACTACTAGTAAGTGGCTAAGCCACCAAGAGGGCTATTCCCAGCAAATAAGAATTCAACCTCTTTCCTCAAATTTTTCTTTTCTCTCCACATCCCAAATATTGGATATCAAAAATGGAGGGGCTCCTGGCTGGCTCAGTCAATTAAGTGTCCGACTTCAGCTCAGGTCATGATCTCACGGTTCGTGAGTTCGAGTCCCGCGTCGGGCTCTGTGCTCACAGCTTGGAGCCTGGAGCCTGCTTCGGATTCTGTGTCTCCCTCTCTCTCTGCCCCTTCCCTGCTTGCACTGTGTCTCTCTCTGTCTCAAAAAGAAATAAACATTAAAAAAAATTTTTTTAAATAAAAAATAAAAAAAAAAAGGAAACCACAGCCTTATCAATTTTAGTCCGTTAGCACTTCGCAGGAACACATGAGGCTACATGTGATTTTCTACGCTTTGTTTCAAGAATCGAACACCGAATCACCCCAGTTCAATGGGGTCTTTTTCTTAAATATCTATTTCTCTTGAATTTTCTTTTTTCTTTTGTGTAGATGTGGACAGCCACTACAAAATAAAGTACAGCTGAAGGGTCGTGACCTCCTCACTCTAAAGGACTTTACAGGAGAAGAAATTAAGTATATGTTATGGCTATCGGCAGATCTAAAATTGAGGATAAAACATAAAGGAGAGGTATGTAGCATTTTCATTTTACCTTCCCCTACTACCAGCCCTTTTAAAGACAGCCTTTCCAAAGAAAGAGGGAAAAGAAAATATATTAAAATTCCTAAACAGTAGCTAAGTAATGAAACCACACAGTCAAGGTAATTGATTATCACTGAGTGTACAGGCATATAAAAAGCATAAAAATCAGTTATTCAATGACAAGTCATTGTGCTTCTCTCATGCGGAATGTTGAAATTCATTATTAATTGGATCAGAACCTAAGGAATCATTTCTCTGGAAAGATTTTATTTTTATACCTTCATTCTTTTCTCTGTGTGTTTTCTATCAAGTTAAAAATAAGGACAATACTTTTTTTTTTTCCTGGCAACAAATTTCAATTGTGGATGAATATCAGATATATGATTATTAAGATAATGTTAAAAATTCACAGTGATGTTACCGTGTTGAAAATAATTCAGATTAGCAAGGAAACAATTAAGTGGTAACCAAGTAGGAGAAGAGATGGGATATGGTGCTTAGCTGTAAGCATTATTCTGCATTTTGAGCAATTTATGTTTGAAACACTCTTAATTCATGCAGCGGTCTCATTTAGACTGCTTAATTGTGAAAGCATACGTGTTCCAAGCTTGTTCAAAAGCACTTTAAAGAGCTGGTGCCAGGCCAAGAAAGGTTTACACAACCTTGATTTTCTTAATCTAGTTCACTAGCTCTCCAAGTTCTGAGAACAGGAGTGACTCCAAGTGCTATGGGTTGACATTCCCATAGAAGACCTGAAATAAGCAGAAAAGGTCCCCCAAGATCCCAGGCCTGTTCTTCATACTTCATGTGTAAGAAGAGTTAGCTGGCAGGAATCTATTTGTTCCAGAACTCACCCTATCAGGAAGTCTATCTACAGAAGAGGAAGAAGGAAAAGCACCACCCCACACCCAAACTCTCCAGATTGTTTCCAAAAGACTTCTAGAAACAAAGCCTTTGCGCTCCCACAAGGATGCATGAGAAAAGTGTAGCTGGGGCTTCATCCTTAGGAGTCTTAATGCCCCATGTTGTGACAGAGCAGCATTGTTTCTAGCTGAGAAAACACTACTGAACCAAGCGTCGTCAAGGTCATTGAACATTGATAGGGGTTTCCATGGATTTAGGTAAAAAGACGGTTCCAGTAAGAAATATTAACATACTTCAGAACAAGTGTTCAGGTTGAACCCAGAGCAACTAATATTTTGCAATTACATGCCCATAATGTGTAGTTCTTGTTCCCTTCCTCCTATTTGTACAGAACATGACAAAAACCACTTTTTAAAAAATTTTTAAATGTTTTTATTTTATTTTTGAGACACACACACACACACACACACACACACACACACACACCAGTGCGAGCAGGGGAGGGGCAGAGAGACACAGAATCTGAAGCAGGCTCCAGGCTCTGAGCTGTCAGCACAGAGACTGATGTGGGGCTCAAACCCAGGGACTGTGAGATCATGACCTGAGCTGAAGTTGAACACTTAACCAACTGAGCCACCCAGGTGCCCCATGACAAAAAACACTTTAAATGCACTTTTACAGTAACATTTTGAGTGCTTATTTGGATGGAAGCAGTGATTAGTTATTCTACATTTTCTGATAATGTAAGGAATAACTTTTGAAACATAATCTTTGATACTGGATATAAAATATATTTTTCATTTTAATTGTATTCTTGTCCTTAATTTTCAGTATTTGCCTTTATTACAAGGGAAGTCCTTAGGCATGATTTTTGAAAAAAGAAGTACTCGAACAAGACTGTCCACAGAAACAGGTGAGTCCACCGACAAGGTCACACTTGTGCTGAAGAGGGGGCCAGAGGGTGAGGATCTGGGAGGAATCATCCAGTGGGGGAATTTTTGTCTCTTTAGCAACCACAAAGGGAAAACACTGTCACTGGGAGTAGCAGGGCAAGCCTCTGAATGCTCTTTCCAATTCTCAAAGAAGCTGTAAGCAGAAAGGTTAGTGTCATCTGTAGGAATTCCATGAACACTTGATTAGAAGTCTCCAAGAGCTTTTCGTGTTCAGTAGAAAATGTGAGTGGACACAAATTCTCAGCCTTCAAACTCACGTGGGCAAGAAATGTGTATTTTCCCAACACGTAAAGGATTTTCTCTAGCCTGTGCCAATTTTGCAGGATGGTGGAAACCTAATCTTTGCAATGTTAGGCAATCCTCAGTCATTTCAGGGTTTACTTTGTCAATTTGGGTTCTCCTCTCCCTTTCCCCACAGTCATGGTTAAGTCCCAGAGAGTACGCGAGTAAGACATCTAGGGCTATGGGGGTCTGGTCATTGGTCAGCAGGACATCATCATCAAATGGCCACACTGGAGTCTGCTGAGACTTCCGTATCCCCATTGGACCTTGGCTGTCTCCCATTCACTGTGGAGTCTGCTGCACTTGGATCATCACAAGACGTGAAATATTTCTCGGTTTGACTCTCCCAACCTCTTGGCAGTTCTCCTTGCCATCCTGTGTACAGAGAAACTGCAAGGCTTTCTCAATCCTTCCTTCCTCAATCTGGGCGCCACGGAGTACTATAACATGTGTTGCCTCCTAGAACTCTGTCTTAAAGGCAAGACACACATGTTATCAGCTCTGGGGTTCCCCAAACTCATCTGAAATGTCCATCATGCATCCACCCTTCAGTATGTGGCTTGGGAGGACAGACGACAGGTACAGTGTCAAAGGTCCATCACTTTTTATTTCTTCTGCTGCTTCTTTTCTTGCTCCTCTTTTTCCCCTTCCAGTTCCCAGTATTGGAGGCTAGGTGATAAAGCAGGAAGAGAAAACTGGCTCTGACTCGCCAAGATGTCTTTCAAATCTACTGTTTGTGCCTGGAATTGTAAGCTATTAAAACTCAAAATTTCTCTTTTCTTAAGCTATTATCTCTGTAATGTTTCAAAAAAGTCCATTTTTAAACTTATAAGCCACACACCACCTCTTTTCTTTCTCTCTGCATTTCTGCTTTATCAGACCTCCCCTGAATCAACAAAATGACTGCCCAAATGGACAAATGGATAGGATCAAGTAGGAGGAACCACAAACAAAAACATTGGTTGTTTCTTCAAATAGCTCATCCCATCTACAAGTATCAGAGCTTTCTAGGATTTAGAAGCAAACAACTACTTCATGCAATACTTGCCGTGTAATGGTCAGTAATGAGGTTCATCAAATATGTAACAAAATAAAGTTCAAAGGGATTAAGTGACTTGGTAAATTCACTTACTTAACAAAGAGCACCAGGATTCAGATCTAAACTTCATTGTTCTTACTAATGCACTCCCCTTGCCCCTTGACTGAAGAAAGGAGGGTGAGGGGAAACATGTAAGGTGTCACCTGATCTTTAAGTCCCAGGAAGAAAACAGATGAGAACATTTTGCTCTTTTAAGATGGCCCCTTTACAAAATATGTTGACATCTGACATATAGCAAAGGAAAAATGAATATTGCATAAACAAGTCAATAATTCTCAAATTCGGCTCCTTTTCAACAGTGGTCCTCTATGAGTCGGGCAGAGTTTATTTTGTCAGAACTTAAGAGAGGTGTTCTTTTTTGAAGTCATCAAAATAATTGATTAGTACATGGACATTTATCAATTTTAAGTTTTTTTTAATTAATTTTTCTTAGCTGTTGGTGTTTTATACAACTTTTCTCTGCTCAAATGCTATTTTTGATATCAAATATCCCCGAATAACTGATCAGTTTTACCACTCATATACATTATATGGTAGTTAAGCTATTAATAAGACCAAGAGTGAAGACTTAATAAGCCTTTGGGTGCAGACCTTGTGCCAAATGCTCTACATTAATTACATGGATTATCTCACTTAATCCTTACGACAATTCTGTGAGGGTAAGACCATTGAAGAAAATAGTCTGAAACTGGTTCAGCAAATGGCCCACAGACACGCAGCTAATAAATGGCAGACCGAGGATCGGTAGCTATTATTAAATGTATTTTTTAATATCTAATTTAATTTGAACAGGTAATTATCATGTTTTGTTCCAGCAAAATTGTTTCTGTGGATGGCATTAAGCATTTTGTTAAATGATGGTTTTCCATACAGAAGTACTCTGAAAGGTGCACAAAATTGCAACCTGTTATGATGAAAACATGAGAAAAGGAACACGTGACCATAAAAAGTTATGGTTCACAGAGTATTCATCATTAACCTCAATAAGTATCCATGGGTCTAATTGTATATGGCATCCTGCCAAACTCAACAGTAGGAGAATCAGAGTAAGTAGTTGCTTTAAATGCTTACAGAAACAGTAAACCTCAACCAAAACCATGGCAGGGCATTTTTATAATGTATATATACATCTTATGAGTTGCCCTTCGGCACAATTTTCCATCAAAACCTATTACCTTGGTATTTAAGTTAAAATTTTTTTTTTTTTATTTTTGAGAGAGAGACAGAGAGACAGAGAGAGAGACAGAGAGAGAGACACAGAGAGACAGAGCATGAGCAGGGGAGGTGCAGAGAGAGGAGGGGGAGCCACAGAATCTGAAGCAGATTCCAGGCTTTGAGCTGTCAGCACAGAGCTCGATGTGGGGCTCAAACTCACGGACCACAAGATCATGACCTGAGCTGACGTCAGGCACTTAACTGACTGGGCCACCCAGGAGCCTCATGTTATCTTGGTATTTAGAACGAAAATGGGATGCAATTAAAACTGTCTATTATTGTCCCAGATTTGTGCCAGTCTCCTCATAGGAAAGTCCTTGAGGATCCTATCCCAAGCCTGAGTTGCAGAGATACAACAGTATTTCTGCTGATCTGAGGGAACAGAATAAAATTCATCACCCAACTTAAGCCATATTAATTGCTCATGTAATCTTTTTATTCAGTGTAAAACACTTATAGAAAAGTGCACAAATCATTATGCATATGTAATTCGATGAATTCTTACAGTAAACACATCCTTGTAATTAATACCCAGATAGAGAAATAGGGCATTAATAGCACCCCGGAGACCTCCCTTGTATCTCCTTCCAGTTGCCATTCCCCCTACCCAAGGGTAACCATTATCCTGGCTTCTAACATCACAGATTAGCTTTGCCTGTTTTCGAACTTTATATAAATGGAATCATTCAGCATATGTTCTTTTGTGTGTGGTTTCTTTTGCTCAGCATTATGTTTGTGAGATGTACCAACGTCGCTGTGTGTAGTTGTAGATCATTTATTCCTCATCCACTCTTTTGTGTATGCCTGCCAGGCAAGCTGCACAATTCTCCTTTGTGCCTACTGATGATTATATTCTTTTATTGCAAATTAATTGAGCAGATAGACGGATACATTTATTAATCTCGGTAAGTGCAGTAGCCGATAGAAAAAAATGCACAGGGCATCCTAAGAGATGGCTCTTTTCATTATTTAACTTTGGTATCTCACTTTCAAGGTGACATAGAAGCTGGCACTTTCTAAGCTATTTCAAATGTGTCATCTTTACAAAGGTGACAATATAAAAAATGTGATACTATTCTGCAGGTATGAAAGTAAAGCACAGAGAGGTTCACGACTGCCTTAGTTCTACCAGCAAGAACCCTCAGAGCCCTCATATTTCCAGTGCATGAATTCTAATTATACCCTTCTTCCAAAGCTTGCAGGGATCTGTGAGGAAAAGGGCAAAATCAGATGTAGTCTTATTTTCCCAGGAAGAAATTAAGATATTAACAGAAGAAACGCTTTGTCCAAAAATATCCAACTTGAGTGCATGAACAAATGACAGATAAAAGCAGGCTTCTCTGGATGAAGGGTAAAGAGAAAGGAGAGCCCTGTCCCTCTACCCTCCTCTCCTCAGCAACGGCAGCTCCTGGAGGCTTCTCTGAACCTCTGACCCCCTCCTGAAGCGCTTATCACCAGCTGGGTCCGATGAGCTGGCAAATGCTTGAGCTGTGCTCTTACACTGGGGTCTGAGGTTCCTTTGTGACCAGAGACCACAATTGCAGAGGAAATTCCTTCTCGGAAGCAATGTCGCTCCATCTCATCTCCTTTGAGAAGTGCTGAAGGCTCAGACTCCTATTCTTAATGTTTTCTATAATCCCTCTTCCTACCCCTACCTCATCAGTCCAGGCTTGATGTGAATCTTCTTTATAGCACAGAGACAGAGATGAAAAGGCAGTAACCCAATCCTGCATTGTTATAGCACAATGACATCTAGTCACAGCATGACTTGGAGCAGACCTGCCAGGAGGTCTTAAACTTTGTCTGAAACCTCCCTCCATAGTCTCCAACCCTCAGCGACATTCATCTCTGTGCGAGGCACATAGTAGGTGCACAAAGAATACTTTCTTGATGAATGTGCAGTATTCACCTTTGCTTAGGTGACGTTTCCTATATAGAAACAGATTTAATACTCAAGAGTGATTAGTGATTATAATCATCACTCAATTCCATTAGCTCACTTCACACATAATAGAAAATTCCATTCTTTCTGTTAACAGCATTAGATGTTTGCAGTCAAAATCCCTCCTACATTCATTCAGTAAGTATTTGTTGAGCACTTACTATGTACCAGCATTTATTCTAGGTTCTTGAAAGTGATACACCAGTAAACAAAACAGAGGGAAATTCCTGCCTTCCTGGAGCTTATGTTCTAGTGGGGACACAGACAATAAACGATAGACATAATAAATAAGTGGGTGATACAATGTGTTGGAAAGAAGGAGAACAATGTTCCTGGAACTGAGGGCAAAACATGTACTCCCTTATTTGGCCTTGGCTTTTACTCTGAGTGAAATGAGGAATTTTTGCAGGGTTTTGAACAGAGGGACATGATCTAACTTGCATTTCAAAAGGCTCTCTCGGACTGCTCTATTGAAAACAACCTGCAGGGATTGGGGGTGGAGACAAGATAGAAGCAGTGGAATCCACCAGTAGGTAGCTATAATACATGGAGGCTAGGGCCAGAGTGGCAGCAGTGGAAGGGGTAAGAGGGACAGATTCTGGATATATTTTGAAGGGACAGCCAATAAGATTTCTGATGTATCAGGTAAGAGAGAGACACTAAGGATGACTTCAAGGTTTCTGCCTGAGCAACTGTGAGCAGGATGGACTAGGTGGAGCAGGAGAGAGGGGGCATTGAGAGTTCAGTTCTGGCAGCATTGGGTTTGAGATGTCTATTGGACACATGAACAAAGACGATGAAAAGGCAGTTGGCTATTAGTTTGGAGTACGGGAGTGAGATTTGCCCTAGAGATATTTGCGAGGCATCAGCATATAGATGGTATTTAAGGCCAGGAGACTGGATACGATTATAGAGGGAATGAGTATAGATTGAGAGAAGAGGACCAAGGACTGGCCCTGGAGCACATCAACGTTAAGAAGTCCAGGAAAAGAGAAGGAACCGTCAATGGAGATTGAGAACGAGCAAGAAGGTGTGGTGTCCTGGACAGTGTTTGAAGAAAGTTTATCAAGCAGAAGGTGGTGAACAACTTTGTTTCTGCTAATTCAAGAAAAATGAGGACTGAAATAGCCACCAGATGTATCATTGCTAACCTTGGTGAGAGGAGTTTTGGTGCAGTGTTGGGAGGGAGGGGAGCCAAAGCTTTATGGGGATAGGTTGGAGGGAAATGAGAAAAGAGAGCTGAAGAGAGAAAGACAAAACAAAGTTTTGCTGCAAAGGGAGCAAACAGTTAAAGGGATACTTAGCAGGGGGAAATAGGGACGAGAAAATTTGCCTTTTTCGAATGCGTGAAAAATGAGAATAGAAATGAGAATAGCATATTCATGATGAAGGTAGTGTAAGGGAGAAAGGGAAGAATTACTACAGCAATGTTCTTGAGTACACAAGGGGGTGTGGCTTCTAGTATGCGGGGCATGACAAGTTCATCTATGCTTAAGAGGAAGGAAAGTAGAATATATGGGAGGCAGGGTGGTGGACTTGTCTGATTGCTACATTTTCCAGTGAGGTATGAAGCAAGGTGTTCAGTTGACTGCTGGCTCTGCTTTCAAAATATATCAAGAATCCAATCACTTTGTCATCATGTCAGCAGTCACCATCCTGGTCCAAGCTACCAATTCTCACCCAGGTTTTTGCAGACAGGTCTAGTGACAGGTCTCCCTGCTTCCACCCTTGCCCCACGACAGATGTTATATTAACACATAAGTCCATCGTGTGACTCCTCTGCTCTAATCCTCCCATGGCTTTCTATCTTACTCAGACAAGTCAAAGTTGTTTCTTCCCCTCTACCTTCCTTCTGCAACCTCAACTCGTACTGCTCTCCTCCTTACACTGTACCTTCCATACCAACCTTCTTGTTGTCCCTTGAACCCGGCAGTCACGACCCTTCCTGAGGACCTCAGGACATGCTCTTTCCACTGTTTGGTGTGTTTCAGTGTGGCTTCCCTGACCATACTAAAATTACAACTCATTCCTTATATTCCCTATCTCCCCTCCCTGTTCTATTTTTCTTATGGCACTTCTCAACATCTAACATACAACATACTTCATTTATTCATTCAGTTTATTTTTTATTATTTTTTTATTTTTTATTATTTTTTTGAATATATGAAATTTATTGTCAGATTGGTTTCCATACAACACCCAGTGCTCAGTTTATTTTTTAAACGTTGATTTATTTATTTTGAAAGAGAGAGAGGGAGAAAGAAAGAGCATGGGTGCATGAGTGGGGGAGGGGCACAGAGAGAGGGAGAGAGAATCCCAAGCAGGCTCTGTGCTGATGTGGGGCTTGACCCCATGAACCATGAGATCATGACGTGAGCCAAAATCAAGAGTCAGGCACTTAACCGACTGAGCCACCCAGGCACCTCCTCATTCAATTTATTACTTATCTCTCTCCCCATTGGAATGTAAGTTCACTCTAAGCAGGCACTTGTACCCTGTTGCTTATAATGCTTTTCCCGGTACCTAGAATAGCACCAGGCACATTTTGTAGAATGAATGCATAAATTTCAGAACTATGCTGTGATGCCAAGGCCTAGTGCAGTCACTCCACAGAGACAAAATGTGCTCTCCACAAAAATTTGGTTTGATTATTGACAGTGAGGATGCCACACAAGCACCAAGAGGGTATGAAAAGGTTTATTACTCACATAATGTGGCTTCTTGGGTAGAGCAGGACTGACTCCCATGCTGGTCTCAAAGTGGCATCAGAGTATGGAAAAATGATACCGTCCTGGGCTTTGTGGTTAGGAGGTGGGGCTGGTGTGAAGATTCCTATGCACTGGCCAGCTTTGTTTAGTTTGAACCTCCCGCTAGTGCCAAAGGAAGGAGTGTGTGTACATTCTTACCAGCTTGCCTAGGTATAGGGCAGAAGGAGAAGAGAGAGTGATGGTTGGCTTGAAAGTTGGTAGCAGTTAAACATCATAAATTCAATCAGACTCTTTATTACAGGACCCATACCAAGTAGGATTGTTAGCGTGTTTCATGTTCTCTGATTCTACCTGGGATGTAGCACATCACATCCGCAAGGGATCTTAAGGGCTCTAGGCAAATTGCCTCATTTTCCAGATGAAGAAGACGGAGTCCAGTTCCACTATGTTGTCTTGTCTTTGCAAATTCCTTTGTAAGTTAGCTCAGGGGCTGGCTCCCCTATGGCAAGCCCTAGGGCTATACATAGGCTCTTAAAAACAATCTTGAACAAGTTTTTAAACTCTTGACTCTCAGAACCCTTGTCTATGAAGTTCTTATAATAATATCTACTGTGCTCCTATTAGAGTAAAGTTTCAATGGAAGAATGTTTATAAAGTGCTAGGACATGGTAGTGCTCTGGGAATAGTCATCGCCAGAGTCAGAACATAGTACTCTCTAGCTAAAATCCTAGTCTGGGCATATTTAAGTGAACACTCTTAACTAGCATAAAATAGGTAGAATAGAATTATTTCATTCCATTTCAGAAGCAACTACTTACTTTATTTTCAATTTAAAAAAAATTTTTAAATGTTTATTTATTTTTGAGAGAGAGAAAGAGGGGGGCAAATGGCAGAAAGAGAGGGAGACACAGAATCCAAAGCAGGCTCCAGGCTCCCAGCTGTGAGCACAGAGCCTGACGCGGGGCTCGAACTCACAGATCGTGACATCATGACCTGAGCCGAAGTCAGATGCCTAACCGACTGAGCCACCCAGGCACCCCTCAACTTTTATAAACCTACTAACTCTATCAAAGTTTAAAACATTCCTCTTACCCTAGAAAGTTCACCAGTGCTCCTTCCTAGACAATCACCTTCTCCAGAAGCAACTACTCTTTTAATTTCTGCCACTCTATGGTAATTTTGCCTATTCTATGTCTTCATATAAATGGAATTATACATTATCTACTCTTCTGTATCTAGCTTCTTTCACCTAGCATAATTGTTGTGAGGTTCATCCATGTTGTATTCAGAGTTCATTCCTTCTTATTCCTGAGTAGTATTCCATTGTAATCCATGATATCCCACACTACATTTTATTTTTCCATTTTCTGGGATGGACATCATTATACATTTTAAAGAATCAAAACCAGGCATAGCTTCCAGAAGGGAACAATGCCCCATTACTGAAAGGTTCTGAACAACAGGGTAGATACATGGGCCCCCATCTGAAGGAGAGTTGAGTGTCTTTACAGAAAATTTTATCTACCTCTCGCAGTCACTCATTTTGCTCTGCCTGGGAATTTCCTAGCAGAGACATTAGAGAGCTTTAAAAATTTTGACTTTTCAATTGAGATGGTGCCAATTCCTTATAATTTTGTTTTCTTTGAAAAATTTTTTTAACATTTATTTATTATTGAGAGACAGAGAGACACAGAGCATGAGCAGGGGAAGGGCAGAGAGAGAGGGAGGCCCAGAATCCGAAGCAGACTCCAGGCTCTGAGCTGTCAGCACAGAGCCCAACGCGGGGCTTGAACTCACAAACTACGAGATTGTGACCTGAGCCAAAGTCGGTTGCATAACCAACCTGAGCTACCCAGACACCCCAATGTTGTTTTCTACTTTGGTTCTCTTTTTCAAAATGCTCCCCCCCCTTTTTCTTTTATTGTAGGCTTTGCACTTCTGGGAGGACACCCTTGTTTTCTTACCACGCAAGATATTCATTTGGGTGTGAATGAAAGTCTCACGGACACAGCTCGGTTTGTAAATCATATGCTTCTCTTTAAATAAGGGTTTTCCCCCTCAGCATCCTTTGTACTGTTCTCTGTTTTCCTCCTCTCTTTACCTGATGCTCTGAATACCTCTCTCCTCATCCTCTGGTCAGTTTCTATGGGTTAAGATAATTTTTTTTCCTTAGCAATTTGAAGAGGTTTCTGATTATAAAAATTTCAAACTTAGGGAAACTTGGAAAACATCAAGTGTGACTCATATTTTACAGTTGAAGAAACAGATGTCCAGGGAAACTGACATGTTCAGTGACTCATAACTAACTAGTTAGCATCAGAGCAGGTAATAATATTAACAGCTAACATTTACTGAGCATTTATTATGTGCTAGGCATTGTTTTAATTTATTTAATCCTATAACAAACCAAATAGATTGGCATAAAGAGGTGCAACAATTAGGAACGTACTAGCTACTATGACACAAAAATTTTATAATGTCAATGGCTAACATAGTGTGGATGTTAGCCATTAGTAAGTAACTTAGTAAGAGGGAAATATTCATTATTTATGTGGCTTTTCAGGGACTCCAAATGAGAATGGCTCTACCATTTTCAACATGTGGTGTCCAAGGTCATCCTGGGTATCTACATCCAGCCAGGAGCTAGGGGAAGAGAGTATAGGGATGGGATACTTGCTTCAAACTCACCTTAGCAGGGAAGTGACACAATCACTTGCACACACATTCTATTGTCAAGCACTAGTAGCTCACCCCTATCTAGATAGAAGTAGAGGTAGGAAAAGTCTCTTAACCATTATATTATAAAGACTGAAATATAGACCCCCCCCGGACTCCCCATGAAATGCTGTCACCATTATAGCATGTTTGAATGAGAACTACAGAGCAAATGTTTTTATTTAAATATTTCACCCTTGATATCAAAGACTAATGACTTTTTCCCGAAAATGATATGCCATAAAGTGTCCTTGCAACACTACTTTTTATGGAAGCTACCCTAGTATGTACTGAAGAATCTACCTCCTCTGAATTGCTAGATTTGAAATAACTCATCTTTAGACCTTTTAGTGATATTATATCAGATAGGACCATGTTAGTATTAAGAAGCATTTGTGTTCATCTTCTGGATGCATGGAACAAAAAGAATAAATAAACCTAAAGGAGTTTTTTCTTCCAAATATGCTGCCGCTGACTGGGATTACATTTGCCTAATACTTCTGCTTCCACAAAAGTGACCTATACTTCATTCCTAAGCAAATATTACAAGCTGGTTAAGGGATGAAGCCAGGGGCACATCCAGGGGAGAAGTCTCAGGGGGGATCTTCCACATAGAACCAAGCGAATGATGGTAAGTCATGTATGAAGTAGTGGTTGCAAAAAGGATAAACTTGGAGGAACAGCTGAGCATCCAATAAAGAGTTAAGGGGTGCAGACTGACAGCCAGAAAAAGTTCAGGACCTGGAAATCAGTGGAGTGCGCAGGAGCCCAAAAGCAAGAGACAAATAACCAAGCGTGGGTTGAAAGCTGAGAATGAGTATAAACATGTTCTTTGCTGTGTTTGCTCTGCACACAACAATCCCCATGCAAGTCCTTAGAGGAGCTCTACACAGGTCCCGAGAACAACAATCTGCTCACAAGTTCCAACGTAATTGGGACCTTTTAGTCTCTGTAATTAGTTCCATTGCTACGTGGATATATGGATACATAAAAGTGGATCCATAGAATTCATTCTGATCATTCCTTCTTACCCAAAAGACTCTGAATAAAAATAATAGCTCCTCCCTAAAGGGTGGCCCTCTTGTACATTATCTCTAAATCTTTGTAAAAGCCTTACACATTAAGTATTATTGGCCCAATTTTATAGATGACAAAACCATGACTTAGAGAAGTAATGGAGCTTAGCAGTGAGGTCAGCATTTAAATCACGTTTTTTTTTTTTTTTTGGGGGGGGGTTTGTTTTTTTTAAAGGCCATGCTATTTTGGCTACCCCCACTGCCTCTCATATATAATCCAGGAGAGAGACGGTGAAATACATTATGGAAAGCATTGACTTATGTGTCTTGAGGTCCCCAACACCACCCCCCTGTTTGATGATTCACCGGGAGGATTCACGGACTCAGCATATAGTCATACTCACAGCTGTGACTTATTACAGTGAAAGTATACCAAACACAATCAACAAACTGAAAAGGCACATGTAGCGAAGTCTAAGGGAAACCAGATGCAAGATTCCAAGAGTCCTTTTCATGGAATCACTCAGGGCCCGTTTAATTCCCTTAGTAACAAGTTGTGACAACAGGTGTGAAATGCTCCCAGCCAGGGAAGCTCCTTAGAGACTCAGTACCCGGGATTTTTACTGGAGGCTGGTCACACAGCATCCTCCATTTGACATGTACCCAAATCCAGACTCTCAGAAGGAAAGCAGGCATTCACTTTAAACCATATTGTTTGTAAAAACAAAAACAAAAACATTCTAGGCACAGTGGGCCACTCTTATCAGTCCTGGAAACCCTCCCCAAATTGAAGTTCCCGGATGCCATCCAAGGGCCAACCTTCCATGCAGGCCTTTAAAAGGCTAGCAGTCAGGCATGGCTTGGAAATCACAAGGCTCGAGACCTAGTCCAAGCTTTGCCACTTACCTACTGTGAGTCATAGGTGAAAACTTCCCCAGATCGTAGTTTCCTTTTCTATAAAGTGAGGGAATTCTGATCCTTAAGGCCCAATTCATATTCTCAAGTGCATGCAAATATATTAGATTATGAAGTAGTAGGCCTTCAACAGAGGGGTGTCCCAATGCAGACAAATGCAGAATTCTGGGCCCAGACTCAGAAATTCTAACTCTGCGGGTGAGAGCTCAGATAGTTTTGAGAATTTATACTTCAACAAGCCCCTCAAATGATTCTGTTGCCTGGGTGGCTGGACCACACTTTGCAAAACCCCAAATTACAAGGTTGTGTAGTAATCCGGGGCTGTTGTGCTGTTAACCTACTGTGCTAGTGTGTGAGTTAAAGGAATGGTAAGGAAGGGACAGTTAATAAGATATTTATATGGTTTCATGATAACCGATTGTGAAGGGTACGTTGATAGTGGAGGCAAAATGATTTCACATTGGTTATTCTTAAAATATCTGTGGATACATTAGCAGAAGCAGAAAAATGAAAGGAGTGTCTGCTTTGGAGAGAGGGTGCTAGATTAGGTATTAGACATAGTGCATTAAAGGTTGAACTTCCAATATGAATGTCCACAGGCCACTGAGATAGACCTTGGGGGAAGTTGAATGCTGGATAAATAGAACTATAAGCTCAGTGGTAGAACTGACTGTGGGAGAACTGCATTGTGGGAGAACTGCAGAAGGCTGAACCTTGTGGATAGGCACAGTTAGGGAAGGGCAGGAGGAAATACTTAGGTACAAGGAGACTAAGGATAGCGCAATAAACAGAAGAGGTGCAATGCAAGGTGGGGATGTCAGAAAGGGGGGCAGGGTAGCTACCGTGGCATCTGACTTTCTTCTGTATACCCCATTCCTGCTTCCTCTGCCAAAATATCTGACAAGATATGGCTGAGATTCCGAAATTCAATGAATCTAAACTGAAGAAGACAGGAGAAGTCCACTGCCTTTCACAGAAGCAATTGAACAGGAGAAGCAAGGAAGTGAATCTTAATGACATCTACCCTGCTAATATGCACCGTAAAATCCATAGCCATTGCCTCTCCTTGCTTTTTGTCGAAGTTAAACTTTGTAAGATGCGAAGAGATGGGATGATGTTTAAATGACAGTGCTGGCCTTTTCAAATCAAGAGAACAGTGCACGCCTGACACTGATTGATGGCATTGCCTCTCCATCCGCCTGTCTGGCTACTTTGGGGGCCCGGTGGAATAAAACAAAAAAAGTGACCGCCCGCTGGTGAGAGAAGAACCAAAGGGGGAATACAGTGAATGTGGCAACAGAAAAGAAAAAGGCAAAACTGGGCTAGCCTCCCGAAGGCTGTTAAGTGCAATTTCCAAAGTGTCAATTATTTAGTCAAATGATTTAATTATTCGTTTATTCAAAAATATTTCTTGAATGCCTAGGTTTTCTTCCAGGAATTGTTTTAGCACTGAGAATGAAATGCTCGTCGAATCAAACAGAATCCTTGTTTGCATGGAAATTATACTCTAGAGGGAGGGGGCTTTCACTAAACAAAGAAAGCGTGACGAGACCAGCAGGTTGGGATGAGTGTTAGGACGAAGCAAAAGCAGGGTGATCTGTGGGGGTTACTTTAGATTGCGTGGCACCCTCAGCCTAGCATAAACCCAAGTTCTGGACTCCCAGGAGGAAGGGAAGTGTTCAACATCATCCATAGTGTTGATACAATTTAGGCAGTGAACCATCCTTACTATTTCTAGGACTGGTGGAAACCCTCCCGAAGTCTAAGTTCCCAGACGCCAGCTGAGGGCCAGCCCTGTCAGTAGGCCTTTCGAAGACAGCCATGTCAGAACTGCTGTGTGAACTCATTTTTGCACAACTGAGCTCTCATCTCTTCTGGATTTTGCTAAATATCCTTTACCTAGATGCACCCTAACTGGTAAGGGAGCACATATTGCACCCATAGGAGGACAGCCTCAAGATCTGAACTGTTTCTGCAGTTCAGTGTGGATCCCTGTAAGGCCAAGCACCCATCAGAGAGAATCAAGCATTGCCCAATTCCCTCTTTTGAAAAGTCTCTCTCAGCAATTCTTTCCCACCCCGTAACATACCAGAAGACACAACAGATACCTATTTTTTCAGGTAAATTTACTTCAGCTGTGAGGGTGTTTTCAGATTTTGCCAATTCTCTGGTGCTCTCCTGGGGTTAAGAGTTGGCTAGTCTATTTTTCCCTTCACTGTGGGCTTGACCTTTTACATGTGACACCAGAAGTGACACCTTAGCATGACTGAGATGATGCAGCCTTCAGAAGTTTGAAATCGGATGGAACTTAGCAACAGCAGTGGGGCATTATCACTCCAGTTTCAGGGCTTTCTCGTTCTTCCATAATCACAGCTGTTTATGCCTAATGTTCTGAGTCCATCAGTGAAAGGGGCATAATAGCTCCACAGTCATCTCACTGTAATACGGCACTTAGTCATACAGCTGCAGGAACCATGAGTACGAAAGGCTTCCTGTAGAACCCAACAACGTGATGCTGGTTCCACTCTACTCACTTTCCCTATAGCTGTAATTTACTTATGGTAGCAATCGCTAGAATGTGTTCTACCAATGGAAAAGTAGTAGAAAGGAAAAGCAGCATAAACCACTGTATTAGTCTCTTAGGGCTGCCATACAAACGAGCACAAACTTAGTGGCTTAAAACAACAGCGATTATTTACTCTCTCACAGCTCTGGAGGTGAGAAGTCCAAAACCAATGTGTCAGCAAAGTCATGCTCTCTCTGAAGGCTCTGGGTAGAATCCCTCCTTGGTGTTCCTTGGCTTGTAGCTGCATCACTCCAAACTGCCTCCACGGTCAGGTGGGCTGCTTCTCTGTATGTCTTTGTGTATCCCCTCCTCTTTTTATGAGGACATCCATTACCGGATGTAGGGCCCACCCTACCTCAGTATTACTTCATCTTAACCAATTACATCTGCAAAGACCCTACTTCCAAACAAGGTCACGTTCTGAGTTTCCAGGTGAACTTCACATGAATTTAGGGGACACCATTCAACCCACTACATAATCACATATCCGCATGCCCCTGTAACAACACGGAAAGCTTTCAAATCATTGTCATTCTGACAGTTCAAATATTGGAAGTTATAGAGGGATTTGTGGATGAGACACAGTCCTCAAGTGGAGTGAACCACTGTCATATTGAAAGGAATGTTTTTAAAAAGCTGGAATACTACTATTAAAGGTATTTATACCAGTGATAGCAAGCCTGAAAAAGGCAATCTTTCTTAGGTTTCTTACTAAAACGTTTTAGGGGCACCTGAGTGGCTCAGTCAGTTAAGCATCCAACTCTTGATTTCAGCTCAGGTCATGATCTCATGGTCGTGAGATTGAGCCCTATGCCAGGCTCTGTGCTGAGCATGGAGCCTGCTTAAGATTCTTGCTCTCCCTCTCCCCCTGCCCCCCCCCTTCCCCCTTCCCCCTCCCCGCTCTAAAAAATGTTTTAAAATATTGGTACCTAATTAGGAACTAAGAAATTGGTATGTTTGTGTGTGTGTGTGTGTGTGTGTGTGTGTGTGTGTGTGTGTATAGTGGAAATATGATATCTCCATGAATACAGAGGTCACCAAAAAGCTAGCAGGCATGACATTTGTATATCCTTGGGTGAATGGTAACAAAAGCCAGTCCTTCACAACATGAACTATGACCATTCATAGTCTAGAGGCAATTTGCCATAGTGTAAACTGCAGAGGCTTTGAAGCAGGGCTGGGCTTCAGTTTACGTCACAGCTCGTACCACATTGGTCTTGTGGTTTAGAGCAGTTGCCTCTGACTCTTAGGTTTCTCAGCTAGCAAATGGAGGTACAAATACTGATCTTAATGAGTTACATGATGATACATGAGATAATGTTTATGAAGGACAGGCACACAGAATAAATTCAAGTAATACTGATTGAACCAAATTATGGCCTAATTCAATCCCAGGACAAGCTCTGATTTAATGTGAGACATCACTCGCTGTGGTCCCCTAGTCAGCGTACGGTGACCCAACACTGAAATTCCTATAGCACATTTTGAGGAGGTCATTCTCAATGCCATGATGCCCTACCCATTTATCCCCGAGGTCCTCAACACAAGGCATAATATCCAAGTCAAAATAATCTGGCCATTATAGAAGCTTTCATGAATAAATTGCATGTGGCAATTATTTTTAAAATTTTTTTTTTCAACGTTTATTTATTTTTGGGACAGAGAGAGACAGAGCATGAACGGGGGAGGGGCAGAGAGAGAGGGAGACACAGAATCGGAAACAGGCTCCAGGCTCTGAGCCATCAGCCCAGAGCCCGACGCGGGGCTCGAACTCCCGGACCGCGAGATCGTGACCTGGCTGAAGTCGGACGCTTAACCGACTGCGCCACCCAGGCGCCCCTACATGTGGCAATTATTAAACATCCCTGGGTTTCTTCCAACACCAGACCATTTGAGAGGAGCCCATCTAGGTTTGCTAAAGGTATTATTTTGTTTCCTCATTATTCGTACTTTGATACAACTAAAATTATAACCTGGGTAGAGATATCAGAGCACATGGAATGTTCTCTCTCCTGGAGGGAGACTCTGTTAACAAGTTTATTCCTTGACCAATTTACATTGGGGATAAAGTCTATGTCTCCTCTAAGGCCTTGGCCTGCTTCACTAAAAAATAAAAATAGGAAATAATCCATTTTGTAATAATTACAGAGTTCTCAGTGGTGTCATGCACAGCCAAAAATTCCTCCCACTGTTTGCCAGTCAGCTATTCAACTGATTGGAGGTGTCACTGGTAACAAACTGGAATTCAGGGGGCACACCGTCCGATTTAAGGCAGGATAAGGACAAAAGGAAGAATGCATGGCAGGGCCCTATGAGAACACAAGTTATGTTTGTCTCTGGCTTGTGCAATGCATTCATCACATTCCAATGAGTTTAGGAACAACTCGATTTCTGACAGCATCAGGATTGTTATGTGATTGTCCATCTCATCAATATCCACATCTGCTCTTAAGATCTGGCCCAGAACACTATATATTGGTGGCTTTTTTTCCTGTTTTGTTATTGTTGTTTGTTATGTTTGTTTGTTTGCTTTTTCGTATCTGTTCACCCGACCATACAGAGTCCGCATCAGGCCTTCCTGGGGCCATGGGGGACTTTGCTTATAGTATTTTTTGCTTTGTTTTGTTTTGGCCTTCTGGGCATTTCAGTTAATTCATTAAAAAGTTTTGATCTTATACCAAAGGAAAAAATGTCAAAGAATAATAGAAATCCAAAGTAAGAAAGGTCTTTATGGGTTATTTAGATTAGCCATCCTTTTCATGCCGCCTCAACGCCATTTCCTCAAAATTGTCCTTGAGCTTGCATGGAAGCATCTGCTCTCAGGGCACTCTATACCCTGGGCTATCTAGTTTCATTCTGATGCAGTCTGACTGTTCTGATGAGAGTTTATACAAACCACCTGAGAGTTCTCTTCTACATTGAGTTGAAATTGGTCTTGTTATGACTTGTCCATGTTCTTCCGTTTTTTAGTATCTTTATAAAGTCATGTATTTTAATATATTTGAAGGTTTCAATTCACTGCCGTCATTGTTCTTATCGGTGCTCAAATTATCCCCCATTTGGCCAATGTGATCTGTCCTCAAATTGGCTACTGGGTCATTTTGACATTATTAGCCTTTGATAACTCCCTTGCTTTTTGATATGGCACGATGTTCCAGGCTCATCTTGCTCATTTCTTTACCAAGGCCAAGAATTAGCCATTGCTCTAAGAAGATCTAGTTCATTTTCAATTACTTGCAAAATCATGTTTGGAGGGAATTTTCTTTTTTGAAAGATAGGAGGTTTTTTTGTGGTTATTACCGTAATACTCTTTTTGGTAGGAAATACTAAAAGAGATTTAAAAATATAGATAGAACCATCAATACTGCCATCAGTCTGAAGTAATCAATGTTAACATTTTATCTCCTGAATCATCTTTTCATTTACAGCCCTATGCCATGTTTCTCCTTGTTCTACACAGTAAGGAAAGAGATGATGAAGGTGGGGAGGTGGGGTGGGGGTGTGGAATAGACCACATTTTAAACATTTAGGTAAAATCAAGTTGAATACAAATTTTAACTTGTGGATTATTTTTAAACCCTAATATTGGCTATCAAACCTCCAGAGGAAAATGATATGTACGACAAAGTTTAACATTGGGTAATCTGGATTTTGCAAAGGCTGTTTTGCTACCGTTGTTGACAGATGCCCAAGATTGTCTACAAAACTGCAGGAATGCAACAGAGGGCAGACAGAACTCTCTCTCTATAGGCAGTGGAAATGAAAACAGACAAAAATCAAGTCATTATAGAGCCAGAGAGCATTTTAACTTGTCAGCCTTTCATTTGTAGCACACACAACACAGCTCTTACAATGTTTAAAACTGGGGTTTTCAATTGATGGAGAGCTACCAAAATCCCAGATTACTATTAATGGGCCCGTAAATCCAGCTCTAGGTATACGTTTGTCATTGTTTCCAATGAAAAGTTTTTTTTTTTTTTTTTAAAGATCTTTAGTAGCTTGGAAGAAGAAAACTAAGAATGGTGATTTCTTTATGATTTATCGTAACTTTAAACATAAAGTAGAAAGCAGCATCATTTGCAAAATAAATACGAATTGTCCACTTAAAGGTCTTTAACATCTTTATTTCCACAAGTGATTCCAATGTGGAAACAATCTGGGAGTGGCTCCTTTTCCCCTGTGTCATTAATTCCACTTCACCATCAGCTTCTGTGGTGGAAGGATTGAAGTGGAATTTTCTTTACTTTTTTTTAATGTTTTATTTATTTTTGAGAGAGACAGAGCACAAGTGGGGGAGGGACAGAGAGAGGGGGACAGAAGGTCTGAAGCAGGCTATGCATTGAGAGCAGCAAGCCCGAAGTGGGGCTTGAACATATAGACTGCAAGATCATGACCTGAGCTGAAGTCGGACGCTCAAAGACTGAGTCACCCAGGCACCTCTTTTAGTTTTTTTGAGAGAGAGCAGAAGCTGGGGAGGAGCAAAGGGACACAGAGAGAGAGAGAGAGAGAACCTCAAGCACAGTCAGCATGGAGCTTGATGTGGGACTCAGTCTCAAGACCCTGATAATCATGACCTGAGCTGAGATCAAGGGTTGGATGCTTAACCGACTGAGCCCCCCAGGTGCCCTTGAAGTGACATTTTCTATCAAGCTTTTTTACACTCCCTTTTGCCCATAGATGCTTTACTGTCCAGGGGCTTTTTGTGCCTAAAGGAATGGACCTACTTTTTGTACCTTGTTTACTGTCCAACGTATTAGTCTCGTGAATTTATCAAGCATTTAGCATTCCTTGAAACATAAAATAGCTAACATTCCTTTGTGGTTCTTGAAATGTGGTCCCCAAACTAGCAGCATAAGCAGTACCTGGGGGTTTGTTAGAAATGCAAATTCTGGGGCACCTGGATGGCTCAGTTGGTTAGCGTCGGACTTCAGGTCATGATCTCCTGGTTCAGGAGTTTGAGCCCTGCATCATGCTCTCTGCTGTCAGTGCAGAGCCCGCCTCGGATCCTCTGTGCCACTCTCTCTGTGCCCCCCTCACTCTGCTCTCTCTCCCTCTCCAAAATAAATAAGCATTAAAAAAAATTCAAATTCTTTGGGGCCCCAACCCACACCTACTGAGAGACACAACTGGCTGTTTTCCAACTAGCCCTCATGGTGATTCTGATGCATGTTCAAGTTTCAGAACAACTTCTTTAAACATTCACATACTACTTAACCAATAAATGAAATACATGTCAAATGAACAAAACAAGTCTCCTCAACCATTTAAACACTAATTGCAAAAATAATCAAATGCTTTTAAACATTTAACGTAATCATAAGCCTAGCATTTCAGATTTCCTTGAATGCTCTAAACATTTTTAAAAGGAAAAGATATAAATAAAATGGCATATTGATTACAGAGCTGATTAATATTCTAACAACAAAACTGGGCACAACGCTATTGACATCCTAGGTGTTGTTTTAAATTCTTATCCCTACTTTTGTTCTTTAAAAATTTTTTTAATGTTTATTTATTTTTGAGACAGGGAGAGACAGCATGAATGGGGGAGGGTCAGAGAGAGAGGGAGACAGAGAATCTGAAACAGGCTCCATGCTCTGAGCTGTCAGCACAGAGCCTCACGTGGGGCTCGAACTTACGGACCACGAGATCATGACCTGAGCCGAAGTCGGATGCTTAACCGACTGAGCCACCCAGGTGCCCCATCCCTACTTTTATTCTTATCCTTATATGGTCCTGGAATTTAAACTTCTATCAATTGCTGATTTGTCAGAATTTCTACAAAAGACTACTTTGATACCTTTTCAGAACTTATGTATGTAATTTTACCAGGCTCATCTGGTAAAAAAAAAAAAAAGTCATCTCAGGAGGCTAGGAAAGCAGGTTGAATGTGTTGCTAAATACTCAATTTTGGTAGGTTCAAGATGAAATAAACTCAAGCTGCTAACCACTAGGCTGAATATATTTTTATGACATAGTTTTCACTTTTTATCATGGATCTATATGGGTTTCCTGTCGGTGCCTTAACATATTTAGTGACTTAAAACAACACAGATTTATTATCTTACACCTCTGGAGGTCAGATGTCTAAAGGTTCCATGGGGTTATTCTCCTTCTGGAGGCTCCAGGGGAGAATCCAAGTCCTTGCCCTTTCCAGCTTCCTCTACCTTCAAAGCCAGCAGCCTGGCTAGCATCTTCTCTCTTTTCCAACATCTTGCCTCTCTCTTATGAGGACCACTGCAATTCTATTGGGCCCACCCCAGGATAATCTCTCTGTCTCAAGATCCTTAATTTAATCATATCTACAAAACTCCTTTTGCCATCTAAGCTAACACAATCACAAGTTCTGGGTATTAGGGCATGGGCATCTTCAGGGGGGCATTATTCTGTCTATCATAGGATCTCTATTTTCATTTTTCATATAAATTCTGACTTTTTACAAAAACCAAAAATAAAGTATCCTTTAAATTTGATTTTCTTTGTTTTTAATCTCTGGCAGACCCACTGTAATGTTTTTATGACATATTAACCTAGCCTGGTTGCGATATTTTAAAGTATATGCCTTTCTTAATGACACTGTTTTAGAATTAGTTGTTGGGTCATCAAGAAGTTTTATTCCCAGAGAGACAGGAGGTGTCTGAAAATTTAGATTCTTCTTTAGGACAGTTAACTAAGTTATTTTGGAATAAATGGTTGTATCATCTTTCTAATTGGAAATTGAATATTGTAACTGGTGCTAGTTAACTGTTGGATTCTTCCTCACTTTATATAAAACTACAAATGCTGAGGGCATCTGTCCATTTATTGTGCAGTTTCTACTGTCTCTAGGAATTTGCTTTATAAGTTAATGCAATTCTTTGTGATTTACACATATTAAAAATGATATGCATCTATGCTTTATAGACAGAAATATACTTAACAATAGCCCACAAAATATCTATCTTTATGTATATAGTTATATAGAAGTACTTTCTTAAGTAAATAAATTGAAGCGTACGTGGTAATACTCATTGTTCATTGGTACTACAATTATATTTTTGTACATTTTCTTTATATTAACCCTTTTCTTAGCATCATGGACTTCTACAAGCACAACTTGTTGTATTTGATGATTTTTATTACTATAAGTGATCACAACTTGACAAATAGGAGCTCCTTTAAGTAGATTATTTTCCCTTTTAGCACTGCCTCTGTAATTTTACAACTGCTTTTGAGGGGCACCTGGGTGGTTCAATTGGTTAAGTGTCTGACTCTTGGTTTTGGCTCAGGTCATGATTTCCCAGTTCATGAGTTTGAGCCCTGCATCAGTCTCTGGGCTGACAGCGTGGGGCATGCTTGGGATTCTCTCTCTTGCTCTCTCTCTCTCAAAATAAATAAATAAACTTTAAAAAGAGAAAGAAATATAAAAGAAATAAAAATAAATAAAATTGCTTTTGCTTCCTGGAAACAACAGGGTGTTACAGACATATTGATTTTTGTCCAGTGCAAGGACATAGAATTGACTATCCTCTAATAGTTTCTGGTTCCTTTTTTTTTTTTTCAACGTTTTTTTTTTTATTTATTTTTGGGACAGAGAGAGACAGAGCATGAACGGGGGAGGGGCAGAGAGAGAGGGAGACACAGAATCGGAAACAGGCTCCAGGCTCTGAGCCATCAGCCCAGAGCCCGACGCGGGGCTCGAACTCACGGACCGCGAGATCGTGACCTGGCTGAAGTCGGACGCTTAACCGACTGCGCCACCCAGGCGCCCCCCCCCTTTTTTTTTAATAGAACAATATTAAGACCAAATTCTAGGCACTAGGGATACTTACAAGTGTTGAGAGGGAAAAGATTATAGCCACTGCTGCTGCCACGGGACTGTTCTTGATAGTGACTGGGCTAAAAGGAAAATACTTCTATAAGTATATGAGATCTTGTTCTTTCCAGTATAGCATACCATGTTGTTACCCGTTACTTATCTTATAGTTTGAGATTTCAGCAACTACTAAGACTTTCCTCCTCCACATTGATCCATAGTTCCATCCAGCAGCAGGATATCCCACCGTCCCCCTCCTCCTCTCTTTATCTTTGAGGACATTGGTTCTTAGTCTTATCTTCATACCGGAATAACTTGGAAACCTTTAAGAATATTCATGTGAATCCCCCACCTCATATTCTGCTTTAACTTTTCAAAGGACAGAAGGTGGCATCAAGATTTTTACAGCTCCATAGGGAGTACTGACAGGTAGCCAAGGTCAAGAACCTCTTTTCTAGGAGGTGTTGGGCAACCTCAATAAAGCAGACCTGGTGCTTTCCCATAATATTAGGCCATACGGTTTCCAGGGATACCAACTCTGCATTATAAACAGGGCAAGTAAATTCATGTTTCCCTTTTGGCTGCTTTGCTTCGAGAGCTCTTGGGATTGTTCAAGGAAGGGAACTACAACAGCCCTTTTTTGATCTTGAAAAATTCGTATCTATAGGGCATTGACTCCTCCAATTGCCCCCTCATGTCTCCCTCTTTTAGCCTCATCTTTCTTCATTCTTTTCTAACCTTGCTCTAACTACTTTGAGGTTTGCCAGGACTTGGTTTCCTCATCTATATGTTTAAGATAACAGTTACATGCAATACCACACTAAATCTAACAAAACTCAACAATACACTGTAAAGTTCTTGAAACCATAAGAGGATGGAGACCCATGGTTCTAGCTCCCCAAAATTATTTGAGAAGCTACAAAAGAAGTAAAATCCCATTTTCCTTCTATGAGATTCCAGAAGATCAACTGCAATGGTTAATCCAGATTTTTTTTTATCCTATTTGCATACACTTTTTAGGAAGTGATGTATATTTAAAGAAGTCTTTTCCAGTCACTCTGCTATCTCTCTCTCTCTCATAGGATTTTAGGTTTAATAAAATTAACTAATTCACCTGAAATAAGGAATTAATAATTATAGTTATAGACCTTAGTGGGATATCTATCTCCATCTAACTTACTCCATCAAGATAGAGTTAAAAGCCTCTATTCTATAGTATGAAGCATCAGTATATCTGTACTGTGGAAGAAATTTGTATTAAGATCTTGAAGAAAAGGAAGAAGACCTAAAATTCTTCTATTTTAAATAGAAGTCTATGCCTTAGGAGAGTGGTTCTCAACGTTTTTAAGGTTATCTGTGTTACCCAGGAAACTTGGTAATAGTACAAAGACCCAGATTCTCCCCTATTTCAGGAACGTGGGTCTCTGTAGTTTATTAGTTCTTGATTTAGTTCTGATACACATCAAAGTTTGGGGACCATTGCCTTAGGGCATCCGATGGGAAAGGGCAGCTGGTTATTCTAATGAGGAGGCTTTAGTGGAGTGGATTATTCATTTCTCAGGATTTGAGATGCTTTTTTTCCTTCAGTTGAACTAGAAAGCACTCCCTGCAACAAGATTATGGACAAAATTCTCTGTTTCTGTGAGCTGCCATCTCTTGATTTTTTTTTTTTTTTTTTTTGGCCTGGTTAGGGTTCCAAGAAAAGAATGGTACTTTTAAAAATATGGTGGCCTCAATTCTGTCTTTATTAGGCATCTCAAACTTTAATATGCAAATTAACCACCTGGAAACCTTGCTAAAATGCAGATTCTGATTCAGTGAAACTGAGTGGGGCCTGTGACTCTGCAGTTTTAACAAGTTCCCAGGTGAGGGTGATGTTGTTGATCTGAGGAGTGAGGTGCTAGCTTTGGTTGTCAACCTTGGATGCGCACTGGAATCTCCTGGAAAGTTTTAAAAAATACCTATCCCTAGAGATTCTATTTTTCTGACAAAATTGATAAAGATTATGGTCTGGGCACCAAGAATTTTAAAAATTTTCCAGGTGACTTTTATATGCAGCAAATATTTGAAAACCTGCATCTCAAGTCAACCATCAACTATCACCTATTTTGCAAGAGAAAACTCTAAAGTGGCTCTTTCATTCACCTCTTTCATGTTACAACATACAATGTGATTAGATAGTTCAGAGCACTGGTTTCCAAACTTGACCCCTCCACTGATGCCCTGCCATGAGAAGTTTTTATCAGAAGTGGTAAAATAGGAAAAATAAAGACAATATAGTGAATTTCATAAGCTAAATTAATTCAATTCCAAGGATCATTCTTTGAGATTAGGTCATTCACACCTTTTTGGGTGTTAAAATGTCCTTTCTTTAATTAAATGAAGATATTAACATATTATATGTATATATTTGCTTCCTGTTTCATGCCCCTAATTTACTAAACAAAAAGTTGGGAATCTTATGTTGATCTCCATATTGCTTTGGAAATTTTGATGATCCATGAAATCTGAAAATCTGGGAATTATGGATATGAGAAATCCATGAAAATTTGAAAAAAATCTGAGTCTAGGAGATATTGTTATAGGAATATGATTTTCAGTATTTGACTCTCTAATCTCTGGGGTCAGGGAACTTTTTTAGTGGCCCTTGAATTTTATAAGCACCAATAATTTTCTAAAGATTGAGTAAAAATGTCTCAGATGTATAAGAGGGACTAATTTCCCAAACATATATGATAATTAAAATACAAATTTATGAAGACCATACTGAATATATACTAGCTTTAGTTTTTACGCATTTAAAAAGTTTTCTTTTTAATTTTTTATTCAAGTATAATTAATAGTGTTATATTACTTTCAGGTGTACAATATAATGATTCAACAATTCTATACATTTCTCAGTCCTCATCAAGATAAGTGTACTCTTATCCCCTTTATCTATTTCACCTATCCCTCCACCCACATCCCCTTCTGGCAGCCACTAGTTTGTTCTCTGTATTCTAAGAGTCTGTTTTATTACTTGTCTCTTTTTTTAGTTTGTTCATTTGTTTTGTTTCTCAAATTCCACATATGAATGAAGTCATATGGTATTTACCTTTTTCTGATTTATTTCATTTAGTGTTAAACACTAGGTCCATCCATGTTGTTGCAAATGGCAAGATTTCATTTTTTTTTTTTTTTTGAGAGAGAGAGAGAATGGAGTGGGGGTGGTGAACAGAGAGGGAGAGAGAATCCCAAGCAGGCTCCACACTGTCAGCACAGAGACTGACATGGGGCTCAAAGTCACAAACCAAACTGGGAGATCATGACCTGAGCCCAAATCAAAAGTCGGATGCTTAACCAACTGAGCCACCCCGGTGCCCCTTGATCTCATTCTTTTTTATGGCTGAGTAATATCCCATTGTGTATGTGTATACCACATCTTCTTTATCCATTCATCTATGGATAGATACTTGGGTTGCTTCCATATCTTGGCTATTGTAAATAATGCTGCAATAAACACAGGGGTACATATATATTTTTGAATTCGTGTTTTACATTTTTTTGGTTAAATACCCAATAGAATTACTGGATCATATAGTGATTCTATTTTTAATTCTTTTTGAGGAACTTCCATACTATTTTCCATAGTGGTTGCACATATTTGCATTCCTGCAAACAGTGCGTGAGGGTTCTTTTTTCTCCACATCCTTGCCAACACTTACTGTTTCTCATGTTTTTCATTTTAGCTATTTGGACAGGTGTAAAGTGATACCTCATTGTGGTTTTTATTTGCATTTCCCTGATGATGAGTGATTTGAGCATTTTTCCCATGTCTGTTGGCCATCTGTATGTCTTTGGAAAAATGTCTATTCAGGTCCTCCGTCCACTTTTAAATTGGACTATTTGATTTTTCAACTGTGTTGAGTTGCAGTTTCTTTTGACATGGTAATAATATCTACCACTTTTTGATCTCTTACCATGAATAAGCCATCATACTATATACTTTAAATAGGTAATCTAATGTAATTCTCAGAATAACTCAATAGGATAGATATTATTATGGTTTTACAGATGAAGAAACCAAGTCACAGAGAAATGAAATAACATGTCCAAGGTCACATAGCTAGTAAGTTATAGAACCAGAATAGGAACCCCAAACCAGATACTCTATAATTATGACTATATCTACTCTAACTACTATCATGAGAGGTTTTCCAATTTTTTTTTTTTTGCCATTAAAAAGAATTCTTTAAAATTTAAATGGTTAGAAACCGTTGGATTTTTTTAAATGTTTATTTATTTTTGAGAGAGAAAGAGACAGAGTGTGAGCTAGGGAGGGGCAGAGAGAGAGGGAGACACAGGATCTGAAGCAGGCCCCAGGCTGGGAGCTGTCAGCACAGAGCCTGTCGTGGGGCTCAAACTCACTAACTGTGAGATCATGACCTTAGCTGAAGTCAGATGTTTAACCGACTGAGCCACCCAAGCACCCCTGGTTAGAAGCCTTTATTGTGCGGGTTTCCCTTTAAATAATAAGAAACCAAGATTTTAAGCCAAAGGCTATCCTTGCTAGTTTGTTAGCTTTAGCTGAGGAACCACCATCACTCTGACGCATGGAAAAAAGTTAAAATCTGGATCCAAGGCTCTCCTTCCAGATGTTTTCATGTGCAAAATTGAGGCAATGTGTTGTAATGGACTTTAGAGTTAAACTGACTTTAATTTGAATATGAGCTCCTCCGACTTGATTAGCTGCACGATAACGGGCAAGTTACTTCACCTCTTTGTGTCTTAGGTTCTTCTACTATAAAATGAGAATAATAACATCTATTTTTCTGTGTGTTGTTTGAATTCATGGCTACAATTTGGATTGTCTTGCTTTCTTGGTGGATTTTTGTGTTTACGATATTGAGCGCTTTCTGATATTTTCAGAGATGCCAATAGCTATGCAGAGTGCAGGGACAAGGGCTGAATACCTCCTCAGGCTCAGCCCCTGCAGGAATTTATTGTGGGCTGTGTCAGTTCAAGTTCATGGAGGAGCAGACTGCAAGATGGAATGAGACATGCAAGAGATCTGTAGGGGGAAACAATTGTGAAGAATCAAGGAGGGAGGAAGCAGGAGCAGGCAGGGAGAGCCTTCAGAGCACGATGCAGGTCTGACCCCAGTGAAAGAAGAGGAAGGAGAGAGTAGGGCATAAAGAACCAGAGACTGCAGCACAGCTCTGAGAAAGTCTCAGCCAGGCCAGTGGGGGGACCTTGGAGCAAAGAGTGCCCATTGGAGCTCAACTCTGGTGCCCCCACTGGGAACAGCCTGGGGGGAGTGTGGCCTTAGTGGGAACACTGCAGTGTATCCCAAAAGTACAGCAGCCGGAGTTTGTCAGCTAATGGGACTCCTCCCAGAAGGTTCTCTCTTGCGGGACAATGTGTGTGTGCACCTTCATGGCTGCCACACTGTACTTTCAATTTTATAGTGAATATGTGTATTTGTCTCTGGGATAATGCAAAAGAAAATTAGCCACATGCAAGGTCATTAATGTACCTTGTTTTTAGCCTTGTCCCTTAAAACTTTACCAACTGCCACTTACCAATTATAATCCATCATCAGGACTGTTAGGCCCACGATTGCTTTGTAAAAAATAGTAAAATTAGCGGTCACTGGATAAGACCTTTGGAATACCATCTGGCTTCTGTAATGACTACATGTTTACTATTAGCTTTTAAACCTATCATGTTGATAGGTAGCTGTAACTTAGTAGAAATTCTAATTTATTAGCATTTCTTATTCCTGTTTAAGACCATGTATTAAAGAAGGAATTAATAAGCATAATTAACTTAGATTATCTTTTCTTGGTTTGCTACAGCGTGTTGTCAAGCATGACAGATGCAGTGCTGGCTCGAGTGTATAAACAATCAGATCTGGATATCCTGGCTAAAGAAGCATCCATCCCAATCATCAATGGGCTGTCTGATTTGTACCATCCTATCCAGATCCTGGCTGATTACCTCACACTCCAGGTTGGCTCATTCTTTGCCTTCCACAAGAGCAAAATCATCAAATTGTTCCTGACTAGCTCTAAATAGAGCCATTTAAATCATGGTATTGATGTTTTGTTTTCAAATATCATCTTGGCAAAGAATTATAGCATATGTGTGCATACCAAATATCCAAGGATGACAGGACATTGTTAAAAACAGATCCGAAGATCCTTCTGTTCTCAACCCAACTCCCAACCTCTTTTAGCCCCCCTTTCATCCCCTGTTCTCTCAATTACTTTGCTTTTTGGTGACATATTTAACACAATGGATGAACAGAGAAGGCTGGAGCATGCAGAATGGAAAAGCTTTATGTAATCCAGCATACATCAGGCTCTGTGGCTTGGGAGTGAAGACTGGTAGAGTATGCTTTGAATATTCAAAGTGGTCAACTACTAAATCGCTTTCTGAGAAGGAGGCCATTTTCTATCATTTTAATATACTGATTGTTTAGGAGTTAAGAACATGTAGAATTTAGAGAACTGAGGCGAATTTAGCTATGTCTCCTTAAATTAGAAACTTGAATAACTTTGAAAGATTCATCTCTTTTGGGTTGCCACAGCCAATCTACACGGGCTTGCCACCAGTAATCCTGACAACCATGGTTTCCGTGTTGATGGACTATTCTGGGAAGACAGGGAAAACTGGATAGGTCCATATTCCTCCTTATTTGGATAAGCAACGCACATATGAATGTGAAGTTAATCTCAAAATGAAACTCTTTGGTGATGAGGATAAAATTCATCCAAAGATGATACAACAATGTAGGATACCAAGTGGCTCTTTGCAGGTGTGGCTTTACATATATGCCAGATAATTTAATGCTTCCACCTGGGGCTTTATCATTACTAGATTACAAATGTCCTATCCATCACACTGTCCCTTGTAGAACCTGGTGCAATGCCTTCATATAGAAGATACTCAAAGCAGGAGTTGAACGAATAAACAGCAGCTTATTAAGAACACAATCTAAATCAGATGGGCTTGAATTTAAATCCTAGCTTAGCCATCTAATAGTTCTGCGAACTCCAAATTGCTTCGCCTTTCTCTTTTTTAAATATTATCTTTATAAATATATAAAATATGTGAAACCTACAGACACTTCAAGAAAAAGCAAACAAACACCTTTGGGCCCATTACGTAGTTTTGTCAAATCTAACTTCAGAATTTTTTTGTTTTTAAATAAAATATTTCAAGTAGAGTTGAAGCCTACTGTGTAACTCTCCCTGATCCCTTTTCCTCTCACCCCACAGAGAAATTATTATCCTGGTGTTTGTTTTTATAATTCCCAGGCATGTGTTTATACTTTACACATCTGTATCCATAAACAACCAAGAATATTGATGAGCATGTTTTTTAACTTCGTATAAATGGGAACACAGCCACCATGTTCCACTGTTCCAGGTGCATTGTATTTCCCCTTTCTAATGCCAATGAATGTAAGCTCCACAAAGGCAGTGATATTTTTTGTCTCCTTTCTTCATTGTTCTATCTCCAGGACCAAGGAAAGCCTCTAGACATTGATGGCACTCAATTTGTTGAATGAATGAATAAAAGAATACAACAAAGATTCAGATTTGAAATGTATGAAAATAAGAGTCTCTGTACAAGTTCATATGATGTCTTGGTTTAAGATACTAAGTTGTTTTGCTATTTTTTGGGATTGCACATTCATGTTATTGAATGGCCCTGTATAATGCAAAAAAAAGTTTATTCATTCCAACAAAGTATTAAAAACTAGGTGAAGACTGTTTCCTTCATTTTAGCCCTAATAATTGTTTCACATAAGTGGATTTCCTCCTGGATATAATCTTCTCGCTTGCCTTTTAGGAACACTATGGCTCTCTGAAAGGCCTTACCCTCAGCTGGATTGGGGATGGGAACAACATTTTGCATTCTATCATGATGAGTGCCGCAAAATTTGGGATGCACCTTCAGGCGGCTACTCCAAAGGTAGGGAAAATCTCTTTGTTGAGACTAACTCTCTCTTAAATCATCCCAGATGCAATTACCCAGTGAAAACAAACCTCTCTTCCATTCAAGGCAAGCACAGGTGAGGCCACGAAATTTAGTTTACATTACCAACCTTACTATTACAGCTATCTGGCCTCTAGAGTGCCCAATTTCCCATCTCTACCCTAAGAGATAATCTTGGCTGATGCCTTTCATCCTGTGAGTCTTTTTTAAAAGCCTGTCTGAATTATCCCTTTGAATGCCCTAAAACCAGCCATTATGATGACTGGCATCCTTGTGCATTGCTACCACAAAGACTGAAGAAAGCAATGAAATCCAGACAGCATACAACTCCCAAGGCATGGAGAGGATGTTGTCATTTTCTAATACTGCAATTTAGTAGAAAAATGTCAATCTAATGTGAAGGGCACAATGATGGCATCTACATCAGTTTAGTGCTTCAAACTCAACTCCAGGAGCCCTTTAGCTTTTTAAATCTGAGTCCTTCATGGCTGTGACAGTGCCCTCCATATACTTCCTACCCTGCCGCTAATCTCACACAGAATGCAGGGGAAGCATGACTTCTTTCATAGGTCCAAAGTAACCCTTTTGATATGTAAGAAGCTTGTAACAGTAGCTGCCTCTGAGAAGGGGAACTGGGAGGTTCAAGGACAGAGAAAGGAGGGAGACTTTATTTTCATGGTATGTCGTTTTACATGGTTTGAATTTCTTTTTTTTTTTAACATGGTTTGAATTTCTTAACATGCAAATGTTTTACCTACATAATGACATAAATCTATAAGTAAATACACCCAAATAAAAAAGTGTAGATCTCCCAGGAGAAGCCCTCTGTTAAGATAACCCCAGCCTCATACAAAACAAATAGGCCTTTTAGAGGGTAAAAAATAACCCTACAAGAGACTCATACACAAACCAGTCCTGAAGGATCCCCACAGAACCTGTTAAATACCCCATTGCTACTGGATATTTCCCCCATAATATTTCTGATTGGCTACTAATATCCTATCAGGAGTCTTGGAAGGGAAAACTCTCCAAAACAGAAACCATTTCAGAAACAAAGTAAAAGATAGAACTGGCCCTCTTATTAAGAGATGAGTATTCACACTTAATGTGCACTAGTGTGCTTCTAACCAGGCATGTGTTTGCTGTTTGTACTCAGTGTGAGGGTTCACTTGGATAAGCTAAGATATCCAGAGGGGAATGTGTGAGGCCTAAAAATTACTCCCTGCTTCTGTTTTTGAGTTTGAGATGTTTATTTGCCAATCACCAGGAACATGAGTTACACAATGTGGATTAATGGCTGAATTTCTCCAATAGGACATATCCAAATCCCCAAGGCTTTTTTGCCCTCTTCACCCCTTCCTGCACCACTGTCTTGGGCCAGGTTCCCCACAAGGTGACCCTGTGATGAGGATTTGTGTACAGGGGACTTATTAAAGAAGTACTCCAAAGGGAGACGGACAGAGAAAGGGAAGAATCTAAGCAAGAGGGCCATTTATAGTGACTAACCTATCCCGTTTGCCTAAGACTGAGGACTTTCCAGGGACATTGGACCATCATTGCTAAAAGTGGGAGACTGCCAGGCAAGCTATATGATTTGCTCACTCTAATGCCATGTTGGGCACTATCCCACAGAAGGAAGCTTCCGCCTGATCCCATGGGTGAGCTCGGGAGTGTAACTTATGCCCCAGCATTGTCTCAACCCAAGCAAGGAAGGTGGGCTTTCATCCTTTGAATCAGTCATTGGTCAAGGGCAGCAGGGGGAGGGAGAGTGGCAAATCCCCTGGTGATTTTGGCAGGACACGCAGCTGAGAAGCCAGAGCACTGTCTTCCGAAGAAGGGCTGCAAGTGCTGTTCCAAGCCTAGTGAAATGGGGAGGGGGGGAAAGCTGTAAAAAGGGATCCTAGGATGGCATATGGGTACAGCACCAGCATCGTCTGCTGCATCCTGCCAAAGAAAAAGAAAACAAAATGCTTTTCCCCAGTGTTCTTGCTGAACCAGTTTGAGTCAATGCGCCCCACTGCCTTCGTTTGCAAGGGCTGCCATGACAAATTGCCACAAACTGGGGGGCTTCCAACAACACAAATGTATTATTTCACAGTTCTGGAGGCTAGAAGTCCAAAATCAAGATGGTGGCAGTGCCATGCTCTCTGAAGCCTCCAGGAGACGATCCTTCCTAGTCTCTCTCCCCACAGTCCCAGGCTTCCTTGGCTTGTGGCTGCATCCCTCCAGTCTCTGCCTCCATGTTCTTTCCTTTATGTTCTCCGTACAGATGCCCCTCTTCTTATGAGGACGTCAGTCAGGTTAAATTTAGGTCCACCCTAATCCATCTGCAAAGACCCTCCTCAAAAAGGTCACATTCTGAGGTTCTGACTGAGGATGAATTTTTGGAGGATATTGTTCTACCTAATACACTTGCCATAGAAGCAATGTCAGGCATGGACAATGGCATGTATTAGAAGCTTCCCTCTTATAGTCAACTTTGGGGACTCAGCGAGATCACTCTCTTTCCTTCAGCGTAAACTGAAATAAAGGGTCAGATCTGACACGCGCTTAAGGCGGTTCCTGTTCACATTATGGAAAGAGCGCACACTCTGGCTATAATTCTAATTTGAAGAAAGGCTCTGTGTTAATGCAAACTATTATTGTATTTAGTTTTTACAGATAAAACGTATATTAACAATAATTGTTCCCTGCTAGAAGATGTTTCTGGAAAGGCTTTATTCTGTCAGAGAACTATATGATTTAAACATTTCATTGCATGTCAAAGATGTTTTATTAACACCAAAGGAAAAAAATTCTAATATTACAAAGTGATTTCAGTATTGTTCTCATGCAGAAACTCATTTAAATGATAAAGAGTACTAAAACTTGGCTAAATTTCGGTGGGAGTAAGAGTTAAAAAACCTTCAGGAAAGTCTGATAGTACAGAAGTTGTTCCATTAATTTATAAGTAGGCCTATTTCCTTTAAAGATAAAGCTAGGAGATTTATTGTAAATTTAAGAAGCCCTTGAGGTGCCTGGGTGGCTCAGCCCCTCGGGCGTCTAACTTCAGCTCAGGTCACGAACTCACGGTTCATGGGTTCGAGCCCCACGTTGGGCTCTGTGCTGACAGCTCAGAGCCTGGAGCCTGCTTCAGATTCTGTGTCTCTCTCTCTGTCTCTGCCCCTCCCCCGCTCATGCTCTGTTTCTCTCTGTCTCAAAAATAATAAACATAAAAAAAATTTTTTTTAAAAAGAAGCCCTGAAGTTCCCAAGGCCATAATTAATCTATTTCCCCATTCTTCAGCCGAGAATAACTTACATGTTCGAGAAAACATAATTTTGTCCTTGATTGTAAAATTGCTCCATAAACTATTGATGGTAATGATTTTAACATTGTTCTAAGTGAATTTTAGACTGAACTGGGTTTGTTAATCACCTTCTTCCTCTGGTTTTAAGATTTATGTAAAAGCCAATGAGTGATTTTGTATTGAAGGCTGAGCTGTGAGTAAAGAATTCTTCTTTGTATTCTCAGTCATGGCCCAGTGCGTGCAAGGTTGGGTGATTTTCTAATTCCCAAACCTCTCTGTTGGTTCTCTAAGTACTTATTGATTCCTTCTGTAAGAATGATTATATGTAAGGAGTATAAAACCTGCTGTCTAAAGGGAAGGCTAAATTTTCAGGGCAGGAGGCACACGGGGTATTGGCTAAGTCTCTTCATTTATGTTTACCAGTATGAATGGTCACGATATTAGTTACTAAATCAGCCAAGCCTTATTAATTACCTTCCCCAAATCCTGATAAGAAAAACCTCCAGAATTTATGGGTATTGAGGGGGTTAATAGCTTCTAAAATGTCTGCAGCCATCATCATCAACATCATGCGTAGCTGCTTTCACGAATTCTGTAATGAGAGAAGGAACTATGGTAGACCATTATGTGCAAATAGAAACCGGTTTCAAATGAATAAACCTCAACGTGCCTGCTGCAGGTTGAGGTACTCAGGAGTAGACTCTGAGACAGAGTCTCAGACAGAGTTTGGTGTACAGGGTATTTATTAGGACATGCTCTGGAGATCAACACCTGCCGAAGGGCAGGGAAGGAAGCAGGAATGGGCAGGGGAAGAAGCCGAGCTGCAGGGCAGGCCCAACAGCAGCCTCCTCTGGCCTTACTGAGACTTCTAGATCTGAGATGGCCATTTAGAGCTGCTCTCAAGTTGGGAGGAGGGAGGAGGGTTTCCATCCCCTCCTGTCAATCAGTCATTGAATGAAGGTCGCCCCCGAACGGTATGTGACCTTGGATGAGTCCGCTATCTGCAGCTGAGGCGGTGCCCCAAGAGGGCTGACGGCTGAAAGCCACCTTCTGGCAGCACACCCAGCAGCTGGGGGAATAGGTCCTTTATTCATGAAGCGGGGATCCGAGTGGCATATCATAGTGTGCACCACAATGCTCTGCTGAGAATTTATAAAAACCAGCTCGTAAGAAGTGCTAAGATTTGAGGAAAATGAGAAGGATGGAGGGGGCGGTGAGAATAATTGTGGTGTTCGGACTGAAAAGACCTCCATACGGAGGGTCTAGAGGTGAGGCTGGGCTAGAGGTTTGATGAAAGAGTAGCTGACATGTTCCAATGAAGACACCCAGGAGGGGATGGGGGCGGGGGGTGTTCAAGGGTGAAAGGCTGAGATGGCAGAAAAGGGCAAGACATGTACAGGGATAACAATAAGATTGGCTTTCCTGCAGCAAGATGTTGAGGAGAATTAAAAGAGACAGAAACAGGGAATGTTGGGGTTGGGGTGGGGGGAGCCTTGATACTCTTAATCAGCTTTGACTTCAGAAACAAGTAGTAAACATTGCAGGCTTCAGAGAAAACAATTCTTGCTGCTGTGTACAAAGCAGATGGGAGGGTGAGGAGGTAGGAAGCAGAGTATCTGTGGGGTCTAGAATAGCCTGGGGGGCTTTAGTGCCCCCGCAATGTCCCCTCACCTGGAGTTGAGACTAGGCTAAGTAAGCAAAGCTCTTAGGGTGCACCATTTGTCCCCGCAAAGACCCTGACAGGCCTGCTCAGACTTTGTGTCCCAGGCACCTCGCTTGTCTCACCCAAGCCCCGACCCTGCTCTCGCCAAACCGTCCCATTCACATATATTTGAGCAAAAGTAGTGTACTTGCTGTGTAAATGCCACTTCTAAGCACGCGCCCTGCACTCAGAACACTTGCTAGTGAGTACAGAAGAATAAGGGGTGTGCACTTGGCCTGTTAGTGCCTCGCTGGGGTGCTCTGGGAATGTTCTTCTGAGGTGGAAGTATTTGAGCTGAGACCCGAAAGCGTTTATCCATAGGAAATGAGTGGGGAAAAGCACTCCAGACGAAAAAGCATTAAAAAAAAACCCCACACAGCTCAAAGTGGAAAGACTGAGATAAAATTTCATTAGCATAATTAGTAGAATTATGTATACGATCCTCTTAGGCTATTAGAGGAACAAGAAGAGGCACTACCAAGAGCTGGAAAGCGCCACGCCCTGTTTATCTTGATAATTAAAGCTGTCAAAGATAATAAAAGAAAGATGGGTTACCTATTCAGTTTACCAATTTTTTTAAATTCCAAAAAGCACTATTAAGCTTTACATTCTAGATGTAAATTCTGCCGAATGCGCATTGAGCTACAACTTAAAGCAACAAAGGGAAGGAGAGCGAGAATATTGTTGAAAGGAAAATGACACATATATAAGACAGCCTAATACATTACAATTGCCTAACAAACGGTTGAATTCTTCCCCCTGCAGGGTTATGAGCCGGATCCCAGGGTAACCAAGCTGGCAGAACAGTATGCCAAGGAGGTATGGTCCTTATATGTAAAGTTACAATCGCCTTTCTCTGCCCCAGTTGTTTAACTGGCACGCTTGTGTATGCTAGAACGGCACCAAGATGTCGCTGACGCACGATCCCTTGGAAGCGGCTCGTGGAGGCAACGTGTTAATTACAGACACTTGGATAAGCATGGGACAAGAAGAGGAGAAGAAAAAGCGGCTCCAGGCTTTCCAAGGTTACCAGGTTACAATGAAGGTACAAATTGATGCCTCTCGGAAGGTTCATTAATTCCATTCGGAAAGGCCAGCACCATCTAATCACTCATTCACTCTGGGGAGGGCAGACTGTTCTTTCATTCCCTGTAAAGGACTCGCTGACTGTATCCTCCAGGGATTTCTCTCCTCCTGAAGATTAGCTATGTCCTTTGGAAAGACACTTCTGTCCTGGGTGAAGGAATCTGAAACCCAGGCAGAAGGAAGAAGCAAGATTTTCCCTCTCACAGCAACGGAGGCACGGAGGCATTTTCTCTAGAGACAACTGTTACTTCTTGTCGCATGCAGTTTCTTCGGATTTCTCCTCTAAGAGAAGCGGCATAATTATGTTCTTCAGGCTAGTCCTTGCCTCTAGTAGTTAAGGACTCTCAAGTCCAGTTTGGTTTTGCTTACTCCTTCCAGGGCATTCCCAGGGGGATCCTATCTAATCTGATGCCTTTCATTAATATCTGAAGCAAGGCTTCTCAATCTTGAAAATGCCTCAGAATTGCCTGGAGCTGTTAATACAGAGAGAGCAGGAACCCATTCCCCAGGGGGTTCTGAATTAGTAGGTCAGAGTTGGGACCCAAGAACTGGCATCTGGACCAAGTTCCCCCGTGATACTGCTCCAGGGTCACACTTTGCGAACCACTGTTTTGGAGGAATAGTCTACAAGGCAAGTGGACATCGGGATTTTGTCAGCAGAGCAACTAGTCTGTTTTGGTGGAGAAAGGGGTTGAGCAGTTGCAATAGGTATTTTATTGATAATGCAATATATAAATATAAATTTTTTAAATGTTTTTATTTATTTTTGAGACAGAGAGAGACAGAGCATGAGCAGGGGAGGGGCAGAGAGAGAGGGAGACACAGAATCCGAAGCAGACTCCAGGTTCTGAGCTGTCAGCACAGAGCCTGACGCAGGGCTCGAACTCACAGACTGTGAGATCATGACCTGAGCTGAAGTCAGACACTTAACTGACTGAACCACCCAGGCGCCCCAGCAATATATAAATATAGAAGCTCCTTATTTATCCATGTCAATGGAATGAAGTTTGAAAAATAAAAAGTGAAAACGTCTTTCCTTCATTCCTTTAAGTGACTATTTCCAGAGGTAGCCGCTGTTCAACAATTTCATGTGCCTCTTTGCAGACCTTTTCTGTGCATTTAAAAAATATATTTTTTAAGTAGGCTCCACACCCAGCACAGGGCCCAATCAATGAGGGGCTTGAACTCACAACTCTGAGATCAAGACCTGAGCTGAGATCAAGAGTTGGATGCTTAAGGGGTGTCTGGGTGGCCCAGCTGGTTAAGTGTCCGATTTTGGCTCAGGTCACGTTCTCACGGCTCGTGAGTTTGAGCCCCGTGTCGGGCTCTGTGCTGACAGCTCAGAGCCTGGAGCCTGATTCGGATTCTGTGTCTCCCTCTCTGCTGCCCCTTCACTGGCTCACACTCTGTCTCTCTCTCTCCTTCAAAAATAAATAAACATTAAAAAAAAAAAAAAGAGTCGGATGCTTAACCAACTGAGTCATCCAGGCTTTTAAAAATTAAAAAAAAAATTTTTTTTTCCTGCGTATTTATATATGCCTACACACACACACACACACACACACACACACACACACACCCCTACTGATTTCTCATAAAAGGCATATTAGATATATTATTCTTACTTTTTCCACTTGACAAATCTTAGATTTTCTTGTCCATTTATTTAAACAATTTTCATTCTTTTTAGTGGCTGCATAAAATTCCAAAGTATGAGTGGACCATGATTTATGTTGATAAACTAGGCTATTTCCAATTATCCCAACTACAAACAATGCTGCAATGTATATCCTTATACAGATTTCTTCGTTCAGGTATTATTGGAGAATAGATCCCTGGAAAAAGAATTTCTAGGTAAAGAGGTATATACTTTAAAAAATATGATAAATGCTGCTAAATAGCCATCCAAGAAGAATCGATAATTTATACTCTCTGCACTCTTTCCATCCTTAGTTGTTACATACATTTTTTCATTTTTACAATCTATATCTCATGCTTTTAGAATTTTGCATTTCCCTGATTACTAATGACGTTAAACATCTTTTCACGTTTATTGGCCATTTCCATGTGTTTTTCTATAAACTGTTATCATATCCTTTGCCCATTTCCTATTTGTTTTTACCATTTTATTATTGGTTATAGGAATTATTTATATATTATGGTGAATCCTTTGTCATATATGTGGCAAACAGGTAAACAGGTTCATGGAGAAATTCTAAATTCCTTGTGGTTTACCTCGCACTTGCCTTGAGCAGCCTTAGGCATTTTTGTGGTGCTGGGACTGCAGGCTTGAAGAACATTCATCCCACTGATGTATGACTGGTTCAAATGTTATTCGTTTTCCATGTTCCTCTGCCATTACTTTAGAAATTCAGAAGGTTCTGAACCTAGAATAAGTATGGGAAGTAAAACAAAATTTTAGTATATAGGCAGTAATTTTGAGGTGAGAAATGATGAGGGAATGCAGTTTTGAATCTGTACGTGAACAATGGAAATGGCTGGGGAAATGCAGCTTTCAGGAATTAGTGGCTGGAGAAAATTAAAACTGTTAGGACTTTTGCATTAAGGAAACATCTAGTGCATACTACCCATAATCCTGCTTTGTGCACTCCTATCTCAGCATTCTTTTTCAAAGGTGTTTTAATTAGTGATGAAGTATGCTTCAGCTGCTAAAATCCATAACTTGGAGATGAGCTCAAAATAGAACACAGTCCCTTAAGGGCGACTTTTAAAATATATTGGGGGTGTAATGGGTGACTTTTGCTATCAGCCACATATTGTACCAACAGGGCTCTTTACTGAAATGTCCGCAATCCCTCTAGACAGAGAACCATAAAACGAGTGAGTGGTTTAATTTGGAGTGATGATCTCCCAAATCAAAGAAAATGACGATAAAATTCCCTACGTTGAAAGTACCATTTACATTTCCCTTCTGTGCCTTGAGGTTAAACCATCACTCTGCCCCTTTGTCTCTGCCTTTGCATTTGGTCTCTGACTCAGTGCCATATGTATATCTAAATACTGAAGAAGACAGGGGCACCTGGGTGGCTCAGTTGGTTAAGTGTATGAGTCTTGACTTTGGCTCAGGTCATGATCTCACGGTTCCTGAGTTCCAGCCCCACATCGAGCTCTGTGCTGGTGGCGCGGAGCCTGCTTGGGATTCTCTCACTCTCCCTCTCTCTCTGCTCCTCCCCTGCTCGCGTTCTCTCCCCCTCTCTCAAAATAAATAAATAAACTTTAAAATAAATAAATGACAAAGAAGACAAATTTGATAGCCACGTATTATAGTCAAAACACGGTCTTATCCCATCTCTTCTTTAGACTGCTAAAGTTGCTGCCTCTGACTGGACATTTTTACACTGCTTGCCCAGAAAGCCAGAAGAAGTGGATGATGAAGTGTTTTATTCTCCACGATCACTAGTATTCCCAGAGGCTGAAAACAGGAAGTGGACAATCATGGTAAGCAAGCAATAGGGAACAGAAGCTAAGAAGGGGTTCTCTGTGCAGCCCTAACTTGGTCATTCATGCCTTTTGGTAAGTAATTTGCAACCAAGATTATCCACCTACCTGACTTGCTCATATGGCATCTATTTTTTTTCCCCAGGAAGTTCATAATAGATTATTATTGCTTATTAGCATTTACATTGCATTTTTAATGGTGTACAATTGATCTCCTTCCAAACAGATTTTAATAAAAATTCTGACTGCTCTTGATCAGCCTGAACACCAGCCACCATTGCCTGCCAACCATTATACTGTATAATTCTTATTTTACAATCCCCTTGTTAATGTTTACAGAAGCCTCTAATTCAGTCCCTGGCACAAAATGGGCATTCAAAGAAATCTTATTTCCTTCCTCTTCTCTTTCTTCCTTTCATGAGTTACCTAGATAATTGTTTTGGTTCTCTACTTGACTTGGCCACATGGATATATTTGTTTTAGGTATTGAACTTTTCTAGAATTGCAACAAAACTAATCTTAGAAAACACTGGTTCCTTTAACATAAGTTTCATCTTCATTACTGCTATTCAAGGAAATATTAACCCCAAATCTCTGCATTACAATACTCTAAACAAACATCACCTTCTTCTCTGGAAAACTGAATATCCAAGGGCCATAATTTCGTACCGTTTGTTAGTTTTTAGCAGTTTAACTGATCTCAATTACTGGGGTCTCACTGGCAAATAGAGTCCACTTTAGGAAAGATAAAAAGGTAATACAGGAATTTATTAAAAGACATTTAGCAGTGCCCAGAAGCTCTGGGGAAAGAAGGTGCAGTGAATCGTTCTCAGATACCACATATTCAGAAACAACACAGGCAAGACAACTGCCCAGCAACATTGTGGTTTTTTAGTAGCTAACCACCACTGACACAGCCACCCCAAAGCGGGGCACCTAAGGGCCCTGAAACGAAATGCCAAACACTCCATTATAGCCGCCCCAGCTGAACCAGATACCCCCACCTGCATACAGAGCAGAAGATCCAATGTCCCAGAGGATGGCTTCCATTGCACATTGCACCCTTATGGCTCTAAGACTTGAGTAGATAAAGTTGGGTGGCATGCCTGCACCTTAGTTTCTGGGAAATGTTTTTTATTTATTTTTTATTTTTTATTTTTTTCAATATATGAAGTTTATTGTCAAACTGGTTTCCATACAACACCCAGTGCTCATCCCAAAAGGTGCCCTCCTCAATACCCATCACCCACCCTCCCCTCCCTCCCACCCCCCATCAACCCTCAGTTTGTTCTCAGTTTTTAAGAGTCTCTTATGCTTTGGCTCTCTTCCACTCTAACCTCTTTTTTTTTTTTTTCCTTCCCCTCCCCCATGGGTTTCTGTTAAGCTTCTCAGGATCCACATAAGAGTGAAACCATATGGTATCTGTCTTTCTCTGTATGGCTTATTTCACTTAGCATCACACTCTCCAGTTCCATCCATGTTGCTACAAAGGGCCATTGGGAAATGTAGTTTTTAGCCTTTAACCTCTGGAGTAGAGAAAAACAGGCTGGAAAAGACTACCTGGTAATTTTTTAACTGATCTATCAATGGGAATAGATAGGGTTATCGTGAGCATTAAAATAATACCTGTAAAGCATTTAGTATCATATCTAATACACTATAAATTTATTATAATTATTATCGTCAACATCATCCTCATTGTTGACCTAATACAGTGACCAGCACGAGCTCCACTGTGGCTGCATAAAAGCCAATTATGACTCCCTTTGCAATGGAAAGCTATGGATCAGGCCTAAATTTGTCATATCTAATAAGAGGGATGATTTTTTTTTTTTTACTGTACCTTCCAGCTTGCCACCTCAGGACACTAGCTTTGGCCAAAATGGCAATTGCTATGTAATCTAGACCAGTGCTTTTAAAGCTTTAATATCTATTTGAATCACCTAGGGATCTCGTTAAAGTGCAGATTCAGATTCAGCCAGCCCGAGATGGGGCCCAAGATTCAGCATTCCTAACAAGCACCAAGGTCATGCAGATGCTGCTGTCCTGGGGCCCACATTTCGAGTAGCAAAGAACTACACAAAAGAAAATGTGAGCTCTCCAACCGTACACGTCAGGAAGAGACATGGCAAGAAATGTTTTCCAAGCTCTACTCTTTCTCAGAAGATGATTGAAGTTACAAAGATAAATCAACCTAAATCTGTTAAAATATGACCTCTGTAGAAATTCAGTGGGGAAAAAAAAAAACTAAAAGAAAGGTTTCTAAAATATCATCTATGGAGATGCTCTGCACTTCTGCATTTTTGAAGAGCTTATTAAACCGCATCTTGAAATTGAATTCACTTTAAAGCTTTTGTTTAAAAATTTTTAATGTTTATTTATTTTTGAGAGAGATTGAGAGACAGAACATGAGTAGGGGAAGAGCAGAGAGAGAGGGAGACACAGAATCCGAAGCAGGATCCAGGCTCCGAGCTGTCAGCACAGAGCCCAACATGGGGCTCAAACTCTCGAACCGTGAGATCATGACCTGAGCTGAAGTCAGATGCTTAACCAACAGAGCCACCCAGGCGCCCCTAAATTGAATTTACTTTAAAAAAATTAAATACGTCTGTATTCACATGGTTGAAATGCTTACAAAGACATACACACACACACACACACACACACACACACACACACACACACACGGTGAAATCTCATGCCTACCTATTTTCCATCCATCTAAGTGCTACCACCATCTCTCCATATCCCACCTTCCTGAAGTGCCACTATCATTAGGGGAAAATAAATTTTATTTTATTTTTTTTAAATATAGTTTATTGTCAAATTGGTTTCCATACAACACCCAGTGCTCATCCCAACAAGTGCCCTCCTCAATGCCCATCACCCGCTGGGAAAATACATTTTAAAGCAAACAAGAGGCATAGCCATGTTAAAATGAACACAGAGCATCTAAAATAGAAAGAATACTCACCTGGGAGTGAGGAGACTTGCACCCTGGCTGCATTCTTTATATACCACATACTTTATATACTTTATACAGTCTTTCATACTAGTCAGCTGTGCCAGCTTGGATAAGTATTACTTCTCTAGGTCATGGTTTCCTCACGTATGAGATAAATAAATCAAGCTATACAGATGGCAACTGGTTTTTAATATTAGGTCCTTAATCTCACCAACAGGCTACTTGGAGTCCTATGTTCAGAAGATTCTAAGCCTGCCTGTGGTCTCAGAAAGAAAGGGGTGTAACTGACTCGTGAAACTTGACACGGAATATGGAGAGGAGGTAGTGATACACATGCTGCACTCTTCATGCCTCTGAACTAGATGATTGCGGGCCCCACTGAGTGAAGTTCATTTTGGCAATCATATACTGGACATCTATTGTGTGTGCCAGTCCCTCCGCTGCGCACTGGAGATTGTTTCAAAAATGAATAGTGGGCAGCCCCCACTCAGCCTGTATAGTTCATAGTAGTATGCCATGTTCAAGAGAGAGGAGATCCTAGAGATTGTCTAGTCTACATGCAAAGAAATTATTCTTAGATAGCTTATTTAGAATGGTGTTTGGGCTCAACACTGCTGAGATAGATTTCTCTGGGATGTTCTAAAGGCACAATACTTGTTTTCCTCTAGAACGTCCGTATCCTAAGCGGTAACCACTAGGCACAGATGGCTATCTCAATTTAAATTTAAACTAATTACAATATAATACAATGTGGGTACCTGGGTGGCTCAGTCAGTTGAGCACCAGACTCTTAATTTTAGCTCAGGTCATGATCCCAGGGTTGTGGGAATGAACCCCATTTTGGGCTCCATGCTTAGCATGGAGCCTGCTTAAGATATTCTCATTCTCTCTCTCTCTCTCTCTCTCTCTCTCTCTCTCTCTCTCTCTCTTCCTCCTCCTCTGCCCCTCTCCCCCTCTCTCTCTCTAAAAAATAAATAATAGGGTTGCCTGGGTGGCTAAGTCGGTTAAGCGCCTGACTCTTGATTTCCGCTCAGGTTATGAGCTCATGGTTCAGTGAGTTCGAGCCCCGAGTTGGGCTCTTCATGCTGACTGTGCAGAGCCTGCTTGGGATTCTCTCTCTCTTACACTCTCTGCCCCTCCCCCACTTGTGCTCTTTCTGTCTCTCTCAAAATAAATAAATAAACGTAAAAAATAAATAATAAAAATGTAAATATAAAAAATAAAAATAAAAATAAAAATAAAATATAATACAATGTAAGAGTCAATTCCTCAGACATACTAATCACATTTGTGCTCAATAGCCACACAGGGCTGGTGGCTACAATATCTGTATTTGACAGCACAGATATAGAACATTTCCATCATTGCAGAACATTCTGCTGGACAGGACTCCTGTCTAGATAATGATTTCCACACACAATTTCATTTAAAATCAGGATGGAAGAAGAAAGGAAAAGTACAATCTAGCCTCAAGTTCTAACATGTCCACAATGACTGATGGCAGGTATATAACTAAATAGGGGGGGGGGGGGCTTGTCCTAAAAGCACACAGCATTTTTAAAGCAAATGCATACTCTTTCACTACTTACTTAGAGGAGCTTTTCAAGGTCCCCATGCTGGGTGATTTCCAGCCATGCTGTTCAGAACACTCCAGTAATCACATTGTTCTCTCCATAGTGCACAGGCCTTTGAATCCCTTTGTTTTGTTTTGTTTTTAAATACACCCCCTCCTTCCCACAAAGCTTTTGTATTTTTCAATAATTAGTAAGGCTGTAGGACTCATAAAATGTCAGGTAGCTTTCTTCCTCTGCCTACAGCTTTTACTGTGGAGCTAAAGTAACCTAAAGGGACCAGGCAACAGAGTTGATGCTTCAAAGCACTGCCATCAGGACGGTCCTTAGATGCACAACACCCTTGCAAATGTAGTTCACAGTATTTTAGTCCTTTATTTCCATGTTCGGGGTGCCAGATCAAATACAGGACACCCAGTTAAATTGGAATTTTAGGTATTAAAAAAATAAAAATAAATAAAAAAATAAAAAAAAATATAAGGCTTGCACTTCTGGTATAGGCTAGGGACACGTGGACACTATGGTCAACAGGAGATAGTAAGTACCTGTAAGGCAGTAAAACTACCTCCTAAGGGTGGAGTCAGAGAAACCTGGATCCGAACCCAGTTGTGTACTACTTGCTGTTTCCAGGATGGATTTTCCCATCCATAAATTATAACAACGGAAGCTACCTTAGAAGATTGTGGTATTAAATGAGATAATGCATCGACATTTCTCTCTAACTCACCTAGCAGCACCTAGCACAGTGCCTGGCAAATATTTCTTAACTGACTAACACGTGATAAGGCACTTAGTCTGGTACATGGTAAGCACTCGATAAGCATTTGTCATGGTTGTTTCTGATACTATTACTACAGTCATTGTGGAAGTTGGGGAGAGTAAAAGTGAAAATTAACATTTGTGGGTGACAGCTTAATGGGAAGCTCTACCCTTGGTTATCAGTATTCTTTTACGAGGACCCAGATTCAGGGAGACATTATTTGTTAGCTGAAACGATTTACTTTGATTACTCTACATCTGATTGATTCTAAACTTCTCTAGGTTTCAAGTGACCAAACCACAGTGTAAACACTAGGATGAGAGGAATTATATTGCTCTAAAACCAGCCAATATCTAGGTTTCACTTATAACTGGAAAATCCAATCATGGCTACCACCATGGTATCTCATTCCAACTCTCTTACCCAGTAGTCCTGGAATGAGGCCCAAGTAAGCATGGTGTTTGTGCATATACTTGGGTCAGCCTGATCCCTCCTGACCTTCCAAATAAAAATAAATATTAGTTCTGAACTGTCCCTTTATCATTTTCTTGGGAAAACACATTTTAACCACAGGTCTTCAAAGCTGCAATCCAGTTCCTCTTCCCCAGGTCCCTAAACAGATTCTTGCTAATGTTTGCCCATTTCTTTCTTTCTCTTCCTTTGTTGTGTCATCCCAGGCTGTCATGGTGTCCCTGCTGACAGATTATTCACCTCAGCTCCAGAAACCAAAGTTTTGATGCAGTGACGTTTGTCAAAAGAGAAGCAACGTTCTTCAGTGACCAAATGAGTCAGTTTATATGGAGGAAGGAGAAGAGAATCTAAAAAATAAACAAATCCTGATTCACAGTATAGGTGAATGATATGATATTGCTCTGCCATCGTGAAACCTTCCTGAAGGCCTTAATTTAAGGGCCAGTGCACTATAATACATGGATTGACTTGGTTTAAACTCTCTAATTCACAATTTCTGAGTTACATTGAGTATCATATTAATAGTCATATACATTTGCTTCAACTAAATATAAAATACTATGTTCATAATGCATAATGTCTAAGCCATTAAATGTAATCTATGCTTATTACCTTAATAAATTATCACCCACGCTAATTTATAAGTAAACATTTACCAGGCAGTCAGCCACTGGTAGATCTGTGGGCTGTGTTTATATCCCTCAGGACCAACAAGGAAGCCAAATGATCAATCTTGCTGATGTAGTACAATTTTCAGGCAAATGAAGTAGGCAGACGTTCACTTATGGAGGCAAATGATGAAATTCTCAGAAAACAGTGATAACAGTGCCCAAACTCTGGAGTTTTTTCCAGGCATTTGTAGGAAAGAGGATTTCTCAAGAGAACACATTTCTTCTCTGTAACAAATACTTAATGTCAAAAGTCTGAAGAAGCCTTTGTGAACAAGTGGTAAAACCATGGAAACCTAGCTAGGAACATAAGATCCATTAGAGAGTGATATTTTCGTAGGTTCAAATTCCCCAGCAGGAGCGATTTAATTTTTTCATGTTTCTGCTTATCATGCATCTACTCACACCATACACTGGATAGGTCTATAAACCCACTGCTTGCCACATCTTAGTCCATTCTTTTCTCCCCAATTTCTGTTCTAGATAATAAAAATTTGCATCACTGGATTATTATAATGTAATTAAAGCTACATGCTTTTGTGGGTGACCCAAATATGTATTGTCCAATTATTATGATACAAATGGAAAATTTTCACTTAAAATGCTAAACAATGTAAATGGAACTGTAAGAAAATAATGTATTTTGCAGAAGACAAAAAAAAAAAAAAAGTAACTATCTTTACATTCCACCTCCACTATTAGAAGAATGTTTCCAGGCTGGTTGACAGATACTCTTCAGCAGAGAGCTAAGACTTAAATGAGTAAGAGATGAATTACAAATTAGATTTGCAATGAAGATGCAATAAAACATTTTCAGGGAAAAAAAGCCTGGTAATGTTACAAGGGAAAAATCAAATTTTCTAATAAACGTCAAGGTTGACTTTCTCGTCTATGGTAATTTCTTGGGAACACTTAAGAAAGAAAGAGTGGAGTTTAATGGACTATCTTCTTTCAGCAGGGTATAGGAATGATTTAACCAGAAGCTGCCATGTGGACTGTGGAGGCTCTCCCTCAAACTGCCTACATACAAAGGCCATAATCCTGAGTATCCTTCCACTCTCTAAATGGTAGCCCATGGTAATGACTTCTCTTCTCTTTACTAGCTACTCTCTGAACTACATGGAAGGTATAATCTTCTTCCCTCAATCAGAACTTCTAATCATTTTCTTGTCAAAATGTAGTCACTTTACCTCAAAGAGCCCCAAAGCATTCTTTTTTTGTGTGTACACACAATTTAACATCTTTCTCAACCCAAACTTGTAGGAATTTATTTGCTTTCTTACCTTTTAATCTTAAGAAGACATAATTTATAATATTAAGAATAATGAAAACAGGGAAGGTTGATTTAGCCTTAATTTTTCCAAAGCCACTTTTTTTTCCTCACAGCAATTTTGTCATATTTTATTTCCCACTGCCTTCTAAGGAAAGTAAATTCTGGTATTTCAAGGAATTTCTCTTTATTTTTCTCCCTGTATTAGTCATTTATTATGACTGTCATTGATGTGTTTATTTTTATTTTATTTTTATTTTTTCATATTAAATATAATTTATTGTCAAATTGGTTTCCATACAACACCCAGTGCTCATCCCAACAGGTGCCCTCCTCAATGCCCATCACCCGCTTTCCCCTCTCCCCTACCCCCCACCAACCCTCAGTTTGTTCTCAGTATTTAAGAGACTCTTATAGTTTTCCTCCCTCCCTCTCTGTAACTTTGTTCCCCTTCTCTCCCCCACCATGGTCTTCTGTTAAGTTTCTCAGGATCCACATATGAGTGAAAACATATGGTATCTTCCTCTGCCTGACTTATTTCACTTAGCATAATACCCTCCAGTTCCATCCATGTTGCTACAAATGGCCAGATTTCATTCTTTCTCATTGCCAGGTAGTATTCCATTGTATATATAAAGCACATCTTCTTTATCCATTTGTCAGTTGATGGACATTTAGGCTCTTTCCATAATTTGGCTATTGTTGAGAGTGCTGCTATAAACATTGGGGTACAAGTGCCCCTATGCATCAGCACTCCTGTATCCCCTGGGTAAATTCCTAGCAGTGCTATTGCTGGGTCATAGGGTAGATCTATTTTTAATTTTTTGAGGAAGCTCCACACTGTTTTCCAGAGCGGCTGTACCAGTTTGCATTCCCACCAACAGTGCAAGAGGGTTCCCGTTTCTCCAATCCTCTCCAGCACCTATTGTCTCCTGATTTGTTCATTTTGGCCACTCTGACTGGTGTGAGGTGATATCTGAGTGTGGTTTTGATTTGTATTTCCCTGATGAGGAGTGACGTTGAGCATCTTTTCATGTGCCTGCTGGCCATCGGGATGTCTTCTTTAGAGAAGTGTCTATTCATGTTTTCTGCCCATTTCTTCACTGGATTATTTGTTTTTTGGGTGTGGAGTTTGGTGAGTTCTTTATAGATTTTAGATACTAGCCCTTTATCCGATATGTCATTTGCAAATATCTTTTCCCAATCCGTCGGTTGCCTTTTAGTTTTGTTGGTTGTTTCCTTTGCAGCGCAGAAGCTTTTTATCTTCATGAGGTCCCAATAGTTAATTTTTGCTTTTAATTCCCTTGCTTTTGGAGATATGTCGAGTAAGAAATTGCTGTGGCTGAGGTCAGAGAGGTTTTTTCCTGCTTTCTTCTCTAGGGTTTTGATGGTTTCCTGTCTCACATTCAGGTCCTTCATCCATTTTGAGTTTATTTTTGTGAATGGTGTAAGAAGTGGTCTAGTTTCATTCTTCTGCATGTTGTTGTCCTGTTCTCCCAGCACCATTTGTTAGACTGTCTTTTTTTCCATTGGATGTTCTTTCCTGCTTTGTCAAAGATTAATTGGCCATTTGTGGGTCCAATTCTGGAGTCTCTATTTTATTCCATTGGTCTATGTGTCTGTTTTTGTGCCAATACCACACTGTCTTGATGATTACAACTTTGTAGTAGAGGTTAAACTCTGGGATTGTGATGCCTCCTGCTTTAGTTTTCTTCTTTAATATTACTTTGGCTATTCAGGGTCTTTTGTGGTTCCATACAAATTTTAGGATTGCTTGTTCTAGCTTTGAGAAGAATGCTGGTGCAATTTTGATTGGGATTGCATTGAATGTGTAGATTGCTTTGGGTAGTATTGACATTTCAACAATATTTATTCTTCCAATCCATGAGCATGGAATGTTTTTCCATTTCTTTGTATCTTCTTCAATTTCCTTCATAAGCTTTCTATAGTTTTTAGCACACAGATCTTTTACATCTTTGGTTAGGTTTATTCCTAGGTATTTTATGATTCTTGGTGCAATTGTGAATGGGATCAATTTCTTTATTTCTCTTTCTGTTGCTTCATTATTGGTGTATAAAAATGCAACCGATTTCTGTACATTAATTGTGTACCCTGCAACTTTGCTGAATTCATGTATCAGTTCTAGCAGACTTTTGGTGGAGTCTGTCGGGTTTCTCATGTAGAGTATCATGTCATCTGCAAAAAGTGGAAGTTTGACTTCATCTTTGCCAATTTTGATGCCTTTGATTTCATTTTTGCTGTCTAATTGCTGATGCTGGGACTTCCAACACTACGTTAAACAATAGCGGTGAGAGTGGACATCCCTGTCGTGTTCCTGATCTCAGAGGGAAAGCTCTCAGTTTTTCCCCATTGAGGATGATATTAGCTGTGGGCTTTTCATAAATGGCTTTTATGATGTTTAAGTATGTTCCTTCTATCCCGACTTTCTCAAGGGTTTTTATTAAGAAAGGATTCCAAAGCCATTTTTTTTTTACCTCCTTTCTCTTTTTACACTTTCCTCCTTGTTCACCTTTCCTATGTAACTACCACCTCAACAAAGAATAACAAAAACTCCAGCAACGATCCTTGGGTCTCTGGTGTACATAATAGATCCTATCTACCTAATATAACTAGCCAAAGAGTTCCTTTCTTCCAGTCTTTCTTCACTGTAACATTGGAAGTAAAACGAGAAGTAATTATACAGCAGTAATTTCAGTGTCAGGAAGAATCAACAGTTTCTTTTTTTTTCCCAATGAGAAGTTTCTAGGAACTTTTATTTCTAATGTTTATTTATTTATTTTTCAGAGCATGAGTGGGAGTGGGGCAGAGAGAGAGGGAGACACAGAATCAGAAGCAGGCTCCACGCTCTGAGCTGCCAGCACAGAGCCCAATGCAGGGCTTGATCCCATGAGCTGTGAGGTCATGACCTGAGCCAAAGCCAGACGTTTAACCAACTGAGCCACTCAGGCACCCCTGGGTGAATTACTTTAGACAAGTAATTCAGTATCAGATATTTCTAATGGATAGTGCATGAATGATATGACTATTGTAAAACCACCAGGCAGATGGCACAAGCAAGTGACCTTAGAACCTCAGTTAAAATGGCAAGAGCACCAGTGCCAAAGTTTCCAGGCAAATCTCCTCGGGTGATAAAAATGAATGAATAATACATATAGAAAAGGTGTCCAGAATATATTCTTTCTTTGGGCCTTTCTGTTTTGGAAGCTTTCATCAATGCCTAGATTACAGAGATGGTTGAGGCACCACTCAGGAATTTTGATGTCTTTTGACAAATATAAAAGGTCACATCAAAGAACAGAAAACCGCTTCAGTCACAATCGTCAGACTCCTACAACTAGGAACACCATATACTGACGTGAAAGTTACGCTCTGTGCAAAGGTCTCAGGTGAAAGGTGTGAGTAGTGCTGAAATGTGATTTGCACTTCAGTTACTGAGTCTTGTGCTTCTTTACAGGCTGGAGAGCCAGGAGGAAGGAGTGACTTTTTAATAAGTTGTTCACCCAGAGGGGACACTTGTCTGCATTTCATAAGACTGAACAGGTGTTTTTTTTTTTTTTTTTTTTAATTTTTTTTTCAACGTTTATTTATTTTTGGGACAGAGAGAGACAGAGCATGAACGGGGGAGGGGCAGAGAGAGAGGGAGACACAGAATCAGAAACAGGCTCCAGGCTCTGAGCCATCAGCCCAGAGCCTGACGCGGGGCTCGAACTCACGGACCGCGAGATCGTGACCTGGCTGAAGTCGGACGCTTAACCGACTGCGCCACCCAGGCGCCCCAGGTGTTTTATTTTAAATCACACAAAGGGCCAGTATCTGGTAGGGGTGGCCCTACCATCAACTATTTACATTACATTTTTTTTTTTTTTCGATATCACCTTGGACTTGATTGAAATAGGACACCTAGGGACGTTTTGGTGATGGTTTTGGTATCTTGCCTGGGTTTCTGCCCCAGTTTCATTATGACTTCACAATGGAAGTGCAAGTGTCTGTTTATCTTTGTGTGGCAAATACATGACAGAGATCACTGAAGCAGGAGTTTGAAATCAACTCTGCAGTTCTTTAATCTTTTGAAAAAAATTCATCCCTAATAATTATCCAGTCAGTTATTGTCAGTCAATTAATCATAAAAAAAATCTTGGTTGGAGGAAATGGAAGGGAATTCCTAATAAGGATGAAATCTTTTTATGGTCTTAAAAGTGCCTGAATTATATCAATGACACCAGTCTTAATTTTTAATTAATGTTTTTGTAAAACTCATTCCTAAACAATGCAAGCACAACAACTGCCTTCGGGAGCAAAACCAACAGGCAAATGAATATTTATGTATGTATGTAGGTATGTATGTATGCATGTATTTATGTTTATTTTGAGAGAGAGAGAGAGAGAACATGAGCAGGGTAGGACAGAGAGAGAGGGAGAGAGAAAATCCCAAGCAAGGTCTACACTGGCAACACAGAGCCCGTCGTAGGGCTTGAACTCACAAACCATGAGGGGCACCTGGGTGGCTCAGTCAGTTAAGCGTCCGTCCTTGGCTCAGGCCATGATCTCATGGTTCATGAGTTCGAGCCCTGCATTGGGCTCTATGCTGACAAGCTTAGAGCCTGGAGCCTGCTTCCAATTCTGTGTCTCCCTCTCTCTCTGCCCCTCCCGCACTCACACTCTGTCTCTCAAAAATGAATGGTAAAAAAATAATAATAACAAAAAATGAATTCACGAACAGTGAGATCATGACCTGAGCCAAAACCAGGAGTCAGACACTTAACCGACCGAGCCACCCAGGTATCCCCAGGCAAATGAATTTTTCAATTGGAAGGAGGTTGAGAAATAAGCCAGATTATTCTTTCATTTTGCAGAGGAAGAAAATAGGAAATAACAACAAAAATGTTCCTAGGATAGAAATATATTCTATAAGGAGGGATAATGCATGTATTCAACTCCCTCTGAAAATTGTCAGGGATCCCACAAATGTAGCCACTTGACTTGATTTACCTTTTAGGCTGAGTGGGGAATAGAAAGCTGGCTGGTCCAGGATTATGCTTCTGTGAGGTCAAGGGATAGAGAGGAGAGTTCACACTTGAGGCAGGCATGGATATAGATACCCAGGGATGTGAACAGAGACCCAAAAATATTGATGTAGTAAATGCTGTTGGTGCCCCATCCAGGCCCTTTTACCACCCCTCGGCTGCTGTCAGGGGTGGCTGCTAATGGCTCACAGCTGCCCCTTTTTCTGAAGCATCATCCTCAGCTACGAGCAACCACTTAGCCTGGGAGATTAGGCTCTAACCCTCATCCCACCAGCAGCCCACAGTGAGTGGCTGACAGAGGGGTGTACAAAGACTTGGCTCCCCTCCCTCCAGGTAGGACCAACTCTGGTAAAACTCATGCTCCAGAGCTCCCCATGGGATCAGGCTGAGGCTAGTATCCGCTTAAGAACACATCCTTAGGCAGCTTCCCCTGCTGTGTAACCTGTGTCCCTTCTCCTGATAGTGCTTCCTCAATAAATTACTTGCACAAGAATCCCCATCTCAGGCTCTGCTTCTAGGGAATCTGATCTAAGATAATCCCCAAAGAAGGTTTCGCAGAGGTCTGTACTATACTGCTCATCCTTCAGGCATCAAGGGACAAGTAGAGAGTTAAGAAGCTGTTGGAAAAATAGTGAAGAGGTCATGCTTAGCAAGCAAAAACTTTTCTGGTTATCTGGTTCAGCCTTCCTTAGAAGGAAACAGAACATTATACATAGTAAATATTCTTTTTCTGCCACATGTTCAAATTCATAATAAGGAATTTATTAGCTGCACGGAATAGGAGACCAATTTGCCTTCCCCAGAGAAGAGTGGAGCCGAGCTAATGGACACGATATTTCTGGTTTATTTCTGTCACATTTTAGTCTCTTTATAGATTGAGTTTAGTTGGTTGCCCTTTGCGTTTGCTTCTGGACTTCCCCCAAAGCTTATTCAGCAGGTCTGGATTGGGGCCTGAGAATCTGTTTTTGACAAGTTCCCAGAGATGCCGATGCTGCTGGTCCAGGGACCACACTTTGAGAATCATTGGTCTGAAGCTATCATAAAGACTTATTTGAGGTGTTTTCATCACCACATCGATAAAGCGCCACCATAAAGCATTTGACACAACCCTGATCCTCTGTTAAACTGTCTTTGGAGCCACCGCAGCCTGGGTTTCATCCCTCCTCTGCTATATAACAGTTATCTCCCTGATCTCCTTATCTGTAAAATGGGAATAATAATGCCCACCTCATAGTCATTGGGAGGATTAGATGAAGTAAAATATGTAAGAGTATTTGGCTGAGAGCAAGTGCTAAATAAATATTAGCCCCCTTTTTTTGATCTATTTTTTCTAATACTTTGTATTTTTCTTTGGCCCTTCACAACAAAATTATATTCCACTATCAGAAATATATTGAGTAGAAAAGTTGGTGTCCAAAACAAATTGCAAGGAGTGAGCTTGCCTCGTGAACTTGGCAGAGCGCAGCAGAGGATGCTTCAACTGAGCTATGTATCTCTAGGAGCCAGTTTGTGAATATGTTACCCAGATGAGCGACCTGGCTCTTTGCCAAACCAAATCATTGACGCCCACAAGTTCAAACATCTAATCAAAGTAACTAAACTCTTTGCTTAGGAAAGCACAATGGGAATGTACATTTATGTGAAATAAACCAGAGTCATTCGGCGATCGTTGGACTTGGGGGCTAGGTGATAAAAGGAGAAAGGGACTAGGAAGAACTCATCAGGGTTTATCCATCTCTGAGGCTAAAATTCCTCAAAGAAACAAGTTTGCAAACTTGTTAAGTCAGCAGTTCTTGAACATTTTGGTGTAAGCCCTCTTTATGCTCTCATAAATCATGAAGATATTAAAGAGCTTTTGTTTATATGGGATACACGTATCCCATATATACTACAGCAGAAACAGAAGCAGAAATTTTAGAAACAATTATTTAGCAATTCATTTTAAAATAACAATAGTAAACCCATTACAGATTACCATAAACAATGTATTTTTATTAAAAAAAAAAAACATGTTTTCCAAACCAAGTTAACAAATAGAACGGCCGACACTGTGTTGTACTTATGCCTGCCTTAATGAAAGACAGCCGAATTCTCATATCTGCTTCTGCATTCCATCTGTGGTGCTATGTTGGTTTGAAGTACAGGAAGAACATCCAGCCTCATGCAGATAAGTAGTTGAAAAGGGAGGGCTATCTTAATAGCATTTTCAAATAATCATGGGTATTCTTTGATGTTACTCTGAAACTCTTCAAGTGATAGCTTCTTAAAGATTCATTGCAATTTGGAATCTAAAACCACATCAGTGAACTTTTCTACACTGTTACATTACACTGCATGCCTATCTTGCACTTTAAATAGGTTTTTACCCATATGTGATTCCACATTGGTCATTTGGAAAATACCAGTTTACTGAATTATATAGCTCTTCCCAATGATGGTATATTATATTACATAAAATTTAAAAAATCACATTTGTTGGGGTGCCTGGGTGGCTCAGTCAAGTGTCCAACTCTTGATTTTGGCTCAGGTCATGATCTCACCATCATGAGATTGAGCCTGGCGTCCGGCTCCATGCTGAGCATGAAGCCTGCTTGGGACTCTCTCTCTCCTTCCCTCTCTGCCCCTCCCCTGGTTGCGTGTACTCTCTCTCTCTCTCTCAAAATTAATAAATATTTTAAAAATAATAAAACTAATAAAAAATCGCATTTGTTAATATCAACACTACTATGGTCTTAATGTGTCCCCACAAATTTCATATGTTGAAGTCCTAACCCCCAGATTATGGTATTAGGAGGTGGGGCCCTTGGGAGGTGTTTAAGTCATGAGGGTTCTACCCTCGTGGAATTAGGTGTCTTATAAAAAGAGACCCCACAGAGCTCCCTAGCCCCTTCTACCATTAGGGCACAGCCAGAAGTCAGCTTTCTATGAATCAGAAAGTGGGCCCTCACCAGACACTGAATCTGCCAGCATCTTAATCTTGGACTTCCCAACTTCCAGGACTGTGAAAAGTACATGTCTGCTGTGTATAAGCTTACCCAGTTGTGTGGTGGTTGGTTACAGCAGCCCAAATGGACTAAGATAACCCCCTCTCTCATTAGAAAAATCTTTAAGAATTGCAAAGCAGATATAGACTTTACACAAATTTAATTTTCTCTTGAAGGCTCACATTTTTTCTTTGGCAATAAGTACTGTCACTTAGTTTCCTTGAAGTGACAGGTTTACCTCATTCATTTTCAAGGCAGCTGCCAAATATCCAAGACCTAATGACCATAGTTTGTCAGTTGTTGTTTTTTTTCCCCCCAATTAAAACTGGTGTACCATTCAAAAGGCAACTAGTTTAACACACAACTCAAGGAATTGCACAGGTGCTTTTCCTCAGACAGTTACAATATTTCATAATGTGTTTGTCTCATGACATCACACAGAATATTAAAGAGACATGTTCTCAAGGGTTGACATTTAATATTAATAATATTTACTGATTCACCAAGGACCTTCATAAGTGAATCTGGCTTTTAAAAAAACTGCATGAATGTGCTAGTGAAGAATAAAATGACTTGTAGTTCTACTGCTTTGATTTGTGCTAAGGTGTCAGCAGTTTTACCCAGCATTCCTTTTGTACCATCCATTGATGCTGCTGGTCCAGAGACCACCCATTGTGAAGCAAGGTCCTATACTGCCTTTGGGAATCCAAGGGAGCCCAAGTGGGAAGAACTCTGGAACACTCGCTCCTGATTAAATCAGAACAGCTGACTGTAGTCTGATTTTATCTGTAATTAGTAGCATCCCGAAAAAGATTCTGGTGGAAAATAAAAAGTTTATGACTCACTTCTGTAAAGCAAGTCTGGGTTGTGCTAACTATGGATAAAATCCACATTGAAATCTCTTTTTATTAATCTTGTGCATAACAAGCCATCTATTGTTATGATCCCCCCAGCTTTGTGGCAGGCAGTGTGTTGGGCACTGGGGATACAGTAATTGACAAGAAGGACGTGGTGTCTGCCCACATAGTGCTAATGGTCTAGCAGGGGACACAGACCACCACGTGTACGCAGATATTGCGATAAGAGCTAAAGGAAACAAATGGGATGCTCTAACAGAGAATAAAGGTATGAAAGGATGGATACACATTTGGATCAGTAGTTCTCAAGCTTTGGTGAGAATCAGAATGACCTGGAGAGCTAGCTAGTAAGAATACAGAGGCCCTGACTTATTGAAGTAGGGAGAGGCTGGGCCTCTGTAGTTTTACCAAGTGGCTTTCTAAAATTTGAGCAGTGCTGCTTTAAATACAATGCCCAGAGACAGCCTTTCAGAGAACATGATGTTAAAACTGAGCCCTGACTGAGGAGAATAATTGGCCGCGGGGGGGGGGTGGGGGGGGAGGGGGCACAGGCTTTTCTTTGGATTTGAATCAGTGTCTGAGGTGATGCCAGTTCTATAGCTGTAAGTTGAGCATTAGGGCTGGTAAGTTCATTTATTGCTTAAATGAGCGCATTGCATTTCTTATTACAAAAATATGTGATCACTTTAGTGAACTACAAGTTCCTATAACAGTTTTATGAGCAGAAGTGGTTGCACTAGACATTTTGTATTTACAAGCCTTGTCATAGAACATCTCACTGAAGATCTTATCCCATTAACAAGGGACAGAGCACATATCCTAATTTCAATAATTTATGCCCCTACTGGCTATTTTCCAACAGTGCCTTTTGACGTGGTCACTGGAATGTAAATGTCCTCTGACTTCTCTTTGTTATCTTCCTGAGACTTGCACAATCATCATGACACTTTGAATTAATTCTCAAAGTACTTATGCTAATAAGATTATCTCCCCTCAAGGCTTTTCATTAAATATAATTGTAAAAATTACATTTCTTTAACTAAAATCAGTAAAAGAAATTAAAGTATTTAATTTCTGATCCTCATATAATTAAGGGGAAAATGGAGGATAAGAGTATTCTAGCTAGAGGGAATAGTACACAGGTTTGGCCCTGAAGGGAAGGAGGGCTTGGCTTCTTCAAGGAACTGGAAAAGGAGGAGTATAGCTAGAGTGGAGTGAGCAAGGGAGAGAGCACAAGAAAAGTCTGGAAAGTTTAACAGGGGTTAGCCCATGTAGGCCCTTGAGGCCAAGGCAAGGATTTTGGTTTTTATTCTAAATGCCAATGGCAGGACACATCCATTAAGAGTGTTCTGTGATGACAGCTGTGAGTTGAACGTATTGTAAAACAGTGTCATTGTACATGAATACAATGTTACCTGGTTCAGCCACCAATCTCTTAGATATTTGGTACGTATGAGTTGGTCCTTAAAAGTCTACTCAACTATTGACAAACCAATAAGATGGCAATCTACAGCTTTAAAGCTAAGAACTAAATATCTGTCTGAATTTGAGCCATTGAAGAATTTACAACAGATCTGCTTCTAAAAGGAGGACCCTGGAAGACAAATGTTGACAGAACCGCTCCAGGATCCTAAACTTCATTTTATTGGCTTATGGGTCACTCCATCTTTTTATTTCTCCATTGTTAATTCTTGCCCTCCTCTGCTTCTCTGTATTCATCTTCCCATTAGTGTTTCAATGGGTCACTTCCCCCAATCTCCCTTTCTTCCTCCCTGAGAACACATCTTAAGTGCACCACAGCCTGAGGGATAAAATATGGGCTATTCAAATCCTACCTCCCCTCTTATTAGCTGGATGACCTTGGCTAAGTCCTATAACATCTCTAACCTCAGATTCCTCATCTGTAAATAGATTATAATAATAGTGCCTACTTATAGATACAAATGTGCAAATTCGGGGAAAATAGTGTATGGTCTGCTGCATAGCACATACTCAAAAATGTTACTAATATATCTTTAATTGTTTAATTAAATTTTCCATCTATATTGTCACCTCACATTTGGAGCTCTTTCTGTTCAAGGAGTATATAATTTATTTTCAAATCTACCATGCCACCTTTCATTTTGTTGTTACTCTGGAAATAATTTGCCGTCTGCTTAATACAACTGTGCAATGCCACAAGACTTCAGAGAAGGGAAAAAATACCTCCCTTAGGACTGATCAGAAAACGTTCAGGTCAGTGGATGGATATGATTCCATCCACTGAAGGACTGGCAACATTTGGACAGACAAAAAAAAAAGGCATTCAAGTTGGCAGGATTGTGATTGAATGTGTGAGATGGGAATGTGTGAGATGAGAATTCTTATTTGATGGTCCATGAATAGTCCATATTGTCAGAAATGGAGGATTTGTGTGTGGATGTATTTGGAAAAGTATGTTGGTACAAAACTGAAGAGCACCTTCATCAATAAAGTACTAAGTCTGAAAAATTTGTAGACTTTGGAGAGCCATTGAACAGTTTGACATGAGAGACAGACATCGTGAAAGCAGTCTTTCATCAATAGGGATTTGATGATATTGTATAGATTTACTTAAGAAACTAGTTTCATGGCTATTTTACGCCCTAAACTGGAGTAGGAGCTGGGGAAATTGGCGATTTGATCCAGCAGAAAACTGACAGGACTTGGTAATCAAATCTAAAAGTTAAAGAAGAAGAATAAACAGTTTGAACTTGAAATTGTTATGAAACATATACAAGCAGGTCACTTTACCTCTGTGCCTCTGTAATTCTATATTTATTTTTTTAATGTTTATTTATTTTTGAGACAGAGAGAGACAGAGCATGAACGGGGGAGGGTCAGAGAGAGAGGGAGACACAGAATCTGAAACAGGTTCCAGGCTCTGAGCAGTCAGCACAGAGCCCGACGTGGGACTCGAACTCACATACCGTGAGATCGTGACCTGAGCCGAAGTCGGATGCTCAACCGACTGAGCCACCCAGGCACCCCTGTAATTCTATATTTAAAGCAGTGTTGATAACATATAATCTCTTAGCTACTCAGGATGAGAAAAACTTAAGTGAGATACTCAGTGTGAAGTATGAATATAATAATAGATGCAAAGATCCGTAGCCCCTTACCTATCACAAGGAAAGCAATTAATAAACACTTGTTCATTTTTAATTATGCTGATACCTTGGAAATAGAGCCCCATAGGCAAATCAAGGAAGTTTTATAAAGTAACACTAGATAAGGGAAAGGGTTAAAGGAGGTGCTGGATCTATATTTCTTGTCTTCAAGTCTTGATTTACAGATTAATAGATTAAACAAACATATTTCCTGCCCATGGGCCTAAGAGTACAATAAGGTAGGGAAACTACTTAGTTATAATTATTAATGGCTTCCCAGTCCTTCCTCTTTATCAATAAAAGCTCAGTAACAGCAGAACCTTATGGATGTAAACATCTGTTGCTCTGACCTAACAAAGTCTAATTTCTTTGATAATTAAATTATTAATCCTTTAATTGCCATTGAGAAGAAGTTGTACATACTTAAGTAAGAGTAGATAGTTATTCTCAGTAATAAAATACAGGATCCATTCCTTCCTTGGAAGACAACCACTTCTCTGATCCCTGAAGTGGACATTTTCCCCTCATCCCACTTCTATTTGGACCATAGACTCGACTTTCAGTTTCCAGGAATCATTTCCTTTGGCTTTTCTAAGGGCCTTTGTCATTGTAAAACTGTTATTTCTAGAGGTCTGCTTCCAAAGGACCAAGAATACTGTCATAAATAGTCAAGAAAATAAGTCCACTTCAAAACCCTGTGTATCTACCAGGGTAAATCCGTGCCAAACTGTCTAAGAGGTTCTGAGAGCACTGATATGCCTTTTTCTTGCTAGGTAATAGCCCAGTTAGTCTTACTTAAAAGTGGACTATCTCTACCGGAATGACTAAAATTTAAAAGAATTACAATACCTATTTTCTATGAGGCTAGGGTAGGAGAAGGAATAACTAAAACTCTCATACCTCGCTGATGGGAGTGTAAGTTTGTGCAACCGCATTACAGAACTATTTGACAATATCTAGCAAAGCTGAACACACATATGTCCCATGACCCAGCAATTTCACTTCTGGATATGCACTCAAGAGAAATGAGTGTTCGTGTCCATCAAAAGACATGTTCAGCAATCCATAGCAGTTTTTTTCATAATAGCCCCAAACTGGCAACAATCCTAATGCCCATCAACAGTAAGACGATAGTATATCCATGCAATGGAATACTACACAACGATGAAAATAGATGAAGTACAGTCACCTATAGAAACTTAGATGAAACTCACAGACATAATGCAGAGTAAAAGAACCCAGGCACTAAAGAGCTCATAAAATTAAAGGACAGGCAAAGTTAATCTATGGTTACAGAAGTCAGAATAGTGGTTACTTTTACATGGATGGGTACTGACTGGGGAGGAGCACGAGGGAGCCTTGGGGGTTTTGGAAATGTTCTATATCTTGATCTGATTGGTGGTTACCTAGGTGTATGTAGAAACTCACTGAGCCATTCCTTTGATATTCGTGTACTCTGAAGCATATAAATTTGATCTCAATTACAATAATAAAAAAATAAATAAATGTACAGTATTTATATTTTTAAACATTAAAAAAGGTAGGGGAATCCAAAGCACAGGAATTAAATGAGTTGCCCAAGGTCATCCTTTGTCTGGATTTAGACACATATTTCACTGCGTTGCTTCAACTACACTGCTTACCAAAGTGGAATTACATTTTGCAAACATTTTATTTGATTACAGAATTTGGGCATTGTCTTCATTAGAACGAAAGCCTGAACCTTCTGCAATTGGTAGAGTCACCAACTTTCTGCTCTTTCAAACCACCAAACAAGAGAGGGCTTCAAGATGGAAAAGCTGCTGCTGCTTCCCAACCCTAGGGCTAAACCTATCCCCAAAATGGGACTATTTTGGCTGGGATCTTTATTGGGTACCCATCCAACATATTCAGATTATCTATAATGTATTTAGTACTGTACCTATATATTAAGGAGGATATAGGCTCTTTCTTTTTTTTTTTAAATGCTTATTTATTTTTGAGAGAGACAGAAAGCATGAGCAGGGGAGAGGTAGAGAAAGAGGGAGACAAAGAATCTGAAGCAGGCTCCAGGCTCTGAGCCATCAGCACAAAGCCTGATGCAGGGCTTGAACTCGCAAACCATATCATAACCTGAGCCGAAGTCGGAAGCTTAACCAACTGAGTCACCCAGGCTCCCTTGGCTCTTTCCTTTTTAATGAAGAGGTTATAATACATCCTTAAGAAATTTACAGCGTTTTTTGAAGATGTGTTGTTTCAGATAAAGGCCCACAGAAGATTCTTGTTAAATGAGGTCAGCAATAAATTCTGTAAACAGGTGGTCTTAACCATCCATGTGGTCCAACAAATGGACTTGAAGGGGTCTGTGAACCCCATGAAATGACACACATTTCCCCATGTGTATATTAGTATTTTTCTGTGAAGGGTTACAAAGCTTTTGTGGTAGCCATGAAAATGGACCTCTCAAATCCACTGCAAGGACCATAAGTGACTGGTGGTCCCAGCTGTTGTACTCTGAAATTTATCATTGTTTTGATGCCAAGGCCATACTTCCCACAGCCTGCTCCAAGCCAACGATGCAGGACTTCTCCAATGGCACCCCTGGCTCAAGGGCTCTCTGATAGCTTTACAGAATGCCTTCAGAACCACAATGCAGTCTAAGATGCTTCCACCTAACCTTCCTATCTTTCTCCTCCCCTCTCTCTCTCTTTCACCCAGAGTCAGATCCACTTTGAGGTTCCCAGCCCCTTCTGGCTCCCTCCCTATATCCTCTCACAGGCATAGTCCCTAACAAATCTCTTATATGGCTAGTTCCATTGTGGCATCTACTTCTCATTAGGTCTGGACTACATAAGTAGTACTGAGAGTCTGAGAATATAGGCGGTAAGATATGCAATTGAAACTTGGTCCTTCACTGCCCTGCAGGTGAAGATGACGCTGTCCTGGTTGGTAGATGGGGCATAGCCAGTCCTTGGCACCAAGTAGTGACTTAATTGTTAAAGATTTCACAGGTGATTATTCCAGTAACCAAGGGTCAGGGGCATGCTGGAACACTCTTTCCAAAGTAAAAAAGAGTGCTGAATCTTATGTCCCTTACCACAGAGAAGCACAGCATCTGGTAGGCCTCTTCAGGTTCTGGAGGCAGCACAATGCCCTCCTAGGAATATTCCTCTGCCATGGAAGACTGCCAGCTTTAAGTAGGGTCCAGAGCAGGAAAGGGTTCTGCAGAAGGTCCAGGTTATTGTAACACCATAAGGTCTGCTGGATTGTATGGTCCAATCCTTATGGTGTTATAAGTGTCAGTGGTGGGAAAAGATACAGTATGGAACTTATGGCAAACTCTAGCAAGAGAAAAGCCACGCAGGCCCTAGGAATCAGAAGCAAGGGCCATCCAGGGCAGAAACTGATATGCCTTTTGAGAAACAAGTCCTGGTATGTTACTGGGCTCCAGTAGAGACAAAATGTTTGACTATAAGTACTAAGTGACCATGTAGCTGGAACTATCCATTCAGTTGAGTTCTTTCTGAACTGTCAAGCTATAAAGTCAGATAATCCTAGCATCAGTCCATAATAATATGGAAATGGTACATCCAGGATGGGACCTGAGCAAGACCAGAGGACACAAATAAACCGCATGAGCAGTCATCCCAGATCCCCATGTCACCCATAAGAGTTGCACCAGTGCCCCACCAAGGCTTGAACCTATAGCCACATGGGGGAAAGTTATACAAACAGCTGAAGGAAAAGAATAAAGCTCTTGCTTGGTTTACAGATCGTTTGGTTCAGTGTATGAACGAAAGCTGAAAATGGATGGTGGCTATATTATGGTATGCTCGGGAGTATCCATGAATGACACTGAGAAGAAAAATGTTCCCGATGAGTGGAAAGTAAGTGTTGCATTTGGTCATCCACTTTGTGTGGAAGGACTGATGGTCTGAGATGAGAATATTTAGATTCATGGGCAGTGGCCAATGACCTGGGAGGAAGACTCAAAGATCAGACACCAGAAGTTCTAGGGTAGAGGAATGTGGATGGAAATAGAGGAGTAGGTACAAAATGTGAAGATCTTCGTATCACGTGGAAATGTCCACCAGAAAGCACACACCACAGAAGAGGCACCAAACAACCAAGGAGGCAAAATGACTCAGCTACCTGACATCAGCTAGCCTTTGTCATTAGCCATCTCATAATTGGCATGATAGACATATTCATTAAGTGGCCATGGTGACCACGATATAGGCCAATAATATGGATTCCCACTTACCAAAGCTGATCTAGTTACTGCTGCCTCTGAATGTCCATCCTGTTGGCAACAGAGAACCATACTGAACTCCCAGATATGGCACTATCCCTTGGTTATTTGGTGTTAAGTCAACCCATCTTGAAAGGATTGGTGTGGGTTCATCTTTTCTGCCTGTAGAGCTTCAGTCAGTATCACTATCCAGGGGATTAAGGAAGGCTTGATCCGTAAGCATGCAACATAGCAACTGACCAGGGGACTCAGTTTATAGCAAAGGAAGGGTGGAAGTGAACCCATGACCATGGGATCCACTGGTTGTATCATGCACCACACTATCCAGAAGCAATCAGCCTCGCAGAACACTGGAATGGCTTTTGAAAGGAATAAATAAAGTACCAGTTTTGAGGGTGCCCTTCAGGACACAGTGTATATATTAAATCAGAGACCTCTATCCGGTGTTGTGTCCCCAGTAGAAAGAACAAATGGATCCAGAGACTAAGGAATAAAAATATGAGTGGCTCCATTTAATACTGGAGGACTCTGCTTCCAGTCCCATCAACTCTGGGCATGACAGGGTTGGTGGTCATGGTCCTCAAAAAGAGTACATTTTTTACAGAGGATGCAGGAAGAGTCCCACTGAACTATAAGCTATGGCTAACACCAGGACACTTTGGACTTCTTGTGCCCAGGGATCAGAAAGCAAGAAGAGGAGTCACAATCATGGCAAGAGTAATTGATGCTGATCATCAGGAGGAAGCAGGGCTGCTTCTACATAATGGCAGTAGGGAAGAATACTTCCCACTTGGGTACCTCTTGGTATGCTCTTACTCAAGTATAACTATGAACGGGCAAGTGTAGCAATTCTAGCTTCAGAAAAGTATGATTCCCAAAGGCATAGATATCTCAGGAGTGAAAGTTTTGGTTATACTATCAAGTAAAGCCAAAGACCTAGAGAGATGATAATTGAGGGTGAGAGAAATTTAGAATAGACAGTAAAGGAGAGAGATGATGAAATCTAATTGGAGCTCCAAGACCAACTGTAACAACAGTGGTTACAATTTGCCCCACTAACCCTATTTTTCTGTGTTTTCCCCTCAGGAAAAGAAGCCCATGATAACCATGGAGGATCTGTTCCCTGAATTTGTGGGAGGTAGATCTGTGCAGCACAAGAAGTAGACAAGCAGCCATAAGAATGCCCCTTTTAGACCTCTGACTGTCAGGAGTGTAATTGACCCTATCACCCAGTGGCTCCCAGCCAGTGAATGAGTATAGTAGGAATACAAAGGCATGCATGTTCCTGGCAGATGTAGGATTCCTATGACAGGCCAACTTTGGCTCAAGGACTCCTGGAGAGCCTTGTTGAACTCTCTGAAAACTGCACTGAAGTCTAAGACACTTTCACCTAACCTTTCTTCCCTTCCTCTCTCCTCGATAGGGGGTCAGATCAGATATCCTCAGTCTGACAGCTCTCCTAGCCTCCCTTTTTCTGCTCTCCCCACTCATATTCCCTCACAAGCCTTTCTCTCAATAAATCTCTTACACAGCTAATCCCACCTTAGAGAACTTGAATCAACATAGCTTTCATCAGATACTCAAAATTTTTGTGACCTAAAAAAGGTTATGACCCATATGTCTGATGATGAGTTTGCATTCTGGCCTTAGAAGAACCAGGAACAGGATTTGGAAGAGTCCTTGACTCAGATCAATGGTCTCATTCTTGCCATGTCAAGGTGAGTAAGATTGTGCTGATGCATCTGGGAAGATGAGTCAACACTAGGAATAAATTTAGGCCCAAGAGTGATTTCTCTTCTCTTTGGCTGGGCAGGTCACCCTTCCAACAGAGTCAGCCTTATTGTATAAACTACAGGGATTCAGTGGAATGTCACAAAAGCAATTAAACTAGAGAAATAGTCTGCTTTAAATTTACTTATTAAAATAATATATTAAAGAGAATAAAATCCTTCCCAAATCATCCAACTAGCAATGCTATCAGTCATTCCAAGAACTTGAAATGTACTACGAACACAATGGCTTTCTCCATCTTGAAAAATGCAGTGATGAGGGAAGATGATCACAAACTATTTCCGGAGAAAATTAAATACATACATTTTAGGTTTTAGACAGTTAGCTTTTTTATAAAATGTGTGCTCCCCAACCATACGTGAGCTTTCTCCATGACATTAATTGTGTTTTGCTGGCAGGGAAGGGGACAATGTCTACTTAATAGATCTGTTACCCATGGGGGAGTGTTTCACAGTCTGGCAACATCCTCTTCTCTTATTTGTGACAAGACTGATTCAGAGTATGCTTCCCTGACCCATTTATTCATGGGTATGTTATCAAGAATAATCTTAGGCTTTCTAGTTCACAGCATAATAAAAAACAAATGAACCCAAGCAAAATTCATACTCTGATTTCTGTCCCACTCTTGTCCTGCTAATATTTCCTGGGTCTTTGCTCCTCAAAACAGCAAAATAAAAACTTTATTTTCAAAGATTTCAGTCTGAAATCTCTTCGGATGTCAGTCCAACTTAAAGTAGCTGAGAGTATGACTCTTCTAGGGTAACGTGGAGGAGAGGAGAGGCTGAAGATGGGGTCTAGGACATAGGTGGAGTGGAATCTTTTTCAAAGCACAAAAAGTCCCGGAGTGCCCAGGTGGCTCAGTTGGTTAAACATCCGACTCTTGGTTTCAGCTCACTTCATGATCTCATGGTTCGTGAGTTCAAGCCCTGTGTCAAGCTCTGCACTGACAGCGTGCAGCCTGCTTGGGATTCTCTCTCCCCTGCCCCTCACCGCCCCTGTCCTGTTCATTCATTCATTCTCTCTCTCTCTTTCTCTGTCAATAAACTTAAAAAGAAAAACATTCCACAAAGCACAAAGAGTCCCAAACGACCCTTCCTCAAGAATAATGTCACCGGGGGGGGGGAGCATCCTGGGGTTCACAGAAGGATATTAGGATGAAGAGACTGCTGGAGTGTCAGTAGCTTGATCCATAGCTGATCTAGTTGCCAAAATCATCTGGGCATTCTCTTAGGGACAAAAACACACCGGAGGTACGTGCCATCTCTGCAATTTAATTAATCAGAAGACCCAATTCACCAAGTGACCCTAGTGGAAGCATCCAATCTCTGGCACCTAAGATCATCCATTTGTAGACTAAGACTAAGATGATGTTACTTATCTCTTCCTTATTCCATAGTTTCTCATGAAAAGGAAAGATACCTTGATTTTAATTCAATCAGGTTATAATGGCCAAAACAAAGTGTCAAACATGATTCACGGGAGTCGTTCAACATTAACTATGTTGGCTTTGTATTCACCAAAACAAACTTAGTATCCCTACCAAAATACTACTAGTATTTTTCACAGAATTAGAGAAAATAAGCCTAAAATTTGCATGAAACCACAGAAGACCCTGAATAGCCAAAGCAATCTTAAGAAAGAAGAACAAAACTGCATGTATTACAATCCCAGATATTACAAAGGGGTAGTTACCAGAACAGTAATGATACTGGCACAAAAATGGATGCAAAGATCAATGGAACAGAATAGAAAACCCAGAAACAAACTCATACTTATATCGTCAATTAATCTGTGACAAAGGAGGAAAAAATATCTCTTCAATAAATGGTGTTTGAAAAACTGGACAGCTACATGCAAAAGAATAAAACTGGACCATTTTCTTACTATATACACAAAATAAACTCAAAATAAATTAAATATCTAAATGTGAGACCAAAAACCATAAAACTCTTCAAAGAAAACATAGGCAGTAGTCTCTTTGACATCAGCAACATTTTTCTAGTTATGTCTCTTCAAACAAAGGAATAAAGACAATAATAAACTATTAGGACTCAACCAAAATAAAAAGCTTTTGCACAGTGAAGGAAACTATCAACAAAACCAAAAGGCAACCTACTCAATGGGAGAAGATAGTTGCAAATGATATATCTGCTAAGGCATTAATATCCAAAATATATAAAGAACTCATACACCTCACCAAAAGAACCCTGAATAATCTAATTTAAAAGTGGGCAGAGGACCTGAATAGACATTTTTCCAAAGAAGACATGCGGATGGCCAATAGACACATGACAAGATGCTCAGCATCACTAATCATCAGTGAAATGCAAATCAAAACCACAATGAGCTATGACCTCAGACCTGTCAGAATGGTTAAAGTAAAAAATGCAAGAAATAACAAGTGCTGGCAAGGGTGTGGAAAAAAACAAACCCTTGTGTACTGTTGATAGGTATGCAAATTGGTGCGACCACTATGGAAAACAGTATGAAGTTTCCTTGAAGAGCTAAAACTAGAATTACCATATAATCCAGCAATTCCACTACTGGGTATTTACCCAAATAAAATGAAAGCACTAATTCAAAGCAGTATATGCACCCCTATGTAGCATTATTTACAACAGCCAAGATATGGAAGCAACCCAAGTGTCCACAGATAAATAAATGGATAAAGAAGATGTGGTGTATATACACAATGGAACATTACTTAGCCATAAGAAAGAATAAAAGCTTGCCTTTTTGCAACAACATGGGTGGATCTACAGGGTATAATGCTAAATGAAATAAGTCAGAGAAAGACAAATACCATATGATTTCACTCATATGTGGAATTTAAACAAAACAAATGAACAAAGCAAAAAAGAGACAAACAAAAAACCAGACTCTTAAGTATAGAGAACAAACTGGTAGTTGCCAGAGGGAGGTTGGTGGAGGGATGGGTGAAATAGGTGAAGGAGATTAAGAGTACCGTTATTGTGGTGAACACTAATGTATAGAATTGTCAAATCATTATATTGTACACCTGAAATTATTACACCTTACTATAACACTGTATGTTAATTATACTTGAAATACACACACACACACGCGCGCGTGCGCAATAAAGCAGTGCTACTGAAAATGTGCTTTATGGACCAGAATTGGTCCCTGGCCTGTGAACTCTTTTGTAACCAGTCTGCAACAAGTACACAAACTCAGAATATGTATTTATAATCTTTTATAGAAATTTAACATTGCCATATTTTTTAAATTGCTAACATTTATTAATTTTTGAGAGACAGAGAGAGACAGAGTGCAAGAGGGGTGGGGTAGAGAGAGGGAGACACAGAATCCAAAGCAGGCTCCAGGCTCTGAGATGTCAGCACAGAGCCCAATGTGGGGCTCGAATTCACGAACTGTGAGATCATGATCTGAGCCGAAGCCAGACACTTAACCGACTGAGCCACCCAGGCGTCCCATCATTGCCATATTTTTTAAGTTCATGACCACTGTACTCATCTTGTTGAACAGGGAAAGACAAGACTGGGTGCTGAGCTTGCTGGGATGAGTCGTATATAGTATGAACTGTATACTTGTGCTGGGCAGCAATACACAAAAATAAAAAGCTGACATCTTACCATAGAGGGTTTGAGAAGCACTGCTCTAAATCAGGAGTTGGCAAACTAAGGTCTGTGAGTCAAAAGCTACTGGTCATCTACCTGGTTTATATAACTGTTACTAAACAAGCCTTGTCCATTCGTTTACTTATTATTTATCCTGCTTTCATCCTACAGAGGCAGACTTGAGTACTTGTAGCATAGAATTATGGCCGTCAAAGCTTAACAAATTTGCTATATGATCCTTTAAAGAAAAGGTTCACTGATCCTTCCTCTAAAGCTATATATATATAATGAATTTTATTTGACTATAATCAACACAAAGAAATGCATTTTACTACAGAAACAAGTAGACATATAGATATCTATGTATCTGAGACAAAAGTTTTACAAACAATATTCACTCACACTACATTTGATGCAGTCTTATATGTGTATTCTGTTCTGCTCTGCTCTATTTTTAAACGTTTATTTATTCTGAGAGAGAGACAGCAAGCACACAAGCAAGGGAGGGGCAGAGAGAAAGGGAGAGAGAGAGTCCCAAGCAGCCTCCACGTTGTCAGCACAGAGCCTGACATAGGGCTTGATCTCACAAACCAGGAGATCATGACCTGAGCCAAACTCAAGAGTCAGATGCATAAGTGACTGAGCCATCCAGTTGCCTCTGCTCTATTTTATTTTAAAAACATTGGATGCACATAACAAATTAATAATACAACCCATTATAGATTTTCACCCATAATTTGAAAATTACTGCTTGAAATCCCATAGCACGTGCCTGGCACAAAGATGGCACATAGAAAACATTTACTGAATAGTTCATTGGTATTTACTCATATCAGAGTTATTTTTCCTCCAGGTCATATCGGGTTTACTGATATTTGGTAGGATCTCCAACTTCTAAGTTCTCCCTCGTACCACAGGATGCAAAGCCTGGAAACTATGTTCCCGATTCCTTTGACCCAGTTAGATTTTGCTATTACAGAAATTGAAGGTGGAACTAAGGAGGAGCTCTTATTCCCTAACAGCAGGCACATGGGTATCAACAGATGCAGTAAGCATAGGATTCTGCCACGCTTCCAGTCATCCACCTGAGAATTATTCTCTCCAGTGCGACAGTCAGTGTTACCTGATTTCATGTACATTGTTGGTTCATTAACATTGAACTAATGGCCAAAGCACTGTAACTCATGCCTGAATGAAATTTATCCAACACGGGTATTTTCCCCATAAAGCACATCACAGCCTTCTTGCACTTAGAAACACTAGCCAGAACTTCAACACTATGCTTGAGGGCTATTTTAAACCACAAAATCACTGACAGAAGCACAGAAATGGGGAAAACATGGCATTACATGGCATTATATAGTCTCTTTATAGTATGCGATCTGAAACAAGAAGGCAGAGCATTGCCATGTTCAACCTCAGCTAGGAACATGCACGCCGAGCGAGCAACTTAATATTTTCACTGCTCTGCACATGTCTGTGAAAGACAGCAAATGCACCACCAGAATTCATTTTGGTGTTACAAATAAATTTTAGTGAGTAGGCAACTTCTTTAAATTTTTTAATGTTTATTTGTTTTTGAGAGAGAGACAGAGACAGAGAGAGAAGGAGACCCAGAATCCAAAGCAGGCTCCAGGCTCTGAGCTGTCAGCACAGAACCCGATGGGGGCCTGAACTCACAAACTGTGAAATCATGACCTGAGCCGAAGTCAGACCCTTAACCGACTGAGCTGCCCAGGCGCCCCATGAGCAGGCAAATTCCTAAATGTGGAATCATGAATCCATTTGTGAATTATGAATATCAACTATATATTATGGTCACACTAGTTATTAAGTGACAAAAATAATTAGGTCTTTTCATGGATAGTAAGAGCAAGAGCTCTGGAAGAATTAGTTGGAGAGGAAAAAAGATTTGGAAGTTGGACAAGATTTTGTTGAAGAAGATTGTTTAAAATCAACTTAAAGGAACTGCAAGGGGCCAGACAAATTAGATTTGTTACAGGGTTTATCTTTCTCTAGAGCCCCAGGAGCTCAGGATTCTAACCAAATCTTGACTCTTACCATAGATGTTTTAGTCTGCCAGTTGGCAGATGGGATGAACAACAGGGTCACTACAGCCTTCATTCTGAAGACTTTATTGGAATTCACTGCAACATGAACCTGCTTCTTACTGGTTTTCAAAATGAGGGAGAACTTGAGAAATCCTGAATTCTGGGAGCATCCTTATGAAGTCTGATCTTTTGTTCAGGTCTATTAAAGAATTAGACTGGTGCCTCTGGTTCTACTCTCCACTTCTCTCCATCCTGCTGTCTGCCCTAGGAGCCAACTTTTATAGACTGCATCAACAATCTCCTTTGTCCTCTGGGTCCTGGTTATCCAATGATAGACACCCATAGATCATAGAATGGTAAGGGAGTAAAGTCAAGGTATTTATCCCTCTGATTGCTTCCCTGCTGAGTTGGCCCAGGTTGACAGTGGTTACATTTCATTATCCAAAGGGCACGGCTGCCATTAGGTGGCCTTCTCTTGCAGCTCCAGCTCTCTGTTTAGGTTCCAGGAACTGCTCTCTTTACCCCTCTAGGCCTAGGGTTAATGGTCCCCTGCTCATACAAATTCTTGAGTACTTCATTATTTTGTGTTGGTTTTCTTTAAATTTTTAAAAGTTTTTATTTATTTTGAGAAAGAGAGAGAGAGAGAGAGAAAGAGAGATCACATGCACACACACTAGAGCAGGAGAGGGGCAGAGAGAGAGGATAGAGAGAATCCTAAGCAGTCTCCCACTGTTAGTGTGGAGTCGGACGCAGGGCTTGAACCCACGAACTGTGAGATCATGACCTGAGCTAAAATCAAGAGCTGGATGTTTAACTGACTGAGCCACCTAGGTACCCCTGTGTTGGTTTTCTTTAACCATGCCCACACCTCAGTAAATAGTCCTTTCATTAAATTATCCTCATTATCTTTTTTGGTCTGTATGACAATAAGGTCATATTGTTTCCTTCTGTGACTTGATTGATGACAGTGGGTTCAGGTGCTGTCAGCCTGAGCCTTCCATTGTCAAGGTCCCTGTTGACTTCCACCTAATGATTTCTTACAACTTTGTAAGATCGTGGGTAATTATATATTTGGTGTGCTTCATTATTCTTTCCGATGCTCAAATTGTCCCATATTTCACCAGCAGGAACCTTTTTGTCATGACTCCAATATACTTTGATAGTTTCTTTGCTTTCTAGAACAACATGATGTCTCTGAGTCCTTTTATACATTCCTGCCCCAGACTTGGAACCAAACATTACTCTAAGGAACTCTGATTCCTTTTTGTGGAAAATGCTATTTAGAGATCATAAATGGAATTTTAGGGGTCCTCATTCCTACTGGGTTTTCATTGCTCCTATACTTTTTCAGTGAACAGAATTAGGAAATAGATGCATTTGTAGAAAGCGAAACACAAATCATGAGTTTATACTGCCATTTCCAAGTAAAATCTAAGGTTACAGGGGTCTTAACTTGATTTTATATTTGTATCCCTTTTCTCTTACAGTGAAAGTATTTATTTGTAATTAACATAATTAATAATTTGATTTACACTATTTCACATATCATTGTCCCCCAAACAACAATAGTTTAAAAAATAAGTCTATTGAGTGCAGTATAAGATTTCTTTGGGGGGTTATTTGGTCTTTAGAATATATCCCTCAAGGAATGTAGAAGAAATGCATTTTAAGTCACTTGAAATATTTCTGCGGTTAAGCTACCATATTAATCTATAACTAAGTTCCATCATTAAAGTTTGTTTTATATTTTTGAGGTGCTTGCTTTTTATTTTAATTTAATTTTTGTTTTTCTTCGTATAAAAAAAATCTATGATCCCAAAGTCAAAATGATAGAATAAGGTACATTCAGAGAGTTCTAGCTTCCATCGTGGTTCTTGCTCATATATTCCCTCCCTCCTCCTGTAAGCAAAATTCTTCATTAGTCCCTTCACTGAGGGGCATTTGGGTTATTTCCATTCTTTTTGCTATTGCATAGAGTGATAAAAGGAGCACTTTTTTTTAATCATGTCAACTTGTGTTTTTGTTAGATCTAGAAGTGGGACTGCTTGTACAAAGGGTAAGTGCATATGTAATTTTTTAGAGATGTTAGAAATTCTTCTCCAAAGGAACTGCATTTCCAATAGCTCCATAATGAGAGTGTCTGTTTCCCCACAGCCACACCAATGGAGTATGTTGTCAAATCCTGAAAGTTTTTGCTCCTCTCACAGGTGAAAATAGTATCTCAGTGTAGTTTTAATTTTCATTTCTCTTATATGATCAAGGTAGAGCATCTTTGCATACACTCGGGGGCATTTGCATATCTATTTGTGTGTGTGTGTGTGTGTGTGTGTGTGTGTGTGTGTGTGTGTATGTCTTTTTGAGAGAGGAGAGATATGGATGCTCTTTAAATTACATAACACGTGTGTCTTAAATTAGGTTGCCCAGAGGTAGACCTTGAGACAAGGATTCATGTGTAAGTGAATTGTTAGGAGGTACTTCCATTAGACACATGGAGAAATAGGACAAGGAAGGAAAGGAGGCCAAGCCAGGGTGTGATAGCAAGCAAAATTCCAAGGAATATTTCTTTGGGTCAATCTCAGAGGGGAGTTATGGAGACAGTATAAAACACATCTAAGAATTGTCCCCATCTGGGGGCAAGGTTGCTATAATATTAATTCTCCTCACTGTTAGTTACTGGGTAAGTGCTACACTCAGGGGATATAGCTTCCCAGGCACTTCCAGCTTTCCATGTCTCCAAGCATATCTAGCTCCAGCTGCCTAAGGGTAGTCCGCCAAATAAGAGTGTTAGCTGCGAGTGCTGGGAACAAAAGACTACATAGGGACAGAAAGCATGAAAATCGTAAATGGATTGGAGGAATTATGGGCAGAGCACGGGAAGTATCTGCTTCAGTGATCACCCATCCCACATTTGGGGGGGGGGGTGAGCACTGTACAAAAGGGACACTTATCAGGCATGATTTCAAAATCAACACTGGTGCCTATGATAAATGAGAGAGCATTGCTGCCATTTTATTTACTTGATTTGCCTTCATAACTGTTGGCTAATAACATGTGGTAAAAGAAAAACACAGTGTATTTTGTACACCCAGTTTTCCCTAGTCACACAGTGTTGAGTCAGGTGGCTCCTGTGAGGCTGCCTTAGAACTTCCACAGACACCTAAGCTAATTCCTTTGTGTGAAATCAACACTTAGACCTGTGTTGGAATTAAACCAGGGTCCCCCTGACAATAGCATGAGAAATAAACAGAGCCTTGTTTTCCAAGCTAATGAGAGCAAACAGCTCTATCCCAGGTGGCCTTCCTTAGAGGTTTTGCAACTGTATGATAATCATACACAGGCCAGAGGTACAGTTCAACAATCCTGAATGAGAAGAGAAACCAGAAAAGGAATAGAACAAAATGTCTTGCTTGACACTATCTAGTGTATTAATCTGTGGCAAGAAGTTTACTGACAAAGCAAACAGAGTTTACCTATTAGGACTCTGACGCTGGACTCCATGTTTTGATTTGCAGGAGGATATAAAGAGCTGTGAGGTCTCAACATCGCAGAGAGCAGAGAGCTGTTCCTAGTTTCATCTATTTTCTTAAAGCTTAAAATTAGTGAGTGGGAACATAGTAATGGACCCACAGTGTAATTTCTCCACATCCATTTTTTTTCCTTGTCAATTCTAACGTTGAACCTAGGTCAATTTTAGGGTTCCTAATTTGTCTCAATTTGCCTGGACTTTCCTGGTTTTAGCACCGAAAGCCCTAAGTCCAGAGTAATGTCTCAGTACAGAGTAGAAGGGGATAGCTGGTCACTCTAGCAATTTCTTGAATAATTTGGGTTACACTGAGGGTTTAAAACTGGGATTCTCAAATTTAAAGCACATCCAAACTCCTCTGGATAACTTGGTAACATGCTGATTCTGATTCAAAAGGTCTGGGGTGGGGCCTGGGAGTCTGCATTTCCAGTTCCCAGGTGTGGCTGATACTACTGGTCTACAAGTGGACCACACTGAATGGCAAGGGTCGAGAGCAGGCAAAATATTGATGCTGAAGTTTTGCTACAAATCTCCAACGTTGGGAGAAATTTTAGTTCATCTCTGCTTTTAACTTAAGGAAAGAAAAGTGTGTGATAATGTTATTCCTTTATGAATATTTGTAATAAGGAGAAAGAAGTTAATTTATTTTCCCATAGTGTAGTTGTGTCTATGAAAAACAGTTTAAAGGAAGGGTGTTCAACTTACAACAAAGCAACCTTTAACTGATACAAACATTAGAGATGATGGTTGTTGCTCTACTTTTTGTGCTGTACTATTCACCTTCTATTTAGTTCTGTTTTTTGGATTTTTAACAAATTTTAAACATGATATTTTCAGATAATTTTAATTTCATTAACATATCTGTGTTGCCCATTCCTATCACAACCACATGTGGGTACCACCTGTACCTTCAAATGGAGTTGTATATTTTTAAAGTGATTTCCTTATTCTTACTTTACGGGGACACATTTCTTAATAAATCATATACATTTCATATATAAGGTAGGAAAGTGCTTAATAAGGATTATTCCTAGATTTATTTCATCAACTCCTTATCTAAAACTTCATTTATGTACTTTTATTTGGGCACACTTCCCAATGAGAAATCTCCTTTGAACAACACACTTCATTGATGCCATAAGACAGCTTTGATTACGGGAAATAAAAGCTTATTTTGAGGATTCCTAAATATCACAGCAGCAGGGCTTGCTGTTATTAATCTCCACTTCCATCACTGACATGATAACCAATACCTAAATCTATACCATGCTCTTCCAATGAATTGTCTAGAATTATTTCTTGCCAGCTTTCTCAATTATACGGTAGTCACTGTTAGTCATATTTGGTCAAGTTTCTATTTATTTTAGGAGAGGAGTCATAGAAAACCTCAAGCATTATTAGTCCTATCACAGTTAAGAGATATACTCTCAAACCCACCAACTTTATTGGATTTCTAAATCTATTAATGGTTAGTAATTGTGTGTGTGTGTGTGTGTGTGTGTACTAACACGTGTACAAGTATAGTGAAGTAAAAATACACACTACTCTGATTTATTTCACTTAGCATAATACATTCTAGTTCCATCTATGTTGTTGAAAATGGTAAGATACCATATGATTTCACTTATATGTGGAATTTAAGAAGCAAAACAGATGAGCATAGGGGAATAGAAGGAAAAGTAAGATAGAAACAGAGAGGAGGCAAACCATAACAGACTCTTAAATACAAAGAACAAACTGAGGGTTGCTGGAGGGGAGGTGAGTGGGAGGATGGGCTAAATGGGTGATGGGCATCAAGGTGGGCCCTTGCTGGGATGAGCATTGGGGGTTATATATAAGTGATGAATCACGGGGTTCTAATCCTGAATACAACACTGTATGTTAACTAAGTTGAATTTAAACACATAAACTTTTAAAAATAAATTTTTAATTTTTTTAAAAAATAACTTTTGTCTATAGTAAGATAAGCCCAAATAAGTTTATTTTAATTTTAAAAATTTATACTCTACCTTGTACTAGAAATGACTTAACATAACTTGCATGTGTGCATTTCAACACAAATAAAATAGCAACCATTAAAAATGGGGTGAAAAATAAAATATATCAGAGGATAAAGTGAAACTAGGTAAATGCAGAAGATGCCATAATATTCACATCTACCATTTAAGTTTCTAGAATAAGATACAATAGTGTCAAAGAGATAAAAGCAAGGCAACTAACCTAGATCTCGCACAGGACTAGTTCAATATAATATTTCATCTTGTTCCGCTGGCATCGGTGCCAAAAACCAACTGTTTGTCCTAAGAAAATGAAACTCCTCAACCAACTAAATTGACATGCTGTTTACACCCACTAAAATGTACCTATTTTAAGTATATATTTTGATTAGTTTTGACAAATTTACAAACCTGTAAATCACAATCAAGATGCAAACATTTCCAAAAGCCCTAAACACTCCCTTGTGCCCCATTCTAGTAGAGCCTCGGCACCTCTAGGTCTGGACAACTACCGATCTGCTTTCTGTTAATATGGATTAGATTTGCCTTTTGTAATATGTCACATAAATGAAATCGTAGAATACGTGTTCTTTTGAGTTGGACTTCTTCCCTTCAGCATAATATCGCTCAGATTCAGCCATGCTTTTACATGTATCAAAAGCCCACTTCTTTTTATTACCGAACAGTATTCTATAGTGGGGATATATGTTTTGTTTATCCATTCACTAGTTGATAGACAAAATGCTGTAAGAAAAGGATATATGAAACAAACAAAACTGTACACCTGTCACTTTCGCTTTATGAATAACAGAAGATACAACGAGAGTAGGATTCTTGCTAAAATATTCTTTAACTCAACAACTAAACTTCTGCCTCATTTTCTCTCTCTAGGCCTGTTGCTCTTCTAATAATCAATACTTTCATTATACAAATGTAAAATACTTTAGATTTATGTAAATTGTCACTGGCAGAAATCAAAGCATGCCATATTGATCAACTTTGGCTCACATATCATCCCTGAGTGGCAGGCAGATGGCAGAATCTATTATCCTCCCTCAATTGAAAAGGAAACTTCTGGAAGTAAACTAATATTTTGGGCTGTAACAGAAATTTGGGACCAAAACCAGGTCCACAATATTGAGTTCCCAAGCCCAAAATTATTCCTCTACTCTCTTCCTGCACCTGAAATGTCAACTGAGAAAAGAGGCAGAACTGAAATCAAACAAAAGCATTTATTTGGGGTCTCATAACTGCAATTCAGGAGCACAGATTTGGGTGGCACCCCAAATTGTGTCCTACTAGGGACACAAAACCCAAAAGTCAGTTTTTAAAGACAAAAGAGAATGTTTGTATATGCTGCTTACAAAGAATTCTGATTGGTGTTGGTGGCAGAAAACTAGTCTTGCTTAAATATAATTGGTTGCTAAGGCTGTCACTAAGCAAATGTCTGTTACCATAGCAAGTTGCAGGTGTTTGTGCAGGGTCCTTGGAATATCTGCAGTTTGACCCAGTTCGAAAGTTCATGGTTCCACCCAGTGAGGACGAGCATAAAGCCCACATCCTTAATGGCCTCCTGGCTCCATCTTTAAACCCCACGGACAGAAGTGATTCCATTTAATTTCACCTTATACATTATCCTGAAAGGGGTGAGGGATTGGACTGAACAGGTGAGGCATGGCCCCCTTCCCCTCATCCTTACTCCAATCACCTCTTCTCACTTCAACCCAAGCACTGGTCTTTAACTTGTTTTATCTACTGAATTACCATGTAAGATTTCATATGCTAAAATGGTTCTCAGGTGAAAAAAAATTGAAAACCCATTGAACCAAATCATCCTAGGAAAATAAGGATTCTATTTTTTTTACTTTTTTTTTTAAAAAGATCTTTATTTATTTTTGAGAGAGAGACAGAGTGTAAGCAGGGGAGGAGCAGAGAGAGAGAGGGAGACACAGAATCCGAAGCAGGCTCCAGGCGCTGAGCTGTTGGCACAGAGCCCAACGCGGGGCTCGAACTCACAAACCGTGAGATCATGACCTGAGCTGAAGTCGGAAGCTCAACCGACTGAGCCACCCAGGAGCCCCTAGGATTCTATTTTAAAATACAAACTCTCAGTGATAATCATAATGCCTTCCACTTATGTGATACTTCTACTTCTTTAAAGACCTTGCACAGACATTTCATTTGGGCAGAAGAACAACGTTAATCAATAAAGGCAATCAATTAAGAGTATGCATTCACAAATGTGTTAAGTCCAGTTAACATTTAATTATCTTTGTTAATAAGAAATGAACGCAGTATGTGCATGCAAAATCCACACACAAACTAAAAACTTAATTAGAACAAGTAGTTTCTAACGTCTTTCTCATTAAACTTTGCCTGGAAGTCTTCTAAAGAGTATCCACAGTCCTCCCCCCACCCCACCCCCCACACAAAAGGCAATGTATGTGGGTTTCATTTCCTGTCTCTCCTGCAAGAGTGCAGTGGTGGTGAAGTGCAAGAAGAATCTTGGGAAAGCAGAATTTTTTAAACCCTCAAAAATGACTTTCCAAAAACTGATTGCCAAATCATTTGACATGTAAAGGCATGTTTTTTTAAAAGTGACTTAAAAGTCTTCCAACAGGCAAGTATTAAAACCTCAACAACAGCATGGCTTAACTTTGGGCCATTACTGAGACCAAGAGGAGAGGCAGGCCATAGCAAGAGCAGAGTAACAACTGATTCCAATTTGCCTGGACAGTTACAATTAACAACCATTGTCCTGGCATACCTGTTAATAGCTCCTTCTTCCACTCTCACAAGTGTCCTGATGTGGATAAATTCTACGGTTACCCTAGCTATAAGGAAATACCTAGTGCTAAGCACGAATGATGCAAGTGGGGACATTCCCTACGTTTTTTTTTTTCTATTTCTCCTTCCCCAAAAGATGCTCACACTGACATCAAGCATGATCTAAATTACAGATACAATGAGACTTCCTCTCCCTCCTATTCATTTCCACCATCGATTCGCAGCCCTGTGTATTTGCTGGAATTATTAAAAATACTGATGCTGGAGAAACATCTTGGAAACTAAATCAGTATCACTGGAGGCGGGCCTAGTCACCATTACTGTCTCAATGCTTCTCGGATAATTTTAATGTGCAACCAGGGTTGAGAACCACTAATTCTGACAGATATCAAGCAATTATTTCTATTACAAGGCACCTGAGAATCTCAGTGATGTTTGAAACTTATTATCTTCTTCGGGAAGAAGGATGCCCATGCCCACCACTCTTAACCAAGGACCATAGTTCACTCTCCTTTGCTCCATCCTCTGGGTGGCCAAAGGTCCTGTTCATTCTTGTTATTCTCTGTTCACAAAAGAATAAATCATTCTACTTTTTCCTCCGAAATCTTCAATGCCTGCAGTGACAACATAACAAAGCTTGAATTGTAAAAGTCCAAATGAAGAGCCGTTTCCCCTGAGATAAAGCTCCTGAAGTAATAAGTGATAAAAGCATTTGAAGGGAACTTCAAGTTGGCCACTCATTATTTGACGGAACCTCTGACATTCTGAAAGCCTAGCAACTGAAGCTAGGTGGCAGTCCTGCTTAGGCAATTAAAGACGACACCATTAAGACAATTAGAAAGAAGATCCACACAGACAAAACCAAAAAGAAGTTACCACTGATCTAACACCAGCATGGGATCAACAGGGCAAAATGAACTTGCTAACACCGTGCCTTTAAATATAATCTTCCTTATCAAAGTTGGAAATTTTCCCTAAAACTGTGGACAACTCTTGAATTTTGGGGATGCTTCTCAATATTCTCCATAACTTTTTTACATTCCAGTTTTCTGAAGATGCCCTCTCAGGCACCATCGCTCAGGCATGTCTCTACAAATGGACACTGGCTGGTACTTTATCTTCTATAAAATGAAATAATGTGAAGAGATTATGGAGAATATTGAGAAGCATCTGAAATGGTAAGGTACGTCATAGACAGCCAAAGCAGTGGCAAAATGTGATTGTTTTAAAAGAACATTACCTGTATGTCTATAAAGATGTTTACCAAAATATGAATAGCACTTATCTCTAGGTGGAAGGACATTTTTATGTTCTTCCTTGTGCTTTTCTGCCTTGTTTAACTTGTTTTATAATAAGCACGTTTCCTTTTATCCTGAAAGTTCACTGTTTTTATGAGTCATAATGTCCTTTAGCTCACCAATGTCCATTAGTGATTAGATAATTAGCAGATCATGACTGCTTTCTGTCATGTTTATTTTCAGCCCAAGGCCTGCTTTACTTTAATTGATGGCTCCCCTAATTAGAGTTGTTAATGGATGATGCCAGTGTGTGTTCATCCCAGACAATCAATAGATTGTGCTTGTACTCACTCTAATTTGGAAAGCTAACCAGAAGTTGATGTTTTTGTTTACTTGCTGTTGTTTTGAGGACTGCCCAATACGTGGCTAGGGTATATTGAGTTGTGTAAATTTTACACATCCTAAAGTGTTTAACAAGCTGTTTTCCAGAGCACATGTAATTTTAGAAATTAAAAAACAAACTGTTGTATCAAAACTAAGATCTCAAAAATATTTTGTGATTCTTCTAAACACATATGCATTTAGTTATTTGAGTTAAGCACAGTACATTAAGAAGTACAGTTGGGAATACAGCTGATAGGAATGCCTGATCAACCTTTCTCAAAAATAATGCTTTGATGTATAACCAGATGTTGAGTTGTATTTTTCTGTTGCCCCGGCATTACAGCTAAGGCCCAAGGTTGATGACAAAAGGCTAATTAGTATCCTAAATCTAAGTTCATCAAGCCATCTACAGTTGGGGCTAGCCACACCCAAGCAAAGAATATAAACTGGCGATGTAAAAACAGACACTGTCATCACCCACCCTACCCCATCCTTCTCCTAGTCAATATAAAGGGAAAACTCGGGGAAGAGCCCATGGGCCTTTAGTCTATGAAAAATAAGCTGTTTTGACCCTTCACCATTACCATACACCCTTTCTCTGGGTTAGGGCAGGATACTTCCCTTTTTCAAAGCCAAGGTGGGGGCTTCAAGAGAGTTATTTATAAAGTTATAGATGATTTCTAGAAAAGGAGACTGGAATTTCACTCTCTTAGTGGATGTCTCCTTAGCCAGAAGATTTGTTGAACTGTTGTGTACTATCAGAGGAGGGAAATGAGAATTGGGAGGAGATGGAAAGTTAGGGGACTACCAATAGAGTCTATCAAGCAGGAACAAACTCCATTTAAGTTCATGTTTCCAGAGAGGAATAAAAGATGGATTCCACACAGACAGAAAGAAGACGAAACTGGGAGTTCTTGTCCTACAGCATGGAAGGAAAGAGGCTTGGCTGCTAAAGAAACTATCTAGAATGTAGCCCAGAGACAGGAGATAAAACCTATAAAGGAAAGATTAAAAGACAAGGAGGAAAATAACTAAAGAGATCATGGGTGAGAATTTTCTAGAATTGTTGAAAAACACTAAATCTCATTATTAAGTCTTAATAAATCCCAACAGGATAAATAAAAGGAAATCCACACCTTCATATGTTCTAGTGAAACTATGGATTAACAAAAACAGAGAAAATATCAAAATCAGGCAAAGAGAAAAGGCTAATAATCACTTATAAAGGAATGGCTATTAGATCAATAGCCACAAGTGAAGTCAGAAGGCAATAAAATAATATCTTTAATATTCTGAGGGTTAATAACTGTCAAGTTAGAATTTTGTACCCACAGAAACTATATGTCACAAGAGCACACTTTACACACCGTATGTTAGCCAATTTGACAATAAATTATACTAATAAAAAGAAACTATATTTCAAGAATACAGATAAAGTAAAAAGATATTTTTAAGCAAAAATTAAAAGGTTTTTATCAACAGATCCTCATTAAAGTAAATCCTAAAGGACTGTCATTCAAGCAAAAGAAAATAATCTCAGATGTGAAATCTAAAATGAAAGAAGGAAAGATAATGAGTAAGATCCAAATTGAATATACAAAATAATAAAACCAATTCAATATATAAAATAATAAGACAAGTGAATATATATAGATAGTAATATCTAACATTTAAGCACATAGGGAAGCTGAGAAAGAGGAGATGCACCTCAGTTCGTTTGATGACTACAGACGTAGTCAATATATACTCATGATCATACCACTCAGCAAACTCAAGATAAAAGGGACATTCTCTAACCTGATAAAGGACAGCTATGAATATTGATAGCAATTATTGCACTTAATGGTGGCAAAATGAAGGGATTACCATTAATATGAGAAAAAAAAGACAAGGGAGACTTATTACCACTTCTAGTCAACATTCTACTGGACATCATAGCCAGTGCAATAAAACCAAGAAAAATATTTTAATGTACAGGAATTGAAAAGGAAGAAAAAGCTGGCTTGATGGCAGATGATGTGATTATCTGTGTAGAAAAGCTGACATAATTTATAACTTATTAGGGTGAAGAAGAGTTTAGCAGGTTTCCTAAATTAAAAAAAAGTATAAAAGTCAATTGCATTTTTACAAACAATCAACAATCTGTTAGAAGATGTATCTCCTCTACTTCTTGAGTCTTGTTAGGAATTTTATTGCTTTGTTTCCGTATTTTACAGTTGCAGTCTACCATCTTACTTTAGTCTGAAGTTAGTGCCTAGTGCCAGTTCACTTGCCATAAAATCCCCATTCATCTTTTGAGGAAATTTCTTATTTTAGTTTCATCAAGAAGATTTCAAAGGACTGTATTTCCTGAATTCTTGTATATCTGAAAATATTTATCTGTTGGCTCTATACCTGCACAAAATTTTAGATGGTTATAATCGTCTCAGGATTCTTTTTCCTTTACAAGTTTAGAGACATTACTGTACTTACTATTTTCTAGGACTGAATATTACTGTGTAAAAGTCAGAAGCTGGGCGTGTGGGTGGCTCAGTCAGTTGAGCGTCTGACTTCGGCTCAGTCACGATCTCGTGGTTGGTGAGTTCGAGCCCTGCATCAGGCTCTGTACTGACAGCTCAGAGCCTGGAGCCTACTTTGGATTCTGTGTCTTCCCCTCTCTCTGCCTTTCCCCTGCTTGCACTCTGTCTCTCTATCAAAAATAAATAAACATTAAAATTTTTTTTAAAAAATAAATAAAAGTCAGAAGTCAACCTGATTTGTTTCCCTTGTAGCTGGCTTTATCTTTATGCTTTAAGGCTAAGAGGACACCTCTTCATTTCTGAGGTCTACAAAATTTGCTAGGATACGTTTTGTTCTTGCCCACTCTATCAGTCAGGGTCCAGTCATTAAAAGAGACCTCATACTAGGTACTTCAATAGAGGGGATTTAATACAGGGAAATTTTCACAGGTGTGAGAGAGCTGACACAACAAAAGGAGAATGCTGGGGGAACCCAGAGATAATACCTGCAGGAAACAGCTATCCCTTCTAAGACTGAGAAAACAAAGGGAAGTCATGATCAGAATCTAGAAGCTTGGAGGAGGGGACTCCAATCCCCAAGGAAAGGGTGCTGCCTAGCTGGTGCTGTCACTTCAGGAATTTGAAGAGACCATGCATAGCTGAACTTCAGACCTCTGAAGAGTGTGCACTCTGCTGCTGTTATCTCAAAGGAACAAGACCAGTCAGTTATGTGGATGCCAAAAGAAGCTGGAAACAGGAACCAATAAAGTACCTTTGCTGGGTCTATGCAATGGAGAGTATCATGCAAATAGAAGGAAAGATGTCCCCTATTCCTGCCCCCTTTTGGCAGAGCCTAACAAGGAACAAGCTGGCAAATGCAAAATGTAATTTGCAGAGCTCTGGCCACAGCATCACCAAGTGGAAAACAGAAGGGTATATTTGGAGCTGTGAGATTAATAACTGGCATGCTCATTAAATGTCAACTTTTCCTGGGATACAGTATGCCATCCCCATCAATATATTCAAAACTCCTTTATTTCAGCAATGTTTTCTTAATTTCAATTTGTGAATTTTTTTATTCCATTGTTTGGTCCTTAGGTTTTCTTCTTGTGGGCTACCGATCGGTGAAAAGAAACCCCCTCATGCAATTATCATATGGTTAAGTTAATTCCCAGTTTGCTAACCATAACATATATAAATCTAGCAGGAGGAAAGTGGCTACACAGGGCAGCGTGGCTTTGCACATCTTACAGAGGTCACCGCCACCACCCCAAACACTAAGCCCAAACACAGGGAAACATAGGTGCCATTGTCACTGTCTGCACAGGGTAGGGCCTTGCTGCCTTTAAGAAGCTTAATTCCATGTTTGCCATCCAGGACGAAACTCTAAAAAAATACTCATAATTTCACAGAGATAGTTTCACTTCCTTCTTTCCCAGACCCATTTTAGAACCACAAAGCCCTTCTCCTGGGGTCTGAGAAAAGAAATCCAAACAATAGAAACAAAAATATATGGGAGATAAAAATAATGTGGGCACTAGTTTTAAGATTCTTTCATTTCTTATTCTATATACAGCTTTTGACCAACAGATTCCTCCTCAAATCCTTACCTTTAGAGGTATCAAGAGTGACTACCACATAAAATTCAATTGAAAGATATTTTACCTGTGTGCTAATGTAACCTTTAGTTAACACAGAAACCAAAGATTAGATGTGGAAAATGCATTTTGTTTTAGGGTGATTGCTTTCCTCCATAATGATGAGTGTGGTGGGTGGGTTTGTGAGCTTTCACTGCTAGTCAGGCATCCGCTATTCCTCACCCCGATACAGTCATCTTTTGCAAATTACTCTCCCAAATGGCAAGCTTCATCTGAAATTAGACACTTTACTAGAGACATTTGAGTAACGATTTGAAAGATTATAAGCTTAAAGGGAATGGTGGAGGGGTGGGGGGAAATAACTACACCAACCATAGGAAGCTGTAATGAACGGCTTTAAACCTGACCTGTGCCTGCAAGGACAGGAAGAATACTTCTTTTCTCTTGACCTCAATCTCTTCTGGTGACACTTTAGATCTAGCTCCATCAATTTATACTTTTAATTACTCCGTTTTACTGTTCCTTCCCTTTGCTTACATTTTTAGGTCTACCCAGTATTAAAAATAATTATATCCTACCTCCCACAAGCTGCCAAACTTGCTGCAATCAAACTTCTTGAAAAAAATTTCTCATAACCTGCTTATTGCTTATCTCCTTGAAGTGTGGATTCCAGTTTTGCCACCCCACGAAAACCACTCACCAGTGTCACAGATGGCTTGCTAGCTGTCAATCTCATTGCTGTATCCTTTTCCCTGTTCCTCTCCATCTCTCTCCATCTTGTCATGTTGCTCTCCTGTAGTCTTCCTCTTCTCCTAACTTTTATGACAGAAGCATTTTGGTTCTACTTCTGGATGCTGTCTTCTGCACTTTCTTCCTCCTCTTGCTCTTAAAGGCTTTCTAGGACTTGTCATTTTTCTCTTGAGCCTTGATGAGCTCATCAATGTCTGTGGTCTCACCTTACGAAAACTACAGCTCAATTCAGTTATTTCCTTAAGCTCTATTCCTATGTTCAGAACTTCGTCATGGACGTCACTCCCTGGATAATTCAACAACATCTCAAACTCAGCAGATCCAAAGGTAAATTTGTTACGTTCTCCCACAAATTATCTCCTTTCCCAAAGGCTGGAAGCCTGTTCTTTGTTCCTCACTACATCTAATCGAGTACGAAATCTGTAAGCTCTCTGCAACATTTGCATGTGCCCCTTACACTCCATCTTTTTTTTTAATCTTCTTCTTCTCAATTTACCTTTTTAATTTGAGTATAGTGGACACATAATGTTACATTAACTCCAAGTGTGCAACTTAGCGATTTGACAAGTTTATACATTATGCTATGGTCACCACAAGTGACCATCTGTCCCATTATGCCATTGTTACAATATTATTGACTGTATTCCTTATACTCTGCTTTCTATTCCTATGACTTATTCATTCCATAATGAAAGGCCTGTATCTCCCCCTCCCTTTCACCCAGCGCCCCCACCCCTCTCCCTTTTGGCAACCATCAGTGTGTTCTCTGTATTTATAGGTCTGATTCTGCTTTTTCTTTGTTTACTCATTTTTTTATATTCCAAATCTGAAGTATTCAAAATAGTATAGTCCTGGCACAAAAATAGACACACAGATCAATAGAACAGAATAGAGAAACTAGAAATAAACCTACACTTATATGGTCAATTAATCTATGACAAAGGAGGCAAGAATATACAATGGGGAAAAGACAGTCTTCAATAAATGGTGCTGGGAAAACTGGATAGCTAAATCCAAAAGGATGACATTGGACTACTTTCTAACACTCTATACGCCATTCTTAACACCACTGCTCTGCTCCTAACCCTCACAATCACTCATGTTGTCTTTTGTAATAATCTTCTAATTTCCTTCCCCTACCCTTCCTTTCTCACTCCAATCCATCATAGTCAGCAAGGTCAAATTAATTTCCAAAACTAGAGCAATGGTCATTTACTTGCTTAAAAACCTTCAATAGCTCCCTAGTTCCTTCTCAATTACGTGCAAATTTATCATCCTTACATTCATGCTTCATCTATGCTTGGCTTTCCCTCCTCTACTCCTATTATACATTCCAAGAAAACTGAATTACTTGCTGTTCCCTATACCTCTCCCTAGGTTCTCCATACCTTGGTTCATACCACTTCCCTCATCTCTGCTTATAAAATCTTGACCAATACTCAATATCATTTTGGATGCTTTCTCGTCTATCTTCTCTTGTAAAGACTTGGTTGAAAATTCTTCCAAGACCCAATCTGAAACTTCAATTACACCAATTATTACATCTTGCAACTGATTATAGATTTCTGTGAACTTGATTTATCTCTCTACTCAGACTAGAAGCTTCATTTTTTAATTGGGTAATATATTGGACAATATCAGTGATCACTTTTTGCCATTTTACTATTATGTGCCCTCTCTCCACCAACATCAGTGTTCTTTAAATGGCCAGGCCAGCACCTGTGGTGGCTCTTCTTTAGAGAGTTGTCCTCAGGCTACTGGAGCTACTTTACCCACAAGGTCAGAGGGCTAGTGCTGGGAGTTTCCATCCTCCCACTGTACCCTGAGGTGGGTGGTTGTCACCCAGTGGATATAGATCATAGCAGTATGAAAGCACAGCTGCCTGACCTCAAGATGATATAACCAGGAAGGCCAACTCACACTAAGGGTTCCCTGCAGGATCAGGCTGAAGTTCCCCCTTGTAGGATCTTTGCTAAGATTCCACCTTTGCTTGCCTTCTTCTCCTTCTCTGCTCCCTGACCCATCTGCTTGCCTCTTAGGATGCTGCTAGGCAACCCTGGCTAAGACAAGTAACATTTTCGAGTACCTGCCACATGCCAGGAACCATGCTAAATGTGCATGTAAATAATTTCATTTAAATTTAACCCTCACAATCCCTCTGAAAGCTAAGTACTATTATTCTTCTGAATTCACAGAGGAGGAAACTAAAGTTCAAGAAGTAACTTTTCCAAGGCTATATAGCCAGTGAGTGGCAATATCAGAAATACAAACAAGGAATCAGAGGCAGCTCAGTCACTTTGCTTTCCTCCTTCCAAAACTGTCAAATGGAAGAGAGCTATCTAAGATGGCTCCCCATGATTCCTCCTTCCTGGTATTCACACCCATATCAATCCCCTCCCCCTCAATGTGAACTGGACCTAGTGATTTGCCTCTAAGAAATATAATATGGCAAAAGTGATAGATGACACTTTCATGATTAGTTATATAAGTCTGTGACTTCCCTTTTGCTAACAGACGCTCTCGCTGGCTTTAATGAGGCAAGCTCTCACACTGGGGAGGCCCATGTGGCAGGGAATTCAATGTGCCCTCCATCAAGAACCAGCAAGGAACTGAAGCCCTCGGTCCAAACACCTGCAAGAAACTGAATCTTGCTGACAGCCACAGGAGTGAGCTCAGGAGTGAATTCTTCCCCAGGGACACTACAGCGACAGTCCACATCTTGACTGCAATTCATGAGAGATCCTAAGCCAGAGGGCTTAGCTAAGCTGGGCCTGGATTCCTGGCTCCCAGAAACTGGGAGACAATACATGTGTGGTATTTTAAAAAGTTTAAAAAGACCTGCTGCCTGGAAAGCAGAGAAGGAGTCAGTCTTGTTATTTTGTGTAATACTTGCAACTTCTGTCTCAGCAACCAAAAGAAATGCTAACGGATAATCTATCAACTGGGGTGACTTTACAGTCCAAAAAACTTAGCTAGGTGGCAAAGCTTACGGTGGTGGCAATAAAGTGCTTGAAAGGCATTAGCTTTCCAGTGTGACTGGTACTTGGTATCCTCAGAACCAAGTAAACAACGAATAAATTATGACTGAGGATGTGGTAAAGCATTTTTTTAATGCATCCAAAGTAAGAGTTTGGTTTTGGGCTTATTGCAATCAATTAATCAATCAATAAGGGACAATGCAAATCAGGCACGAGCTGGCTCATTGCATAATAAGTTATGTTCAGCATCTCCCAGTCATCATCATGTTTTCTAACATGTGCCTCTCTCTGCCCCTGCCTCTCCACCCACATATAGCACAGTTGTCATGTAAATGGATAGCAGCCAAGGATGCTTTCTCCTACTCTTTATTCCCCGTGTTGCCAGGGGATGAAAGACTAAAACTCAGAAAAGACAGAAGTAAAATTGAAAAATACGCAGCCCTCCAACTTTCACAGCAAGGAGAGGTAATAAAACGTAATGGATGACACTGAGGCACAGCCAGCCACTACACGATGGCAGGAATAGAAAAAGTCCGGAAGATAAAGGCAATTGCATAATAGCCCGCAGGGAAAAATACACACCTTGTCCACAATTCTCTTCATCTTTCTAAGTGGTTCGACAACAACTGTCCTGATTTGCCTGAGATTTGCCTGATTTGCCTTGTTCTCTTTAGCACTGAATGTCCTGTGTCCCAGGAAACAGCTCAGTTACTGGCAAACCAGACTGGTTGGTCACCCTAGCAACAACCATTAATTCCCAAAGGGCTCTGCTCCCATTGACATTTGCTTTTTAATTGGGAAGGGAGGTCAATATAAAGCAATTTTCTTCAACTTCCTCTTTGAAAGCTGTAAGTATTCTACTCGCAGGGCTTATTTTTTAAGGCAGTGCCACAAATTCTATTTCTTACACTAAAGAGTGATAACAACATTGGAAAGATATTTTTACCGATCTCACCCAGGTGAAGTACTTGAACTGAATTGTGTGTGTGTGTGTGTAGGGGGGTGTTATAAGGGGGTGGATTTGGAAGACAGAAACAGAAATAATGGATTAAGAATACATTTAAATTATCAGTATATTATTGATGGAATCACGTGGCTGAATACAAAGTTAATTATGTTGGTAGTCACTCTTCATCCCTAGAGATCTGGGCCTTACGATGTAAATTGTATAGCCAGAAGCTATCTCAGAGGTAATCCAATTCAAACCTCTACTGCTGAGATAGCCTTCAAGGAAGCCTAAACTTGTATTTTGCTGCCTGTTACTGACACTGGTTTGGGTAGATCCTAACAGGTGTTCTATGATAAAAGGGTTCCTTGGTCACAAAAGTTTGGGAAATATCAAGGTAAGCAGTATCAACTCAGTTCCTTGATGGCAGAAGTTTTCTAGGCATTTTATATGCTCACAGTGACTCTCATTAAAAAATATACATTAGAATCACCTGGGGAACTTTTAAAAACTACAGATGCTCGGGCCCCACCCAGATCTAGGGAATAAGAGGGAAAAAACATCTCTCTCTGGATAGTTCTGATGTTCACCTAGTTAAGAATCACTGGCTAATGCATACTGTCAATTTACAAGAGTAACAAAATATCTGCAATATTGGCCGTCACAATATTTTCCTAGCTGTGTCTCCTCAGGCAAGGGAAACAAAAGCAAAAATAAACTACTGGCACTCCACCAAAATAAAAAGCTTTTGCACAGCAGAGGAAACCATCAACAAAATGAAAAGGCAACCTACTGAATTGGAGAAGATTCTCACAAATTATATACACAATAAGAGGTTAATATCAAAAAATATATGAGGAATTTATACAGCTCAACACCAAAAAAGCAAATAATCTGATTGAAAATGGGCAGAGGACCTGAACAGATATTTTTCCAAAGAAGACATACAGGTGGCCAACAGACACATGAAAAGATGTTCAAAATCACTGATCATCAGGGAAATGCAAATCAAAACTGCAATAAGATATCACCTTACACCTGTCAGAATGGCTAGTACCAAAAAGATAAGAAATAACAAGTGTTGGCGAGGATGCGGAGGAAAGCAAACACTTGTGCCCTATTGGTAGGAATGTAAATTGGTGCAGCCACTGTGGAAAATCATTTGAAGGGTTTTCTAAAAATTAAAAATAGAAATACCATGTGATCCAGTAATTCCACTACTATTTATACAAAGGAAAAAAAAACACTAATTTGAAAAGATATATGAAGTCCTGTTTATCGCAGCATTATTTACAATAAACAAGATATGGAAGTAATCCAGTTGTCCATTTATAGAGGAATGAATAAAGAAAATGTGGTGTGTGTGTGTGTGTGTGTGTGTGTGTGTGTGTGTGTGTAAAATTAAATATTACTCGGCCAGAAAAAAGGATGGGATCTTGCCATTTGCAACAACACATATGAAACTAGAGAGTATTATGCTAAGTGAAATAAGTCAGACAAAGAAAAATACCATTTCACACATATACGGAACCTAAAAAGCAAATGAACAAACAAAAAGGAACAGACTCTTACATCTTAGATATGGAGAACTGGCGGTTGCCAGAGGGGTGGAGGGGTGGGAGAATGGACAAAATAGGTAAAGGCAAGTGGGAGGAATAGGCCTCTAGTTATGGAATGAGAAAGTCACAGGGATAAAGGGTACAGCATAAGGAACACAGTCAAAGATATTATAATTGTGTTGTATGGTGACAGAAGGTAGCCACACTTATGGCAAGTATACCATAATACGGAATTGTTGAACCATGTTGTATACCTGAAACAGTATAGTTGTGTGTCAATCATACTTCGATAAAAATAAATAGGAATAACAAAAAATAGAAACAGGAAAAATATCTGTAATATATTCTGATTTGAATTATATATATACTTATATATTTTCCTCCCTCTCTCCCTCCTTCTGTCCCTCCCTTCTTCTTTTCTTCCTCTCTTTCTTTTCATTTTGGTCTTGGGAAATACTGATTTACATTCTGAGGTTTTGTTTGATCAATTATTCTAAAAGAAGAAAACAGAAAATTATAATGATATCTGTAAAGAGAATTATTACTTATTTAAAAGCAGACTATCTTATACTTTATTTAACTCTTTAATGTGAAATTTTAAAAACATATAGGAAAGTTCTTAAGAAGAGCAGTATAATGAACTCCCCTTATACTGTCACAAAGTTTCAACAGTTATCAACACATGGCCATCTTGATTCATATATGCCCTAAACCACTTCTCCCCTCTCCCCACCACTAGATTTTTTTGAAGCAAATCCCAGATAATCATATTATTTTATTCATAAGTATTTCAAAAAATATCTTTAAGAGAAAAGAATTATTTTATTTTATTTTATTTTATTTTATTTTATTTTTACTTTAAGAAAGAGAGCTTGAGTCGGGGAGAGGGGCAAAAGGAGAGGGAGAGAGAATCCATGCTCAGCGTGGAGCCCGACATAGCGCTCAATCCCACAACCCTGAAATCATGACCTGAGCTGAAATCAACAGTCGGACCCTTAACTGACTGAGCCACCCAGGCGCCCCAGAATTCTTTTAATTGCAATATCACTCTCATATAAAAAATGAACAATTCTGTAACACTATTGAATAGTCAGTATGCAAACTTATAAGTTAACTTAAGATGAATTGACACGTTAGTGACAATAAATTTTTCTAACCCAGAACACAGTATGTCTTTTTATTTGTTCATGTGTATTTTTGTGTTTTTCAGAAGTGTGTTATAATTTTTTTTCATATAGGCTTTGGACTTTTTTTTATTTTATTTTTTAAAATTTACATCCAAATTAGTTAGCATATAGTGAAACAATGATTTCAGTAGATTCCTTAATGCCCCTTACCCATTTAGCCCATCCCCCCTCCCACAACCCCTCCAGTAACCCTCAGCTTGTTCTCCATATTTATGAGTCTCTTATGTTTTGTCCCCCCTCCCTGTTCTTTATATTGTTTTTGTTTCCCTTCCCTTATGTTCATCTGTTTTGTCTCTTAAAGTCTTCATATGAGTGAAGTCATATGATTTTTGTCTTTCTCTAATTTCACTTAGCATAATACCCTCCAGTTCCATCCACGTAGATGCAAATTGCAAGATTTCATTCTTCTTGATTATCAAGTAATACTCCATTGTATATATATACCACATCTTCTTTATCCATTCATCCATCGATGGACATTTGGGCTCTTTCCATACTTTGGCTATTGTTGATAGTGCTCCTATAAACATGGGGGTGCATGTGTCCCTTCGAAACAGCACACCTGTATCCCGTGGATAAATGCCTAGTAGTGCCATTGCTGGGTCTAGGGTAGTTCTATTTTTAGTTTTTTGAGGAATCTCCATACTGTTTTCCAGAGTGGCTGCACCAGCTTGTACTGCCACCAACAATGCAAAAGAGATCCTCTTTCCCCGCAACCTTGCCAACATCTGTTGTTTAGGCTTTGGACTTTTTAAAAATAAAGTTTTGCCTAGGTATTCTAGTTTATTTATTTTGGCTTATTCTCTGTTTTTATTTTCTTATTTGAGTAGTTGACACACGTTACATTAGTTTCAGGTGATATAGGCTTCCAGTTATTATTTGCTGTTTTAAATGGGGTCTTCCCTTCCGTTATATTTTCTCACTCATTACCATTGTTATATTTCAAGTTTATTAATTTTCATCAACTTTATTAAGGTATAATTTACAGGCAACAACATGCACATATTTTAAGTGTATAGTTCAATGAGTTTTAACAAAAGTTTATGCCCATTTACCATTCCCATGATTGATTTTTATATGGTGATTTTATAACCTGGTAATTTACTAAATTTGATTTTTAACATATATTTTAAAAGCTCTTACTAATGTTTGGCCAGTCACTTTAAAAGGCTTCATATTCCAATTTCTTATTTTTGTTTTACTTCTCATTCTATCGCATCATGCCACAAAGATGTTCCAGTCAATGCTGTTACAGGAGCAGATTTAACGGCAAATTTTGACTGCTCCTAGAGATTTAAATTGTTTTTACAGGCCTAAAGAAACACGATCCTCTTTGCAACAGGTGTCATGCTAAATACAAGTTTACTGATGTAACCAGCTAATAATAATTGGAATGTGAGCTGACTCAAGAATAGAAATCCGGCTCGTTAATATTTGCTTCAGAGAAATAGGCTCAAATGTTCTTCTCAAGTCTCAGTGTGTCCATGACCTGGATGTTTAGAGGAATAAATTTATACTTGATTCCAGTACTAATGTTGTCATTAGAGAATTCCAAGTGACCGCTGTCTGGAAAAATGTGTTTACCCAGCCCCAGCTGTTGTATTTATGAATATTTAGGAAGTGACAGTGACTGGTAATGGTCTCAGTGCCCCCTCCCACATGTGACAATTTATCTGAAAGCTGAAAGGCAGCCAACTCGCTTGCCAAGCTGAGACCAGAAGAGCAGCATTTCTGCATGGCGGTCAGGGCTTTCCAGGCTGAGTGTTTCCTGGAGCCGTCACACTGCAAGGATAGACTGTTACCTAGGGGCAAGGTAATGAGCAATAGAGAGAGCAAGGGAGTCGGGGAAGAAGAGTGAGGCATGCTGGTTGGAGGATAAAAGTAGAAAATAATGCAATTGTCCAGAAGTTCCTAGAGCCAATAGAGACTGTAACACATGAGTTATTCCTTTACTTTTGTCTTAGTTTGTAGTTGTGAAGAAGTAGACCTTGAGCAAAGGTTTGGGTACAAGCAGTTTATTGAGAGAAGAGGTGAGATCGCCAGAAGCACGGCGAAGGAAGGAAGGACAATCAATAAAATGTGTGTAACTGAAAGGGTTACTGCTGTGGGAAACCCAGGGCTCAATTCACTGGGTACTTCCTGAGATACTTTGTAAAACATGTCTCAGAATTGTGCTACTGAACACTGAGGACACTGAGATATTTGTGTGCTAATTTCCATCTCTTACCGGTTCAAGGTCGCTATGAGGGAAGGGGTGAGAGTTAACGCTTGGGCCCTTCTGAACACTCCCACATACAGACCAAACAGAGTGCCCTTTGGCAAGGGGTTGTATGGGAATTATTTGCAAGCAATTTCCAGGGTAGACAAAAGGATGTGGGTGTTATAATTCTATATCACTTGTGATTGTTTTTTTATGTGTGAGTTTCATTTCACCAACGGGAATGTAAACTCTTTGAATGCACGGGCTGCAGCTTCTATTTGTATTGCTTTCTCCATAAATTCTGGCGAGTTCTGTGCTACAGTGAAATAAAATCCACTAAGCCCACCATGACCTGGGGTTGTCCAGACTCCCTCTCCAGACTTTTCTTTGTGGTCTACTTTCTCATTTCAAGCACTCGAGTCATTCCATTTACCTCAAGTGCCTAGAATAGCTCTTATTCCCTTGTCAACACTGATCATCTTTCAAGATGAGCTAAGTTACTCTTCTTTCATAAAAATATTCCACGTTCCACCCAAGTAGAGTAATCCTGCCCTATTTTGCAAACCACTACCTGGCTCTCACCTCTACTATACAACTTATCATGTTGTACTGAAGTAATATTTTTATATGTTAGTCTTGACTACCAGAGTATGAGTTCATTGAGAAAGTAAACTGTGTCACACATTTCGTTATCTGCAGCACTTAGCTCAGTGCCTGGCATAGAGTAAATGCTCAACAAATATTTTTTGAATGAGTAAATGAACATGACCAATAAATACTTCTTGATTATGTGAAACAAGAGGCTGGACATACCTGCTTTGGACACTTCTAATAATATCTCTCAAATATCTGTAGATTTAATACAGAATATTCCCCCAGAATATTGTGCCATTGCCCTTCAGGCAATGATGACCAAGACCACATCTGTAGTACTGGCACAAAAATAGACACATAGGTCAGTGGAACACGATAGAGACACAGAAATAAACCGATGCTTATATGGTCAATTAATCTATGACAAAGGAGGCAAGAGTATATAATGGAGAAAAGACAGCCTTTCCAATACATGGCGCTGGGAAAACTGGGCAGCTACATGCAGAAGAATGAAACTGGACCACTTTCTAACACCATACATAAAAATAAACTCAAAATGGACTGAAGACCTAAATGTAAGACCTGAAACCATAAAACTCCTACTAAAAGAAAATATAGGCAATAGTCTCTTCGATGTTGGCCTTAGCAAATATATTTATGGATATGTCTCCTGAGGCAAGAGAAAGAAACAAAAGCAAAAATAAACTAGCAAAAATAAACTAGCAGCAATGGAAACTATCAGCAAAATGAAAAGTCAATGTACTGAATAGGGAAAGATAACTGCAAATGATAAATCTGCTAATGGGTTAATATCCAAAATATACAAAGAACTTATACAACTCAACACCAAAACACCAAAAAAAAAAAAAAAAGAATAATCCAGTTTAAAAATGTACAGAAGACCTGAATAGACATTTTTCCAGAGAAGACATCCAGATGGCCAATAGACACATGAAAAGATGCTCAACATCACTGATCATCAGGGAAATGCAAATCAAAACCACAATAAGATATCACCTTATACCCATCAGAATGACTAGACTCAAAAAGACAGGAAATAAGTGTAAGCAAGGATGTGGAGAAAAAGGAATCCCTTTTCTGTTGAGTGTTGCAAAACCCCATGCACAATGCAAACTGGTGTGACCACTGTGGAAAACAGCATAGAGGTTCCTCAAAATTTAAGAACAGAAATACCATGTGATCCAGTAATTCCACTGCTGAGTATTTACCCAAAGAAAGTCAAAACGCTAGTTTGAAAAGCTATACGCACCCTAACGTTCATTCCAGCACCATTTACAATAGCTAAGATATGGAAGCAACCTCAGTGTCCATTGACAGATGGATGGATAGAGAAGATGTGGTGTATACATACACACACTGAAATATTACTCAGTCATAAAAAGAACGAGGTGTTGCCATTTATGACAACATGGATGGACCCAGAGGGTATTATCCTAAGTGAAATAAGTAAGACAGAGAAAGACAAACACCATATGACTTCATTGTGGAACCTAAAAACAGACAAAGAAAAACAGAAACAGACTTATAAATAAAAAGGAACTGGTGCTTGCCAGAGGGGAGGGGGGTGGGAGGATAAGCAAAATAGGTAAAGGGGATTAATTAAGAGATACAAATTTCCAGTTATAAAATAAGTAATTCATGGGGATTAAAAGTATAGCATAGGGAATATAGTCAATAATATGTTAATAGTGTTGTTTGGTGACAGATGGTAACTATACCTATTATGGTGAGCACTGCGTAATGTATAGAATTATTATCATTAGTGTGCCTGAAACAAATACGACATTGTATATCAACTATAAACAATATTTTTTTAAGTTAAAAAAGAACACACCTGTAGTTAAGCAAGCTGGAATTTTACTCACTGCAGAGAGAGAACACACATCATGAGGGCCTTTGGGGTATTTCAATAAGGATATATTTGAAAGAAACTATGCTAGGATTTGGGCTTTTGACAGATGATTTTTGGGAGTGACCCAGAAAGCAAAGATTTGCTCTAGATTAGATGCTGTCAGAAAGCAAGGGCAATGCTATGATATTTTGTGAGAAGTATGGTGACTGATTTGGTCTGTGCTTAGGCAAAATTATGAAATGACCTCATTTTGTTTCATTTTATCATGATCTCAGAGTAACTCTGAGTTTGGTAGTCTGTGAGATTGTTTATGTCCAACACGACAAAACAGCCTGGCTGGGAACATCATTTGACCAGCTTGTAATAATATTGAGGTCTAGTTATAAACATCAGATAAGTTTTGAACGTCAGCGAATGCCCTTTTTTTGTGTGATGATGAGTGGAAAGGCAGGCCCAAAAGAAAGGTTGTAAGTGCAGGTGCTGAGAGTATTCACGAGTGTGGAATGAGAGTTGAAAAGAAGGGAATAAAAATGAAAGCCAAACTGAATCTTCCATCCTGTTGTGTGACCTTTCAGGTTGACAGGAGTTTTAAATCCTGAAGCTCTGCATAGTATTAAAAGGCATATAATAGCTGAAAGGAAGAATTTTTTCATCAGAAAAGCAAGTCATACAGATTCTCCTTTGAAAAAATAAAACTGTAAGGTCTGAAAAATTAAAATATTTAATCCAGCAGCAGTATCACTTGTGTAGTGATAAAAGAGTAGGATTTTCTTTTCGTTGCCTCCTTGTTTCGGCCACTCTCTTAAAAAAAATTGTTGACATCCTTTTTGGGGATGAGGAATAGATAAAAAATCTGTAAGTATGTAATTTATATTCAGGAAGAAGAAAACAACTTGGAACTTTCTGGTAGTTAAATTGTTTCTGAAGCCCTGTGACTAGAAATCTAAGTTCACAGGGTCATTTGAAAGCCATTACAATATTTATTCAACAAATTATTTTTGAACAGTAGTTATAGGTCTAAATCATCTGTGACTGATATCTTTTGTGGAATGAATTTTTATTAGATAGAATTTCAAACTTACAGAAACACTGCAACATCAGTTCACCCTTCATACAGACTCGCCAGTTGCTTTTCTTAACTATATGCAAGTTGGAGAAATTGTGCCCAGCTACCCCTAAATACTTTAGTGAGTGTCTTCTAAAAGGAAAAATATTCTGCAACCTAACCACCATGCAACTATCCAACTCAGGAAATTTAATGTTGATGTAAAACCATTATCGAATTAAAATGTTATAAATTGCCTTAATGTCCTTCATAGTTTTTTTTTTTCCCTACACAGATCCAATCCAGGATCATGCATTTAGTTGTTACACTTTGTGGTCTTCTTTAACCTGGGATAATTCCTTGGTCTTTCTCTGTCTTTCTTGACCTTCACACTTTTGAGAATTACAGGCAAGTTGCTTTGTATAATGCCCCTCAGTTTGGATCTGTCTGATGGTCTCTCATTATTAGATTCAGGGTAGGAATTTTTAGCAGGAATATGTGCTTGATTTTAAATCCCAGAATAGTCCCCTCTGCCCACATCTCCCACACTTTGATCGGACACCATACACAGTTGGGGGAACTTTGAGGTCTCCTGGTGAAATATAGACCTTTTCTCGGCTTCCTCTTATGATCCCTAATTTAGCCATCAGAAATGCTAAAATCCTGAGGAGGATGTCTGCTTTTTAAAGAATTTATACTCAGTTGAAACCTTATATTAATTCCAAATTCTTTCTTAATGTGTGGCCCCCTTCCTAATTCCCTATGTATTAGCACCTGCTTCATTATTATTGTGAAGAAAAAACTATTCATTGAGGTGGATAAATGGCTTATGGAGATAAATAACATGACATGAATGTAATAAAAATGTTTCCCTCTTGTAAAATAAATGGCCTTTTTTAAAGTTTATTTATTAATTTTGAGAGAGAGAGTGTGTGCGTGTGTGTGTGTGTGTGTGTGTGTGTGTGAGTGTGAGTGAGTGGGGGAGGGGCAAAGAGAAAGGGAGAGAGAGAATCTAAAGCAGCTCCACAGTGTCAGTACAGAGCCCAACACAGGGCTCCACAGGGCTCGACGTGGTGCTCTTTGCGGGGTTCAACATGGGGCTTGATCCTACGACCCTGGGACCTGAGCCGAAATCAAGAGTAGGGCACTTAGCCAACTGAGCCACACAGGTGCCCCTAAATAAGTAGCATTTTTAACCAAACCCTTTAAGACCGTACATCTTTCTGGAGAGAAACAGTCAACTGCACAGTAGTCCCCCCCCCCCCCACATACACACAAAACAGAGCTTTAAACAGGCCCTAAATAAAGAAGTTCAAGGCTTCAGTGATGCCTGGAGTTTGACTGTGCCTATTCAGTCTCTGCTCCCTCATGCTGAATATCCAAGGCTGCCATGAAATGGAAGGAGGAGGATGTGTGGGTGAAGAGTGGGCAGAGAAGACTCCCAAGAATTGGAAACTATGCGAAGAGTAGCAGCCAGCAGCTAATTAGTTTCAGCTCTGAAATGACCCCTTTGTGTGGCTTGTCCTTCCTGAGAGAAAGGTTAAAATGCTGTCATGCCTGCTTTTAGCAGTGTGGTAATTAAAACAATTAATCCCAGGTTCTAAATAAGGTGGCTTTGCTTATTTGGCTGAAGAGAGAATGGTCTTCCTTCATTTTTTCCCGCTCCTACTCACTGAACATCACGTTCAAGAAATAAGCAAATACCTATATTATACTTCTACACATAGGGCCTATTTAGAGGGAGGAATGATCATTAAGGAAGATTCTAGAATCTAAAGTTATCTATTTTCCTAATACTGAGAAGCAAACTTATTTTGAGATGTTCCTATCATAGCTCTTTACTAAGCTCTGCTGGGATATAAAGTCAGTTGATAAAGATAGCTAATAATTATTGTGCATTTACCATGTGCTGAGTCACAATGTAGAGATTTTACATGGTTTATCCTATTTAATCCTCCCTAAAATCTGTGAGTTGGATGGTATTATCCTTATTGTGATCATGTCCAGTTTATTAGATGAGGAAGCTGGGACCAAGAAAAGTGAAGAGATTAGACCATGACGAGTTAGAGTAGAGGCAGGATTTGAACACAGGCAGGCAGTCTGGCCCAGAGGCCATTGCTCAACCACCATGCTATCTGTATTTCAGATTCCAACTTGCCTACAGTCTAGTGGGTACCATAAGACAATGAAGACAAGATGAATCCATGCCAAATGAGTGGATTAGGCTCATCAGGGAAGATTTCACAGAACAAGGTAGATTTAAACAAGGCTGAAAGGTAGAATGAGTTTGATTTTGGTTAAGAGGGGTATGAAGGGCCTTCCAGGTAAGGGGAGCCACATGACAACTTCAAGTACTGGGACAACAAACTGAATACTTGGGCCAAGGCAGAGAGCTCCTGCAGTCATTTGCAGGAGACCTTTATCTCCTAGGCCTCACACTTCTATAAAAGAGAGGTAACATCCACTCTGGTCCCTAACAGGGAACTCTGAGAGACTAATGTCTATGAAGTGCACATTGGCTGTAGTTCAGGCTGACTGCAATGGCAAGGCAATAGAGCCTGCCATGTCCTTCCCACTTCCCTTGGGCAATAAGCATTGCCCTGGGTTCCAGTCTTCATGGGGTTATCAGAAAAGGCTGAGCCTGCCTCTGGTTGGTCCATCCTGGTTTCTGCTCTTTGTTTCAGCTTCACTTCCTGGAACTACTAGCTGGTTGAAATTAATTCAGGGTGTGGCAGTACGAAGCCCTAACACACTCTCCAATTTGGTTTCATCACCAGTAAAGCTATCTGGATTTCCATCTGACTTCTTATGTCTGTTGTAAGTGATCAGAACTTGGATGAAAGATGAACAGCTGGTACTCCCCAAACTTCCAACAACAGGGAAGTGGTAGAAAATTCCATTTAAAAGATAGATTAGACATTGTAGACCAAGGAGAGCCTTGAAGGTTGGTATAAGGAATTTTTTTAAGTTTATTTATTTATTTTGAGAGAGACATGGAGTACAAGTCGGGGAGGGGCAGAGAGAAGGTAAGACAGAATCCCAAGCAGGCTTTACACCATCAGTGCAGAGCCTGATGCAGGGCTCAAACTCACAGAACTGTGAGATCATGACCTAAGCCGAGATCTAGAGTTGGACACGTAACTGACTGAGCCACCCAGGCGCCCCTGGTATAAGGAATTTAGTCACAGCCTGTAGGAATTATTTACTATAACTCTCTGTGAAAGTGTGCGTGCACGCGTGCGCACACACACAAACACACACACACACACACACACACACACACACACACACACACACACAGTGGTTAGCCATAAAGGAAATCACTGTGGGACCTGAGTCCAAAATAATCTCTAGAGCTTTAATGTCATCAACTCCCCACTTCCCCGCAAATTTGCTAAGAACCTTAAGTCATTTTTAAAAGCCAAACTAAGAGTACAAACTTCCAGTTATAAGATGAATAATATCTGAGGGTCTAATATATGGTGACAATAGTTAACGATACTGTGTTGTATACTTAAAATATGTCAAGAGTGTATATCTTAAGTTTTATCACAAAAAGGTAACTGTGATGTGCTGAACGTATTCATTAATTTGACTGTGGTAATAATTTCACAATGTAAATGTATATCAAATTACCATGTTGTACACTTTAAATATATTATAATTTTAGTTGTCAATTTTACCTCAATAAAACAGTAAAAACAAAACAAAAAAATAAAAGCCAAACTAATATGTTGTCCATACGTCTTCGAATGATTTGTTTGCCCCACCAGTTGCTGTTTTTCAAGAATTAGGTGATGCCCAAGGAACATTTCAGCCTATTTGGGAGACTTTAATAAAGCTTTCTTGTACAGCCCCATTATTGACGTTAAAAGACACTAATAAATAATGACAAATATAATGTCATTATTTGGAAATTTATGCTTGCATCTTTCTTCCCAAACAATCTACCTTAAATTATAGTCTGTCAATTGATCTCACAATATTAGGTGATTTTTTTCTCAATCATTTAAAAAATTTTTAAAAACACTTATTTTGAGAGAGAGAACACGAGCAGGGGAGGGGCAGAGAGAGGGAGAGAGAATCCCAAGTGGGGTCCACACTGTCAGCGCAGAGCCCGATGTAGGGCTTAAACTCACAAACTGTGAGATCATGACCTGAAATCAGTTGAGTCGGACATTCAACCGGCTAAGTCACCCAGGCACCCCTTTTTTTCCTCATTTTGATTTATGTGTTTGAGTGCCAATGTGAAAATAATTTTGATTGAAAGTATATATTTTAAGTACAGAGATCTGAGTTTTAATCCAAATCTGAAAATTGTTAACTGCTTCCTTCCATCTCTTACTGGCGACTACCAGCAAATGGGCAGAATTCCTTTCTCCAGGAATAACTTTTCCAGTACATTCCTTTTCATTATCAAAAGGCTTTGCATGAAAACAGGAAGATATGGTTTTCTCCTTAACTGAGAAAAACACTTGTCCCAATCTCTGTAAAATGTTCTTCCTATGCCTCTGACCCTTGGACGATAAAAGCAATGATAGTATGACTTTGGTCTTCCTGCTCCAGGAAGGAAAGTTGCTGTAGGAAGAGAATTGACTTTTTTTCACTTCTGTGGCTTGAGAACAAGTTATAACTCCAGTTTTTCAAAGTGCATGGAAAATAATACACAATTATTAGATTGCTATCTGTCGGACTATAGATTTAGTGGAAAGGAACCCACCAGAAAAATCCAATGTATTTTTAAAAGAATGCTACATTTTACTGCTTCTCCTTCCTTTGGCTTCTGGAATTTAACCTCCATCTGACCCATCTCCATTCTAATAGTGTAGAGCCACTTTGGCTCTATTAGTACTTCCTTAAAGTTATCTTCTTTTTTCTGTTACATGAACTGCACAGCCAGTTTTTCAATCAGCATTTTTAAAGTTTATTTATCTATTTACACACAACCTTGTTCTAGAAATGGTTTAAGGTGGCTTAAAAGAAACCATAAAATATACCAAGAAATTAGTGACAGAAGAGGCAGAAATGAAGCTTCTGTAGAAATGCTTATACAATCCTACTCATTGACACCGGGTGGACCACAAATTTGGCTCTAAGCTTTCTCACAGGCAGTCAGAAAAGGAAACTTAATCATTTGCAGTGTCCACAAAACAAAAACAAATCAATTACCCAGGCAAAGAACTGTTATTTGCAATACTGAGACCAGAAAGAAATTTCTCTTGAGAGGCTTCATAGACAGGGTCAGTGTATGATGTCATCATCAGTATTCTCGGTAGCAACCTAATTGAAAACATAAAAGATAAATTTCACAGGGCTTTTCTTATTATCTTCAACATAACAGATGGCATCACAGCAACTTGAAAACCGAGAAAGCCATTTTATCAGGAGTTTGAGGGTTGGGGGTGAGCACAAGGTACTCATATCTCCCCTCTGCTAGGCAAAAACAAAGGTAAATTTTAGAACAACGGGATCTAATCCAGTACCAAGAATGGTTTCAGAGAAATTCTAAAACCTCTAAATTTGTATGCATTTTATGAATAGGTAAGTTCGTTTTTCTTAACAGAGAAACCATCGTGTATCAGATCCTCAATGCACACAAGCAATTCACAAAAGCTAGGTACAATTTCTAGAAAACCTAGAGGATTAATCACGCTACCTTTCTCCTATTCTTCACATGTTTCCCCACAGCCTAGCTTTCCTCCCCACCTCCCACTCCTGCAAAAAGTACCTTTTTTGTTTCCATTTGATCTCACAGCATAGGCAAGCTTGTCAGCATGGTTAAAAAGCTGCGTTCTGGCTGAAGAAAGAAGCTCGAGCAGACATCTTGACGCTGGGTAAATGCAGACGGGTTCCTCAAAGGCTGCTGGGCACTGCACGGGAGGCTCCAAGTTGTGCTGCGGGGTGAGCTTTTTGAAGAGATACTTGCCCAGCCCGGCCTGAGGGCCAGCCAGCCTGCGGAGGTTGGTGAGGTGGTCGCCCATCTTCTTGATGACTTTCATCTCCTCCTCTAGGAAGTGGCTTTTGAGGAGGTCACAGAGACCGGGATCTCCGTTGGCGGCACCCAGGGCATGCAGATCCAAAAGGGCCTGGTTCAGGTTCTTCTCCAAGGCCATGGCGGCTTCCATGGCGTCCACGCTGCCACGCCACCCATCTTGGGACAGCTCTTGCCAGTCCTGAAGGAAGGGGCAGCCGCTCCACTGGTTTCGCATCTTAAAGAGACGGTTGGCGCCCTCACGCTCCTCCTCAGCTAACTCTTGGAAGAAGCGGCCCATGCCCTTCGGAGCTACATCGTTGCCTCCTTCAAAATAGAAGCGAAGAGAGAGGTAGGTGTAGGAGGCCCGCAGATGCAGGTTCACCAGGCGCTGGAGTGCAGCCTCCATCTGGGCGGAATAATTCTGCTGGATCTGGGTGCTCATGGTTGGTGAGCCGTGAGGAGCGAAGCGTAAAATATGGTGCTTGCGGGTCTTGGAAGCACGGGAGAGCAAAGAGGATTTCGCCGGAAGTTGTAACTGAAAGGGAGGGCCTAGAGGTGAGAGGTTGGCAGGAATAGGAGGAGGTAGGGAAGGGCTGGGGCTACCCAGTCTGTTCAATCCGATAGACAGTTCTAGAGGGCTGCAGGGTGAACTCTAAGTCTAGTTTTTGATAAGAGTTTAATTCTTTCTTTCCTAATTATTAGAAAGGAGTTTTTACCTCTCATTTTGCCCCGTTTCTTACTTACAAGATGAGGTAAGAACGTTCAAGGTTAAGAATGTTAAGTATCGATAGTGAAATGCCTCCAGTCTTCATTTGTGACTTAAAACTCCCTTGTTTCTTATTTTATAGAGTCTATAGGAATTTATCGTTTCCTGCTCCTAAAGCCTCGTTTACAGGGTGACTATTAGTTCCAGTTTGCCCAGAGCAGTCTTGTTGTCCTGGTGCAATTATTAATAGTTTCCCCTAATAAATAAATAAAATAGCATCCCCGTTCACACTCAAAAGGGTCCTTGTTTGGAATATACATTACATGGTCACCTTACTTATTATTATTAAGAAGGTCAAAATCTACACTATCGAATGAGAAATGGATGAGCTTCTAAGACATTGAATTTGGACATAATTCATTTCCACTTTATTAATTAATCATACCAGTAAGAATCCCATCATAAATTTTCTACTAGTCAGGCTTCATTTTTTCATGTGTTGATGCATTTATTCCTTCTAATAGAAGATCTACTGGATACCGTTTATGTGCCAGGTGTTTTGTTAGGTACTGGTGGCTTCTTGTGATTCCCCAGATATTCCACCGTTAACTTAAACATGTCATGTGAAAGGGAAGTAAAGATGAAAGTGTAGACTTATAAATCCTACCACAATAGAAAATAATCCATACAGGATGAGTTAGCTATTCTCAGTTGGAAGATGAGGGTAGAACTAGATGATCTCATAGGGTCTCTTCCAGGTTTGTGATTTCATGTTTAGCATTTTGTTTTCCTAAATACCACTTGCCTGGGGCTGTTTCACAATTAGAACACTTTAATGTGTTTTCTGTCAAACAGGAAGGCATATGCTATTCAGGATAAACAATATTTGAACCCAGAGAGGAAAGTTTGCACTCAACCTTGGACCTACTTCTAAATGAAAATAAAAATTCATTCTCTTGCAGCTACTTTCTTTTTTTAAAATATTTTTTAATGTTTATTTTTGAGACACCCACACACACACACAGAGGCAGAGAAAGAGGGAGACACAGAATCTGAAGCAGGCTCCAGGCTCTGAGCTGTCAGCACAGAGCCCGACACGGGGCTCAAACTCACAAATGGTGAGATCATGGCCTGAGCCGAAGTCGGATGCCCAACCGTCCAACCCACTGAGCCACCCAGTCTTTTGCAGCTACTTTCAACTTTTATTTTCTATGTTGCTGGAAACTGACATGTTAAAATTTCAAAAAGAGATCTGCAGTCTCCATTCACTGCTGAAGCCAAAATATGGGCATATATCCTGTAAATTGTAAATTTTTTTCACGGAAGGTTGTGCCCAAAAGTATTCTCATACTGCATTTGGAATCTGCAAAAACTGTTAGAATTCAGGAATAGCACATTTTTCAACCCTGGGGGGAACGGGGTAAAACGGAAGTAGTTGTGCAGCCTTTCTAGTCTTGGTTCTAGAGCAAAAAGAGGAGGCTGGAGGTTAGGAGGGAGGGGAAAAACGAAAATTCAAACCCAAGAACAATCCTCACATATACCCAAATAGGAAAGAAATTATACAAGATGGAATACCCTCCAAATGATTGCAAAGAAAATGTTCATTTTTTACCCTGTGCATTAACCCTTAGTCATCATATTGACCTTGTAATAAAAAATGCTGGGCTTAGAGAAAACTTCAGCATATAACATATTATCTGTATTATAACATGTCAGGCTCATTTAATATATTTCAATTTCCTATACATTTATTTGTTCTTCTTGGAAAAGAAAAATGTCTACATAAACCTTCTCAGATGAGATCATTTTCTGCCTTATGCACAATTTGACAAATACTTCCCTCATCATGTTAGAGAGAAGACAGTCAGTGTTGGAACTGTGCTGTGATAGGTGGTCAAGCACATAATTGTCAGAAGCAAGTCAACGTGTGCTCAAATCCCAGCTTTGCCACTTACTATGAGTGTGACCTTAGGCAGGTAGCATAAGCTCTTTGAGCCTTAGCTTGCTTTCTTGCCTATAAAATAGGACTGTTAATATCTCACAAGTATACCACAAGGATTAAATTATATAATACATGAGAAAACATTGCCAAACAAGTAGAAAGCACTTAAAATAGTGCTGTATCATTAATGAATTTTGCAGTAAAATTTTGGGGATCCTCTCAAACCCTGGTAAGTATCAGATTCATATCCCAATAGGTTTTTGATCCAAGCGTCCTCGCTGCAGACCTGTTTGGCTGAATCACTCTTCTCAGTGGCAATGTCCTTTTAAGTATGAAAGCACAGAGGCACAGCCTTGGGTGCCAAAGAGCCAATTCATTTAAAACACGAACAAAACCAGCTTTTCTTACTTCCCATGCCTAAGTGAGATTCAGCAACACCTCTTGAGGTCCTTTGTGGCTCTCTTAGCCGTGGAGGGAAGGGGAGCAATGCCTAGGCAGCAGAAGTCTCTTCATTTTCTCATTTCTCCAGCCCAAGATCATCATCCACTGTAGCAAGAAACATCTAATGAACACCTACTTTATAGGAGAGGTAAGATTATGGAACATCCCGTGTGAATAATAAATTCATCTCCTCTCTCATTCCAATGTAGACTTTGTGGAATGCTTATGTCTTGAGTCAGATTCCTCAGAAACAGACCTTGAAATGAGGATTCCTGTGCAAGTGATTTATTGGGAAAGTGCTCCCAGGGGAGACCAAAAGAGAGTGCAGAAAGCAGCACAGAGAAAGAAAGGAGGCCAAGAAGCAAGGTTGCAATTTCAGGAAAAGTCTGAGCTTCCTAATAATCTCAAGGCTTATTAGCTTTGGAGTGTAAATGACACTTAGTGTTTATTTCAACATGGGGCAAGGCAACTGGATTTTCATAGTCCTGTCCATTGGCTATGGGGATCCCCAGAGAAATATAAATTCCCATGGTCTTTACACAGGTGAAACAACTCCAGTATCTCAAGGGACAGCCAAAGGTCACAGGTGCCAGTCATTAGCAGAAAAGCACACCAGAACTGGGTGCTGAGCACACCAAACTGCCAAAAGGGATCCGATAGTATTTGAGCAGGGCATGTACAGTATCCACCACCAGCCTGCTTCTCTACTTGACCTTGGAAGGTACCGGAGTACAGTGGAAATGAGAAACCCCAATTTGTACATTTTTTTTTAATTTTTTTTTCAACGTTTATTTATTTTTGGGACAGAGAGAGACAGAGCATGAACAGGGGAGGGGCAGAGAGAGAGGGAGACAGAATCGGAAACAGGCTCCAGGCTCTGAGCCATCAGCCCAGAGCCCGACGCGGGGCTCGAACTCACGGACCGCGAGATCGTGACCTGGCTGAAGTCGGAGGCTTAACCGACTGCGCCACCCAGGCGCCCCCCAATTTGTACATTTTTACCATGAATTCAATGGATAAAATAAAGACTTTATACTGTATGTATACCTCTTTGCTACTTCTATTTACAGGGAATATAGGGGTTTTAGAGTCTACATCTGAAATCTCTTCTGGCATCACTGAAAATCTGTAACTCTCTTCAGGTGTCTCATTTTCACATATTCAAGGCCCAAATAGACCCAAAGCTCCAGCTAAGAAACTGTTTGCATCTTTTATCAGGCCCTCTACTGTAATTGACAGCACTCCCTATATTGGAACCGCATATTGATTTGTTTAATAGCTGCACAGAAGTACTTAAAAGTGAAAACATCCCTAACAACGCAGAAACTGACAGGCTGTGAAATGGCTGCTTAAGAACTTGTCATCCAAACTGAACTCACATGAAAACTGATGTTAAAAAACAGCAAAATGGTCTCTGTTGCTTGTCATTTTTCTAAAAGGAACTGTAAGGGGTACAATTTAGTTCTAAGCTGTTCATTTACTTTAGACAAGGGACAGCTTGACACCAGGCACAGTTATAAAATGAAGAGTTTCTAATTTTTCTCTCCCACAACACGCGCATGCACACACGCGCGCACGCACACAGTCTCCTCCTCATTCCACCTGTAACCCCCACTAAACCCTGAAGCACACTGAGAAGCTTGTCCACAGCCTAGCCCAACAGGTCTACCTTGCAAAACCTACCCTCCCTGTACTTCCTATGGGTACCTCAAACAAGCAGTGGTTCTCAGCCAGGGCTGATTTTGTCCCCCAGAAGACATTTGGCAATGTCTGGAGACATTGTTGGTTGTCATAATTAGGGGGAAGGAACTACTGGCATCTAGTGGGTGCAGGCCTTTGTGATGCTATGAAACTTTCTACAATGCCCCAAACATTCTACAGCAACCTGCAAGAAATTATGCAGCCCAAAATATCAGTAGTGCCGAGGATGAGAAACTCCGTGCTAATGGGTAAATAATGTTGGTGTCTTAGTTTGGGTTACCCTAAAAGCAGAACCTGAGATAAGAATCTGAGTACAATGAGTTCATTTAAGAGGTGATCCCTGAAAACATCAGCAGGCATTAAGGTAAATGAGACAAGGAAAAGGAAGAAAACCAATAATGGCTGTGTTAAACAACAGGTTACTCCTATAGGCAGCTAGCACTCAGTCCTACTGGGGAACTCTGGGGGACTATATGAGGCATGCTTTGGGGTTATCCTGAACAAGAACAAGGAAGCTGGAATATTTATCTTCATATCTTATCTGTTATTAGCTGAGGACTGAGGATATTAACTTTCTTGTACTTCCAGACTACTCTTTGAGAACCAAAAGAATGCCCTCTCAGGTAGAGAGTTTGTGAGCTTGTGGCAAGAGCCCATGGACATGTATGGGAATGGTGAGTGCTGAGTGAGTATGGACAGGGGACCAATGATGTATGCTGGGGTTGGTCGTCCAAGAAAACACTCATGGGAATATATCTTCAGTTGCTTTTTCTGAGGATAATGCTTTAGCCAAAAACATAATTCTAATCATGACCACAGTAGGTGTCCCAGATGACAAGCAAGAGTGACATGTTTTAGAGAGATCTTATTAGAACATGTGGTCGGAAGGACTCTTAGAAGCCATGTGTTCCAGCTCTGTACCAACGCATGCATCTCCTTAGAAACATCTCTGGCAAATAACCATCTAGTCTTTGCTTGAACACACCCAGGTTACCAGGAACACAGTAGCTCATGAGGGATACCCATTCTATGTTCAAGAGAGTCACTGGGGAGCCAAGCAGACCTGAGTCTTGAACCTGACTATTCCATTTTTTTCATTTTTTTTAATGTTTATTTGCTTTTGAGAGAGAGAGAGAGAGAGACAGAGCATGAGTGGGGGAGGAACGGAGAGAGAGGGAGACACAGAATCCAAAGCAGGCTCCAGGCTCTGAGCTGTCAGCACAGAGCCTGATGTGGGGCTCAAACCCACGAACTGCGAGATCATGACCTGAGCCGAAGTCAGACGCTTAACCGACTGAGCCACCCAGGTGCCCCAGAACCTGACTCTTCTATTCAATGGCTGTGTAACTTTGGGCAAGTTACTTAACCTCTCTGAGTCTTATTCTCTTTAGCTATAAAACACCAGTAATATTATCTACCTCTTAAGATTATTGTGAAGATTAAACAAGAGAATACAAGGAATTTTTTAAAGGATTATTTATTTATTTGAGAGAGAGAATGGGAGAGAGGAAAAGAGAGAGAGAGAGAGAGAGGGAGAGAGAGAGAGAGAGAAATGTCAGGGCAGAGAGCCCGATGTAGGGCTGGAATTCACGAACCCGTGAGATCATGACTGGGCCACCCAGGAGCCCCAAATACAAGGAATTCAATACAACTTCTGACACATAGTACGTGCTAAATAAACATTAGCTGCCTTCACTCCTTTTCCTTCTCCATCCTCTCAAATCTCTTGTGTCAGCTCTTTGTCTCACAATAAGTTTGATCCTTTCATTCTGGTTCTGGCTTCCAAAAAAATATAAAATAAGTTAATGCCACCTTTCCATTAATCTAAGACCCTCCTTCTCCACTGAAATGGGCCTGGCTTCTTCCACCACTCCTCATGCCACCTGGCTCTGTGGGCCTCTACTCTCTGGTCACTCTCCAAAAGCAAGTGGAGTCCCCCCAAGGAGACAGCTTCAACCACATGGTTTACCTGGGATGAAATACACTTGAAGATCACATCCTTTTAATTTTGATGCATGTAGATCAAAAAGGGCTCTTTATGAAATAGTGTTCTCTTTTAACATAAAGAACAGAATCTGTCTAGTCAGGAAAGCAAGGCAGGAAATGATTTGCTCTTTCCTTATCATGCTCCATTTTAACTCTCTTACAAATGTTTCTTCCAACCTGTACTTGCCCTTTAGCCTCCGTGATAAAAAGTACTTTGTTACTTTTTAAAAGTAAAATTTTAATGTTTCATAGAAAGAAACAAGATTCATATTCCAAATAAGATGTGGCATCATATTTCAGAAGGGCTGGCAAGTCGGCCCTTCGTGGCTGCCAAGAAGTGGGTTGAACAGACCCAGCTTGAGCTGGAAAGAACATCCAGCCTTGAAATCCGAAGTGGCAACTTTTGCAGTACTACTCTCCCTTTCCCTGCTTGAAGTCCCTCAATGCTCCTTCTGGTCCCGCTGACATCTGGCTGGAGAAGAGAGTCACCCAGCAAGAGATTGTGCTTTTCATTACCTATAACATGATCTCATTTTTGTAAAGATATGTGTGTATATGTATATGTGTGTGTGTGTAAAGACAGATAGCAAAATATTAGCAGTGGTCTGTATCTTTGTGTGACCAATTTTTTACTTTTTCATTTCTCTATCATCTGATTTGGGGGCGATGAGAATATACTGAAATTTATTTCAGAAAAATCAGGGAAAAAGACCTGTTTCTATCTTCAAAGAAAAGCAAAATTTTGCTCTCCTGTCTCAAGTAGGTCATATGATCTCGGTCCACAGAGCAATGAATAGGACTCAGTGTCATCTCCTGAAGCCAGAGCTAGCCTGATGCATAGCATTCTCCAGCCTGGTAGGTACCCAGGTACTTTGCAACTGAGAAATTAAAATTCAGGAAAATGAAGGGCTTCTCTCTCATGCCCCCTCCCCTATTCCCTTGGGGCCTCAGTGGTACTCCTTCTACCCCCTACTAATCACCAACAACCCGAGGTTCAGTCTGGGGACTGGGAAAAAAGGAAACTCCCTCCTGGGGCTGACCTGGCTCATTGGGCAGGGATGCTGCCTTATATTTCCTCCTCATTCCCTGCTGGGCCTGGCAGTCTGATTGACGCAAAGGATCACAGATTCTCAGGGGTGATGATTCCTCAGAGGTCATTTGATCCCAGTCCTTATCCCCATTGTCAATGCTTGATAATTACCTGATCATTAACAAGTTAAATGTGGCTACTGGTCACTTTGGCTACTCAAGAGGTTTGAGCCCAAGAGTCAAGTGTGCCCAATTCACTCAGACACCATCCCCAGCCAGTCCCCTCTGCCAATGGTCTAGGAATACAAAGACATGACTCGGCACTTATGCCCCCGTGAATGGGACAGGAGAAGGGGCCACTGACCCATGGTGGGAACAGCACCAACAACAGGTCCCATTTACAGCTTCTGGAACTGGCAATGGCTGTATGTTTGGCATCAGTGCAAACCTCCCCTCCCATGATCCCTCTGCCCCCTCCTCAGGGTGTATGCATGGGGCTGCAGGCCAAAACACAGCACTGTTCAGCAGTTCGAGATAACGAAATATCTATCTGGGCCTGACTCTCTATATAAGCACCAGATGGTAATGATTAAAATTAAATTAAATTAATGTTTGACAGTCCGTGAAGGGCATAAATTGCATGGTGTGCTGGTTGTCCAATCTGTCATCTTGTTTCCCTTGGCTCAGGTCAACAAACAACAGCTGAAAGCTGCCTCTCTGGGTCAAACAGTAGCTTATTTCTCTGCTATGGAAATGGCTGCTCAGTTTACTAAGTTGAAGGCTCCTATGCCGCCAAAACCGTGATTAAGACTCCTTAAAAGGCAGAGAATTCTGTCTTCTCCCTACAGTCTCCAGCAACCATCTCCCAAACACGCCATAATGGCAATCATTGGTTAGAATTCAGAAACAGGGAAATCTGAACCTGGCCTAAGAGCAAAACCATTGCCAAAATCACAAAGCAATCTCCAGCTCTAATGACGGCCTTCTACACGCACATGGTTTCTAGAGCATGTGGGCAGTGCTGATATATTATCAAATTGCAAAAGAATCCATGGTATTACGTTTTAAAATCACCCATCTACCAAGTACTCCCTTCCAAAGAACTTTCCAATTCAGACTTTTGCTCCTTCCCCCTGTGTTATTCAGGAATCGCTGTTCCAATATTTACACTGTCTTTCTTCCTACGTACAACCAAAGTCCCACTTCAACCTTTGTACTTTTGCACAAGAACTTTAACGGAAGTTTCAAAATGTTTAGCATATATTCTTTGGTGGCAAGGATTTGTTTCTCTATGTGTCAGCCAAATAGAACAAGCAAATGAGGCACGCACAAGGCGGTGGAAGCCGGTTTGTACCACCCAGATGGCCCTTCAGGAATCAAACACTTATCTCCCCAGCTACCTGGTGCACCGCTGGCGGGCGGCCCTCAGCTGTCAGCCCACTTTGGAGATTGCTTCTGTTGAAGACAACTGCCTCACCAAAGATCTCATCTCCTTCTGAGGGCAGCTCACGTATCCCAACTCGGGACAGCTCTTAGGATCCTTCTTTCCCTGCTATTTTGTCTGCCTGGGCTTGTGATCCAGGTTATTGCCTGGGTCCTCCCACTTCATTCAGGTCTCTGCCCAAATGTCACTTCATCAGAAAGGCTTCTCCTGATCGTTTTTTCCCAAAGTAGCACACACTCCGCCCTTCTCCACAGCCCCACCTCCATAGCGTACTGTGCCTTTACTGTGCTTTTGTTTTCTTCACAACTCTTTCCTCTACCTGATGTTATTTCGATATTTATCTATTATTTGGTTTATCGTCTCCCCACTGGAATATAAGCTCTATGATGTCTGGGACTTTAGCTGTTTTGTTCATTTCTTTATCTCTACTATTTAGAAAAAGTGCCTAGCACATATATAAAGGATAAATACTTGTATTATTTTGCTCAGTAAATATTTGTTAATCAATGAATGAATGATTAGTCTCCTAATATCTTAGTGACTTCCTAGTATTTACACTGCCTAGCTCTCTCCCTCCACATCCTGAGAATCAGACTCCTGCCAGGGAAGCATAATAGTCAAGAACATAGGCTTTGGCATTAGGCTGACTTACTCCCGTAGTTCATACACGATTACATACCTCTTTAACATTTAGTAATTTTTGAGAGAGAGAGAAAGTATGTGTGCATGAGCAGGGGAGGGGCAGAAGAGAGAAGGAGACAGAGAATCCCAAGCAGGCTCTGCACTGAGAGTGGAGAACCCGATGTGGGGCTCAAACTCAAGAATCATGAAATCATGACCTGAACGGAAGTCAGATGCTTCACCAACTGAACCACCCAGGCGCCCCGCGATTACCTAGCCCTTAAGCTGTGTCAGGCATTGCTCTCGACACTTTAATATTAATGTATTTAAGGCTCACAACAGCCATAAGAGTAGGTATTATTACTATTCCCTTTTTACTGATGAAGATATTGAGCAATAGAGAGGTTAAGTACTTGCCCCAAGTCACACATGTAATAAGAGTCAGAATTTGAACCCAGAAAGTCTGTCTCCCAAATCTGCCACTTAACCAACTGTGTAATTTTGAGTAAGTTCCTCTCTGAATCAGTTTCTTTGCCCATAAAAATAGAGATAATAATGCCTACCACACAGAGTTGTAACCAAGAAATGAGGTGTGTAAAGTGCATAGCAGGGTTCCTGATTCACACAAATACTTAATAAAGGGTAAGTGTTATCATTTTCCCCCTGCATCCCAACAGACTGCATGGACTTCCAAGTGTCACCCCCACTGGACTTTTGTTTCATTTTGGATGCCCTATATTGACCCTTGCTGAAGGTCTTGGATAATATATATCCACTCACTATTCTAATGCTCCATGGACAGCCCCAGCCTCTGTCACCTCCTCCCTCGACTCCACCATAGCTTGCCTTACCCCTGTAGACAGACCTAGGTCCAGGTCCAGAACACTTTGCTAATGTACTGCCTTGTCAGATCCCAGAATAAAATGATTGTTTGAGGCAGAGGCAACAAAATTCACGTGGTATAACTTGCCTTTGACAGCTAGCCTTACAGTTCTCTGGGGTTCCCACTACCCAGTATAATCACTCAGATGGGTCACAGCCCAAATTTGATCAGGTGTAGTAGCCACTTTCACGTTTTTCCCAGACCTCTCTTCAAACAACTCCTTATTGTCACAGCTGCTAGGAGTCCTCATGGCAGACAACTCTTAGCTCTCAGTCACTTCAGGGGTTGCCTCAAAGGCAGTTTCCTTGATGACCTTCTGAGGCTGTCGATATCCAGTGACAAATCAATGTAGGGATATAAATTCCTACCATTTTGGCCCAAATGAGGACAACTCTAAAGGGCCATTGGAACTCCAGAGCTACTTGTGGGTCAGCCGAGGCTACTGTTGGGCCTGCATCACAGCTCAGCTTCTCCCTGTGCCCACTCCTGCTTGCTTTTTCTCCTTTTCCCAGGAGCTGATAACAAGGGCATGCCCTGATAAGCATCCTGCCTCCTGTGCTCTATCTCAGAGTCAGCTTCCCAGGAAGCCCAGCCTATAACACAAGACCTAGTCAATTCACTCATACTATTGTCATGGTCTCTGGATTCTTCCAGAAACTATTAAACCCAGGAAACAAAATGGCCTCCTAGGATTACATCTCCCTGGCCAAATCCCCAACCCATCCCCATTGTTTTTCACTTTTTCTCAAAGGCACGTCTACTCTAGCCTGCCTGCTTACACAAGCATATAAATGAAGCCAGAAAAATGATCTTCCCTGATGCCTATTAATCAATTTCTTGCCTACTGTTCATTGCCTCAGCTCAGGGCTTCTCTTTCCTCAAGGAAATGAGACAGATGATCATGGGCTGCCACACAACACTGGTTCTTTACTTTGACCTCTTGAGTCCTAGAAGGATTTATCAGCAAACAACAAGCTCATTTAACTATAAGTCAGAAGCAGACAAAGAGTCAGTCATTAAGGGAATATAAACAACTAGGTGTTTTACCCATTGTGTAAAGCTGATATATTTATAAATATGCCCTTGGGCAAGGGTCAGCCTCAATGATAGCCCCTTTGGAAGTAACAAATCCCAAACCACTTATTTGTTATGTCTATAGATGACATTTTGATCTGAGTAATCATTAAAATATCTGTACTTTTAATGGCCTATAAAATCTTAACATGCTTCCCTATACCAGATTTCCCACAGTGCAACTGGATGAACCTCATAGCTTCCATTTGATCTTCAAGAATAGATAAATCACTGCTCTATTTAAGTGAGCAGCGCTGTGTTTGATAAGTTTCATGAAGTATAAAAATGCGGCAGCATATAAATGGGTTTTTTTTTAAGATTTTCTGTGGGAAGATATTTTATGTCAGTAAGTAGGTCTTCCTAAGTAAATCCTTTGCTCTCACAGCGTGCAGCCTAATTCTTACAAGGGAATTAAAAGAATACTTGATAGTCTATTGGTTTCTCATGTTAGTTTTTGTTTTATTATGTCCCTTTGGAAATACTGTTTCGTTTTGATCTAAGACTCTGTCTAGATATCCAAAATGTAGCTAGTATTATTAGGCAGGCATGGATACTGATCAATATTCTGTCCTTTATAGTGAACGGTGATATGATTGATGCTGACCTCAATCTGTATGGACAATTACAGCTGTAAAAACAGATGCTATTCTCCCAGGCCCATCCCAGCCATATGTTTTGATTCATGGTGCTGGGCACTTGGCAGAGATGGGCATTTTGTGTAAGTCAGACTCTGATACCCCTGGACTATCTGAAGATTATTTTTAAAAAGTTATGATTCACTGCTGGTGGGGCTAGCTGCCTGTGTTGCCTCCTAGGATTCTACAATTCCTATGGCTCATGCTCTGAGATTTTGCTTTTGTGCCCCAGACACTTATAACAACCTTATTTCAGGCTCCCCATAAAGTAGTTACTTGGATCACTGGAACAGTGAACTCATAGAGACTTTTAAAAAAATATCTGGTATTTTAAAAATCATGGTTGTGAACATCACTATAGGGGAAACTAGTGCAGTTTAACGTCTTCCTATGGGAGCTTCAGATTTATTGGGGGAGACCAATGAAAACAGAATGACGTCTGCCATCATCGAAATAGGTTGGATTGAATGATCACTCACATAACCTGAAAGTGAATCATGGGGGTCCTTGTTAAAATGCAGTTCCCATCACAGATCAATTGAATAAGAACCTCTGGTTTGGTATTGATATCTGAATCTTTAACAAGCTCTCCAAGTGATTCTCATGCACACTAAATGTTAAGAACCATCGCCCCAGAGATGGATTTCAGCCTAGGCATGTTTCCTGCACTGCCACCATTAGTTAGTGGCTCTCTGTGTTTTGGAAGGAAATGGAAGCCTTCAGTGACAATTATCATCAAAATGTGCAATTAATCACTAAAATGATGATGTTTCTGCCCCACCCAGAGCCCCTTTACCAGTATAGTGTACCCATTCTCGGTTGCTGACTCCATCTTACCCAGAACCAAGATTGGCTCTATTTATTTGCTACTTAGCAGCTGTAAGTGTTAGCTGCTAACAGCTCACAGCTGCACTCTTCTCTGGAGAATTGTTCTAAACTGATAGGAGCCACCTCATCCAGAGATGCCTCAGAGGGAACATACCTACCAACACAGCAAATGACTGACTAATATGAAGGAACAAAAGACCAAATCCTTTGCCTCAAGGGAGACCACTCTGTGATATATCTTTGCTCTGAATCCTCCATAAAATCAGGGTGATGCTAGACTTCTGTTGAATCCACTTCTTTGCTTAGTCTCTTCTGCCATTCCTGCTTCCTTCATGTCCTTCCTTGGTGGTTCCTCCCGAGAACACTCCCTCAAGAGAATCCCTGTCTCATTCTCTGCTTCTAGGTTACTCTACTTAAGTATTGTTATTCAGAAGTTGAGGAGGCTTTTCCAAGAGGAAAAAGTTATAGAAATAACAAAAGAGGTTCTGTGAATAAATACACAGATATATATATGAAACAAATAGGAGATTCTGGTTCTAAGTAAAAGGGGGTAACTTTTTACCTAAGTAAAAGGGGGTAAAAGATATACAGGGTAACACTCTGTATATCCCACTCAATGCAGCTATAAAACCTGGAAAGAATGCATAAGGCAGCTAGTTGAGGACACTGAAAAGTCCACAGTAGCATGCAGACTGGGAAAGAGAACAGACCAGAATCCAAAGTACTACCAAACTGGTGAAGAGTTTGTTTATTTTTCCTCTGCTATCCCTGGCTTAGACTCAAGGCAGACCAAAACCTAGAAATGGGAACTAGGGCATGGACAAAAAGAGCTCCAGGAGAAGCCCACTAGTTTTGTCTGGAAAAGGAGGAAGAAGGTCTCTTGATGTTTAGAGAGAGTGGGGGAAATCTCTCAGGCTTCCCGCCACCTTTTCTCTGTTCTCTTGCACTTGAGGAAATCCTAGAGTAGCAGCAGCAACAGTAGAGACAGCACCAGCAATGGGGGCCTATAGATGCCCAAAACTCTGAGGGAGGAGAACCATTATGACTGATCAGAAGACCTGTGTCCCAAGAGGATGTGGCCAATTCCCATTGCTGTTTTTCTCTCTCTTCCCTCCTGCTGCTTGGTCTTAGACATAGGTACAACTGTGAGAAATGCACAGCACAGCATAGTAGCCCAAAGCCCATCTTCCCTGGGTTAGAGCCTGGAAGGTGAGCCCCAGGGAGGAAAAAGGAATGGGGAAATGTTGAAGAGGGTAGAACTTAGGAGAACCAACCCATAAAATTGTTTATTAGTGCCTAAGCTCAGTCTTTAGTTGTGTGTATATGAATCTGACCCAAAACAATACAACAAAGATTTTGAGAACTGAATTATGGGCTAGAACACTGCCCAGATCACAGACTGGCCACTGGGTGGCCACACATGAGATAGAGTCGAATAGTGCTGCAAAGGCTTTGAAACTGAACTGACGTTGGAAACACAACCCACAGATGGCTGGTTGGAATGTCTGGTTTGAACTCAAACCAATCATCTGTTAAAAATATCTACATTCCCCATAAGATTTAAACAATACCCAGAAACTCATAATGCAGATCTCCCAAAATATCCAGGAAAAAATCTAAAATTACTCATATTGCAAGGAACCAGGAAAAATCTCAACTCACACCAATGCCAAGATGACATGTTGGGATTATCAGACAAAAACTTTAAAGCAATATTATTAACATGTTCTAAGAAATAAAGGAGAACACCCTTGAAATAAATGGAAATATAGAAAGTCTCAGCAGGGAAATAAAATATATAAAGAGATATCAAATGGAGGTTTGAACTGAAAAATACGATAACCAAAATAAAAAATTCACAAGACGGGCTCAAAAGGAAAATGAACATAATAGAAGAAACAGTGAATTTATTGGTATATTAATAGAAATAATCCAACCTAAACAACAGGGAGAAAAATATTGAAAAAAATAATAAGCATCGCCTCAGGGGCCTATAGGATAATACCAAAGGTTTAACATGTCATTGGAATACCAAAGGGAAATGAGAAAGAGTATACCATAGAAAAACTACTTGAGGAAATAGTGGTTAAAACCTTCCCCAAAGTGGCATAAGACATAAACCTACAGACTTAAGAAGTTCAATGAATCTCAAATAGTATAAACCCAAAGAAATTACAGACACATCATAATCAAACTGCTAAAAAATAAATACAAAGTCTGGAGAGCAGTCAGAGAAAATGATTTTTGTGATAAGTGTCTAACCTTTTTTTTTGCATATGGATGTCAGTTTCTCCGGCATCATTTGTTAAATAGACTATTTTTGCTCCGTTGTATTGCCTCTGTTCTCTTATCAAAGATTAGTGGACTATATTTATGGAGGTCTATTTCTGAGTTCTTTATTCTGGTCACTTGATCTATTTGTCTATTTGTCCACCAAAACCACACTGTCTTGATACTGCAGCCTTAAAGTAAGTCTTGAAGTCAAGCTGCACCAGTCCTCCGATTTTGTTCCCCTTCAATATTTTGTTGGTTATTCTGAGTCTTTTGCCTCTCCATATAAATATTTAGAATCAGTTTGTCAATATCCATGAATTAACTTACTGCAATTTTGATTGGTACTGTGTTGAATCTATAGATCAACAGATTGGAAAGAACTTACATCCTGACGTTATTGAGTCTTTATCCATGAACATGGAATATCACCCATTTATTTAGTTCTTCAATTTCATTCATTAAAGTTTTGTAGTTCTCCCCATACAGCTCTTATATATGTTTTGTTAGGATTTATTCATTTTGGGGGGTGCTAATGTAAATGGTATTGTGGTTTTAATTTCAAATTCCACCTGTTCATTGCTGGTATATAGGAAAGTGAGTAACTTTTATGTATTAACTTTGTGTCCTGAAATCTTCCTATAATTGTGTATTCGCTCTAGGAGGTATTTGTTGATTCTTTTGGATTTTCTACATAGCCGATCATGTCATTTTTAAACAAACACAATTTTATTTTTCCTTCTTAGCCTGTGTACCATTTATTTAGCTTTCTCATGTTATTGCATTAGCTAGAACTTCAGGCACAATGTTGAAAAGGAGTGGTAAAAGGGGGGACATCCTAGCCTTGTACCTGATCTTACTGAGAAATATCCAAGTTTCTCACCATTAAGTATGTTCGCTGTAAATTTTTTGTACATAGTCTTTATCAAGTTGAGAAAGCTCTCCTCTGTTCTTAGTTAACTGACAGTTTTTATCATAAATTGGTGTTGGAATCTGTCAAATACTTTTTCTATATCTATTGATATAATCATGTGATTTTTCTTTTATTAGTTAATTGATATAATGGATCACATTAGTTGATTTTTGAATGGTGAACCCGCCTTGCACCACTGAACTAAATCCCACTTAGTCATGGTGTATAATCTTTTTATACTTTGTTGGATTTGATTTACCAATATTTTGTTGAGGAGTTATGAATCTACGTTCGTGAGAGATATTTAGTTTTCTTATAATTTATTTGTCTAGTTTGGATATTAAAATAATACTGGTCTCATAAAATGAGTTAGGAAGTATTCCCTCTGCTTCTATTCTGTGAAAGAGATTATAGAGAATTGGTATAATTTCCTCCTTAAATGTTTGGTATAACTCACCATTAAACCCATCTGGGCCTGGTGCTTTCTGTTTTGAAAGGTTACTCATAATTGATTCAATTTCTTTAATACATATAGGCCAATTCAGATGATGTGATTCTTCTTGTGTGAATTGTGGCAGATTGTTTTTCAAGGAATTGGTGCATTTCATCTAAGTTATCAAATTTGTGAACAGAGTTGTTAACCTTTTAATTTCCATGGGATCTGTAGTAATGTCCCTGTTTCATTTCTGATATTAGTAATTTGTGTCTTTTCCCCTTTTTCCTTAGTCAGCCTGGCTAGGGGTTTATTGATTTTATTAATCTTGTCAAAGAACTAACTTTGGTTTTTGTTGATTTTATCTATTGATTTCCTGTTTTCAATTTCCTTGATTTCTGCTTTAATTCTTAACATTTACTTTATTTTTTAAAGTTTATTTATTTTGGGGGGGGGGAGAGAGAGAGAGAGAAAGCAGGGAAGGGGCAGAGTGAGGGAGAGATAGAATCCCAAGCAAGTTCCACTCTAGCTTAGAGCCTGACACAGGGCTCAAACCCATGAACCGTGAGATCATGACCTGAGCCAAGATCAAGGGTTGGATGCATAACCAACTGAGCCACACAGGCACTCCTTAACATTTATTTTATTCTGCTTACTTTGGATTTAATTTTTTCTTCTTTTTCTAGTTTCCTAAGATGGAAACTTAGATGATTGATTTTAGATCTCTTTTTTTCTAATATATGTATTCAATGCTATACATTTCACTTTAAGCACTGCTTTCAATGCATCCCACAAACTTTGATAAATTGTGTTTTCATTCTCGTTTAGTTTAAAATATTTGTTATTTCTCTTCTGATTTCTACTATGGCCCATGTGTTATTTAGAAGTATGTTGTTTAATATCCATGCATTTGGGGATTTTCCAATTTTCTTTCTGTTATTGGTTTCTAGTTCAATTCCACTGTGATCTAAAAAAAGACATTGTATGATTTGTATTCTTTTAAATTTGTTAAGGTATGTTTTGGGCCCATAATGTGGTATATCTTGGTGAATGTTCCATGTAAGCTTGAGAGAAATGTGTATTCGGCTGTTGTTGGATGAAGTAGGCTATAGACATCAATAATATCCAGTTTATTGCTAGTGCTGCTGGGTTCAACTATGTCCTTATTGATTTTCTGCATATTGGATCTATCCATCCTGATAGGGCGGTGTGGAAGTCTACAACTGTAATAGTGGATTCAACTATTTCTCCTTACAGTTCTGTTTTTGCTTCATGGTAAAAAACTTGACTTCAAAGAGAACAGTTTGAAGCTCTGGTTAAGCACATACATGCTAAGAACTGTTATGCCTTCTTGGAGAATTGACCACCTTATCATTATATAATGCCTTTCTTTATTCCTGATAATTTTCATTACTTAGTAGTTTGCTCTGTCTTAAATTAATATAGCTACTCCTGTTTACCTTTTTAGAAATATTTATTTTTGGGAGAGCACAAACAGGGATGGGGCACAGAGGGGAGACAGAGGATCCAAAGTGGGCTCTGCACTGACAGTCTGACGGCAATAAGTCTAATGTGGGGCTTGAACTCACAAACTGTGAGATTGTGATCTGAGCCAAAGCCAGACGCTCAACCTGAGCCACCCAGGTGCCTTCCTCCTTTCTTTTGATTAGCGTTAGCATGGTATTTTTCCCCACTATTTACATTTTTTATTATTGAAGTATATTTATTATAAACAGTGTTAGTTTCAGATGTACAACATAGTGATCTGACAATTCTACACATTATCTTATGTTTCCATCATGAGCATAGTTACCCATCTGTCACCATACAATGCTATTGCATATTACTGACTATATTCCCTATGCTGTACTTTTCACCTCTGTGACTTATTTGTAAGAAGTCTGTAACTCTTAATCCTCTTCATTTATTTCATCCATTCCCCCTAATCCTCACCCCTCTGACAACCATCTTTATTCTCTGTATTTATGAGTCTTGTTTCTGCTTTATTTTTTAGATTCTACATATAAGTGAAATCATATGGTATTTGTCTTTATCTGACTTATTTCATTTAGCACAATAGCTTTTACATCCATCCATGTTGTCACAAATGGTGAGATAGCATTCTTTTATAGTTAAGTAATGTTCCATTGTATGTGTGTGTGTACACACACACACACACACACACACATTTCTTTTTTTTTTCTTTTTAATTTTTTTTAACGTTTATTTATTATTGAGAGACAGAGAGACACAGAGCGTGAGCAGGGGAGGGGTAGAGAGAGGGGGAGACATAGAATCTGAAGTAGGCTCCAGGCTCTGAGCTGTCAGCACAGAGCCTGATGCAGGGCTCGAACTCACAAACTGCGAGATCATGACCTGAGCCAAAGTCGGTCGCTCAACCAACTGAGCCACCCAGGCACCCCAAAACATTTCTTTATCCATTCATCTACTGATGGATACTTAGGTTGCTTCCATAATTGGCTATTGTAAATAATGCTACAATAAGTACAGGAGAGCAAGTATCTTTTCAAATTAGTGTTTTCATTTTCTCTGGGTAAATACCCAGTAGTGGAATTACTGGATCATATCATAATTCTATTTTTAATTTTCTGAGGAACCTCCATACCATTTTCCACAGTGGCTGCCCCAATTTATATTCCCATCAACAGTGTAGGAGGATTCCCTTTATTCCACATCCTCACCAACACTTGTTATTTCTTGTCTTTTTGATTCTAGCCATTCTGACAAGTGTGAGGTGGTATCTCATTGTGATTTTGATTTGCATTTCCATGATGATTATGGCTATATGTTTTCTTTGGAAATATTTCTATTCAGTTCCTCTGCTCATTTTTAAATTGGATTATTCTTTTTGTGGATGTGTTGAGTTGTATAAGTTCTTTATATATTTTGGATATTAATTCCTTAGCAGATTTATCATTTTCCAATATCCTCTCCCATTCAGTAGTTTCCCTATTTATTGTGTTGATGGTTTTCTTCATTGTGCAAAGGCTTTTTATTTTGGTGTAGTCCCAATAGTTTTTGTTTTTCCTTCCCTTGCTTGAGGAGACAAATCCATAAAGATGTTGCTTAGGCTAATGTCACAGTTATTATTGCCTATATTTTCATGACCTTTTTGTGTTCAGGTCCCACACTTAGATCTTTAATCCATTTTAAGGTTTTTTTTTGTATATGGTTTAAGAGAGTGGCCCAGTTTCATTCTTTTTCATGTAGTTGTCCAGTTTTCCCAATGCCATTTACTGAAGAGAATGTCTTTTTCCCATTGTATATTCTTGCATCCTTTGTTATAGATTAATTGACCATAAAGATGTGGGTTTATTTCTGGGCTCTCTATTCTGTTCCATTGATTTATGTGTCCATTTTGTGACAGTACTATATTGTTTTATTATAGCTTTGTAGTGTATCTTGAAATTTGAGACTGTGATGCCTCTAGCTTTGTTCTTCTTTCTCATGATAGCTTTGGTTATTTTGGGTCTTTTGTGGTTCCATATAAATGTTAGGATTATATGTCCTATTTCTCTGAAAAATACTATTAGCATAGGGATTGTATTGAATCTGTAGATTGTTTTGGGTAGTATGAACATTTTAACAATGTTAATTCTTCCAGTCCATGAGCATGGTGTATTTTTCCATTTGTTTGTGTCATCTTCAACTTCTTTCCTCAATGTTTTATAGTTTTTAGAGTGCAGATCTTTCACTTCTTTGGTTAAATTTATTCCTAGATATTCTATTCTTTTTTGGTATAATTATAATTGGGATTGTTTTATTAGACCTAATGAATGAATTTGGTAAAGTTGCCAAATATGAAATCCATATACAGAAATATGTTGAATTTCTATACACTAATAATGAAGTCTCAGAAAGAAATTAAGAAAAACACTCCACTGTTTGCTTTTTAATCTATATATGTCTTTATATTTAAAGATTTCTCATAGAAAACATAGTTTTCATGTTTTTGATCTACCCTTATAGTCTCTGTTAATGGTACATTTAGACCACTGAATTTAAAATGATTATTGATATAGCTGGATTAATGTTTATCATATTCATTACTGTTTTCTATATGTTGCCGTTGCTCCTATGATTGTCTTCCACTCTTTTTCTACCTTTTGTGGTTTTAATTGAGATTTTACATGATTTTATTTTCTCCCCTTTCTTAGCGTATGTTACACGTATTTAACTTTTATTAGTGGTTGCCCTAGAGTTTGCAATATGTGTTTACATCTAATCCAATTCCTCTTTCACTGTACCACTGTAACCTCTGTAACACTACAATGGTCATGTAAGTACTTTATAATAACAAAATAATCCTAATTCCTTCCTCCCATAACTCGTAGTATTGCTGTCATTAATTTCACTTACATATAAGCATACGTAAGCATATATACACACACACATATACATATACATGCAGATAAGTATACATCATTGAATACATTGTTGGCGTTATTATATTGAACAAACTGTTATCTGTTAGATGAATTAAGAATAAGAAAAATAAAAAAATATTTTATCTTCATTTATTGCTTCTTTGATACTCTTCCTATCTTTATGTAGATCTGAGTTTCTGACACATGTTATTTTCCTTCTTTCAAAGAACTTCTTTAACATTTCTTGCAGGAAAGGTCTACTGGCAACAAATTCCCTCAATCTTTGTTTGAGAAAGTTTTTATTTACCCTGTACTTCTGAAAGATAATTTTTCATGGTATAAAACTCTAGGTTGGTGTTTTTCTTTTGTCTCAACACTTTAAATATTTCATTTCTCTCTCTTCTTGCTCACATGGCTTCTGAGAAGTTGGATGTTAATTCTTAACTTTGTTCCTCTATTAGGTAAAATGTTTTGCGCTTCTGGCTTCTCCAGAACTTTATCTTTATCTTTGATATTTTTTTCAATTTGAAAATGATATGCCAAGTTGTATGGTACTGTGTTTTTTGTTTTGTTTTGTTTGTATTTATCCTGCTTGATGTTCTCCGAGCTTCATGGATCCGTGGTTTGGTGTCTGACACTAATTTGGAAAAATTCTAAGTCACAATATTTCAATATCTCTTTTGTTCTCTTCTCTGGGTTTTCTGGCATTACCATTACTAGTATGTTACCTTTTTTGTAGTTGTCCCACATTCCTTGGATATTCTATTCTGTTTTTAGTCTTTATTCTCTTTGATTTTTGGTTTTCAGGCATTCCGTTGATATATCATCTGGCTCACAGATTTTTTTCTCAGTTGTGTCCAGTCTACTAATAGGCCCATCAAAGGCATTCTTCATTTCTGTAATAATGTCTTTTATCTCTTGAATTTCTTTTTGGTTCTTTTTTTAAGATTTCCATTTATCTGCTTACAATGCCCATCTGTTCTTACATGCTGTCTACTTTATCCATTAAGGCCCTTAGCATATTAATCACAGTTGTTTGAAATTCCCAGTCTAATAATTTCAAAACCTCTGTTATGTCTGGTTCTGATGCTTGCTATGTCTTTTCAAACTATTTGTTTTGCCTTTTGGTGTGTCTTATAAGTTTATTTTTTGATAGTCAGATATGATGCACCAGATAAAGGGAACTACTGTAATAGGTATTTAGTAATGTGGTGGTGAAGTGTGGGAAAAGGGAAAGCATTCTATGACCTATGATTAGGTCAGTCTTTTAGTGAGCCTGTGCCTCTGGACTATAAACTTCACAAATATTTCTCAGTTTTTTTTCTCCCCTCCTGGGTGGGACAGGATGGCGAAAGTGTTCTGGAGTTGGGTATTTCACTTCTTCTGCTCAGTCAGGGTCTGAATTAATTCGTTTCCCTTGAGGATAGGCCTGGTTAAGAACAGCATGTTCTAGCACATTTCAAAATGGTTCCTTTTCCCGTTCCACTATTGGAAGCTTGAGGGGATTTTTCTCCGGTATTTACTTTAGGAACGTGGTTGAGCTTCTGGAGGTAAGTCTCACAATACTGTAGGATTTCCCCCATGAGTGGGTCCCTCTAGGGTTTTTAACTCTCAGAGTTTTCAACACTGAACCTTTAGCAATTTGTCAATTACAATTCAGATCTCCCTACCCCAGCACTGGTCCCTACCATGGTTTCTCCAAGTTAGTCTCTGTTCTAGTAAGCTGTAAATCCCTTTATTTGCCTTTCTGTCTCCAATGTTTGGGACAGTAGCTTGTCCTATATCCTTCCTTCTCTTATGGATCCAAGAAGAGGTGATTTTCCAGTCTGTTCAGGTTTTTACTTGTTAGAATTGAGTGGTGACTTCCAAGCCACTTACATGTGAAACTGGAAACCAAAAGTCCCTTGCCAGCAGAAAGTTTCTGAAAGAATTGCTAAAAAGAAGTTCTTCACACAGAAAGAAACTTGGAACTAGAAATGAAAGAGCAACCAAGTGGTAAATATCTGGGTAAACAGAATATCCTCTCCTACTGAGTTCTTTAAAATACATTTGATAAAGCAAAATTTATCACATTTTTCGATGTGTTTTTGATGAGTTTTCTGATTTTTCTGATGAAGTTTTTGATATATGTAGATATGCTACAAAAATGCAACTACAATATAAAGGGTAAAGGGACCTATATGGTGCTAATATCTTTCCACTTAAAATACTAAAATATTGATTCTGAACAGACTGAAAAGTTGCATATATTATAATCTATAGAACAAACATTAAAAATACTATATAAAGAGAGTAAAAAACACAAGAGAAAAAATAAAATAGAATATTAAAACATGTTCAAATAATCCAAAAAGAGGCAGAAAAAGGAAAACAAATAAAAAACAGAGGGAACAATCACGAAACAATAAAATAGTGAGCCTAAATGCAAACATCAATAATTACATTAAGTGTAAATGTAAAAGTAAGAAATTGTCAGAATGGATGAAAAAAATAAAAAGACCTGAGTGTATGCTATCTACAAGAGACTCATTTCAAATATAATGATGTAGGTATACTAAAAGTAAAAAATATTAACTTTTATGCAAATACGCAAATACTAATAAGTGGAAAGATGGAGTGACTAGTAAGAACTACAATAGACATTTTGGCAAAGTGGCACAATCCTAAATCAAAGCTACTTGTCACCAATAATTCCTTAATAAATTATTTCCATTCTTTTCTTGGGAAAATTGTGATTCATCTCACCCAGAGACTTTCCAAGCTTCTAGATGCTAAAAAGCTGCCAACCTTTAGCTGGACAGCTTTTTTGAATTTTCACGGGTTTGAAATTAGAATCTTGCTGACTGCTCTAATCTAATGCTCACTGTAAGAACACAAGACATAACATCTTTCTCCTTCACTTTCCCAGTTAGGTGCAAGGCAATTTTCCCGACAGATCTCTATTTCCTCTAACCAGAATAGATCTTTTTGTTTTTTATTTTCATTTTACCTCCTCTGTAGTACAAAGCTTCACACTTCAAAACTATAAGAAAACTAGGTGGCCATATAACTAACATCACTTGCCTGGAGTCTCATTTGTCAGTTAAGAAACTTATAGCACTTGAGGTGGCTGGGTGGCTCAGTTGGCTAAGTGTCTGACTTCAACTCAGGTCAGGATCTCATAGCTTGTGAATTCAAGACCTGTGTCAGGCTCGGTGCTGACAGTTCAGAGACTGGAGCCTGCTTTGGTTTCTGTGTTTCCCTCTCTCTTTCTCTTTATCTCTCTCTCTCTCAAAAATAAATAAGCATTAACAATATTTTTAAAAACAAGAAACTTATGACACTTGTTGTGATGAGCACTGGGTATTATATGTAAGTGATGAATCACTAAATTCTACACGTGAAACCAATTTTACTATATATGTTAACTAGAAATTAAATAAAAATTGAATTCAAAAATGAAAAGTTGGCCACAAGTAAGTAGATACTATTGTGAAACCTTCTTTTGTAAGAATCATTATTCAGAAGGATAATTTTCTAACATTTCTGTCATATCACACATAAAAAGTGGTAATATTTGTGATGTTGTGGGATAAGTAGGAGGACAGTGCTCATGCCCAGCAATTGGCTGGAGCCATTTAGTTCCTCTAGGATGCACTGAGCTGTCCTGAAGGCTGTAGGGAACCAACACGCTGGCACATCTATAAATCGTTTGTGGAGGCTGCAGTCAGGAGGAGGGCACTATTGTAGCATAAAATGCAGAATCTTGCCATAGCAATCCTTGTGGACTTCCCTTTTGAGTTTCCATAATCCTCGGTGTAATTGTACTTAATCTCTTTTACTTTTTAAATACTTCAAAAAATTGTAAGTAAAAGAGAACATTAAATAATGTTACACAGTGATTTCTTCACACTTGAAAAAATCAGTACAAAGCTATGTATGCTAACTTCCCATGGGAATGATGGGCAGAGAAATGATAGGGATTTTGGACTGGTTTCCTAAATTCTGGAATATTACAGATCCTTTCTGATTTTAGTTTTCTGTTATATAATGGAGATAATAACACATATGTGATATGACTTGTGAATATTAAGATGAGACACCTTATGAAATGTGCTTAGCATAGTGCCTGGCACATAGTGGGTACTCAATGAATACAGTTAGCTTCCTCCTCATTTTCATTCCCTAGAGTAATTTTTGCTAAAGAAATTGAAAGTAAAGAGATATGTCAGCTTTGAAGTCTCTCAGAAGGCTTTGTGGAGGGTTATGTAATGATCTTGGCCTTGAGGGGAAGCTGAGATTTGATGGGCAGTGAAAAAGAAGAAAGGCCTCCCAGGTCCTGGTAATAAGATGGTATGGAGATAATCTTTGAAGTCTCAGGCAGCCAAAGGTAGGATTAATGAATAAAGAATACTTGGTAAGTAGAAGAGATATTGATTTGGAACCTAGCCTCAAGGAAACACAATGAAAAAGTCTTACTTGTGTGGGTGTGAGAGTTGATTCAGGTTAGCCCATGACTACATGGTGAAGTAGGCAAAATTTTCCTCCAGTGCTTTTCCTAAATGACTTTGCTCTTTTCTTCTCTTTCAGCATCACTTCTTCCAAGGACTCCATTATACTACTTATGCTCAACTATCACCTATTTGGGAAGAAAGTGGGCTAAAAATATCTAATTCATACTAAAGAGTTTCTGATCTAATAGGTTAACCCTTCTAGTTCATCAGAATTTTAAAAGAGAGTCTTGGATTGCCTTATGATTAATCAAGAGAAAAGCTCTCCAGTGATTGAATTTCCTGAGTAGGGAAGATATTTTTGATTATAGAGGCTACCCACTCAAATCATACCACAAAGATAACTTCCCACTCCATCTATGGGTGATAAGGACCCTAATTAGTAGACCTGGGTATGCACAGTCTAGACATAATCATGCCTTAATATCAACATTTTAAATGAGGCTCTAGAAGAATTTGTCTGAATTACGCCTGAGTGTCAGGGCTGAACAGTCAGGAGAAACACTACAGGGATTCCTGGATGAGCAGTCCAGGGTACAGAGAAATGGAAGAGCAAGCAAGTGAGAAAAACCAAGACCCAAAGTAACAGTATTAAATCCAAAGGGGGCAGATACATGATTGCCAAGCATCCTCCAAGCTTTTGGAGTTAGGGGAGGTGGGGTTCAAAATAAGAACTGGCCAGGAACAGCTGTTGAGTTCAAGGGGTTATAGTGACCAGTCTATCCATAACATCCATGGCTCATGTTTCTTATTCAGAGACTGCTAGCTGTGACTGCCCACTGGATTAGTTTGAAAGGTTAAAGGCAGAGTGAGTATAAAGGATGCAGCAAAGGACCTGTGATGCTATGGGAAATTTTTAAATAACTATTAGAGAGGAATTGGTAGCTATTAAAATACAGAAGCTATGAAGCTATTAGAATACAGAAGTTATGGAACATGCATCTAGAGGAGGTAGTAAAATCACAATTTAAAGACTCATTAGACACCCATTCATTTTTAAGACAGGATTTAAGAAAAATAATGAGATCTATCTTGTGGTAGTGCTGAGATATGAGCTAAATGACCCACGAGAGGTCTCTTCAAACCCGAGAGATTCTGTTTAAACGTTAGAATCCACCTGCTGTAATGGAAATTAAATCCAATAAGCATTCTCCTCGGAAAAACATTGCTTTATATGAGCAATGCTCTATTTGCTCTTCTATTTCTTTCGTTTCATCCCTTCCAAATTAAAAACTGGCTCAAACCTATCTCCAAAGTAATTTTCTTGATATTAACCCCTAAGAACAGGATTCATAGCCTAATATACCAAGAATGGCAAATAGACTTCATTTTGATAGAGGTTTCCTGAACTTTGTGTTGAGAAATATTTTGAAGCTGCATTCAGAGGGCTCTGTCTGATTAGCAATGCCTGCCCTGCAGGAAGAAGGGATTAGAGTGTGCTTACCAGGTGTTTGCTACTCCTGCAATATAACAACCCAAGGAGTATTTATAATTAAAAGCAATAAAAAGATAATCTAATATTTTAATATTCCGAAGCATATATGATCTCACAGGTATCAATGAGATTTGGTGCAGGGTATAATGGACTCCTTCCAAGTACTGTATATGGAAATAAGGGGCTAGTTATTGTTCAAAAGAAAAGATCCAGCAGAAGAGGAAAAGGCATGCACCAAGAGTAAACTTTTTGCAAAACCACTAGCCTAAGGCTGGAACCCTAAGAAAAACATGTAGGTATGATTTAAAGAGAAGAAACAGAACTTGTATTTTTATGGCCATATAGTACACTGCTTGGCCTAATGGAGGACACAGATAAAATTCTCCTAATATTGATCACAAAAGTGATTTTATAGGCATAGAGCTGAACTGTAATTGTCATCCATTTCCAGAGCCATCTTGTTAATCACATAGCCATACTGCCTAAACTCGGCTGGAACCCGCCCCTTGCAATACTTAATAACTTGTATTTGACAGTCCAACCTACTCAGCTGCCTAATGGCCTTCAGGGTCCAGAAGGTAAATCTTGCTGGTAAAATCATTTCGGTTTCCTCAGGAGCTCTTTCAGGGGATTCAACCCAGAATTTCTCAGTCCCGGAGTCAACCCTCATATCCCCGCTCCACCATCTAAAATCGTGGAGACTGTATGTGGTTCTGGTGGCTATGGTCATGTGGAAGGCTCCCAGCCCAGCATGGGCCTTGCATTTTTCCATCCTCCAATCTGCTTTACCTGAGATTAGTCACAAGGGGTGTCTGTGGTAGTTGGGGGTGAGGGGCCAGGGGGAAATGAGGGGATATTGCTTGAAATATTATTGGAACTCAAAGATTTATTAAATGAATAGTTGCATGAATGAATGAATGAATGAATGAATGAATGAATGAATGGAATTTGGGGGACCACCTTAAATAATGGGAGGAAAAGTGCCTTCTAGCCTTGGAAAAAAAGATATAGCAAGTCAGAAAAATAAAACCAGGCCACTGTAGATAAGACTGGTGCTTTCCTATCCTACTATCACCAACCATCCTCCATCTAAGACAGGAAAACTGAGATATCTTTGCACAGGAGAATTCTCTGTCAGTGGGAGAATCCCATGACCAAAAGGTTAACCTTCAAAATAACAGGGGGAAGTTTATGCAGACTTAATTTGGCAGCACTTAATCTTGGAGTTCTCCAACATGTATAGTATGGAATAAGAGGGCAATGCACAACATCATTAAAGTGTACTGCATGTTCTAACTTTGAACCTGGGCTAGGACAAATAGACTTTTTTCTCTTTAACAATATACTGGTATGTTAAGAGAAAACAATTTCTAAATCTCCAGAGCCTTTAACAACTTCATTTGAGGAAACAACTGTGCTTAGTTTTAGTGACTATAGATGAACTTGAAATTGTTTCTGAAGAAGTTGATTCTGTTTTCAATTTAATGTGTTCTGAATTGTTCGTTTTGGATTTTAAGCTATGCTGCTATTGTCACTTTTATTATTATTTTTTTTTATGTTTATTTTTGAGAGCGACAGAGACAAAATGCGAGTGGGTTGGGGCAGAGAGAGAGAGAGGCACAGAATCTGAAGCAGGCTCCAGGCTCTGAGCTGTCAGCACAGAGCCCGATGCAAGGCTTGTACTCACGAGCTGTGAGATCATAACCTGAGCCAAAGTCGGACGCTCAACCGACTGAGCTACCCAGCCACCCCACTATTGTCACTTTTAAAGAGAGGGAGACTTTGGTGGTGTTTGACCATCTAAGTAAATTAGTGCATAAGGCTGTATGTATAGGCTTCATTTAAAAAGCAACTGGGGCACCTGGGTGGCTCAGTCGGTTAAGCATCCAACTTTGGCTCGGGTCATGATCTCACGGTTCATGAGTATGAGCCTGAAGTCAGGCTTTGTGCTGACAGCTCAGAGCCTGGAGCCTGCTTCGGATTCTGTGTCTCCCTGTCTCTCTGCCCCTCCCCCACTTGCTCTGTCTCTCTCTCAAAAATAAATAAACATTAAAAATTTTTAAAAAGCAACTGTGCAGAAGGCATACAGTCTTAAAAATAAGTGGTGTTTATAATCTGGCACCAGAACAAATTTTGCCTTGGCAAATGCCAATTTTGCTTTACAATTACTTGGGCAATGCTTCTGTCTTTTGCCTCCATTTCAGCTATTTATATGCAAAATATTGTTAAAAGTGAAATTAAATATGTACTTAGCCTCTTCTTAGGTTTTGATTATCATTCTAACTGAAATAACTATCTACTTGGTGAAGTTATATGGAAGAAAAGGGCATTCTCAGCTCCACCTTACTCATCATAACGGACTGCTGTCAACTGAAAAAACATACTTCATACCACCAGCCCTGCTCTACAGAGGGAGCATGTTTTGAATCTAATGCTTTAAGTAGGAGAAATATGAAATCATGTCATCTGGTAATGAGAATGAATTTTCATAGAATTCAGAATACCTGGATATTCTGTAAGGCAGGCTATGTAAGTGCCGGAAAATTAAAGCCCTCATGTCCTAATGGATGGGAACTGGATAAGGACACCGGCTCTCAAGCCTCTCAGGTGGGATAACTCTGAGGTGCATGTCTGCGTCATGGTTAGCAAACGACTTCTGCAAAGGGTCAGATGGTAAATATTTTAGACTTTGCAGCCACATGGCCTGTGTTGCAGCTATTCAATTCTGCTGTTGCAGAGTGAAAGCAACCATAAACAATTCAGAGATGAATGATCGCGGCTGTTACAATAAAATTTTATTTATGGATGCTGAAATTTGAATTTCACATAATTTTTATGTGACACGATTTTTATGACTATTAAAAAACATAAAAGCCATTCTTAGCTCACAGGCTCGGTAAAACCAGGCTGCATCTGGCCCACAGGTTGTAGTGTGCCAACTCCTGTTCTGCATTACCTTTTGAAGTTTCCCTCGGGATTCCACAGTGGTATCTTACTACAAAATTCACCCTTTATTGCTTGCCTTATCTTCCTTGTCTTGCTTCCGCTTTCACCTGCCAGTATTCCTGGGAATAACCTCCCAAATAAGCTGCTTGAACTTGGATACTCGTCTTGAGGTTCTGTTTCTGGGAGAAACAAAACTGAACACAACCAGCTTGGCTGATTCATCGCTGAAATGAACGTTCATGGCTTTGGCACCATGAAGACCCCCAGGAAGACTCCTGCCTCGGAGTATATTTAAGAAAAGGCTCTTTTCATTATATTCTCAGACCGACAGTGCAGTGCATTAAAAATGTATAACCTTTGCCATTCCAGTCTTGTGACTTGTACCCGAGATAAAACCAGGAGTGTTAACACCTGCAATGAGCCCAAGGCAGCCATTTCATCTTGGATCCGTGGCTTTCAAACCCTCATGCTGGGCTTATCAGCAGTGAGGACATCAAGGTGCTTCACAGCAGCATGTGTTGGTGAGTCAGAGTCAGCTGAACCATGTAACAGTCCATAGGAATCCAGGGGTCTTGGGTGTGATAATAACCACTGTAGCAATCTCTGGAGCCATGGGGACTTATGAAATGGGTTTCCTCCCCAAAGCTCCTTGGAAACAACCAAAGGACTGAATTATTTCTAGATCAAGAATAGCAGGTGAGTAGATGGGGCATTCATTTTTTTCTTGGTCCCATTTTGCTCATTTTAGGCAGTAATTTCTTTCTTTGCAAATTGAAAAAGCTTTCCTCACCCTGTTCTATGCTATTCCAGATGGCTATACCCTCTCAACCTGGCAGGTGCCTGCCTGTTGGCGTGAGGCTATGAACTTACTAAGTATGACATTTTCAGATCTTCAGACACAAATGAAGCAATGTAGATTCTTTTATTAATGACAGGCTTCTCTAATAAAAGGACAGGACATGGCATGTGCACTATAAAGAAATCATGAAGTTATGTCTGGCTCTAAAGTGCCAGGGACCTGTGCATCGCCTAAAAATTGATTAATAGACACTGATTTCCTCTAGTCCTACTTGGTATGCAACATACAACAAAAATATAATTGTAAACTTAAAAGAAAAAAGCTGACATTCTAGAACTAGCTCTGGGGTGTTTGTGAGTTCTAACAAAACCCTTCAAAAATGTGTTTTAATTGGGTTTCCATTAGTAAGTCTAATCCATTGGGATTCCCTAATGACTGAGGTAAGTCTTAATTCCCTTTCATCATTATTTTCTCTCTTTCAGTTCAAAATAGAAAGGAAGAAGTTCTCTTTATTAAGATGTGAATTTTAAATTGTGCTTCAGTCCAGCAAAGTAAGCTATCACTGGTTCTTTCTGAGCCTAACCCTCTGGAGGGCTTCATTTTAAAATTCAAATACAGGGAGATTATTTATCAGTGTGGTTTTGGCAGTAACATAATTGCCCCTTGAAGAAAACAAATTGGCAGGCTTGCAAAAGAGGAAGTGATTTTTATTTATTTATTTATTTTGTATGGGAATTAGGTTCTGCAAACAAATGCCTCTGACTACTGGGGCTTAAAAAATGCTGTATGGTGTTCCAATGAAAAAGCAACATGAAGCCAATGAATGCCCATGGTCTCATGGTGTGGGAAGTGTAGCCATGGTAATAAAAACCAAAGTGCCAGGGAGTAGCAAACCAATGCCCAGATCCATAAGCCAGCTGAAATTTCTACCCTAGGCTCCGCATTCCTGCTTGAAAAACACCTCCTTCTTGATCAGATACACAAAGGCATATGTCTCTGTGGTATAGCAGGATGCAGCTATGGTAGAGTAGAGAGTCAACTGGCTCAGGTATGGAGTATCCGGGTTATCTTCCTGCTTATAACAGTCTCTGGGTCCATATGCTGCAGGCAGAGGAGGAGGAGAGAAGGGAGCTATTTCTTCACATCAGCCAGCGTTGCAGCTCTGGCAGTTTTTCATCAATTTGCATACCCAGGAACAGCAGGTATATTTCAGAAGCATATGGATCACTGCCCCACCTCCCCAACACACACGTACCTCCACCTAGGTCTCCCTCCAGGCCCACTCTATCATATACCTTCCCATCTGCTTTTGGATGCCGAAAAATTCACAACTAAGGATTTATTCCTTGGATATAAGGCCTTGTTTCTTAGTAATGTGTATATATAATCCTGGGATGAATAACACCTTAACTCCTTAGCTTTTGAATTTAAACCAACCCACCATGTTCACTGAAATTAACTCCTTCAAAACAGTCAGAAAATTAAATTGAATAAGCTCTATTGATCACTTACACTTTACTGAATACGGGTAGGGAAAGGATTAGGCAAAGAAAGATTTAAAAAGGGGGACACTGTGGGACCTCCATAATGATCAGGTCAATGGAAATGAAAACTGCCATTGTTCCATTCAATCCAACCTCTCATTGCCACAAAGAAAGATGATTCTACACAGATGTTTATTCTTTATACTTCCTAAGGTATATTTTTTCTGTGAATGAAATATCTAATAAAGTACATTTTAAAAATAAGATTCAGATGAAATACCCTGTTTGGGAATGTGGAAATGAAATTCATCAGCAAATTCTTCATAATTTAATCTATTTGGCCAGTAGAGATATTGTTACATGGCATGTCTCCAAGTCCCCAAGCTTATTTATATCACTTTGCTATCCTCATAACATCTGTGCTCTTAGGAGAGTAGGAATATATTTAAGCGAATACTTTTCTGTTCAGATGGGAGGAGATGCATAAAAACATGGAATTGTAAGAACTGTCATATCGTGATAGTGTAGGGAATATAAAACGTTCATCAACAGTTGCTTAGAGCATAACTTGGAGGACAAATTTGGTAATTTTATCAAAATGTCTCACTGACAGAATTTAATGTAGTGGTACTTTTTCCAGAAATTTATTGTATAGGACCACCCTAACAGACAAGGGAACCAAGGTATAAGATATATGGGAGATACAAGGATATTCATCATAACATTGCAAATGTGGCAAACGCTGGAAAAATTTTAAATGTTTGTTAGTGGGCTAAAGAAATCATGGTTTATTTGCATAGTAGAATGATACACAACCACTAAAAAGAATTAAGTAAATTTATATGTACTGATATAGAAAGGCACCCAAGATACTTCATGAAGTAAACTGTAATGCATACTATCATACATATATTTTTCACAAGGCAAAATGGACAGGCACCTATTTATGCGGTTACCTCTGAGGAGAAGGATGTTGCCAGGGGAAATTTTTACTTATCACTTCCTAGTTCTGAACGGTTTGAATTTTCTTTTTGGAAGTGACAATTCATTACATGTATAAAATAATAATATCAAAACAAAGACAAATTAAAAAGGGAAAATGATGAAAGTGAATTGTCCTCTTGGGAACATTCCTAGATACCATTTGGGCCTACATTCTTTCTTTGATGGTGGCCATACTAGATTAGAAAGAGGTCAGAATTGCCTTCCCTAGTGTGCCCTTAACAGGTTATAGATCTGCCACCACAAAGTAACACCTCTCCTATTAGAATCAGTATAAATTGCTCATAGTGCTTCTTGGGGGTAACAAGTTTCATAAATTCATTGCCCCTACCTCACACCCCTATCAGGGGTGCTGAGGGGAGAGGCCTCTAAATTTAGTTCTTTCCATCTTCAAGAGCTGCTGTAAGGTTTGACAAATAAGTTGGTGTTCATCCCTCCATGTTTCTCACTCTATCTCTTATGCAACCTTGCAGAAGAATAAGAAATCTTTTAATCTGCCTTCAATAGGGGGACTCCCTATTTTCCCAGTCATCTTAGCTCCCCTTCTCTGGGCACTTTTCAGCTCCACCATGAATTTTTTGGAGAGGTTTCAGAATCAGAATTGCAAATGGTTTTCTCAGCATGGTTGTGCAGGGATCTCATACGGTGTTACCTGTTTTGTTTCCTCTGCCTTCTTTCCTGATCATCCCACTGCCTGGCCAGCCTTTTGGAACAAGCTCTCCCCACTCCATTTAGCCATTCTTTTCCCTCTGCAAGATACCAAACCTCCAAGATGAAAATGGAAAAAGTTCAGATGTTTCTAAATAATGGAATTCCAGAATAGAATTCAACAGGTCATTAGATATAATCTTGTCCAAACCTCCCATTTTATAAGTGGGGGAAACTGAGGCCCAGAGAGGATAAGCAAGGACTCCAAATCAAATCTCCCAACTTCCATGCCAGCCCTCTCTCCATTTCAGCTGTGTGCAGGAGAGATATTGGAAATATTTAATAGCTGTATATAACTCAGGCACCAGGCTGAAGACCCACCCGAGTGCTGAGGTAGGGTCCTGAAGGCACCCTGCTGTGGTGGACAATAGCTCTTTATTTGCCTGATCAAGGAATGGTTTGTGGGTCTCTAGGGGATGGACAGAGGTTACTGGACTGGTGGATAGGGGGCTTGTGGAGCACACAGCAGCATCTCTTCACCAACCAATAAAGAATTATTTCAGTATAGTGACTGGGACAGTCATCCAAGTGTGTCGCAGTTGTGGGGCATTTGTGTCTATATGGTTCTTTGGTCTAATTTAGATAAAACTTAGGTATGTATTTGTCTTCGTTGCAGTGCTCTGATGTGTAAAGACTCAGTCTCTGCAAAGCGATACGCTGTAAATCTTTCAAAATATAGGCATCAAGAAAATAACTTCCAGGTACTCTGAACAATACACATAATTAACCAAAATCTAAGGGTCTCACACATCCAGCAGCATTAGAGCACTGCAGCCTTTCAGTGTCACTCAAAGATGAAATATTTAAATTGCAAAACAGACACATCCGCACAGAAATGTGAGTGCTCTAAAAATGTATGAGCTGATGCTTATCTGTCTTCAAGGAAAAATGAGTCACAGCAATGTTTCCCTCTGTGCAACTGATTTTAAATTGTGATTTATGCGGTTTAAGAGCAGCTAAGTAGCCCTTGTCAGTAAGACTATCACAAGATTGTTTGATGGAGACCACTTTGTACAAATTACCTAATCAATTCAATTCCCTATCCTCAGAGCAGAAGAATAGGGAATACCCAACCCCAGGAACGGGTGGGGGTGTGTGCATGCAGATGCTCTTTGTTCTCTCACTCAGCGTTCCTCTCTGCAGCTCCTCGGGAGGCACTACACAAGACACGGTGTACATGAAAGCTAAACAATAGGATGTGCAGGAATGTTCCCCCTAAGAAGCCCACCGAAGACCCCCCACCCCTAACGTCTCTCCCATAGCTTGAAATCCTGACATTCCATTTGTCTCTGGCAGTGCCCAAATAAACAAAATGATTCCCGATAAGCCAGAGATACTTACATCTCTTGTAAGTTTCTCCCCTGTGGGAAAATGGGACCTAGGTTCTTCCCCAAATTTATTTTCTCATCTATACATTTAACGGGTTTCAAAAATATCAAAAGTTAAATCACACTTAGTCATACTTTTAAAGAAATAGTCTGTATTAAAAATAAAAAGACTAGATGAATAGAGGTATGGAAGAGGCTTGACATAATATCTGTTGGATGTTGAATGAAAAATTAATCAATATGTTTGTCAATTATACCTCAATATACAATTTACAAATTAACTCCCAGGAACTTGCATATTTGAACTAGGGATTTCTGATACCAAATTTTGCATCCTATAGGATACAGAAAAACAAAACCATACTACATGCACACACACATACACACACACGAGCACATGCACGAAAGGGATTTGTTACAGGGATGCAACCTCACATAATTGTGGAAGCTAGTTAATCAGTCTCTGTAAGATGGTTGTGTTTGCTTCTGATGCTGAAGCTTAAAGTGCACAGAGTGGGCAGTGGGTGAAGGGAAGATGGATATGCAGTGACAGAAAGCAAGAATGAGCTGGAACCCACAAGCACGAGCTGAAGACCTCAAGGAGGGGCTGAAAAACCGTCAGTTTGTGCCTCTAACCTTAATGTAATGGCTTCCCTGTAGAAGCTAGGGACCCTTCATCACCGAACTAAGCTCACACAGCTAGCCCAGGGATAGAAGCAGCTGAGGGAAGAATTAGAGGAGGGTGGAGCAGCAGAAAGCCCAGCTGCTGTGTCACTGCAGTAACAGATCAGTGATGATGTGTGTGAGCTACAGAGTAGCTGCTGTTATCTTCTTCCCTCAAAATCTCATAACAATCTCTCTTTTGGCCCACCATAACCAGGAACGTATAAGAAAGGGGTTTCTGAAATATGTCATTCAGCCTAGCAAAGTTGACGCATTGCAAAGGCCCCATACTAGTCACTGTACTCGGGGAGAGGACAGAAGTGTTAACAGATTTCTGAGTATCTAATAAATAGAAATGAAGGTATTTTTCCAGCAGGGCAGAGAAGAGGGCAAGGGCACTGCAAGGAGAGGAAAGAAGGTATATATTTGGTTAGTCACCCTCCCTCCTTCCATTCGTTAAAAATGTGTACTGTGATGTTGGAACTCCTATATCAAGAGATGTGGTCTACGTTCCCTCCCCTTAAATCTGGGAAGGACTGTGACTATGGCAAAAATGATGCTGCATGGCTTCCGAAGCTAGTTCAGAAAGGGTACTGAATTTCCACTAAGCTCTCCATCTCTCTGGAGGTTCTTATCATCAACTCAATCCCCATGTTATGAGAATGCCCAACCCACACGAAGACATCATGTGTAGATGTTCTAGTTGACATCTCCAGCTCTGATCTCAATACCAACCAACCAGCATCAATCTTTATATATATGAGCCTTCAAATAATTTGTGCCCCCAGTCTTTAAGTACTGCCCCCCAAATTGATGTCAAAATGAGGAAGATGAGCCATCCCCACTGACTCTCGCTCAAACTACAGATTTGTGAGCAAAATAAATGCTGTCATTATTTCAAGCCACCACGTTTTGGGGTAATTTGTTACACAGCCATAGTAACTGAAACAGGTTCTTTCCTGATAGGGTATATAATGACTAATACATAGTTATATGGAATCATACACAATTACCTAAATCATTTTTCTATAGTATTAAACCCACTGACTTGAAGCTAAATTTTTAATTAACACTTTTGTATAAATAATGGTATGTTTTCAACCTTTTATGTTGAAGTAATTGTATATTTGCATGAAATTATAAGAAATAATACACACAGATTGGATATACTCTTCATCTAGTTTCCCCTAATGGTGGTAGCATCTTACCTAATTAGGGTACGATATCACAACCAGGAAATTCACATTGATACAATTTACCAATTTTATTCTGGTTTCACCAGTTTTATACACAGTCGTGTGTGTGTGTGTGTGTGTGTGTGTGTGTGTGTGTGTTTAGTTCTAGGCAATTTTATCACATGTAGTTTCATATGATGACCATCACAGACAAGATCCAGAAAAATTCCATCACAAGGATCTCGTAAGAACCCTTTATAGCTACAGCCACCTCCCTCCCACCATTACCAATACTCCTAATCCCTGGCAACCACTAATCTATTCTCCATATCCATGACTTTTTCATTTCAAGAATGTTATATAAATGAAATCATACAGTATGTAAACTTTTGAGACTACCTTTTTTTTTTTTTTTTTTTACTCAGCATAATTCCCTGGAAATCCATCCAAGTTGTTGTGCATATCAGTATCTCATTCCTTTTTATAGCTGAGCAGTATTTCATGATATGGATGATGTCCCAGAGCTGTTTAAGCATGTACTCAATAAGGAACAATTGGGTTGTTTTCTGCTTAGAGATATTATGAATAAAGCTCTGTGAATATTCGTGTACAGCTTTTGTGTGAAAACGAATTTTCATTTCTCTCACACAAGAGTGAAATTGGTGGGTTGTATGGTAAGCACAATGTTTAGTTTTGTAAGAAACTGTCACACTTTTTTCCAAAGTAGCTGTACCATACATTCCCATCAGCAATGTATAAGTGATCCAGTTTCCTCTGTATCCTCACTAGCATTTGGTGATATCACTGTTTTGAACTTCAGCCATTCTGATGGGTGTAGAGTGATACAGTGATATATTTTGTAATATGATTAGACCAGATGCGCATAAACTCTGTGTGTATCTAACTCTTCTTGCTTACACCAGGGGTATTATATTCTTCAGGGTCTCTAGGCCTAGTGCCTGCTAAGAAACTGCTCACTCTTGTCAAATGTTGGGAGGCCCTCTTTTTTTTTTTTTTTTTTTACTATCACCTCTTTCCCCTTGACCATCCTCTTTGAAATAGAGAAGTGAATGAGTTACTTGGGGTGTATAACTAATGGCTGGCTTTACTTTCTTAGAAGTACAATCATTCCTAATATACATGCAGAGGCAAAATACATTGCTTTGTTCCAAAAAAATATTTAAATAAATCTTCTACAACAATATCCCTTAATGAGGAATGAGGAATTCAAGACAAAGAAAGATAAGGACAGAGAAAAGATGAAATCTGGAATAAAATTAAATATATAAAATGCATAAAGTCTTTTTCCATTGAGTCACAAATTTGTGCATTTGTAGAGTTAAGAGGGTGATGTGGTGAGTTATTTAGTTCATAACAGTCATTAAGAGATACTAAACCAGGGGCGCCTGGGTGGCGCAGTCGGTTAAGCGTCCGACTTCAGCCAGGTCACGATCTCGCGGTCTGTGAGTTCGAGCCCCGCGTCAGGCTTTGGGCTGATGGCTCAGAGCCTGGAGCCTGTTTCTGATTCTGTGTCTCCCTCTCTCTCTGCCCCTCCCCCGTTCATGCTCTGTCTCTCTCTGTCCCCAAAATAAATAAACGTTGAAAAAAAAAATTAAAGAGATACTAAACCAGTTGTGAGCGAAGCAGATTGGGAATAAGCCAATACGGAGTGGGGCAATGGAGCTGTGCTAAAGTGAAAAGTGCATGTCCAGTCTAAGAGGGCGGCCACTTCTCAGCGTTAGCTGATATTGCCATGAGGAAAGAGTAGACCCAATGTTTCCAGATTTTCCAATTTTTTAAGAGCCTACAAGGTCAGATGTGTAGGGAGTTGTCTCCTGATTTTTAATGTACTAACAACTCTATCGGTTAAAATACTAGCTGAACAAAATGCTTTTGTGATCCAGAGTTGGCCTACCACTGCCAACTGAAAACCTCTGGCCTGGAAAAGTAGACAGGGACATCTTATGCAAGGCAATCCTTACAAATATGACCTCTCTCAACTTAGCTTTGGGTAAATATTGAACATCACTGGGCTGGTGGTTATGCTGACATGTGTACAAAATACAGACTGTCTGTGTTGGTCAAGTGTGGTGTCACACGCTTTCATAGTTAGTCAACAATAATAAAAAAGTAACCAAAGACTTGAACAGGCACTTCACAAAAGATATCTGAATTGCCAATAAGCATAGCAAAAGGTGTTCAACATCATTAATCATTAGGGAAATACAAATTAAAATGACAATGAGATAAAACTATATACCCACCAGAATAAAAAAATATCAAAAACACTGGGTGTGGGTAAAGATGTAGAGCAACTGGAACTCTCCAACATTGCTGACAGGAATGCAGAATTTTACATCCTTGTTGTTTCTATTAAAATGTATTATATTGCTTCTTCGTGACCAGCAATTCCATTTCTAAGTATATATTAGCCAAGAGAAAGGAATGCATAAATTCATAGAAAGACTTCTATAAGAATGTTGAAAGTAGCTTTATTCAGGCTATCTATTCACTGAAAATATTCCAACAACAGTCCATCAATAGGCAAATGGATAAAAAACTCCATGGCATATTCATACAATTAATGAGCAATAAAAGGAACTCATTAAGATGCATCCAACAACATAGACTAATCTAAAAAAAACCACAGTAGGTTGAGTGAAAGGAGCCTTACACAAAAGGCTGCATATATGAGTCCATTTATATGGCATTGGAGAGCAAGAAAACTTATGGTAATTTAAAAACTGGTTGTCTCCATGGGTGGAGGAATTGACTACAAAGGAAAGTAAAGGATGGTTCTGGGAGATGTAAGTGTTCTGCATCATTTTTTTTTTCAACGTTTATTTATTTTTGGGACAGAGAGAGACAGAGCATGAACGGGGGAGGGGCAGAGAGAGAGGGAGACACAGAATCGGAAACAGGCTCCAGGCTCTGAGCCATCAGCCCAGAGCCTGATGCAGGGCTCGAACTCACGGACCGCGAGATCGCGACCTGGCTGAAGTCGGACGCTTAACCGACTGCGCCACCCAGGCGCCCCATAAGTGTTCTGCATCTTGAGCTGGGTGACAGTTACATGATACATACATTTGTTAAAGTTCTCCAAACTGTATATATAAGATGCTTGAATCTTGATGTATGTAAATTATACCTCAGTAGTGTACTAAAATAAGAGCTCAGTTCTGATAGAAAAGCTGTAGAAGTGCACTTCCAGCCTGGTCCAACTAACCCATGCAGCTTCATACAGGGAAAAAATGTCAGCCTCCATATTGGCATGTTATACTTGGGTGCCTCTGCTGGGCCAATTCCACACAGAGGTGGTAAAGCACACATACAGAATGACTGAAAGGGAAAATCTTTCTTTCCCAAGACAATACCCATCATACAGAGAGACAGCACATGCTAGCGGTTAAGAAAATGGCTTTGAAGTCAAATAGCATAGATTCAAATCCTGGATCCCCCAAATATTAGCTGGGTGACCTGGAACAAATTAGTTCACTGTTCTGAGCCTCTTATTTCACATCTATAAAATGGGCACAATAATGCCTTCTTCAAAGTGTTGCCATGGGGGTTTTTGTAAAGTGCTTACCTAGCACAATGACACACATAGCCAAGTATTCAAAAAATGGTAGCATTTTACTTGATAGTCTTAGGAGAACCAAATACCTGAACATTTAATCTTCAAGGCTTGTCTACTGCCTTCTTCCTAAAGATCTTTTCACCATCCTAAGACTCCTAGGAAGAGTAACACACCAAGCTCTTAACAGTGCAAGTTACCTTTGGTAAGAAATGGCTTCCTCAGATTCAAGAAGGGTGGGTAGGTTGTAAAGTAATTTACTTGGAGGTAGATGTAGGAAAAGCCCTGCTAAAGGAGAATGTGTCATTTAGGATTCCCTGTTTACAAGTAACTGAAACAAACTCTGATTAAATTGAAGGCAAAAGATTAGAAAGGCATGCTGGGGAGCCTGCAGAAATCAAGGTCACTCTCTAGGCCTAGGGCACAGAATCAAAAATCACCAACTCAATGCAAGAAATGACTAATCAATGCAGGACCTCTGTTTCTGGGCATCAATTGCTCAAGATTCAAAGTCTTAGGAGAGACATCATATTAGCCAAGTTCAGGTCAAATTCTCCATGCTGGCTCTTAAAGTGGCCAAGGCAAGGGACAACTGAATGCCTTTGACTTCCAAAGGGGGAGGCAAGAATCTGGCATTATGTCACACCTCTTGGTGTGACCACCCTAATGAGAGACAAATATTCCCCAAAATAAAACTGGACAACTCTTGGAAAATAGCAGCTGATACCGGGCAGCTGAAAACAATAAATATCTACCAGAAAGAACACAGGGCAGAGCAGTGGAGGGCAGAGAAGGCCCTTTTCCCCCTTCTCAGCTGCTTCTTAATTAGCTGTATTTGGAACTTAATGACCTTTTCAGTGATTCCATTATTAAATTCATCTCAACAACAGCTCTGATCGGCACAGAGGGACCATCCATTTATCTCCTCATTAGTGACCTGTTCTGTATCTCATTGTATTTCTTAAAAGTCTAAGTGCTTTCTGTGAAGGTCAGCAAAAAGCCTAGAACAAATACTGAAGAGTGTCATTTTGTGGTACATATTTTCATACATATAAAAGTTAAAAGATTAGGGTGACTTTTTGCACAAATCAGAGGAAAGCAACTGTACTAGCAAGATATACACAGTAATCATCAGAAGATGGAAATATGGAGAAACTGACTTTTCAGTTCATGTCAATGTTACCAGAATAAACATTTCATTTTCACAGAAATATTACTTTGGCATTGCCCATTCTGGCCTGCTAGCGAAGGAGCCCAAAATATAAATTTGATAATTGTAGTATAACTAAAGCTTATTTTATTTTTTTTAATTTTTTAATGCTTATTTTTGAGAGAGAGAGAGAGAGAGACAGAGTGTGAGTGGGGGAAGGGCAGAGAGAGAGAAAGGGAGACACAGAATCAGAAGCAGGCTCCAGGCTCTGAGCTGTCAGCACAGAGCCTGATGCGGGGCTTGAACTCAAGAACCTTGAGATCATGACCTGAGCTGAAGTCAGATGCTTAACTGACTGAGCCACCCAGGCGCCCCTAAAGCTTATTTTAATTTAAAAAATTTCCCCAGTCTTTCCTATATGCATTTTCCACAGCTTGAAAGAAACCATGTACTGCCATGCTAAAATATTTATTTTATGTTCAATAACTTTATCACCAAAGTTTTTAAAATTTAGTTAATGTGTGTTTTATTAAGTATTTGTAAATGTTGACAATGGCCTTTTTAATTTTGACTGTTATAATGGCATAGCTTGCTGACTCAGCTTGGAATCATTTGACCCTGTCAACCAGTTCCAAATATACTTCAGCTCCTTAGGCATCTTTACTTAGTAAAATCCTTGTTTTTACTATGACACCAAACTGAACAAAATAGTATTTTCATATTGTACCACAAAACAACTCTGTATTCAGTGTTGAACTTTTTAACTAAATTTTCAATTTAATTAGTAATAATCCCATTTTTTCCCTTTGACAGAGTGAACTTCTAAAAACTTTACTTTGATTCCCTGAATTGAGTGAAATAAAATTGAACCATCATTGATATGAGCAGATTTTCCATTTTAAGCTTCCAATATCACTGATATAAAACTGGCCTCACTTAATTCTTTTAGCATTTCTTCTACTAACGGAGCTAACACAATAACATGTATCATTTCATTTTTAATATGTGTAAATGAAAACTTAGAATGAAATGAATGACATTAATTTAGTAAAATGAATATTTGATCTAAATGAAAAGTGATGTCTTACAGAGTGATATATAAATACATCTTCTGAAGATGCACATGTTAAACAGATGTCCTCAGGCCCAGGCTTCTTAAATAAAGTATTAAGTCTCAAAATAGATATTTATGTATCCCACAGATTCATATCCCTGGATTTTATACAGTCCATTATATTATATTGGCTCCCAAGGTGAATGGTAAATGTCTTCAAAAATTTTGTGCAAATTATATACCCATGATCAACTTTCTTGACAAATGGAAATTCAGTAGTTCATTGTCATTAATAATCATGAATTTCATTTTTTAAGCCTATTGGAACTAAAAGGGTTCATTGCAAAATAAAAAGATTACTAAACAGTATAAAATAGTTGTTTATTAGCATCATACAATAAATGACAAAATTACTATATGAGAGTCAAGCTAATCTCTCTATTGGGTTTGGCAAACTACTACCTATAAGCCAAATCCAGCTCATGACCTATTTGTAGAAATAAAGTTTTATTGGTGCACAGACTCGTTGATTAATGAGTGTTGTCTATGGTTGAAACAGGCACCACATGACCCACAAAGCCTAAAATATTTACTATCTGGCCCTTTAAAGAAAATATTTGCCAACCTTTGCTCTATATGTAACACAGCAAGGCTGGTCAGCTTCTATTTCCTGTACATATTTTATACGCACCTAACCCAGGGTTTCTCCACCTTGGGACTATTTATATTTGGGGCTGGATACTTGTTTGTTGGGAAAGAGGGGGCCATTCTTTGCACTGTGGGAGGTTTAGCAAAATCCTTGATCTCTACTCTCTAGATGCCTCCCATTTGCAACAACCAAAAATGTCTACAAGACATTGTCAAATATCCTCTGGTGGGCAAAATCACCCGCAATTGAGAATCACTGACCTAAACTATAAGTTCTCTCTGATCCCACCAATTAGGACCTGACAGTTTCGTGCATCTTGCAGGCTGTGGCTTAATACATAACAACAGACTGGTACTTCATGTGGCCAGCCAGGGCAAAGCAGTGTCAAATACTTTCCCCACTACTTTCCAAGGCCAGTGGGCGTTAGTTGTTTCTCTTCACTGATGAAGCACACTTCATCAAATCATTAAGTGCCCTGCATTCTGTCTTTGGAAAGAGCACATTAGTTACTTTGTGTCTAGAAAAGGTCAGGAAATGAGCACTGGGTTACTGCTAACCGTTTTCAGTTCCAAGTATGTGTTACACTGAGCACTTGGTTCACTGCCTATATATCTCACCCACTACTAGAGAAGGTTATGGCACAAGCACTAGGTATAAAGTTTCAAACTGTGAACTGAGTGAAAGAATAGGCAATGCATAACAAATCCACTACAAAATTCCTATTTTCTTATCTTTGGATTCCTTCACTTGTATTGCACCAAGAAACTTTTAGCATCTTGACTTCATTTACCCTGGCCCCCTTACTGAGTTCAACTGAACAAACCATTGGAATCACTTCTGGCATCTTAAGCTAGCACAGTGAAATCAGAATCTCCTTATAAGAGCTTCCTAAATAATGAATTTAGACTGATCTAGTGTTTTGTTCTGCCTTCCTTCCTATGGCATTCACTGAATCTATTGTGATAACACAACATACATTAGTAAACTCACAATTTGCCAACTGGAGCTAGCTTTGGTGTGACAAAACTCAGAAGCAGTTATCTAAGAAGTCAAAAGAAATTTTCTATCCTTTTAAAGGCAATTTTCTCGGGGCGCCTGGGTGGCTCAGTCAGTTAAGTGTCCAACTTTGGCTCAGGTCATGATTTCGCCGTCTGAGGGTTTGAGCCCCGCGTTGGGCTCTGTGCTGACAGCTCAGAGCCTGGAGTCTGCTTCAGATTCTGTGTCTCCCTTTCTCTCTGCCCCTCCCCCGCTCGTGCTTTGCCCCCCCCCCCCAACTTAAATAAACATTAAAATTTTAAACAAACAAACAAACAAACATTTTTAAAAAATTAAAGGCAATGCTCTCAGCAAGGTTGTTACAGAGTCTTCAAGGAATGAACAGCTTCATCAACCAGGAGAGGAAGGAAGGCTCTGTGGGGTTTGGAGTACTTAGTTATCTGCATTCTACATGTCTCCATTCCAATTCTGGGGATCCTACTCTCTCCAAACACAAATATAACTTTTATGTAAAATATCTAGTAAACCAATGTTTTTTATACAGCAGCCTAAGAATAAAAATTTGAGTTTTGTTTGAGCTGTCTCAGCCTAGAGGCAGCATGCAATGAGATTCTTTGAATAAAATCATCAAAATGCCACAAATTTCTGCTTTTGCCTTGCTCTTTTCTTTCTTTATATTGGCAAGCTCAGCTAGAAGAGACTGACACTATAAAGTTTGAATTCCTTAGGCCTTTCATATCATTCTAGTCCAACTGCCCCTATCGCCCTTAGAACCTTATCCCAAATGAGCATGTTATTCCTAGTGAGCAAAGATAATAATTTAATTGGCTTTTGTTGTTGTTGTTCTTGATCAATGCATGTCTTGGACTAACCCAGTGCCAGTGGTTTTCAGAGATATCAATGACAATTAAAAGAGATAATTAACCTGACATTTCCTTTTTTCTCCTGAGGATCTGTTACCTGCAGCCACTTCCTATATGACTTTCTTGATCAAGTTGACTATTAAGCAGAAAAGTCACTCATTAACGCTTCGAGAAATTGCTCGGAGGGCTAGAAGCTAAACTTCCCGGAACAGAACTCAAAACCATACCGCAAGACAGACTTGAAAAACTACTGCCACCAATCACTAGAGGAAGTCCTCATGGCTGCTATCCTGAAGCCAGATCTAAGGCAGGCACTCAAGTTGCCAGCCACCAAGAAACTACCATCATTGCCACTACTATTCGTTAGACACCGCTCCAGATGAAATGGAAGCATCACAGACTGCTCACTTATAAACCGACGTTCACATCAGATTGACAGGGTCTAGGTCACACTCCTGTATACTAGATGCAAGTGGGGCTGTGAATTTGAGGTTTTACCCCTATGTTGGAGGACCTGGACTCAGGTATGGGGATTTCCTTTTTCTGTTTATTTACTGGTGTGTAATATACCATCCAAAAATTTAGTGGCTCAAAGCAACAACATTTATTTTGCTCACAAATCTGCAATTTGGGCAAGGTTTACAGGGGGCAGTTAGTCTGTTTGGCTCAGTGTAACTGGGGGCTAGAATCGCCAGCAGCTCATTCATTTACATGTCCAGTGACATGTAAAGCCAGTGACATGAAAGCCAGGCTGGCTTTCAGGCTGTGAATTTACCTGAGGCCATTGACCACATACCTAACATAAGGTCCTCTCCACTAAGAACCAAACTACTTACTCCTACACAGCTTACTTTCTAAACTAAACTGACTTCACTATTCCATTATATTTGTTAACATGACTTTAATATTCTAGTAGGCTGTTGTCCAAGAAGATAAATTTGCAAATAAAATTATTGTTCTTTATAGGAACTTTCTGAAAGACCTATCACTCTTCAATAGAAGAGTTTATATACGCCTCCAGCCTCAAAATGTTCACCTTGTTGTGACCACCAATCCTATGATTCTTACCCAAACCTAGTCAAGCCCCTATAGTGAAAGACCCACTTTAGACCAACTCTCATAATATATCACTAAATATACTGTCTTCCCTGTCTGAGACTCTCAGATTCCATTAGGTAGTGTTTTAAGCAACATGCTCAGCTTTGTCTCATCAATGTGTTGTTCTGGTGGTATTTGGGAAGCCAGAATTTGACACTATGGGGCCTGGGCTTCTTAACAACATAATGATTAGGTTTCAAAGGTGAGCATCGCAAAAGAGAGAGCTATGTAGAAGTGGCATGGCTTTTAATAATCCAAGGTCAGAAGCATCATTTCATTATTATTTTTTTTTTTTTTTACAGAGAGAGTGTGTATGCATGCAAGCAGAGAAGAGGGGCAGAGGGAGAGAAAGAATCTTAAGCAGACTCCACGCTAAGTGTGGAGCCCAATGTGGGGCTCCATCCCATGACCCTGAGATCATGACCTGAGCCAAAATCAAGAGTTAAGATGCTCAACTAACTGAGCCACCCAGATGCCCCCATTTCTGCCACATTCTAGTCAATGAGGTAATCACAAATCCTCACCTATGTTCAAATAAAAGGGGATTAGTCTTTCCCTTTTGATGGGAGGGATTACAAATTTTCAGATAGGTTTTAAACCATCACATTCCCCAACTATTCAAAGACTATCCAAAAGCTAATGGTCAGCTATGAATATGAGAACTATGATGGATACCCTCTACAAAAGGTGTCCACCAAAATATTGACAATGTTTAGGTTAGGGAATAGAATTACAGAAGGATGTTTCCTGCATATATTTTCTGAACATTCATCAAGGAACACATATTCCTTAATTTCAAACTAAGATATACAAACATATCCTCAAATCTAAGTTTGATACTTAAAAAAATGCAGGATAAAAAATCAGAAAGAATACCTGTCACCTAAAGTTTAAAAACATTTTAATGGCTTTATTGAGATATGACTTTATATCATAAAATTCACTTGTTTTAAGTATACAATTAAGTGCTTTTTAGTAAATTTATAGTTTGTAACCACCACCAAATTCCAATTTTAAGATATTCCCATCACCCCAAGAAGACCCCTCCTTTTAGTTAATCCCACTTTTAGTCAATCTCCATCCTCCCTACTCCCAGCCCCAGGCAACCACTACACAATTTGTCTCTCTATGGATTTGCCAATTCTTGTACAATATGTAGTCTTTATGTTTGGCTACTTTCCCTTCACAAAGAGTTTTTGAGGTTCATCAATGTTATAGAATGTATCAGTCCTTTGTTCTTTTTTATTGCTGTATAAAATTCCATTGTACGGATATGCCACAATTTGTTCATTTGTTGTGCAGAAGGGCATTTGGATTGTTTCTGGTTTTTAACTATTATAAATAATGTTGCTACTAACATTCACATATGTCTTTGTGTGAACATCGGTTTCATTTTTCTTGGGTAGATACCCAGGAGGATTGCTGGATCATATGGAAAATGTGTGTTTCCCCTTTTAAGATACTGCCAAACTTTTTCCAAAGTTGCTGTACCATTTAATATACCCATCTGTATTAAGTTCTCATTTCTCCATATCTTCCCCAACACTTTTTCATGTCTGTTGCTGATTGTAGCCATTCTTGTGGATGTAGGGTAGTGTCTCATTTTGCTTCTTATTTGCATTTCCCTAATGACTAATGATATTGAGCATCTTTTCATGTGCTTATTATCCAGTTATATGTCTTTTTTGATGAAGTATCTATTCAAGTACTTTCCTCATTTTTAATCATGTGTCTTGTTATTGAGTTGTAAGAGTTCTTTATATATTCTAGATATAAGACTTTAATCAGATATATAATTTGCAAATATTTTTTTCTAGTATGTAACCTTTCTCCCAGTCAGGAACCTAGATTTTATGCTTTCGGTAGTATAATTATCACCAATTATTTGATTTTGTGCATGGAATGCACCACATTTGAACCAAATTAAGTTAATGAGAAGGTGTGCTCTGGAAGAGCTCTGTTTCTAAGGTTTGAAATTGAAAAGGCAATTGCAGTTGCCTCTTTTATCTAGAGATTGAGAATCAAAGCATAAGAGCATATTTTCCAAAATGATAAACTAAGGGGTCTTTTGAAATAAGCATTTGAATAAGCATTATTCAACGATAGTAGTCCTAGATTTTAATGTCACAATTGAAATGTAAATCATTTTAACATTTTATCTGCATCTGGCATCAATGTAAAATAAAGCAGGTGGCTCAATTCAGCAAACATTTAGTGAGCATCTGTTAAATGAGGCCCTGTGCTAGGTGTGGCAAGGAATTTAGGGATGAGAATAATTGCTTAACTGTGGTTTACTAAATGAGGTAACCTCTCACCTAAGTGGTGAGAGTGCGGGACAATTTTATGAGTTGCAACTGATACATTCAATTCTGTATTCTACCAGTGAAGAGTAAAATTGTATAAGAGGATATAAGAATGAAAGTCTTTCTGCCTCAGTTTTGGCTGAATCCCCAAAGGACCAGAAAAGCCAGTAAATTCCAAATACGTTCATGTGCCCAAGGACTTGTGAAGAGAATGGAATAAAAGTAATGTTTTTCAATCCTTAGCACATCATCTATCTTGAAGACACATAATTGGCTTCAAGGGGGCTGCTCAGCCTCACATGTGCCTCTGGGTTTGGGAGACTGATGTCTGACACTCTGAGAGACAAGTCCAAATGTTGTGAAACATTCTTTTCAATTATTAGTACATTTCCTTATACAGAGGGGAGAACTGAACATGTGCATTTTACTGTTTTACCTCCAGCTTCGACAAAGTGGGTATTTTGTTGCATTGCTTGTTTATCCTACCAGTGTTTGAACATAAATATTCATATTTCCTCCTTATTTTACACAAAAGTTAGCATATGCACTATACTGCATCTTGCCAATTGTACTTAATATATTTTACAATTTGTAACATATCAGCACATAAAATCAGCCTCAATCTTTTCATATATGCATAGCATTTTTATTGTGTGGATGTATCATAATTTCTTAAACCAATCCTAACTTGATGGACATTGGATGGCTTCCAAGCTTTTAAGTAGTACCAAAATTTAAAAAAAGCAACAATGAACAACCTTGCATATACATCTTCTTATATATGTGGTAGATGAATGTTCATTTTGATGCCTGTAAAAGGTTTCCCGGTCTCCCCACCTGCCTAGAGACCGTATATTACCTATATAATCTATTCAGCTATGAAGCAAACACTTGACAGAGTAAGTGACATGTACATGCACATATGTACATGTCCAGAAGTATAATTCCTGGGTCCCAAACTGCCTGTGTAATCTTGATGAATATCGCCAAATTGCCTTTCTTAAGAGATACGTACTATTTTCCACCAGATATGTATATGGGTGCTTGTTTCTTTGCATAGTTTTCAGTGACCTCAATTGTTTACTAAAACACACACACACACACACACACACACACACACACAAAACAAGAACTAGTTTTATAGTCCCTCAGCCAGAATCAGCTTTATTTTTTTTTCCCCTCTGTGTAGGCAAGTTCATTCTTCTTCTAGTTTGCACTCAGGCTGACCCAAGTGCAAATTGGTTCTTTCTAAATACAGGCCTCAAGTTATTACATTTCTAAGTGTCTTTTCTTCTGGTTTCTGATATAATTTGTGTCACGTGATACATTTCCTTTTAACTATTTCTTAAAAATTTGAAATATTTGACCCATCAGGACAGAGTGGTAGTAGTTCTAAATGAAGAGATAAGCTCATGTTAATACATACTATAAAATCATTCCACTTCCTTATTCAAAGAAGAATGGCCCCTCGAGGCTGAATATTATCAAATTCTACCTTATTTTTAGACATATTACCAGTTTGTGAGATACAAAAAGCTAAAAACCCTCACACATTTAATCCCAGCCACCATTGATTATATATATCAGCTATTTTGATAAACTATATGCTAGAAAGTATTAGTCTCTTTTTACCCAAGATGAAGAGAATGAAAATGCACTATTTGCTTAAGGTCAAAAAGCCAATGGATGGCACAGGAAGTAGAATGGTGGTTGCCAGGGGCTCCAGAGAGAGGGGAATGGGGAGTTACAGTTTAATGGGAATAGAGTTAGTCTTGCAAGATGAAAGAGTTCTGGAGATGGATGGTGGTGATGGCGGCTCCAGATGCAGTGAACTATAAATATACTTAAAAATGGTTATGGTGGTAAATTTTATGTTATGTGTATTTTATTACAATAAAAAAATCGGGGGTGGGGGAAGCCAATGAATAGTGAAGCTGAATTCGATTTCATTTCTATCCGATCTCTTCTTTCTACTCATAGCAATGATTATCCTCATGTTACAGATCAGGGGACTAAGGCCCAGAAGGACTGAATCGACTTAAGTCCCATAACTCTCAAGTGTCAGAGTTGGAATTCAATCCAACAGAAATGATTTTACAACCAGAGGCTAAGCATAGGAAGTCAAAATAAAATCAAGGGCTCATCTAACCACTTGGGGTCGGGTAATCTTGAGTTAATCACTTCACCTGTCTGGGCAGCAGTTCACTCAATTGTAAAATTAAAGGACTGATATAGATCAGAGTCGGGGCTGTTTCTCAATTCAACGTTTTTGACCATGACTTATAGTAAGACATGTTTTATATTGACCCAGCATGTGCACGTGTGTGCGCATGCACACATACCACCTCACCCTAGGTGGGATTTCCCAGAAGCAGACCTTGACATAAGGATTCGAGTGCAAGTAATTTATTGAGGATGTGCTCCCATGAGAAACTGGTAACTGGTGTGGGGGTAGAAGAGGCAGAGCAGGAAAGGAATAGAAATCAACCCACGGTAAGATTTCAGCTGAAGTCTCAGCCTCAGCCTGACCTCATGGGGAGCTCTGGAGCATAAAATATAGCACAGAGTTTGACTCACCTTGAGGCAAGGGAGCTGGGCTTTCACATTTCATTCCTAGTCAGTCACTGGTTACAGGCCACCAGAAAGATGTAACTTCCAGGTATTTCAGCCCATGGTACCTGTTGTAGCAGACCTAAAGGTGGCCCCCAATGATCCCTGTCTTATGGTATTCACACCTTCGTGTAGTTCCCTCCTAATCCTGTTCCATGGCCAGTCTGTGTAGCCAATAAAATACAGCAGAAGCGATGGCATGTCACTTCTGAGATTAAGATATAAAAGACTGTGGCTTCCATCCTGGATTCTCTCTTTCTTGGATCACTGCTTCTGGAGGAAGCAAGGTCTCCTTTTATGAGCAGTCCTATGAAAAGACGCACGATACAGACTCTCATAACAAGGAACTAAGGCCTCCAGGCAACAGGCAGCCAAGAACTGAGACTTGAGTTTGAAGGCAGAGCCTCCAGCCCCACTCAAGCATCGAGCAGGCTGACTGCAGCCCCAGCTAAAGGGCTCCACTGTGCTCCTGGGACACGCCCCAAGCCAGAAGCATCCAGCTAAGTCGCTCCTGGTTTCCTGACCCTCGGAAATGATGTAAGGTAATAAATGCTTGTCATTTCATGTCACCTGGTTTTTGAACACTTTGTTAGGTAGCAACAGATAAATAATAACAATACATTAGGCTAATGTGCCTCCAGTAGCTGAAGGGTAGTTTCCCAAGAACTATAGGGAAGATTGTTTAGAAGAGAAGCACAAAGACATGGAGGGATGGGCAGAACCAACAAAAGAGACCTGAGGGGATGTGGGCAGGACATCAATCACGTCTGCTATTATTTTAAAACAAATGTTTCATGAAACAATACTTAACCTTACTACATGCGATGCATTTTGATAATTTCTATCTTATCATATTCTCACTTGCTTTATTAAATGACAGAAGTGAGCCCTTAAACTGATTTCAAAATCCACTAACAGGTTGTGAACCGCAGTTGAAAAACAGTAAACTTAATCATCTTTGAGGTCTCTTTTGGATCTAAACTTTCATACCTCGGAGGCAGCATGGCGTTCTTTTAATTTCTTTTTAATGTTTATTTATTTTTGAGAGAGAGACAGAGACAGAGTGTGAGTGGTGGTGGGGCAGAGAGAGAGAGAGAGAGAGAGACAGACAGACAGACAGAGTCTGAAGCAGGCTTCAGGCTCTGAGCTGTCAGCACAGAGCCCAGTATGGGACCCAAACTCATGAACCGCGAGATCATGAGCTGAGCTGAAGTCAGACGCTTAACTGACTGAGCCACCCAGGTACCCCGCAGCATGGCATTCTTAAATGAAGACTAACATTTATTGAGCCCCCATTATGTCAGAACTGTTTCTTTTTTTAAGTGTATTTATTTATTAAGAGGGGGGAGGAAAGGAAAGGCAGGCTCCACACTGTCAGAGCAGAGCCCAATGCAGGACTCAATCCCATGAACCGTGAGATCATGACCTGAGCCAAAACCAAGAGTCAGATGCTTAACTGTGCCACCCAGGCGCCCTGCCAGAACCGTTCTTCACATACACTGCCTCATGGAAAGACAGTAAGGTAGGTACTATTAATATCCCCATTTTACAGATGTGAAGACTGGTAAATGGCAGAGGCCAAAAGGAAACCCAGGCAGCCTGACTCCAAAATCTACCATCAAGAGTGCAGGCTCCTATGCCAGATTGCTTGGGTTCAAATCCTAATCCAGCTGATCCCTATATGTCTCTAATTTTGATGATGATATAAGCCAATTACTACAAGCCAGCAGTCTAGTGATGGGGATACTTCTAACAAAAAATGTTTAGAGCCAGGGTTCTGTATGTCAGCTGAATTCAGAGGTTAACTTATCGATCATCAGCTCGATGTTCTGCTCTGCTTTAGCCATGCTGGCCCAGTCTTCACCTTAAATATAGCCACTTGTACACTCAAGTAAGATGGGGCTCTGGCCTGCGTTATGTAACATCTGCATGCCTGAATGTCTAAAGTACATATCACTATAACTAGATAGAAGGAATTTCAATGCACTCATTTTTTATGTATTGGTTCATTAAAGTGCAATCAAATATAATTCTCTAATAAATGAATCTAAGCTAAAACAGATGAATCACAATTATGTAGAAAATATTCCTACTGGAGTCAATGAATGCTAATTAATCTTTGGATTGCTGAAATAAATAGGGTCCAATAAACATTATGATATAAATGACTAAAAATGGTGAAAAAACAAAAACAAAAATCAAAAACACAAACGGCACAGAAGCTGCATCCCTCCAACTATCACCTTTTTGGCTGAATTCTTCTAAGCCAAGTCTCCATTAATTACACTTTTATGTCACAGGAATGCAGTATTTATAGGTATTGAAGTCAGCATAAAAGCATGATATCCTTTCAATTAAGATTATCAGTAACCAAAGATTCATGTATCTGCTGAATTATCTAGAGCTGGACACATGCAGGGGATACATGTCAAGAGGATGTTCCGGCAGCCGCTGAGTGGTAAGGTGACTTAGAGTATTTAGGGAGAGGACAGAAACAAAAAAAAAAATGGTTTATATACGACTTCACATGCTACTGCATGATTGTGGACTACAGGGCAACAAGAGTGACTGCAACCTGGCTTGGAATGCTTTTAGGAGAGGTAAGACCCTGATTTCTTGTCAACCATTTTTTTGAGGAAAAAAAAAAGTCACTTTGAATATATTGCTAAAGAGGGAGTTACAGAAGGTATCATGACTCCACCAGGTTGAATATCAATCTAGATGTCCTGAAAAATTAACAATTTGAAATTTTTTCTAATTATAAACTTTTTTAAATGTTTATTTATTTTTACTTATTTTGAGAGAGAGAGAGAGAGAGAGAGAGAGAGCATGTGCACAAGCGCGAGTGGGGGAGGGACAGAGAGAATGGGAGACACAGAATGTGAAGCAGGCTCCTGGCTCCGCAATGCCAGTGCAGAGCCTGACGTGGAGCTCAAACCCACAAGCCGTGAGATCATGACCTGAGATGAAGTCAGATGCTTAACTGACTGAGCCACCCAGGCACCCCATGAAATTTTTTCTAATTATAAAAAAAAGCATGCTTTCACAGAGAATTCAGCAAATGCAGAAAATGTAAAAAATAAAAGAAAAAAATCACAAAATGAAAAGATATCGGGATTATAAAATGATAATTATCACTGTGTGTGTGCCTCCAAATTGGCATCATACTATATGTAGTTTTTATAATTTCATTGTTTTCACTGAGAAACATGCTATGGGAATTTGCCTCATTAATTTGATGGCTGCACAGAATTCCATTCTATGGACACTGTAACATTTGTGAATTCAATGGACACTAAAGCATTTGTAATAGAATCCAGTCAAGCAAACACAAATCACTCTATACATCTACAGCAGAAACAACTTAATGCTACTGACTCGCTACAAAGGTATAAAAATGCTTTAAAAAATAAGGAAAAAGGCGTGTATCTATTACATAGCTATTGCTATTTAACAAACCACTGCAAACTTACAGATATAAAACCAAAGTTATTTAAGAAAAAATTCTGTGGTTGACAATTGAGGCTGGGCTCAGCTAGTCAGTTTTCTGTTCTCAGTTAAGGTCCCTCATACATCCATGGTTGAGTGTGCATTGGCTTTGCTGACCTTGGCTGGGCTCCCTTAGATATTTGAGACCTCAGCTGGGACAAGAAGGCTGGCTAGACTCTGACATACATAGTTTCTCATTCGCTGGCAGGCTAGCATGAGCTTATTCCATTAGCAGTCAGGAGGCTCCAGAGAGTAAGCAGAAGCCTGTGAGTTCCCATGAGGCCTAGGCTGGGGACTATCATAATGCCATTTTCTCTGCATTCTGTTGTTCAAAGTAAGAAACAAGGCCAGCCCAGATTCAAAGAGTAGAGAAACAGATTCCACTGTTTATGGGAGGAGTTTCAAAATCACATGGCAATAAGGTATGGAAACAGGGAGAGAAAGAATTCTGGCCAGATCTGCAAACAACTGATCACAGTGTGTCCTACCTAGAGACCAGAAAGCTGCTTCCACTCTTGGGCTGAAGCCCACAAGCTCACACTTAATGCTGACCTGTGAGAGGTACTATTGCTGCTTCTTTAGGAGATGCGGCCATCACTGAGTAGAAACTCAGCAGTCCATAACCTTACTAATGCAATGAAAAGTGCACATAAAACATTCTCCAGGACAGATCACATGTTAGGCCACAAAACAAGTCTCAATAAATTTAAGAGGACTGAAATCACATCACACATTTTTTACAACCACAACAATATGAAACTAGAAATCAGTTACAAGAAAAAACTGGAAAAAACAAAAACATGTGGAGGCTAAACAACATGTTACTAGACAACCAATGGGTCAATGAAGAAATCAAAGAGAAAATTAAAAAAATACATGGAGACAAATGAAAATGAAAACACAACAGTCCAAAATCTTCGGTATACAGCAAAAGTAGTTCTAGGAGAGAAATCATAGCAATATAAGCTTACCTCAAGAAACAAGAAAAATCTCAAACAATGTAACCTTACACTGAAAGGAACTAGAAAAAGAACAAAGACCAAAGTTAGTAGAAGGAAGACAGTAATAAAGATCAGAGTGGAAATAAATGAAATAGAGACTAAAAAAGTAAAAATAAAAAAGATCAATGAAACCAAGAGCTGATTCTCTGAAGAGATAAACAAAACTTTAATCAGATTTGTCAAGAAAAAGAAAGGACAAACATAAATAAAATCAGAAATGAAAGAGGAGAACTAACAACTGGTAGCACAAAAATTCAAAGGATTATAAGAAACTACTATGAAAAAGTGTATGCCAACAAATTGGACAATCTAGAAGGAATGGATATATTCCTAGAAACACACAATCTTCTAAAATTTAATCAGCAAGTAGTAGAAAATCTGAACTGATCAATTTCTAGCAATGAAATTGAATCAGTAATCAAAAACCTCCCAACAAACAGAATTCTGGGACCAGATGGATTCACAGGTGAATTCTACCAAACATTTAAAAAAGAGGCACTACCTATTCTCCTCAAATTACTCCAAAAAATAGAAGAGGAAGGAAGCTTCCAAATATATTCTACAAGGCCATCATTACCCTGATGCCAAAACCAAAGACAATACAAAAAAGAGAAAACTATAGGCCAATATCTCTGATGAACATAGATATAAAACTTCTCCACAAAATATTAGTACACTGTATTCAACAATACATTAAAAGAATCACCACATTGGGGCGCCTGGGTGGCGCAGTCGGTTAAGCGTCCGACTTCAGCCAGGTCACGATCTCGCGGTCCGTGAGTTCGAGCCCCGCGTCGGGCTCTGGGCTGATGGCTCAGAGCCTGGAGCCTGTTTCCGATTCTGTGTCTCCCTCTCTCTCTGCCCCTCCCCCGTTCATGCTCTGTCTCTCTCTGTCCCAAAAATAAATAAACGTTGAAAAAAAAAATTAAAAAAAAAAAAAAAAAAAGAATCACCACAATCAAGTGGGATTTATTCCAGGGGATGCATGGATAGTTCATCTGCAAATCAATCAATGTGAATACCACATTAACTGAAGGAAGGATAAAAATCATGTGATCATCTCAACAGATGCAGAGAATGCATTTGTCAAAATCCAACATCCATTCATGATAAACAAGTGGGTTTACCAGGTACATACCTCAACTTACTAGATGCCATATATGAAAATCCACAGCTAGCATCACACACAATGATGAAAAAACCGAGGGCTTTTCCTCTAAAATCAGGAACAAAACAAGGATGTCCGCTCTCACCACTGCTATTTAACATCGTACTCGAATTCCTAGTCACAGCAATTAGACAAGAAAAAGAAATAAAAGCCATCCAAATTGGTGAGGAGGAAGTAAAATTGCCACTATTAGCAGATGACATAGAAAACCCTAAAGACCCCAGTAAAAAACTAGTAGAATAAATTCAGTAAAGTTTTAGTATACAAAATTAATATACATAAATCTGTTGCATTTCTATACATTAATAATGAAGTAGCAGAAACAGGAATTAATAAAACAATTCCCTTTACAATTTCACCAAAAAGAATAAAATACCCAGGAATAAACTTAACCAAGGAGGTGAAAGACTTGTGCTCTAAAAACTACAAAACACTGGTGAAAGAAAGTGAAGTTGATGCAAACAAATGGAAAGATAAATCATGCTCAGGGATTGGAAAAATATTATTAAAATGTCTGTACTATCCAAAGCAATCTAGAGATTCAAAGCAATCCCTATTAAAATACTAATAGCATTTTTTCACAGAAATAGAATAACCTCAAAATTTGTACAGAACCACAAAAAAAAAAAATAGCCAAAACAATCTTGAGGAAGGAAAACAAAGCTAGAGGTATCACAATCCCAAATTTCAAGATATACTATAAGGCTATAATAAAACAATATGGTACTGGCCCAAAAATAGACACAGATCAACAGAGCAGAATACAAAACCCAGAAGTAAATCCACATCTATATGTTCAACTAATCTATGACAAAGGAGGCAAAAATATACAATGGGAAAAAGACATTCTCTTCAATCAATAGTGTTGGGAAGACAGGACAGCTACACGCTGAAGAATGAAACTGGACCACTTTCTTACACCATACACAAAAATAAACTCAAAATACATTAAAGACTTATATGTGAGATCTGAAATAATAAAACTCATAAAAGAAAACATAACAGTAATGTCTTTAACATTGTCCTTAGAAACATTTTTCTAGATATGTCTCCTCAGGCAAGGGAAATAAAAGCAAAAAAGGTCTATTGGGACTACACGAAAATAAAAAAAACTTTCGCACAGTGAAGGAAACCATCAACAAAATGAAAAGGCAACTTACTGAATGGGAGAAGATATCTGCAAATGATATATCTGATAAGGAATTAATATCCAAAATACACAAAGAGCTTCTACAACTCGACACCAAAAAAACCAATCCAGTTACAAAATGGGCAGAGTACCTGAATAGACATTTTTACCAAGACACCCAGATGGCCAACAGACACATGAAAAAATACTCAACGTCACTAATCATCAGGGAAATGCAAATCAAAACCACAATGAACAATCACCTCATACCAGTCAAAATGGCTAGTATCAAAAAGACAAGATATAACAGGTTTGAGTGACGATGTGGAGAAAAAGGAACCCTTGAGCACTGCTGGTGGGAATACAAGTTGGTGCAGCCATGGTGGAAAACGGTATGGAACTTCCCCCCAAAAATTAAAAATAGAATTACCATATAATTCAGTAGTTCCACTACTGAATATTTACCTGAAGAAAAAGAAAACAGTAATTCAAAAAGATATATGCACGCCTATGTTTATTGCAGCATTATTTACAACAGCCCAAATATGAAAGCAACACAAATGTCCATCTATAGATGAATGAAAGAAATAGTATGTATTCCCATTTGGTTGAGATATGAAGGGATTATTCTTAAGTCATAATTATACATTCTTGTATTGTATCCCCAAATACACAAAAGTTTTATCTGCCTTTCCCTATGTCCAATAGCCACAGGATAAAAAGGAGATCCCAACAACAATTTTTCAAAAAGTATTTCTAGGGTTTAGCCGCTATACAGTGTTTGGTTTTAATAATTTATTTTTTTACTACAAATGTAATACTGCTTGTAAAAAAATCAAGTGAGCATTTTCAGTGGTGAAATTCCATTGTAATACAACTCACTGCTCAAAGATTGTCATGTATTCTCATCCTGATTTTTTTGTGTGAACATTCTACTACATTTTATTTTTATACTTAGGAATGTATAATTCTCTCCTACAAGTTGTTTTTATAACTAAAAATTATATATTATGTATTATATTTTGATGTATTATATATATACATGTATATACAATATATATGTATATATTATGTATTATATTTTGATTAAATATATTTAATATTAGAAACCTAGCTCATAAAATTCTATAGTATAGATATGCTAAAATTTATTTTATGGTTCACCTTCCCCAGTAGAGTATACTCCCTGAGGACAAGGACCTGGTTTGGCTTGGTCACAGCTATATCCCCAGTGCTTAGAGAAGTGTCTGGCAAATGGTAGGCGCTCAAAAATTTTGTAGAATGAATGACTGAATGTCAAAACACTATTGATGAAGAGTTGTATTCTTTCTTACTATTCCAGTAATGCATTTTGCAATTCCTAATCTTCTAGTGGTATTTTATACATCTATTTATTTTTGTAGGGTAAAATCATAAAAGAAAACAAAACAAAACCGAAGAACTGCAACCTCTCTCAATTTCCTCCCAACACGTTCAGGAAGTCCCCAGTGTGAAGGGAGGTGGCACTTGAATCTATAAATCTGGTCTTCCCAGCTACCACCTTGTGCTGCCACTCTAGTCTTACCAATGTAGTCCTGTTACTAAATGGCATTGGCCTTTTCCTTCATTTTGGCTTGTGCTATTTGAGGAGGCTGTCTGAATGTCTTATGTTTCCACCCCATGTTCTGAGATATTCAACTGCTAGTCTGTCAAAATGAGAACAGTACCCTTTGTCCCTGCTAAGTTTTCATGCAGCAGGCTACATCGGCTATAAAACTTCATGCTCCCAGTATCTTCATGAACTTTTTTTTTCTCATTTAGCTTTTTTTTTTTTTTTTTTTTTTTTTAACATGTGCTTCTTCCCCAGGCTTGGGGGTAAATCCATTCAAGGAAAAAGCATGATTCATTCTACATCCTCCTCCATGTCCTATCGAGCTGTCCTCAGAACAAACCTAACCCTCTGATGCTTATGAAGGTTTCTTAAACCAAATTGGCATACTTCATATCTCTCCTCTCTTTGGGTGCATGCTTTCCTGAGTGGCTTTTGCAAACATACCTTTCACAGGTGCCGTCTCAGTCATGCAGAAATTTCTGATACCCAGGGAGAAAGTCATCTTGGTGTTCAGGTAAGGACCCTGGAAACACAGAGATATATTAATAAATATAGAAATTTAGATGAATGGGGGTGCCTGGGTGGCTCAGTCAGGTAAGCATCCGACTCTTGATTTCAGTTCAGGTCCCAATTTCACAACCAAGAGATCAAGCCCCATGTCGGGGTCCATGCTGACTGTGGACCGGGTTAGGATTCTCTCTCTCTTTCACTCTGCCTCTCCCCTGTTCGTGCACACACCATGCATGCTTGCTCGCTCTCTCTCTCTCAAAATAAACATCTTAAAAAAGAAATTCAGATGAATGCACATACACTCAAATTTCATCTAAGCAAGTTTTCAAACAGTTCAAGGTTTTCTGCCTATTAAGTCCTACAACCTTAGTGTTTTAAACTTTTGGGAGGGCCTCCTATTATATATGATTATTTCAAAATTCTGAGAAAGAGAATAAATACAAAAAAGAGGAAATAAAATCCTTTATAACCTCACCGGCCAGATCTACTGGCGTGAAAATTTTATACACATTTTTAAATGTTATCTCTATGCCCAAGGTGGGGTGAACTCACAACCCCAAGGTTAAGAGTTACACGTTCTACCAACTGAGCCAGCCAGGTACACCAATTTGTACACATTTTCTTCTAATTTCTTTTCTATATGTTCTTACATAGTTGAGGTCATATTGCATATATATTTTTTGATGACTTTTTCTTATTAGAACAAAAAATTTCCCTTTGTGACTGCACAAGTTCTTCATACACATACTTTGTAATAACTGTAAGCCAGTCCCTTGCCTGGATGTACCATATTTGGGGATTACACATTTTAAAAGCTTCCCTCCAAGTTTACTGAAACTAAAAGTCGTATTCTGTTCCTCCTTTTCCTTCATTACCCCAATCCACTGGGTCCTAGAGGCTGTGTATTCTTTTTTTAAATTTTTTTTAACGTTTTTATTTATTTTTGAGATAGGGAGAGACAGAGCATGAACAGGGGAGAGTCAGAGAGAGGGAGACACAGAATCTGAAGCAGGCTCCAGGCTCTGAGCTGTCAGCACAGAGCCCAACGTGGGGCTCGAACTCACAGACCGTGAGATCATGACCTGAGCCGAAGTCGGCTGCTTCACCGACTGAGCCACCCAGGCGCCCCGAGGCTGTGTATTCTTTTTTTTTTTTTTTTTAATTTTTTTTTTTCAACGTTTATTTATTTATTTTTGGGACAGAGAGAGACAGAGCATGAATGGGGGAGGTGCAGAGAGAGAGGGAGACACAGAATCGGAAACAGGCTCCAGGCTCCGAGCCATCAGCCCAGAGCCCGACGCGGGGCTCGAACTCACGGACCGCGAGATCGTGACCTGGCTGAAGTCGGATGCTTAACCGACTGCGCCACCCAGGCGCCCCCCGAGGCTGTGTATTCTTAAGCAGGTTCTTTTATCCACGCTAGGGGTTTCAATCCCAGCTAGACCATCTATGGAGCTTTTAAAAAATACTGATCGCCGTGGCCCCACCACAGACCAGGTCAATCAGAATGTCTGGGGGCCGGCGCCCAGGCATCTGTGAGTCTGTGAGCTCTCCGGCAGATTTTCCTGCTGCCGGAGTGGAGACACACTGCTCTGGCACCTCCTCCAGCCTCACTGCCATTTGCCGAGGTCTAGCCCACATCAAGTCCCAGGCAGGTGACTGCAGTTGCTTCCTAACTCCAGTTCCTTTCCTGAATGCTGGTCAGGTCACGTCACTCCTACTGAGAGCCCCTCCGATGCTCTCTACTGCCTACACAAGAGTGTAACTTGCCTGGGCAAGGCTCTCCTCCCCTGCAGCCCTACATTTCTGCATCCTTTCCTACTCTATGTCCTCTGGCGCACCTCACCACTCTTCTACGTGTTCTGCTTTGTTTTATTCCTGTTGTGCCATAGCCTGTAAGGATCTCCTTCTCCTTTCCCAATCACCGCCATTATTTTAGTCACACTTCAAGGTCCATCTCAAACATCCCACCCTTCTTCGATCAGTCAACAATCATCTACTGAGTGACTACTGTGTGCCATCTATTTGGTCAGCACGTTCTGAGTTGCTACTTCATCTAGGTGGTGGGGATGCAACAGCGAATACAACAGACAAAAAATACCTGCCATGTGGAGCTTAGTGGGGGAGGCAGACAACAGAACAAAAATGCGAATAAGAACGTGGTAGGTAAGTGCCACGTAGGGGATTAGAACATATAGGACTGGGTGGCTATTTTCATCTGAAATGGCCTTTCTGACGAGGTGACGACTATGCTTAGGTCTGAATGGCAGGAAGGAAGGGAGCAAGCATTCAGAGTTCGGGGGCAAAGCATTCTAATGATGGGACCAACCAGCATGAAGGCTTTCAGGTGGAACCAAGTGTGATTGAAGAACACAGAGAAGGCCAGAGAGGCTGAAGCACAGGGGTAGAGGGAGAAATTAACAGGAGAGGACGTCGCAGCCAGCTCACGTGTGCTTACTAAGTCAGGGCAAAGGGCTGAAATTTGATTCTTTGTACAATGATGGGAAGCCACGGGAGGGTTTTAAGCAAGAGAGTGACATGATATGGCTTGTGTTTGAATAAGCTCACTCTGGTTGCTGTGTGAACAGGATTAAGGGGGTGACGGTAGCAGGGACCAGGGAGGAGGCTTGGTGGGCAGTCCGGTTCTCCTTGAAGTACTGCTGAAGTTAAGGCAAATGAAACTCAAAAGCTCCCCTTACTTCAGGCAAAATATTAAAATTCTTATTATTATCTACTGGGGCCTGGATGGGCTGACCTCTCTCCAGCCTCCCGTATGCCGTCTTTGCCCCTGCTATTGAGCCTTGCTGACTCTGTCAGCTCTCCAAATGCAGCATTCCTTCAGGCCTCAGAGCCTTCAGGCTTGCTGTGGTTATTTGTGTGATAAAATATACATAACATAAAGTTCTGTATTTTAACCATTTCAAAGTGTACAATTCAGTGGCATTGAGTACATTCACGATGGGGTGTCTAGCTCCAGAACTTTTTCATCACCTCAAGAGGAAACCCTGGAACAGCTAAGCAGTCATTTCCCATGGCCCCTGCCCCCAGCCCAGGCAACCACTAATCTGCTTTCTATCTCTATGCACTGGCGTGTTCTGGATCGTGCATACAAATGTAGTAACACAGCAAGTGGGCTGTGTGTGCCGCTTCTTTCACTCAGTAGCTTTTCAAGGTTTATCTACATTATAGCGTGTGTCGTTACCTCATTCTCTTTAATGGCTGAATAATATTCCCAGGTATGGATCGACCACATTTTGTTGATCTGTTCTTCAGCTGGTAGACGTCAGCTGGTAGACGTTTCGGCTGTTTCCACCTTTCAGCTGTTGTGACTAGTGCTGCCGTGAACAGTCATGTATAAGCTTCTGTTTGAACACCTGTTTTCATTTCTTTTGGGTCCATACCTGGCAGTGAAATTGCTGGGTGATAGGGTGGTCGTGGTTGTTTTGAGCAACTGGAGATCAGTGAGTCTTAAGATGTTACTAGTTTCCTGTGATTGTGCTAACAAAGTACCACAAAATGGGCAGCTTACACGACACAAATTTATTGTCTCACAGTTTTGGGGGCCAGAAGTCTCAAATCAGAGTGTCAGCAGGGCCATGGTCCCTCTGAGGCTGGGTAAAACTGTTTCTTGCCTCTTCTACTCCTTGGCGTTCCCTGGCTTGCAGCTGTATCATACCAACTGGTCGTATGCCCCTCCCACGTGTGTCTCTGTGTCTTCACACGGACCCCTCCTCGTGTCTCTTCTTCTTTTAAGGACACCAGTCATACTGGAATAAAGGCTGACCCTCCTCCAGTACGACCTCATCTTAGCTTAAATAATTGCACCTGCAACAACCCTAGTTCCAAGTAGGGTCCCATTCTGAGGTAGTTAAGGTAGAACTTCAACATACCTTTTGGGGGACACAGTTCAATCCATGACAAACTGACAGAAATTACTGTGCATCTGAATCTCCTAGGGATCTTGTTAACATGGGCTTCGGGTGGGGCCTAAGGTTCGGCATTTTCAACAAGCTCTCCCAGCAGATGCCAGTGCCACTAGTTCAAGGGCAGGGTGACCAACTTTTTCTGGTTTGACAAAGACTTTCCTGGCTTTAACAATGAAAACCCCGAGTGCAAGGAAACCCCTCAGTCCTGGGAAAACTGGGATAGTTTGTCCCCCTATTGTATCACCCAGACCATAATTTGAGTAGCAAGGATTTAGCTATCAGCTATGTTAATTTACCCAAGAATTACATTATTGAATATCATTATTGAATATTTACTTTTAATTCAATGTATTATTGAATATTTACTTTTAATTTGTTTTTGCTGGAACAGTCCACATTTTCAAGAATCTGGACCTAAAAGTTATCCCTAGAAAGCTCAAAACGGAAATCGTTGACCTGATGGACGCCGTCTGGGAATATCACGCGTTAACTCATGAAATTATCTATGATGCTCAGCAGTGTCCCTGTTAGGTTGAAAACTGAGATTTCTGACTCCGTTACAGAGTAATTAGGCATGGGCAAGACCTTTTGAGGCTAAGGGTGGCCACGGGGCTTGAAGTGTTCACTATCCTTTTCCTGCTGCTGCCTGGGGACTGTAAACATGTAGGAGAAAGCTTTCTGAAGTTGGCTAAAGGCCATTGCAATAAGGACAGTATCCCTCAACTCTTGATTCCTATCAGGACCACCTGAGACCTCACCCCACAGCAAACGATTCAAGCCACCTGGGATTGGGCACAGGCAGTCAGTGTTTTGCTTTGCTTTTTAAAAAATAAGCTCTCCAGGTGATGCAAATGAGTAACCAGCGTTGAGAATAATTGTGCGGGAACTGCCTTTATAACACAAACCTTGCCAATCTGCTCCTAATCTTTTTTTTTCACCTGAACCCATATCCCTCTCCACTCCCCTCTATGCCAACATATCCTTTTGTTATGGTTGATCATTTCCTTAAGCAGGTTCTCCTCTTCCTCCTGTTTGAGTCCTGTTTATACAATGACCTCACTGACCTCAGACCATGTTCAACTTACTGGAGGTAATAATTATTCCTGCAACAACTGACCTTGGCTGGCTTTCCTCAAGCCTACTGACTGCTTTTTTACTCTTTCACAAAAGGTGTCCTTAACATTATCCACGGTAGAGTTAGCCTGAGCTAGTGTTGCTATTTTGACCGCAGAATCTCTCAGGAATCAGGCTAAATCTCCCACAGAATCTGTACTGTGTGTTCCTCTACAAACCAGCCACAGGAAATCAGGGTGGAGTGTACATTATTTTTTTATTGGGGTATAATTCACATGTCATAAAAGCCACCCTTCTGAGGGTACAATTCAGTGGGTTTTAGTATGTTCACAAAATTGTGCAACCATCACCACTAATTCCATAATATTTCCGTCCCTCCAAAAAGAAACCCCCTACTCATTAACAGTCACTCTTTATTCCTGCAGCCCCTCCCCCTGCAACCTCTATTTCTGTCTCTCTGGATCTATTGTGGACCTTGCCTCTAAATGGATTATTCAACACTGGTCTTTTGTGTCTAGCTTATTTCACTTAGCAGATTTTCCAGGTTCATACATGCAGCATAGATAAGCAGTACTTCATTCCTTTTTGTGGCCAAATAATTTTCCATTGTATGGATTTACTACAGTATGCTTATCCATGCATAACTGATGAACATTCAAGTTGTTTCTGCTTTGGGGTTACAATAAATAGTGCTACGATATGTTTTCATACTTTTTGGGTACATATCTAGGGGTAGAATTGCTTGGTCACACAGTATCTCTTATGCTTAGCTTTTTGAGGAAGTTCCAAATTGTTTTTGAACATTATTTTTTTGACCTTGATACAGCTCTCTTTCCTGGGTGTGAGGTGGTTTGTTGGACTTGTTAGGGTGGGAAAAATGGTTCTCAGGCATTTTAAACATTTTTTTCTGTTATCTGCTAAACATTTTATGTGCAGGAAGAATGGTACCTTCGTACAGAAACATGCCATTCAGCATCATTTCAAAATGTGACCTCTAAAAAATGGCGCTCCTGCGGTGGCCAGTCTTTGGGGTGTCTGAGCTCCCAGGTTCCTGACCATCCCTCCAGCTGTAACTCCGGCCACCTGTCACAGTCTGTTCCTGGCACAGACAAGGCTTGCTTGTTCCAAGGACACGACTACTGGGCCACTTCCATCCGAGAAGGCCTGGTGGGGTGTCTAAATGCAGAAACGTGCCCGCTTTTCGGGGATACCCATAAAGCTCGCGTCGCCAGGTGCACACAGCCCTGCAAATGTAAAAGCCTTACGGTGCATAAAGCAGAAACTTACGTGCCTCGGTGGCCTGGAAGAGATTGTGTTGACCTCCGACCCCGCCCCCAAGCTCTTCCATTCCCTCCCCGCGGCCCTGCCCGGCTCTTCGCCTCGGGGGGCGGGGGGGGGGGTCTGAGCCTGCGCGGGCTTGCCAGCGCGGGCGGCCTTCTCAGCATGCGCAGTCACTACCAGCCCAACTCCTTAAACGGGCGCCCCGCGGAATGCGCGCTCACGCACGCGCACGGCCTCATCTGCGCGTGCACGGAGCCTCTCGCGGCACGCGCCCCCGCCCCGCCCCGCCCCGCCTCCTCCCCCCTCCCGCGCGCCCGCCCGCCGCCCGCCGCCGCCGCCGCCGCCGGAGCTCTGTAGTATGGCATCGAGGAGAATGGAGACCAAACCTGTGATAACCTGTCTCAAAACCCTCCTCATCATCTACTCCTTCGTCTTCTGGGTGAGTGGCCACGCCAGGCGGGTGGCCGGGCCTCCGGCCGTCTATCCTTATAGTGATGCTCGGAGAAAGGAAGAGGGGTGAAAAAACCCAAACCAAAAATCTAATCTCGGTCCCCTGCTTAAGGAAATAGGTTCAGGGGGCTGGGTTGGGGCTGCAGGATGTCGGGGTGCAAGCTTGGGGCTGCTGGGACCCTGGACCCCTCCCGGCGCGGGCTGCAAGGGGCTGCGTGGTGGCGGTGACTGCAGGTTGTCGATCTTTCCAAATTTGTTTTAATGCGCTGATTTATTTTTTTAAGCTCGAGGGATAGAGTCAGCCTCTAGGGAAAGTTGCGGCTTTATTCCTCTATTTTCCTCTCTGGACACCCCTCCCCGGCCTCCCTTACGATCCTGTTCGCGGTGTCTCTGGGAGCTAACCTGGCTGGGAGAGGGCGCGGGAGTACTGGGTTTGATCCCAGATTCCCGGTTATTCCCAGCCCCGCGGGGCTGCGGGAGGGAGGCGCCAGGAGTCCTGTGCCTGCCTGGCTGGGCAAGGGCGACCAGGGCCCCCCAAACGCACTGATGGGGAGAGGGCGCTGCAGTCGCACGGAGACGCACTGACCTGAGAGGGTCTTACATAAACTAGGGGCATCTTTAAGCTTTCTCAGAGACCCAGGAGGTGGGTCTTATGACCCTTTTCCCACTCCCCTCCACCCTTCCACTCTTCATCTGGTCTTTCGGTCATTGCGTGTACCCAAGCCGCAGAGTCCTGGGGGAGGACCCCTGCCACTTGGTGACAGCAGTAGCGCCCCAACTCTACTCCCCACCTAACCGGTGCTGCTCCCAGTCCTTGAAGCTCAATGCAGAAGGGTGACGTCAGCCCCTCAGCTGAGGCCTCAGGGGGCTGTGTGGTGCACCTCGCGGAGGGATGCGCCCTTCTGCGCGCGGGGGTAGGTGGAGGAGGAGGGGGGGCTCAAGGCTTGTGCCTTACCTCATCCTGTTTGGCAATTCGTGGGATCAGTGCAGGGCTGACACTGCAGTGATTCACTTGGAGGGGTGGGTGGTACCTAAAGACCGTTCCCTGTTGTTTCTCTTTCCATGTAGAAACCCCCTCCCTCCCCAAGTTCTGCATTTCCACACCAAGCCACAGCCACTCTGCAGGAGAATGAATGTCTGTTACCTCCTTCCTCCCACCCCAATAATAATTTGGGTCATTTCACCTTCCCAGGCAGTCATTTTGAAACCTGAGGCTCTGTAGAAAAAGCTAATCCCGCCTTTGGTCGTTTTTCTCCGTGTCACCCCCCACCCCAATTAGCCCTCATTCTGGTTTGAAACTGGGCACAGTACCGTATGAGACTCGGGTTGACGGTGAGGCAAGCTGTTTGTAAATGACCAAGGCAGGAGCTGAGATTTATTAAGGATGAAAAAAAAAATCTCTAATGTGCCCCCCCCCCCCCCCGCTGGCATTTCCTTGTCACTGGCATTGGTGATGCTTCAGATCCAAGAAACTGTGGACTCTAGGGACCGGACATTCCAAGAGATCTGCAGTAAGATAGGATAGATTAACTGGTATATCACACAAGACAGACACAGAAACGGACTTTATTTGGACTGAAAACGACACAGGTTGAAAATTTAGCCGAAACTTTCCAGTAGCCATTCCTGGGAACTGGTTTAGCCTTTTGTTTATTTCCTTAAATCTCTGTGTTTGGCACTTTAGTATTTACTTGACTTCCTATTTGTTACTGGAGTAAATCATATGGGTGATTATTTTGAGCTCCCTGAAAAATAAGATTTACAGTATATAGGGAGTGTTCTTCGGCATCACTGCGGGCTGGTACAGAAGGGAGTCTTCTAGACTGAGGCTTTTCATATGATCTCTTTAACTCTTCTTGCTTACCTCCCGCTCCCACCCCATGCATATAATTACTTAATGCTCCCTAATAAATCGTAAACAAGCACTGTATTTTATGTCCCCTGACGTTCGTGATACCTGCGTTTTAAGTTTTTTATAATCTCAAATAAAATGTTTACCTGGAGCATTTTCAGTAGTTTAAATAGCATTCAGTAATCATTTCACAACCAAAAGAATGAGATCTCTCCAGATGCAAGAGTATTTTAAATAAGACATTGTCGTTAATAAAGTGTTGTTCAAATGTCATGTTTCCATTGTACTTTGAATGCTGGTTGTTGTTTTTTTATAAAACACCTTATTGAAATGTAATTCATATACTATATAATTTACTTTTTTAAGAATGTACAATCCAGTGGTTTTTAGTATATTCACAGATAAGTGCAACCATCAGCCCGGTCAGTTTTAGAACATTTTCATCATTTTTAAAGAAACTCCATACGTTTAGCTATTCTCCTCCTCCCCCTCCCCTCCCCAAGTAATCACTAATCTAATTTCTGTCTCTAGATTTCCCTATTCTGGACATTTTATATAAATGAAATCATATAGTATGTGGTCTTTGGTGATTGGTTTCTTTCATTTAATGTAACGTTTTCAAGATTCATCCATGTTCCTTCTTTTTATTGCCAAATAATACTGCATTGTATGACTAGATCACATTTTGTTCATCTGTTTGTCCATTAATGGGCATTGGGGTTGTTTCTACCTTTTGGATATTGTGAATAATGATGCTATAAATGTTCACATACAAATGTTTGTGTGAACGTATATTTTCAATTCTCTTTCCTGGGAATTGCTGGGTCATGTAGTAACTCTATGTTTAATTGTTTGAAGAACCGCCAGACTGTTTTCCAAAGTGACTGCACCATTTTATATCCCACCCCCCACCCCCAGCAGTGTTGGGGGGTTCTGGTTTCTCCACGCCCTTGCCGACATTTGTTATTATCTGACTTTGTGATTCTAGCCATTTTAGTAAGTATCTCATTGTGGTTTTGAGTTGAATTTCACTGATGAGTAATGATGTTGAGCATCTTTTTATGTGCTTCTTGGTCATTTGTATATCTTCCTTGAAATGTCTATTCATATCCTTTGCCCATTTTTTATTTGGGTTATTCATTTATTATTGAGTTGCAAGTGTCCTTTACTTTTTGATTCAAGTCTCTTATCAGATATACCATATGCACATATTTTCTCCTATTCTGTGGACTTCCTTTTCACGTCCTTGATGGTGTCCTTTGAAGTACAAAAGTTTTTATTTTGACAAAGTCCAGCTTACCTATTTTTCTTTTGTTGCTTGTGTTTTGGGTGTGCTATCTAGGAATGCTTTGCCAAATTCAAGATCATGAAGAAAATGCTGTTGATTAGAGTGATTTATCAATTCAGTAAATACAGTTGACAAATTTATATCTAGAACTATGTCTGGCACATTGTAGGTACTCAAATATCTGTCAAAACTTCTGGGGTTAGGTTAGGTAATTAACTAAAAAGATGACCTTAGTCCTTTTAAGTGGAAGATTAGTCAGAATTGTTTCCTTTGTGTTCTTTGTGAATTGCTTTCATGGGACAACCTCTCTTCTCTTCCGTTTAGATTTAGGACCAGAAGACATTCGAACTTAAAATGATGGTAGACCAGTAACGTCAAGAGGTGGATGCACCTGAGTGTATACTAAAGCAGAAATCTAATGTAATGGAAGAGAGATCTTTGTTTTATCTTGTCTCCTCTTCTGTCTACAATCATTCTCCCTTTCTGAGGTATTCCTCTAGAGCAATGGTTCTCAACAGGTGACATTTTTGTCCACCCATCTCCTGACATTTGGCAGTGTCTGGAGACCTTTTGGGTTGCAGCTGGGGTTGGAGTGCTATTGGCATCTAGTGGATAGAGGCCACAAGGGCTGCCGAACATCCTATAAAACACAAGACAGACCTCACAACAAAGAATTACCTGGTTCAACGTTAACAGTGCCTGCAACCTCTATACTATTGGACTTTATACAGTAGTAAGTCCTACGAAGAAAAATAGAGTCTTATGCAAAATTATATTTAGTAGTGTTTGGAACCGCCAAACCAGAGCATGCTCAACACAATCCCAGGTTAGAGGAAAAACAGTCTCTATAGTGCACTGTAGTTCTTTTTTGAAGATAAAAGGTAGGTAGTTCTTTATATAATAGTGTCTAAAAGGATAAGATGATTTGTCTTCCAGTAAATGACATCACTTGAATGCTAGGTAAATGGATCATTTATTTTTCTTGGTTTATATGTCTCATTTTCAGATTTATAGAAGAGGAGGAAAAAACACACCTAGGAGTAAGTTATCCTGTGCTTCAAAGACTAGTAAACAGTGCCTGGCAAATAATAGGTTTACTCAGGAAGTACTGAATGAATGAATGAATGAATGAATGAAATTTTATTGACTACTCTTAGGCTCATTTATTTATTTCAATTTACCTTAATTTGTATATTAAAGTAATTGGGAGGCTTTTCAAAACAGTCTCCTTTCCAGTCTACCTGTGGTGATTTAAATGTGTTCCTGACATTAATACATACAAACATGGGACAGAGGACTTTCTAAAGAATAGCTTATCCTAATGATAGTTCAGTTATTATATTTTTATGGTCAGCTAGTTTCACAGACATTTTAGTTATCTAAAATTTTCGTTGGAATTTAATGTCTTAAACTTGAATAAAAAAGGTATCTGTTTTGTCCTAATACAAAGCAAAATGTCTCTTCTTCATGACAAATATAATTATTTTCAACAACAAGTGGGGCAGTTTTTTAAACATGCCACTTATTAGGTAAATTCTGTTTTGACTTATCATTTTTAATGTATTTTAGACACTCATGTGAGTTCTAAATCCACGGCATCTAAATCCACTAAATAATGTGTGAAGAAAAATATCCTTCACTTCATTCCAGTGTATATTAGATTTGATTTCTTCGTTAAATATCCAGGGACCTAATTAGCTTATCAGTAATGCTATCAAACTGTCTTATGGAAAAATATGGGTGCTTCTTTTTTTTTTCACTTAATAAGCATCACCAATCTTTTTTGGGAGGAGGATTTAAACATTTTTTTATTTTATTTTCGAGAGAGAGAGTGTACAAGCAGGGGAGGGCGGGGGAGAGAGAGAGAGAGAATGAATGAATCTCAAGCAGGCTCCATGCCCAGTGCAGAACCAGACATGAGGCTTGATCCCACGACCCTGGGATCATGACCTGAGCCAAAATTAAGAGTTGGATGCTCAACGGACTGAGCCACCCAGGTGGCCCCTTTTTTTTTTGAGAGGAATTAAAAGAAATGGTCAAAATATTTTTCTTTTTTATTTTATCATCTAGAAAGTTTAGGTCCTTGGGTTAAATAGAGGAGAAAAATACCTTAATGAGAATTCCCTAACATTTTACTAAGTGTTTGAGTTTTGGCACATATTGAAGTTCATACTTACTATTTTGCATGTGTGTGTAATTCAATAAACAGTCATTAGAGGGCTTTTATATGCCAGGTATTTCAATAGAATGTTTACCAACTTTTGCCAGCTGCTGCTTTTAGCGTTTTACCTTCATTTTTAGGTAATGCACTTATTTTACTACTTCTCAACTAGTAGGTGTTATATATTGTCTTCCCACTATGGAAGACAAAGATTAGCTCTCCTACCCCTTTCTCCCACACTCACATCCTTTCTTTATTGGGATAGACCCCAGTGTATTATTTATCATTATCATATATCATTCTGGTTAGAGCAGTAGCCAGTGGTTACATTAATGTGACTAGGTAAGCCTATTCATAGTTGAGCCATTTAGTGTGTATATTAGGATTATGTGCACAGATTTTTGTTTCCTCTGTTAAAAATTGCCTTGTTTTATATCCTTTGCTTGTCCCTCTTCCATGTTTGCTCCTAATTTAGCCCCAGACTCTCCCCCAAGAGCTGTGTATCTTCACTTAGTATGTTCAAATACTTCATGAATCCTATCAGCTCCTATCAGAGACCTTTCTCCTAGAGCATTCTGACCTTCAATCTGGACTAGTGTTCTCTGGTCCTTTGAAACAGCCAACATCATTATAATCTCCCTTTACCATCATCCTGGAAAATCCAGTCTCCTTTTATGTTGGATCCTCAGTTTCCTATATGTCCTGTTTTTCTTGGTTTGTTCTTTCATTTTGTTGGAGCAAATCATCTAGTAACTTTCTGGAGAAGGATGCATGGGAGGTTAATATTTGAAGTCTTGCAGGTGTGAAAATCTTATTTTTCTCTTGCATTTAATTTGATAGTTTGGCTGAGTATAGAATTCTAGCTTATAAATCATTTACACTCAGAATGTTACTGTCTCCTCTCCTCCTCCCAGTCTTCTTACTCTTTTTACTGTTGAAAAATCAAATGTTAGTCAAATTCTTCTTAAATTCTGCTTTTTCTTCTCTGAAAGCTTTTGTAAATTCTTATTCTTGGTGCTCTGAAATTTCATCAGAATATTTCTTGTTATATATTTATTTTCATTTCTCTCCTGTGCATTCTTTCAATCTGGCAACCGAGGTCCTTCAGTTTGGGGAAATTTTCTTGAATTATCTTTTTGGTTACTTTCATTTTCTCTATTCTCTCTCTCTCTTTGAATGTACCTTTTAGACAGATTCTCTAATTTCTTTCCTCTTTTCTACCTCTTCATCATTTTTTAAGATTTTATTTTTAAATTATCTCTACATGCAACATGGAGTTCCAAGTCATGACCCCAAGATCAAGAGTCACATGCTCCACTGACTGAGCCAGCCAGGCACCCCTACCTCTTCACCTTCTGGGACATGTCACCTACTTGATCTTGCCTGCTATTGAATTTTTCATTTGATTTATATATTGATTTCTAGGAGCTCCTTTTTGATATCTGAATATTACTTTTCCTATCATCTTACTCTTATTTCGAAAATGTAGTATCTTTTTAAAATCCTTTTGGCAATACTGATGATTTTTTTTTTAAGTTTGCTTCTTCTGCATGGTTTCCTTCAAACGTCTCTGTTTTCTGGCATATTATAGACTTACCTCAAATTTCTGGCAACCTTTTGCTCTTTGTTCTGTGCGTGTTTAAGAGTAGAACACTAAAAAGCTGATTGGAAACCCCTACTATATTAAGTGGGAGTTTGTTGATTTTTAAATTGGGTGATTTGGCTGGACAATTGAGTTTGGAACCAAGGTCAGTATCTTTAGGTCTTTTCCCTTGGCCCGATCAGATTTCCTACAGAAGCATCTTCCAATCATCTCTTTGCATGAAGAAGATTAAGAGGATGGGAATCCAACATGGCGGAGAAGTAGGGGGACCCAAAGTTCCCTTGTTCCTCAAACACAGGAGTGTTGAGGCCAGAGGACTTGGAATTCCAAGAGACCAGGCTGCAGAGCGACAGAGACGTCTCCAGGGGCCCACGGGGACAACCTGGCAGGCCATAGGGTTACTTCAATGAACAAATCAAAGCACACCTGGTGGAGGGTCCAAACCATCACTGCGAGTAGGGTAATAAAGCAACCAGAGTTATAACAACAGAAAGCATGTAACACACTCCAAAAACACCTGCTAAAGGGCTGGGCCCTGGACAGTGTATGACCTCTCTTTAACATTGTAGTGCTCACAGGTGCAGGATACATAACAAGCCTTTAAAGCACATAAAGGACAGAAAACTAGCCCAAATGACAAAATGGAAGAATTCCCCTCAGAAGAAATTCCAGGAAGGAATGACAGCTGAAGAATTGCTCAAAACAGATATAAACAATATATCTGATCAAGAATTTAGAGTAATAGTCATAAGATTAATCACTGGGCTTGAAAAAAGCATAGAAGACAGCAGAGAATCTATTGCTGCAGAGATCAAGGAACTAAAAAATAGTCATGATGAATTAAATGCTATAAATGAAGTGGATGAAGAAGGTTAGAAATTTGGGTGTCTTCACATGCAGTATATAAAACTTTGTTAAGCCCCTATTTTAAGTATACAATATATGTCCACTGTGCTTTTGTTCCACAGTTCAGAGACCCTCTGTTTCACCCTCCCTGGAAAATGAATCTGAGTCTATGCTGGAATGGTAAAAGGCCAGAGACAGAAGTTGGCAAGGATCTAATTACTTCACAGAAAGCCTTTTTTTTTTTTTTTTTAACCAGATCCTCCTTATTTTAGCCCCGTTTCATCCCCAGTTCCAGGTGCGCTTGCGTGCAAATATTTTGTTCTTGGCTTTTCTCATAGCTGCCATGAGATTTGGCTTTTTCTCAGCTTTCAAAATGTCATTGTGGTTGTCTCCTCTTCCATTCTCTTTGTTATTGTGGGTTTTAAAAATCCTTTTAGTGTCATTTCGGTGGAGTTTTGGGAGATCGCCAAGGTAAATGGATGTGTTCAATCCATCATCTTTAACTGAAAGTCCTTTATATTTGTATCTCTTCATTGCATGGTACTAATTAAATACGTAGTTGATTGTGAGTGATCGACTGGAGCATCTAAAATGGCGATAGTTGGGCTGTGCTAGTAGATACTGGTATCTACTTTTCAATTTTTACAAAGCTTTTGGATGTCAAGGGGAGTGTTCTGGGGACTCGAGTTGGATTAAATGGAAATGAAGCTCTGAAGGTTGCTGCTGCTTTTTCTGCTCCTTTCTTCCTGCCAGGTGAAGGCCTTTGTGTCTTCTGACCTAATTCAGACCTTGCTGAATTAATTGAACGTGGAAGAACCAGAGTTCAAAATATGATGTTAAACGGGTTATTGCTCTGCTGTCTTTCTGTTATGACATGATAACCCTTCATGTTTATTATAGGATTTGTACGTTGTAATCTGAAGAGTCTCTTCTTAATCAACTTCACTCCCCATATGCAGTATGCAGTTAGGATATGTGCACTACCTTTTACAGCGTTTGGGGAACATTAGTCGTTTCCACTTAGTAGTTGCTTAGAAACTAGCTGAAATTTTGTCCAATTAGAATGAAATAGTTTCCTCAATTTTAATTATAGCTAGAGTTCTTGATGTGACCTTACCATGAGCTATATTACTTATGATTCATGGACTTGTTCAGCGTTATATACTGTTTTAAGTAAGCACCTCACAGGGTGCTGAAAGTTGAAAGTCATCTCTGACTGCGTTTCTTTGTTTAAATGTATTAAGCCCTTGACATGGGTGACTAAGGCACTGCTAAACCAATTTGAAACACACTTTAAAAATATATTCTTATATCTTTTTCTCCTCTGTTCCCATAACAGCAGCTTCTGATTTGGGTTATCTCCTCATGGCAAGCAGATCGTTGGATTACTCTTCTTAAATTTATTTTTTTTGGCTGTTATCCCCCTTGCCATGACAGAAGGCTTTTCATTTTTGGCTCAACATTTTGGCCTCTTTTGTATAGATCCCTAATATCCGTCAAGTAAAGGACATAGTGGGGAAAAGATAGGAGAGGGTTTTTCTTCGTTTTCCCTTTTTATTATTTGATCAGTTGTGCAGGAAAGCATGTCAAATAGTTTGGTGGTAGAATTAAGGATCACAGTTCTATTGTGGAAGATTTTCTTTAGTGCTTTCTGGAAGGCACAGTGGGCTTTTTCATCATCTGTTTTAGGAGAAATTACATGCCTTTTACTAGAAGATGCAGTGAGTCAGATACAGATACTAGTTGAACAATCTAGATCAGTGGTTCTCAACCCTGTATGCCCATCAGGATTGCCTAAGGAGACCTGAAATACATGCTTAGGTTCCCACCCTAAGAGATTCTGATTCAGTTGGTCTGGAGTTGGGTAGCACCATTTGGATCTTTCACATAATCTCCTAGGTGATTCAGCTGTTCAAGTAGGATTGAGAACCATTGATTCCAAGAGAACTCAATATATAATAGCAAGCCTGGTTCATCTCGACTCTCCTGGATCTGGAGGTAGCTAGGGGATATCTAGCTGTTGAGTATCTAGCATTGGCTTATTGATTTGTTCTGCTTTGCTTCAAAGTCTGAAGCTAGGTTTCCAGTGTCTCTTGGTAAATCAAAGTGACCTTGTCCCTCTTGGGAGACCCTGCTAGCCATACCTAACTATAGGAGCGCTTATCAGAATCACTAAGGGACTTTTAAAAACACAGATATGTGGTCCTGTCTCCTGAAGTTTTTATTTTAGTGGGTCTAGAGATTGGCCTGGTTATGTATTTTTTAAAACCACTCCCAAGGTGATTCTGATTTCTGGGATGTGACTCTAGTCCACGATGCAGTTTGTTATAAATTCTTACCATATGAATGCTTTCCTGTGATGTGATCTGTAGTACCATAAAGCTAGCTTGAGAAGATTCCACAAGCAAGACATAGCCCAAAGGTCTCCAATTGAACTCTTGGAGTTTGGAGTAGTTTCATTTCCTCGAGGGAATCTATTTCTGTTCACATTTGCACTGAAAAGTTAAGAAGCCCTCTGCCAAGAGATCAGACTATTATCCAATATATACAACAAAAAGTGAAGTAGGAGAGAGAAGTTTATGAGTAAAGTAGATTTCTGATCTTTTATGGGAAGTGTGGTGGTGTTTGGGGGTTGCTTTGGTTACGGAGGCATGAGTGGTTGACCTTGGCCTTGGAACCATTTGGGTGAGACTGTTGTTGATTGACTCCAGAAAATGTGTTCACTGCAGTGTCTGCTGCTGCTTGGTTGGACTCAAAGTGTGTGAGGCTGTCATTGTAACTGGCTTTCAGAAGAATGATCCCTGAAGCAAGTTGAGTTGTCACTGATAATTAGACTGAGGTGAATTGTCATTGATCAAATAGGTTTGAAAGTGGGTACTGGTGGTTGCTAGTTACGATGCCTATTGAATAATCAATTTGCTTCTCCCCAGAAGTATAGAGACTTTTGTTCTCGCCTCAGACTGCCACTTCTTGCTTGGCAATGAAAGGAAGTTGCTTCTGCACTTTAGTTCCCACTCTCCAAACATTGTCATGGTGTTGTACAGAATTTCTGGGTCAGTTAATTGTTCTAATCATTCCACAAAGATTATTTTAAAGTTTATCGTTTCCAGGGATTGTTCCAGGACTTCCCAAAGGTAGATTCTGTTGCACTGAAAAGGAACCTAAAACTTGATAATGAGTCTGAGTGGTAAATGGTCCTTTCACATCCTCATCATTACTTACGTTCCATTTCTATTTCTGATGAAACTTTTGAGGATTTATTGCTTTGCTCCACTTCTGTTTCATATTCAAAACTGTACCAGTCACTTGGTATTCTTTTAACTATTGCCCTCTGTTGTAGGGGGCTTGAAATCAGTCCTGTGGGAAGCCTTGATTTGGAGAGTTGATGTATGGCCTTAGGCAAGTCACACAAGTGTTTCTGAGCCTCAGTTTCCTCTTCAGAATTGAGATTTGTGCTTACCCCCCTTAGTCAGGTGTTGAAGGCTAAATGACATTCAAGTGCTTTGTAAAGTGTGACACATACACATTTTGCCAACATTATTCCTTATGGTGTAGAGTGTTGCTTTTTTCCTAATATCTTGCACATGGGAGGTATTATGTCAATCTTTGTTAAATGAGTAAATTGATCAGAACTCTCCCAATCCTGAAAATCAAGGATGATTAACTCTTTGGATTTTATAGTTTGTGACCAAGGAGAGCTGGGATTGCAAAAGAGTTTGAATAGGAACCAAAAATATAGTGAGTTTAGGTTGCTGAGTGTAGCTGTCATTGAGATAAGGATATTCTTACATAGGATAAATACATATAAATCTGTCACTTAAAATTCAACCAAGCATTGATGACTTATCTTATTATTTTTTTAAATAAGCTTTTAATTTTAGAACAGTTTTAAATTTACAGAAAATTGTGGAGATAGTACATAGTTTCCATTTATCGTACAACCAGTTTTTCCTATTATTAACATCTTATATTAGTATGGTACCTTTGTTACAGTTAGTGAACCAAAATAAATACATTATTAACTAAAGTCCATACCTCATTCAGATTTCCTGAGTTTTAACCTAATATCGAATTTAGGCTACTATATTACATTTAGTAGTAATGTGTCCTTAGACTTCTTTTGGTTGTGATGGTTTCTCAGACTTTCCTTGTTTTTGGTGACTTGACAATTTTTGAAGAGTAGGGGTCATATACCTTGTACAGTGGCCCTCAGTTGGGATTTGTCTGATGTTTTTCTCATGGTTACTGGGGTTACGTGTTTTGGGAAAGAAAACCACAGTGGTTAAGTGCTATTTTCATCACATCATATGAAGAGTGCCCACTAATAAGATGACTTATTGCTGTTGATATTGACCATGATTATCTGACTGAGATGGTTTATCAGGTTTCTCACTGTAAAGGTACTCTTTTTCCCCATTTCCATACTGTGTTCTTTGGAAGAAAGTCACTATGCCTAACTCACACTTAAGGATTGTGGAGTTATGCACCACTTCCTTGAGGGCAGGGTATCTATCATTATTTTATTAACAGAGACGATTTCCGTTCAACAAATGTTAAAACCAACAGTAAATATTTGTTCAAAAAACAGTAAAATATTAAAGACATTTCAGTTAGTTGGGAACTAGACAAGGATTCTTGCTTGCCATTATTATTTATGATTTTGGTTAATCTAGCCACTGCAGTAAAATAAAAACAACTTAATGTTGGATCTTTTCATGGATACAATTGTTGTATACTAAGAAACCCAATAGTTTTTTAGTTTTAAAAGAAGACTAACAGAATTTGGTAAAGTGGTTGAATACAAGATAAAAATACAAAAATTAGGGGCACCTGGGTGGCTCCATCAGTGACGCGTCTGACTTCAGCTCAGGTCATGATCTCACGGTTCATGAGTTCAAGCCCTACATTGGGCTCACTGCTGTCGGTGCAGAGCTTACTGAAGATCCTGTCCCCTTCTCTTTCTGCCCCTCCCCCACTTGTGCTCTCTGTCTCTCTCAAAATAAATAAACTTTTTAAAAAATACAAAAATTACTTGCTTTTCATTATTTTAACATAAGCCTTAGAAAAGGAGAGGGAAGAAAAACTTCTGGTCTTAGTAGCAACAGATATCATAACTACTTTAGAATAAAGCTAACAAGAAAGGCAAGGCTCTTTTTTTAAATTTTATTTATGTATTTATTTTTTTAATTTACATCCAAGTTAGTTAGCATACAGTGATAATGATTTCAGGAGTAGATTCCAGTGATTCATCCCCTAGGTATAACACCCAGTGCTCATCCCAACAAGTGTCTTTCTTAGTGCCCCTTACCCATTTAGCCTGTTCCCCCACCCACAACCCCTCCAGCAACCCTCAGTTTGTTCTCTGTATTTAAGAGTCTCTTATGTTTTATCCCCCTCCTTGTTTTTATATGATTTTTGCTTCCCTTCCGTGATGTTCATCTGTTTGGTGTCTTAAATTCCACATGAGTGAAGTCATGTGATATTTGTCTTTCTCTGACTAGTTTCGCTTAGCATAATACCATCTAGTTCCATCCACGTAGTTGCAAATGGCAAAGTTTCATTCTTTTTGAAGGGCATGGCTATTATATGAAGAAAACTAAGGTTTTATTGACGGATATACAATGAGATCTGAACAGATTAAAGGACACTGTGTTCTTGAATGGGGAGATTGAATATCATAAAAATATCAGTTTTCTAAAAATGTGTTTAGCGCCATTTCAAGGAGAATCCCAACAGGACTCTTTTGAGGGGTAGGGGTGATACTGATAAAATAATAATGTTTATGTAGAAGAATAAATGCCTGAAAAATCAAGAGAAATTTTGGGTGAAAAAAGAAGTATGTGCCTTGTCAGTTATCAGAATATACTCTTGTGGCAGACATACTATAATATGGCTGCCATGATTCCCACTTCCTGGTATTCATGTCCTTGTGTAATCTCCTCTATTTGGGTATTAGCAGGACACATCACTTGCTTCTAATAGAATACAACAAAGATGTTCAGGTGTATGTGAATACGTGGTCGTGATTATATTAGATAAGACTGTAATGTCTGTCTTCCTGAGACACTCTGTCCCTGGCTGGCCTTGAAGAAGTAAGCTACCCTGTTGTGATCTGCCCTATGCAGAGGGCCACGTGGCAAGGAACTGAGGGCAGCTTTGGCTAATAGCCAGCAAGAAACTGACATCCCCAGTTTGGTAGCCTGCAAGGAATGAAATGATGCCAACAATAAAGTGATCTTGGAAGCAGATCCTTCCGCATTTAGGCCTCAGATGAAACTGCAGCCACCTGAAACCTTGACTGAAGCTTTGTGAGACTCTGAAACGGAAGACCCAGCTAAGCTGTGCCCAGACTCCTGACCCTGCAGAAACTGTGAGGTAATAATTGTATGCTGTTTTATGCCTCTACATTTGTGGCAATACATAACCAATGAAGCTTTAAAGTCACTAATTGATTCAATATCATATTGGCTTGGAAATAGACAAATAGGTCAGTGGAACAATAGAGAATCCAGAATTAAATTCTAGTGTATGTGGTTTACTATATGAAAAATACATTCATTTTAGTGAGAGATGCTACTAAATGATGCTACTGGATATGTGGAAGAAAATAAAGCTGGAGCCCCTACTTAAATAATATTAAAACTTCCAGTTGGTTTAAACGCATAAATGTAAAACTAAAATCCTGTAAGGAAATGTAGAGATCATATGTACAATATGATCATATGTACAGTCAGACTGCCTTAACCTAGCTGAAGACTCAGAAGAAGCAATCAAAAAACAATGTATTTCCTTATAAAAATTTTTAAAATTCTATGGGGCGCCTGGGTGGCGCAGTTGGTTAAGCGTCCGACTTCTGCTCAGGTCATGATCTCGCGGTCCGTGAGTTCGAGCCCCGCGTCGGGCTCTGGGCTGGTGGCTCAGAGCCTGGAGCCTGCTTCCGATTCTGTGTCTCCCTCTCTCTCTGCCCCTTCCCCGTTCATGCTCTGTCTCTCTCTGTCTCAAAAATAAATAAAACGTTAAAAAAAAATTAAGAAAAAATTTTTTTTTAATTCTATGGCAAAAGGTACAATAAAGTCAATTAAACAGTTATGGTGAGATAAGAAGCTAGTGTCGGACTATTAGCTAATATACTGCTTTCTTTGTCAGGAAAGTCCTGTTACAAAAAATGTATTTACATTCTGATGCAAGCTTCTTCTCATTTTGGACTGATAACAGTTTGCTGATCAGTGCTGGCCCACTGACCATACTTTGGGAGTCACTGCTCTAGGGAAGGGATCAGCAAACCATTTCTATAAAGGAACAGATAATAAATATCTTAGGCTTTGTGGGCAGTATGGTCCCAGTTGCAACTACTCAGCTTTGCCATTATCATGTGATATCAGCATAGACCAGTGTAGCTAAAGAAGCAAGGCTATATTCAAATAAAACTTTATTTACAAAAAGAGATGGGCAGCCAGAGTTGACCCATGGGCTGTGATTTCCTGATTCATGCTCTAGGGAGTACCAATATAAAAAAGGGATAATCCTTAACCTCGAGAGTCAAAGTTTTATATGGGCCTATAGGAGTTGGAGTGAAGCAAGCCTCAACAATTTTTGGTTTGAAAGACCTAGCAATGCCCTATCCAGTAAAGCAGCCATTTGAGCACATCAAATGTGGATAGTCCAAATTGAGATGTGCTCCAAGTACAAAATACATAAATGTTGAAGATTTAATATGAAAAAATCTCTCAATTTTTATATTATGTGTTGGAATGATAATATTTTGGACATAGTAAGTTAAATAAAACATTATTAAAATTGATTTCACCTGTTTCTTTTTCTTTATTTTAGAGAGAGCACAAGTGAGGGAGAGTGGGAGAGGGAGGGAGAGAGAGAGAATCTCAAGCAGGCTCCATACTCAGTGCAGAGCCTGACATGGGGCTCAATCCCATGACCCTGGCATCATGACCTGAGCAAAAATCAAGAGTCGAACACTCAACCAACTGAACCACCCAGGTGCCCTGAGAGAGAGAGAATCTTAAGCAAGCTCCATACTCAGTGCAGAGCCCAATGCAGGGCTCGATCCCACAACTCTGGGATCATGACCTGAGTTGAAATCAAGAGTTGGGCGTTCCACCCACTGAGTCACCCAGGCGCCCCATCACCACATCCACTGTGGCTGCTAGAAAATTTTAAGTTAGATCTGCAGCTTGCCAGTAGATCTCTATTGGACAGCACTGGCCTAGAAGTACTATAATTTTTTTTAAAGTACTGGAAGTTTAAATTAAGTGCTATGGGACCAAGGGAGAGAGTTCATCTAGCTGAGGAATTTGGAAAAGTCATGTGGATGGAATCTACCTTGGAGAATGATGGGATTTTGACAGGTGGTACTCTGAGAGGATCCTGAAGGCTATTCAGATGGAGGAAGTGGCATAAATAGAAGTTTGTAGACAGCAGAAGGCTTTCTGTGTTTGGGGCAGGAGTGAGTTTAGCTATCATAAGGGACAAAACGTGCTACATTTAGGTAAGTAGGCATAGGCCTTATTGTGGGTTGACTGCACAAGTTAGGGCTTTGGACCTGTTTTTACTGGTAGGGGTGGAGGGACTAGGCCATGATTTTGAGCAGGGAGTGGTAGTTTTGGAAGCTGTTTACAGGTAGGTCTACTCTAGAAACAGTAAGTTGGTTGGGTTGGAATAAGAAAGGCAAAAGTGGTGAAACCTGTTTAGGAAAGCATAAAGGTCTTATATAGTGTATAATGAGAATGAAGGATAGAGGACAGTGGACAGCCACTTTATGATGTGGCAAGGATATTTGTGAATGAGTGAGAACCCCAGTGTTATGTGCTTGAAGAACCTGAATGATGATGATGGCCTCATGGAAATGCAGACCTTAGAAGCTGGTTTGAGATTAATATGATGTGTTCCATTTTGCATGTGTTTAGTTGGAGATACCAGTGGATTTAGGAGATAGGCCAGCTCTCAGAAGCTTGCTCACTTGTGTTCTTTGCTGACAGAAATGGCCTTGCACACTTCTTTACTTTTGGCCATCTCTGTACTTCCTGACCCTTCCCACTGCCCACCATGATCACAGCCCACTGGCCAGGAGAAAGGATCTGACCCTTGGCTATTTGCTTGTTGGCTGGTCAGTGGAACTTAAGATGATAAGGCTTGTGGGATCTAGATGGAGCTGTTCTTTTGGAGGCACTTGAACTCAAGATACAAGAGACATGGCTGGTGTAGGGACGGAAGGAGAAAGAAACATAAGGATAAGTAGCAGAGAAAGGAAAAACTTCACTGAGTGGCCTCAGTAAACCCCTGGCCACAAGACTGTGCAGGCTCCTGAACAGCTGTGTGGGAGCCCACACGTTTCCTTCTCGCCTGGAAGAATGGCCTTTCATGGTTCTGGTGAGGTACGACCAAGGAGGTGTGATTCCTATACTCCTTATTCTCTCCTTTTTCCTAACAGTTAAGGCTTCTTGGCTAATCAGGAAGAGTGATTGGGTGGATGTTTTGAGTTGTCAAAAAGGTAGGTTTGGAATTAAAAGAGGAGGTTGGTGTGGAAATCAAAATTGAAGAAAGTCTGTTTGTTCACATAAGCATGAGATCATAAACAGGATTCTTTTCAACTGCATGGTAAGCCCAGAGTTCTACATGTAGCTGATGCTAAATTGCTTGCTGGTAGTGGATGTAATACGTGTAAAAGCGTTCAGCACCAACGGAAGCCCAAGTTTCCAGTAAATCTTGTTTAAGGGTTGAAGGTTCTACTACAGGGTAGAAGCAAGTTATTGGCACATGTTACTTATTAATCTTCTTAACATGCAGCTGCTCTATTTGTGACATGAAGCTGGCAGTTGTTTATATCCTTTAGAGATGTTTTGAGAACAAACAAGTAACTGCTTTGTATGTTGTATTTTTCGCAAGACAGTCCTGGTCTACAGAGGTAGCTAGCCTGACAGTTTTTATAAATGGCTTAGAACAGGTAGCTCTGAATCGTGGCTCAACGAGTGGTTTGGAGGGCTTTGATTTGGTCTAGATGACAAATAGAGGTGAAATGCACTTCTCCACGTCGTTGGAAACTCAGATCAAAGTCTTTTAAACCAAGATGTCAGGTGTGAACTCTGTATATAGCATGTGAATTCTTTTGAGATAAAAAATACAGGAAAAGAGAGGTTCAAAACTGAATATTCTAATAAAAAAGCTATATAAATAACCTGTCTACAAAACAATCTGTATATATGGTTTACCATATTTGTAAGGAAGAAAATGCATGTAGCAAATCCTGGTGAGGGACCCATAGCAGAATGTTACTAGTTATGGTTGTGTGGTGAGATAATTCATGGGTTACTTTTTTTGTGTGCTTTTCTTTATTTTCGGGGGCTCCTTTTCTTCCCCTTGCATATAGCATGAATTAAGAAGACAGTAAATGCTGTTTTAAAAACAAAAATTTTCTGGGGTGCCTGGCTAGCTCAGTCAGTCGAGTACGTGACTCTTGATCTTGGGGTCATGAGTTCAAGCCCCACGTGTGGTGTAGGGTTTAATTAAATTATATATATGTATATTCTGGGTATTTTATAGCACGTAGTTTTCCTTTGTTTCTCAAAGATGGAGTGCCTATTTTTACATCATCATGTCATTTATAATGTAGCAGTTCTTTGCCCTAGTCCATTTTAGCCATTGGATGAAATTGATGCAGAGCAAAAACACATTTAACTTGATTTTTAAGCCTTGTCCCTTCATAATAAAGGAAAATGCCTGCTTCTAGTAAACAAAAAAATTTTTTTCACCATGTATTTCAAATATAATACTAAGACAGGGCATAATATGATAATTATCTTTGTATCTATCACCCAACTTAATCAGATCTTGGCATTAAGCCTTATTTGCTTTGGGTATTTGGTTTTTAAAGAAACATGAAAAAATTACAGTTGATTCCTCAACATGTCTTTGTCATAAATCCAGAATTTATGAGTGGAGTAAGTGTATAAATGTTGTATCTATCATGCATATCTACAATGATTATAAAGTATTGCTTTCAGATTTTTAAACTTTATATACATGAATCACACCATGGATATTGTTTTGAATATCCATGAGCAAAAATTACATTTTTTGCTCAACATTGTTTGACATGTTTCCATGTTAATAAATGTGGCTCAAGGTTAGGGGCTGACAACCCCTATTTGGCCCAGGGGCCAAATCTAGCCAGCCACCTCTTTTGGTATGTAAACTAGGTATTATCTATGGCTGCTTTCACACCAAAACAGCAGAGTTGAGTAGTTGCAACAGAGACTGGATGGCCCAGAAAGCCTAAATTATTTACTATCTACAGAAAATATTTGGGGCGCCTGGGTGGCTCAGTCGGTTAAGCATCCAACTTCGGCTCAGGTCATGATCTCACAGCTTGTGAGTTCGAGGCCCGCGTCGGGCTCTGTGCTGCCAGCTCAGAGCTTGGAGCCTGCTTCAATTCTGTGTCTCCCTCTCTCTCTGCCCCTACCCTGCTTGTGTTCTCTGTCTCTCATAAATGAATAAATGTTAAAAAAAAATTTAAAAAAAGAAAATATTTTACCTCAGAAATTAGTAAATATTTACTATTTTTGGAGAGTTTGCTGACCTTTGCTCTAGTTCATTCTTTGTATGGATATATCATTATTTATCTGTTTTCCTGCCTATGGAGACACTTATTTCCTGTTTCTTTCCAAGAAGCAGTGCTTTGGTGAACAGTGATGTGTGTGTGTGTATGTGAGTGAGAGGGTTTCCAGTGTAGCACATTGATCATGAGACAATTAGGCTTTTCATATATTTTGGTGTTGCTTTCCATACTTAGCAAAAAAAAAAAAAAAAAAAAAAATTCAAGGCATACAGTGGCCCTGTTAGCTGATAGGTTTGTTATTTAGTGGTTTGAGATAGAGAAGATATTTTTATTCTTGATGTAAATGGCTTTTCTCAAAGTCAATTTTTATTGCTGAAGAGGGAATAGTGCTGAGTGGTCCATACAGAGCAAAGGGAGAGTTATGAATGGTCCTGTCAGCAACAAGGGAGTACCCCCTGTGTAGGCAGGTAACTGTATTAGGTCATGGTGATGTTGTTGTCACTATTTATAGTTGCTACTTGATCATTGAGCATTTACAAAAGGACAAGGATAGCATTCAATGCTTCACGTGCATTATTTTATTTAATTCTCATAACAACATGTGGAGATAGTAATTACCGTTCCTCAGTTTGAAAAGAGGCAGCTAAGGTCCAGAGTTTGGCCCAAGGTCTTGTTTAAGTGAGGCTTCAGTTGGGACCTGTCCACCTGCCCTGGCCTGGTGCTTGTTGTCAAGTTCTCAGTGGTAGACCTTTGAAGGTGGGCTAGAGGGTAGAATCCACACTGCTCTGAGGCGCAAATCCTCATCAGTTCCAGCGTTGGCTCCCAGACGTTGGCCAAGGGTTCAAGGCACAAAGAAGCAGCCTTGGCTTTCCAGAAAGGTCCAAGTTTACAACTTCAGCGGGAATAATTATCTTATATGGTTCTTTTGTAGAACACTGAGGCCAGGGCCATCTTTTCTCGTGTTTTCCTATCTATCCTCTCCGCTCACAACTCCAGTTTCTCAAGTGGGAGATTTACTGCTGCTCAGATAAGTGGATGCTGAGGACTGTCTAAGCGATCCTAATGTCAGGCTTGGAGCTCTTCCTGAAACTGGGCAGCTGCCCATTCGCTTCCAAATGTTTGAAATTCTAAATGTCTTTGTCTCGCTCCATTTTATGGCTGGGGTGGGCAAGACGTTAAGAAATCCTGAAAACTTTCATGGGGATGGTCATTCTACTCTCATTAAAAAACAAAAAACAAAACACATATCCCGACAAGACTAAATTACTGTCCCAAACCGCATGGGTATTATTTTTCCTGCTGCTGTGAAACATGGTAAGGATGTGAACTTGTCTCTCATGCCTATAAGCTCCCAACCACTTTGAACAAGACAGAAGCCAAGTCATTAAAAGCTGCTGGAGATGCAGTTTTTTCTTTCCTCCAAAGGAACAAAGCTGAAAGCAGTGGGAATCGTCAGGCATTTTCCTAAGAGAGCTGACACTAGCTTAAATACAGTTATCTAATCCACAGGTAGACACACAGATTAAGCGCATTGGCCCAATTGCCAAGTAAGTTTGTCAGCTGGAGTGAACTTGCTTCCTCCCGTGAACTTACTTTCAAGCAATAATCTGACCGGTCGTTTATACCCCCTATGAACGGCAAGAAAACGGCAGTACCCTGCTTTATAATGACAATAAAAACTTTTTGCCTTGAAATATAATTATCAACCCAAAATTTTCCATGGCTGATGAATATCTGTTGTATAGTCAGGTAACATGTAGGCTTGTGTACACAGTCGCAAATCTCTCAAATCTCCCTTGTATGTTTGCCTTCTGAAGATGTCTGTTAGACATCAATTCAAGGACTTGTAGTTATTCTAAACTCATTGTCAATCGGACCTCTTTTTGCATATTGATTTTTTGACACCACCAGCTCTAAATTTAATCTCTTGTGTGATAGCAATCAAATAGTTTTGAAATTATGAACCTAAGAATTCTAGGAAAAGCCTCTGATGAACATGACTTTATCACATTACTTCCAATTAGCCTGCGAGCTTTGTCATTGTTATCTTCTTATCTGGGCAATTGTAATCATCCTAGACACACAGTTCTGCTTTTTCCAGTTATTGTGTGATTCACGTGTGGACTGCATATGGATGTGTGGAAATGGTTGTGTGTGTTACTTTGTGTTTGAAAAATTAAGTCTTTATGGAAGAACCAACTATAAAGGAGTGTGAAAATACTTAGGTACAGCTTAAAGAATAATTAAAAAAGCAAATACTCATCTAGTTAGCCTCCAAGTTTAAGAACTAGGACAGAAGCCTCCTGCATAACCCTATCACATCTTCCTCTCTCCCCTCTGTAGGGACACTAGACTGATCATTCCCTTGCTTTTAATAGCCGTACCACATATGAATGTACCCTTAGATGGCCTAGTACTTCTCTCTTTTGTTTTTGCCTATCTTTGAACGTTACATACATTGAGTATACTCCATGCATTCTGTGACTTCTTTCACTCCACTTATGAGATCCATCCACGTTGCTACTTGGGGCTATGTTTATTCTTTTTCATTGCTTTATAATATTTCAGTATATGACTGTACCACAAATTATTCATTCTGTTGTTGGACATTTGGGTGGTCTTCAGGTTGCCTTTATGAATACTGCTATGAACATTCTTTTGTTTCCTGTTGAACATCTGTGAAGATGTAAGTGCATCTTTAAATTAAAAGATGCTGCTAAACTATTTTTTCTAGTCGTCATGGATGGGTGAGAATTCTAATTGTTTCACATCTTCTCTAGCACTTAATCTTGTGAAACTTCTCAATATTTTTCCACTTTGGTGGATGTTTAATAGTATTATGGTGCTTTTATTTTGTGTTCCTCTCCTCTGGTTAATAACAAGGAAGTATATATTTTCATATATTTGTTGCCCATTCTTATATCAATTTTGGGGTCATGTTGCATTGCCGCATGAAAAGACATCTGATTTTTTCCCCCTAACTCCTATGATTTGAAAGATTTTTTTAATTTTTTTAAAAAATGTTTTGAATATAGTTGACACACAATGTTACATTAGTCTCAGGTGTACAACATAGTCATTCACCTTCTCTATATGTCACACTGTGCTCACCGGCCGCTAGCTACCATCTGTCACCATCCAATGCTTTTGCAAAACCACTATGTACCTTATGCTGGGCCTTTTGTTCCCATGGCTTACTCAGTCCATAACTGGAAGCCTGGATCTCCCCCTCCCCTTCCCCCATTTTTCTCACCCCCAGCACCCTCCCCTCTGGTGTGGATGTGGAGATAAAGGAACCTTCTTGCAGTGTTGATGGGAATGTAAATTGGTGCCACCACTGTGGAAGATGGTATGGAGTTTCCTTCAAAAATTAAAAATATAAGTACCATATGATCCATTAATTCCACTACTGGGTATTTACCCAAAGAATGAAAGCACTAATTTGCAAGATTTTTGATTAATAAATTGCATTTTTGAGATATGGGTTGCCTGAGTGGCTCAGTCAGTTGGGTGTCTGACTCTTGATTTCAGTTCAGGTCGTGATCTTGCGGAATTGTGGGATCAAGCCCCGCATTGGGCTCTGTGCTAAGAGAGTGGAGCCTGCTTGGGATTCTCTCTCTCCCACTCTCTCTGCCCCTCCCCTGCTTGCACTCTTTCTCTCTCTCTCTCTCTCTCTCTCAAAATAAGTAAATAAACATTAAAAAATGTTTTTATAAATGCAATTGCTTATATTTGTATACAATATATTTGTATATAATTTTGGAATACATACAATCATTTATATACAATACAAAAATATGTAATTATTCTGTCATTTATTCATCTGACTGTTCTTGTTCCTTTGTTTTTCTAAACCTTGCAGCTGAACACTCACCTAGGGCATTAGGCACTTTTTTTTATGTGTGAGAGAGCACAAGCGGGGGAGAGGGGCAGAGGGAGAGAGAGAGAATCCCAAGTAGGCTCCATGCTCAGCATGGAGCCCAATGCGGGGCTCGATTCCATGACCCTAGGACCATGACCTGAACCAAAAGCAGGAGTCGGATGCTCAACCAACTGAGCCACCCAGGTGCCCCAACCTAGGCACTTTTTTACAAAAAGTTTTGAAAATACTCAGTGGGCCCTTTTTGCTATATTTAGTTCCCCTCAGTGGTTTGGAGACAAGACATCGGACTAGAAACTCAGGTTTCTTTCAACCATCTATGTGTCTGATAAAGCATAAATGTCTGTTGCTTTGCCTCAGTTTGCAAATTTGGGAGCTGTTCAGTATTTAACACCAGGAATGCTTTGAATATTTTTAATCTAATTTCTTTTGGGGGCTATTTCCTTGAAATATATTTCTAAATGTGGAATTATTAAACATCTTATTTCTTTTAACCTGGTATCTCATATGTTAGGAGATGAACTGATCAAACTAGCTATTGACCCACAGTCGGTCTCAGCCTTAGTTAATATGCATTTTGTTAGCTTAATTAGTAGGCAGAAGTGGTATAGATTTTTCTTTTAACTTGACCGAAGGTTGAAGTTTGGGACCTGAGTTTTCAAAAGCTGATTCCTTGCGAAACCATTTGTTAAAAGTCTAGTGTATATTTGCATCCTGTCCTCAGAGTAAATGACCAGTTCTTTAATTCCTCTCTGTTCTGCTGGAATAAATGACCAATTTGTGGTGTTGTAGAGTTGGTCAGTGGTGATGATTTATGGCTATGAAACCTAACATATAAGTTAAGGAGAACTCTTAGAAAAATGTGCTTGAGATGTTTCCAGGTTTATCTATGCTTATTAGCCGTGGAGGAAGGCATTGTTAGTATTGATTGCCTGTATTTGAAAGTATCCTAAATAAAATGTTGAGTGACTATTATATCGTATGCCTGAAGCTAATAGAACATTGTATGTTAGCTCAAAGTAAAGTAAAAATTTTAGATATAGAGGCACCTGGGTGGCTCAGCGGGCTCCAACTTCGGCTCAGGTCAAATCTCCTGGTTAGTGAGGTTCGATCCCTACATTGGGCTCACTACTGTCAGCCTGTCAGCACAGAGCCCATTTTAGATCCTCTGTCCCCCTCTCTCTGGCCCTCCCTGCCTTGTGCTCTCCCAAAAATAAATTAAAAAAATTTTTTTTAATTTTAAATATAAATGAATGAATGAATGAATGAATGAATGTTTGGTAGAGCTCACCTGTTAAAAAAAAAAAGTGTTCTAAATAACCCTTAAGTCATCAACATTCTCCATTTTTTTCTTTCTCTGGGATTGTTACCTTTTACCACTAGCTTTTGCTAAATTTACGTAATAAATCCTTACATAATAGATCCTTGTTAGAAGGATGTGATGCAGAAATCCTCAAGGGCTGGGGGAAGCTTGCCCCCAGGGGACATTTGGCAGTGTCTGTAAACATTTTTGGTTGTCACGACTGAAGAGGGAAGGTGAGGCAGAGAAACCCTACTCTGGGGTAAACAAGTTTCTTTCCTTCCATGTCCTCCCCAGTCACTGTTATTTCCATCTTTTATGAGTGAATGATCAGTTCCCACTTATGTTGCATATATATGCAATGCAATTTGCCAATTTAAAGTGTATGATTTGATGAATTTTGACAAATGCATACTGTTGTGCAACCACCCTTGTACTCGTGTTTAGTATGTTTAAATTTTAATTCTTCAAATATGCATTCATTAAATAATACTATATTACAGGGCAGAAGGAAACTTAAAGTAATTAAGGTACTGATGGGTAGCTTGTGACTGATAGGTAGAACATAGGTGGTAATTCATGAAGGATGATGCCCTCGAACTGAGTTCCAAATTTTGCTCCATTATAGTATGAATCTGATGGGTGCTTTATTTTACTTAGTGGGTCATGTTTAGTCCTCTGAATAATTGGCTTAGGGGACAGTTGCTGCAGCATAAGTAGGAAACCTGTATTAGCCTATTATAAAGTACCGAGTTTTGTGTCCACAAATTTCTGTATTCCTTTGCATTTTCTAGTTTTTTTTTCATTGTCGTGCATGCAAGTGAAAATAAAACTGGATGTTTGAAAGCAAACCCAGAATGTATGCTTCTATCCTAAAGGATAATTTCCAGAATGTTGGCTACTTTGGTGGTTAAATTTAACCTCCGTAAGTAGTAGCAGTTGTCTGCGGTAAAGTGAATGGAAACCCTTGCTTGCGTTGCTGAACCACATTCTGAGAGGGGGAGCTTTGCCTTGACCACTAACTGCTGTAATTGGAGCTTGGGAGATGATTCGAGATGAGAATTGGAGTTATAAGTGAGTCTGAGTGCTTGGCAGGTGTTCTCTCTTTTCCCCCTTAGCTCTCTTTTCAGTCAAGGTGGTATTCGTACTCTGGGTTTCATAGGGAGTTTGTTAGTGTGTCTCAAGGAGAAACAGTAACATGAGGTGGGAAGGTGGTCAGCAGTTACTATCGATTTGTGTTCATATTAACGGTGGCATGATGAGAACATAGCAATTCTTATATAATAGCAAAAAATGAGGTAGGGTTTGGAGCATTGCAACATTTAGAGGTATTTAACTACATTTTAATATGATAGGTTATGGCTCAGAACAGCCATAGGAGTCTTGCTGGTTTTATTTGTGGGTTTAGTTTAGGCAAACTATCTACAGTACTGAAATGATACTCTGTGGAAAGGAAAAAAAAAAAACAAAACCAAACATACCCACAAATTTAAAGTGCTGTGTTTGCCGGTTTTCCTCTCTTGGCCTTATGCTCCAATCAAGAAATTGTTGGAGAAAGAAGTCATGTTGAACAATTCTGCCAATTCCACCATGTAATCTTGGGATCGTTTGTGTCACCCGTCATGGTAACCTGAGTATTTCAGAATACTCAGGATGAAAAGAGTCTTCCAACTTAAGAAAACCAGGACTCTTTTGGACCAACATCTCAAATGCTAAGAAAAGACTTTTCTCTGCGGATGTTTGTCCTCAGTCCCTTCTTCTGTGGCCTCGTAACTCAAGGCACCATCTTACCCACTGGTAGTAGAGTTCCAAGAGTGAGTGTCTTGTCCAGAAGAAGTGATATTTTGGAGTGGCCTTATCTTTGTTTTGAAAGAAGGCATTGATAGAATGATCCCAGTTTGTTTTTGCTAACGGACTGTACCAGACAAAAATCTCAGGCGTTTAAATTCCCCATTTGTCCCTACTTCACTGCTTCCTTACTCTTCCCTACTTTCACTGGCCCTCTTGACAGGAAGGGTGTTTTGCTAATGGATATGTGGTTATTTAGCCCCCAGGCCGAGGCTAGGTTAGCAATGGAAGGATGGATTGGACTTTCTGAGTTTAGAATTTCTGTTTGATGGCACTCAAGCCTTTTAGTTGGTTAGCCACATGATTGGCAATGAGCCACTAACAGATAACAATTTGGCAAAAGTGCTTCAAGAGCAGTGGAAAACTTTAAAACCTGGAGGAGCACGACAAATTTGGAATACTTCAATACTAAACAGATTTGTGTCCTGGTGTTTTTCATTCAGCTAGAATTTTCCCATGTCTTTAAAAATTCATTTAAAATAGCATTAAATGGCCACATATTTTTCTATCCTGAGATTCACTTATTTAAGCAATTTTTATGCTGTAGTATATGTAGGTTGTTTCTAGGTTTTCATTAATATGATTAATAGCCTTGAACTTAAATCTTTGCCTTTGCATTTCATTATTTGCTTAAACTAACTTCTTATGGTAGGATTAAATACGAATGTTTTTAGATATTGAAAATTTTTGCTAGAAGAGCTTTCAGCAGGGATGTTTGCCAATATCCTCCTGCTAATTGCATAAGAAAATGTTAATTACAGCACACTCTTACCATTGACAAAGATTTAAAACATTTCAGGATTCTTAGTTTTAAAAACTGAGTAAATTATATATATATATATATATATATATATATATATATATATGTACTTAATTATAAGGGGAAAACTTTAAAAATCTATTTGTATTTTATGAATCGTCTGTTATTTTACTCTGGCCATTTTCCTATTAGTGATGTTTTAGTGTTTTATAAGAGTTTACAAATTAAAGCTATCTATCCGTTTTTTTGTGTGTGTTGCACATTACCTAATATGGCATTCCTCTTGTAATTTATGCGGTAGGAGCTATATAAATTATGAATTTGAAAAAATAAAAAGTAAACTCATATACAGCTAAATGCTATAGAAACGCTTGGTATTAATGCATATTTCATTCTGTAGAAGGACCTAACTAAACATAATCCTAAAGGCACTGTGGCTGAGAATTTGTGATCTGGTCCGGATTCTGCTTTTCTTCAGCACTGTTATGACTCATTTGCCCCCCCCCCTTTTTTTTTTTCTTAACTGCTTCACACCTCATGAGCTGGGTTGAAATTTTACTTTATTGTACTAAGGTCATCGCTCTTAATTGCAGGAAGTTGTTAGTCTTTGCTACTTAGGTCCTTGATCAAAGTTTCCTTAATAATGTCTTTCAACTTCTAAGAAGTTTTCTTAGTTTTGCAATGTCATGGGCATGTTTATTGGGAATGGTTCCTGTCTGTTAGCCTGGCCACGAATGCTTAGGATAGTTGTTGCTCTCAGGGAGTTTATATTCTAGCGGTGGAGAACATGCAGTGAATGTGGAAAGAAAAGGTAGGATTTTGCCATGCATATTTGTTTGCTTGCTTGATGATTTTTAACAACTTTATTGAGGTATAATTGACATACCACAAACTGAACATGTTTAAAGAGTATGATTTAAATTTGGGGAAATGTGTATATCTGGGAAATTATCACAACGGTTAAGAAAGTGACCATATCCATCCTGCCAAAAGCTTCCTTTGCCCTTGGTAATCTTCCATCATGCCACTTCCCATTTCCCATTCCCAGGCAACTACTGATCTTTTTTTCATCACCACAGTTTGCATTTTCCAGAATTACATAGACATGGAATCATACAGTATATACTTTTTTGTCTGGCTTTTTTCGCTCAGCACCATTCTTTTGAGATTCATCCATGTTGTAATGTATATTTATTTCATTTCATTTTTCATTTCAAATTTATTCATTTTTATTCCTGAGTTGTTTTTCATTAAATGGATGTATCTGTTTGTTTACCCATTCATTTGTTGATGGACAGACATTTGTGTTTTTTCCAATTTTTGGCAATTAGCAATAAAGCTGTTATGTATATGTATATACAAGTGTTTCTGTGGACATATGCTTTCATTTCTCTTGGGATAAATACCTAGGAATGGAATGGCTGAGTCATATGGTAGGTATCTGTTTAACTTTTCTAGAAACTGCCAAACTGGTCTCCAAAATGGTTGTACTGTTTTACATTCACATCTACAGTTCCAGTTTCTCCATATCCTCACCAACACTTGGCATGGTAAGTTTTGAAATTTTATTTATTTTAATAGATGTGTAGTGGTATCTTGTTGCAGTTTTAATTTGTATTTCTCTGATGATTAATGATGTCGAGCATTTTTTGTTCTTACCCATATTATTTTATTGTGGTAAAGTACATATAAAATTTACCATCTTAACTGTTTTTTTTTTTTTAATTTTTTTTTTCAACGTTTATTTATTTTTGGGACAGAGAGAGACAGAGCATGAACGGGGGAGGGGCAGAGAGAGAGGGAGACACAGAATCGGAAACAGGCTCCAGGCTCTGAGCCATCAGCCCAGAGCCTGACGCGGGGCTCGAACTCACGGACCGCGAGATCGTGACCTGGCTGAAGTCGGACGCTTAACCGACTGCGCCACCCAGGCGCCCCTTAACTGTTTTTAAGTGTTCATTTTAGTGGCATTAAGTACTTTCACATCCTTATGTAATCATCACCACCATCTCTCTGTAGAGCTCTTTTCATTTTGCAAAATGGAAAATCTCTACCCATTAAACAAAAACTCCCTGTTCCTCCCTTCCCCAACCCTTGGCAACCACCATTTTGCTTTCTTTCTCCATGAATTGGACTACTCTAGGAACCTCATATAAGTAGAAATACATGGTATTTGTTCTTTTGTGACTGGTTTATTTCACTTAGCACAGTGTTCTCAAGGTTCAGCCATGTTGTAGCATATGTCAGAATTTCCTTCTTTTAAGGCTGAGTAACACCCCATTATATGTATATACCACATTTTTCATGTGCTTATTTGCACCTGCATATGTTCTTTGGTGACATATCTGTTTAAATCTTTTGCCCATTATTTTTTGGAGGATTGTCTCTTATAAGTTTGTGTTGACAGATCTTCATATTTTTGGGGTACAAGTCCTTTATTAGGTATATGAATTACAAATATTTTCTCCCAGTCTGTGTCTTGCTTTCCAGTGTCTTCAAAAGAGCTAAAATTTTTTTAACCGTGATAAAGTCCAGTTTATCAGTTTCTTCCTCTAAGGATCATGCTTGTGGTTTCATATCTAAGAAATCTTTGCCTAATTGAAGGTCACAAACATTTTCTCCTGTTTTCTTCTGAAAGTTTTATACTTTTATGTTCTACATTCAGGTCTATAATAATCCATTTTCATTTTGTTTTTGTGTATAATACAAAATGTGGCTCAAAGTTCATTTGGGGGGGAGCATATGGACATCCAGTTGTTTCAGCACCATTTGTTGAAAAGACTTTTTTCTACTAAATTGCCTTTGCACCCTTTTCAGAAATCATTTGCCTATATTTGTGTGGGTCTGTGTCTACGATCTCTGTTTTGGTCCATCTAATTGTCTATACTTTAGTACCACACTGCCTTGATTGTAAAAGCTTTATAATAATTCTTGAAATCAAGCAGTGCTAGTCCTCCAACTTTGTTCTTCTTTTTTATTCCATTTTCTGGAAGTGATTGTACAGAATTGCCATTAATTTTTCCTTAAACGTCTAGTAGATTTTACCAGTAAAGCCATCTGGGTCTGGAGTTTTCTTTGTGGAAAGGTTTTTAACTATAAAAACCTGTATATGTTTTATATGTTTTAAATGTTTGTTTATTTATTTAGAGAGAGAAAGCGTGAGTGGGGGGATAGACAGAGAGGACAGAGAGACAATCCCAAGGAGTCTCCATGCTGATAGCACTGATCTCATGAACAATGAGATCCTGACCTGAGCCGAAATCAAGAGTTGGTCACTTAACCAACTGAGCTACTCAGGTGCCCCTAAATTCAGTTTCTTTAATAAGTATGTATCTATTTCAGATTTTCTATTTTTTCTTGAGTCATCTGTGGTTGTATGTATCTTTCAAGGAATTGGTCCATTTCCTCTAGGTTATCAAATTTGTTGGCATAAAGTTTTCAATAATATTCCCTGATTATGCTTTCAATATTTGTAGAATGTATAGTGATATTTCCCCCAGTCTTGTTGTAATTTGGGTTTTCTCTCTTTCCAGATAAGTCCAGCTAGAGATTCATCAATTTTTTTGATCTTCTCGAAGAGCAATGTTTTGGTTTCATTGGTTTTCTGTGTGTGTGTATGTGTGTGTGTGTGTGTGTGTGTGTGTGCGTGCGCGTGTGTTTATCTTAATGATTTTGGCTCTGATATTCTTTCCTTTCTTCTACTGACTTTGGGTTCAATTTTCTCTTGCTTTTCCAGTTGCTTAAACTAGAAGCTGAAGTCATGGATTTGAGACCTTTCTTCTTTTCTACCATAAGCATTCAATGCTATATATTTTCCCCTGAATACTGTTTTAGCTGCCTTTACAAATTTTTAATATGTTGTCTTTTCACTTTCATTCATTTAAAAGTTTTAACTTCTCTTCTGAGTTTTCTCTTTAACTCTTGGGTGATTTAGAAGTGTGTTATTTTATTTCCAAATAGTTGGGGATTTTCCAGAGGTCTTTATCTTACTGATTTCTAAATTAGTTTCTTTGTGAGAAGAACATACACTATATGACTTGCATCCATTTCTTTGAGATTTTTGTAGCCTAGAATGTAGTCTTGGCAAATGTTCCATGTGTGCTAGAAAAGAATGTATGTTTTGCTCTTATTGGTGTAATGTTGTATGTATGTCAATACTGATAATATTTAAATTTTCTATATCCTTAACTAATTTTATCAATATTTGTTCTATCAATTGAAAGAGGCTTTTTGAAATTTCCAGCTATAGTTCTAGACTCGTCACATTCTCCTTGAAGTTCTATTAGTTTTGCTTCATGTATTTTGAAGCTCTGTTCTTAAGTGCCCTTGTGATAAATTGAACCCTTTTTCATTATGAAATGACCTTTATCACTGATAATATTCTGTGCTCTGAAATGTACTTTAATATTATTATAGCTATTCCAGTTCTCTTTTGACTAGTGTCAGTATGATATATCTTTTTCTGTCCTTTTACTTTTAACCTACTTGTGTCTTTATATGTGCTCCTTATATTTAGCATATAGTTGGGTCTTGCTTTATTTTTTCCTGTGTGACAATCTCTGCCTTTTAACTGGGGTGTTTAGACCACTTACATTTAATATGACTATTCATATGGTTAGGTTTAAACCTGTTGTTTTGCAGAGTTTTCTATTTGTCCCACCTCTTCTTTATTCCTTTCTTCTGCCTTATTTTTGATTATTTTATGTTGGCATGTTGGCTATAATTCTTTGTTTTGTGAATTTTATTGGTTGCTTTAGGGTTCATTGTATACATTTTTAACTCATCAAGGTCTGCCATGATAGTGTATCACCTCACTATTACAAGAGTCTTACAATAGTATACAGTACTTCCGTTTTTCCATTCCTAGCATTTCTTCCTTTGTTTTATACATTTTATTTTTTTATGTACTTTAAACACCACACTTTGTTGTTATTATTTTTGTTTAAACAATCCTATTTTAAAAACATCTAAATAGTAAGGGGAAATCTTACATTTACCCAAGTTTTTATTTCTAGCACTCTTCATTCCTTTATGCAGATCCATATTCTCATCTGGTATCATTTTATTTCTTTCTGAAGTATTTATTTCTACATTTTTCTTGATATAATTTTGCTGGTGATGAATTCCTTCAGCCTTTCTATGTCTGGAAAATTATTTCACCTTTGTGTTTGAAAGGTATCTTTGCTGCTATAGAATTCTCAGTTGATAGTTTTTAAATTTCTGTACTTCAAAGATGTTGCTCCTTTGTCTTCTTGCTTGTATTGTTTCTAATGAGAAATATCTTTATTCTGCTGTATGTAACATTTCTGTTTTCTCTGGCAGCTTTTAAGATTTTTTTCTTTATCAGTTTTGAGCAATTTGATAATGATATGCCTAGGTGTACATTTCTTCATGTTTTGCTTTGGGTTTGTTGAGCTTCTTGAATATGTAGGCTTATTGATTGCACAAAATTTGGGAAATTCTGGCTAATATTTCTGTAAATCTTTTTTTCTGACCCATCCTTTATTGGTTCCTTTTATTGCAGAATGGCATTTAAATATTAGGGCCTGTGCCCTAGGTGCGTTCATTTGGTACTGGCATGTCCTTGCTTCTAGGCCTTCCCGGTGGTTAGGACATACATGTAAACATGTACTAACTATGCAAACACATGCGTTGATATCTTGTCTTTTTTCATTCTTTCATCTTTCTGTCTTCCTTCCTTCCTTCCTATCTACCATCCATCAATATATCTATAATATATGTAAATATATTTACTTACTTCTTTAATCCTAGTATATACTAAAGTAGTTTCAGAATTACTAAGCCAAACCCTTGTGAGAAACACATTTACTAGCAAGAGTAAGTTCTCAGTACAGTTCTTTTTTCAGTCTTAAGTCAAGATATTGTTTTCCACTGTCACTAAGACTAGTTCTTTTCTTCCCTATTCCATTCAGTGTGGTTACATATTCACTTGTGACACAATTGGGCTGTTTTGTTATTGTTTGTATTCCATTTTGCTCTCTTCCCTTAAAACACACACATCTTGGTTGGTTTTAATTATTTATTTATAGTTTTGGTATAGGAAGCATTACTCTGATTCTCAGAGTCGGGACTCTACAAAAAGGTAGACTTGCAAGTGTTGCTCCCTCCTCATCCCTACTGTCCCTTTCCATTGTGTCCTTTTCCATTCCTTCCCATCCACCTCCTTAAATAACCAATTTCTTTCCTTTCTGGTTCAATTTTTTTTTTTTTTTTGGTTTCTGGTTTATCTTCACTGTATTTATTTTGCACAAATGAGAAGACACATGAATGTTTTCTTATATTCCCATTTTTAAGTGAAAGTTAGCATACCATAGATACAGTTTTTGCACTGTGCCTTTTTCCCTTAACAGTTTATCCTGCAAATCGTTCAATATCCATATCAGTGCATAGAGATCTTCCCTGTTCTTTTTGAAAAGTAGTTTAGCACTCCATTGTGGCTGGACCAAGTTTATTTAGCCACCCTCCTGTATATTGGCATTTAAATCATTTCCCATTATTTTGTAATTGCTAACAATTTTGTAATGAATAATTTTGTGTGTAAGTATTTTTGTATTGGAGATATTATCTTAGTGTAGATTCCTAGAAGTGGGATTCCTGGGACAAATAGCCCTTTTTGTCCCTCTGTTCACTTGAAGAATTTCTGATTTGTATCAGAAAGTAGAAGCTTTTCTTTGCATTTCCTTCCTCTCATGATTTTGAGTGAAGTAAAAATAAAGTTGTAAAAGAATGCAAGTGAGGACTTTTCCAACGTGTCTGGTATTTCAAGTACAAGTTTTCTAATATCTAACCTTCATCCCATGAGCATTAGATTCCTACAGTCATCCCCCACTCTTTCTTTAAATCTCTCTTTTCATAGAATTCTCATCCATATGTTCTAAAACGTCCTTAATTTGTAGGTTGAGCTGAGATTTGCTCACTGAAGTGTAATTGTCTGCATTTTATCTTTATCTTGCCATGTTTAAAAATACAACAAAACTGCTGGTACATTAATGATACCTAGTCAGTTGAGGACAGTTATTTTTTCTTAACTGCATTTGGTACCATGTGTGCTGAAGAAACTTGGTTTAAAGAAAGAAGACAACTGTGGATAGTTTTCAAGTGGAATGGAAAATCAAACTTGCTTAAGTGGTGGAGAACCCTATGTTTGGTCTCAGATGGAACTTTGACTTTTTAAATTGTTAGACACAAACTGTGGCCTGGAAGGATCAGTCTTGAGTATCCCCGAGGCCTTTCTTACTCCCTGCCTTCCACAAAATATCTGCCCCTCCGAAGCACCAGTGAACATGTCCTTCTTTTTATCTGCTTTGTTGTTACTTTTATAGTTCTGCAAACCTTTGTGGGAGACCAACGTTCCTCTGGATTATATCCTGGAAGTCAAATTTCCACTGGGGCTTTTACATCAAATTGCTTTTCTCACAGGCTCTTTGGTGCCAGATTTCCTTCCAAAATGACAGGTCGCTGGATATGCACTTCTACTGCCCTTTACTTCCCAAAGTCATCTTTGATTTATAGTGTGTGTTCTGGGGGTATGAGCACATGGCAGTGAGGAGCAAATGCCTTTATCTGCAGATAACAGCTTCCAAATGGTCCCAGCCCCTTATCTGCATGTTAAAATGGACAAGTGGTGCTTTGGCCACTTCTGTCATCTGCCTGCAAATGAAGTAGCCTGTACCTCTTAGATGATTGTCCCTTTGCTTCCTTAATGCTGTGAATGGTTCATTGGGAAGGGGAAAACTCATCTTAAGTCTGAGGTGTTATTTGGAAAATAATATCGAGATTCTAACATATTCGTGTTATGTTATAGATTCTCTCTAACACTGAGAGGCTTCAGTAGAAAAATGAATGGCATTGGTTACTCTAGATTATTTTACATTGGAACTGTTGATATTCCCAAAGCTTCGTTTGTAGTATCTAATACATAATCTTAAACTGAAGTGCTTGTTTGTTTTTTTTTTTAATCTACGTAACTATTGTCTATCGGATGCAGGCCCATCTTGGGGCTGACCAATTCCTGGAGTAGCCTTGCTCCTCAAAGTATGTGTGCAGCATTGGCATCATCTGGGACTAGTTGGAAATGAAGAATCCTCAGGTCTGACCCCAGACCTCCTGAATCGAAATCTGCATTGTTCACAAGATGCCTGGGGATTTAGAGCACAGTAAAGCGTGAGAAACACTAACAGAGAAAATGGGCAATTTGTTTAGGAATCGGGGCATCTAGAATTTACTCCTGTTCCTTTTCATTTGTTTTTTTGAAAAAGGTACCTCTTTCTTAATTGCCCAAAGTTTTGATTTTCTCACATTTAAAAACTTACTTATAACTGGGTTTTTCCATGAAGTGCCTAGGTGGCTCAGTCCGACTTCATCCTAGGTCATGATCTCCCTGTTCCCAAGTTCGAGGCCCGCATCGGGCTCTGTAGTGACAGCTCATAGCCTGGAGCCCGTTTCACATTCTGTCTGTCTGTCTGTCTGTCTCTCTCTCTCTCTCTGCCCCTCCCCCACTCATGCTCGCTCTCTCTCTCAAAAATAAACAAACATTAAAAAATGTTTTTAAATTTTAAAAACTGCTTTATAAGTGGGTTTTTCCAGGCCCACAGGGGATGAGCAAAGGGGTTATTTAGATATGATGTCTGAAGAGACACTTTTGAACTCCTCAGGGAAAAGCATATGACAAAAGATTGGGCATTGTTAGGGACTCACTCTGCCTACCTCCTAAAGTACCTTTGGATAACTTCAGGAAAGGAAGGATCTCTGAGTGATATAGCCAATCCTCCTTATTCATGGATTCTGTATTTGCAAACTTGCCTCCTCACTATAATCTGTCCGTAATCCCCAAATCGGTACGTCTTTTGCAGTCATTCGGAGACATGCATAAAGCTGCAAACAATCTGAGTCCCCCGACACACACGTTCCCAGTTGAGGTCGAACATGGCAGTGCTCTTGCCTTCTTTTTTAAACTCTCCTACTGTAAACAAGCATCCTTTCCATGGCCTATTAAGTGTCACATGGCTCCTGTTTTTATCCCCATTTTGTTGGTGATTGTGCTGTTTAAAATGCCCCCCAAATGTAGTGCTAAAGGGCTGGCTAGTGCTGCCAAGGGTTAAGAAGGCTGTGATGCACCTTGTGGAGAAAATACATGTGTCAGATCAGCATGATTTAAGCATGAGTTGTAGTGATTTGAGCAATGAGTTTGTGTTAAGGAACCAACAGTATATGCTAAATAGGTGTCTTTCAACAGAAATACACATAAAGCGAGGTTGTGTGTTGACTGGTTAACAAAATTGCATGAATCTAACTCTCTGTTTCCGCTAGGAGCAATAGGCCACTATTTGTCAGTTCAGTGTTTGTGGTGACTATATAGCACTTAGCTAAGTGCTGTGAATAATGAGAATCAACTGTACGTTTAAAAGAACAATTAGACTAACATTCCAGTGGAGCATCATTTTCTCCTTTATGGATGATGGTGAGACTAACTTGTTATAAGAAATTTAGCTGTACTCTGTGGGCACAAATTCAAATGAAGATACCTGGTTATTTACCAAAAAAAACAAAAAAACAAAAAAACAAAAAAACAAAACCAAAAAACCAGACTTCACCAATATTTGGAGGCTTTCTTGGAACTGAAACAATGTGATAGGGAAGCTTTCCTCTTCCTCTCTGTGAGGTTGCTTTTTTTTTTTTTTTTTTTTTTTTTTTTTAGGCACAGCATGTGAAACAGCTGTACTCCATTTGCTTTTAGGCCACCAATTTACATGTCAAGCTCATTCTCCTTTGGGTCTGTGTCTTCTTTTACAGTCAACCTTGCTGCAATCTGTGTCTCACCCCCCCTGGATCCAAGATCCTTGTGGCTGCGTCAGTGCAGGCCCACATCGTGTATTTCCTGGACCCTAGATTAATGTTCTGACTGCTCTGACCTCCATCCCACTCTCCAGCATAGCCCACTTTCTACCGCAGTAAATCTGATCCTGTCCCTCCCTGTGTGAAATCGCTCCGTGGCTCCTAGTTACCTTGGGATAAAGTTTCAGATCCTCTGAGATTTAACCTCTGACTTCCTTGCCACTGTGCTTGAAGATCCCGGACCACGTGAAACTCTCCCACCTCTGTGCCTTTGCGTGAGCTGTCCCTCTGCTTCCCTTTCAAGAAGAACTTCACCTACCAAGGAGTTGCCTCTAGGTCTAGGATGCTGAAAATTACCTTTTGTATTGGGATTGTAGATTAAAAAAAATTTTTCCCCCCTCCATTAGGCAGTGAGAACTTTTTATTCCCCTTGATGGAAAGGAATGATTTTGTTCAGTTCGGTGTCACTAGTGCCTTTTATAGGAGCATGTGGCCACGAGGTCACTGGAAGTATTGTATAAATGAGAATTTAGAGGTGAGTCTGATCTGATTAGTGTCATAATAGACTGGTTTTGTATCAGTAGTCCTGATCTGCACCAGTTCTGATATCACTAATCTTCAAGGAAATCCTGTGTAGAATGCATAATGAGCATTTAATCTTGGAAAATATAAAAAAAAATTGAGGGTGGGGAGATTAGCTATGAAGTACAATAGCAACTTGTTTTATGTGGTCAGCTGGTTTAAAAGAAATGAGCAATGCTTAGTGTGGCATATGTTTATTAAGAAATAAAGAACATAGGCATGCCTGGGGGGCTTAGTCGGTTGAGCATCCGATTCCTGGTTTCAGGTCAGGTCATGATCTCACAGTTTGTGAGTTTGAGCCCCACATTGGGCTCCGAACTGACAGTGTGGAGCCTGCTTGGGATTCTTTCTGCCCCTCCCCTGCTCTCTCTCTTCCTCTCTCTCTCAAAAAATAAATAATCTAAAACAAATTTTTTTAAGTAATAAAGAACATAGAATGAATTAATTCAGTACTCTAGATTTTACTGGATTTTACTAGATTTTAATTCCTCCTTTCCCTGACTCATACAATGAGTAATATATAGCAGTCAAAAATAAATTCTATTGCAATGTAGAACACTATAGGTGAATCTTATTAATATGACAAATGAAGTCCCTCAAGATTACATGATAGGAATATATCAATGTTCAACACAAGATTCCAGACAGTGGTTACTTTGGGAGGAGGGAGGCGGGGGAAGCAGAAGGGGATGGGGATAACCACATGAACCACACAGACTGTTCATATCTCTAGTCTCCGTCTTAGGTTGTGTGTGTGTGTGCGTGTGTGTGTGTGTTAATATAATAAACACAAATAAACAAGGCTGTGGGGCACTTCGGTGGCTCAGTTAAGCATCCAGCTCTTGATTTCAGCTCAGGTCATGATCTCACGGTTCGTGAGTTTGAGCCCTGGGTGGGGCTCTGTGCTTGCTGTGTGGAACCTGTTTCAGATTCTGTCTCTCCCCACTCTGACCCTCCCACCATTCTTGCATACTCTCTCTCTCTCAAAATAAACTTAAAAAAAAATAAACAAGGCCATGAAGAGTGGTCATGAACCAAAGATTGTGATTAATATGATTTATCCAATTCTCTTTGTCTGAGTTTCACACTTTTAAAAAGTCCCTATTTGGAAATGTTAGGGGAGCCTCCATCCCTTTATCCTCTCTTGAAGTGAACCAAGCACATATGTAAGAATTTTAAGTATTTCACACGTGGAAGAAAGAGAATAAAATGACCAAATATAAAATGTAATATCAATGGTAAATTCAAAGACAATAGGCATTATGAAAATGAGAAAATAATGGGAAGAATACACAAGTAGCCCATCTTGTTTGAGTCAGTCGAGTACTGGAGATGTGGGGATGAATCGCAATCAGCTTTAATGGATTCCCCCATTTTGTGGCGCTCTTATGAGCTTGTCCTACATTTTCTTGGCAGCAGGAGGAAAGCACAGGGCACTATTGAAAGAAAAGCAACTCTGTGAGGCCCGTGAGAAAAATATGCATCCTATCTCTTTCCTGTTGCCTACCACAGAAAAAGAGCCTTGTTTCCCAATTTTATGAGAAATACCCTTCATGAGAAAACGATTTTGTTTTCCATTTCTCCCAAGAGCACTTGCTCTCATGCTCAATTTCTCGTCAATCGTGCCTTCCCTTTTCTGCTAGAATCCTTGAAACTGCTTTCTAGTAGCAGTTGGTGCAAGACAATGTGCATTTATTTTGGTGGCAGCCTTTTCTAGTTTTCATGCCAGAATGTCTGCCTGCACAATGAGCTAGTTTTAAGGCACTTTAGATTTCAGCTGATTCCCAGTATCAGATGTGAACAGACAAAATTCTATGTGAATTCTCTCTTTTGGCAGGAGCCTTGGTTACCCTCTTGGCGGAGTCCGGAGAAAGGAGTCCAGCGTTGCCTGGATTCCTAAGTCATTTAAAAAAACTATATCATGAGGGTCTTCTTGTCTCCTTGGTGATACGTGACCATTTTCCTCCTAGAAGAGCTATTCCATGTATTTTTAGTAACAGCAGGAGAGGATAGATATTTGGGTGAGCTGTGTACCCAGCTGGAAAGCCTGTGCAGACAAAGGCTCTTAAGTTTCCCTTGATCTTGTTTTTCTCCCCAGCCCCCTACTTTCTTGTTTTGTAAAGCACAGAAATGGAAGGCCCACTTGTGAAAAGCATCTCACTTAAGGCTCACTGGCCGCCATTCTTTTCTGTGGCCCTTTGTTATGTTTCTTCCATCTGCAAGGGAAGCTCTTAAGCTGTGCCAGCTGTTGGTCACTTCCAGAGATACCATGCTGTTTCTGTCACGTCTGTCCAGCCCCACCAAGAGTGGAATCTTACTGTTCGATGACCTATAAACAGGAGGCCTGAATAGAATTTAACCATGTTTGTATGTTTTCCCAGCCTCATTCCTTTTGTTTACGCAGCTAACAGTGTCAGAGACTTAATTGCCTGAATGAATCCAGGTAATTTCAAACTAAAAGTGATATCCTTTTTGCCCAATTAGCAGGAAAGCTGCTTTGTGTTCTTTCTCATAGCAATAGATATTATGTCCACATTCTCTCCCATCTTCCAAGCCTGGCCTTCTCACACCTTAGCAGTAGAGGTCTCAGAAGTGATGCACACGCACACCTCACGCCTCTGCCTACACGACGTGGGCTGGAGTCCATCGCCAAGCCCAGAGTCACTGTGACTCGGGATGCGACACGAGGGCTTGGGGAGGAGGCATGACTTACTGGAGCCGTTACTGTAATGGTCTCCCACGGTGGACTTCTGAGTCGCCAGATGCTTTCAGTAAAATGGAAGCAGAGCTGCTGGTTGCTGGGATTTAGGAGGAGAGCTGAGGGTGGAGGAAAACCCAGTTGCTACAGTGGTGTGATGGAGGTGCTTTCTGAATGAGAAATCATAAGACGGTCGGGTGAAGGGAGTTTTACGAAAAGTGGCTTTACTATGAAAGGCAGTGGATAAACGTACAGACTACTAGACCAGCCTCCACGAAAATTGAAGAACTCCTATATGGCAAACACTGGGAACGAAGAAGGAAAACACAGCTGGGGACATTATTGATAATACACAAAGGGGAAATACTCCTAAAAATTAACAAAGACAAATATGCCAATGGGAAAATCAGCAAAGGTCACAGAGAGGATATTTACAGAAGAAGAAATATCAGCATCCACAGGGCTGCCAATAAACATTTGAGAAAGCATTTGTTTTAACCAGTAACCAAAGAAAGGCAAACGAACGATACATTTCTGACAGATGTCGATTGCCGATATATTTTCATAGAACTTATGTAAGATGAGGGTACAGGAATGGAGAGACGGGTGGAGGGAGTTGCAGTTTAGAGGAGGCCTCTCTGAGGTGGTGCCTTTGGGACAGAGGCCCGAAGGAAGTGAGCGCACCCAGGGCGTGTGCTCTAGAAGCATTCCAGGCTGAGGTAAGCGCCAAGGTGAGGTCCTGACATGGACGCAGGCAGTGGGAAAGCCAGCTAGTGTGTGGCTGCAACCAGCTGGGCTGGGGAGTGGTGGAAAATCTGTTGATATATATACCTAATGATGCAGTCAGACACATTCAGTGTGATAAGTGAAAAAAAGAAAGAAAAAAGCGACTGTCAGAGCCTACAAAATCGACAAATCTTTGCAAATCGTATATCTGAAAAGGCACTTGTATCAAGAATATATGAATAGCTCTTACAAGTCAATAGTAAAAAGGCAAATAGTACAATTAACAAATGGGCAAAGGGTCTGAATCGCCATTTCTCCAAAGCAGATAGCCAGAAGGCTAATTAGTGCATGAAAAAGGCTTGGTATCATTAACCGTTAGGAAAACGCAAATCAAAATAACACTGAGATACCACCTCACACCCCCTAGAATGACTATAATAAAAAAGACAGAAATGCCGAGTGTTGGCAAGGAGGTGGAGAAATTGGAATCCTCATATATTGCTGGTAAAAATGTAACATGGTGCAGCCGCTGTGGAAAACAGTCTGGCACTTCCTCCAACACTTAAACGTGGAGTTACCATGTAATCAGGCAATTCCACTCATATACATACACCCAAGAGAAATGAAAACCTACCTGCACACAAAAACTTGTGCACGAACGTTCGTAACAGCATTATTCATTAACAGCCGAATAGTGGAAACAACCCCAATGTTTATCAACTGATGAATGGATAACTCAAATAGGACATATGCATACAATGAATATTATTTGGCAATTAAAAGGAATGGTACAACACGGATGAACCTTGAAAGCGTTATCCTAAGAAATGTCCCAAATAGGCAAATCTGTAGAGACCGAATGTACATTAGTGTTTGCCTAGAGCTGGGGAGAAGGGGGTACTGGGGAGCAATAGCCAAAGGGTGTGGGGTTTCTTTAGGGTTGCTTTAAAAATATCGACATCTTTTTATGCATTTAATTGATCTTTTCAAAAAGGACACATAAATAGGAATGTTTTAGAAAAAGCAATGGTAAATGGAGAAGAGAATTTTGAAGAGGCAGCACCTAGCTCAGCCAAGGAGGGAGAAATGTGCAAGATAAAGATAAAGCATTAGTTGACTTTGGTCTTGGTACCTATAAGAGCCATAGCTATAGCCTTCCGCAAGGTATTAGTTCGGAGTTTTTAAGTACAGGCTACTATGTGGTAAGCAAGATCTTTTGGTCCGGGAAGCTTGAATCCGAAGTCTGCCATATGGGTAGTCTACAGCCTACAGGTGATGAATACAGCAAAAGACATCTGCCCCTGACATGTCTCTCTCACCGCAAGCTACTGCTGTGACTCCCCCCCCCCCTGCCCCCAACTAAGGGCAGCCACCGTCACAAGAGAAGGCCTCTTTGTGAAGATGCATCTGAATTGGAACTTAGAATCTGTTTTTTGCCTAGTGGAAACATTTTTAAATTATTACATTTTTCAGACTCTCAGCTTTATTGTAAATCTATTGTGATTAGACCTCTAAGACCATTTATAACATTGTATGAGGAAATGGGTCTGGGTTTCAAATAGATGATTTAGGTGATCTTTCGGGAAGCCAGCTTTTTTGTGAGATAGAACTGCCTATATAGTTCAGAGCCCTTCTCCACGTCTTAGTGTGGATATAGGTAAGGGCAGCCTGAGGAAATAAGATAAGGAGCTCCAGGTCTTGTAGATTCATGCAGTCAAATTCCTATTCTAGTGTTTGCTGCTCCAGTGTTCTGGGAGCTGAGGTCGAAGTCTGTACTTTAGCTTGTTAAATGTGATTTGCATGCCGTCGACATCTCGGAACCCCCGTGTATGATGAATTTCATTAATCCAGTGATTTGTAAAAAGAGTCTGAATTAAACCCTTTTCCATGCTCCAGAGACTGTATTGGGCCGTTCTATATTGGTTGCCACAGTTGTGCCAAGGGTAGTGATGTAAAAAAGGAAAAGACAGCTAGGAATGAAAGATAATCCAGAGACCTGCAGGTACAATATTGCTGATCTTGAAACAGGGAGAAAATAATGTAGCTTTATTTAGATGTCTCATCTAGAATAACTGCTTTTTTCCTCTAGTTTTGTGAAGATAGAAAATTCTACTCTCATGTGCTTCCATTTTTTACTCTGTAATAGTAATTTTCACTTAGAGTGTTGGTCTAACATGCCTGGAGAGCTCATTAACATGCAGATACCTGGACCTCATCCCTAGAGCTTCTGGTTCAATATACCTGTGTGGGGCCAGGAAATTTGCATTTCTAGCAAGCACCCATGCAATGCTGCTGAGCAACCACACTGTTAGTAGCATTCATCTATAAAACCTAGAAAGCCACTTTCAGCTCTAATATTCTGCAGTTCTGTGATTTCATATTCTGACATTTGAGGCATATGCTTGGGACCAGAAGCGAGCACTGACCATTAAATTGCAGTGGTCTCTAGGGACTCACTTTCTTCCTGACCCTCCCCACAGAAACCAGATCATATCCATGCTAGTGTCTACAAAAGGACTGGTTTCTGCTCTGATTTTAACCTTGAGGGAAAAGGCGAGGAAGAGGAGAAGCCAATTCTGAATTGGAATTAAGATTACCAAGTGAGTCCTAAATGGCTTCAAGCTCAATCTTTTTGCTTCCCGAGTATCCCCAACCTCTGGCATCCCCTGAATCATCACTGATTTAGCCTGCCCATCCCTGGTGGGGAAGGATCCCAGCCTTTAGGAAATTCAGGAGAACTGGAGGAATAAATCAAAGGGAGGAAGATGAAGAGGGCAGAGAAAGAAATAAGTCAAAGTAACTTGGGGACACTAAGATTTTAGTTCCTTTGAACATTTGTTCCTTATAGGCAACTCACACTTCCAGGAAAGTTCTCAAGATGCCATTTAAAGAGAACAAAGTAGGGTCTCGAGAATCTACCATTCCAAAATAACTTGACTGCCGGCCACCCGGACAGGAGGATCCAGTGTGGGCAGCCTGAGAATACAGTATTGGGTTTAAATTGTTGAATTCTATTGCCTTTGTTTTCTGGCCATTTCTTAGTGGATAAAGAGCCATGTAATATTTTCCTTTCCTAGATGTTATTCCTAAAGCTTATTATATATAGTTCTTGAGGAAGGGGGGAGAAATTAAAAAGTGGTCTGCTCTTTTTTTGTTATATATCCTTTATTATTTAGTATGTCTATTGCATTTTAGTTTTGAACTTTTTTATATTTTATTCATTCCTTTAGTTGTACCAGCCATACATAACTAAATACTTAGAAATTACTCCCCCAAAGAAAAATTCCCACGATCCCATTAATCAGAGGTTACTAAGGTAACTTAGTATAGCCTTCCATGCACTTTTCTAATATTGTATGCTTATTTTCTGCACAGATGGAGTCCTGCTACCCAAATAGTTTAACTGCCTATTTTTCACTAACTTTATTGCAGATACTTTTCCATTTCTCTCAATACATTTCTATGTCCTAGGACTCCCTTTAGGTAATCAGTGCTCCCTGGTACTCTTGTTCCCCCACCCCTTTTTTTGCCATTAAGTAATGTAATGACCTTTCTTGCATGCACATTTTCCCACGTGTGTCCAGTTAACTTCCAAGAACCAATCCTTAGACCCTGAATCCTGGGTCAGAAGATATACACTCTGAATACTTCTGATACCAACGGAGAAGTGTTGGGTCTGTTGACACACTCTCAGCAGTGTCTGATTAGTGATCTGCATGTTTCAAAATGAGTTTTTATTCTTTTTAAGAGGCTGCTTCATGGCGTTAGAGAATTTAAGTGTTGGTTTTGGAATGAGAGCATCAGCAAGCTGAACATATTTGAAGTGTCGCTGGTGAATATTACTCAGAGCTCTCTCTTGACGCAACTGTATTTAGGAGGTGCACGTATGAAAATATCTTTCCTCAAACACCATGTTATGTTTATTCTTGCAGTTGAAAAGCTCATGCAGCCAAATGTCTGTTCACACATACATCCCAAGACTATATTCAGTTTTGATCTCCTGTTTTAAATATCTTTTAGAATTAATGGATTTCTGTGCATGGTGCTTGGCATACAGTTTTTCTTTTTTTAATTAAAGTTAGAAAAATTCAGGGACCTCTGTTTCCTACAACAGTACAGAGAGCCCTTTGAAAAAATACTCCTTTATCTTCTGAGTGGAGGCAGGGACGTATTCCTTTGAAAGGAAAAACTTGGAATTCTAAAGCCATTCTTGCCAATTCCTGCAAATACGGCACTCAGATTTCACACCAGGTTATTAACAAAGACACGGATGTCTGAACCGATGGAGAGAAGGGTGGACACAGCAAGAAAGAATGTTGCTGTGTTATGTTAAATTTCCCTCTTGGACCTCAAAACTGCCCCCTTTACCAGAGCTGGATAAAGTTCCATTATAAAAATAAGAGGTAGAGCAGAAAATGTGAGGGATGTTTGTCCCAAAAAATGTGCAATTGGCATCCTGAAGAAACTTTTATCTGATTCTGAATTATTTTAGTTAATACAATTGCCAATTTCTTTTTTTAGTTTCTCTTTGGAGCTTGATAGAAACTGGTTCAACGTTTGACTTCACAGACATTTCTGAGGCATGTTCTGTGTCATAGCCATTGTTGGAAGCATTCTATAAATATCAACTGATTTAATACCCACCATCCCGTAAGGTCTGGGTACGAATATGAGCCCAGTTTGCAAATGAGGAAACTGAAGCACGGATCAATTATATAAGTTGTCCAGTACTCAGCCAGTGAGTGACAAAGCCGGTGGTCAAACTCAGGCAGCCTGACTCAAGATTCTGTGCTCTTAATCACTTAGCTGTGCTGCCTGGTGTATGTAAGCATACACACTGTGTTATAGCAGGGATGGGTTTTAGGACATGTTGACTTCTGTTTTTGACAGGACAAAACTGGTCACGATTATTTCCTGCTAGACCACAGTGCTCATCCTTGACTGCATGTCGGAATCACTTGGGAAGCTCTGCAAACTCACAAAGCCGTGGCCACACCCCTGGCCCAGTAAATCAATGGGACCCAGACATCAGTAGTTTTTAAAGCTCCCCAGGTGATTCAGCAGGAAGCCAAGGTTGAGAAGCTCTGATCTAGGAGCAGGGGATTACTGATGGCCATTACTTTATCAGAAACATTGATGAAAAAGAACACTGTGGCAGTGTCTTGATTCACTTCACTGAGGCTTCTAAGAGGTGAACTGATTCGCAAACAAGCACTCTTGTCTTAAGGGGAGGCAGTTCAAGTGTGGGAAAAATGATTCCTTCTGGAGATTCTGGTTCTGAAGATGGTTGAGAAAAGTCAGGGGTGTGCATCCATCTGTGCTAATAGAATTTCGCCAACTCTTTCACTTTATTGCTTGGATGAGTGGAATGGATACCCTCGTACTCCAGTCAGAGGACAGTTGGTTTGACCCTGTATGTCTGCACCTCCATGTGAACCCTACAAGAGGTGAAGTCATTGGCAGTAGGGAAGGGAGGCCATGTCTCAGCTAGATTGCTGAGTGGCAGCCAGAGGCTTGGGCTATGATGTCCTGAGTCTTCTGCGAGAGCTGTAGACCTCTGTCTTTCTTTCTTTAACTGGACAGAGAAAGGGAGCATGGAACACATGAGAATTCGGAAAGAGTTTTTCTGTCGGAGCAACTTTGTGAAATCGAAGAGCAAAATGCCTTTCATAAAAAATGATTTGTGGTCATGGTGGCGTGAGCATAGCATACGTAGCATTTAAGGAAATCTACGAGGTGTGGGTCAGTAGTGAATAGTAAGTATCTCTCCTGTTTGTTCTGCATCATGCTGGGAAAGTGAATTGAGAATTGCCGGTGTGTCCAAACAAGACTAAACCATGTCAGGGAAATGGTGAACACAATCTCTCTGACTCGACCCTTCGGTTTGTCTCAGAAGCCTGTCAGTAGTGGTAATCCCACTGGTAGAAGAGCGCCGAGGCATTTCTCATTATGGCTATACACGAAAGGTAATTACAGAGGGTCCCGTGTCTGTTTGTTCCTGTTGTAAAGTGTCTTGTAGAGTTGCATTTCTGTGACTGCTGTCTTGGGGCATATAAAAGGAATGTGATGACTGGAATAGACTCTGTCTACTGCTGTTTTGGGGGACAACAGAGACAAATGGCACAGATTCTATGGAATTTGTAATGTAATCTGTGACCCAAATATTTTTTTTTTAATTGCAAAATGCATCCCAAATACGGAAGAGTGTTTTGCAGCTATAATACTGCATGAAGAATACTAAGGCAAATACCTATGTGTCCACCCCCCAGTTTAAGAAATAGGACAATAGCTCCTGAATCTTCCCCTGCACCTTCCTCCATTTGCATGAAACTTCCTTCCTTCCAGAGATAACCAGTGTTCTACCTTATGTGGCCCATTTTCTTTTTAGTGTTCCCATGTATGTGTGTATCCCTAAACAATACATTGCTTTCTAAAAAAACAAAAACAAAAAACAAACAAAAAAAAAACCCAAACAGCAGCAAGTGGCAACCTAGGTGTGTAAGGAAGGGAAGCCATTGCTTCTATTTGAGGATGGTCCCAAGAGAAGGTAGTCTAAGCCAAGTCTCTGGAAGAAGTGTGGCTTCAGGTTCTGTGCGGTTATTCTGGGGGACCTTGGTGGGCAAGGGCACGAGTGAGTCCCCAGGAAAATGGGGCTCTCTGCCATCAGGGCATGTGATGGTGCTGTAACGTAGTGCCAGGTACTAGAGGCCTAGCAGGAAGGTGGTCAGGGGACAGGGGCGGCTCTGCCTTTCCTGCTTCTCAGCTCTCCGGGGCCTGCCTCCATCTCTCAGAAATAGGTCAAAGCACAATGCTGCCGTGGAGTGAGATGAGAGTCCTCTGCCGATGCAGGCAGCACAGCATGGTTGGGACAACCACCAGTGGCCCAGGGTCAAGAAGAGCAACATGGAGAGGATTTGGGCCCTGCTCGCCTGGTTCTGTCCACCAAATCGTCAGCAGCAGGCATCTTGTGAGAACCGTCCTCAGTGTGCCCATCTCTGCCATCACGTTGCTCCAGCCTGGATTGGTTGCCCTCTTCTTTTGGGGCCCAGCTCCCATCCTGGGGTTGTCCTTCACTCTCACCCGGGACACCCCCTGGCCTCTCTCCTGCGTTCCAGCTGCTTTTCCTTCAATCTTGTCTTCCCCTTTGCTCATTTTAGTGACGCACATCCTCCAGCAACCTGCTGGGAAGGGGTGCATGGGAAGTACATTTTCTGAGGCCTTGTGTGCCTGACGATGTCTCTTCTACTGTCATGCTTGATTGGCAGTTTGGAGATAGAATTCCAAGTTAGAAATCAAAGTTCTGAATTACCACATTGCTCCGTTGTCCTCAATTTCGACTCTTGCTGTCGCAAAGTGTGAAGCCATTCTGATTCCTGAAAGGTTGTTTGTGACCTGATTTTTTTCCCCCCTGGAAGCTTATAAAGTCCTCTTGTCCCTGAGGATCTGCGATGTCCCACTAATGGGCCAGGGCATAGATTCGTTTTCATCCGCTGTGCCAGGTGGTGTGTGCCTTGCTATGTGCCATTTCACCCTGACACCTCAACTCCTTCAGTTTGGGAAATATTTCTTGAATATTCTTTTCACTCTCCATTTTCCTCTTCTCATTCCACAGCTCCCATTTAGGAGCTGGACTCTTTCAGTTCCCACATTTGCCCATTTTTAGTCTCTTGGTATTTTCTCTAATTATGGAAGATACCATCTAACCCTTCTATTGTTCTTAATTTCTCATACTACTTTTTAGATTCCGAAAATGTTTGTTTTGGCTTTTTAATTGGGGGGGGGGGTTGTTTGTTTGTTTATTTACCTTTTCTTATTTCATGGAGACAGTATGTTACCTCTCCAAGGATATCACTGATAACATATTTGCCTGAGTTTCCTCTGAGCTCAGTAGCCTCTGTTCCCTCCAAGTTAACACTTTTCTGTTTGCTTGTTTTCATCTCTGTCACCTTTGAGAGAGGCTTTTCACAGGCATCCTGTGGTCTTCGGTTGTTTGGGGGACTAGAAAGCTGTTGTGAAGTTCTGATTGGCGGGTGGAGATCTGGGTTGGGCATTTTGGGGAAAACCCCAGTGTCGATATATTGAAGTCTTTCCCCTTGAGTTGCTTAGATGCCCCCAGAGAAGCCTTCCCGTCTCCTGCTGGGAGGAAGCGCCTCTGGTGTTCAGCCTGGCAGCTCGTGCAGAAAGAGCACTGGACTGCAGGTTGTCTCTGCATTCAGGGCTCAGTGTGCTTTTAAATCCGGTCACTTAATGCCCCTGCTTGCCCCAGAGTACCCATAGCCCAAGTATGCCTCCCGAACCAGAGGCCCCGTTTTCCCCTCTTTAGGAACTGATCCTCCGGACGTTTGCCTGAGCAGGGGAGGGACAGTGGAATGGAGCAAGGAGCTAATAGGAGCAGCTTCTAAGACTGCTTTCTATCCAGCCCGTTGCTCTTCCACCATCCTCTTTATCCGCCCCCCCCACCCCCCAATTCCACTTTCCTCCCTGCTGGTTTTAGATCAGTTCCCCCCCCCCCACCACCACCTCGACTGCCACCTGCTGAGTTGGTTGCCACCCCCATCTGTTTTTGCAGCTTCTGAAACTTTCTTGCTGTTGCCCTCTGTCCTTTTCTCCTGGGGTTATCTTTGAAAAAAGCAATTCTTTTATATGGTCTTAGTGGGGTTGCAAGAGAGCGGAATGAGGTGCATGTGTTTAGTCTACCAGCTTAACCTAGAAGCTGGAACTTCTTTCCTTTTTTTTTTTTTTTTTTTTTTTTTTACATTATCGGATCCAGTACATTTTTGACTATTTGAAGCCAAGGGCCAAGTCTGTTAACAAGGTCTGTGACCGTTTACCGAACACCTTTGTGCCAGGTGCTGCTGAGCCTTTGCATGTGCAGACACGCAAGTAGGAATGGATGTTATCCTTAGTTTACAAAAGACAAAACCGACACTCAGATTAAGCAGTGCACCCAAGGTCACTGCTCAAAAGTGGCGGTGCTGGCATCTGAATCCAGTCCAAGATCTGGGTTTTGAAACCCTGTGAAAGTTTTTAACATACCCAGTGTTTTCCTTAGACCAGGAGCTGATTTGAACTAACGCCTCTGAATTCTATGAGGATCTCTGAGTTAATTGGACTTTGAAGGAGGAAAAATATTCTGGCATGTATTGGGTTGAGTAACCTTGCCTAGGCTTTTGAAGAGTGAATGGGGCACCCACGAAGCGTGAGAAGCATCTGCTTTTCCCAGCTGCATCGTCTCCCGTCTCCCGCCTCCCTGCTAGCTTGGTGTGTGGCTGAAGGTCATTCACAGACGCTGTTGTGCCAGCTGTCTGTAGAACAAAGCGTGCATGGTTTTCTAGCCCACCCAGTAGAATATGTGTCCTACTGGTGAGACTGTGCTATAATGAGGGACTTATTTCCTGCGTGGCCACAAAGCTAGGTAACTCATTGCCCATTCAAGGTCATGAGCACCAGCATTTCATTTCCCTATTGACAGTTTTGCTTTTTTCTGCAACAGTGTGAAGCCATGGATTTGCAAAAGAAATACAGCCGTAAATGGGGGCTTTAGAGTCTTTACAGATTTAATTATTATGATGGTATTTTGCAAACCTTTTTCAGACTGAATTTTTCAGACCGTATTATGTACCCCCCCCCCCAAAATTATGCTTCAAACCTAAAAAGTTGCCTATAACTTTAAGTATGCACTGGGTAGATTTGCATATTTGACTATATTGGAAGTATCGGTAAACAATGAGACCTTTTTTCCCCCCTGAATGTTGAGAGTGTTATTCTTATAATAGGTTTCAGCTTGAGTGAGCTTTCTAACCATGGCTGCTTGCTTGTTAAGAATAGGATTCTATTTATATTCTTTCCCATAACTATAGCTGGTCCTTTGCCTAGAAGAATGTAATATAAAACACAAATAACTGAAAATAAGGTTTCTGAAAGTGCAAAGTTGTATCAACCTGCCTCTGCCTATGAACCCTTGAAATTAGCTGGGGTGCCATTTGAATACAGTGTTTTGAGCCAAATTGTTTTTAGTCTCTGCAGAGAGAACCCTTTACATTTCAAGGGATTTAACGAGTGCTGGAGCTATTCCAGCTGCTTTAAAATGCACATTTGGGGCCTTTTTCTGTTCCCTCAAGTTCTAAAGAAAAGAATATGCTAAGGACACTGTCAAAGGCCTTACAGTGTTGGCTTTCACATTCAACTAGATCTTTACCTAGGAGAGGATAAACAGATGCCTTGAGTATTTTATCTTGAGAGCAATAAAGGGCTTTACCTTGTATTTTGTTTTTAACGTTTTTCATTAATGAAGGGAAAATATTTAGGTGTCTCACTTCAGAAAAATCTGCTATACCAACACCAGATTTTGAGTCAGAAGAGAAGTTCAGAAAACCTTGTCAACACAGACCTGCGGTCCCAAGGTCATCACCCCTTTAGACCTCGTGTGAGGGGGCTAACCCTGGAAAAAGCCTGGACTTTGGAGTTGGATGTTTGTTTTAATTCTGCCCACACTTTGCATTCTTGGACTTCTCTGGGCTTGTTTCTGCTTCAGTAAAATGGGGATAAATCCCAACTTGCATGGTTCTTGTAAGGTATAGACAGAGTGCATGTAGAGGGGGGCTGCACTTCTGCAACTGGTGTATCACTGGGGGCCCCAGTTATAATATAGCACAAATTGACAGCATTTACTACCTGCTGGCCTCTGTTTTGAGGATTTTATGTGTATTAACTCACTGAAGCATCACAACAACCTTCTACGATAGATACTATATTAATATCCCCATTCCACAAATGAGAAAACTGAGGCACTGAGAGTTTTAATGTGCTCAGAGTTATATAGCTAGTAAGTAGTGGAGTCAGGCTTTCAACCCAGACAGTCTGATTCCAGAGCCTGTGTCTTAACTGCTACCCAGTTAGTGTCGTTTCAGTGGTGGCTGAAAATATGTTGGATTGTGGTCATTGGTCAGGTAGAGTTGCTGTCTCATTCATCTTTGTGGCACCCATTGCGTGATGTATGTATTAGTAGGTGCTCCATAAGCGTTTGCTGAATGAGTGTATGAAGACATTTCCAAAACTGGCTGAGGTGGGCCAGTCTTGCTGCACAAAACATGTTCTTTTTCAGAACCACCTTATTCATTTTCCCTGAGTCCCTGTCCACCTCCTATGAACTTGGAGTACCAGGGCCAAACCCTATGTCAGTACTTCTAAATGTTTATTTTTGAGAGAGAGAAACAGAGCAAGCACAAGCAGGGGAGGGGACAGAGAGAGAGAGGGAGACAGGATCCAAGCAAGCTCTGTGCCGTCAGCACAAAGTCTGACGTGGGGCTTGAACTCATGAACCGCGAGATCATGAGCTGAGCCGAAGTCCGATTCTCAACCGACTGAGCCACCCAGGCGCCCCTATGTCAGTACCTCTACTGAGCTTTCCATAGCGTGGCTGGTCTCCGGAGCCAGCCTGGCCCTAACTGCCTCCAAATGATGCTGAAGAATTTGCTTGGTAAATGCAGATCTTTTAAAGCGATTCCCCTAGAGCAGGCCTTGGCACGGTGATTCAGTGAAAGGCCAGATAGTAAATATTTTAGACTTTGCAGACCATAGGGCTTCTGTCACGACTTCTTCATTGTAGCTCAGAAGCAGCCACAGACGATAAATAAGTGGATGGGTGTGGCTGCGTTCCAAGAAAACTTTATTTACAAAAAGAAGCTGGCTGGATGCATTTGGTCTGAGAGCTGTCTTTTGTCAACCCTGCCACAGAGTGCCGGTTTTCCCACTTTGTAGTGGTGAAGAATCCCCTAGGGTATACCTCTTTAACTAGAGATCCTGGGCGCTGCCCCTGTTAAAAGATAATATTCAGGAAAAAGTGAAATCATTTCTTTCATGCAGATATAAAAATGAACACGTGTTAACAATTTTATTTTGCTCAGATGAGGGAACCCAGCAGAGGCTCTAAGCAGTTCAAACGCAAAAAGCAGAAATGTATCTTGAGTGAAGGAATTGATTTGCAAATGGAGGCAAAGCTGATTTTTTTTTAGGCTGGGAGGAGGGAAGCCCATCAAAACTGGACAGTGACAGAGTTTTTGTGTCACTCAGTCACCTACAGCGCAGAGAGTTGCAAAATAGCTCAAAGGCAATGAAAGTGGGGAGGCAGATCATCTGGAGGGGTGTGCCATAGTAGACAATGCAGAGTCTTCCTCTGAAACACGTATTTCTACACCCCTGGGAGACTGGTTCTGTAGGCCTGGTGTTATACTCAGAAATCTGCATTTGGAACAGATCTCCAAAGCTTTGATCAAGCAGGAAGGCTTCATGCAACACTTCGAGGAACTCCGTACACAAGTCTGTTGTTTGTGTGTGTGCCTCTTTTCCCCAAAATACCCATTTCTGCTCAGTACTCCCCTCCCCTGATTTAGGGAAATCAATCCTCACCTTGTGAGATTCACCCATCCATTTGATCAGAGGGGTGACAAGTAGCTTCTCTGTTGTAGGGACAGGGAGAGATTGGATATTGGGGCAAACTCATCCTCATCTTCTACGTTTACTGTTTGTCTGCACGTGTCGGAGGACCAAAGGGATGGTGTGTGGAGACTTAACCCCAATTGATCACAAAAGTAGTTTACAAGGAGGCGCCTGGCTGCTCAGTTGGTTGACTGGCCAACTCTTGATTTTGGCTCAGGCCATGATCTCATGGTTCATTGGTTCAAGTCCCGCATCAGGCTCCACACTGACAGCACAAAGCCTGCTTGGGATTCTCTCTTTCCCTCTCTCTTAAAAAATAGTTTACACAGACTAAGGAAAGGGTGTCTGCAACAGAGGATGAATGAACTTTGAAAGCTCTCAGTGCAGTCTTAGGAAGGGGGAGGAAGGCAGACCAGGAGAATGCAGCCCAGCCCTGGGAGGGACAGTCAGGTGGGCAGACAGGGAAAGCATGAAACATGAAAGTTAAACAATCAATAAGCACGTTAGGGAAGTCAGAACACATTAAGTTGGCAATCCATTATATAGCTACTTTCTTGCAGATCTTTAACTGCCAACAGCTGTTCTGCTCTATCAACTGCTGTTCCTCCCTGGACCGATGGGCAGTCCTGGCTTGTGCATTTCCGGAGGATGGGGAAGTTCAGAAAAACCCCAGACCGTCAGCTGGTTGACTTCCTTCTTACTAGGTTTTCTGCCTGTGTGAAAAAATAAAGGGACGGATGGGTGGGTGTCACTGATACAAGGTTTGTGGAAATTACCGTCAAGTCATGGTGGTTGGAACGTAATTTCCCTCTGATATGCCATCCAGTGGGAGCCGTCCTTTGTGTCTGAGAGTGAGGGTGGGAATGTGAGGAGGGGTGCAGTCCCCCCAATGTTTCCCTCCAATACCTCCAGCTTCTCAGACTGTGTTCCTAGTCACAGGGCTGCATAGAAAATGGTACCATTTCATGCTAGCAGGAGAATTCCCAGTGAACTCCCTTGCTCAGTGAGTTCAGTAGTTTAAAGGGAAGACCGTTTTCCATCAGGTAATCCTCTGAAAGATGCTGCACTAGGACCAGGGGCTTCAAGGGACAGCAACCACAGATCCTGGCTGTGTGGGGTTGGGAGTGGGTGGGCAGTCACCCCTCTGTGGATGGGGGTAGGTGGGAAGGCCTGCCTGGTGGCATATACTTGACACGTGGTTGTGTTACACTGATAGCTGGGTGGCTTTGCTTCCTGACCTTGAAATGCCAGCTTTGAGCACCCCAGGCTCCTTTGACATCTGTGTCTTCTCGAAGATTCCGTCTGCATCTTGTCTTTGCTTTGACATCGTATCTCAGAGCTTGCCTGTTTTGCTGGCCCTGTCGAGTTACCGCCTATTCTGAAATCTCAGCCACCCCAGAATGCAGTTTTCTGCTTGTGTCAGGAGCCTAAGTGATAAGAATGTCCAGGTGGTGGCCCCTGCGGCCCCGGAGATATCCCAGGCCCCCTGTGTGACCAAGAGGGGCAGGGGTGGCAGCAGCCATGGCCGCTGCTGGGGACCAGCTTGCAGCAGGAGCGTAACACCAGAGTCTGCCCTGCTGGAATGTGCGATGCCAGAGCGTGAACCTCATGCGGCTGCCCCGCCCCTGCTGTGTTGGCTCTGCCTGGAGTGCTTGATGCCTCGGAAAAGAACCCAGCACCAGCCTGCTGCCCTCCGCTCCAGGAGATGTTCTTCCTGCCCTCGGCTTGTTTACCCTTAAAGGGCACCTGAGACGGGAAAGGTTACTGGTGTTGATTAGCTAAGGCAGAGCCTCGGGCTTGAGTCCCTCTCCGAAAGCTACCTAAAAGGGTTTTCACGTTGTTTCCGAAACAATCCTTTGCCACTTATTTTTCAGAGTTACCCACAGCAGCCTTCAAGGGGCTGATAGCTGTTTGAAAGGCAGGAGCCTGTTTTCAGGCAGAACATATTGTCATTTTAGATTCACAACCCAGAGTTCCTAATTTAGACTGGGAATCTGAGCAGCACTGGGACTTCCACAGTATTGACATGCTCTATTTTGTATTCGTGGGTTGTCAACCCAGAACATTCTGGAACTAAACTGTAAAATTCTGTACGGTTTAAGAATGAAATTTTAGGATTGACTGGGGCCTTTCCTGCACTGTATACATAATTTTATGTAGGGGGGGTGTAGATAGTAATAAATACAGAAGTTTTAAAAACCTACATTGGAAGGTGACACAAAAAAGTAAAATTTCTAAAGCAGTGAGCTATCGGAACCAAACATGTAGCTATTCAGACTTTACTGATTTAAAGATAATATATTTTCTTGGGACACCTCGGTGGCTCAGTTGGTTAACTGTCTGACTCTTGATTTTGGCTCAGGTCATGATCTCACAGTTGTGAGATCGAGCCCTGCATCAGGTTCTGTGCTGAGCGTGGAGCCTGCTTTGGATTCTCTCTTTCCCGCCCTTTCTCTGCCCCTCCCCTGCTCGCTCTCACTCCCGCTCTGTCTTTATCTCTCAAAATAAACAAATAAACATTTTTAGGAAATTAAAAAATAAAATAAAGAGAATATATTTTCCCATTCTTTTTGCTGAGACAGTTGTGTCTTCTGTGCCACAGAAATGAGTGTCGTGTATTTACTGTGGTGCAGACGCACTTGGAAGTCTCTGAGGGACATGGCAGGGGTGGATACACCCATCTGCCGGGGTAGCAAGGTGGAAGCCGTGTTTTGGGGGGAAAACAGCGGGACGGGGAGGAAAGGCAGATAGGGGAGCCGTGAGTGGGGTAGATTAACTTCTTCAGGGCCCGGCTTTTGTCTTTGACTCCCTTCCTGGGAGACGGGCCCTGAATCTTCAACGCAGGATAACATGTGGCATTTCAGAGTCCCCTTCTTAGAGTCGTCGCTTTAGAAACTGCTTACCTCTTTTGTTTGATGTTGACAACCAGATTTTTCTTAATCCTGTGTCCCAAATGAAGTTGTTCCTATGGACCTACGATGTCTGTCTACAGAAAAGTTATTTAAAAAAGGATCAGAAGCCTCATTCCCCAGCTCCAGCAGTGGTCTGGTCTGGTCTGCTCCATAGAGAGTTGGCTGTGAAGTGTGGGCAGTTCCCCTGTTGTCCACTGTGAGTGTTCCAAGGAGCCACCCCAGGTCCGGAATCCACAACCTCTCCAGGCACAAGAGACCCACCGTTAGGCACAGCATAGACAGAGGGCAGGTGTATGCATGCAGGTATGACTTGATGGGACATTTGGTAAGGAACGAAGAGTGTGGGAAAGCTTGTGACCCATCTCTGCCCCTTGGTGTCCTGAACCCGCTGACTCATGGAGGACAGGGATGTGCTTTTCATCACTGTCTTCCCGACATTGAACATGATGCCTGGCACATAGAAGCCCAATAGATAGGAACTTAGAGGCTGCCAGAATCAGGGATGTTTTCTTTCTGGATAGATCAGGAGAACCTATAGATCCAAGGGTGTCGGATTCTGTGGCAGTTCATGACCAAAAACTTGTTGTCTATGTTCTAAGAAACAGACCAGTCTATTGCAGGAAGACTGAGGATATACAGATTGGATATCAGCAAAGACTGAGAGGTTTAAAATGACATTTAGACATTTTAACTTACCTGTAGAACATACTACTTCACTGGTCTTCAAGCAAGATCAATCCATCATAAAGAACTTTACGTTTCATTTTTAAAGATAATACTTTTCTTTAAACCTTCATTTGACAGTAGTTTTAAAAATCCTGGGCGGATATACCTGGTCATTCTGTCTTTGGTAGTCTTTTTAACTTTTAGGAAGTAATCCCAGTGAACCACACCTGAGCCTCTGAATAAGATATTGTCTGCCATTACAGCTATCTGGGAAGAATTGGGGGGCACCTGGGTAGCTCAGTCAGTTAAGCATCTCACTCTTGATTTCAGCTCAGGTTATTATCTCACAGTGGGGAGATTGAGGCCCGCATGGGGCTCCACACTGGGCTTGGAGCCTGCTTGGGATTCGCTCTCTCCTCCTCCCCCACTCACTGGTTCCTGCAAGCTCACTCACTCGCTCTTAAGGAAGGAAGGAGGGAGGGAGGGAGGGAGGGAGAAATTTCTAGACCCTAGCTATTCATGCTACTTTTTGAACAACCCATCTTAATGACAGCACAACAGAAACCCAGCTAGACAAAGGACAAAGATTAAAGTAATAAGATCTAAGATGATAAGGAAAAGAGTAGAAGGTCAGAGGAATTCTCATCAAAATATTTCAGACAGTCTCCTGAGCCCAAACTGGTAATGGTGGTTGGCTCCAGGAAAGGGAACCAGGAGATGAGGAGTTCTGGGTAGAAGGCAGATTCCCTTCATCGTATGATCCTTTTGGGTCCTTTAAATTTTGTATTACATTCATTTATGCTCTTCCAGAAATTAATTAGCTAAAAACAAATGACAGCAGCTTCCCGATGAGAAAAAGGGAATAATTGCTGTGTCATTTGTCTTTGGGAAACGTAGCAGCCAAGCTCTGATGGTAGCTGCACTGGCCCATCCCACCCGGTTTTGCTGAGGTAATTACTTTCCAACAAGGCTTATTGCACAAACAGATGCAGAATTTTAACCCGGGGGATGCTGTATAGATAAGTGATTTCTGCATTTACACTATACTCTTTGGCTTTGTATAGCTAATAGTCCATACATTTCTAATTTATAAAGGCAAAAAGAATCAATTTAATATAGTACTCTGCTTCTGGATCTCTGAAACGAGTCTGAAAAATTTCCAGATCACCAGGCCTTGGCAAAACTACAGTATATTGATTATTGGTCTTAAAATTAGTTCTTTACAAGATTTGAAAGTTCTCATGCTTGGTTCTAGGATCTAAGCTTCCTTTGATTTGCCTGGGGCCGAAAGGCTCCAAGTAACTGAATTTCCTTGGTGCTAAGAGAAAAGCTATAACTTTGCTTAAGACTCCGACTGGTCTGGGGGTGCCTCGGTGGCTCAGTCAGTTAAGCATCTGAATTCAGCTCAGGTCATGATCTCGGGGTCTATGAGTTCGAGCCCCGCATCAGACTCTGTGCTGACAGCTCAGAGCCTGGAGCCTGCTTCAGATTCTGCATCTCCCTCTCTCTGCCCCTCCCCCGCTCATGCCTCTGTCTCCCTCTCTCTTTCTCTCAAAAGTAAATAAACAAAAAAATTAAAAAAAAAAAGACTCCAACTGGTCTGTGATACCTTGCATTAGATCAGGTTTGAGTGCTACTTAGAAAGGTGGAGGAATTGAGAACCATGTTGGCAAGTTCACCTTCAGTAAAGTGTAATGTAAGATGGGGGTCAGGCAAAGGTAAATAGGCCTATTTCATATGCCTGTGATTTGGGTTTCCAGAACTTGTGCCGTTCGCACTTGGTTCATTTCTTTCTTTCCCTGATGAAGAGTGTGTAAGGTGTGACCCACAAAGCAGTATGCGGACCTTAGTTGTGCACCCATTTCTCTGTGTTTGGGATAGCCTTGTCTACTGAGGATAAGAAGCTGGCTTTCTCTCATTTACATAACAAGTGAAAAGATGTGGAAGACAGAACCAAGGATTTGAGGTCTTCAGAGCCCAGTTCTCTTCTACAACCTCAGATGGCTGGCTCTGAGCAAGTCTCATTTGTAGAGTTTTCCATCTGTACCTTCAAGAACACCCCCTCCTCATGTCCCAGGGAGGCCGTAGAGTTGTGTCTAAGGAGACCCCGTGTGAGGCAGCACTTGATAAACAGCAAAGTGCGATCATCTTCAGTTTTATTTAGTCCCATTCGTAAGCGTTACCGGCAGACCCTCTGATTTCTGAGAAACTTGGCTTTCACTGGGATGAAGAGACAGGCTGTTGAAGCTAATGCCATGTGGTAAGTAAGATCAAAGACCTCCCCGGAACTCAGCTTCCATTCCTCCAATTAAGCAAGAAGAGTATTGAATTTTAATCAATGACGATTTTTAAAGCTCACCATACATTCTAGGAATTTTTCTTGCCTTGGCTTCCAGAGCGCCCCATTCTCTTGGTTTTCCTTACAACTCACTGTTTTCTCAGCTCCCTTTACTGGTTCCTCCACTTTCTCCATACTCTCTTGTTGACCTTACCCCATCTCATGACTTTTTACATACCACCTAAATCTCGAAAACTCCCAGACTTTCTCCTGAAATCCAGACTCGTATCCCACAGACTTCTCTACTTTATTTCCAATTATTATGTCCCCAATCTGAACGGATCTTCTCCTCTCAAAGATAACAAAGAACCAGTTCCACCTATAGCTGTATAAGCTGCTGCTCCTTTCTTTCCCAAATTATTTTCTAGATACATCTCCGACCTCTGCCCCCTCCCCACCAAGTGCCTGTGGTAGAGTCACATAGAGGAGAAGTAAATATCGTTAGAACTGAAATATGCTATCATCCACTTTACTTATTTTAAAGCTGAGGACACAGATCCGAGGCATCACAGCCAGGTTTCATAAATTCTTGTTCTCTTGGCAAACAGCTGTATGAGCTTTGGAGTGGTGTGTGTGTGTGTGTGTGTGTGTTGTTGTTGTTGTTGTTGTTGTTGTTGTTATATGAGCTTTGGGGTGCTGTGCGTGCGTGTGTGTGTGTGTGTGGTGGCTGTTTGTTTTAGAGCAATGCAGTATAGTTCTTTATAAAGATGGGATAGCCCAGGCTGGCTCTAGGCTAGAGGTATGACCAAATAATATATTAGCCGTATTTTATACATTCAACATTTCCATTTTCTACTCTGGAAGCCACAATACCCAGCCCTCGAGAGTGCTGTTATTAAAAACGTTGAGTCATAAAGCTGTATCAAACCTACCAGCTAGAGGAAATGGTGCTGCCAGACTGGTTCTCACGATGCTCATCTCTTGAGACCCTTAAAACCAGATTCATGATGAAAGGTGCTATGGAAGGGCAAATTGCAAATTATTGTGTTTATTTTCAGGTTATTAAACTTTTTATGCTGGCAATAGAGTCACTTCTCAGCTTTTTGACTAATAAATGTTGACGTACTAGGGTCTTAATAGGGCTTAGTAAGCTCACAGGTCTTTAGAAATAGGTTTCGGTTTTAGTGTTCTCTGTACTAAGAAACATTGTTTAGAAATAGTTTCTGGAGCCCAAAAGATTGAGACAAGAAGAAACAAATGATCAAGGCAGAATTGTCTTGCCTGATTATAAGTAGTGTATCTAATATTTCTGTATCTTACTGAAATTAAAAAGAAAACCTATAATATTGAGTGTCCATTCTTCTAAGGTGGTGCTTCTCAACCTTAGCTGCACATTGGTATCACCTGGGGCGCTTCAAGAACACTGATGCCTGGCTCCACCCCCCAGAGATTCTAATTCAATTGGTTTGGGGTGTGGCCCAGGCATCAGGATGTTGCAAAGCTCCCCAGATGATTCTAATGTGCAGCTGAGGGTTGAGAATTCTTTTTTTTTTTTTTTTTAATTTTTTTTTTTCAACGTTTATTTATTTTTGGGACAGAGAGAGACAGAGCATGAACGGAGGAGGGGCAGAGAGAGAGGGAGACACAGAATCGGAAACAGGCTCCAGGCTCTGAGCCATCAGCCCAGAGCCCGACGCGGGGCTCGAACTCACGGACCGCGAGATCGTGACCTGGCTGAAGTCGGACGCTTAACCGACTGCGCCACCCAGGCGCCCCGAGGGTTGAGAATTCTTGTAACAGGGACTTGAAAATACTTTGTGGACACCTGTCCTAATTTTTTCTTTTCTGGAACAATTTTTGCTTTCAAGAACCTCCTTGGAATTTTCCATATCTTCTACTCACTTGTGGAAGATAGGAAAATGAACAGTAGTTCCTCTTTGACTTTAAACATTATACTTTTCCAGAATCTAGAGCACTTCCTGCATGTACATAGCTAGTTAACAGGGCATGGAACAGATACATTTCAAACCCTACTCAGTGTAGGAGACTCATTAGTGTCTCTCTCAATATGTCTAAATTCTGAGACCAGCTCACCATCACCTAGCCAGTAAGTTACAGGCCTGAGATTTGAACCCTGATCTTTCTGACCCCAAGATTTGTTCGTTTAAGGACAAAGGGCAAAGTCTATTAGGATCCACCAAAACCCATTTCATCTTCTTGCTAGGCACACAGCTGGACCACCTTTCCTGGTGTCCCTCAAAGTTAGGTGTGGCCATGTGACTGGATTCTAGTCCATGCAATGAAAGCAGAAGTAACATATGTCAGCTCAATGCCTGGCCTCCCCAGATCATCCTCCATTCTTTCCCCATCATCTGGCTACGAGTGAGGACCACCTTTGGATGGCCACCTGCCAAATAGCCACAGAATAATTCTACATGAACGAGAAAAATGGCATTAAGGGAGAGATCTGGGGTTTATGTGTCTGAGCAGCTAGTCTTCCCTACCCAAAAATAAGTACTGTGTATTAATGACTCTGTGGAAAGGGAAAGGCTGACTATTAAGTGGAGAGGGGAGAAAATAATGGAGTAGAGATCCCAGGATGTGGGGTCCAGAGCACAAGTGGAAGCGTTAGTCTTAACCAGGTGAAAGGACCTATCTTTGATTTTGACAACTGGGAAAGAGAAGCAAGTGTGGAGGCAAGTGTATTTGGAGGTGTGGAGGCAGTTACGGCAATTTTTTTTTTCTGATGGCTTCAGTTTTCCTTGTGATGTCTAAGAGATAACTCATCTATGGGAACTTCATAAGGCAGGGTAGGTGGTTCGAGGAGATAATGTTTGAATAAGCCCTTGTGGAGAGTGGGAAATAGACACAAAGAAGTTAGTAGCAGTTGGCATCAAGAATTCATTAAGGATGGGCATCATGTGAATTTGTCATTGCAAACACTATGTTTCTTCTTCACTGCTATTTCCTCAGTGCTCAGCATTATGCCTGGGACATGGCGGGTTTTAAATAAATGGTTGAAGAATAAATATGGTGACGCTAAAGAAGTGAAAGCTGGAAAAGTGGAATGGAGGTGAAGATCATTGACATTGGGGGTACCTCAGGGCTAAGAGGCTAAAGGCACAAAGTCACTCTGGATGAGAGGGCATGGAGTAGAGGAAAACTGTCAACCAGCTGTCAGTCTTCAAGACTACAAAGGGATCGGTGCTTTAATAGGAAAAGGCAGAGCCTGGTATGTGGTATAGCCACATAGTCTGAGCATCAGGGAAGAAGGGATGGCATTTGTGAGTGGAAGGGCAGTGGTCTGGAAGTGGCTTTGGGTAATGAGAAAAGTGCTAACAAGCTTCATGGCCATGGATGGTGGGTACTTACTGTGCGTGTTTCTAGAGTCAGATGGTGATCACTGAGGTGACTCTAATGATCTTAGTTGGGCTTACTTGTATGTCTGGGGGTTAGCTAGCTGTCAGCTCATCTAGGCTGGGGTAACCTGGCTGTGTTCTGTGTGTCTCTTATCTTCTTCCTGGGACCAGGAGACTACCCTGGGCATGGCTTTAACATAGTGATGATGGCGGATAGGAACACGAACAAGCACCCTTGTTCAAGTGCTTTTCAAGTCTCTGCATGGGTCATATATGCTAACATCCTGTTGGCCCAAGCAAGTCACAGAGCTAAGCTTAGAGTAAGTCATAAAGTTATATGGTAAAGGGTATGGAGAAGAGAGAGAGAGAGAGAGAGAGAGAGAGAGAGAGAGAGAGAGAGAGAGAGATTGAGAACCCAGGGTCATTTTTGCAGTCTGTCACACTTTGGGAAAGTGGGTGAAGAGAGGAATTGAAAAGACTGACTAGAAGGGATTACATCTAGGGGTAAGCAAGGACGACTTGTGGGTAAAGCAGGTGTGGTGAATGGCTATAGAAGCATCGGTTCCAGTAGATCTCTGATCGAGGTGGAAAATATAAGCCCTCTCCGGAAGAGCATGATCCACTTATCCTCTTAGCCTTGGCCTCCCCATGTATAAATGGGGATGTTAACATTTTTCAGATTAAGATTACAATGAGGTAATACATTTGCAAACATTTGGTAAATGATGAACTTAAAATATGGTGGTAGGTGTGCATAGATCAGCTGACAGCTGGCCACCCCCAGCATGTGAATAAGCCCAGTCAAGATCATCCAAACCACAGAAGAATGTTGGGGCCAGATTATCAGGTAAAGTCTGTATAGATGTCTCAAACCCCTACCAACATTTCAGTGACCCAACCACAGGTCTGCTAAGAGAGAAAAAAAAACCATTTCCTTTATCATTAGGAGACTATCAAACCGAGTAACTTTTGCCCCTGGAGTGGAGGGCATGGATGACTGATACCAAGTAGCACAGAAGAATACAGACCGTAAATCAGAAATAATGCATGGCTCCTCTAGAGGGCAGTGCCCTCCACCCAGCCACTGCTACGTCCTCTAGTGGCCGCAGTAGCACGTTAAAGCTCTTTCAGAGAACCTGCTCAGAGCCCCCTGGACTGGAATCTGGGAAAACAAGCCTGCCTAACTTCCAGAGTGGCTTGCTCTAGGCTGGCCTCCCTTGGCTAAAGGTGAGCTTCCCTACTGATTAGGGAAGTCTTTTCAAATGTAGGAGTGCAGACCCTATTGTGTCCTCTTGGGCACTGTCCAGAAACAGGTCTGTTGGCATTAATCCCAAGTTCTCTTCTTCTCATGCCCCTCCCCAGTGCCCACCATGGGGCAAGGGGGACTGTGTTAGTAAGCGTCCTGCAGGTCCCAAGCCGGGTATGCAAATTACTCTGGTGTGATCTCATATCTATGAGGACCCATCTGTGACTCCAGAGAGACTGTGCCAAACATGACCTTTTTCATCCTGGGAGCACTTGGAGTGACAATTCTGGTATAAATACATACATACATACATACATACATACATAAAATCTGCAATCTTCTTTTAGTGAACAGGGAAGTAGCCCTTACCTGTGTGTGGTGTGGCCAGGTACATTGTGCCCATCTGCGGAAGCTTCCAGATGAATGTCCTGCATCTTGACTTCAGTAGCACAATAAAGATCCTTGCATGCGAGGTTTTATTATCTGCCATATTGCTCTATGTTTCATCTCAGGTCAACATTAGAGCTGAATGTCAAACTTCTTGTTTTATATTCAACTGTCAGCTAGCTGTCCTCATTGTTTTTAAACACCTCTGCCCTCTTGACCATTTCTTGGTGGATTTGGAACGCTGGGTCATTTCAAGCATTTATATTTGTGAATGTATTGACTTGGTTCTCACATTTATTATTTGGTTTTCATTTGGCTTTTGTTTTTTGGTATTTGATGGCACCATCATTAAGATAGCTCTGTTCACTGGGGTATGTTTATTTAAGTTGGTTCTGTAAAACTGACATATGGGAAATGTCAAAAAACCGGGATCTATAATGAGAAGTTACTGCCCGTTTATTTTAGAAATCTTAATGTAGCTTAGTGCTGGCCCACCAGCGTTGACCATGAAGATCCCTCCTGCGAGGTTTTAAATTTTGACCAGAGGCCCACTTGTTTACAGATTTGCTTCAACACAGATATATCACAGAGACTTGGCAGTTTCAGAAGCTCAAAAAGTATAACCAGTCTGTTCTTTGCCTATTTGTTTAAGGAAATGCCTCTGCCACTGGGCTTTGGTGCCTGGAGCAGGATTTATCAGGACCAGGGTGGGGACTGTCATTCCAGTGTCCCGAGGGGCTGGGAACAATGATCACAGCTCTAGTGAGACACTGAAGCGTTGTCCCTGGCTCCTCTGGTTGGGCCCTTTCATAGCTCAAAATGGGGAGTCCGTCCCTCTCCTTTCCTCAGCCACCACCCCCTGCTGGGAATGATCGCTCTGACTTGGGCCCAGGGTTTCTTTTCTCCTTCCTAGATATGTACTTTACTCCTTCCTCTGCGAGCATTTCTGGACCACCTGCCCACTGGCTTTCCTGGGATGTGGGGCTGGCAGTGGGAGAGGGACTTCTGTTGAGAGAGGTATCAAGAGTACCTCCCGCCTCTTGCAGAGTAAAACCAGGAACCTCTGACCTAAGGAAATGAGTGCAATGCAGGATGTCTTGCGTTCTTAGAGTTATTTTTAATGGCCAGTAAGTTTTAGGTCTCAGATGGTCTTTGGGTTTGGGCTAAGTAGCACAGATAAAGTGAAGCACTACTCCATATATTTCAAATGCTTTTCCCTTTGATACTTTTTTTCTCCTTAAAGAAAGTCTGCAACGGTTTTGCTCAAAAGAAATATAATGCGAGCCTGATAGGTCATTTGAATTTTCTAGTGGCCCACATTAAAAAGTAGAAAGAAAGAGGTAAAATGAATAAAATCTTCTGCATTTCTTTATGTTTAACACAAAGTCTTTGAAATCCAGTGTGTATTTTACACTTACAGCACATCTAAATTTGCACTGGCCAAGTTCAAGTGCTCCGTGGCCACCATGGCTACTGGTTACAGTAGTGGATGGCACAGACCTACAACATCAAGGAGGTGATGTGGTACAGTGTGGAGAATCTTCCACCACAGTTCCCGTTTTGTTGTTCCTGTTGTTGTTGTTGTTGTTGTTGTTGTTAACAGCAGCATTTTGATTCAGTTTGGGGCAATACACTTGAAGGGCTTAAACTGCATCCACAGTTGTCACATCCTTCACTTGATGACCCTTCAGCCCGTTTTTTGAATAGCATTGGAAGAGAACTTGTGGAGAACCACTGCTGTTTCTGAAAGAGCCTGGTAATAGCAAACAGCAGAGTCACAATAGCAGAAACATTCAGCTTGACTGCAACGTGGGACAGTGTTCATGTGGCTGCATGTACACGATGCAAGCCTCGCCTCTTCTGTCTCTTCCTCTCGTGGAAAAGGACTGGACGTGTGATACTCAGGGCAAAGATATCGAAGAGCATTAGAGATTTGGTGCTGCTTAATGCTGTCTTACCCGAGGGCCGCCAATGCTCTGAGGTATGGCCAGTATGACACATGTATGTAGGACTTCCACAAGTGTGGCCTTCTCACTGTCTTGTTTCCCCCAGACTTATTTCATCTTCAGGTCCTTGCTCAATTTAGTATTTGTTACTCTATAGTGATAGAGTGCATTACCAACCTTGTTTATAAACTCTGGAAACCAGGACATTCTCATCCGAATGGCATTGGCTATTTATTTATTTATTTATTTATTTATTTATTTATGTATTTATTTATTTATTTATTTTGCACAGGGAAGGGGAGGGGTGACTCTGGAATTGGCCTGATTGTATAGCTGCGGCCAGAATGAGTTTGCTTTCCAGCTCGCAGTATTGTACTATGGAAGGTTTAGGATTCTTGTGGTTGTGCTGGAGAAGAAAAATGAGGCATTTTCAAAAGCTAGAAAGAACAACAAATGATGGTTTTCATTTACCCATTCCAGTTATTTGATGCCTATTTACAATCCAAAATGTCCAAGTCAGTTTAGAAAATGGTTGCGTCTTTCATGTAGCCTAAAAAGTGTTGCCACGCACGGTTGCATTGAGGATTTGGATATATTGCCAAACGTGTGCTCATTTCAAGGAGAAAATATGTCGTGGTCTGTAGCCGTCTTTATATTAATGATTTTTGAAAACAAGCCATGAGTTTAAAGAATGGTAAATGAACAGGCCTCTCCTAAGAAATCTTATTCTAAATGGGTTTGGTGGGTTTTGTTTTTGTTTTTGTTTTTAGTTTCTGTTTCTATTTTCCCATGTGAAGACTGGATTTACCTCCATCTAGACTCAAAGTTGGGCCTAATGGTGAGGATTATGCCACCTTGCTATGCCCAGGTAGGGACTGTTTATGGATATAGCAATATTCTCCATATTATGTGGTACGAAATCCAAACACATTTGCGAATGGGGACCAAATAGTTTTTGTGTATATCTCTACTGTTCTGATGTAATGATATGTTATGGGTACAGTATACTTTTAGACCCTTGTGGGGCCAGCATATCTTTCTTTTTTAATCCCTATTATTTCGTCTTTCAACTTTTACAGCTGTCTTTTTGTTGTGGTCTAAGATAGATTCAGATGATCTGTTTTTACTCCAGAGTGACCTTGAGAAGGCTCCTGCGACACAGCACCACAGTTGTGCAGGAATGCCCCACCTGTGATGCCAGGCGAGCAGTGCTCGTGTTCATATCTGCACAGTGCAAGAGTGGAAATCGAGTACCAAGAACTAGATAAATCTCGAATACTAGTCTTGAAGCCTGTGTTGTCCATTTACACATTTCTCCGGGGACAAAGTGGGACAGGTAGTTTTTTTTCTCTCCCTTTAAGTTGGATATAATAAATGACTGGTTTGCTAGAATTCTTCCTTATTCCTAGGAGTAATACGTTTTGGAACATGAACTACTTTTCTTAATGTTTTTAATCCACCAACCTTAAAAGTAAATATTTTCCATCCAATTATCTTTGAACACCCGTTATGCGTTTTCTTTTCATTCTGGCATCCTAATAGTGGTGGTCTCGGGGCATTTTATGGCAGGGAGTTTGGAACAACTTAAAGGAAAACTGGCTCTGATTGGCATGAATCTGTGGTTTTTTTTATTGCAGTGTAGTTGACATCCAATGTTACAGTAGTTTCAGGTACACAGCATAGTGGTTCAACAATTTTATACGTTATGCAGTGTTCACCACAATAGTTACTGTCACCATACACAGTTGTCACAATATTATTGATTGTATTCCTTATGCTGTAGTTTACATCCCTTATTTATTTTATAGCTGGAACTTTGTACCTATAATTCCCTAATTCCCTTCACCTATTTTGCCCATCCCAGAACCCTGTGGTGTATGTATATGTGCATGTGCACGCACGCGCGCACACACACACACACACACACCCCGTGGAATGTTACTCAGCCATAAAAAAGAATACCATCTTGTCATTTGCAACAACACGGATGGACCTAGGGGGTATAGTGCTAAGTGAAATAAGTCAGAGAAAGACAAATACCATACAATTTCACTTACATGTGGAATCTAAAAAAACAAACGAACAAACAAAAACAGACTCGTAAGTACACAGAACAAACTGGTGGCATGGATGTGTCTTTGAATCACCATAGTCCTTTCGGGAATTTCAGGTCCCCACCTATTTTGCATAGAGACCATTTGAATAAGCATTGCCTCACTCTTTGTTTTGATGTGTTTCCAGAATCCCAGGTTTAAAATGGAACAATTGCTACGTTTCAAGGTATCTGTTGCTCCCCTAATTTGGGAGATGTGGATTGAGGAAAGAGCAGTTGCTTCTTGGCTCTGTGATCTGTTATACCTTAGTGTCAAATTGGACATACTTACTTACATTCTCAGCTTTCATGTTGTAACATTACTTCTCCAAGGCAGTGCTTTCAACAGGTATAAAGCTTCCAAAGGCTTTTCTGAGTCTGGTACCTCTTTGACATGTCTTATGCAGTTGTATCTGTAGGTCTCGTGACTGTGTTAAACTCCAGAAAAGACACATCATTTAGAGAACATTCTCTAGTGGATTGGTTCTAAAATTACACCTGCCTTAATTGGTATAAGCTGCTTGCCTTCTAATTGTGCTAATGCCATTTAAGTTTCACCGGAACGGCATTCTGAAGTTGCCCCAGACAATTGCTCTTCATTTTGTATCTGTAGCGATGATGATGCTAATTGGTAACATTCCACTGGACAGAGTTGAAGAATCCCGTTAGTATTTATTTGTTCGGTTTGTGTAAAACTCTCTTACACTCACCTCCAAAATCCGTGGCTGTTAACCTTTTTTAGAACAGTTTATTTCTGAGCAACTCTGTTAGAAGATATTCTAAAAAGCAGAATCATTTAAATATTAAGTTTGAGCTGGGGGCAAAGAGACTTGTGTTAATAAGCGGAACCAGAGTTAATTTAAACTACTAATTCTGCTGAGCTACTATAACACCAAGAGTTCCTTTCTGGCTGCCAGCAGGCAAATGGAAGTGAGGGTTTGAAATGGTTGGCCTTCTGGCCTTTAGTTAATCTTGGAAAAAGTTGAAGTCCAGTCTGATTTCATGACTTAATGCTGTGATATTCATTGACTGCCATTCGTCAACATTGTACTGTCAGGAAGGTATCTCTTCCAAGTGTCACACATGTGACTATCTACAAAATGGCTTCTATCATAGAGGAATCCTGTAAGGCTTGACTATTGAGTGATGATTTCATTGTTGTCATCACTGTTATTGAGAAATTTTTTTTTCTTTCTTCTAGTACTCAGGAACACAAACCAGAGCATTAACGGGTAAAGAGGAAGAAAGATAATCTGTAGGAGGGTAAACCTTGGGGGAAGATATGTAACCATATAGGGAAAGAAGACTAAAGGTCATTTGGTCCAGATTTTTGTTTTGTTTTTTTGTTTTCCTCATTCTTTTTTTTTTTTTTTTTTTTTGACTGCATAAGTCTCTTCTGCTCTTCCGTGGGTCTCTAGAGATGGGGAGCAGACAACCCCAGCAAGCAGTCCAAGGCAATGTGGTATAGGACAATGTGTTTTGTTTTAAAAACGCTTATCGCGGGGCGCCTGGGTGGCGCAGTCGGTTAAGCGTCCGACTTCAGCCAGGTCACGATCTCGCGGTCCGTGAGTTCGAGCCCCGCGTCGGGCTCTGGGCTGATGGCTCAGAGCCTGGAGCCTGTTTCCGATTCTGTGTCTCCCTCTCTCTCTGCCCCTCCCCCGTTCATGCTCTGTCTCTCTCTGTCCCAAAAATAAATAAACGTTAAAAAAAAAATTAAAAAAAAAAAAACGCTTATCGCTTTAACAATCATTTATGTTGGGTTCTTCAATGATATCCACCAATTTGCTAATTTAATTTTCTTTAACATGTTGTTAACTAAGCCCTGCCCTCAAATTTTATTATATTTGAGATGATTGCTAGATGCCAATGTCAGATGTAGCTCTTTCATATTAGTGAAAGATTGAGGTAAGAGACACTATTACCCTAGTTCCTGGTGGTTAATACTTGAAAATATACAAATGAGGGTTTTTAGAATCAGTCATTCTCCCTTTGAATTAAAATTGATTTGCCTACTAAGTATGTATACAGATGTTCTTAATGGAAAGAAGCAACTGACAGAAAACTCCTTGAAACCAGGTAGCTGATAGCAAAGGCTCCTAGGGTATGTGAAGACCCGAGGGCGAGGAAAAGGGCACATGCCCTTAGAATCTAAAAGCTCCAGCAGACCTGGATAAGACTTCAGAAAATAACCACCATCAAGCACTCCTCTATCATTCCCCAACTCATGTGCATATGTGAATAATGGTAGGAGTTTGAAGACAATTTTTCGATATCATTTTGAAGATCGGTCTTGATGATTTAAAATAGAACCAGTGTTTTTGGGACTTGGCACTTGCCCTGCGGCCCTGTTAAGGCTGTGACTCCCCTGCTTCTGCATTGCACCCAGCAGATCCCCATCCAGTTCGTCTGACCCAGCCCCAGGCTCTATTCCATCTCTGTCTGAGATCGGCTAAATTCTAGAAGGGGGCAGGAAAGCGCCCTGCCATGGTAGCAGCATTACCAACTCCTCCATCTTCTTAGGGACTTTATTCTCAGCATCCAGACGTTTTCCCCCTGCTTGTCCCCTTTTCTTCATGAGGGACCTCACATTGACTGACACAGCTCTTTACTTTACAGCATCCAGACGGTCCTCATAAAACTTCTTTCTAGAAGGCCAGGGACATGAGAAAATTCCGAGTCAGAGGAGTGAGAGCTAGCACTTTGAACCTCAGCTGTCTGATGTTGCTAAACCTCTCTGCTGCCTGAGTGCATAAGCTGATAAGAAGCCAGGTCAGGAGGGATCCAGGAAGTGAGCCCTTCCCCCATGAACAAATGTGAGCACACGTATCTAGGACACAGGCCACGAGAGAGGCAGCATGTGGCCCACCGGGCAGGATGGTCAGCCCGGATTCTGACTCCGTGGTGAACTTCCAGGTGGTGAACCCCGCCTCCTCCTGGAACTTCAGGATCTGCTGAGTGGGCTCTATGCAGACTCTTAATACTACCGTTCCAGACTCCCCTTCCTCTCCTTGTTTGTTAGCAGCCTTACACAGACATGCATCTGGGGGTACTTCTATGACTGGGGACTTTCCTCCATGAAAACCCGTGACATCTTCACCTGGAACTCTGAAGGTTGGAAGAGAAAAGAGCTAATGAATGCAGTCAATGAAATCAATTTTAAATTAATTTTAAAGGAAACATACCCTACTTTGAATTTTCTGCATAGACCTATTTTGAATTTTCTACTTTAACTTGGGTGGAGGCGTTTTCTAGAAGAGGCTGAGATGCCTTTAAAGAAAGAAAAATATTGTGGAATGACTCTTACGTTACATTTTGCCAAGATTTTAGAGGCAGAAGCAATGTCCTAAAAGGGTCTTCTATACTATTTCTATTTCCCAAGAAAGATGATATAGGTCTTTGGTTAAATTTCCTATGAAATAGGCCCCATTTCTCATTCTCTGTTGACAAAGACTAATGATACTTTCTAGAAACATCCTTGCCAGAAAAAGAAGAAAAAGAAAGCAAGCTTTGGAATAATCTAAAATACTGATACTGATACTTAATGTTTATTGAACACTTAATATGTGCCCCATACTGTGTTACTTCATTTAGTCCTTAGTACAGTCTTCTGAAAAAGGAGGTAACATTATTTTCATTTAACAGATAAGGAAACTGAGGCAGAGGATAAGTAAGTTGCCCAAAGTCCCACATCCTAAATGGCAGACAGAGTGGAACCCCAACCCATTTTCTAGAACACTGTTCTACTAGCTATGTGGGCCCTTCCAGGTGAGGTGGGCTATGGGTCGGCATGGCCACCCCATTGCAAACTCCAGGGGGTGCCCTGCAGGCCTTGGTTTATGAATAGTACCCTACCGTGAAGTTATTTGCAGACTTCCTATTTCTAGCAGAGGATTTAATTATTCATTTTCAGGCAAAATTTTTGAAATTCTTTACTGGCAGCCCCACTAATTCATATGCACTTGCTAATTAGGGGAAAATATTTTTGCCAAACTGAAATGTGTTGTACCCCAGCTTTAAGACAGGCCACATTTGGGCCAAATCGTGCAAAAACCCCTTGTTGTTTATGATTAGAATAGCTAAAGTATACTTCCCCTCTCCACTCTTTAGTAAGACAAACCACTTAGCAGTAGAACAGAAGCTGTTTCTTTTATTATTTTCTTTTCCCTTGGCTCAAATTGCTTCATAACCATTACTCCAACTTTGAGTAAATGACCCTTATGCATTCTTTTCTCATAGAAAAACAGTTGAAACTGCACATTACCCTCTGTTCCAAACAGTTGTCCCTGTTTACAGTCAAACTTTTTGCACTCAGGAGCAGCGAGGCGCTAAGCAAATCCCCGAGGTATTTTTTGGCTGAAAATCAGCACAAAGAGTAGATCATGGAAAAAGTTGGATTCCAGCCCCAATGCCATCATGTTGAACAGAAGTGGAAGATGACACCAAGCATAGAAGACAGCTCTGAGGCACCTGGTGGGATGGGCCAAGCCAAGGAACCATGGGCCTATGCCCCTCGTGACTAGCAGTCAGTATGAGGACCAGGCAGGGATTTTTTTTTTTTTTTCCAGTACTTTCTGCAATAAAACCATTGTCCTGTTGAAGAGACACCACAGGGCAAGTTGCCAAGATGTCACAAAGCATGTGGCTGTAAGAAATTATCCCTTCATCATTCCTGCATCCTGACTTTCTGGGAGGTTTTGCCTTAGCTGGCCACACTGGAAGTTCCTGTGTCCTGGTAGGAGTTCAGCTTACTGCTGCTTTTGGTATCCTGCAAATTGGCCTATGGGTATTCTCACAAGCAGATTTCCTTCCTGTAAAATTCCAAAAGTGCTGTTTTTAATTCATATGACCTGTGAATTCCTATGAATACAGCTATTCCGATGTTGCTTTAACCTTGTGTACCGTGGCACATATTTGCCTCCTGTAAGAATCCTCCCCCAGTTGACTTCCGTTTTACATATTCAAGGTCATGACCATATCTAAGAGATAGATAATCTTGTGTCTTTGATCCTAGGCTTAGAAATGTCATGACAGTCACTGCTTTAGTTCCATACTGGGTCCCTTGAGTGGCCTGGTTCAGCAGTGATTGTTTTCCTTCCTGTGCTGCTTAGTTATCGTTGGGGATGCTGAACTCACTTTTTCCTTCCCAGTACCTCTTGAAACACGGCCATCTTTCCCCACAGGAGAGCAAGCCCCTGCTGATAGGAAATCTTTCCACGTGCACATGCACACAGCAATTTGCCAGCGTGGACGGCTGCCAATGGTTTTCTCTAGTTGCGAGGAGTTTATCTTCCCTGGATGACACTGCTGTGCCACACAGGTGGCCTGCGACATAGTAGGCTCCTCATTGTTAGAAGCTTCTTTGTGGAGAAGCGCCTCTGGTGTGCTTGGGGTCCCCATAGACATTTGTGATGGTTGACTTATGCAAAAAAAAAAAAAAATGATTTCATGTTGCATTGATTTTTGGCTTATTGTGAAGCACGGGATGTGTCAAGATTAGGGTATACCGTAGGCCCCTCAAGAGGTAATGGATTACCTCAGCCCCAGGAGGGCTGGCTGGCAGTTACATCAGACCTGGAGCCCGCGGACAGTCCCTTAGAGCCGCTCACCCTTGATTGGCTTGTTGAAGGATAGTGTTATGGATTCCCCACTGTGTACCCCCACTCTATAGGGCATGGCCTGCATCCCTGGCTAACTCTGTAAGCGGAGAAGAAAAGGCAACTCCCTAGAGCTGCACCTTAGGGAGCTATACCTCCCTCCCCACCAACTCCCCAATTCTGGCAAAATACTGTAGCCTTTAACCTTCTGTCTGTTGTTTTAAAATTGAAATTATATTGACTTATCTCCTTCTCTCTACGTGTGGTGCTCTCCAAAACCACAAAGCAGGCTCTCCAGGGGGCAATCTAAGTGCTACCTATGAAAAGGTTTTTCACTAGAGGAGAAAATATCAGCATGTGTGTTCGTAGTGAGAGGGAGCATTGCTTTGAGAAACTGTCATTTAAATTGTGTATACTGGGTTAGGGCTCCTGGGTGGCTCAGTCAGTTGAGCAGCCGGCTCTTGATCTTGGCTCAGGTCATGATCTCACGGTTCGTGTGATCAAGCCCCGCATCAGGCTCTGTGCTGTCAGCGCAGAGCCTGCTTAGGATTCTCTCTCTCTCTCATTCTCTCTCTCTCTCTCTGCCCCTCCCCTGCTTGCACATACACATACTATCTCTCTCTTTCTCCAAATAGCTAAATAATCCTAAAAAAAAAATAAAATACATATACAGGGTTTCGGTATAAACCTTTTTTCTTGTGTAGATCGATTGTGTTTAGGTGTGAAGCTCTGACTTAGGGGTCCCGTCTTCTTGGTCTCACATCGCCTCCTGCTCCCGTCAGCTTGCTTTTGCAGTTGGCCCAGCTCCTGCTCTGCCGAGCTTCAGTTGTGGGGGATCCTCCTTAATGACAACCTGGGGCACTGCTAGGTGTTCAGTCATCATGACCACAGTGCACTTTCTGCAGCAAAGGATGTGCTCACGGACTTAAGATTCCCTTATGAGTTAAAACAAATTGGTTTTGTATGAACGGTCAGTTGATAAGAAAACTCACTGAACCTCAGCATGACGCTCGCTAAGCATTTTGGTTCATTGATCCTTCTCTCTAGATCCAGGAGTTTATTTTTATTTCTTTCTTTTTTGAGAGAGAGAGCGCGCATGTGGGTGTGGGTGGGGGAAGGGGATGGGGGGGATGGAGAGAGAGAGAGAGAGAGAGAGAGAGAGAGAGAATATGAGAATGAATAAATCTTAAGCAGGCTCCATGCTGAGCGTAGAGCCCAACATGGGGCTTGATCCCACGACCTGAGACAAAATCAAGAGTCAGACACTCAACTGACTGAGTCACCCAGGTGCCCCCAGATCCAGGAGTTTAAAGTGGACAGAAATCAGAGGCCGCCTGCCGGGAGAGGGCAGGCTTTGGTATCTAGCATTTTCATGCTTTAATAGGTGGGGGGTCCCTGATATGTGTGGAGAATGCATTTAGCTAGCTACACAACACCCTCTGCCTCTGACCTATGGCATGGGGAAAGAAATTGTTCTAGCAAGCTCTTCTGAGCCACATTTACAAGGTCCTCTTAAAGGCATATTTATTTAGTCTTTAGAAGGAGAATGAGGGTAGAATGGTAGTCGCCCCAGTTTATTGGGCACCGATTGTTAGGCATGGACCTAAGGGATTATGGATTACTCTGTCTCTTCCGAGAGCTGCTCACCCCTCTCAGGTGGCTGTCGTCATCCTCCTTTTACAGAGAGGAAAACTGGGTGTTAAGGAAATCAAGTCACTTAGCCAGGGTCACATACCTGAGCAGTGGAGAAGTGATACATACCGATGAGGCCAGACCATGAGCCCGGCCCTCACCTTGCCATGTTGTCTTGTTGGGTGATTGTGTATTCCCTCCTGCCTGGAGTGTTCCCTCCTTCCCATTCCAAGCCATCAGAATCTGTTCCATCTGGTAGGCCCTAGTCTGAACGTTAACTTTCTGGAAGCCCCTTTTGCTTCTCCTGGTGAGAAGTGATTTCCTGTTTTCTGTACCCATGTGACACGTGGTTGTGCTTCTGTGGTATGTCCCATTCTGCTGCATATTGGTTTATTGTTGTCAGATATGAATTTTAAATGTTCTTGGATTGGAATTCTCAATGGATGGTTCTCTTGCTACTTCTTTGGTTTTGGGGGAGGGGGGCGGGGGGACCTGCTGTCTTCATCAGTGAGGCCTGCTTTGGCAATTTCTGGTTCAGGCTCAACCTTTCCTTCATCTCTGAGCAATGATTGTTGACCTTGAGGGATGAGAAGATTTTTCTTCACTCTCAGGGTAATCATCATGAAGAGATCTTAAATGAAGGTCATGAATTTTCTGATTGTGACTGTATTTGCCAGTGTGATTCTTTTAGAATCTTTAGCCGTGACCAGGATAGGCTTTTTGAAATTATGGACACAAGCAACAATGCATGTTTCTACTCCTGCTTCCTCCCCAACCCTGTTGAAAACTCACAAATAGCATGACAGCAAAATATGGGAAAAAAGGGGCAATTCCCAAGATTGCATCTTACCACCATTTTTCCAGGTATGGAAACAGGCTCAGGGAGGTGGTGCTCAAAGTTACAACACTCCCTGTCTGATAAAGCTTGAACTGGAATCCAGGCCCACCATGCCCTCCGTGCCCCAAAGTTCTTTGTCCACAGCATTTGTTGTTCAAAGAGCAGCCCTGGAATTTTGTAGGTGGGATGAGAGAGATACACTTTGAATTAGTGTCTCCTGAACAAGCTCTCCCCTTCTTTGCCAAGGCTGACTTGATCAAATCGCTCACACTTTGAGATGAATTGCTCTTTTATTGCCTGTTAAGGTATTTTTCTCTCTCAAAATGTTAAAATTCAGCTATAAAATCTGCCTTTTAAAGTGAAATTTCAGGGACTCTGACATTTACAGGGGAAGGAGCAATTACCTCAAGATCACACCTCATGCTTCTCAAATTACTTAAGTAGGAGACCTGTGCCTATGAGCAGCACTGGTGAGCAATACATTCATCGAGCACTTTCCAAGTTTTAGGCGCTAAAACTAGGCGCTTTAGTTCTATTTCATCTAATCCTGACCACACCTCCACGAGATAAGTATGTTATCCCCATTTGACACATGAGATAAGGGAGGCTTTGCCCAAGGTCACACCCAAGTTTAGGTTGTCAGGGGAGCTGGGGTCTGTGGATTAGTCTATCAGTCTCTCGCTAGAGGATTTGTGTGTGAATTCTTGGCCTTGCAGAAGGAGCCCAGCCTCCTGGTGAGAAGTCCGAACTATGTTTGCAGCCTGATTGATGCTCAGAGTGCAGGTTGCCTCTCTCAAGTACTTCTCCTGTCTGCAATTCTGAGGAGAGGCTTTGAACTTTCTCAAGTGAAGGCTTGTTCCTTCCAGATGTTTGTTTGGGGTTGAAGAACAAGGAAAATTGTGTGAAACTAGAGGCACAACCGTCCCTGTGAAAGCATGCACTTCCTTCTCGACTTGCCGAACCCACGTTCTGGCTTTTTATCTCCAGGACGACGTTGACAGAGTCAGCTCGGAGGGATGGAGGCCGAAAACCCTCTCTGACGGAGGTGGCAGTCCCCTGGCCGGCTCCACCCAACAGCAGAGCTCTCTCTGTGGTGCCATTTCCTTGGCGTACCTTTCAGAGCACTTTCCCACTTGGTTCCGGAGTGTTTCCCATTTCGTCCCTACCCCATGGTGCAGATACTGTCTTCCTTGTACAGAACAGAGGCTGAGGCTCAGATCAAAAGTGGCAGAGGTCAGATACAAAAGGCAGAAGTGGGTTGTTTTTTTTTGTTGTTGTTCAAAAAAGTGTTTTTTTTTTTGTTGTTGTTGTTGTTCTGTCTCTGGCATGCTCTAGTGTGTGTATTTGTTTTGCAAGAGTGAATTTGTAACTGTCTTCAACCCTGTCCACCGAGATTCCTGGGGATTAAAGGGAATACATCTTAAGGTGAAAGGGACCATAACTTTGGCAGCTGTGGCTAGGACATCTCAGAACTAAACTTAGGACTTAGGGTGACCATGACAAATTGAAGAAGTCCACAGAATGATGTTGAACAAGGGCAAGTGGACAATATCCTCATGTGGGAAAAGCCACCCAATCTTGTGGTGGGTATTTATATGACAATTACACGGTGCTCATTGCTGTGCTGAGTACTCTTCTGGGCCCAGAAAAGGCTGTAAGGTTTCCTCTACCTTCTAGCTATAATCTCTTTGGAGAGGTAAGACCTAAAACATGAAACAAGGAACGAGTAAGCATCTCACTATAAGTGCAGAGTGGCCTTTGTAACATAGCGTGCTCAGAGAATTTGGCTTTGGAGTGACAAAATGGAGAGGGAAACAGGTTCGGTAAGATCCCACCTCTGACCTAAGGAAGCTTCTGTCAGGGCGCCTGGGTGGCTCAGTCAGTTAAGTGTCCGACTTCAGCTCAGGTCATGATCTCACCGCTTGTGAGTTCAAACCCCGCGCCGGGCTCTGGCCTGACAGCTTGGAGCCTGGAGCCTGCTTCGGATTCTGTGTCTCCCTCTCTCTCTCTGCCGCTCCTCCTCTCTAACTCTGTGTCTCTTTCTCTCTCAAAAATGAATAAACACTAAAAAAAATTTTAAGGAGGCCTGTCTCTACTGAGAAAGTACACATGTAAATGATTAAAATATAGTGTCATCATGTAATGGAAATGGACCCCAGAGTAGGCAGCTGGAGGGCAGCAGTTAAAACCATAGACTAGAAAGATACTGCTGGGGTTCAAAGCTCGGTTCTGTCACTTATTGATTATGTGATCTTGGGCAGCTCATTTCACCACCCTTTACCTCCATTTCCTTATATGTAAAGTGGGGAGTGATAACAGTATCTACTTCATGGGAGGTAAGATTGTGATAAGGATTACTTAAGTTCACACACACATGCACACGAGTTCCAGTACACGGCAATGCTCTGGCATTGGTGGGGAAGGAACCTTAGCTGGAAGACGGCAGGGCAGAGGTCAGCAAAAGTTGCACAATGCGTCCTCACCACAGGGTCTTGCAAATGTCCATGAGCCGTCCAGGCAGACGATGAATAACGACGCAAAATGACAAGTCGGGTTGTAGGGAGCTACGGCTGGGGGGGTGTTCTTGTAACAGCAGATTGGAGTGGAGGGGAAGTGGGAGAAAATATGGCCCAAGTTGGGCTGTAAAAGAGGAATAGACCCTGGGTAGGATCGAAAGGGGTGCTTTTCGGGTTGGAGACCATGTCTGAGCAGAGGTATAGAGTTAAAGCTGCTTGTTCAAACAAATATAAGAGAGTCTGCAAATAAGGTCACGAAGGGGACATTTTCAGCAATGTGGCTGGTTGCCGAGACTTGTAGGGAAGTACCTAATGCTAAAACATGGAATTGAGATTTAGCCTTTAATAAACTGCGGTTTCCCCCATCTTACTAAGGAAAGCGACAATGTCGGGATGGAGCTGAGCGTGAGAGGAAAGAAATCAGTGACAAGGAGACAAAGCAAATCATAGGTCAAGGAGGGAGACTGGGGAATGTCAACCGGCTTTGCTTTGGCGGTAATGAGTGGACAATGATGAGAAGGAAGGGTGGAAAGGCTGGTATCTTTGCTCTTAAAAAAGCCCGGCTAACTCCCTGGAGTTCATAGCACCCCATGAGTGCTCTCTGCTTCTCTGACTCCGGCGGTATCAACAGATGTCTCCAGCGAGTGTTCAACTGTGTTGACCTCAGTGAACTATGCACAGGAGAGAGATTTTGACTCAATAGGGTGATGTCTAGGCTAAAACTCTTCCGAGTCACCTATTTTGGGGACCCTTTTGCTGAGAAGTGCTGATGCCTCTGACCTCGAGTTGAAGAAACAGCAGCGTTGTTATTCTGGTGGCCTTCTGTGGCGTTAACTCTTTCTTCCAACCTTGTGTGACCCAACGACAGTGCCTGGGGATGGAGAGAAGGCACATTGATATCCAAATAAATCTTCTTCTTTGGAAGATTTTATTTTTAAGTAATCTCTACACCTGATGTGGGGCTCAAACTTACAACCCCGAGATCAAGAGTTACACGCTTTAACCTGAGCCAGCCAGGCACCCCGACCCACCGATACATCTTTATACAATATATACCATGGCATAGTTTTTCAGTAATTTAACAAGTGCCCCTTCTGATTTGTATCTTTTGCATTTTGTTAATAACTTTCAAATTTCAGAATAAATCACCGATTGTCACTATAAACGGTCCTGATACATCTATCCATGTCCCCCAGAAACTCTTTTATACCCTCCTCTAACAGAAATTTCTTTTTTAAAAGAAGTTTTTTAATGTTTATTCATTTTTGAGAGACAGAGACAGAGTGCAAGTGGGGGAGGGGCAGAGAGAGAGGGAGACACAGAATCCGAAGCAGGCTCCAGGCTCTGAGCTGTCCGCACAGAGCCCGACGTGGGGCTCGAACTCACAGACCGCGACATCATGACCTGAGCTGAAGTCGGACGCTTTACCGACTGAGCCACCCAGGCGCCCCTCTAACAGAAATTTCTTAGAGGCCTTTAAAGGGGACACTTTGAAGGAGTCCGTGTGGACGAATGAACGAACGACTTGGATTCTAACGTTGGCTCTGCCTCTAAGTAGCTGTGTGCTCTTGGGAAAATATTCCTGCTTCCCTGGGCCCCAGTCTTCCCATGTGTAAAATTGTGGGGGTTGGAGTAGGTAGTGACTGATGAAGATAGTAGCTAATACCGACTGAATGCTTCTGATGCACGAGGTAGTGTTCCAAGTACTTCATCCAGTAACCCCATTGACCCCCATTTCACTGACCCCATTTTGCAGATGAGGGAAGGTGGTTTAGGACATGCCATGACCCGAGGATTTGCAGTGATGTCATCCCACTCATGTACATTCCTACTCTGACCATACCAGGTTGAGCCCCTTCAGGGCTCCTGCGATGTGTGGAATCTCCTGAGGTGGCTGGCAGTGAGGAAGGCACATGCTGGGAGCCCTCGTTGGCTCCCAGGACCTTCTAGTCCTGCTGCTCTGAGAGCCCGTGGCTGCCTGGCTGGCTCTCACATCCTAAGGCAGAGCCACAGACGAAGGAGCCGAGAAACTCCATGCCTCTTCCAAGAGCTCAATTTAAAACGATTTGTTACTATGGACTCAGAAATGAATGGAAACAAGCTTTTTCTGGAGAAGGCAGCAATGGCCATGCAGAAAGTGAGGTGATGGGTATCCTCTAGCTGCAAAACAGTTATGGTTTATTTTTCTAAAAGCCAGCGCAGACCTCTGGATTCATAACAATCTAGATGTGTCACAGACTCAACGACTCTCCCAAGAGGCAATTCAGAACATAAAAGGATTCTGGGCAGTGCAGATTCTTGGTAGCATTCATGGCTGTGGAAATATTTGGAAGAGCTTAATAATAACAACAGTACTAATCATAAAATAACAATGGGATAACCACAGTTTTTGTTTAACATTTCCTGCTTACCAGGCCCGAATGGCTGCTGAGCACATTAGACATATTATCTATTTAAACCACTCATCAACCCTCCGGAAAGTAAATCGGAGCCATGGAGCACAGAAAGAACTTGGAAGCAGAGTGGTTTTCTTGGTGTCTGCCCAACTTATGTGACACTTCGAGTACTTCTTGTCAATCACCTGGCAGTGATCTGGCAAGTTCCAGATTTCTATTGGTCAAACAGACATACACGCCTGGTTTTGAATCCAGTAATAGTTGGTGCACTTTCTAATGAAGCCTGTCAAGACATTAGAACTCTGGGGAAGGGGTGCCTGGGTGGTTCAGTCGGTTGAGCGTCGGACTTCGGCTCAGATCATAATCTCATGGTTTCTTGGGTTCGAGCCCCGCATCAGGCTCTGTACTGACAGCTCAGAGCCAGGAGCCTGCTTCGGATTCTGTGTCTCCCTCTCTCTCTCTACCCCTCCCCTGCTTGTGCACTCATGCGTGTGCTCTCTCTCTCTCTCTCAAAAATAAATAAATGTTTAAAAAAATAAAAAAAACGCTTTGGGGAAGAGTCTTCTTGTAAAGAGCACAGACACAGGACTGCAGAAGTTTTGCTCTAAGATCATTTGTATTCCATGTTCACTAGAGACAGGAAAAGCTGCAAGGTTTGGGAGCCAAGTGGGATGGGGCCGTGGCTTTGAGTAGTAAAAGGTGTTTGGCAATTTGGCTCCTACAAATTAACATATATAGCTCTGGGAATTTGTGGACATGGCATTTGTTTTTGCTGTTTCCCTGAGGGTGGCAGTGCAACAGAGTAGCATACTGGGAGGGCTGGGTGCATGTGACACAGGGTTTCTCAACAAGAGGTGTCAGACGCAAGATGAGAGAGGCGGGTGCAGTTGGAGAAAGCATGTTCACAGTGATCACTGCTTGAAAGAATATTTGAAATTCCACATAATCTTTTTAGTAATGTTTATTTATTTTTGAGAGAGAGAGAGAGAGAGAGAGGAAGGGAGGGGCAGGGAGGGGCAGAGAAAAAGAGAGAGAGAGAGAATCTCAAGCAGGCGCCTCACTGTTAGCGCAGAACCCCATGCGAGGCTCAGTTTCATGAACTGTGAGATCATGACCCGAGCCGAGATCAAGGGTCGGACGCTTAACTGACTGTGCCACCCAGGCGCCCCAAGATCCCACATGATCTTAAAAGAGGGCATGAGCTTTTCTGTGCTGTCCAAAAGGGGTGTAAGTTTAAAAGTAAGAAGCTCGAGCGATGTATATGCTATAATTATATACATTTGTGTGAATTGAAAAGCCCCTAAATTAAAAAAAAGAAAAAAGTTGTGTTAAAATGCGTTTGGGTGTCATTCAGTTGTTCAGGTTCTGCCTCTGAGAAGCATGCAACTTCATCGCTTCCACCTTGACTTTTGGGATACTCGTACCTTCAGATTGCCAGAGAAAGCCGTGGGAGAGCACATTGTCTCAGTGCGTGGTCCTTCACTGAGGTCAGGGCTTGCGCTCCCCTGTACTCCACTTACAAAGAGCAGCACTGATGTGTATCTCGAAGATAACTCAACCTGAAAACTGTTCTGACCTGGGGGGAGAATTAAGCATGCCCTGGGGTCAAAGGTAGACGTCAAAGTTTGGAAAGGGCTGGCTATAGATTATCTTCTAATTACGCCCACTCAGAAATGTAAAAGTTAAAAAAGAAAAGAAGTATCCTCACTGCTCTACTCTAACACAGAAATTGCTAGCAGGTCAGTTTTGCTAGTCCGAGCCCTTTAGTTAAATTCTGTAAATTATTCCCCTGCTTGGATTAAGGGTTGAGAACACATACAATTAATACATAAACCATCACAGTAAATCTGTCCTGAATTTTACTGAAATACGTTTTTGCAATACAGAATTTTGTGTCACCGGATTCTGTTTTAACACTAAACACATATTAATTTCTAGAAGGTACCAACTGGATTGACAAAATAAGCATTTCTTGAGTTGATGCTGTAAGTGGGGCACCATAGCGGGTGGTCCTGGAAATATAAAACACAATGGCTCAGTTCCTACCCTCACCTGGTTGTGTGCTATTAAGATGACAAGACAGGGGCATCTGGGTGGCTCAGTCGGTTAAGTGTCTGACTCTTGATCTCGGCTCAGGTCATGATCTCATGGTTCTTGAATTTGAGCCCTGCATCGGGGACCTCGCTGATAGCATGGAGCCTGCTTGGGATACTCTGTCTCCCTTTCTCTCTTTGCCTCTGCCCTGCTTGCGCTTGCTCGCTTTCTCTCTCTCTCTCTCTCTCTCTCTCTCTCTCAAAATAAATAAATGAACATTAAAAAAAAAAGATGACAAGACGAACACCTGCGAAGTGTGAGACAGATGGAAAAACCACAGTCTGCAAAGTCACATAATTGTAGCAGTATTGATTGCTTGGTTTTATTTTAACTCTTTGATTTTCGCTCTTTACCCTCAGCGTTTGATTACCAAAGAGCCCTAGACACTGGATGTTAGGCAGGCATGGGGCCCTGTGCCCTGTGGCAGGTTGTCTACTCTGAGTCCTGTACACTTGGATGATGTTGTTAATAAACTCATTTTTCAGGGGAACTTCACAGTTTAGAGTATCAGGCCAGGCACAAGTCGGATACACAAAATAAAATGAATTAAAGCAAGGAACGCTAACTGACAAAAGTTCATGGCGTGGTATAGTCAAAAGGACTTGGCCTGTGAGTCAAGGCTGTGGGTTTAATCCTGTCTCGGTCACTTACAGACTGTGGGACTTCGGTTAACACTTAATTTTCTCTGAACCTGCTGCTTCATCTTGCAAGGCGGCATGCTGATCACGTGACCCTAATGGGGTTCTTACAAAAGTATTCAGTGGAGTTCTATGAATGAAAATACTTTATAAACTATAGAGCACATTATAGATGTGATGATATTTTAATCTTACTTGTTACCTAAAATTCAGGCACCATTTTCTTCCTCCTGCCGTCTCTCATGGTTATATAATAACTTTCCTTCACTCCTTCTTGTCTGCTTGTGTTTTGAGATCGTCCCTGAAAACACACCTCCATGAAGATGAGCATCATCTCTGTTACCCCTCCCGATCTTCCTGTCTGTCTCGTCCCCTCCAGGGATAGCTACTCTTATGATTTCTATCACACTAGGTTAGTTTCAGTTTTTGCAACTTAAGTGAGTCAAGAATCAACACATGCCAATATTATGTTATTCCCGTTGTTTAAGGAGGGACCCTGATGCGATCCCAAACTCGCTTGCTTTTTTTATTTACTATATGATTTACTTAAAAAAATTTTTTATTACTATCCTCTAGCATTGTGGAAGGTGTTAGTTTCATATGTGTTTGAGCCTCAGGCTCTTTCTTTTCCCCAAATGAATATGTTAACAGATTGACACAGCGTGACAGCCCTTCCGACATGGTACTCTCCATATTTTCCCATTTCTCTCCCAACAACCAAGCCCTCATTCTCGAGTTGGTGGAGTCCCTGCTGCGGTACTGGAAGCCACCATCGTCTGAGCTGGCAAGTCAGAAGAGGGATGGTATTCAACCAGATTTGGCCGACGCTCAGTGTAGGCATGAGGGTGTTCAAAGGATCCAGCCAACCCCGTTGGATTTTAAGAGAGAACTACTTCAAATGGTCCTTCGAAGAGTAGAGCGAGTGGGGCGCCTGGGTGGCACAGTCGGTTAAGCGTCCGACTTCAGCCAGGTCACGATCTCGCGGTCTGTGAGTTCGAGCCCCGCGTCAGGCTCTGGGCTGATGGTTCGGAGCCTGGAGCCTGTTTCCGATTCTGTGTCTCCCTCTCTCTCTGCCCCTCCCCCGTTCATGCTCTGTCTCTCTCTGTCCCAAAAATAAATAAACGTTGAAGAGTAGAGCGAGTACTGCAGCGGCCAGATTCCCTGACGATCGTGTCTTCACTTGAGGTTACTTGGCATCGAGCCTCACATATGGTCAGGGGCCTGAGCCGTGTTTGGGGGAGGAGATGAGGGAATGATCTGGCCCCCCAGTAATTGCCAGTGCTGCATGCACTCCCAGGGCACCCCAACTGGGTGCCCAGGGCTTCCTCATGTAAGATGGTTCTAGCTCCTCAAGTGGGGTCTCCCCAGGACCTCTCCTGGACAAAGGGTTGTGCTGGTCACAGGACTCTCTCAAGAGGCAGTGATTTGGTCTTCCATTGGTGTCTCCTGGTGCTGCATAGATTAGAGTGTTTAAATGAGGCTGATGGGGCACCTGGGTGGCTCAGTCAGTTGAGCGTCTGACTCTGGATTTTGGCTCAGGTCAAATGATCCCACGGTTTGTGGGTTCGAGCCCCATCTTGGCCTCTGCTCTGATAGCACAGAGCCTGCTTGGCATTCTCTGTCTCCCTCTCTCTCTGCTCCTCCCCCTCTCACACGCTTTCTACACCCCAGAATAAATAAATAAACATGAAAAAAAATTTTTTAAATAAATGAGGGTACAAATGTAGACTGCCTCACAGTCTCTCCCTTGTTCCCGGAGGGGAGGGATGGCCAAGTGTCTCAGTGGCAGGCATGGGAATCAGTGGGTTGCCCTGCTCCCAGCTTTTTCTGAGCGTCTGTTCTCCTAGCTCCTGCTGATAAGATGGGGCACGGGGACATGGTCCTGTCCCCGTCACAGCTGATTGCATCAGAGAGGTCACCTGACCTGAGGTCGGCCCCTCAGATTCTGTCCTCCACCAGTTGGAAATCAGTATCCAGGGCTGCTTCTCAGTCTCAGTTGGATGTTTGGATCAGGAGGTGCTCTAATGGGAGGCTCTTGTCACTGGGTAGAGAGAGCTAGTTCCCCAAGAAGGAGAGGAATGTGGTAGGCGTGCAAGAGAGGCACTTCCCAGAGCCCTTGCTGAGGGGGGGGGGGGGGGAAGGTAGCTCTCCTGGCTCCCGTCCTTGGAGTTACCGGCTGCTTGTGCTGCCCCTTACGATGCTTGCAGCCTTCCAGAAACCCCCCTTTTGCTCAGGGTGCCTTGCATGGCTTTTCCCTGTAGCCACACCAGCCTGTCGTTCACAATACATTCTGATTGAACAACACAAGGCAAATGAGTTGGAAGAATAATTCAGCAAAAATAACAATGCCTACTGATTTCAGGGGGCAGTCCCATGGTCACAGTCACTCGCAGTGCGTACCAGGACTTTGGATGGCTGTTGGCTTTGGGGGCAAACATATGGTAAGATCCAGTGGCTTCCCCCATGCCAGGAAAGCGTGTCCTTGGTCATTAGCTTGTGTGCAGTACAGGGAGGTCTCAGCAGTTCTGGCCCCTCAAATGTCCCTTAAGGAGCGGTCAGCAGGCGGGTCACTTTCAGCACACGCTGCCTGTCAGTGGGGAAGGATTGCTGCTGCTTGCTGAAAAGCCTAGCTTTCTAAAATAAGTTGCTGATGGTGACTTTCTGGGGAGGAGGGGCTTTCGTCTGTGGCTTCTGAGTTGGGAGGACCCAATTACCAAGTTGTCCTTTTCTGAAGTGCTAATTTGCTTCAGACCACAGCAGTCCTGTTTGTTTCTAAGCACAATGGAAGCAGTGCAGCAGCCTGGAATGCCACTGCCACACTCGACTGTTGGTGTCTCTCCAGTCCTTTTCTGCCTGTCGGGTCCCCTTCCCACCTCTCCATCCCATGCCCTCTCCCCACAACCTGAGGGTGCAAAGTGGAGGTGCGCGTTGACGTGTCCTAGATGAGACCTGTTTGCTACAAAAGGACTCTTTGTGATCACACATAGTTGGCAAAACCAAGCGCAAGGTGTCACAGGATGTACATAGTTAATAACAGCGTCAGGAGGGACTCCTCTGTTTGTGGGGAGTGGGTTACGGGGATGCGGTAAGGTGTTCACAAAGGCCTAGAACACCGGGAAAAATGCCAGTCACAAGAGATCTGTGGAAAATCCTAAGCACGTTCACAGGAGGACGAAGTGATTACTGTCTTGGAGTGTCGGGAAAGGCCTCTCGGTGCAAAGGGCATCGCAGTTAGGCTTGGAAAGGCAGGCACAACCTGGCTGGGCGGCCGTGGGGCAGGAGGGCTGGGCACGTGGAACCAGCAGGCGCCACGCAGGAGCAAGCTTGCCAGGGGCAGCTGTGTCATGTCAGGGGTAAAAAGTGGAGCTGTGTTTGCCCCCATCACCAGGACCAAGAGCTAATTACATAGCTTTTCCAAGGAGCTACGCACCCGTTTTATAGGGAATAGATTTCTGGTGCAATGCACCATTTACTAATAGCACCTTCTTAGATACTTTCTTTTTTTGCTTCCAACGTCTGTCAGGTTTTTGACAGAATCTTTGTCTATATGTGAAAGGTGGGAAGGTTGCCTGTACAGGTTTTATGAATTTATCTTTAGCCAGCTTCACTGATTCTTAAAGTGAGCCAGGATGTTTGACTCTAGGTGAGAAAAGGTTGAGAGTGTGTTTGCCTAGGGAAAATAAAGGCATTGTGATAATAAAGCAAGAGCTCCTTCAAGTGCCGTATCCCCCTTTAAAGAACCCAGCTCGTTTTCGTTGCAACCTCATTACACCGAACAGGTATTTCTGTTGGTCTTCATGTGACAAAATTATGTGACCTATCACTTCTTCTTTGGAGATCAAAAGAAAATACAACTTGGAGTCTGGGAAAATGGTTTCCCTGGTGCCTGTGTTGCTAACGCTCCTATTCATTCATGTATGAAAATCCAGGGAGATAATTGTCTGGGAAACACACAAAGCTTCCGGGACAATAGTCAGGATCAGAATGACTTTTCAGGCAATTCTGCCTTTCCTGCTGGCTTCCCATCCATAGGACTTCTGTCCCATGGTTGCCTCTGGAGATTCTGTGGGAGTACCCAGAAAGCTGTTTACCTTCTGTTGTCACACTTCCCAGGGCGACCCACTCCATTTTGGGCAATGCCTATTATTAGAAAGTTCTTCCCTGTATTGAGACAAAAATCTGCTCCTCTATAACTTTCCCCCATACTGGCTTAAATATAGACTTCTGAGGACTGACCTAGAAACACAGGCACCACATCTAACACTGCTTGCAAAACAAATGCATTCAGAGCTCCAAACAAGTAATGTATAAATAATCTTCTGGGGCACGACCCCATTCATAAGTTGGCACGTGCCCAGTAGTGGACATGGCAGGCGTGTGCCAGGAAAGGAGAAGGGAGAAGACCGATGCTCGCAGGGTCAGTGTGTAGAGCCCATCTGTTCACACCCCTGCCTTTCCCCGCGTTTCCTGCATGCTGACAACTAGAAACTGCTTTAAAAACGCGTGGAGATTGGTCCAGAATGCTGCTTTCCTCACCATTCACCTTAAGAAGCTCCTGGGGGGTGTACAGAAAGCTGGGCTTCTCTCTACATCACTCCCCTTCCTGGACCTCAGCCCTGGGAGCTCGCTGGTTCTGCTCACGCTGCCGCGGGATGCGGGGAGTCGTGAGGGTGGGGGGAGCTGCCTTCCAGTCGCACAGACAGCAGTCTAACTCTGGGCTGTACCCCTTCTTAGCTCTGCGACTCCGAGCAAGTAGCCAAACCTCTCAGAGCCTCGGTTTTTAGAGCCTGTTTTTCATCTGCAAAACAGAGATCAAGAGTAAATGTGATGAAGCATGAAAGGAGCATGCCGTTTATCACAGGCATGTACACAGGTGACTGATTCCGGTCCGTGCTCTTGGTTTGTGAAGGACGGATCACCTCCCCCTTCCAGGCTGTGGGGCAGGCAGATACGTCACCAACCGCCTCAGCTGGCAACTCAGCCCACCACTTTGGGTCCGCACTACTTTGAAAGTCACTGTCTCGGACTTCCACAGCCTCAGAGTGGGTTCCCCTCATATGTATATTTCAGCCACAGCTTCTTGGTGTTTGGATTTCCCCCCTCCCCCGCCCCAGGGTAAAACCCAGAACACTTTAGTTTCCTAAACTTGTCCCAGAACGTGCTACAGTTTTCTGTTTGCATCTTTGATTCTTCAGATTGGCGGTCCTCGCGTAGATTTGTGTGTGAAGTGTGTGATATTTAACACTTCCGGCTCATCCCAGCATACACATCAGGATATTTAGTCCCCATCCTGGTTCGTTTAAAGTATCAAGCTGTAGCTTGGAGCAGAACGTGTTTCCGTTTCTTATAGATTTGCGTGCTTGAGAGAGGAGAAATAATGGGATAGCCTTTTAAAATAAATCAGTTAGTGACTAGGCCTGCAGGTTTTTTTTTGTTTTTTGTTTTTTTGTTTTTTTAATTCTGGCCCCCAGATTCTTAGGGTTGAGAACCAACCTGGCATTGTTGCCAGCATGGATGACACTGGCTTCTGGGCTTTTCTTACAGAGGAGTTAGGGGCACAGGTCAGCTACTTAAGAGGATGTTAAGAGAAGGCAGTGGTTGCGGGCCAGGGCTTTGAGTGCCTGTTCTGCCACTTAGTGGGGATGACCTCAGGCAAGGTTTATAGGATTATTACGAGATTGAGCTGGACAGAGCATTAAAGCACTTAGCAGCGTGCCCGGCACACAGTAAGCTCCTCCACCAACCGCCACCCCCCCACCCCCCGCCGCCCCTCACTGTTGTACATTTTTTGAGAGACAAAGCGTGCTGGCATAAGCACTGCTCATTCTCTTGACTCCTAACCATCAATTATTGACCTCATGGAGTTATAGGATGTTAGAGCCTCGAATTACATTTCCATTAGTGGATCAGACCTAGCCATGCCCGGGCTCTCTCATTTAGTCCCCCTTGTGGTCACAAGCAGACGTTTGCGAAGCGGTGTGCTGGATCAGAAACGAATTGGCCAAGGAACGGGGTTTTATCTGAGTAAAGCTGCCTGGACCCTGAGAGTCAGGTCCACTATTTGGTTTCTTTAGTGCAATGTCAGTGACCATAGGTCTTCTGTCCTTCTGTCCTCCAAAGCTCACACTGGCCTACCAGCCTGTCATCTTGTAGTCAATCACTTCACACATATTTACTGAGCACCTACTATGGGGAGGCATTTGTCTTGGCTTTGGGGATACATCAATGAAACAGGCAAAATTCCCCACCCTCATGGAGCTTAAATTCATTTGGGGAGACAGACCAAGAGAGTAAATCAAATAGCATTTGGAGATGGTAAGTGTGCTGGAGAAAAATAAAGGATGAAAGGGCATAAGGAATGCCAGAGAGGCAGGGTTCTAGTTTTAAATCGTGTCGTGAGGGGAGGGGCTCGTTCTCACTCAGAAATGAGAGATCTCTGAAGTCCAGGCAGAGGAAAGAGCAAGTGCAAAGTCCCTGAGGCAGGAAGCAGGCCAAGAGTATTCTGGAGGAGCAAAAAGGCCCAGGAGGGCTAGAGCCGAGTAAGCACGGAGGGAGCCACTGGAGGTCCCATCAGAGGAACCAGGGAAGGGTGCACCGGCTCCCGCTCTGCAAAGTGGGATGTGTGGAAGGTTTTGAGCAAAGGGCAAGGGTAGAGACAGGGAGAGATGCCAGGGATGGTGGCTGGGCCCAAGTGGCAGTGGTAGACATGGCAAAGTATTCTCTTTGTGCGTTTCTGGAATGACTGAATTATTTTTCTTTTTTTGCCAAGAACATGTGTTACCTAAAGTTAATTCCTGCAATACCCTGTCAATATCAGACATCTGAATAGTGCCCATGTCTCTCATTTGGTGGCAGTGTCACATATGCGTGCGATGTGGATATTTGAATATTGAGAGGAAGGTTAAATAAGTCACTAATAGAGATGAGTTTTTGTCTTCCCTTGAATCATCTCAGGGGAAAGTTCGGACCACCGAAAGACCACCACCACCTTACCATTTGCGTAAGAATCTTGTTATTGAACAGGTGGTTCTACTCATTTAAAAACGGGCCCTCTTCTGGCATTACGTCTCATCAGTGCCAAGTTCATCTGAAAAGAGGCAGGAGCTCGCCTAGCCCCTCAGCCCCCATTAACACAAAGCCAGATCGAGCACAGGCCTTCAGGGATTGCCTTGCTGTCTACATTCTCGCTTCGTGTTTGCTTTAGATGTGTATATATACATGTAGGATTGTTGGGGGTTTTTTGGTATTTTGAAGATGATATGTAAAAATTTTGCAAAGAAAATTTTCCCTTTTGCGCATAATGGAACTCCAGGAAAGCAAAACCTGTTCAACAACATAATCATGAGGGAGACCTGTGCTGTTCAGCCACAGATTGGCATTTAGAGTCATATGTATGGAGTTGCTGATAGGAGTAGTTTATCCACATTCGTTCCCACCCAGCAACTCCCAAGGACATGGCCACTGGAAGGGAGCTCAATTTGAAGACGAGATCACCACAAGATTCAGTCCGCATTTATTGATCTCCCGCTGGGTGTTCACTGTGGGCACAGTGACTGGCTTTCAAATTAAAAAAACAATGGGAATCATCCTCAGACAAGCAGTGATTCTATTAAATGGGCATTAGGACAGAATGTCTGAACGACCTGTTGTCTTGTAAGATCAGACCCAGGTTGTGTGTGGGTGAGGCTCCGGTGGGTACAGAGGAGGTGACTGACCTTATTTCCTCCCACAAGACTCTGCAAATCATAATATATACACAATTAACAACACAAGATGGGATAAATGTGCAGTCAGCAGAAACTTTCTGTCAACAGGTATTAATAATATAGTTGCAGCTCTTGTTTGTAAGCTTACACTGACATGGTATTTTTTTTTAATACCTCTTCTTATTAGTGTGGAATTTGATCCATCTTTTCACAGCACTGGTCCGCTCATAGGTCACCTGAGGAAAGGAAGCACAGCCACCTGCTCATGACACTAAGGCTGTTTGTTGGTGTCCCTGGTGCTTACCTGCCTCTGTGTGTGTGTGTGTGTGTGTGTGTGTGTGTGTGTGTGTGTGTGTGTGTCAACTGGGCCAACAGATTTTAAATCTGAGCGAGATCAACTTGGGGGTTCTGTGGAGGGGGTGTGGCACAGAGGGAATCCCCCAGACATTAAGCTTCTGTCACTTTAGCCACTGCAGCTGCTCCTGATTCCTAAGTACACAAATCTCCTCCTAAGTGGCTTCGCTGCCCCAATTCTTAATAGGCACTCACCTATATGCCATCTATTTATATATCTGGGTCATCCGTGCAACCAGAGGTATGAGCTACGCCCAGACAGACTTAACCTCTGCTTTGTTCACTCGCTTCTCTTACATGCTCCTAGAGGCTTGAAGTTGGAGGAGGATACTCCCTGTTGGCGTAAATCAAACACCCAAGTCCAGTGGTCAACATTTTCAGGGAGAACTCGACAATACTTACCAACGGGGGAAAAAAATGCCAAGAAGCTCAGAATAAGCTGCCCTTAAAATTTCTCCCTGATACAACGGAACTTTTCTCAACGTGCTGATAAGCATGAAGCGAAATTCTTTTTGGCTTCCGGGGCCTTCCTTTGTGGATTTGTTTTTTGTTTTGTCCTGGTTTGGTTGTTTATTTGTTTGTTGTTTGAGAGGGAGCAGACCTAAAGTCCAGAACTTTAGGACCTAAAGTTGTTTGAGAGGGAGCAGACCTAAAGTCCAGGACCCTGTAGTAGGATATACAGGGTCCCTAGTAACATGTTGGGACATTTCCTACGACCCTTTGTTGAATAGTGGAATTAATATAAGGTGGAACCGGTTGGGCTAATTCGAAAGGGGTCTAGTAATTGAAGTAGTAAAAGGCTGTGTGAGTGAAGTGGTCTTTACTATGATTTTAGCAGCTGTGTCACCTTGACTTCCTGTGGTCGGCCTACCTCCACCATGTCTCCACCACGTCCGGACCCAGTTTTTAATTCAGGAAGGACTGCCAACAGTGATCCATTTCCACCGCTTCCTGGGCCCCTAGGACATTAGAGATTGTCCAGTCTCCAGCCAGCCACCTGCTTGGGGGCCCCTCCCCAGCTAGACTCCCGCAGGCTGAGTACAAAGCTCGGCCAGCACAGGCCCCGGGTGAACGCTGTTGACGAGCGTGGTCTGCACCCTAGCTAGTGGCGGGGCCTGCTCTTGGCCCCTCTGAGGGATGCTGGGCAGCTCAAAGAAGCACGTAAAACTTTCGCACTGGAAGGGCTCCTGTAGGTGTTCCTAAGGCCAGTCCCGTCATTTCACAGAGAAAGAACGAAGGCACAGATCTGCGACGGGCGGGAGCTGGTGGCTGCATATTTAAGGCCTCCGGGAGGACAGGAAGCATTGTTTGATGGAATTAAAGCATTCCTGGAGTTGTTTCCTATGACACGATCAGCCGCTTCACTACGTAAGCCTAAGTGAAGAAAGGCCTGTGGTGAGCCCACAGCCAGAGCTGGAATTCCTGACTTTTCATAGGGCTGTTCAAAGCCCTTTTCATATTTTCCGAAGCATCTATGTAGGATCCGTTAGACAGTGTGTGCATCAGACCCTGGCTGCTCAGTGACAAGATCCAAGCAGAAGCCAGAGTTTGTGACAAGTCACTGTGCGCTCGTGACCTAACTCCTGGAATTTGAATTCTAGGAATCGGCTACAGGACGACACAGTATTGAAATATAAAATGCAATTGTAGTGGGCTTTACCGGGTATACAAAAGACTACCGTGCCTGCCCGTTGGCGTACTCGGGGCCCGTGAACTGTGCTGGCCTTCTGTTTCCGAGAAGTGTTTAGAAAAGGAAGAAGTCCCTTTCTTCGAGTCTCCCACTTCTCCTGTTGGAAGCCCCCTTCACAGACTTGTGCATTCGGTTCTGCATCTCCTCCCGCTTCCCCAAATTCCGGCACCAGTTCCCCACATTCTAGTGATGGCATCCTTCCCACCATCCTCTGCTTCTGTTTCCTAAGACACAACGGTCCCTCAGCTGTCACTTGCGGCCTCAGCCCTGACTTGCCTCTGCGACTCTCTCCCAGACTGCAGTCGCACATCCACGGGTGCCTTCTGAATATTCCCTGCGGGGCCTTTGGTCACCTCAAATCCAATAGAAAACAGGGCCAGGACCGGATGGTCTCTGAGTTTCCTATTGGTTCTCAAACCCAGGTTTAACAAACCCGTGTTTAAGATCATCTCAGTTCTCTCCCTTTCCTCAAACTTCCCCATCCGCTTTTAATGATCGCACTAATCTCCCCATTATGTAAGTTGTATAATGTGTGCTCTCTTCCACATATACTGTAGCCACAAAAGCCAGGGAGCAAAAGGGTTGAATTGGCTGACATACTCGCTGAGAGAGGAGCAGCTCAGAGCATATGTCTTCACTGCTCTCAGGATGACACGGGCATCTTCATATAAAAAGTAAGGCTTGTTGTCATGCTAGTGACCCTTATACATTTTTGAGTGTCTCTTTAAAACTGCGATGCATGACCCCCTGGGCAGCTTTTTCTTTCCTTGTCTTCCCCGGCAACCAGTTGTCACCTCGGAGAGCTGGCGGAACACCAGTAGGCGTGGAGTCCACAGATGAGCCGACTTTCCTACTCCCACTGCTGATGGTTTGTCAGTCACGGGGAGGACCTAATAAACTCTCTTGTGTTCCTTTGCCCAATGGGCACGTCCCTAAATAGATTTCAGAGTGAATAAGCACGACGACGTGGAGATTCTGATTTGGTGCATCACAACATTAGAGCTGCAGGGAAGCACTGGACATCAGGCCTCTCCACCTCCTGATCTTACTGAAGAGGGGACGGAGGCCCAGGAAGGTTAGGTGAACTGCCCAAAGTCACACAGCTGATTTGTGACAAACGGCGGCCCCAGCCCTGGTATCCTGACTCCCAGCCCACAGCTCTTTCCTTCACCTGCCTTTTAAACATACCGGCTCCCCTGCGGCCCCTCATCTGGACAGGGCTCTCCAGCCCCCTGGAAAACCCCAATAAATTCCGCCTCCTGGTCCAAAACAGTGTTTTCAAAAGTACTCTGTTATACAATCTTAAGTTGTAAATGTGATGGATCCGCACCCTTACTACTTCAAGTTTAAAGAGAAAACCACGACGTGGTGGAAACTGCTGATTTGTCTGCCTTCCTGTGTGTTTTATCCACATGCACAAAATCAGGTCAGAACACCTTCCAAGCCGTGCAGAGATGCCCTCCCCCGCAGCCTCCTCAGCATCACGCTTCAAGGAAGAATAGGCAGAAAGCACAGTTTGCTGGTTCCTTCTGAAAACCTAATTCCTGAGGACCCTCTATTTTCAGGATTTAATCACTGTTTTAATTATTACTTAGTTGTATTTATTGTAATTACTGTATGTATGGAGTTTCTGTGCCATGTGGTTTTTCTGAGGTATAGAATCGTCTGGAGTGGGGGAAGAACATTTGACAATGCCTCTGCTCTGCACGGAGTCGCCAGGGGTGAATTAACCTATAGACCCCTAGGATGAGTGAACCTTGGCTTTCACCTAAAATGCTATCTAGCTGAGATTTCGGCCCACAACTTCTCCTGTGTGTTTCTTTAGGCTGGCTTTAGTTCCTGTGCTTTGTATCCCATTTGGCTTCTTAGGATGGGGTGTCTTCAGGGCGCCTGCGTGGCTCAGTCGGTTAACAAAGTCGGTCCAACTTTGGCTCAGGTCATGATCTCACGGTTCATGGAATGGAGCCCTGCCATCGGGCTGTGTGCTGCCAGCTCAGAGCCTGGAGCCTGCTTCGGATTCTGTGTCTCCCTCTCTCTGCCCCTCCCTCCATCTCTCTCTCTCTCTCTCTCTCTCTCTCAAAAATAAGTAAACATTAAAAAAATTTTTGTTGAAGGATGGGGTGTCTTCGAGAGAGCTTGTGCTTCTGTAAGTCAATTTTTCATTGTCTTTTCTTTAATTCCATAACACATGGGTTCATGAGCCCCACCTACAAGAACAGATACACATTATTCCAACGGTGACACAAGCGTGTATTTAGCAACTCATACAGTTAAAGAAATAAAAAATACAGGGACTTTGCACCGTCAGAACCATACCAGGCATAGCCTTTCACGGTAAGACAGGAGCTGCTGCTGCTGCTGCCGCTTAGTCAGAGGGCTGTGGTCTGTGTGCAGAAGAGGCAGCGGGCCCAAGTTCAATGCCTGTGGGCGCTTGAGAAACATAGAAGCGCTGTATCTCTGGCTCCTCTCTGAGGATCAGGACGCTGCAGGGACAATTGAGAGACTTCCCTGCATTAGCTGTGTTGACCTGGCGGGAGCAAAGGACAGTGCTGATCTCTGCCACTGCTACCCCAGTATCCACTTTAGGACGAAACCAAACCTCAGTAAGTCTCTTCCAGAGCGTTTTGGACACCCCGTGATATACTGGCAAACCTACCCACGGTATCCTTTCAATGTAATTTTAAGGTAATGTGAGCCATCACATTTCCTAGTTCTGATTTACCTTTTCTACTGCTACCATTATAGGTTTTTTGGCCTCATCGCCAAGCCTAAATTAGAAGTAGCGGGGGTACATCGCTATCTGTATATCTTGAGCTGCACAGGAAGCACACAGAATATGTCGAGCCGCCCCGGGATGCTAGGAACGATATGAGACTGAGACTCAGCCTGGCTACTGCCGGCAGGCGCTGGGCCTGCCCTCCTGGCTTGTGGTTGACGTGAGGGTGTATGGGAGGCGGCGGTACCTTCCCCAGGCCACTCGTGTGGGCTCTGATCTCCAGGCTCTGATCTGTCCCCTCTAAAGCCACACCGTTGGCTCCTTGCTAATGGAGTCTTCCGAGAAAGAAACATAACTTCCTTGAGAAAGCTAAAGCAGTGACACAATGATTGGCTTAGAAAGTTCAGGTCTCTGAGGTGCCCGGACACAGAATTGCTTTGGTGAACCCTGAGCCTCGCGTGTGCTTGTAAAGGTACACGCAGGGGTGAGTGTGCGTGGGTGGGTGCTGACAAGAACCAAGGAGAAAATGACACAGACAACGAAGACTTTTGCATTTGGCTTGTCTTTGTATGTTTCTTTTCCTTGGTAAGAAGCATTATTATAGTAGGCAAAAAGAGAAAGCACTAGATTGTGTGTTACGGAGCTTCAGCCCTTTGCCGGTAGTTTTTTCCTTCAGCAGCCTGGCACTTTCGTCCACCAGCACTGCCACCAGCAAGTAGGGTTTTACTCACTGCAGGGCGCACCGCAGCCCAACCTTCTCTCCCTTGTCCATCTCATCGTTTCTTCTTTGCCCTTAGCATTATGATTTCCCCGGATCACAGCACCTGCCTAGATTGGCATTCTTACCATTTCTGAGAGTTCCTAGCAGAGATTCAGAGAGTATGGCAGGGAGATGGCTAACATGAAACTTCTTTCCCCTCCTCACATCCACAATCGGCTGTGTATCCGTCCGTGCAGCAGACACACAACTCCTGCCCTCGAGGGAGGTCACAGTCCTGGATGTGCACAGGAGGAGGAAAGGGCGCAGCACGACGATGGCATAAGTTCTGTGTAAGGAGGCTGGGAGGCGTGGGCACAGTATGCTGAACGAGCTTAGGATGTAGATAGGTAGTGATAGGAAGGGGAAGAATTCTAGGTAAGGGGATCATCACGAGCAAACTTTGAGAAGCAGTAAAGCACAGGAAGTACACAGAGAACAGCTCCATTTTACTGGAACTACACAGAGTGCAGAAAGACTAAGGAGGGAGATGCGGCTGCAGAGGCGGGTCCTGTTTGTGCAAAACACCTTGCGTATGTGGGGCTCGGGCTTCCAGACGCAGAGCTGGTCGCTCAGGGATCTTTGAGTGTGAGAAGAGCAACACTGGAGAAGGTCTTTTCTCTCTGGGCTGTTCTTAGATTCCTACCAGAGAGGTGCTGGGTGGAGAAAGGGCTCCTTAGAGGGTGAACTGACCTGGTCAAGTTCAAGATACTGGATGGCTTTTCTCCCATACAATGTGGCACCCACAGTGTTGTGTTTCTTTGCGTCCATTGGCAGTCTTTAAGAGGTACCTCTGAGGTCTGCAAAAATAGCCTTTTAATTTTAATGTAATTTACATTTTATGAAGATTTTAATAAGTTGTTATCATAGGTTTTGCACCTTACGTGAGAGAGGTGTCCTATACAAAAACAGTGATTGCATTCTGAGAAAGTACTTTTTGAACGGAGGAAAGGGATAGAAATGTTGATACCGTTAGCCTTAAAAGCCAGATTTCTGTTAACTTTGATATACTGCATTCACTATTTGTTATGATGGTAAGTGAACTTGATGAGATGACTGGTCCCAGAAATCTAAGCTATCAGACTCTCATGTTTGGTCACTAAAGCCATCGCACCCCAATAGCGACTGGCAGTAGGTGTGTAGAAACGAGCTGCTCAGTGCATGTCTGAAGCGTTACTGAATCTTCGGAGGCAGTCACATGAAATAGCAAGTCTGTGGATGAGACTTATATTCAGCCTGAACAGCGACTGGCATAACTGAGTTTTTAGTTCTGTTCAGAACATTTATGCTGTGACATCTACAACATTAGGCAGATAACGGTAGAGTGGGAAGCAGAGGCAGAGGTTTTTCTCTGGTTCCATTTTAAGGCCCCTCACAGTATTCACCCGATGGAGCAGCTTTGTAAGTATATGACATTCAAAGGACTCTTATGAAGAAGAGGTTCTAAGACTCAGAGAAATGAAATCTATGTGTTTGGCAATGAATATTTAGCGTTTCCTCTGTGCCTGGCACTGTGCTAAGCATTGAGTGATAAAAGCTCAGGCACTATCCTTCGTCCCTAGTGTTCACTGAATTCTTACCCCTAATGAGCGGAGAGTTCAATTTTGATTCTGGGGGATAAAAAGCATTTTATGTTTCCATTTTATGCTTCCATGTGGCAGAAGAGGCTGTTCACGAGAGGTAGTTTCTTTAGCAGCCACCAGGTGTCAGCAAAGGACTTGAAACTCTTGACCGCGTCTGCATTCTTGGTTTTCTGAACTCCCCGAGGCCCCCATTGGAACTTTTCAAAGGCAGTAGACCTGCACTGGGCCACCTTCGCCTAAATATTAGTGTCAAATACTTTCTCCTCAATATTGCATCACATTTATTCACCTTTCCCTTATAACACTAGCACTAGTCCCTCGATCTTTTTCTGATTTAAAGCTTCTAATTCGGTCTTTTCACAGTGATGGTTCTACAGAGTAGAAGGCAATCGTGGTGGGGGTGGGGGAATATCACCAAGCTCTTGCTTTTTCCACTCATCCCTTCCACCAAATAGAAGAGAAACAGTCTGATGGTGGAGCTTGGTGGATCCAGACTGCAGAAGGAGTTTTCAGAGTGCACAGGAGAGAGGCCCAGGCATCTTCACTGGCCCTGCCATCTGGTTCCTCGTGTAGCATGCATTTGGGACAGTGTGTTGATTGACAGGGGAAACCTTGGCATGGTGGGTATTGGTTTGTATCATACAGCTTTGCTCCCGTTTCTCATCTCATCACGCCCCCTCGCTGGGATGGCCAGGCGGGACAGGAAGCAGAGGCATTTGGTATAGGACATTGGGCGATAGGGTGGGACAAAACTGGGGAAGGCTCTCCCTGGACACCCGGGCTTCTCTCAAGCTTCATGCAGTGTCAGAAGAGGTGGCCGTTAGAGGGATGTCAGTTTGAATGAGCTGCTAAGCTACTGGGAAACTGAAGGAGAGACCAGCTGGGGAGATAGAGACAGAAAGTCAAGTGCTGGCTTTAGCCACTGATGCTGCTGGGTTGTGTGGCCTGCAGGGGAGGGAGAGTAAGGCATAGCATGTAGCCCCAAGTCTACCCCCTGAAGTAAGGGCCCGATTGATGCAAGGTTCTGCAGTTGAGACATGCTGTGGGGATTTCCTTTGGACCGATCAGCGGGATTTGCCAAATCGCATTACAGCTAATTCCAGGAACTACTCAGATGCTTCTGTTGTTTTGTATTGACTAAAGCACTGTAAATAAGGAAGTGTATCCATAGGGATTCAAAAGTATTTTGAATGTTTTACTTTTGTAGAGATCTTTGCTCTAATAGTGAAAGAAAATCATCTTGCTCCTTACAACATCATGCGAAATGTCCTCAAAACATACCATATCCAGAGGAACCTGGCTAGCTCAGTCTGTAGAGTGTGTAACTCTTGATCTCAGGGTCATGAGTTCAAGTCCCACATTGGACATGAAGCCTACTTTAAATTAATTAGTTAATTATTAAAAATCGTACGAAAGCCACACAGGCTATTAAAGAGGGTGGCTCGGCACTGAGCAGCGGCTCTCCCGGGGAGGGCTCTCACACCTGCATTGGCGTGCAGTTTTAATTCTCTTTAATTTTTTTACAAGTTTATTTACTTATTTTGAGAGAGGACAGGGGAGGGGCAGAGACAGAGGGGGGCAGATGATCCAAAGCGGGCTCCACGTGGACAGCAGAGAGCCAGATGTGGGGCTCGAACTCATGAACCGTGAGATCGTGACCTGAGCCGAGGTTGGACGCTTAACCAGCTGAGCCACCCAGGCGCCCCGCATGCATTTTTTTCAAAACAGTTTTAAAGACAAAGTTTCTTATTATCAGCTTGACTTCCAGTTCATGTGATAACTGCCTGTGGGTTTGTGTAAGGGACAGGTCGAATCGTACAAAACAAAAGGGTGTTTACACTGTGATGCCTTTGAGCCACCCGTCTCCCACATTTCCCACTGCTCCGGGGACTCCTGCAGCAAGCGCCACTTGCCCACGGGAACGTGAGTCTTCGCGTCCAGGCCACATCGCCGCGTCGATTCCCAGCTTCACAGTTTCACGCTCCCTTCTCCTCCCTGCTCTTTTCAGATCACTGGCGTGATCCTGCTGGCTGTTGGAGTCTGGGGCAAACTCACTCTGGGCACCTACATCTCCCTGATCGCCGAGAACTCCACAAATGCCCCCTATGTGCTCATCGGGACCGGCACCACTATTGTGGTGTTTGGCCTGTTCGGATGCTTTGCGACATGCCGTGGTAGCCCGTGGATGCTGAAGCTGGTGAGTGTGTCACAACATAATACTGCTTTTCCGATGACTTTTTGAAACCACAGAAATCACACGAAAGTGACATGGCCCTTCTTGAAGCCACAGACAAGACCTTCATAGGCGTTGCCTCTAATCTTAGTCCAGACCCTTGTCTAATCCACCGTCTAATGCCCTAGAGGGCAAAACAACCCCAAACACAGCTTGGCACACACACGCAAAAAGCCAGTTCTCGTCCCTCGAAGTGGGTGGTAACAGAGCAGTGGCCAGTGGTTCCACGAAGCCATTTATATCCTCATGGCAAGACGCCTTGGGTTAGTTTTGAAGTGTTTCTCCCAAGTCTCTTCAGGTATGTGACTTGCAGCGTGGGCGGGCAGCACCCCTAACATGAGCAGCCTTTCCTCTCCAAGTTCCCACTGGAGCAATACTTCCTGCCTCCTTGAACTTGGCCGTGCTTGGCTGAGTGGACACACTCTTCTCCGAACCTGCACACCCGAGCTCAGTGCTATGGGAGTCGAGCTAAGCCAGAGCTTCCCCGCTCGACAGAAGGTTGGCACAGGAGCAGATTTTGACTGCCAGCCCAGCGCTGGGCGCCTTTACTATAGTAGGACACTCGGCGTGATGTTCCCCAAAGGGCAAGGGGCAGGCTGCTGAAAGGCTGTTACCATGATTCTTAACGTTCTGGTGGACTCATTGCCCAACTGTCTACTCCCTGCCCGTGCTCACTGCCTATGCTAATAAGAGTTCATGTTCAAGGATTTTATAGATAAAAGGTAGCAAGGGCCTCTCCTCAAAAGAACAATTTGTTTGAAGAGATTGATTTCAGATGTCTCATTTTGTGAAAGGGGAGAGTGGAGAGTCTGTCCGTGCCGTGCTGCCCATACTTCCTTGTTTAGCCCTAGATTAGGGGACATTTCATACCCTCTAGTGACAGAGATGGGTGTGAGGATGACTCTCTCCAAAGGAACCACCTTCCAAACTGGCACTGATCAGTCCCTCTCTCGACAGCCTCACGGAAGTAGTGTTTGATTCAGCCACTTCTGTCCTGCAGACCACGCAGGAGGTTGATGGCCTGGCCACCACTGATTCTTCCGGGTTGGTGGAAAAGCCAGAGTGAGGCCACATTGAGGCATTTCTGCTGCTGTCACCTGCTACTCTATGCTGGCCTCCCGAGTCTACCTTCTAGTACTTCTGAGAAGCACTAGGATTTCTTTCTGTCTGGTGTGATAGTCCTCAATTCTGGATGCCTGCTTAAATCACCTGGGCCGCTTTTGAAAGACACCTTCACCAGGGTCCCACCTTCAGCCAACCGAACCAGACTCCACAGCCGCGAGGCCAACCGCCACAGTCTCTAAAAGCCATTTAGGAGATTCCATCCTACAGCGAAGGTTGAGAGCCTCCCGTTCAGTACAACGAGTCGCAAGGGAGGATTAACTTGAAAGGACCAGAAAAGAAAGATGGCTAGGAATTCATCCGTCCGAACAAGAAGGGAGGAGACCTGGCTTACGTCTCTAGTGGCCGAGATGTAACCTCTTTGGGCCTGTCCCCATTTGTGAAAGAACAGCATTGGACTAACTCACCAAGGTTTCTTCCTGAGTGAAGGGGGATAGCAGAGGGGACACAACAATAGAACGGTTCTCTCTGGACTCTGCTGAAGGTGGTTTCAAACCACTCTGCCATGTTCTCCTAACACATGCGAGCTCACTAGCAGGTGAGCCTTTGGAGAGAACTTCTTGAGGTTTTGTCTAGTTTTTAGCTTTGGCCTTTAAAAGCCATCAGCTGGTGTGGGGAGAGCTGGGATGGGAACCCAGGGATGTCTCCTTCCAAAGCCAGGACGATTTCTACTACGGTACTTTCATCTCGAGAAAACTCACCCCCTACCACCTGTATGTAGTGTGCGCTCTTCACAGTAGGCTTTTGGCCAGGGCCTTCTGAAGGAGAAGCAGCTGTTCTCTGGAAGCTCCTAGAAACCGGGAACTTCCCAGCGACAGGAAACTGCCGATCTGGCTGATAAGAGCGGAAGTCACTTGATTAACTGTCTGTCAGTCTAGAATTTTATGGTCCTCATTTAACCTCATTAACTGCAAAACAACTGAAGATAACTATTTCCACTTTATGGAGGCCCAGATTGGCTGCCTCTTTCCTAAGAGTTAGCCCACAACAAAGCTAGGACGTAAACCTACGAGGACTTCTGACTACAGAGTTGAATGTCCTTTCTCCCACCTGCCTCTGACAGTTACTTTCCCACAGGACTTTCTGGTGGATTCTAGGCCTGGTGTGAGACTCTCTCTAGAGTCAAATGTGTTTCTTATTGCATTTTATAGTAAGTTGAGAGACAGATGTCATGTCCATGGGGAGTTCTACTCATAACTGTGTTCGCTATTTTGTTTTATGTTTTTTAAAGTCTATTTATTTATTTATTTTGAGAGAGAGAGACAAACAGACAGAGAACCAGCGGGGGAGGGGCAGAGAGAGAGGGGACCGAGGATCAGAAGGGGGTCCTGTGCTGACAGCAGACAGCCCGATGTAGGGCTTGAACTCATGAACCATGAGATCATGACCTGAGCCGAAGTTGGAAGCTCAACTGACTGAGCCACCCAGGCGCCCCTGTGTTTGCTAGTTTAGTGGCCATGCTTTAAGTGTACGTAGAGACTTTTGTTAATATTTGCTACAAAACTGGCATTTTAAGCCAATATTCCCTCCTTTTAACATGTGCCACTAGCTGAGAAAAGTAGTTTATGATCTTATGCACATACGTACTTTATAAGCAAGTAACATGACCATGTACAGTCGATCCAAATTCTAAAGCATCACCTAGGAGCATTCCAAACATTCCATTTTATTTTGAGATGAGAAGAAACAGATTGTAAGACATATGCCTTGTAGGAAAAGAGTCACTTTTCTTTCCTTTTATCTGCTTTTCAAAGTCACAAAAATGGAAACCCTTAATGTCTCATAAGTACCATGTAATTCATCCCTGAACTTAGGCACACGTGTGTGCACACGCACACACACTCAACTTGGAAAATAAGAAGCACTGAGGGTTTCGGACGCTTATGGAGAGTGTTAGTAGGACAGCTTCTTTGCTTTTTAAAGATTATCGACTCCACACACTGTGCAGAACAAGACAGGTACGGAGCCCACCGGCCCCTGCTGTAAGTGCTACATTCAGGCACGATCACCATATCGAGGAAGAACGTTGACCTGTGCGCGTTCTGGTCTTTCTTTCAGGATGGGATTGGTACAGTCACAGAGGAAGGGGTTTGGAAGCCATTTTATTAGCTTTGCTCAAGAAAACTGGAGGGATTTGCCCACCTGAAGAGAAGCAGCAGGTTGGCACCATGGCTGTGTTCCCACATATGAAGGGCGATTGTGGAGAAGCAAGGTTGGGCTGGTGCTTCTAGCTCTTGAAAGCAGTTCTGACACCAGGGAGTAGAAGTTGCAAGGAGGCAGACTGTGGCCAGGAGAAAGAAAGCCTTTCCAGCAATTGGAACGGTGTGAAAACTGAATGGGCTGCAAGGGGCGCGTGGGTGGAGGGACTAGGCTGGGCTCACAGATGCTAGAGGAAGGGTGCTTGCAGGTGCCGGCTGACCATCATGACCAAGGTGGTCTGAAGGACTCCCGGACGGGGCAGAACGGTGTCCTGCGACCTCCAGAGCACTTTCCCACTCGACGATTCCGGCATCACAAATAGTGCATACCTGAGTTATAAAAAGCCCTTCCAGATTTCTCCTGGTTGAGCCCAGTCTCCGGATGTGCTCTCCTTAGCATGTGTGGCCCAAAATGCTCGCGCATATTTAAACAGACACGTTTCTATATTGAGGCTCATGTGGGGAAATCTGGACAAGGGTATTTTTAAGCTTTTCCTAAACTTTGGAGAATATGAGGATTTGTGTGATTCCCTGTGATAAGAAGTTAGCTACCCGGAAGGAACACTCATTTCCATCCTGACGTGTCTGACTCTGTCCCTGTGTGCTTGGTTTTCAGTATGCCATGTTCCTGTCCCTGGTGTTCCTGGCTGAGCTGGTAGCTGGCATTTCAGGGTTTGTGTTTCGTCATGAGGTGAGTATACACGAAGTACAGAACTCACTGAAAGGGGCTTTGGGAGGAGGATTTCTGAAACCTCTCAGAATGTGTAAAGGGCACATATGGGCTAGCTGGCATCTCCGGTGGTATCGCTGTTTTCCAAATGTCACTTAATATGGGCTGAAATGCCAATAAAAATCTAAATGCCGCAGGAATTTCGCCAAACTCAAAACCTTAGTTGTTGATCCTCTATTTCTTGATATAGCTACTGCATGAAATGATTCTCCACCCGGTTTTAAAGCGAGTGACCTTCAAAGTAGATTAAATACTCCTTTTAAAATAGCAGCTTCAGCAAGGCCCAAGATTTCTGTGATTGCTCGGTATCCCCCAAACAGCCTGGGCTCCCCTGTCTCCTCCCCAGAGCCCTGGGGGCCACCCCCTGCCAACTGGGAGGGTAGAAACGGAGGCTAGATGCGAGGAGCCTTGTGGAAGGAGAGAAGGCAGTCGTGATCTGAAACCCCTACAGCGCTTTGTTTCTAATTCACATGTCCTATTTTAGACTTCTAAAGCTGGAGAAAAAGGATTTCGAATACTGTTTTGTGATCGTGATGTAGTTTCAAGGACACTGCTGGCTGTCTGGTATCGTGTGTGGCCATTCTCACCCATACTCTCACTGTGGCTGCTCTGTTCAGACCACGGGGAGCCTCTCAGGCAGAGCTAAGACGTCCTCATGCTGTCTGTAGCCACCGTGGTGTCGCCTTTCAGACACGTATAGTGGTGATAGGTCAGGCAGGGTAGGTGCTACGATAAAGGGCTGGTTCTGACAACCCCCTCCCCCCGCCCCAATAGGCTGTTAGCACACCCTGTAAATAACAGTAAAGCCACAAGTAGATACGCGCGTGTTAGAAAGGAAAAGAAGTGCAAGACAGAGGTGGAAAAGACAATGAGGCTGTTGAAAGTCTGGCATGATCTGTCCCAGACCCTGGTTCTGTGCTTTACCAAGTTCAGTTCCCAGTCAGCTGGCTTATGCACTTTCTGCCCCTTTCCCCTACTTGCTGTAGTTTTCCCCTTACCAGAGGTGCAATCTCAGGTGTCAAGGCTGACTTCTAGAACCCATCTTGTGCAGGTGCCGTATCTGGAATTAGATTCCCCATTCTTATTCTCAGGTGAGGTGAAACCTGATGAAGTCACGGCCTCGGCAGCCCTAGAGGTACCCCCAGTGGGTGTGCGAACCACAGATGCAGCCAAACCCTTGCCCCCTTCCCCCCCAATATACTGCCGTGACTGGGCTCCACTAGGGGTGGGGGGTTCTCTCAGTGGTCCCTGATACCCAGTGCCTGGGCCCCCTTATCTACCTCCCCTCGGTGCATCTGAAACACTTAAGGGAGCTGGAGGGAGGGGGATGGGTCGCAATGCCACTCTGACCACCGGCGAGTGGAAGTCTTCAAAGCGGCCCGGTTCTATTCTGTGTGCACCTGCCCACAACAGACAACGCAGGTGCAGTGACATGAAAGGACACAGCCAGGTGTGGCATCCACCATGGCTTAGAAGCTCCATGTGACTAGTGCCCACTGATCTCTTCTTTATCCCATGGGCATACCGTCCAGTATTTCAGCAAGGAACATGCCTAGTCAAGAGAGCCGCCATACTTAGCCCTAAGCTTCTCAGCAGGCAGTTATTGTCATCTGCCGTCCCCCCGACTCCAGAGTCATGTGGGCAATTGGGGGCAGTCTTACCCTAAGTGTGGAGTTGCCTGGTAACACGCCTGAGACCCTACCTTCAGCAGGTTTCCAGGGGAACAGAGATCGAAAGTTACCCCACAGTCAAATGCGCTCGCAGAGGAGGGGAGGGGTTTTGTTAACTACTTAGTAGTAAGAAAAGTTCATATATTTTAGCCTCTCTTTTTGGCCCCTATAAGGACAGGTAAGTGAAAGTTGGTTGTGCCCTCCCCCTGTATGTTAGAACAGGGATCTGTTTCCCGTCACAGCCACAGCAGGCTTCCTGCCCTCCAGTGGCCTGTCCTTTGTTATTCTTCTGAGTAAGGGCAGGAAAAGTTATGGACAGAAGGGTGGGCATCAGTCAATTCGAAGACAGTAAGTAGAAAAAGCCAGGCCTGAGGTTGGCCACTCACCCTCACAGCCCTCTCAGAAACTGGCCACTTCACTGGGTTCCTCTGGATTGGGGATGAGGGGAATGTTCTTTCAAATCCCTCAGCGAATTTTCTGAGGTCTTTTGTCTCAGAAAACAGGGCATTCCCTCCCTGGCCTACATTTATTCAGAGATTTTTTCAGAAGAGGTCATCTTGGGGTAGAAGTGGGCATGAACATGAGTCCATTTGGGCGGCAGTGGACCAGAACCGCACTCCCCCTTGTCTTCCATAGATCAAGGACACCTTCCTGAGGACTTACACGGACGCCATGCAGAATTACAATGGCAACGATGAGAGGAGCCGGGCGGTGGATCACGTGCAGCGCAGCGTAAGTCCCAGGGAAGGAGACTGGGCTGGCCACCGCCCATGACGTCAGGCCTTCGGCCTGGGGGGCTGCTGGGGGCGGGGGGCCGTCAGCCTTTGCTCTTGACTCCCGCTCTCCGGTCCTGTGTCCAAGAGTTCACACCCAGCACTGGTCCAGGGGCCAGTTATCCGGGCCATTGGTATCAAGAGGGTCCCCTGCCTGTGGCTTGCCTTTCGTCAGTATGAATTAGGAACACCCCAAGGAAAGCTAGCTTGCCCTGAAAATAAATCTGAAGCCTCGAAAAGGAGGCAGTGGGTGTAGGCAGCCTTGCTGAGCATTCTGGAAGTGGTGTGTATAGGCTGGGTGGAGAGCTCAGATGAGCCGTGTTTACCGGCATGGGCGGTGTAGTGGGGTGGGCAGGGGGCCTAGGAGAAGCCGAGGGTCTGGCGGGAGTGGGAAGGCCCTAGGCTGCCTGATGCTTTGCAGAGGAGATGAGGAAAATGGCGGTCTCGTGCCTGGAGGTGCTCAGGGGGCAGGTGCCGGTGCTCAAGCTGATGGCCCATCTGGAGCACCCGGGGAAGTTTTGGGTTTGGGGTGTTTTTTGCGTGTTTTTTTTTGTTACTTCAGAAGCAGTATTTTTTTTTTTTCTTTTTGGTATTTTGATAAAAATTCAAACTTAACCGAAAAGTTGCTAGAAGAATGTAAGGAACTAGCTACCTTTTACCCAGTCACTTTCCACTTTTGCCCCATTTCCTTGAATGCTCTTTATGTCTGGGGTTGGCACATCTTTTATGGAAAGGGTCATATGGTAATTAGGCTCTGAGTGTGGTACAGTCTCTGTCACAGCCACGCGGCTCTGCTCTTATGGCACAGAAGCGGCCATATTGTGTAAATGGGCAGGCGTGGCTGTGTCTCAGTGAAACTTGATTTACAAAATCAGGCAGCTGGTAGGCTGTAGTTTACCAACAACAGCTCTCTCTTCCTCTGTGTACATCATTCTCCACCCTAAACCATTACTTACCAGTAGAGATCTTATATATCTATAAGGTCTAAAAAGAGCTTTTTAGTTTTGTTAATGTTTATTTATTTTTGCGAGAGTGTGACCACGAGAGGGGGAGGGGCAGAGAGAGAGGGAGACAGAGGATCTGAGGCGGGCTTTGCACTGACAGCGGAGTCCGAACTCATGAGCCGTGAGATCGTGACCTGAGCCGAAGTCGGCCGCTTAACCAACTGAGCCACCCAGGCGCCCCTAAAAAGAGATTTTGAAAACCATTTTTGTCTCGGCTTCCCCATCAGTATCCTGATTTAGTTGATCTGTACCTTCAATAGCACCCAACTATTGATTTTGATGCTGATCCAGGCCAGAGAACCTACTGCTTTGCTTTGTGGACTTGGTAAGGAAGCCAACACAAAACGCAATCTAGGATTGACTTCCTTTTTCTCAGTCCAGTTGAGCCTCCCGGTGAATATAATAGTTAATGGAGTCTCAGCTCATCTGTACTCACCAAAGCTGTGCCTGTTCACTCAGGGCCTCGGCCCGTGTTTCTCTTCTAAACGGTGCAGGGTTGTGAGGGAGGAGACCGCTATGTCTTTGACCTGCACCCTTTGGCTCTTCCCCTCCCCCGTTAACAGCTGAGCTGCTGTGGCGTGCAGAACTACACCAACTGGAGCACCAGCCCCTACTTCCTGGAGCGCGGCATCCCCCTGAGTTGCTGCATGAACGAAACCGACTGCAATTCCCAGGATCTACACAATCTGACTGTGGCGGCCACCAAAGTTAACCAGAAGGTACACTTCCTGTCAGCCCTGACGGGATCCGTGGTGAATGTTTGGGGGAGGGCTTTTTGTCGTTGTTTCTATGGAACTGTGACAAACGGGTTAGAAATGTCGTCCAGGAGAGAGTGCGGGATCTTTCTGCGCAGCCCTTTATTGCCTGGGAGAGGCACTCGAGGCTGTCCGCTCCTGAAGGAGTGAGCTGTGAGTCAGCAAGAAGCTACCAGGCGTAGTTAGGGAGGTTTAGCTACGGTTCCTGTTCACCCTGGTGCGGATGTCAGACAGGGAATGTTGCCTTTCTTTCTGGCTGTCTTTCTTCTGCTTAATCTACCTTCTAAACATGGAATTATTCACAGCTGGGTGCCAGTCCTTAGCAGGAAGGGGGACTAGAGTTGACAGACAACATCTGCTCCTGCCAGGAGGGTGGCCTTTATTTTAGGGCGTTCTCGGCTCTAGGAAAAGAAATCAGCAACTCCGCTTCAACTCACTGTCAGAATCCTGACTCCCAAAGAAATCCGAGAGAGGGAGAGGGAGAGAGAGAGAGAGAGAGGAAAAGACGGGCTAAAAGAAATCTGCAAGGTAGCATGTACTAAAAATGAAGTAAATAAAATTTCAGTAGTCAGAGAAAAAAGGAAGACCAATTCTGTATCCCACTTCACAGAGAATATGATGAAGGCATGATAAAACTGTGTGAAGGGGGTCTGTGTTCTTAAATGTTTAGAGAAATTCCAGATAAATAATATGTTTTGGTAAAACAGAAGGGAGGGGAAAAAAACACCCTATTGTTGACTTTACCTGCTGTTCCGCAGCCATCGGGTAAATTATCTTTTCTTACTAAGATAAAATTCTGTTCTTGCAAGGTCTTCAAAACTTGATGTGATCTGGGCCAACTACTGAATAATTCATAGAAGATAGCCATGTTCTCAAGATTAGAATGTTAAGAAATGGTTTCTATATTTTACCCATTTAATGTTGGTATTTGTAGCATAAATGCTACGGAGCATTGTTGCCATTCTAGAAGCTCATTCTGTCATTCTGGGCTTATCGCTTGCTACTGGTGTCGTGAGGTTAAGATGTTCAGTACTGACTGCTTCCACTTCCTGTCTTAGCTCAGAGGACATCTGCTCCTACTGGAATTTTCTTATGAATCCAAAGTGTGAGGCTTCCTTTGCCTCTCATCAGTAAGGTGACTTCTGGTTTCCTTGTGGACATCCCCACTGAGCCCCCATAGATGTTGTTATGCTGCCATTTTACGAAGCGCCAAGCATACCCAGCTGCAGTGGACGCTCCAATTTATAAAAGATAAGAAATGCTTTTGGCTGTGAGACGTTGGCATAGCAAAGTCTCAGGAGGTCGTTTGTTGAAGCAGGCAGCCATCAACCTGGATAAAGTCTTCCATTACAGCGAAATTTCCTTTGTGAAAGGTGGAGATCTACAAGTCAGGAAGGAGCATGGGCTCCGGAGTCAGACTCCAGTTTAAATTCTGGCTCAGCCACTTGCTGGTTGTGCAGCCCTGATCGAGTGACTTACCCTTTCTCCGTCTTCTTTTTCACATCAGTAAAAGGGAGATAATCATCCCCCCCACCTAGGATTGATATGAGGATTGAGTGACATAAAGTATCTAAAGCACAGTGCCTGGCCCAGAGTATAGACAAGAGAAACGTGAACTGCGATGTTAAATGTTAACTGTGACGTAAACATCACCCTGATGATGGTGAGGTCTGTCTTCCACTACACCACACCGTGTCCTTTATTAGGAAAGATACCACAGGGCCCCGGCTGGAGGGTCTTTTGTTACTATTCAAAAGCCAGTTGAGAGCCGTAGCCTGTAGTGCATCTCTGTGATCCTTAGAAAGAAAGATAGGGTAACATTTTTTCCATTTCATTGATAACCTACAAATTGACCTCACTCCCTGCCTCCCCACCCCACCTCCTGCCCCCATCCTGCTTTACGTTTTCTTGGCCACCTCAAATACCTGGAAAAGGTGCTTAATTCCTCCGACCTGGCTTTCTCCGTGGAGAAAAAGTGAGTGAAAACTGAAATTTGTCTACTAAGTCTTATTAGATAGTCCCATTCAATGCCCACACGAACCACTGAGATAAGTTCTTGGGTCTGAGGCTCAGATACCCCACCTGTAAGAGGCAGGAGATGGGGACGACATGAAGATACTAATAGCAGATACTCATAAGTGTTAGCCACCCCCCAGCTCCCTCCCCTGGGAGGCTTAACTACTGCCACATTGTAGTTCTATGGAATCCTGTTGTCTAGAATAAATATATTCTAAATCCCTGTAGATCTTTTGGTGTCTTGAACCCTATGCTTTAATAGCACAGAAGGATGACTCTTGGCTCTTTCCTGGCAGTCTGAGAAACCTACCTTGTACAAATAATGGGCAGAGAGCAGGGGGGAGGTGAGAACAGTTAAACAGGATGTTTATTGTTTTGTGTGAGGGATGGAATTTATTTTGGTTTTGTTAGCAGGATGTTGAGATAGCTGCAGGTTCACATGGCTAAACAGCATTGACTGAGCCCCTACTCCATAGGAATTCTTGACCTTTTTTTTTTTTAAAAATTTTTTTTTTCAACGTTTATTTTATTTTTGGGACAGAGAGAGACAGAGCATGAACGGGGGAGGGGCAGAGAGAGAGGGAGACACAGAATCGGAAACAGGCTCCAGGCTCTGAGCCATCAGCCCAGAGCCCGACGCGGGGCTCGAACTCACGGACCGCGAGATCGTGACCTGGCTGAAGTCGGACGCTTAACCGACTGCGCCACCCAGGCGCCCCGACCTTTTTTAAGAACAAGAGGAAGTGAGATGGTTATTCTGGTTGGCCGCTACTGATACACCCCTTCCCAGAACCTGCCTGGGACGAGCTGTCTACTCCTCATATCAAACATCTGCCACTGACAGCTGTTTCCCACTGGCGACTGTGTTGATTTCAACATGCTGAGAGGGCAAGCAAATGACCTATTCTGTTTCTGGATGTTTCCTAGGACACTTAGCAGGTCTCTGTAGATTTATCTCACACCTGGACCACCAGGCTTTCATTTTCGGAAATTAAAAGGGATTGTTGTGGGAGGGTAAGATCACGGTGTAGTGGGGACCATGGCGTGGGATACAAACACGGCCTGTCTTCTAATACCACAGCAGTCCTTGTGGTCTGCAGGTCTGTGCTGAGATCTGGAGGATGGGCCTGTGGGTCCACGTGGTGAGTAACGGAGATGAGTCTAGAGATGGAAAGCATTTATTTCCGCCTTGCCCTTACACTGTGGAGACAACAACAAAAAAAGCGAAATCAGTTCCATCCTTCTCATTTTAAGTAACCCTCCCTCTGACAGGCTTCATTAATTTGCTTTCTTCTGTGGAGTGAAAAACCATGTGAGAACTTTTCTTCTAGAAGAGTACTCTTCAAGCTTTAAAGGGCATGTGAAACATCTGGAGATATTGGTCACATTCATTAAAATTCATTAAAAATGAATAACCTGGGGATTTGGCAGATTCTGGAGTCTGGAGTGAGACCTCAGATTCTGCATTTCTAGCAAACTCTCAGGTGATGATTGCTGTTGCTGCCCCTGGAAGAGCCCTACTTTGAGAAGCAAGGTTTGGAGAGAACGATTTTGTCACAGTTGCCCTAATGGCGGGAACCTCATTTTTCTGGTTTCACTTGCTGATGTGGCGTGGGCTTATCAAAAATGTGATTGATTGTGGAATCTCCTACAACAGAATAGAAATCATGCATTAGCAAAATGCAGAATCCAAGTTCATAGGAAAAATATCTATGCCAAAATATATTGCAGAGTAAGAAACTCACCCACCTGGTTTGTATGGTTGGGTTTGTGTTTTCATATTTTCAGCTGACCTAACACTGGTGTTGGGCTGAACTTCATTCCTCCACCCGACCGTCAGTGGCCTGGAGAAGATACGGTCATGACGGCCACCTCAGCAAAGCTCTTAGTTGCTACCATTTGGCAAAGTGTTCAAATATCCATCTCTCTTCTTTTCTCGCCTTGAATTCTTCCTAACCCAACCTGTTCTCCCTTCCACCACCTTTTGAAAAGTAGTTTGGTTTTATACTTTCACTAGTAAAAATGATATCAGCAAGCAATCTTCTACAATAGAGAATCAATTTGCAGAACTCCTCATAAGCAGTCATATATCTCCTTTCCCACCCGCCCCCAGCCTTCAAATTTGCGTCAGCTAACCAAGAAGTGTAGTTTTCCCATTGCATCAAAAACGTGTCAAGGGCACCGGGGTGGCTCAGTCAGTTAAGAGTACGACTTCAGCTCAGGTCATGATCTTACGGTTCGTAGGTTCGAGCCCCACGTCGGGCTCTGTGCTGTCAACACAGCTCTTGTCCCCCTCTCTCTTCCCCTCGCTGGCTGGCTGTCTCTCTCTCTAAAAAATAAATACACATAAAAAAAGGAAACATGTTAAAGCACTGCTGCTACGTTAATGTACTTCTCTGCAGACAGACTAAGGCTACATAAAATATCGCTCATTAGAAGGTACAGCATTGGTAGAATTTTCGTAAGTTACGAGAAATATTACAGTGTTAAATTTTGAGTTTAAATATGGGAGACGTGTTTTTTTGTGTGTTCTTCAGATATTATTACAATTTAGTGTATCTTTCTTGATAAGCAAGAATCCTTTTTGCCCCCTTTTGAAATCAATGTCTTGATTTTTGCAGACTTTAGACATTTAAGTAGAAGCCCTCTCTCAGAAAACTGGAAAAAGACCATGTCTTCTGAGTCTGTTATGTCAGTTCAGAAATCTAGGTTGATGTGGTCCAATTTCAAATCAATATACACACATGCATGCATGCACACGGGCACACGCACACACAGAGTTCAACCTGTTGGGTACTTAACAGGAAGAGTCCACTTTTGCCTTTGCATTATGGGCGATACACAAACTGTGGTGCTTGCTACCTAGACTAGGTTGATAAAATGTAATCCTGAAAAACAACAGTGAAAAAACTTGTTCAGCAACATTGTTGAACTCCAACCAGATCGTTTATTTTAAAGAAAGGTGATTCACATTATCAGTATCAAACTACCATTGAAATTGGTAAAACTTGTGTTGGTTTGAATCACGTTTGAAGATTTCATAGTACGTTATGGGGAAATTCACTTCATTTTATGGATAAAGTCAACTGACTCCAGAAATGGGAAGTGACTTGTCCAAGGTCACATAGTAAATTTGTGGAAAAGAGGACTTTCAGACATAGGTTTTTCCCTGTTTTAAAAAAAAATAAAATAATGATCTCCTTAGGAGGAACCCCAAAAACACCATAAAGGTGGCAGGCATTCAAACACCTTCTCTAACCAGATGATTTCACTTTATTTTTCTGAGATGTTGCCATTTGTTGTCAAAATGCTAGTAACTATGTTTGTGATGCTGAGTCTTTCTGTGCAAGGATGTGGAATGCCTTTGTATCCTTCGAGTCTGCTTCCCTACCTCTACAGCATTTGCCTCATAGATCTTACAGATTTCCTGTTATATTTCATCCTACTATGGAAACATTTCTGGCTGAAAGTATATATCTGGGACTGGCTTTAAAATAATCCAGCCAGGGGAGGAGAGGTGAGGAGCTCTAAATGAAACAAGATTGGCCACATGTTAATTGCGAGGTTAGAGAAGGAGTTACTTCGGGGTTCACTGTACTACTCTCTGTGCCTTTCTGTATGTTTGGAATTTTTCTGATTTTTTTTTAAGTTTGAAAAGAATGCTAATGAGAGTTCCTAGGGTGAGTTGCAGTTGTACTTGCTGACTGCGGGGTCAGAATGTTTGCTGGGAGTGTCGCAAGTTAACACAGCCCAGTCTGGCCTGGGTAAAACACATCTCTGAGGCCACCGCTCGCTCTCTCTCTCTCTCTCTGTCTCTCTCTCTGTCTCTCTCTCTGTCTCTCTGTTTGCAGGGTTGTTACGATCTGGTGACCAGTTTCATGGAGACAAACATGGGGATCATCGCTGGAGTGGCTTTTGGAATCGCGTTCTCCCAGGTAGCCTGCGTCATTGTGCGGTCAGGCCTGTCCTTCCCCAGCCTCCTGCCCTGGCCTCCCTCCCTGGTCTCCGGATTCCCCTCCTGCCTCCCTGTTCCTTGGGGAAGGCTGATAGATGGGGTCAGAGCTCCTTGCTCATTAGTCCTCAGGTCATCTGTTTATTGATTTTCCTTTTTCAACTTAAATGAAGTTTTGCCATCAAGGGAATATCGGTTACAGTTCAACTAATGACTAGCTCCAGAAAACAACTTGCTTCTTCTGTAGGTCAAATGGAGGTTAACTGAACAAAGTGCTGGCTTAATTGGAGCATAAACAACTCCAAGCATCAAATGGCTGATCTGGATTTGGGGGAGGCTTTTTTTTTCCTGGTTGACCTGTCCCGGTTTTGTTCTTAGTTCCTGTCGATTATGCACGAGACGTCTCCTTTTCCAGAAAGTCTACATTTAGCAAACTTCATCTTTGTGATCATTGTTTTACTCCTAAGGACTATTGGTTCTTAGAGGAAACTGAATTTTTGTATATTAAATTTTATATCCCTATATCCCCACCCAGTGTCTATAAAATAGTAGGGGAACTAATTCTGCACACGAAGTGAACAACACATACTCAAGGATGGAACAAGATTAAACTAAATCTAAAAATCTAAATCTAAAAAATTTGGCTCTCCTCCACAGGCCTCTGATCTCGCAGCCAATGATACATTGTTGCTATGATATTGCTATGGGTAGAAGGATTGGCATGTATACTCAACAACCAAATGAAAACTTTATGTATGTTTAACTCGGAATTTTTTCAGACCAACAGATCGTTTTTCTAACAAAGCCTAATTAATGTTCTCTCTCTCAGTCCTGTCTCCACCACTCTAATTTCCGCTGCCCGAATTCCATATTGGCTCTCTCAGACTATGCTTCCCTCTTCCCGACGCCCCCATACCTCCTTCCTTCCTGCCTCATAATGCAAATGTACTTTTTTTAGCCAAGTTTGTCCTTGAGACTTTTTTTTTAATTTATTTATTTTGAGAGAGATGGCAAGAGTGGGGAAGGGGCAGAGAGAGAGACAGAGAATCCCAAGCGGGCTCCGTGCTGTCAGCACAGAGCTCCACACTGGGCTCGAACTTACAAACTGTGAGATCATGACCTGAGCCAAAATCAAGAGACGCTCAACCAACTGAAGCATCCAGGCACCCCCATCCTTAAAACTTTTTATTTTTTATTTTATTTTATTTTTTAACCTTTATTTATTTTTGAGGCAGAGAGAGACAGAGCATGAACAGGGGAGGGGCAGAGAGAGAGGGAGACGTAGAATCTGAAACAGGCTCCAGGCTCTGAGCAGTCAGCACAGAGCCCGACGCGGGGCTCGAACTCACGGACCGCGAGATCGTGACCTGAGCCGAAGTCAGACGCTTAACTGACCGAGCCACCCAGGCACCCCCTTAAAACTTTTTAATTGAAACATGGCACATATAGAAAAATGCATTAATTATAGATGTGCAACTTAATAAATTAGCACAAAATGAACACACCTTTATGTTACACCTGTGTAACCTTCACTTAGATCAAAGACTAGAACATTGCCCTAGTAGTTTTTGCAAAGAGAGGGTTTAGGCTCAGGTGTGTCGAAAAGCTTTTCTTCCTCAGTGGTTACAAAATCCCGTGTGACATTTTATGTCACAAGAGCGTGTGGAATCATCCAACAGGAGTGTGTGCTCCTTCCAGCAGTTTTAAAATTCTTTTACCACACTTCGTTTTTTGTAGCTCAGGAAATGAATTAAACCCTCAACACACCAACACACAGACACAGAATGATACCACAAACAGTGCCAATGCGTCTCCAAAGACGTTTCGCAGAAAGTTGCCGCCCCGCCCTTTCTTCCGATTGCTATCATACTTGAGTGGTAACACTTCGGTGACATATCTGTAATGGCCAGGGGACATTGTAGAGGCTCCAGGACGTCATGTCCGATATAGATGTGCAAGGTGCACTTGAGGGCTTGTACGTCCAGTTTACCACATGTATATGTGGTGTCAGGTTAACGCCTCCGACAGGCTAGGCTTGTGCTTGGTGACTGAGGACAGCTGTCCCATCGGAAGAAGGGATATAGGTCTCCCCTAATGGCTATCCTAGAACCGTAAAGGAACATGATGTCAATACTCTCCATGGGGAGAAGAGAGCATCACAGAGCCTGGAATCTCATGAGTAAAACCTATCATCCAAGAATATTACTGCGTAGCCATGAGGGGGCACAGGGGATTCTCCTATTTTCATTAGTGAGGTGAACCAAGTCATGAAGGATCTGATTAAGACCTCGCTTCTACTTCTCTCTCATGCTTCCCTGTGGAGGGGTGTGTGGGGATTTATGCTTTAGACCAATTGCCTGATGAGCATTAAGCTGTCTGCACTAACCTTGAAGAAATCCCCAACGTGGGGATGGTCGAGTTTGTTCTGTGGCCCTCTAGGGCAGTGAGAGAGGGGCCAAAGCCCCTCAAGGAACCCCCAAACAAACTCTCTGCAGGGATTCTAGGTCTCATCGAGGTCCCACATAGTGGTTGGGGTGAGAAAACAAAACACAAAGCCCGGTGGCCTTGCATAGCTAATACCATCCACCTACGTGACCAGACAGGTGCAGTGGTACAAGACTTGGGACCTGCCATGCTCAACTTGGGGCAGGGAGAAGAAGAGCCATCGCTGGCTTTTACTAGCCTGATGTGCTAGCAGCTGCAGTTTTTAATGGTGCCAGCAGCCTCGGGGCTCCTGGAAGCTGGAGTTGGCTTCCAGGTACCAGTAGATCCATCCATGGCCTCTCTGGAACAGTGGTGGCCACTTACTAGATGCCTATTCAGGTAGGACCAGCAATACTGACTCTAGTCAACAACCCAGAATGGAAGCTTTAGCCACAAGCGTTCAAAATTTTGAAGATCAACGCCAGAGTAAAACTCAGCAAATGTTGGCTTGTTTAGATGAATCAGTCATGTCAGCCTATGTCTTGGCCCTCCTATACTAATGGAAGTTCTACTGAGTAGAGGCCAAAGTATGTAGGAAAGAACAGAGCACGCTCTCATGTGCTTGCCGGCTCTCTCTTTCTCTCTCTCTGTCTTCCCCTTTCCTCACCTGCCCTCTACCTGCTCCTTGCCCTTTTCCTCACCTGCTCTTGCGACATCCATCATTCTCATCTGTCGGGAAAAACTGGCCTTGCCCATCTGTTGTGTCAGAAATTAAAGGTGGTATAAAGTACAAGGAAAACTAAGCCAAGTCTAGCCTTTTAATACACTGTGCAAACTTGGTCCTGTTAGCCATGTTAGCTAACTTAAAGCCCTTGAGTTCTGTTTGTGGACAGCAGGAATTGGGCAGGCATTTGAGGCTTCTCTCCACAAACTTCCATTGCCTGAGCCCTCTCAAGGGAAAGCCCGCTTGTCTGGACTGGACGGGCAGGTCCCACTGCCCTAGAAATTTGTAGCAGGAGGTTGGAGTGTTTTGAGAGGGTATCTCCTCCCTGCATCTTTGAAAGCTTCTCTTTTACTCAAGAGAGCTTGGAGAGACACACACTCAAGCAGAATGTATGTGCATATTTGTGCATGAGAGAGGAGAGAGACTAGGAGGGAGAGATAGAGCGAGAGAGAAACGGAGGGAACAAAACTGGGAATATCACCTCCCCTGCTCCTAACATGGCCTGGAAGCCAAAGGTGAGGCTGTCTGGGTCTGGACACTTCATTTGTGACGCCCCTTCCCACCTTGGTTGGCTTTCTGCTGTGTGTTGCAGGGGAGAAGTGGTAACGCTTCTGCATCCAATGTAAATAGACACAGGGCTTCACTAGGCTGGATTAATTCTCCACATCACAAGACATTACAGTCCTGAGCGGGGTCGGTAGAGGCGTTTTCCAGAAGGGGGGAGATTTGAATGGCTTGCTTGAGATTAGGCTGCTCTTCTAGATCCAGGATTATAATTCTGACTTCTCTAGCTGGCCTGCTATGTCAGATCTTCGGGCCAAAGATCCCTCTTGTGTGGCACCTAAGGGAAACTCATTGTGTGCTTTGAGTCTGTGGGATTGAAAGCAGGAAGGTACTCATCACAAAATACAGATCCTCCTCCTACCCATCCATGCTCTGACCCTCACCCCTGCAGAGCCTCCCCCAGGGCCCATAGGCTGCTGGGATGATTCATTATGAACCAGGATTTCTTTTCTGGGACCTGTTGCCCTCTCCCATGTAGAGGGCAGGACAAAGCTGTTGACAGCCTGGATGACACATGGCCAAAGAAAGTTAATGGAGCTATTTACTTACTCCTCTTTCAGGCCTGATATGGTCCCAGATAGCATTTGTACAGTTTTATGTCAAACCAGATTCCTTGGCACTTTCCCAAAGACTTGGAAGTTCTATTTAGTTTCCCACTGAAGTCATTAGCGTAAAATCTCCACAGGCATTATAAAGATCTAAGTTTTTGATCTATTGCTTGTCACTTTCTTATTAAGAAACTTTCTTATTAAGAAAGTTGCCTTGGGCACCTGGGTGGCTCAATTGCTTCAGTGTCCGACTTCGGCTCAGGCCACGATCTCACAGTTCATGGGTTTGGGCCCAGCATCAAGCTCTGTGCTGACAGCTCGGACCCTGGAGCCTGCTTCGGATTTTGTGTCTCCCTCTGTCTCTGCCCCTCCCCTGCTCACACTCTGTCTCTCCCTCTCTCTCAAAAATAAACATTTAAAAAAAAGTTGCCTTTACAACTTTGCCATCCTCCCTCCGCCCCTCAGCTATCAGGTCTTGGGCCACATTTGGTTCCCATGCTGATGGCAGGGAGGACGCCCTTGGCCTATCTCCTCTTACATCGCTTGCCTTTGCTGACATGGGCAACCCACCCCCCAGCCCCTCTCTCCCACCTCTAGGAATGTGCCCTGTTGCTGTGATTTGCAGAGCCCCAGTGATGCAATCCACATCCCTAGAGCTTTGTGGCACCGAGGCCACTCAGCCATCTATGTGAGAGCGCCTTGAGAAAGCCTGGAGTCACCCTTTTGTTAAGTAGAGGGCCTTTTTTCTCTCTCCCCCCCCTCCCTAGTTTCTCAGTTCTTGAAGCAGCAGAACCTCCCAGAGGTTTTCATGACCCAAAAGAAAGTAGAATATAGTACCGACAAGGCAGAGAGTGGGAAAAATAAAAGGTTACCTCCAAAAATTAGAGACTAAAACTCCATAGGCTGTATGATATTAGGCATTTCACCAGCCACAAGAATGGCAAGTGGTGGTTCTGGGGTCTCCGTCCTGAGGGGTTTCCAGCATAAGAGACCAGGTCTTCTTTTCTTCCTCCGTCTGGGGTTTAAAGCAGGAGTCTGTCCAAATGCCTACGTACTGCATCCCTAATACATATGAGGAGGGTGGTCCTCAAAGGCAGCCCGGAACCCCACAGAACATACCTCTGCTCTTTGAGGTGCTTTTTACATATATCTAACCTGAGAAAAAGTATCATCTAAATAAGGACGGACTTCTCCGTCTAGTGGCAAGCAAGCATTTGTCCTCCCCCTGAGTCTTCCATGACTTTGGCTGAACAGGCTTTCTGTTATGTACCCCCCAAATCATTTGGTAATAGCTGCTATTAAGTATAGGATGCTTCCCCCCAAACCCTGACTTTCCCTTAATTGGTACTTACGGAGGTGAGAGATCAAAGTTTCTTGCAAATATGATTAAAAATGCAGTAGCAAATTTAAAATCAGTAACTCCAGGGGTGCCTGGGTGGCTCAGTCAGTTAAGCGTCTGACTTTGGCTCAGGTCATGATCTCACAGTTCTTGAGTTCAAGCCCCATACTGGGCTCTGTGCTGACAGCTCAGGGCCTGGAGCCTGATTCGGATTCTGTGTCTCCCTCTCTCTCTGCCTCTTCTCTGCTTGTGTGCTCTCTCTCTCTCTCTCTCTGTCTGTCTGTCTCTGTCTCTCATAAATAATAAATGAATTAACTTAAAAATAATAATTTTTAGAATCTGTCTTTTTCCATGGGCAAACAGGAAGGTGTGTTTGTGCCCCAGAAATATACACTAAAGTAAGTTTAAAAGCAAGTAGCTTTTATTTGTGCCAATATTTTTAAAAGTTACTGTTTCTGTGAGAAGGTATGTCCAGTGCTTAAGAATGATGCCGTTCCCGTTCTGGAAAAAAAAAAAAAAAAAAGTGGAGGCACATGCTCTATTTCCTTGAAATCAGAGATTTTGGATACAAGCAATACTTAAACACTCTAAAGAGATTTCGGGCTGTATGGCTCATGAATTGCCACAGAGGCCAGGAGCGTCGGAAAGTACTGAATTCTAGCAGCGTTGCAAACCATGAAGCATAATGGTAACTATCGTGTTTCAAGCACACATGAGCTCAACGAGAAAACACGAAACTGATAAGCTTCACAAAGAAAGAAGAGTTTAGGAACTCGAAATCAAATGAGGAGATGCCCACTGAAAGCCCTCTCTCTCTGAAGTTTGCAAAATGAAGCAGAAAAGAACCCCCAGTAATGTGAGACGGAGGAGGTATTCTGGAAAGGACAGGGTCTAGGCTGAGCTGTAGGGGTGGGGGACAAGGAAAGGGGCTGTCCTCCTCCAGGAGAACAGGTGGAGCTCAATGTGAGTTACCAGTGTGGTTTGGGGGAAGATTCTTTCTCCTCCCCTGAGCCCGTTGTTTTATCTGGAATGTTGGGATGGTAACATTGTACAGGGGGGTGGGAAGGGTTAGAGAGCTGGATATACTCGAATATGCTATTCCTCTAATGCTCACATGTTTTTTTGGCGGAAATCTGGGTTTTAAACATTCCCACTATGTTCTGGTATGGCAGTGGTCCTGGAAAATGGCAGTTCTAATGAAAAGGGACGAGCTACGAGGTTCAAAGTCCTTACAATCATTGGTGGGGGGGTGTTTAATGTGTCACTTGCCATAGAATTCTCGAGGTTACAGCCATGGTTCCTTTGGTGGTTTGGTGCCATGTGCACAGGACTGTGTATCTTGTGGCACAAAATGAGGTTGGCCAGAGCGTTGGTAGGAGGGAGGGCGAGCACAGTAAGGTGGTGGTTTTTCCTTACCTGACAGAGGCTATAGTTTTTATATTTCACAGCATGGTTTTACTTTTGAAAAGGAAGATAAGAATCTAAGATTTCAGCAAGAGAGGTAGCCAGATGGACGGGAACCTGAACGGGTGGGTGGAAAGCCAACAGAACAGAGGTCAACACTGGGACCTGGTGTGGGCTGCACGTGTTCCGCCTGTAAGATAAGGGCAACTACCTGGACTGCGCTGAGTGCTTCTCTCACCCAGAAGCCTTGTTTAAACACAAACTCTTTATCTTTTAAGTTTATTGATTCAGAGAGGGAGGGGTAGAGAGCGAATCCCAAGCAGGCTCCTCACTGACAGCACGGAATTCGATGCGGGGCTCAAACCCACAAACCGGGAGACCATGACCTGAGCCGAAACCAAGAGTCGGAGACACTTAACCAACTGAGCCAGCCAGGGGCCCCTTAAACACCACTTCTGGGCCCCACGCCTCAGAGTGTGGTCCCACAAGTCTGAGGTGAGGCCCTGAGAATTTGCATTTCTAACAAAGTTCCACGGCATGCTGATGCTGCTGTCCTGGGGCCACACTTGGAGTGACACTGTGCCAGATTATCTGTAAAGGTCATTCCCACCTTTGATCCAGTAAAAAAAAAAAAAAAGGCCATTTGCTTAAGGAGAAGGGACTCCATGTGGCCAAGAGAAGCTGCAGGCCTCTTATCTCGAGTGCACAGTCAGGTTCCTGTCCAAAGAATGCTGATCCTCCAGAGTCAGGAATGAGAATTTTGGTTTCCAATAAGCAGAACAGATGTGCTTGAGGATGTTTTGATGGCGTCACGGCAGCTTTTATCAGATCCACCTGTGCTACTGAAGTCAAAGTCTTGTGAGGAGGTGGGGATATCCTGCTCTCTGTTGTTCCAGAGCCCCTAAAACCTAGGAGTTGGGCCTTCAGTGTGGATGGGCTCGTTTAGGCCTAAAATATCTACATGGTTAGAGACAAAGAGAAAACCCTGATTTCCCCTTCCCCTCCCTAACACCTCCCTCTCACGAGCCATGACTTTCTTACTGGCAAACTCACCTGGTCAAGAAGAGTGTCTCCTTGTCTCAAGGAAAGAACTGTGCTCACGTCAGCCAGGTATGGCTGAGGGGGCATACCACGTTGAGATCTCTTCCCAGTGCATGTGTTTACAGCTTTGAATTAAATGTTGGCCTTTTTGTTAAGACCTCACGGATTCTGTGGTCCTTCAGTGTTTTCACTACTCTCCTAACACGGGAACAAATTTAAATAGTGCTTATGTGTCAAAAGTTGCTTTCAAGCGGCCAGAGCAAGCTGCAGTGGGACCTTATGGCCAGTTCTAGAGCCTCCAGCTGTCCTGCCTGAGCAGCGAGACTCCCGAAGTCTTCGACCCCACTGTTGAGATCACCTCTGATCTTTTTCTCTAGTGCCCTTTTCCTCACTCACATGCAAAAACCCTCAGTTGTCAAAAATTACATCCAGGGGTGGAGCCCATGGGTGGCTCAGTTAAGCGTCTGACTCTTGCTTTCGGCTCAGGTCATGATCTCACAGGTTCGTGAGTTCGAGCCCCAAGTGGGACTCTGTGCCGACAGTGTGGAGCCTGCTTGGGATTCTCTCTCTCTCTCTCTCTCTCTCTCTCTCTCCTTCCCTCCCTCCCTCCCTCTCTGCCCCGCCCCCACTCATGCGCACACACGCCTGTTCGCACGTGCTCTCTCTCTCTCTCTCGCAAAATAAACCAACATTTAAAAAACATTACATCTAGAGGGTCATAGGCGTGTGTCGTTCAGTGACTTGAGACTCTGGTCTTCGTTTCTCGTTCTGGCACCAGCTGATCGGCATGCTGCTGGCCTGCTGTCTGTCCCGGTTCATCACGGCCAACCAGTATGAGATGGTGTAAGGAGAAGGTGAGTGGATGTGGGGAGCGTTCAGTTTCGGGGTTCTCCCTTTGGGGCACATACTACCCTTCAAAGGGGCAAGGGTACCGCCTGGCCACTTAACTACTTGCTCGCTGGGGCACCTGTGCATGTGATGAAACCTCGTTTCCGTGGTGCTGGGGAGGAGATGTGGTCACTGCTCTTGTGCAAAATGTAGTGCCCTTTTCAGCCTGTCACCTTCTTTTCAGTCCTTATTAATGGTGAGTCACTCACATATTTTCATTTCTCTCATAGTCTTTCAAGAACGATGGCCTAAGAGACCTGTTTTAAAAAGGAACCACGGCAATCTTTGAAAGACTTGCAAAGGATGTCAGAGCACAGTGCATAACACACCTGTCCCGCGCTCCCTAACCCCCCACCCAGCGTGCACCTGACCCGCCCACACAGTCTCTGCTCCGCCTTCCAGCCCGCATCATGTGTAGCGTTCCGTTTTGTGAAGCCCCGTGTGCCAGAGTGTAGCCAGGTTCCCTGCATCCGGTCCTAGCGGACCCCACCTGAGGCCCCGTGCGCACCAGATCCTCCATCTGTACTTGGTCCGACTGCAGCTCATTGTAGGTGACTGGTCATCCCACCATCACTGGCCCGGCCGGGCCCTGCATGTAGTGTGGAAGGCTCCTGCTAGCCCTTCATCCTGATCGATAAACGCCATACCCCTTGATGTAGATAAGCAGCTAGCTAGCTGTTCTGGCTTAACCTCCTTTGGTTTGGTTTTCCCTTTACTAAGGCTCTTACTACCTTCTTCAGGCTGCCTAGGATATGTAAAGAGATACATCAGTAATTGTCCATGCAGAGAAAAAAAGCATGCGTCACGCACGAAGGGAACTGCTGAGCGTTAGGTGGCCTCCTCCTTGCTCATTATTGTTACATGCCTGGGTATGTGTAGACAGTTTAGTGCACCTATGCCTCTCGGTTGAAACCTGTATAATCCTGTTACCAAGCCGTATTGTTACTTCCTGTGAAGGAAATATTACTTCTGTTTCTCCCCAATTAATTGCTATTGTGTTATTTTACTTCTGTATTTTTTCTTTGCATTGACATTACAGACATTGAGGACCTCATCGAATCAATTTAAAAATGAGTGTGAAGGGGGAACAAAGTCAAAATATTTTTAGAAGACCTTCAGAAACAATGCCTCTGTCTAGCATGCCAACAAGAATGCATTGATATTGTGAAACATTTGTGATACATGTATTAATAAATAGAATCACTACAGCTTGCCTTGTTTTGTTCTTTGGTTGTTGTGTAAGTTTCTAAACACGTATTTCTATTTCATCTTGTTCCACGGGGGATTGGAGGAGGACCACCTTCCACGCTGACACACGGCTCCACGCATGCTCTCACCCTACCGAAACAGCCTCGGGCAGTGTCAAAGCTGAAGGGTTAGGTTTTTTTTATGGACACTTCAGGAACTTAAAACATTTATCATGAACAGGATGTATTACTGTTGGCCACAAAAAATAGATGCTTCGCATTATTTCAGGCTAGAGGCAGAAAGATTTCAGCGGTTTTCAAAAGTCTGAATGTCATTAAAACAAACCAACAAAAAAAGGAAATGAGCATCAATTCTCTCCTTTGTTGTTTCTAATGAGCGTGTATTTTTCCCTTACTTTTTTCTCCTCTGGATTGAAGGAAGATAGTCTAGAGAAGAAATGACATCATACCATGCCGTCATCCCCATGCCCTGCTTTATACTAAAGTATGGAATCCTTATATTTGGTTAAAAGAACGTTTTAGCAATAGGTACAGCATATGTTATCTGCGATCTGTATTTTCCTCCTGATGAGTCCCCTTAGGGGGAAAAAAAAAACTAGTAAAAGTATATATTGATCCCAAAAAAGTAGAGCTAAAAAGCCCCCTCTTCTCTGTAGAACAACCTGTAATGAGGACAGAGATGGCATTCTAACCATATGCATTTATTAGCCTGAACATACATCGGTGCTTACAAAGGGCACTGTCCCACACCTTCAGATAGTTCATCTTCAAAAGATCAACATTTTTAGGGTCGCCTGGGTGGCTCAATCGGTTAAGCGTCAGACTTCAGCTCAGGTCATCATCTCATGGTTTGTGGGTTCGAGCCCTGCATTGGGCTCTGTGCTGACAGCTCAGAGCCTGGAGCCTGCTTGGGATTCTTTGTCTCCCTCTCTCTCTTCCCCTCCCCTGCTCACACCCTGTCTTTCTCTCTCTCTCTCAAAAATAAATAAACATTGGGGCGCCTGGGTGGCTCAGTCGGTTGAGCATCTGACTAAAGCTCAGGTCATGATCTCGCAGTTTGTGGGTTTGAGCCCCGCGTCAGGCTCTGTGCTGACAGCTCAGAGCCTGTGGAGCCTGCTTTGGATTCTATGTCTCCCTCTCTCTCTGCCCCTCCCCCACTCACACTGTCTCTCTCTCTCTCTCTCTCTCTCTCTCTCTCTCTTCCAAAAATAAATAAAAGTTAAAAAAAAATTTTTAAAGGTCAACATTTTGAGAGAATTAAGATCTTTCTGAGAGTTTCTTTGGGTTTTTCTCTAACTTTTTGTGTTGTATCTTAGCTCATTAATATGTGCTAAAAAAAAAAAGTGCTGCTTTAGTTGCTTCAGTTTTGGTTTGCAATTTTGGTTGTATTTTATTCTAGACATTTTGCAGTTTTCTTTAGGATTTATGCACTGAATCATACAGGAATTGTTTTGTTTTCTAAGTTTCCAAATGGGTAGAGTTTGAGGCTGCATTTTTGTTCAAAACAACTCGGTTTGTGAGATAAAGATTCTCTGTTATTTGCTGAGGCTTGCTTTGTGCCCTGGTATGTGGTTCCAGTTTGTTCTGTGTGTGCTTGAAAGGGATGTATATTTTCTGATTATAGGGTGCAGAGTTTGAGTAAGGTTGTAAATATACTCAAGTAGTAAATTTTAGGACTGTTCAAATTATCTGCGTTCTTAGGAATATTTTGTCCATTTGACCTATTGGGTTCTGAGGACGATGCCCTAAAATCCCCCACCGTGACTGTGGATTTTGTCGATTTTTGCTTCATGTATTTTTAAGCTATATTGTTAGGGACATGCAAGTTCATGATTATGTCTCATTGATGAATTATTTCCTTCGTCATTATCAACTGACCCTCTTTATCCCTAATTATGATTTTTTTTCTTTTAAAGTTCATTTTGGCTGACGATTACAAATGTTAAGATTACTTTTCTTTTGATGAATATTTGCAAGGCTATTGCTCCAGACCCCTCTACTTCCAGCCCTTTCTGTGTCATATTTCAGATGCATCTCTTAAACAGCATGTAGCTGCATATTTTCTTCTTTGGCTCAATATGAGAAAGTCTCAACCAAAAAGCTTAATCCAGTTATGGATTGTGATTATGGATATACAGGATTTGGTTTTATCTTTAGCACATTTGTTTCCTGTCTACATTTCTTTCTTGTTTCTCTTCCCTGCCTCTTTTTTTTTTTTTTTTTTTGGAAACTATACATTATATTTATTCTTTTAGTGGTTAATCTTAATTTCTTAATGTGTGTACTTGAAATATAAAGCTTTTTTAAATTTTTTAAATGTTTATTGATATTTGAGAGAGAAGGAGACAGAGCACAAGTGGGGGAGGGGCAGAGAGATGGAGACAGAATCCAAAGCAGGCTCTGAGCATCTAGCTGTGAGCTGTCAGTGCAGAGCCCAACACAGGGCTCGAACTCACAAGCAGTGAGATCATGACCTGAGCCGAAGTCCAATGCTTAACTGACTGATCCACCCAGGTGCCCCGAAATACAAAATTAATCAGAATCTCTATCTTCTTCCAAAATAACACAAAGACCTTGGAGTGTGTTAATTCTAGGCACTTCTCGCTTAAATTCCATGCTTCTGTTGCCTGACATTGTGTTTCTACTGTCTCCCAAAATGAATCATGACCATCACTGTTTTTAGGGTTTATTTAGATTTACCTACCTGCATACCAGTTTTTTGTTCTGTTTTGTTTCTTTAACCACTGTTCCTTGCATCTCATCCTTTGGGGTTCAATTTTGGGTTTGTTTTTTTTTTTTTTTTTTGAAGTACATGTTTGTTAGCTTATCAAGGAGTTTATTTATATGTGCTAAATTATCTCAATCTTTGAAAAATCGGCATGTCATTTGTACTCTTTTTTTTTTTAATTTTTTTTTTCAACGTTTATTTATTTTTGGGACAGAGAGAGACAGAGCATGAACGGGGGAGGGGCAGAGAGAGAGGGAGACACAGAATCGGAAACAGGCTCCAGGCTCTGAGCCATCAGCCCAGAGCCTGACGCGGGGCTCGAACTCACGGACCGCGAGATCATGACCTGGCTGAAGTCAGACGCTTAACCGACTGCGCCACCCAGGCGCCCCTCATTTGTACTCTTAAATGATAGTTTAACTGGGGCTAAAATTCTAATTTGGTAGTTGAAAGTATTCCTGGCCTTTCACTGTTATTAATAATAAGTCTAATTGTTCATTTTCAGGTCATTTATCATTTCTCCCTAGTTGCCATTAAGACTTTTTTGGGGTGCCTGGGTAACTCAGCTGAGTGTCTGACTTCAGCTCAGGTTATGATCCTGTGGTTCGTGAGTTTGAGCTCCGCATCGGGCTCACTGCTTTCAGCGCAGAGCACGCTTCAGATCCTCTGTCCCCCTCTCTCTCTCTCAAAAAAGAAGACTCTTTTTTTCCCCAGCTTTATTGAGATATAATTGACATATAACATTGTGTAAGCTCAAGATGTACAGTGTGATACATGTATACATTGTGAAATGTTCACCACAATAAGGTTGGTTAACACATCCTTCACATAATTCCCAATTTTGTTATTGTCTTGGTGAGAACATTTAAGATCTACTTGCATAGAAACTTTTTTTAAATTTTTTTTTAACATTTATTCATTCTTGAGAGACAGAGAGACAGAGCACGAGTAGGGAAGGGGCAGAGAGAGAGGGAAACACAGAATCCGAAGCAGGCTCCAGGCTCTGAGCTGTCAGCACAGAGCCCGACGCGGGCCTCGAACTCACAAACCATGAGATCATGACCTGAGCGGAAGTCAAACGCTTAACCGACTGAGCCACCCAGGTGCCCCGAAACTTTGAAGTATACAGTACAGTATTGTTACCTCTATTCACCACGCTGTACATTACATCCTCGGAACTTACAAAAATGAAAATTTGTGCTCTTTGACCAACATGTCCCCGTTTCCTCCACCCCCCAGGACTAGGTCTTGTTCTTTTAATAGGTGTTGGAAAAGATAATTGCATGCTGACCTCCCTTGGATAGCTGAATCATGGTTAATACTGGATAGCCCGGGACATCATTGCATGTAACACCCTGGGAGAAAATAAGCATCTTAATACAACAGTGATGCTAGCCTCGTACTCTTGGGTTGAGTGTTTTAATACTTTTAATTAATTGCCAACTTTTCTCTTTCTAAATCTTAATGAAAAAAAAAGGGGCCCCAAATCATTGTACAACTCTCTCTTTGCCTTTGATGATCCTCTTCCATATATAATGGACTTTCTATCTTCTATGCCTCTTAGAGCCTTTCATTTTTTTTCCCCCGTGTCTTTATTTCTTGGAGAGCATCCTGGATAACTTCCTCAGTTATGTCTTCCAGTTCTCTTCTCAATTTTGTCTCATTATTTGTCATTTTCATTTTCTTTTTTAAAACTTTCTGTTCTTTTTCTTTGATGGCCTCTTCTGCCGACTTCTCATCTTGTCTCTAATACTCATCTATCATTATCCTTTCTTTCAGATATTCTAGTATCTAAAGTTTGCGGGTGCTAATCCTCTTGTATGTTATGTTTGCTGACTATTACTCATAGTAGATTGTTTTCTTGTGTTTTGAGTTTGTGTAAGTAAGCTTCTCTTCAGTGAGGATTTTTGAAAATACCTTCTTATTTTGGACTAATTTTCGATTTAGGCAGGAGTTGCAATGACAATACAGAGATTTCCTGCCAGTCCTCCTAATGTCAACACCTTACATTATTCTCGCATATTTAAAAACCAACACGGGTACTGGTACATTGCTATTAACTGAACTCCAGACTTCATACAGATTTCACCAATTTTGCTTCTAGTGCCCTTTTTTTTTGTGTTCAGGGACCCAATCCAGGATACCACATTACATTTAGAGAGTGGATTGGTTTTTCTGTGGTAATACCATGCCATCTGGGTTATAGAATTGTCCCTGCAGAGAGATTTTGCATTTGTTTAGCCAGGCACCCAGAAGTTTTGTTGATCCAGAACCAGATTTTATAGTTGCTTCTCAGCTTGTGGAATCCTATACAACATAGATAGTGTAAATTTAGACTGCACACCTGTATATGCTTGTTATTTCTGTAGGTTTTTTTCTACTTTCCCCTTCACTGTATTTATGCAAGGTCATGAGATACAGATCATTGCTCAGTGTGGGCCCAAGGATATGTCTCTTGATCCCTTGTAGGGGTTCAACTCTCAAGGTATTGAGTATGTTAGGTCCAGTATCCCACCACACCCTCTACCCTGGTCATTGATGGAACACAATTCATGAGCCTGTTGCTCTAGCTTTAAGTTTCTTTGTTTCTGTCTCTTGGTGATTCATCTTTGTCTTTAGATGTATAGTTAATTCTTTTTTTAACTTTTTTAAATATTTATTCATTTTTGAGAGATACAGAGCACAAGTGGGGGGAGGGCAGAGAGAGAGGGAGACACAGAATCCAAAGCAGACTCCAGGCTCTGAGCTGTCAGCACAGAGCCCAACGCAGGGCTCGAACTCACGAACCTTGAATCATGACCTGAGCCAAAGTCGGATGCTTAACCGACTGAGCCACCCAGGTGCCCCATGTATAGTTAATTCTTAAACATATTTTTTATCCAGTATTTGAGGTTCTGCCTAGTGTATATGGCTTCCTTTTACCCCCAGTGTTTCATGTTGCCAGGACCTATACTCTGTTATCTGCAGTGTATTACATGTTGTCCCCTTGTTCTCTGTTTCATTTGTAAGTAATTTCACTCACAGTTGCTTAGGATCTTTTACTAGTGTTCTTGAGGGTGAGGACAATGTCAATACTGCCTTTATATCCCCACAGTGACTAGCAAAGAAGAAAGACCATTTTAGGTTCTCAAATTACTTTATAAATAACGAATGAATGAACTCCAAGTCCTTAAACTATGTGCCAGAAGCTGAACTGGTCCTCTGGACATATATTGTCTTCGTTTATTTTAGTTGTTCCTTGAGCCCTATTTGTTGTTTCATCTCTAGAATTCTGTGGCATTCTTTTTTTGCCTCGTGTCTTGTTTTCCATTTAATGTATTACTATTTTTATCCCATGGATTTGTCATAGTTTCTCCCACTGTCCTCAATATAAATAACTTTTCATGTCTTGAGTAGTACTGGTGTGATCCAACCTGGATTCTTATTTAGATTTATAGTTATAATCCTCAGATTTTGGTTTCTTGGAGGAGGAAAAGTGGTGGCCTCTGTCTCCTAGTAGAACCTTCAAGATAACCTGCATAAATAGGCTAAGAAAGACTCAATGTGTGCACAGAAAGTGTGACCTGTTACCCAGTACTGATTGTTGCAGAGAGCTACCGGGCTAGGAGGAATTCATTGATCTGTTCTTGGATCCTTTTGACCCAGGATGTGTGATGTGTCCATGGAGTAATAGAATTTAATCCAAAGAAGAGTAATAGGAGACCTACTGGATTTAGACTATGGGGTATGTGGAGAAGATGTTGATTAATTTCTATGTATATAGCAGATCATGCAAGCTACTAATCTTTTCAGTAGAATAATTTAGGTTTGTACCCTTGATAGTGAAAAGGTCAACGTCACACCTTCTAGGAATACAGTTGTGCTAGTTTCCTCTTTCTTTATTAAACATTACCCCATCACGTAGCCATTCAAATAACGAACATTTATTATCACAGTTTCTGTGGGATCAGGAATCCAGGTGTGGCTTGGACGGGTGCCTCTGGTTCTCAAGGTGTCTCATGAAGTTGTAGTTAAGCTATTGGTTGGGGCCGTGATCTCCTTTAAAGGCTCAGCTTGGGGCAAGGTAATCAACTTCTAGCCTCATTCAGGTGATTGTTGATAGGCCTTGGTCCCTCGTCACAGGGGCCTTCCCAAGGGTTGCTCCGGCCCTCCCTAGGGGAGTTTGGCAGCTGACCTGCCCCAGGATGAGAGGTCCAAGAGAGAGGGAGTAAGAGAGAACGTTTAAGACAGAAGCCACTTTCTTATAACCTAACCTCAGAGGTGACATGCCATCACTTCTCTAAAAGGAAGTCAGGGACTAAGTCTAGTCCATGCAGAAGGGAAAGGAATCACACAAAGGTGTGAATGCCAGCCGGCTAGGATCTTTGGGGGCCATCTGACAGGCTGCCTGGCACAACTAGATTTGCTTCCCTTTGGGACTTACTGAATGACACGCACAGTTAACCGAGAACAGCAACTAAACTAAGGAAGAAGGGTTCTGTACAGGTAAGTTCACACTCCACTGTCATGAACCTTGGTGTTTTCCACTATCTTCATTTTTTCATGACTGGCCAAGGCTTGCTTTTTTTTTCTTTTTTTTCTTTTTTGCACCGCTTCCTCAAATATTTTTCTTTAGGAGTTAGAATTCCTTATGGCCAGCAAAATCAAGTTTTGCTGCAAGTTTCCAAATATATCAAAACTATTTTTCCTTATCTTGGAAGATTTTCTCATTTGTGCGTGTCTACTCTCTTTTGGGAAAAAAAAAATCCTAGTAATTGTCTCATTTCTGTACTGCTACACACCTCTTGGTAAAAGAACCCTGAGGAGAAATCATTAAAAGTAGATGACTTGGTATTGGATTTTTAACCCTTTCTTCCATTACCTTTACTTCGTGAGGATCCTTTTAAATGATGCTTGGTGCAGCGAGAGGAATGGAGCAGTGGGGTTGATATTGGTTCTATTTGTAATTTCTTTGGTAGCAGAAAGGTTACATTTTTAAAGGGACATTGATGAACCGATAAATGAGTATGTCCAGAGTCCTCTCCAGAATAGCAAGCATCTAGAAATCATTCCAGGCTCGAAGGCACTTGTGATAGTCTGGCTGTGCAAGTTTGTGTGCAGGGGGGTGGGGCATGTTGGGGCGCTATGGCAAAGCATGGGAAATAATCTTTTTTCAGGATTGAGTCCACGAGACCTCAAGCCTGGGTCATCTGCACGCTCTCCTCCAGGGCGATTTTATCCATCCCTGTGACTCCCAGCAAACATTCTGACCCCGCAGTCAGCAAGTGCAACTGCAACTCACCCTAGGAACTCTCATTAGCATTCTTTTCAAACTTAAAAAAAAACCAGTATATGCTGGTGACTTCCATCTTCATGTAGCCAGCTTACATGTGTCTCTGGAGCTACAGATCTGTTCAGTTCAGCTGTCAACGACCACTGGGCTGAAAGAATAGAAGCCCAGAGAGTGGTGACGGCAGGGAGGCCGACTCGGACAGCAAATCAAGGGAAGGTCCAGACCAATCTTGTTTGGACTAAAAGAAACAAGAACTTTTGATGGACTTTATCAATGCAATCATTTCATAGATATTTATCGAGCACCTACTATGTGCCAGGCACACTTCTTTTTGTAAAAATTTTTTTTAATGTTTGTTTATTTTTATGAAAGAGAGAGACACTGAGTGCTAGCGGGGGAGGGGCAGAGAGAGAGGAAGACACAGAAACCAAAGCAGGCTCCAGACTGTCAGCCCAGAGCCTAATGTGGGGCTCGAACTCACAAACTGTGAGATCATGACCTGAGCCGAAGTTGGACGCCCAGCCAACTGAGCCACCCGGGTGTCCCAGCACACTTCTGAATATGGGGCTACAACGGTGACAAGACAGAGCAGGCCTTTGGCCTCGTGCGACTTAAATTTTTATGGAAGCAGGCAGATGATAGATGTGTGAATGAACGAAATTAGTGATATATTTTAGAAAGAAAATGAAAATGGGTGAAGTTGATGACATCAAACGGTCCAACTTGCGCTATATGTTTGAATTTGTTTTTGAGCTTGGGCAGTCAGTCTCTGACACCATCTCATTGGAATTAATTTAGATGTGAGCTGAGGTCCACCTGAAGCTTTGGGTTGGGCAGTGTGCTATAGGTGGCTGCGTGGATGGATGGAAACCAGCCATTTATGGTTATGTAAGCCAGGCTGAAAACCTCCCCCCCCCCCCCCCCCCGCCGATAAGAACCCTGAAGACACTTCCGCAAATTCAGTTAATCACTAATCAAGGTTATTCCCTTGCAAAGCAGAGCTAACTTCATACGGAGGAGCATAACAACTGTGCCCGTGTGTGCACATTTCACAAGGAGTGTGCGTGCTATAATCATGGTTGACTAGTTTCGTGGACGAGCTCTGGCCCTTCCCCTGCAGAACCACAACGTTTCTATGTGTTGTGTATATGGGGCTTGCCAGTGAGATTGGAGTTGAAGAAAGGGTTTCATAGCTTTCAGAAGAAAGTTTGAAAATCACGGAGTTAGATCATGATGCTACACAAAATGTGGCCTAGATCAGGGGTAGGGCTTCACCAGGAGCTTGTTACGCGCGTAGAATCTTATGCCCTGCCCCAAATCTGAATAGGAATCTGCATTTTAACAGGATCTCCAGGGGATGCATATTCACAAAAATTTGAGAAGTACTCATTTAGGCCACTGGTTTCCAAACTTGGCTGTGCGTTGGAATCACCTGAGAGTGAAACCTTCCCGGAGGATTCTGATGTACAGCCAAGTCTGAGAACACTGATTTAGGCCACAGACTGAACCCTAAGAATGATCAGTGTCCCGAAAATGTGGGCTGTCTGGCCACCTGGAGAACCAGGTTTATAGTATAAGTCAATTCACTAGAACCCTCTACCAGTGGGGTGAGGTGACAGCCTCCCACCGCACCCCAGTCCAACATCCCCCTTGTGTATGGAAGCTAGTGCATAATGAATGGAGAATGGCTATTCTTGTAAGTGGGCGGGGGGAGTGGTGAGGGCATTGAGGATTCCTTTCCAGCAGATCGTATCATTTATCAGCTGGTGTAGACAGCAGCAAGATCTCATTTATATGCAGCGATTTTCCCTCTTCACCAGGGATTAACTCAGTAGAAACACTCAGACCAGCCTGCCTGCTACTCACCCTATCCAGTTTAAATTTATTTTATGTAATTGTATGCAATAATTTATCCGTGAGATTCCTCCAGGGGAGGAAGCCACATGGATCGCTCAAACCGCGGAAGGCAGTAAACAGAATGGCCTTATGCATTTGTTAAGTCGTAAAGCAAATAGCAGGGGATTGTTGAGGGAGGGGAGAAGGTGGCTGAACATTCAGAAGAGGATACCTTTTGGGGGGGCGCTTCTTCCTTTCACCTCCTCTGTCTCCCAGAAAGATGGCTCAACAGATTCATTCTGCATCAGGCATTGCCGATTTTTTTTTTAAATGAATACTGAATCACGGAAACAGGCAAGCACAGACTCTACGTTTTAAATTCCAGTGTGTTCCGTTCTCTGTGGTCCCAGAGTTGCTTTAACAGAACAAGTGGAGGGCAGCTAAGAGAAGGTGTGTGTGAAGTTCTGTTTTCTTGCTCAAGAAGCAGGCCACACCGAGCTTATGGCTGTGGGACATGCATGCCGGCCCATAATAACAAGCGAGAAGTCTAAGCCAGTACCTTCAGCAGGAAGGTATTCTTCCATTTAATTGATGAAGGTGCTAAGGCTTCCGAGAGTTGTGATCTTCCAAACCCAGCGTCCACGACAGCTGAAAACACCAGAATGTGCTTATGTTGCAAACCTGGAATTCCTACCCCAGACAGGAGTGCCATTTCACACAAATTAATCGTGGAGATACCCCCTGCCCGTCGACAGGTGCACATAGGATCAATGGGGAAATACAGAGTAGCCAAACCACTTGGTGATAAATTATTACAAGTGATTCTCTATCCACCCAGTTCTTTTGACCTAATAGCATTTCGTTTCAAAAGAGACCCTGACCCTTGGGGCGCCTGGGTGGCGCAGTCGGTTAAGCGTCTGACTTCAGCCAGGTCACGATCTCGCGGTCCGTGAGTTCGAGCCCCGCGTCGGGCTCTGGGCTGATGGCTCAGAGCCTGGAGCCTGTTTCCGATTCTGTGTCTCCCTCTCTCTCTGCCCCTCCCCCGTTCATGCTCTGTCTCTCTCTGTCCCAAAAATAAATAAACGTTGAAAAAAAAAATTAAAAAAAAAAAAGAGACCCTGACCCTTCTTTGTTAGAGATCTGTGCTGGGCCTTCTTCCGAGGAAGAGACAGGAAGTCCAAAACCTGGCTGTCTGCCCCAGAGCAACCCTTAGTCCATCAAGCTGTTCTGAATGAAGAATTGTAATCTTCATTCTGTTTTTATTGTGGTAAGAACACATAACATCTGCCCTCTTAACAAGTTATAAGTGAGCAATACAGTATTGTTATCTATAAGCATGATGTACAGATCTCTAGAACTTACGCATCTTGCTTAACTGAAACTTTCTATCCATCGAACAGCAACTCCCCACTTCCCCCTCTCCCTAGCGCTTGGAAACCACCATTCTACTTTCAGCTTCTATGAGTTTAGACAAACCTGTCTGCCATAAGATCCTTGTTATACAGGAAATCGTGACTTGCTTTGAGGATTCTCTAATTTCTTTTCATCTTCCTGATTCTGGCGTCTCCATACCGTCACTATTATTAGGAAGACATGCTCCCATAGGTACAAAAATGGTGGGGGGAGAGGGAAGACAGTAACATCATTGCTGTGGTATCAGCTAGAACAAGGATTGAGATGATCAATAGACTTTATTTCAGGCCCTCCCCCCAAATAATTTTATATTAGCCATACAGATCTTTGGGAGTAAACAATGTGTATTAATCTTCCAAATGTTCACTTCTTGATTCTGATTGCAAGAATTGGGAAGATATTTGGGGAGCACAGGTGCTTTGGGATAAGGATAAGTCTAGGCAATCTCTAGCCTTGTTGAAATTTTAAATTTAAAAGTAAATTGCAAGGGGTGCCTGGGTGGCTCAGTCGGTTAAGCATCCAACTCTTGATTTCAGCTCAGGTCATGATCTCATGGCCTTGAGACGGAGCCCTGCATTGGACTCCATGCCAGGCATGGAGCCTGCTTAAGATTCTCTCTTGCCCTCTCCCTCTGCCCCTGCCCTGCTCGCTCTCTCTCTCTCTCTCTCTCTCTCTCAAAAAAGAAAATAAATTGCAAAAATGTTAGTGACTACACTTACGCTCAGTGGTGAGCACTGAGTAATGTAGAATTGTTGAAACATTAGGTTGCACACCTAAAACTAACATAACGCTGTATTTTAATTATACGTCAATTTAAAAATGCTGAGAGAAAAAAACGAATAAATTGCAAGAAATTTTTGAAACTTTTAAAACAGGGATTTCTTAATGTGACAGTTTTCCTGGGATGGGTGGTCATGACAAAGAGTAGAGGGAGACATAAAGCCAAAGTATTGGGCATCACTGCCAATGAAGAATTTCCAAAAATGAAGTCACGATGGCTCGGAAATCATAATATAAACCAATGAGAAATCCAGATTTTTAAAAATTCCCTTCACAGAGTCCTCTCTAAGATCACATGTTCCAGGCCACCAGTAGCTTTTCCTCATGAGTCTTCGGTAAGTAGAGTCCCACTGGCATCTTCCAGGACGTGTGTTTGTGCCTTTAGGCCATGTTGGGAGGAGAATCCTCAGGGCCAAGACATTTCTCTGGACTGCTATTCACCCACAGCCTGGTTTCTAGATCACAGTTGAAACACAGTGATGAAGTCTGAGCTGTCAGCCCAAAGGCTGGTAGTGAGTTGACTTCCACGCAAACATCAACACAACCTTATGCTTCTCCCTCTAGTCTCCTAAAAATGAGGTTCTAAAAAAAAAGTACAATCCCCCCAGGAAAGCCCAAGGGTGACTGCCACATGTCTTCCAAACCTACTCACGACCTGCCCCCTGCCTCTCAAGCCAGCAACCTGGCACAGACCAACTCCAAAAGTTTCATGGGAAAAAGAAAAGGGTCATTAATAACTTCACAGGCAGGGGCCAGCAATGAGGATAAATGTGCCCTTTCCCACAGAGTCCCATGAGATTTGTGGGAGATAGTATTTAAAGTTCAAAACAACTATATGTTAAAATTAATCTGGACAGGCAAGACGGTGAGCATCAGTCAATCAGTCATATCTGTTGCCCTTTAGGCAAACAGTCTGCACCGTTTTTCATTAAAAGGTAAGATTATTATGAAAGTTTCTTGGCCATACCAGGGACATCTATCCAAATTCAGTGGTACCTTCTGCCTCATGCCTGACGTAGAAGGTGTGACACAGAGGGAAGTGAAGCCAGCAGCTGGAGAGGCGGCCTGGGGGTTTTGTATCTTCATGGAGAAATACAATCACAGCCATGAGGCCAGAGCTCCTGAAGTCTGTCTACCCACCTTGGCAAGGTGCTCTCACTGGAGAGAAAGAAGACAGTCACTTTCATAGTTTCTTGCCTTTTGCCCAATTTGGGGTTTCTCCATCACCAGTTCAGCTGAAGAAAAATCAAATAATCCCTTTTTCCTGCTTTCTCCTGCTTTCTCTGTAGGAAAGCAAGTCAAAAAATAATAATAATAAATTTAAAAAAAAATTTTAAATAGGTATATTTTGTGCCACTGAGTTCTGAGTTGATTTAAAAAGTGAGTGAAATTTGGGGCACCTCGGTGGCTCAGTCGGTCGAGCATCCGACTTCGGCTCAGGTCAGGATCTCGCAGTTTGTGAGTTCCAGCCCCGCGTCAGGCTCTGTGCTGACAGCTCGGAGCCTGGAGCCTGTTTCAGATTCTGTGTCTCCCTCTCTCTACCCCTTCCCCGCTCATGCTCTGTCTCTCTCTATCTCTCAAAAATGAATAAACATTAAAAAACAATTTTTTTAAAAAAGTGAGTGAAATTCTTGTGCAGGTTAGCAAGAATTGTGTCACCTTTTCCTACGTAGTTTATTCAGGTTGTAACAATGTATGAAGGGTGTTTAAATTCCTTGAATTCTTTTTTTTTTTAATTTTTTTAACGTTTATTTATTTTTGAGACAGAGAGAGAGCATGAACGGGGGAGGGTCAGAGAGAGAGGGAGACATAGAATCTGAAACAGGCTCCAGGCTCCGAGGTGTCAGCACAGAGCCCGACGCGGGGCTTGAGCTCACGAACCGCGAGATCATGACCTGAGCCAAAGTCGGACGCTTAACCGACTGAGCCACCCAGGCGCCCCAAATTCCTTGAATTCTTAATACACCTGCTTGCTAACGAGTCATTTCTATTTGAACTAGTAGTCATTTCCATATATGCTAGTATATTTTTTTAAATGTTTACTTATTTATTTTGAGAGGGAGAGAGCATGAGCAGGGGAGGGGCAGAGAGGGAGAAAGAGAATCCCAAGCAAGGTCCTCACTGTTAGCATAGAGCCTGATTCGGGGCTCAAACTCATGAACTGTGAGATCATGACCTGAACCAAAATCAAGAGCCAGATGCTCAACTGACTGAGCCACGCAGGTGCCCCATATATGCTAACATTTTAAAATTTTGCTCCACAAGCAGTTGTGTGCTTTTCCCAGCTGTGAGATCGCAAGCTCAAGCCACTGAAAGAAGGGAGTAGCTCTGTTTTTAAACTTCTCATGAAAGTGTAAGAGACACACAGAAAGTGCTCATGTCATAAACATGTTTTGATGAATTTTCTCAAATGAAACCTACTCCTATCACTAGCACTCAGATCAAGATATAGAATGTTCCCAACGCCCCGGAAACTCCCTCATGTTCAGAAGAGAATGTCTTCTTTTTTCTTCTAACTATGGTAAGGAAAATAACATAAAATGTTTTATTTTAACTGCTGCAAAGTACACAGTTCAATAGTGTTAAGTATAGTCACATTATTGCGTGTTCCATCTTACGAACTTTTTCAAACTCTGGCAGATCTGAAACTCGGTACCCATTAAACAACTGTTTCCCCCTCCCCCATCCCCTGATAACCATTCTACTTTCTGTTTCTTTCTGTTTCATTTTCTTTCTGAATGTGACTACTTTAGATACCTCATACAAGTGGAATCATACGGGATTTGTCTTTTTGTGGGTGGCTTATGTCACTCAGCGTGATGTCCTCAAGGTTCATCCATGTTGTAGCAGGTGTCAGGATTTCACTCCTTTTGAAGGCTGAATAATGTTCCATTGTATGGATAGACCACATCCTATTTATCCACTCATCTGAGGATAGACATTTGGGTTGCATCCACCTCTTAGCTATTGTGAATAAGGCTGCTATGAATACAGGGCTACAAATATGAGAATTTCTTTCAATACTAAAAATAGCTAGCACTGATGACACTAATGTCAGGAATTTTTCTAAAGGCTGTATATACATGATTTCTTTTAATCTTCACTGTAATAATATAAATTAGGAAGCACTTTTGTTATCCTTGTTTTATAGATTAATGAACTGGGAAACAGGAAGGTTAAGCAACTTTCCCAAGGTCACTACCACCATGCTATATTGCCTCTTTTTTTGGGGGGGAGGGAGAGTCTCAAATATATATATATATATATATATATATATATATATATATATATATAATCTGTGTTACCTGAATAACTATAATGATCATTACATTCTCTTTTTAAAAAAATTTTTTTTCAATGTTTATTTATTTTTGAGACAGAGAGAGACAGAGCATGAACAGGGGAGGGGCAGAGACAGAAGGAGACACAGAATCTGAAACAAGCTGCAGGCTCTGAGCGGTCAGCACAGAGCCCGACGCGGGGCTTGAACTCACGGACCGTGAGATCATGACCTGAGCCGAAGTCCCGAAGTCGGACGCTTAACCGACCAAGCCACCCAGGCGCCCCACATTCTCTTTTTTTAAAGGAAACATGCAATAACATTCTAATAGCTGTTTCTTACATATCAATGAGCTAAACACTGAAGACAAAACTATTCACAGAAATTTAATTCCTGCCTTCTCAGAGTCCTAGGGCTATATCAACATGGCTGTTGTGAAATTCTACAAAAACTAATAAAAACTATATGTGACCAATTGTGCAGCTCTGATTCATTTCAGCCAACATCCTCATTCAAGGTAAAGTTGCTGTCTTACAGAACTTTCCAGATTATTAGAGAGCTATGCCCAAGCGATGGGAAAGGTAACCTGTTACAAAGAACACCGGAGGTATATAAAATTACAGATGTACATCAAAGTGAGAGAATGTATCTGCAACTGGAAGATGATGACTTTTTATGAAGATTCCGCTTCAACAGGTTCTTAGAAAATAGATGGAATTCTATGCGAGAACAGAGGAGCATGGGCTGCAAAGCAGGAAGAAGTCTGTCAACATTGAATTGACCATGACATTCTATATATTTTTAAAATGAGCCTTACCTTACACTGGTTTGACCAATATAATGGGGTCCAAATGCCCCTGTCCCTGTTTTAGGCCTAAACCTTGCAGAAATTCTGTTAGCTTCTGTTTTTGCATTCTTGCATCCCAGTTATCAGGCCAAAACAATGCCCGGGACAGATAACCAAATGACTTGAGACCACAAAAGAGAAGCCTTATAGGGTGAGAGGTTATCTTGGACTCTCTAGCCCCAACATAATGTTGCTACAAAGTATCTCCCATGAAGTATGGCCCATGTGTGGGCTCATAAAATGTTCAGGTCTCCCAATTACGGTCCCCTTTAATTAAAAACATGAGCATTCCCTCTTGGAGCCCCCAATTTCTTTCCATTTTGACTCATTTACAAACTGCAATATCATAAAGCATATTTATTAAGCACCTGACCTTCTAAAGCTACTTTTCTTGCTTTGGCCAAGTATTTCAGATATGCTATATGTTGGAAAGAAGAAATCAAAATTAGCTTCATGTACTCAATTCTATAAAAAGTTATTAGCAATTAATACGGACTTAAGGGGGAGGGGAGTAATTAGCCCTCTTGCCCTGAAAATTAATGGGTCCTTTTCATTATACTCCTAAGGGGTATTTTGCCCAATAACATTCCATTTCAGATTAATGTAAAACGAAAACTACATTCTTTGAGAATGCCAGCTACAAAACGGTTACAAACCACAAATCTCACCAAGATTAACAGGGAAGGAAGATCAAGCAGAACAACGAACTATTAATAATTCCAGACAGGATGAAGGTAATAAAATCAATGTGCCAATCACTCCACCAGAATAAAGAAGCCACAGTTTTTTTCGAGGGCATGGCCAGACTTAAGCAAAGTCAGAGTTGATACAGGTCTTTACAGGTTAACCTATAGGTAGTTACTGGGTAGTTGCAAAATAAATGAAATACACTCCATAAACTCCGATTTTACAATGCACGGGCCACTATACAAAGATACTCCGTTTTCTTCGTTTCTAGGGAAAACTGTCTCCCCTTTGCTGTACAGAAGGCCAAGGTTAAGTGTAGCAGCAACTCCGAGTGAACCACTAGGGGGCAGAAGCAGACAAGCTGACCACCAGGTTACCCTGAGAACCCACTCACCCTGGCAGTGACTTGAGATAGACTGCTGATAATTGCCCCCTTTATGTTAACTGGAGTTTGAATTTATCATCTTTCCTTACTAAGAACCAGAAACCAAGATAAAATCTCCTACGTGTTCCCTTTTGTGTCTGTTCTGATGCTGAAGTCACCATTTGGTGAGAAACACTGACCCAGGGGCCACGAGCGCAGCCTGCCCAAGGACAAGACGATGTTGCTTCATTTTCTGTTTCTCTCCAACTGCAGTCGTACCGTCTTCTTCATCCCCCAGCTACTCGATTTATTCTGGCTTCTGCCTGCGGTTACCCTCATCGTGTGGCAACTTGTGGTCTCTGGGATCCCAGAAGCAATATCCAAACAAATCTGGTTTATAAGGCAACCTGTTGCCACACACATTTGATCTATTCCACAGTCATTTCATAACAGGTGTAGAGTTCGCTTCTCCTGTTCTGTAACACCATGTTGAAGTCTAGCCAGGAAAAGTTGCAAAGGAATGAGTAAACAAGTATCCAATATATGTCATAAATCACGGCATTCGTGCCAATATCTGAAACCTCCACCCCGTGTCAAGGCACAAAGACGTACCTTCTATAAGGCAATAGAAGCTGGATTATGAAATACCGTAAACGATTTTGTTCGTGCATCGCTGCCATGGTCTATGCACTGAGGTGTAAAATAAACACTGATGTTCTTTCAGTCAACAGACTGGGCGCTTAATATGTGTCAGACCGAAGATGCATAAAATCTGAACCCTGACCTCATGGAGCTCTCAGTCAAGTTGGAAGCCCGATACGAGAAAGGAAAAATATCATAAATAAATAGAATATTGCATTCTGTGCGAAACCACAGTGATTTGGATGGGGCATTGCTTAGCTGGGAGTGGGGAACCAAAGTGGGGGGATCAGATATCAGAAAAGGCTCTGCTTCCTGGGGAAGGGCACCCTGAGTCTACTGTTAAAGGATGAATAGAGGTGGCCAGGCAGAGAGAAGGTGGAAAAGCGTTAGATCCAAGGCAGACACTTGAAGCAAAGGCAGGGCAAGAATAGGATGCTGCGGTGGTGGGCGGTGGGCGGGTACCATAAGCAGTTGTGCGTTGCTGCTGTGTTCTGTGGCAGTTGTGAGAGACACAACAGGAGGAATAGACAGGGACTGAGTTCCACGGGCCTCATCCACCAGGCTGAGAACTGGGGACTTCACCCTGCAGCCAACAAAGGGCTGGTGAACTGTTTGAGCAGGGGAAATTGATCATTCCGGAAGATTTGAGGGAAGATGAGATTAAGGTCAGAGAGACAAAGTAAAAAATGGCTACAATTATCCAGAGATGATGCAAACCTTAGCTAAGGCACAGAGAGTTGGAAAGGGGTCACATTTGTCAGAGCCTGGTAATTGATTGGATGTAGGAAGGGGGGCAAATGAGGTATCAGGGATGACTCCTGGATCTCTAGCTGGGATGACGGGGAGGGTGCTGGGGACTCCAGTGGAGACAGAGGACTCGGGAACAAGATCAGGGCTGGGTTACAACAATCAGTCAGGTTTTAGACAGGTTACATTTGGGTGCCTCAGAGACATGTAGCTAGGTGCGGGTGTCTGGAGGGCATAGGCGTATCAGCCAGGGGAGCCTGAGTTTGGCTTCAGAGGTTGTTCAGGCTATCCTCTCAAGTCCCTGGTGGCAGACAATATGGGATGGATGAGATTCTCCCAGAGCAGAAGGGCCGGGACTTACGGTTGGAGTACCCCAGCATTCAAGGGATACATGGGACCACAAAGGATGTGGGTCACCAGGCTGGGCCAGAGAAGGAATGGCCAGAAGCAAGCATCTCGTGGCAGAAAGTTTTGAGAAGGGCCTCACACCACATGCTAGAAGCATCCCAGTGTCCTGCTCATGCCATTCAGTTAGTAAATATTTTTTTTTTAATTTTTTTTTTCGACGTTTATTTATTTTTGGGACAGAGAGAGACAGAGCATGAACGGGGGAGGGGCAGAGAGAGAGGGAGACACAGAATCGGAAACAGGCTCCAGGCTCTGAGCCATCAGCCCAGAGCCTGACGCGGGGCTCGAACTCACGGACCGCGAGATCGTGACCTGGCTGAAGTCGGACGCTTAACCGACTGCGCCACCCAGGCGCCCCTCAGTTAGTAAATATTGCAGTGCTTAGCATTGTGACGGTCCCTGTGGGGGGAGGAGGCCGCTAAGGACTCTACCACGGGGAAACAAAACTCACTCATCAAAGAGGTTAAATAAAGGCCTAAGGAAGAGGCAAACGGCTGGGGAATGTGAGGTCTAGAGGACTCTGTGGGAGTGAAGGGACCAAGATTTCAAAGAGAACAGGACCTGGCTGATGTTGGGGGCTAGATGGGCCATGGGGGGAACTCCTCCAAGGAAAGGGGGCGTGACAACTAAGCTCAAGAGGAGGACAAGATAATGTCTACTGTGGCTGGGGCAGCTACTTCTCATTTAGGAGCACAGACAGAGCTTCCTGGGAAGGTAGCTCAAAGCCAGGTCGGAAAGGGCACGAATGCCCCCTGGGGGAGTTCAGAGTGTGTATAAGGGAAAATGGAAAGTTCAGTGCAGGAAAAGAATTGCCTTCATTAACCAAGTGTGTATTCTCCAAAGAGGAGTAAGCAGAAATGTTTCTGACCTGCAGAGAGAAATGAAAGCAGTGTTTTAGAGAAATTAATACAATGCCAGTGTATCTTTTATTTTCTCATTTCGAAATAATCTGACAAATCAAATTTTCATTTTATATGCAGAAGGTGTAATTTATCTGCTCTTTCTTGTTGTCAAATTTCCCGGTGACTGTTATTTTCTGCCTCACCCACAGACTTCAAAAAGAAAATAAAGAATAAAATTCTACCTCAGCAAGACGTAGCGTACGAGACTCTATAAACTTTATACTTTCATAGTAGCTCCGCTCCTTCCGAGGGCCTCAGAGAACCCTATGTCCAGATTCGTCAGAAATCACTAAAATATGGGCACATTAGTCAAGTGAGTGATAAACTGTAATATCAATGTAGCACTATATAGCAAAAGGACTTCCTAAAATGTGATTGTATCTCACCCTTATTTAAAACCCTTAAATCTTACAACTCGATAAAAGAAAGGGTAACAGGGGCGCCTGGGTGGCGCAGTTGGTTAAGCGCCCGACTTCAGCCAGGTCACGATATCGCCGTCCGTGAGTTCGAGCCCCGCGTCAGGCTCTGGGCTGATGGCTCAGAGCCTGGAGCCTGTTTCCAATTCTGTGTCTCCCTCTCTCTCTGCACCTCCCCCGTTCATGCTCTGTCTCTCTCTGTCCCAAAAATAAATAAACGTTGGGAAAAAAAAATTTAAAAAAAAAAAAAAAAAGAAAGGGTAACAAGTTAATGGAAAAATGGGCAAAGAGCATGAAGAGGCAGTTCAAAGAAAAAGAATTGCAAATAGCCATAAGTACATGAAAAATGCTCGCCTTCACTCCTACACTTCACTAACATTTAAGGAAATCCGTATAAAAACAGACAAATGACTGCTTTTCACATCTCATAATGTTCGCCATGGTCCTCTGTTGATGAGGGTGTAGGGACTCTTGTCCACTGTTAATGGCAATGTAAATTGGTAGGTCTTCCGGGAAGGACAATTTGGCATTTGCTTTCACATTGCAAATGCATACGCTCCTTGACCCAGCAATTTCACTCTTAGAAATTTCTCCTACAGATATGCCTGCACGAGTGTTTCAAGATGCGCATAAAAGGATCTCCAGTGCAGCATTTTTGCTGTTGATTTTTCTATTTCCCTTTGGGTTTGCTTTTTGTTTCGTTTTGTTTTGTTGTTCAAAAAACCAACTCTAGATCATCCGGTAAGAGACGGCAACGGTAAGAGACTGGACACTGGAAAGTCGTAAACTGAATGGTGGAGATTGGGGTGGGCTGTCGTGGCCTTGGCCGTGATCTACACCCTGAGAGACCCTCTACCTCTTCCCTGAACACTCTAGTTTGTTCCTGAAAGCCTGGCCACGAAGTGAAGAGCTGTTTCATGAAAAGCCACCTATATTCATCTCACTGGGAAAATCGTGTTGTGCTCTAATCCAACCTCAAATACTCCAAAATGTTTTGCAGACAGAAAAATAAATCCGTTGAACTATGAAAACAAGTGGATGTAAGCAGTAAACATTCAGTCTGCAAGTGTGCAGGTAATGAAGGCCCCGTGTTCTTGCCCAAAGGGGAAGAGACTTAATAGTGGATGGTGGGAGGTGGCGTGGGGGGCAAAAGAGTCGTTCCTTGGGAGGTGAATGCTGCTTTCTGTGCCATTTTCTTCACTTTTATGTGGGCTCATGGTTATCGTGCCCTGAAGCTACTCTTAAAAGCAAAGTTAAAGCGTAGAGAACCATGGTAGGGGTGAAGCAAAGGCTCGATCACGTGGAAATGGCACACGTGAACTAAACCCTGAAGATGTGCGGGAGGGGCTGATGCTTCACTTCTCTTGCTTGGGCTTCATTCAAACATGGTGCACAGCTCAGAGGAGTTCTATAGGATAATCTCTGACTAGAAACCGTTACTCGAGCAAATTGGTGAGTATGTCTTGGCCTGAAAACGTAGTGTCAAAATTCGCATTATAGCGCATCTATTTAGTACGCTTTGTGAGGGAAAAGTCATTATACCAACCCAGAAAAATGTGATGTCTCCCCCCCCCCCCCACACACACACACAACATGGTGTGGCTTTTCAGGAGCAGTTCTAAAAAAGACTGGTAATTCAATGGAAAACAAAAGTTGAGGTACAACGTAGTACAATATCCTTTTAGACAGGACACATACCCATGGTAATTATGAGTTTCTGGAGAGAAAATTACAAGAAACTGTAGTAGCGGCCTTTTTGGAGGAGAGAAATGGGGGCAAGAAAGACTTATGTGTGCTACTTAAATTTTTATTATGGGATAGTAAGATTTTTATAATAAAAAAAAGGCTAAATAAAGAATCCTTCAGTGATTTCCCACAGACTAGAGAAAGCAGTTCAGGTTTGAGTTCAGGTATTGACCTAGAGAACGCTACAGGATCTGCCCACACAGGCACCACCCATGCCCCTGTGTGCCTCATTATAGCCCCAGCAAACCACTTCCTCTTCCCAGAATGCACTGTGCATCCCAGAACTTCTGGGGTTTTGTGCCGTTTCCTCTCTCTGAAGTGCCCTTTCCAAACCCATCTATCAGAAAACTCCCTGTCTTCCTTCAGGATCTAGTTCAAGTGCACCTTCCTATTGGATGTCTTTCCTGACCCTCCCAAACCCCAGTCCTTCCCAGGCAGGTATGCCCAGGTGTGTTTTCTCTGGGATGAATGCCTGTGGTTCCACTGATGTGCTATGAATGGCTCCTCCTAGCCATGCCCAGCTGCTTGGACCACCATTTTCCAGTCTAAGGAAGGAGCAGCTTAAGGTAGGCTACGGGATGCATGTAATCCCTGCCCTAGTCTGGGTGCAGGGTTCACTCACAAATGTCATGGCATCTCTCCCAGCTTTTATCCATCAGAGTCAAAGAGCTGCTTCCTGGATCCTTTCCCTTAAAGCTGTTAGACCTGAAGCCAGAGGCTTATGTCTTACTGGCTTAGTTCATCCTAGAATCTGGGGGGATGGGGCTCTGACTTCTGTGGGGTCACCTGCTTTATTTTACTTGGTAAGGTAAGGTAATTCTTCAGAGCAAAATTCTGCTGGGTTAATGTTGACCACTGCAAAGTTCATCTTAGATTCACAAGCAAACCCTCCCATCTAAACTTGGCACTTGCATTCAGTTTCAGTTTTAATTGTTTTTAACAAGGAGAGAAAAATCCATCTATAGAAAGAAGTTTCTATAACATATGTAGAGGTCATGTCCTCAGACCCAAGGTCAAATGATTCCCAACAAAAATATAAGAAATATCCACTATAGAATAAGCAAGAGTAGTCAGTGAAATTCTGAAAAAGGAAAATGATACAAAGACACTAATCCTACCAGACACTAACCATATACAGGGATGTCTCAGCAAATTGAAAAGGTGCTTGAATAATGAATGAGATCAATGGAAGAGAATAGGAAGTCCAGAAATTAAGCCAGGTAGGTACATGATATCAGAAATAAAGATGGCTCTCTGATTGGTAGGCTCATGAACATTTTGGACTACTGGGTTGTGATCTGAAAAACCACAAAGTTGGGTCTGTACCCCAGATTGTATGACTGCACCCTAGAACAAGCCCCAAAGGAATCAGAGACTTACATGTAAGAAAGAAACCATAAAAGCATTTCAAGAAACATGGGTGAATAGGTATATAACATACAGAACCAGTGCGCGCGCACACACACACACACCAAACAATATAAATGGCCCCTCAAACATGTAAAAGGATACCCAGCCTCAGTCATAATTATAGCAATGTACGTTAAAATCACACTGAGGCATTATTTCTCACCTCAGATTGGCAAAAATATGAATACACCACAACACATTCTATTGGTGATGTGTAGGGCAGCAGGTATTTTCTTGTACATTACATGTGGAAATGCAAATGTTATGACCCATATGGAGGGCAAATCAACACTGTCAGAATTACAAATGTGTTTATCTTTTGAACCTATTGCTCAGACTCACCTGCGACACGAAAGAAATGACATATGTTCATGATCATTCATTGCAGTACTGTTTGTCATTGCAAGAGATTGGGCACAACTCAGTTGTCCGTTAATAGGAGACTGAATAAACTTTGCCATATCCACACAATGGAATACTATGCAGTTGCTAAAACAGAATGGATGTATTCTTCTCTAGGTACCAATATGGAAAAAAGCTCTAGGGTATATCCAGTGAAAAGGGGGGCAGAACATCATCTGTAGTATGCCTCCTTTTGCATAAGAAATGGAGAATATAAGAATAATTATTCATATTTTCTTGTATTTGTGTAAGGAAGCACTGGAACCCGATAAACTACTATGACTGATTATCAAAAGGGGACAGGAGAGACAGAAGTGGATGGAGACAGAGGTAAGAGGGATAGAGCTTAATATGTCTTTCCATATTACTTTAACTTTGGGCTATTGTGAATATACTTCCTTCTCAAAAAAAAAAATAGAAATAACATTTGAAAATATACTCTGTAGAAGACTTTTGCCAAAGGCAGAGATCAATAACACAAGAGTGGAGTAGAGCTTATGCCTTCGAAGAGATCTAAGTTAAATGTGTCTCACTGTATTGTTAACTTTGCCTCCTCATTAGCATCTACTGCGATCATTCGCTTGGTGTGATGGCTCTGTCATCTGTCAAACTAGGATGTCAACATTGAAAGAACTCTGGAGAATACTAACAATACATTATTAGGTCCACAGATTAGAAAAATATATCCATAGAAGGTACAATCTATATTTCCATCAATTATTCATTGAGAATCCATATGGTGGAGGATGGTTGACTACTTTGTGGGTAAATAAAAATGTGGTTCTTGGCTTCAAGAAAATGACATCTGATGATCAAACAGTGATTAGACGAATCGTTTCCAAGTGCAAACTTACAACCAAGATTTCCTCACTAAGATGAAGCTGTTAAACATCATGATAGTTAGGGAAACGTACCTTGGAATCTTCTTCCAGCTCAATGGCCCCGAGGCTGATTTTTTCCTCCACTGTACGAACTCCAGATTTTTCAGTGGTGTTCTGGATCAGAAGACTGTCATAATTCAAGCTTTCCTTTTCACATCTCTATTAACATCATTTTCTTCATCTTCATCATTGAAGCTTGCTCTGTCCTCTCTCTGTCTTTTTTGCCAGCACGTCTCTCTCTCTCTCCCCATCTCTTTGATGGTGTTCAGTCACCTAGAAAGATGTGCAGTGGCATTCACAGGCAATGATTGGCATCAGCTTTCCCTCATTATTCTGCCATAGAGTCAGCATTGAAATCGATGGGAAACCAAGTGCAATCACATGAAATTGATTGTCATTTGGGTCCTATTGATTATCCTGCCAAATCTACGACAAGAAGAATAGCTGTGCTGGATGGCAAAAAGGCAGTGACTACCCATGCTTCAGCTGCCATTTGAGGTTGGCTAAAATGGCATTTGCCCACGGATCTAGATCAGAAAATAAGAAAGAGAGGCCCTTACAAAAGAGCATGCCGGTGAAGGGAAGACATTTATTCTTGCCCACTAATAATGCCCTCTTCAACTCACCTTCCAAGATAATCATTCAATAATTCTCCTTTTTTCAACTCTCAAAACTGAGAACTGGGGACTTCTGGGACCATCTTTGACTGAGTTACTACAGATGATCCTTCCACTACAAACACACAGAGACGCTGGATAGACTATATCAACGATAACTTTCAAATATATAGCTTAGTTGGAAATAAAGGAAAGCAATCCCTATGACTGAAAAATTAAGAGGAATCAAAAGCAAGGCCCCATGTGTTTGGGGTGGGTTTAGGGTACAGCATTAGACCCAGATATAGGTCCTTATGGCCAAGCATTGGGATTTAATGGCCATATAGGGACAAAAGATGTGACCTTCTTTCCATGCAAGACAAGTTAAATTTATTTCATTTCATAAAGCCAGAGTTCCAAAAGAGCTTTCCCCTCAGTGAAGGTAGATCAGAAAAACTTTCCTGATTGGTCCAAGGATTTACCAGGAAGGACATGTCTGCCTGAGCCTCTAGATGGATTTAGAAAAAAAAAAAAAAAAGTTTGTTGTAAGAAAATGAAGGCACTTGTGCCACAAGTGGATGCAGAGTGTGGATTTTTCACTATCCATATGGTATGAGAAGCCCTAAAGTGAGAAATCAATGTAAAAACTGGTTCCAGACCAACAAAACCTCCGAGCCACCTGGCCGAGGGAAAAAGGAAACATCCTGTAGGGATTCTTCCACAATCCAGGACACATGGGACTTCAGAAATCGTGATGGTTGAAAAAATATTCTTGGTATTCCCCCGAGGGGTGGGGTCTATGCTTCTTCACTTAATCCCGGAAGGCTTGTGAGTCCTTTGATTAACAGAATACAGCTGACGTGATGCTACGTGATTTCTGAGGTTAGGCTTAAAAAGGCCTTGAAGCTACCACCTCGTTTGCTGAAATATTCATGCTGGAGCCCTAAACCACCCCATAAAGAAGTATCTTCATCCTGAGGTTGCCATGATGGAGAGTTCACATGTAGGTGCTCCCACCTATAGGTCAGCTGAGCTGTTGGCTGGCAGCCAGAACGAACTGCCATCTTGGATGCCTAGGGAGCCATCTTGGATGCCTAGGGAGCCATCTTGGATGCCTAGCCCAGTACAACCTTCAGATGACTCCAGGCCCAGGTGGCATCTTATTGCAACAACATGAAAGAACTCAAGCAAGAACTGCCCAGTCAAGCCCTTCCTGAATTCCTGACCAGCAGAATTGTGAGCAACATAAAATAGTCATTTGACCCCACTGTGCTTTGGAGTAATTTGTAGCAATAGATAACCAAAAAATGGGGGAAGAAAATCTCTGGTGAAGAGATGCTCACTAACACAAATTCTGAATGTGAGAAGAAATGATCCTCAATGAGGGGAAGTCCACAGACAACCTGCAGGGGGATACTGAGAGCTGGGAAGAATGTAATACTCTGAAAAAGACTACATGTGAGGTGTGTGAAAAATATTAAAGAAGTTTGACATACACTTTGTTCATGAGATTGTAGAAGATCGGGCAGGTTCGTGCATTGTTGATGGAGCACCAAATGTTGGAACCTGTATGCATAACAATTGGGGTTCATCTATCAAAATTAGAGTGGCACCTGGGTGGCTCAGTCGGTCAAGCATCCGACCTCGGCTCGGGTCGGGATCTCGCAGTCCTTGAGTTCGAGCCCCATGTTGGGCTCTGTGCTGACAGCTCACAGCCCGGAGCCTGCTTCACATTCTGTGTCTCCCTCTCTCTCTGCCCCTCCCCACTCCTCTCTCTCTAAAATAAATAAACATTAAAAAAAATGAGAAATGTAGTTACCCTTCGACCCAGTGATCCCAGTCTGTGGGATCACTCGATCCCATAGATAGGCGTGAGTGCACGCAAAATGACAAGTTGTCCACTCCAGTACTATCTGCAAGAGTAAAAGGCTAGACAACCCCAGGGCAGGGTACTGGGTAAACTAAGCATGGTGTACTCACACAATGGAATGCTATGCCATCACAAAAAAGAATGAGGTCATGTTTTTCAGTGCACAAAGTAAAACAGGACACCGTGTACATAGTATATGATGCTACCCTATGGTAAGAAAGGGAGAAAATCACAATATATACTCAAAAAATTCTTACATTTGGAGCACCGGGGTGTCTCAGTTGTTTGAGCGTCCAACTTCGGCTCAGGTCATGATCTCATGGTCCATGAGTTGGAGCCCCACGTCGGGCACTGTGCTGACAGCTCAGAGCCTGGAGCCTGCTTCTGATTCTGTGTCTCCCTCTCTCTCTGCCCCTCCCCCATTCATGCTCTGTGTCTCTCTCTCTCAAAAATAAATAAACATTAAAAAAAATTTTTTAATTCTTATATTTGTATGAAGAAACCCTGTGAGGATACACAGGAAACTAATAAATGAAGCTACTCACTGAGGAAGGAATATGTTGTTCTGATTTGTAAATTTTATGGATAAAATGAGACTTCAAACGAGACACTTTTTTAAAAAAATGTTTATTTACTTATTTTGAGAGAGAAAGAGAGAGACAGAGAGAGAGAGGAGGGGGGAGGGGCAGACAGAGAGAACCCCAAGCAGGCTCCATGCTGTCAGCACAGAGCCTGATGCAGGGCTGGATCTCACAAACTGTGAGATCATGGCCTGAGCCAAAATCAAGAGTCAGATGCTTAGTGTACTGAGCCACCCAGGCACCCTTAAATGAGACCTTTAAAATGATAAAAGGAGGAGTCAAAACCATAATGAAAGAAAAAGAAAAAGGAGAAGTATTTTTAAAAAGAAAATGAAAAATAGAATCATTAAAATTAAAAACTCAGTGGCTTATGTTAGACCCAGCTGGAAACAAACCTGTGAAAATGATTCATAATTCATCAAAGAGAGACAAAGAGGTGGAAAACAGGGCAGAGAGATTAAGGAACACAGAGGCAAGAATGAGAAGGTCCAACATATACCATATACCTAATAAGAGTTCCAGAAGGCGAGATTAGAGAGAATGGGGTAGAGACCATCACTGTGAAACTTCAAAACACTAAAAACAAGGAGGAAGTTGTAATCAGGGGAAAAAGACCAAGGAACAAAAACTAAACTGAAAACAGACTGCTCATCAACAAGAATAATGTCAAAAGACAATTGAATACTATTTTCAACTGTTAACCTCAATTCTATTCTCAGCTAGATTTGCATTCCAGATTGAGTCAAAAGAAAAACATTTTTAGAAGAACAAGAAGGAGAACATTGACCACTTATGGACCTTTGTTGAAAAACCTCTAGAGAAAATACTTTAGTAAGGAGAGAACCCAGAAGGAAGAAGTGGGATGTAAGAGGCAATGTGAGTGGTTATCGCTCAACATGGCATTCAAATCTAAGCAAGTGTTAACTGTAGAACCCATAATAATGATAAGTGATAGAAAATTAAAAACAACGGGCCACTAAGTACTAGACAACAAAAACGTGGAAGGTGGGAGGGTTATGCTTGGACTTTGTGTTCCGAGCTCTTATCTTGTTCAGGAGGAGGGTACAGATGCTAACTTTTTAGGTCAAATTGTGCATGTTAAGCACTTAAGGGTGCCCAATAAAAGAATAGAAATGGAATAACGGGTGCCTGGGTGGCTCAGCTGGTTAAGCGTCCAACTTCAGCTCAGGTCATCATCTCATGGTTCGTGGGTTCGAGCCCTGCTTTAGGCTCTGTCCTGACAGCTCAGAGCCTGGACCCTGCTTCAGATTCTGTCTCTGTCTCTCTCTTGCTCGCTCCCTGCCCCTGCCCCACTCAGGCTCTGTCTCTCTCTGTCTCTCAAAAATAAATGAAAGTTAAAAAAAATTTTAGAAATGGGATAACAACTTCCAAACCAGAAGACAAAACAAGAGGAAGCAATTTTTATTTTTTATTTTTTTAAGGAAGCAATTTTTAAAAGATCAATTAAAAGAAATAACAAAACAGGAAACCAAGGGAAGGCATGGTACAAGGGAAGTAACCACAAGAATATGTGTGAATTCAAAAGTTATAAAATAGTTTCCTGCCTTGGATCTTTTTAATCCAGAAAAACTCCTTGAATATGATGACAGAACGGGGCTGAAAGTAAAGGGATAAAGAAGAAAGACGTACCAACCAAAGAATAACAAAAAGAAATCAGACATAGCAATATTTACATCAAATGAAACAATCTTCAAGTCAAAAAGGCATTATTTGAGATTGAGTAGCTCATTACATAGTAAAATAATAGAACAGGAATATATAATAGTCATCAGCTAGTATGCATCCAAAAATAGGTCTTTAAAATATATGAGATAAAAAGTCGATAATGCTGCATAGACAAATTTAAAACTCCACAATTAGTGGGAATTTTAACAAATCTTTTTCAGAAAGCTATAGATCAAGAAGAGAACTTAGTGCATAGGGGAGTCAAACAACATGATTCACAAGCTGCATCTAATGGAATGTGTAGAACTGAGGCCAACGACCCGTGAATACATATTTTCCTCAACAACACCTGACAATACATACAAAAACTGACTATATACTTAATTATAAAAATGTGCCCAAAATGTCAAATAATACCTCACTACCAGGCAAATGCTATGATATAGAAGTCATTATACTACCTTCTGGCACCTATCATTTGACTTATTGAGTGTTTGCTCACGTGTGTGTGAACTCACGAAATGTGCACATCTTTGGAGGAGAAACGGAGAGTGAACGTTTTCTAAAACAAGAAATAAAGGTCATTTTCCCGTTTGCTGGAGATTCCGTCTCCTGTGATTCCATCATCCGTGTGTTGATATTTTTCATTGTGTTATTGAGCTGTCCGTCAGAAGGGGGCTGCTTAGTTTGTTTTCCACATCTATGAGTGAAATTTGTGAGCTCTCAGTTTGACATGAACTTGAGGTTTTGGAAGCAAGGGTGAAATGTAAGGTAGTCGACAGAATAAGAGTTCTTAGAAATACCTTTTTTCCTCTTCCTTGTCAACATATTTAAACATTCTCATGAGTTTTGCAGGCTTACTAGCAAACGATTGAAATATAAAGAGACTCATTGCTTTATTAAATATCCCCTGCCCTTAGTCCTGTGAACTTGACAACAGAAGAGAACCTGTATTGGCAGAATGGTGGCAAACAGATAATGAATTGAGTCTGACCTCTTTCTCTAATCATAGGCTGAGATGCTCTCCACTGGCATAGTAGAAAGATGTCTTTGTTTTTGTTCCTTTTTACATGGAGCTCAGTACAAAAATCTGTAGTTCTCAAGCCTATTATCACCGCTGTGCATGTATGACAAGTTTAAGAATTAGGCCTTGTTGTTGTTTGTTGTTGTTGTTGTTGTTGTTGTTTTTAAGTTTCAGATGTTATAATTTCCAAACAATATTCTAATTGTACATGACTGGGGCTTGGGATGAAAAAGCTCTTATCTATGCGGCAGGAAGCTAAAGACTTGTTCTCCAAATCGGTCCCATGACTGTAGAAACTTTGGGGCACTGACCCAATTTTAGAACATCGATACAAAGCTTATAGTATCAATTGATACACAATGTTGAGACTCGTGAACCTGTTCTCTTGGGCCAAGTTGAGCGCATATCAAGAATGTAGACCTGTACTTGTAGGCAAAATACATGTGGAGACACGCAGATTGGGTGATGTCCATTAATCTGTCTAGGGCCACCCAGCTGGTGAATGACATTTGACTCTAGCTGTCCCTTATTCCAAAGCTTATGTTCTTCCCACTACATGATTCCACTGTATGTTCTACAAGCTGTGTATTTGGAACTAAGAGCTTTAAGTCACTCGAAGATACATTTTTGTATTAGCAACAGAATCCTTATCTGCCTTGCAAAAGAAAGCCAGTGTCGTGGTATCATTGGAGTTTCCAAAGCAGCTCCATTCATCCATATTTGGGAGAATGTATAACCAGTCTTATCGAGTTTCGTGTAGCAAACCAAACAAAACCAAACGTAAACACATCTTATGTTTCAGTTTGCAGCAAATGGGATCTATAACTTCATTTACTCACTCATTGGTCCCTTTCTTTAACAAGTATTTATGAAATGTCTATTGTGTGCCCAGTATGACATTAGATATTACAGAAGATAAAAGGCAAGTAAAGATATGGCTGCTATCGTGGAAAAAGCTTAGAATTCAGCTGGAGAAAAGCAATATACACACAGGCACTTGAAGACAAAGCAAGTGTAGGATAATTCTCCAATAACGTATAGACAAATATGAGACAGTGTGGTATGGACTTCAGAATTCAAAAAAAAAGAAAAATGTCATTATCAACTATTTTTCAGGAGGCAAGGCTTAACTGATAAGTAGAATCATAAAGACTTGACAACCGTGATGTCATTCAGTTAGAAGGACAGCTTGCCTTTGGAAAACAACGGGAGCCAAAGTCACAGTGCAAGAACAAGCCTTCTCTGACCTCCTAAATTGACCCGGGTTTCCCCCTTCTGGTCCTTATTTGAGCACTCATCACATTTTCCGAGAACTTAGGAGGCTGCCTGCCTAGTTTCCAATAAACAAGGGCTCTGTCGTCTCATCAAAATATGTCTGACACGTGGTAGATTTCACATATATCTGACAAATGAGTGAATGACAGGTGAACTTGGGCTGTACGAGAAGGACTTTTGGGGGGCATTGTGTATTATGATTCTAAATGCTTTTGATATGTGCCCTGCTACTGTGTCCTATTCTGCCAAAATAAATAATGCCGCATATACTGAGTGAAGATTATATAATACCCCCTCGTTTTATTTACAACATAAATGTTTTTTTTTTTAAAAAAACAAGCATGTGTCTTTTTCCAGGTGTTGAGTGGGTAGCTCTCATCGGCTCTAATTATCCCAGAGTTTACCACTTGGTGAGATTTGAAGAATGTAATGGCCATATTCATGTGCCCCACTCACAAGACTCATGCATGGAACTTTATTCATTTTGTGAAGGTTTTTACTTTTTGAGCCAAATTTTAAAATTAGTTTAATATTCATTGCTTAAATGAGACCCCATGTGCCCTGCTGAGGACAATGACACCACTTCCTCTCCTATTTTGTACTTCAGCCTCTGAGATAATACGCGCCTGGATAAGACCAGTGACAGAAAGTGGTCTTTGGAAATTTCACGTGGTACTCAGCTAATGGTTAATGATACTGAATTAAGTGCATCAGATCTAAAAATTGTTATACGGCTTCCAGCTGGGGCAAGATCATGATGGCAATGTACGTTTTCGATCTCTCCAAATCCTCTCATAACAGCTAGGATAGCAGAAGACACACGCCATGGACAACATCTTCAACAAAAGTAAGTGACAACACGCCCCGGAACTCCAGAATATGCGTGGGTAGCTCCAACCCCTGACAGCAGCAGGACCCCTGTGGGTTTAGTAGCTGCGCAGTGAAATGGAGTCAGGACAGTGGGGCGTTCTGATCACCCTGAGAGACTTAGGACACAGAAATTGCCAGCAAACGCTTCCACAGAAGTATTCTACTTTGAGTGGAATGTTCAGTAAGTAGGTCTAGAACAACCCTGGATGACGTCTTCAGAGTTTTCCATTTGCGGGGAAGCCTGGAAAGGACCACTAAGAGGCTACAGGAAGGTCGCAGGGTACTAAGGTGAAGAAAGCCCCCAAGAATCTCAGAAATACTCGAGAATAACCCCCACCCGGAAGAATGGAGACGCTTCTTGAGGAAAAAGAAAAATTCTTTTTGGGAGTGGAATCCAAATTGAGCAAGCCGGAAACTCTGGTGGGAGAGACAGAAGTTTCACACAGCGGCCAGGAGAGGTCCAGAGGGGCCGCCTTTGGATCCATGCGGGGGACTACACACAAAGGCCATGTTGTTAATACTCCTCAGCAGGACCAGTGACATTGTGTACACAGCACAGCGCAAAATGAAAACCCAGGGCCCCTTGTTCACAAATTATTTAAAAATTTCAGCGTGAGGGCACCTGGGTGGCTCAGTAGATTGAGCATCTGACTCCTGATTTCGACTCAGGTCATGATCCCAGGGTTACGGGATCGAGCCCCACATCGGGCTCCACTCTGAGTGTGGAGCCTGCTTAGGATTCTCTCTCCCTCTCCCTCTGCCCCTTTCCCCAGTTCGTGTGCTCTTTCTCTCTCTCTCTCTTTCTCTCTCTCTCAAGTAAAAAAAAAAAAAAAATTAATTTCAAGGTGAGAGCACAGCATGAAAGCCTTGCTTCCAAGTCAAAGCAGAGAAGGAGCTGTGGAGCATGCAAGCTAGAGGAGAGCAGCTCTGCTTTGCCTACCCCCTCGTCAGGACCTTTCTCGTAAAAGCACGGGACTGTCTGCCTCATTTAAATATGCGCAATAGAGTCACATTGTGAGCAAACCCTTTACAACAGGTATTATAAGGAAAAAGAGGGATGAATCAAATAACATATCACCAGATAATGAAGGCACAGCAGAAAAACAATGGGCCCTAGTGTGTAATAATACAAAATGAGGTTAAAAGAAAATAAGAAAATGATCAGGCTATCAAAGAACCACATAAATCAGAAAATGGCAAGGCTCTGAAATGCTACAGCTAACCAACAGGAGGGTGTTCAAAGAGCTTTTGCATCTTAGGGGAGAATTAGCAAATAAAGAAAAAAACATTCCAGGGGCACCTAGGTGGCTCAGTCAGTTAAGTGTCCGACTTTGGCTCAGGTCATGATCTCACGGTTTGTGGGTTCGAGCCCCGCGTCGGGCTCTGTGCTGACAGCTCAGAGCCTGGAGCCTGCTTCAGATTCTGTGTTTCCCTCTCTCTCTGTATCTCTCTCTCTCTCTCTCTCTCTCTCTCTCTCTCCCTCTCTCTCCTTCAAAAATAAATAAATATTTTTTTTTAAAAAAAGAAAAAAACATTCCAGAATCAGACTCAGAGCGGTGCAAGAGTGAAGAGACCCCACGTGAAGTACAGTAAGGGAAACTGAGGCTAGAAAAAGAAAACAGAGCAAACAGAAATAAAATCCTTCTCTGAAGAGCCAATTTCATAATCTTGAACCAATTGAATCTTGCCCCCAAAACACCGGGTTTAGTTTTGTACTTTACTTGTTGAAGTTCAATTAATCTTACCCAAAGAGGTGACAGATAATTAATTTTTTAAAAACCCCGTTTCAAGTAGATATTCCTGAGACCAATTTTGCATTCACAGTCTTTGCAATTCATTTGATAACTCACAAACATTAACAAAAACATTTTTAATCTGCTTTTCAAAGGGAACATCTGTGCATTATTGTTTGTGACAGTAGCTTTGTTATAGCAAGTGAAACATCTGGAGAGACTTGATTACTTGTTGACAGAAACTCCGATGCAAAACACAGGTGAACGGCAATGTATTCTCAGTGGGGCTAAAATGAATAAGCTGAGCCAATGGGGTTTGACCTAAGCTAATAAACCGGAACGCAGCAACGTTGGGGCCCTTTATTTCTGAGCCATTCCTTATGGTGAGTCTGTACCTGTGGCCAATGTTGGTTCCTACCTAACTTGAAAGAACAAGAATTAAGACCTTTCAGCGTGTGGCTTTTACTCCGGATGTTCGGAGTGGCCCGTTCAGTGTCCCTGTGAGCCCCCTGCCAGAAACAAAGAAAATCCAAGTCTCAATGATCCAGATTGTTTGAACCCATGTTGATAATGATTTTTCAGTCTTTCTTTTTAATACCACTTTTCAGTGCACTTGGTTTCTGGGGTCAGTTGGGTGATAGTCTTATTTGCCAATGAACAGCTCTAGGGCTGCAGAGATAAATAGATGAACAAGTGGCTTCTAAGACCCCAGAAGGTGATTTATTGAGCATTCTAACTTTATGATAGCTTAATGAAGTAAATAATGTAGTGCACGTGAAGGTGCCTAACAAAGTGCTTAATGCATGCCTAAGAACTCAGTAAAAGTTGAATCTAAATGTGGAAGACACTGCTGATTATAAGCACAAAGGCCGTTTCCATCTCCTTTCTTGATGGCAGAGAACATCCCATCCCAGAGACGGAAAATGCCAGCTTCTTGCTTTCCAGCCTCCTTTGCAGTTAAGGCATGGACACGTGACCCAATCCTGGCCAATAAGAACTGAGGAAGGGGCTGCTGGGGAAGCCTTCCTCCCTTACAAGAGATCTCTCCTGCGTAGAAACATCTCCCTTCTTTAGCTGGACACTGTTGTGTTTCCATTCAATGCTTGGGACCCAGACAGCCACTTTGCAACCATGGGAGGCAGAGACAGGCTTAAGTACCTAGCTAATACCCAGAAGAGGACAGAGCAGAAAGACAGAGGGGATCTGGGTCCTCAGTGCACTATGGAACCACTGAACCAACATCTAGATTTTTTTGTATATGAAATAAGAAGTATCCTGATATTGAAGCAATTTTAATTGGTTATTTCGTCGTATGCAGCCCCAAGCATTATAACCACTATATTGAGGAGCTCTCTCCTTTTCAAATATTTCAATAGAAACTAAACCCAGTTTTCCTTCAAGGTGCCTGACAAAATGTGCAACAATAGGTTGCCACTGTGGGGGGGGGGAGCAGGTCTTCCCCCCACCCCAAGTCCCTTTCTACACTCACCACTACTTGTCCTCAAATCTTCTTCATCCACAAAATGGGGGTGGTTCCTGTTGCTCAACTCACTGAGTGTTTATGGTGACTGGTAACCTAATTGATTTGTGGTCCCCAAATTAAAGGCACTAGAAAAGATTTTCTAAAATGGTAGTTTTCCGTATGAGTTCTGCCCAGGCTGTGCTGTAATTTATGGATGTGCTAACAGGCTAAAGGACAAAGTGATCTGTAATTCACCAGCGGAGCCCTGAGAGGCTGCATAATGTACGTTCCTCCCCATCATCACACGAGTAATAACCATCAAACACACTGTGGGCAATGAGTGACTCCCTTGCTTCGGCGCTTGTACCCTGCTTTGGATCCGAGCCCGGTGCCCAACAGCCTTTGGTGATGACATCCCAAAGAGACCAGGAGTCCAAGCCTGAGGAGAGCAAATCAGCACTGTGCCTCACACAATCCAGCCCAGATTGAAAAGTAATGAACAATTACAGGGTATCAAATTAATATTTAATGAAGATGTAAATGATGAGAGTCAATACTGAATTGCTCGGTGAAATCTATTCCAGCAAGAGAAAGCCGCAGTGGTCTGTAGAGGGGAACTGTCTTTCTTATGAGCCATTGTTCTTTAACTTCTCTCCAGCTCTAGCTGAGGCCTTGGCCCAGATTCCCCAAACAGCTGACAGTTGCAGCTCGAGTGAAATCAATCTTAGAATCCTCCTAGCCATTTTATTCCTAATTTCCCTCCTTTGTCCACCCTTTCTCTCTGTTCAGACTGTGCACTCAGAAACAAACTCCACGTAGGGTTTCTGATATCAGACTTGCCTATTGCCAACATCCTCTCTGTCCCTCTGTCAGCTGGGGGTCTGCGCCGCCGAGAGGGGCATGATGACAATTCACCACCTCTCGGAGCGCGGATTGCTGCTGAGCCCACTTGTGTCAGAGGAACCTGCCAATTCCTCAGTCAGAGTGGGGGGGGGAGGGGTTGGTTTGAAGGTGCTGGTCCATGAAATAACAAGGGAGAAAGGGAGAAGGTGCCAGAAGCAGGGGAGAGAGGCTCATGGGCTACCGGGGGTAATGAAGAATGACGGCTGGTTGCACAGGACAGTAAGCCCCTTAAGGGGCCAAAAGGTTCCAGGGGCTATCTCTGTTGCTCGTTTACTCTTTGGCCCCACCCACAAGAGGCAGTAACAGTGCTGGGGGCTGGAAGCCAAAAGTTTCTGAGAAAAAGAGTTCCCCAGCCAACAGCCCCTGCTCCCGACCAAGGAACAGATCGAAAGATGAGGAGCCAAGCCCAGAGGCTTCTTTTCTATTTTCCCAGGTTGGGCTAGGAAAGAGCAGCTCCTTCGTCCAGCAGGGAAAAGAAAGCATCGCGCTTGCTGGTGCACCACAGCCCTCGAGCAGTCTGTAGAAACTTCTTCACCACGTTAGGGGCTGAACTGCATTCCCAGAGCAGCCAGGCTCTGACCTAAGCAGTGTGGAGGCCTCAGGGAGACTGCCCAAGCCCCAGAGGAGGTGGGCTTGCCTCTCTGCTCATGATCACGTCTGCCCCTCCTGCCGCTGTGGACCAGCCCCCCCCCCCCCACACACACACACACACCCTGCCCCGCTGTGGCCCCAGGGAGAGTCTGCAAAGAGGAATCCCAAGTACCCAAGTACGGCCGCTGCCATTGGAGAATACACACTCTTGCTCACACACCCGTTCTCCCTGCTCGCGAATGCTCACCGCCGACTGGAATGGTGAGAAGGGCCGCTCAGTCACCCTGTCATCACCTTTCAGAGCTGTTGCTGTGCTATCTGGTAGCTCAGCGGGTGGCTTTCTGTCTTAACCTATTTTATTTGTGAAGACTGATTCTAGGACCTACAAGACTCTTGGTCTCACGCTAATTTTTTTCTTTCTCTAAACAGACTTGTGAAGGCTCAAGTGAGGCTACATGTCATAGAAGATGAACTGCTTTACCCTGCAATGCTAGAAACAGAAACCACTCTAGGTATTTAAAACACAGGGGGATTAATACCAGCAGCTGGTTACATGGGTCAGAGAAGAGTAAGAAGTCAAGGAAGGGCCCACAGGCAACACGGAGATTAGCCACAGCAGGAAGGTGCTATGCCCCTAGGACTAGGGGGACATGGGAGAAGGTGGTGTTACCAGAAACCAGAAGCTATGTTCATATGGCAGGAGCTAGACCCATACTGGAAGCTGCCAGCAGGGGTGCTTATATTTGTAAGTAACAAGTTATCTAACCCCACGCTTAGCAGCTGTAAACAAGTTGATCGCCTTACAGTCTCTGCAGCTCAAGAACTTGGGAGCAGCTTAGTTGGGTGGTTCTGGTTCAGGGTATCTCATGAGGCTGAGATCAAGGCGTCAGCTGGGGCTGCAGTCCTCTCAAGGCTCAACTGGAAAGGATCTGTTCCCAAGCTCATTCATATGGACATTAACAGATCCCAAGTCTTCACTGGCTGCTGGTTGAAGACATCAGTTCCTTGCCACATGGGCCTCCCCTAGGGCTATTCACAGTATGGCGCACTCGCTCCCTGTCGAGCAAGGGCTCTGAGAAAAAGAGCATCTGAGAAAGGGAGAGCTGGATGGAAGAAGTCACAGCCTTTTTGTGACCCAATCTTTTTGTGACAGCACCCCAACACTTCAGCCACATCCTAGTCATTAGAAGGGGGCCACTTGGTACAGCCGACACTCAAGAAGAAGGCACTACAAAGGGTGTGAATACCAGGAGGCAGGATCACGGGGGCCCTCTTAGACTAGGCCTCCTGCCACAGGACGGTAGCCACAGAGGCACAGGCAGCTCTAGGTTTTGGGGGGCCCAAAGCTCAGGCAATCTGGAAAACCCTTTTTAAGATAAAGAATGCAAAGTTACAAATCCAGAGTTACACTCAAGACCAGCAACTGCTGAAGGTACAAAGGAAATGAGGCCTATCCATACAATGAAATACTATCTGGCCATAAAAAGGAATGAAGTACAGACACATGCTATGGCATGGATGAGCCTCAAAGACATAGTGCTCAGTGAAGGAACCCAGTCACCCACTTACTACACGATGCCATTGATATGGAATGTCCAGAACTGGCAAATTCATAGAGACAGAAAGCAGATTCCTGGTTACCAGGCCCTGGGGTAGGAAGCCAGGACTGACTAAAAAAACATGAGGGAACCTTTGGGGGTGATAAGAAATGTTCTAAAATTGGACTGTGGTGATGGTCGTACAACCCGATACGTTTACTAAAAGGCATCGAAGCATACACTCGCAACGGGTGATTTTTATGGTTTGTAAATTATCTTTCAAAAAAGCTGTTACAAAATTATACACACAGGGCCCTGGAAGGGGCTTGCGTAAGTGAGAGGCCCTGGGGCTTAAGCTTCATTAACTTTTCAGGAAACTTGTCTCAGCAGAGGAGACAGAGCCAGGGCGGGCGCTGCCTGAGGCAGGGAGAGAATGGAAATGGCCAGGCTTCTCCCCTCCGGTCCCTGTGTCTGCCTCCTGCTGGCCCAAACCTGCCCAGAAACTGGGGGAATGGAGTGCATCGTCATACAGAGTGGAGGAGGCGTAGGGCTGGGAGTAGATCTGAGAGCCAAGAAGCAAATGACAGGCTCATGGACCAAACCCCGCGGTGGTACCTCCGCACCCTACTGCCAAGACGACTCAGAACAACTCTGCTCTTTTGGTGTTGAGCCATGTCTTGAGGGGAAATCCAGAGAAAACCCACGATTCCAAATGAAGGCCTAAGCTGTTGATCGTTTATCATCAGACAACACAGAACACTGGATTTGTTGGTTCCCTTGTCATTCACTACTCACCTGAAGCCTGGAAATCATTTACTTGTGCATATTGGAGGGTGGAGAGCAGGCTTTGGGTTGGTAGGAGGAGGGGAAGGAGGAGATAACTCGAGCAAGAATACTGGATATGTTAAATATTCACTATTGAATGGATTTCCCTGGCAGCCCTTCTCATTTAACTCTTGCAGGCAATGGGGGCCAAGGGCAGGGTGGGGGGCACAGTGGGCCCCAGGTGCAGGCAAAGAAGGATGCCTTGTTGGTGGGGAAATCAAAAACAATAATAAAACCTACCACAAGTTGGTAGCTTTCATTATCAACATGTACACGTAATTCTTTTTTTTTTTTAATGTTTGGATTTATTTATTTATTTATTTTGAGAGAGTGATAGAGAGAGAGCAGGGGAGGGGCAGAGAGAGAGGGAGACAGAATCTCAAGGGCTCCGCACCGTCAGCACAGAGCCCGACGCGGGGCTTGAACCCACAAACTATGAGATCATGTCCTGAGCCGAAATCAAGTGGAAATTAACCGACTGAGCCACCCAGGGGTCCCCAGGAGCCCCTCAACATGTACAAGGAATTCTAAACAACGTCGGTGATAATACTCTTCCCTTCACCCCCCAACCCTCGTATCAGGTCCAGTTCTAACATTGCGGAGGTCACTGTTGAATTTTAAATAACATGTATGTGAGCTTTGAGTGAGCATATTTTCATTACTTACCCATTAACAAAGACTGTTTGCGGCATGGAAGGTGATGCAGAGAAGCCCCAAGGATACGTAGACAGCCGACCCTTGTGGACTCGGTCACGCGCCTTCAATCCTATGGTAAGTTTGAGTGGGTTGGATACCATTTGCGCTCACTTTGGGTGCAGTCTGTGTCTCTAGTCGCGGCAGCACTGCACGTTCCTGCTTTCAGATGGTGGACCAGAAACACACAGGTAGCACGGTGACTGCGAACACAAAGAAATAGCACTTGAGATGCTTCCATCTGCCATTCTAGGTACAAACCATTCTTTGAACCATGTGGTGTTCACTGCATTAGGGGTGTGTCTTCGTGTGGCATCCCCATCTTTAAAATACATATTAGGGGCGCCTGGGTGGCGCAGTCGGTTAAGCGTCCGACTTCAGCCAGGTCACGATCTCGCGGTCCGTGAGTTCGAGCCCCGCGTCGGGCTCTGGGCTGATGGCTCGGAGCCTGGAGCCTGTTTCCGATTCTGTGTCTCCCTCTCTCTCTCTCTCTCTGCCCCTCCCCCGTTCATGCTCTGTCTCTCTCTGTCCCAAAAATAAATAAACGTTGAAAAAAAAATTTAAAAAAAAAATAATAAAATACATATTAATACAGATAAAAAAAATATGAGTCCAGTTTTTTTCCTTTTTGGCATGGTGGTATTGATCTCTATTTTATTTTATGGTTACTAGAATGGAAGTCAGATAAAAGAAAATGTTTTCACTGTGTTTCTTTGCTGGCCATTATAATCATTTGTTTCATTTCATGATTATTACTGAAAAAGATTTTGTCATATAGAGGAAGACAGTGTTAAAAATGATCTGCTCTAGGGCGCCTGGGTGGCTCAGTCAGTTGAGCGTCGGACTTCGGCTCGGGTCATGATCTTGAGGTTCATGGGTCTGAGCCCCGCGTCGGGCTCTGCACTGACGCTCTCTCTCCCTCTCTCAAAAATAAACATTAAAAAAATTATTTTCAAAAAATGATCTGCTCTGGGTGGCAAATACACTAGGTATGCTACAGCTTGTAACCAAAAGGTGTGACCTCCCCACAAATAATGAAACTGAGGCTCAGAGAAGTTAAGAAATTTGCCTAAATTCACAGAAGTACTAAATCAGAGACCAAGGATTCGAACAAACATTGTGCAGTCAATAGCATGCATGCTTTATATTTGTGACGACAACCATACGAGTGGGTAGTATCATCATCCCCATTTCGCAGATGAGGGAATTGAGGTACAAAGAGGCCAGATGACTCAGCCAAGGTCCCACAGCTGTAATGACAGCACAAGGATTTGAACCCTGTGGTTCTGCTCCGGATGCTGTCTGTGTAAGCTTTAACCTACGCTCTTTCCTCATGAGCTGAGGTTTACTTCTACAACCCTGCTCAATTCTATGGCCGCTGCAGCTGAGCAACTTGGACCCACTTCGGTGGGTGCTGTCGTCTACCGTACACTCCCACCAAGAAGGAAATCGCCCGGCAGGTGCCTATGGGTGCTTTCTAAGGACACAATTGCGGTATGTTCTGAATTTAGCTCAATTCGGTGATTTACCACAAGCCTGGAGAAGGGAAGGATGAAAAGGAAACCCGACTTTTAAGAAATTAGGATCCCTGGGATTCGAAGATCCGTTTAACTGCCCCAGATGTCTTTACAAGCTTTCCTAAAGGTGAAGAAAATTGCATGGTGCTTCCGTCACAGGTAATACTGCCCCGCAACACTAGATGGCAAAATGGTGCTATGTTACTGTCCTGTGAGCCGGAAGAGCCTGGTATAAAAGTCTTCCCCAAAAATCCCAATCCACTGAGCTGTCCTTTAAGAAAAAAAAAAAGTTCATTTTTGGAAAACAAAGTTCTATATGAAGTTAGTATCTGAATTTTTTGAATCATTGTTTAGAAATGGACCGTTTTGAATTGCCCAAGTCTCCCAGGCTCTATCAAATAGGTAAATAGATGTCTCTTTGCCTAATGGCCAGCTGGTCAAAAGCTACCTCCTAATTGATCAGATAAAGACGGGAAGATAACAGAAGATAATGGAGATAGTATGAAATGTACTTTCAAAAGCTGCATGTTAACATAAATGTGACATAAATGTGACAAATGTATATGGCACAGATGTCATCTGTCATGGCCTCTTCTGTTTAAATAAACTTAGAAGCAAATAACAAATTGGACATGCTGCTGTTTCTCATTGCATTCATTCAAGAATAAGCACCTCTCTTATGTACAAGGCAGTCACAGCACAGAATCCAGAGTTCTACTCTGGCATTTTAAGAACCCTGTGTTCTAGAGGGGGACAAAAGACACATGCATGGGTACGGCCAGCCATCGGCCCCCCTGAATCACTCTTTCTCCAGAGCCTCACAGTTAGAGCCGCTGGGCCTCCTCCCCTCTCCCACCCCGCAAGCCTTGGGACCACCCAGGGTCCCGACGGGGGCAGGCAGCACATGAACATATGACGACTGGCCCCATCCAGCAGGGGCTCAGGGCCAGCCCAGTCCGCAGTATTGCTCTCAGAATTGCCTTGGCAGATCAAGTCCAGCGGAGTCCCTGCCTTATCAGAGATGCAGAATACCTAGTAGCAGAAGGGAGAAGAGAATCATGGTGTATAGCCACCGAGGAGGAGAATTGGTCCAGAAAGTTTTCTAGAACCTTGCCTTGGGCAACGGGGAGAAGGTGGTTTTCCGGGCACGCAGTATCATCCACAAAGACACAGAGGAAGAGAACTCTGTCCTGGACAGGGGAGTCTGCGAGGCTTAAAGCAGCGGTGCTTGAATATGGTCTGGCCAGCAGCAGTTGGAGGTAGGGAACTGTTAGAGATGCAAACTCTCAGGCATCACCCCAAACCCACGGAGTGAGAAGCTTTGGAGGTGGGGCCTGGCCATCTGTGTGTGAAACAAGTCCCCCCAGGTGATTCTGATGCAGGCTCAAGGTCCAGAAGCACTGGGTTACAGCACAGGCCCTGCCACGGGGGTTCATAGACAAGGTAAGCTACCCAGGGGTTAGACCTTGAAGGGCCTTGCGCTAAAGAGATTGTTTTTTCTGTTTGTTTAATCTTGTGCGGTATGGGAGCCACTGAGGGTTTCCAAGCACAGGAGCGATCACAGATCTGTGCTTCGAACCCGCCAGTCTCATGCCGGTGTGGAGGAGGGGTAGAGAGAGGGGAGAAGCCCTCCTTCAGGGAATCTCTAGCTTCTCCTCTGCCTTCACTGCAAAGCTCTGGCCCTGGCTCTCTCCCTTTTCGCTAGCCTTGTCTCCTGGTGAGCCCACCACCCTCCCAGTGTCAGCCACCCCCCATCAGCAGGTGACTTCCAAACCTACCTCTTTAGTCTGTGACTTACACCTAGCGGACCGGCTCCACTTTCTGGATAACCTAGCTGCTTTCTCACACTCAGCACAGCCACATCTGGACTCACCGTCCCCAGATTCATTTCCTCTCCTGCCTTCCAGACTTCTGCCAGTGGCAAGACTGTCTACACTGCCTTTGGGATCATCCCCAAAGCTTCTTCCACCCCAGACTCATTTAATCACTGCCTATTCAGCATTCCAGAGTCTTAGGCACGTGCTTTTATCCCAACACACAGACATGAGTGTTGGTGTCCGGAGGGGAGCAAAAGTAGGCCTCATTTGTATATGTATATGTGTATATGCAGGCGCCTGGCAGAGAAGCTGGGTCGGGTAGAACACGGGTGTTCAGTGAATGAAGGAGTGAATTCTGCCCCTCAAAGGTGAGGGAGGAAGCAGAGAGATGCATGCAATGCCAATTGGTCTGCGGGCCGCAAAACCCACAGAGGGTCCCTGGTAAAGCTCGAGGCGCGTGCGGCCAGGTGGCTCGAGGGGGATTGCTTATGAGGAAGTGGAATTAGGTTATAAGAAATTACAGAGGGAGTGGCACAGGCAGCAGGTACAGGTAGAGCTTTCTAGAAGACCGGAGATGAAAGGAAGGGAGATGGGTTAGCATCTCATAGGAGTAGGGAGGTAAAGGGAAGGGTATGGAGGGTGATTGTTAAAGGTAGGGGAAACTTGAGTATGCAATTCAAGAAAAAGCAAAAACAAAAAAAAGACAAAAAACAAAAAATCAGTGGAGTAGGAAAGACTTAAGATGACAGAGAAGGAGGGGCACCTGGGTGGCTCAGTCAGTTGAGAATCTGACTTCAGCTCAGGTCGCAGTTTGTGAGTTTAAGGCCGACACTGGTCTCTGTGCTGACAGCTCAGAGCCTGGAGCCTGGACCCTGCTTTGGATTTTGTGTCTCCCTTTCTGTCTGCCCCTCGTGCTCGCTCGCTCTCTCTCTCTCTCTCTCTCTCAAAAATGAATAAATATTAAAAAAAAAAAAAAGATGACAGAGAAGGATTGAGGCAGTGCTTAAACATCACAAAGACAAGGGGTGGCTGAGGCCATGCACAGAGGAAAGGGCTAGTCTAGAAGATTTGGCTCAGAGGTGTCAGCAGGTGGGCCGAATTTATGGTTTCTGAACCATTTCGGTGCTGAGGAAAAGATGGAAAAAGATCCAGAGGCGTACAGGTGACGAGAAAGAGAAGTCAGCAAGTTCACAGAGATGTCTGTGATGCCGAGGAGAGGTATATGGAGGCAGAACAGGGGCGGTGGCCTTGGACAAAATGGAAAATATCTGGCACATGCAGAATCTGTCAGTCAGCAAACGGCCCCACACACGAGCTTCCAGGCTTTGTCCCCGCTGGGCTCATTGCCTATATTGCTTTTGCTCCTCACCTTGCCTGTTGAAAGCCTTCTGGTCTTCAAGGCCTGGGACAGAAGTCACTTTCTCTGTGAAATCTTCCTTGACCCCCTTCCTCGCCCTTCCCCAGGTACAGCTGTTCTCAACACTAATAGCATTTGGGTAGTGCTTCACAGGTTAAAGGCGATAATACATACCTTCTCTTACATACGTTATCCTAATTAACCACTCTCTCCTCTGTAGCTATATAGCGCTCTCTTCACTACAGGGATGCAGTGCTTTATCAGTTCACGTTCCCCCAAAACTCCATGATAGTTTACGAGAAGCCAGGGTCGTACCTGACTCACCTTTGTAACCCCTGTGCCCAGCATAGCACCTGACCCATATTAGAAATGAAAAGTCACGCGTTGAGTTAAATAAATCTCTATTTAAAATATACACTTCATGGGGCGCCTGAGTGGCTTCAGTTGGTTGACCGTCCCACTTCAGCTCAGATCATGATCTCGCAGTTAGTGAATTGGAGCCCCACGGTGGGCCCTCTGCTGTCAGTGCAGAGCCGCTTCAGATCCTCTGTCTGCCTCTCTCTCTCTCTCTCTCTCTCTCTCTCTCTCTCTCTCACACACACACACACACACACGCACACACACACACAAATAAGCATTTTTGTTTAAGTTTTAAAATATATCCTTAAAACAAACCTACTGATTCTTCCAGACCCAGCCCGATAGCAATTTATTCTCACCCCCGTTAGTAGTATCTTCTCCAGGTTAAAGAAACACAGTTCCTTCTACCTGATTCCTGAGAAAATGTATCTTCATTCTTTAGGTTTCGACGTAATTTTGTTCTCATTTCTCGAAATTCTTCTGAAACCTTCCAAGTTGCGGGGCTGGAAACGGCCTCAGTGAGTTCTGAACCACCAGTGCTTCATCGCTTCAGGTTTGGCACCGGTTTGGCATTGGCTTTGGAGAGCTTTTCCTTCTAGTTACTCCAAGCTATTAACAGGCACAACGAGGTTTTTGCCCTTAAGTTCCGCTAGCATCCCTCTTCGTTGTCAAGCACCAAGGGCTTTTGTCTTAAAAGACACGGTAAAGAACCATTCTTTTGCCTGAGATCAACCAGTGGAAATTCTAAATACGCATTCTGTTTTAGGTACAGCCCAGCGACTTCAGTCTGTCGGCTTAACCTGTGGCATCCACGTGGGGAATGAAACAAACAGAATGACCTCCTGAAAGTCTAAAAGTACGAGGACAGGCTGCCCTAATCTAAACTTCACCTACGATTTCCTAGAGTTTGTGCGATTCCCAACAAAAAGGTGATGGAAGCCATGGGGGGTTTTTGGTTAACATTTTTTAAGTTCATTTTTATTTATTTTGAGAGAGAGAGAGATAGAGCAAGCAGGGGAGGGGCAGAGAGATAGAGACAGAGAATCCCAAGCGGGGTCTGCACTGTCAGCACAGAGCCCAATATGGGGTTCGATCCCACAAACTGAGATCGTGACCTGAGCTGAGATCGAGAGTCGGACGCTTAACCAACTGAGCCATCGAGGTGCCCCTGGAGGCCATGTTTTAACACTGTGAGTACCACTTCACTGATGGCCACCATGTTCTAGAAGCCATTCTTGCCTCCCCTTCTTACTGTTGAAATCTGCTGGGAGAGAGGGTTTGTGGTGAAAGGGTTCTCAGTGTTTCCCAACCAGCCACACACGAGGCTCACTTGCATATGTTAAAAATCTGCATCTCCTGACCCTCACTCCCCTGAGATGCTGAAGCGATTGATCTGAGGTTGAGCCAGAGAACATGTATTGTTTTTTTAAATCATTTAAAGTTGGATTCTCTCAGAATCGGACCTTGGGACAAAAGTGTGAGAGCAAGTTTGTTCAGGAGAGAATTCCAGAAAATACTGATAGGGGAGTGAGGAAGGGGAGAAGTCCAATAAGGCATATGTTATTGAGCAGGCCACCACAGTGGGAAACCGCAGTTCAATTCCGCTAGAAACGTGTGGGGACAGTGAAGATCACATCTTAGAAATATTTCACCCACAGTGCAGATAAGCTGGGGCATATGTCAACTTCCATTGTTGCCTCCCTGGCACTCCCAGCCTGACTTACAGGTAAACCAAGGGGGGCTCTCTCTGGCAACCAGAGAAAGCCCAAAGGCAAAGAGATGGGGATGTGGTCGGTTGGATGCCATCTGGTTGGCTTGCACAGAGATGGGGAATGTCTAGGGATACAGGTGGGCACTAACAGAAGAGACCAGATTCAGGATATCTCATGAAGATTTTATGCAAAAGCTCAATAGGTTTTGTTTTGTTTTGTTTTTTTTTACCCTTTTTTCCATGATCTTGCTGACCACACTCCCTCCTTTGACGACCATCAACAAAGGTGACAACTCCAACATTTTACATTGAAATGGATTTCAATCCACTCTAAAATTTCAGCTGCAACACTTATTACCAAGCAACTCATGTGAACAATGCTCAATTGACAAGAAATGGTTAGATTAGAGGGAAAGATAAAAGCACAGTGTCTCATCTATTGCTAGAGGAGAAGGAGAGAAGGGTCATAGTCCACATCGAGGTGTCTCAATTGTCTCAGCAGCTTATGAAGCCAAGGACACTGACATTTTCTATGCATCAGGACTGCCTGGGATGCCTTCCAGCTGCAGCATTGGGACCTTAATAAACGAGCCATATTATGTTTATACTTTACTGTTTAAGTAATGCTATTTCACTCTGTGTAAAGCCACTTAAAACACCAGTGGAAACACATGCATGGACCATGAAACAACTTTAAATGGATAATCAATTTTTATCACATATTGAGGGTTAGACTGGTATATCTGAGTGAATTATGAAAGTCTGTATGTGCTCTGGCTAGGAGTGTTTGCATACCAAATCTTTTTCTTTGTCACAGAACCAATGTATTGTAAAGGATTTGGGAGTTTCCAAAATCTAAGACTGAGAAGCTTTCATTCTGAAAGAATTTTCAAAATTTTAAAAACACAGGTGTATTTTATTTGGGCTAACAGGTAAAGGACTGTATTGAAATGTCTTAATTCCTTTGTACAACGATCTTCCCCTAAAGTAGATGGGATGGGATCAACAAGTAAGACACCAAGAAGGTACGGCCAGCATGCACATGAGCTTATTGATAAAAAGTCTAGAGTGCACAGTGTGCCCTAAAACTTATGGGCATTGTGTTAGAACAAACATGAAGAATTTGTTTGTACAGTGCTGGGCAGGATGAGAAGATGAATGTGCTCAAGGAGAATTTGGATCGATTCATGGGTAGCAGAACCTTAGCAGTTCACTAAGGGCAAATTAGGCAGGTTCAAGTTACATCCCTAACTTCTGAAGATGATGTCATGGATGCAAATTGCCAAATTCTTACAAAAGAGTGGTATCGCCTTCCGATCCGAACCCAAGATTGGGGAACTACTGACAGGTTGTGACATTTCATAGGTTAACTAGTGGATGTCAAAAACGTCCTAAAACCTGAGTTCCCTGAACCACCAAGAAGCTATCAGCTCTTTGATTTCCCAGGTTCCCCGAAGCACTTGTCACCGCTTTTCAGGTCCCAAAAGTAAATGGAATGGAGAAGGTACCCTGTGACTACTACCCTCCCCACACATCCCACAAAACACACACCAACTGTGACCTAAGACTTCCTGAAGCACTTCCAAAACCAATTTTATCCTCTCTTCGTAAATGAGGACCCAGAATTGTGAAAGGCAACAGGCTAATCTCAATTCTTCAATTAACGATCCATGCCTCATCCAAACATTCATTCATTCATTCATTCATTCATTCAGTATGTTTGACCATTCCAAGTGCTAAGCAAGGTTCAGGATCAGTACTCCTGCCAAAATATCCTAATCACTGTTTGGTTTCACTTTTTTTTTTTTCTTTTTTTTTGAGAGAGAGAGAGAGAGAGAGAGAGAGTGCATGTGGGCAAGGAGGAGAGGGACAGAGAGAATCCTAAGCAGGCTCCACACACAGCGCAAGAGTCCAATGCGGGGCTCCAACCCACAAACCGTGAGATCATGACCTGAGCAGAAATGAAGAGTCGGACACTTAACCGACTGAACCAGTCAGGCGCCCCTATAAACCCAATATTACATAAAGTTTGACTACATGGCATATCAAGGGAGACTATTTCAATCCAGTCCCCATTTGATATTTACCATGTGACATGTTCACACACTCAGGCAAACCACAGGAGCTACGTGTGTTCCTTAAATCTGAACTTTAACATCATGACACGTTCCTACTAAGAGCTCTGATGCTGTAAGATAGGATTTTGTGACAATTTTAACTTGCATTAATGGATTGCATTAAATTGTGGGATACTTTTTTAATCATAGTCTGACCTGTGTGCTGAGGTGAATAAACATATGTCTTAATGTAAAGCACGCTTACCTGAGAAAGAACATTCTGGTTTTATTTTAGGTCATCATTCACACAGATCTTTTCTAACTCATACTATTTTTCAAAATGTTCATAATCCTCTGATAATTTATTTCTATTACCTCTGCCCCCTTTATGATTTGCAGGTCAAAAAGAGGAGGAGGAGGAGAGGGAAGAGAAAGAAATTTAAAGAGACTGAATTTGTTATCAAAGAAGAAATAATTTGTGCATAACAAATGTGCATTTAGCCAACAAATGACTTAGGTCAAACGTTTATTTTAAGTGATAAGTGTACTGGGTTCATTAAAAAAGTAAATGCCTGTACTATTCATTTAATCTATATAAAATTCATTACCAATAATTTATAGATTGGGCTTTTGAGAAAAATAACTAAAAACTTCAATTAAAAAAAAAGTTGCTCTCAAATGATGAACATTGTGATACTCTATAATGATTTTTGTTAAATCAAGGAGTATTTTGAGTACAAAAGTAATGCATCAGAAGTACTTTTTTAAGGTTTCATTTTCAAGCAGTCTCTACACCCAACATGGGGCTCGAACTTACAACCCCGAGATCCAGCGTTGCACCCTCCACCCACTGAGCCAGCCAGGCACCCCTGCATCAAAATATTTTAAAAATGAACATTGGAATAGCTCATTCCTGCTTAGTAAATGTCATAGAAAAAGAGCAAAGTTATATTTTCATTTACTTTCAGCCTGAAACTTCGTTTCAGTGCAAAATTGGCATAAAAAATATAAGAAACACACAAGGATTTTTTTCTTTAATTTGAGAGAAAGAGAGAGAGAGAGAGAGAGAGAGAGAATTTCAAGCAGGCTCCATGCTCAGCACATAGTCTGACACGGGGCTCAATCCCAAAATCCTGGATCATGACCTGAGCCAAGATCAAGAGTCAGATGCTCAATTGACTGAGCCACAGGTGCCCCGGAAACACACAAGGATTTAAAGAAAATACTAAAATATGAAAATGATTACTGTTACTAAAGCCAACAAAGTATAACATTCTAAAGTTGTTTTTAAAAATTTTAAGGTTGTTTATTTGTTTGTTTGTTTTTAATGTTTTATTTATTTTTCAGAAAGAGAGAGAGAGAGAGAGTGTGAGCATGAGCATGAGTGGGAGAGGAGCATAGAGAGAGGGAGACACAGACTGAAGGAGGCTCCAGACTCTGAGCTGTCAGCACAGAGCCCAACTTGGGGCTTGAACTCATGAACATTGAGATCATGACCTGAGCCAAAGTCTGATGCTTAACCAACTGAGCCACCCAGGGACCCCTGAGTTTATATATTATTTATTTTGAGAGAGACAGAGACAGTACGAGTGGGGGAGAGGCAGAGGGAGAGGGAGACAGAGAATCCCAAGCAGGCTCCGCACTGCTAGCATGGAGCCCAATGTGGGGCTCGAACTCACGAAATCACAAGATCATGACCTGAGCCAAAACCAAGAGTGGGATGCTTAACCAACTGAGCCACTCAGGCGCCCCGAAAGTTGTTTTATATCCCACGTCAATTCCTCAAACTCTGAGTCTAATCTCTTAAAATAACTCACTGGTAGATAATAGCAAATAAATAAATTCATTCATTTGTTTAAAAGCAATTTTAAGTACTTCCGTGTCTTGTGTGTTAAGCACTTTGTGGGCACAGTTGAAGGGGGGTTACAAAAGAAGTTACAAACCATTTCTAAGTTGTAATTAAAGTGGGAAGCAATATACAGAAAACAATCAGAAAATTATAAAGTGACACATGGATAAGGACAAATAAAATAATACAGCATACCCCGCATACATAAATGCAGAAAGGACATACATAGAAGTGTCTGATTTGGGGCTAGAAGGAGAATTTACAAACTCTAGTGATTGGCCAAATGACAAAAAGACAAATACACACATACTCTATCCACACATACACACACATACATATCATCAGACATTCCTGTTGCTTCCACATTACACTGTAACCAGGTATTTTTCTAGCAAACACTCTATCCGCTGTTGTTTCTATTTCCAAACTCTCCAGTTGGAGTTGAATAGCAATTCAGCAGTGGTCAACAAATGGTGAACTAAGAGAAAATATCGGAGAGTCTTCCTAATGGGGAGATCCCCATGTACCCCAGAAATCAACTTCAGCCCTTCCAAATTCATGCAAAAGCCCTCAGTATTTGTTTCCAATTATTCCACACTAGGCAAAAATGCACAATATTGATATGGTCTACCTTAATAGTCTTCTTCCTCGTGTCTCTAAACCCTAACACATCTATAACATTCATTTGATGAATAATAACATTTCAGTGCACTAGGTAATACATATGTTTTTTATTTGCCACAAAGAACTGTATTTCCTCAACTGATTTATGTACCACCTGGACAAAATTATTTTTATTATGGTTTATTTCATTTTCTCCAGCATCCACAACTGAAAAACACTTGTAAACTTCCAATGACAACGCTAAAAAAAAAAAGTCTTGACATTCAAAATCAAAACCCCACATTTCTTCAGAGAACCCCAATGAAAAACGCAGCTGCAGCACTTTTAAACTAGCAAATTCAAGGTAAAACCGAACAGCCGCCTATTTTTTGCTGTGTCTCCTTATGGACAACTGGATAAAATTCACAGACGGTTCCAAATTTTTCCCAAACATAGATAACTGGGTTTACAGCTTACATAAGGGACTTGTAAAGAAACTATCCAAACCATAAAAAATTATCATGACATAATAACAAAGCAAGTTAATGATATTTTCTAATCACATGACTTCATTTCCTGAGTTATACTTCATCTAGGACCTGAGGAAAAACACAGGGAGTGTTCTCTGATTTCGAAGTTAAAAGTATTTCTTCACAGATCATTGCGTGGGACATCATTTCAGTGCCTTCTACTGAATTTTCTTGATAATTTTTTAACCAACAACATTGCAACATGTTAAAGCTCACAATTCACAGAATGTTTGTAAAATATCAAATGTTGGAGGCCATTAGCCTAATGAATATAACATGGACTCATTTTATTCCTCCTTTCCTGGAATAGCTTTGGATTTCCAACATTTGTTAGCCATTAACTACACTTCGCATCTAATACTTCATATGTGTATAATGCATTTTAGAGTCCACATGCAAAACTAACTTATTTGTGATCCTATAACTCTACTAATGGCCCTGCCCAATAACCACTAAGGTCAAACCCCTGCTCCCCCCACCACCATTCTGAACAATTACTTCTGACTTGAGCTAAGCAGATTAACAGGACTCCTCACCCAAGGATACTTTCTGTGCCTTTCAAAGTCACCCAAGCAAAATTCTCCAGAATCTTCTCTCAATGGTTCATTGTTTTGTTTTTTCTGTTTAGCTCCTACCTAAGTCAACATTTGTATTACTATAATCCTTCCTTCAAAACCTGGTGACACTTTAGTTATTTTTGCATGATTCTGTGAGGTCAACCAAAATAGAGATGCTCATTTGCTAATGAACAGGCTCCCAAATATAGGCTGCAACACAGACACACAAACATGCACACTCACAATGTCGGTGTTTTGTGACTCAGGAATGCCTAACTTATGAATGCCCTTATGCATACAAACAGCTAACCGGTAATGGCATCAATTTGCTTTGTAAGTAGCCCGAAGAGTCTTCTCTATTGCCCAGTCTCATTCTGTACTCTGACCCACAGACTGTGGGAAGGGGAGAAAGAGTGAGGTATTCTGAATTCCACCAGGTCACATGCCCATTTGTAAGTTGTGGATTTACAAAGTAACTTACAAGGTAATTACACATGCCGTTGCCCACTCCCACTGGCACACACACTCATACCCATGCTCACAAAATGGTGGCTATCTGTAGGATCTCCATAAAAGCTCACTCACATGCAGAGTGTCTTCCTATGTACATTATGAATTGCCCAGTAGCTTCTAGAGCCTTCCAGATACATTCCACAAACTGATTTGGGTTAAAAACTAGAAACAAACAAACAAAATTTGGGTCACAACCCCAGGACAAGCAGCATACAGTCACCTGGTGGGGGGCTGTAGGCCAGTTCCCAGAACGGCACAACCCAACTCTCATAACAGCCAGTAAACCCTACTGCATGGGTTGAGTCATTCCTCAGTGTGCCTCTAACAAACAATGACCCTTTCTCTGCAATCAAGCCTCTGTGAAGGTATTTTAAGTCCCAAACCGCCAAATGGATAATCATTCTCATTCATCTATTGAAGAATGAATTTATTCTACATCTATTGAGCACCTACTGTGCTCAAAACTGTGTTTTGTCTATGGACAAAGAGGACACACACTCACACACACACACACACACACACACACACACAGACACATGACCAGACCACAGAAAATATAATAGTTGCTGTAAGAGAGGCTCAAATGGAAATGAGAATTCAGAGACATAAGATATTGCTTTGATAAGCCGAGGGATGACTTCACGGAAGAAGTCTTGGTTTGGCTATGCCTTGAAAGCTGGGTGTGAATTCAAATGTGTAGAAATGGGGCTGGGAGAAGGGGGGTGGGTGTTTAGGCACCGAAGTGGAGAAAGTACAAAGTCACTCGAAGAGAATAACATGATCAGAACACAGTGTACATGATGGGGCAAAGAGTGAACCAGACAAGACCAGGAGCTGAAAGCAGATGTGGGGAGCACTCATTAACAATATGAGGAAGTTGGGAGGGGCAGTGCAGTCACAAAGCAGGGTTTTCATCATTTCTCTTTAAACTGTTATTGTAACTGTGAAATATACCAGCATTTCTGAGAAGTGTATAAATCATAAGTGTATATAGCTAAGGGAATTATCATAAAGCAGGCACCTATGGACCCAACCCAACCCCAGGTCAGGAAACAGAACACTGCCAGTGCATCAGAGGCCCACTCTTTATGTGTCCTCCTAAGTCACTATATCACCCCCTCAAGGGCAACCACTAGCCTGACTTTTACGATAATGACATCATTGGTTTTCTTTCTGGTTTTATCACCTAGGCATGCACCCCTTAAACATAGTTCAGTTTTTGCTTGTTTTGTGAGCTTTACATAAACAGGCTAATGTAGTATATGTTCTTTTGTGTAGCCGGCTTCTTACATTCAGTGTTGTATTTGTGGGTTTCATCCACATGCTGTGGTATCTGTATTTCATTCATTTCCATTGCTCTAGAGTATGCCTTTGTGTGAACATACTATTTACTGTTTATTTATTTACTATGGATAGATATTTGGATTGTTTCTGGCTTGGGGCTGTCATGAACAGTGCTTCTGGGAAGCTTCTTAAACCTGTCTCTTGATGCATAGGCTATCTCCCAATGTCTACAGGATCGCAGCAACACATGAAAATGGAATAGCTTACAGAGAGGCTAGTGACAAGGAAACTCTTCTGAAGATCAGGAGACTAGTTGAGCAACTCCTAACTAGTGTTGAGGAACTGATGGGGGATGTTCCCTCGCTGGTCAAAACATCACTAGGCAGAAATTCTTTGGCTTCCAATACTCAAACCTTAGTAGGAATATTTTCTCACTCTTTTTTTTCTTTTAACATTGGATTGTAGGAGCAAGGAATTGGAGTCATCATAATCCTAGGTCCGTGATAGACTCTATCTTTGGTCCATTCATGGCTTACTTCAATTAATTTTCCACTTTGTTTATTTGGTTAGTTTGAATAATGTAATAATCACCTGCAAGCCCATAGCCACAAACAAAACCTAGGACCTTAGTAATAACTCCAGCTAACTCTATGTTTCCCTTATCATTCCATCCTCTGGATTCTCCCTACCTGGAGTAGAGGTGGTTTTGAGCATTACATAAAGCCCTCAAGAAAGACTATTGACCCCAAGTAAGTATCCATTTGTGCTAGGCAAGTAGAAAAGAATATTGATTTCATTCTCTTTATGTCCTGTTATTTCCAGAGAGGCAGATAAATGATAAAACAATAAGTTGTGTGAATCATGTGAACACGCATTCTTCCAGGACAAAGCAAGCAATTGCAAAGGCTTCACAGTTTTGTCGTATGTAACTACTCATTCCTTTTAGAAAGGTTTCTAGCAGAAATATAGCTTACACCACCACAACAGACTCCGGGGTAAGCCAGAAAATCTGAGAACCCTAATCCTGGATGATAAAATTGAACAACGCCATGGAGTTCAGATTCCCTTTTACGTGTTGTGCCGCCGAAATCGCTTGGTTTTCACCATGAGTACATAGCTTTGGTGGAATGAGTAAAGCCAGACAGAGTAAAGGAATCTGAACATTGCGGTTTCAAGAAAAGGACGATAAACCCAATATTACAAAGTTACAGTAGATGGTGCTAGACGGGTGCAAAAGATTCCAACAGTCATTTGGGCCACCTTCAAGATTTCTCCTGAGCTTAGCAGTTTAGAAAATGTGCAATTTAGACTTATCAATTCAGGAGAGGCACTCAGATAAAACAGTTGAATTAGTGAGATCAATGAATGCAGAACCCTATAATTAGACAAATGTTAAGGTTTTTATGGAAATTAACAATGGAGACAACTTTAAAGCCGAGGTCAAATCGTCTATCTTTCTGGGGTATTGGTGCCAATGTTAAATTACTAAAAGAATGATTTCCCATTCATTTAAAATAATGTCATCTGTAAAGTTAATTTTTAAGCTAATTTGTTCTTGGGCTTAGTTATTTAGTATTTATAAAGTATTTGTACACTTTGTAGGTTGGCTTTGAGATTTAAATGTCCTATATAATGTATGCAAAGTGATCTATGAAGACTTACCTAGTTATAAATTATTCTATACGTGTAAATTATTATTTTTATTATTACTAGCTAAAAGTGCTTTCTGAATATTTGTGTTCTTTACTTTTTCACAGCTACTTTGTGCTGGGTCTTCTTATTCTTGTAGCTTTGCAGGTGAAATGGTGGAGACGTAGGATAATGAAGCGGAGAGCTTCGAACATGTCTATTTTCCCCTTGCAGCCGCAGTACAAGATGACTCAGATCCGTGAGCCAGAGATCAGGCAAACGCCTGCCCTTGATGAGAGGATTATCCGGGGTTAAGAAAAGAGGTTCCAAACCATCTCACTGGGCACATCTCTGTAACAGATGCTTCCCTCCCCTGATGTACTGAGCACTCACTGGACAACTTGGTCCCCGTCTCCCCCTTGAGAAAGGACCAACACGACTGTGCTCGCCACCCTCAGGATGTGACTTATCTCAGAATCTGTTGGTGACGGCAGGAAAATGTAGGCTCTAGCGTAAGTCACCCCTTGTCTCTCCCCGGAGCCAGGTTCCGACAAAATTCCTCTTCTGCAAGGTAACCCACATTCTCCAGCTTTCAGTGACATGTCCAGCCTAAAATACTCCCTTCAATGCATATGAGCAAATCCTTGGAACTATAAACACTCTGTCAGAAGCTGGAAGGTCATACTTTTAAGTGAACTCTTTCTCTATTGATGAATCATTATGGCCTATCGATTGAATGTGTGAGATACAGTTCTAATACATCCATCTGCCTTATCTAAACAGAATATAAAATGTCCTATGAGCAGGGATATCTATCGTGATAGGGTTTTGCTTCTCATAGAACCTGGCACCCACATGCTTGAATAAATATAATATTAGGATTCGTATTAAGTAATTCGAGTAATATGAATATTTCTTTTACTCATTTTCCAATATGTGTTTAGTGATTATTGTCCCTGAAAGAACTCATCCTCGCTGTGATCAATAGTCACAGTGGTCATGGTGGAGAGATGGCTTCTTCAATCGCCCTGACAGTATATCCAGAAACTAATATGCAATAGGCCTGTCCAGTAACAAGGGGGAGAAAAATCCATACTTTTAAATGTCATAGAAGCTATTCCTGCAGTTGCCCCGGAGCCGACTTTCAAATGTTAATAATTAGGCTGTGGGCCAGGCCTATTGCTCAGCAGCTAATGCGCGCCATGCGGGCTACACGCGGGAGACGTCCACCCATTCTCCTCGCTCGCTCGCGCTCGCTGGAAGCTCCCCTATCTTCCAGCTGGAGCGGGGAGCACCAGAGAGGTGACACTGGGAACCTTTAGAGGAGAGAGCCGCGTGGCGTAGGACCAATCACCAGCCCTCGCCGGAGACCTGTGTAGAGTGAGATTACAGTCACAGCAGAGCCTCTCTCCTGGTCACGGGGTTACCAAGCACTTTACAACTTGTGCTACGGGAAGGCAGGGAGGGATTTCACTGCGCGGCTGGGAGGGCCCCTACGTAAACCCCAGGCGAGCAGCCCTGATTCACAGGAGGCTCCTGCTTCCTCCGCCCCAGCTGCAGCCAGTTCAACATCTATAGAAAAATGTAAACTTGAGGGGCGCCTGGGTAGCTCCGTCGGTTAAGAGTCTGACTTCACCTCAGGTCATGATCTCACGGTTTGTGAGTTTGAGCCCCAGGTCGGGCTCTGTGCTGACAGCTGAGAGCCTGGAGCCTGCTTCAAATTCTGTGTCTCCCTCTCTCTCTGCCCCTCCCCTGCTTGCACTCTGTCTCTCAACAATAAATAAATATTTAAAAAAAAATTTTTTTTAATTTGAGAAAAATGTAAACTTGAAACATGGAATGGAATGGGAGTTGACCACATTGCATCTGATCACAGATTTCACAGACAATTTGAGAAGCTCTGAAATTCTGGCAAGGAAATGGCTCCTTCTCAGAGTCAAGGTATCTTTACTGCTGATCTCTATGGAGCACCTACTAACACTGATGGGGGAGCAATCCTAATAAGGTCAATGAAAATGTTCTTGTAATAGTGTTCATTAACAGCGCTGCTCGGTGGCTGTTTAAAATTGTTCCTGCTACAGTCTCTCCCATGGATGAAATCATTTGTTTCATTTTTAACCATTGCTTGGAATTCTGTGATTTCCAAATCTTCACCTTAACTCATTACCTTTAAGCCATGATCTGGCATTATTATTTGTATTATTTTAAATGGACAATTTCTGGGAATGGTTTCAGTGGTTTTTGAAAGTCAATATGTCAGAAAATGAACTGGTATTCATTTCTTGAAACTGCTATCAGTACAACCATCAAAGGGTCCATCAGCTTTCCAACTTCATAACATCATCACTTCCCTTCCCTCCTCTTCTTTGCCTCCTGCGTACAATTTACCACAAAGCCCAGCTTTTAATTTTTTTCCTCCACAATATCTCTAATATCTATTTGTTAATTCATGAAATATGTATTAATTGACAGGAGCAATGCTACGAATGAGGATTCTGTACAAGAGCTAGTCCTGGGATCTGCTTATTTGTGTAGTCATTATCCTGGACCAACTCTCTGGTGGATCAAAGATGGCCACCAATTCCTTGACAGTTCTCCCATTGAGAAGTTTTATATATCTTATGAGATTCTAAGTCTATGAAGATATAGACTGTGGGCTCTATACAGGGACTAAACATGTCACCCAACACAACGAACATTTGTTGACCCACCAAAAATACTCATATCAATTAGAACTTGACAGCATCCCATCAGTGTTGATGTGACCTTTTGGGTCTTCCAAAATATCTGGAAAGACTTTTGTCTCTACAATCAGAGATTTTGTACTATATTGTCTTAATTTTGATAAAATTCCCTTGAGGGAGCTCATGAGGACTCTTTTTGATGATGCTTAATAAAATTTGTCGGGGGGCGGCGCTTGGGTGGTTCAGTCGGTTGAACATCCAACTTTGGCTCAGGTCATGATATAGCGGTTCCTGGGTTCAACCCAGCATCGGGCTGTGTGCTGACAGCTCAGAGCCTGGAGCCTGCTTTGGATTCTGTGTTTCCCTCGCTCTCTGCCCCTCCCCCACTTGCTCTCTCTCAAAAAAATGAATAAACCTCAAAAAATTTTTTTAAAACTTTGGGGGTTTTGTTTCTCTTACAACAGAAAGAAGCAAATCAAATATTTCCAAGGATTTTCTAGTGGATTCCAGGAGGTCAGATCTGTACACCTATTAAAGAGGTCCCATGAATGGTTTGAATTTGCCATATCAATGTCATAGGGCAATGATAATTCGTGTCCTTAAATCTAAACATTGATTTTAAGGTATCAATAAACCCTTTGAACTCTGCAAGTGCTTGGCAGTCATTCTGAGTAGGACCTAACTAACTTAATTTGAAATTTAGTGTAGTTGGCAAAAAGCTATTAAGAGGAAGGTTGATGTGTCAAGGCATGGTAATTTTAAAACTCCATAAATATGCTGTACAAACACAACAACAACCTTTGGTTGTTCAGAGAATTCTTATTTCTTCAGGACACTCATTTGGTTTTCAAAGCCATAAGCAATGGTGGCCCTAGCTATTATGTGTGCTTTATTTTTACAGACATTTAATAAAAACAAACAATTCAGTGAGTATGTATTGAGCACTTAACCATGTAAAAGCTCTGTGCAGGAATCATTTTTCCATAATCTACTTGGGAGGGGGGAAATGTACACAAATAACCAGAGAACACTGCATGATGTAAATTACAAACATGAAATATAAAAATACAAGCACAATGCTTTGGGAATCCCATGGTGAAGTGATTAATTTCACTTGGGGGAAGGTGTCGATGAGGACAGGACTCAGTGAAGGAGTCCTGGAAAGATCACTTTTCTTCTAGGAACTGAGCAATAGTTTCAACCAAGATGGACACAAGAAGTGGAAAGGGAGAGACAAGAGGAAAGAGTAACTTCAACTGAGGGAACTGCACAAGCATTGCACAGGGTAAATTTGGAGAAATAAAATTGGGGAACAGAGAGGACAGGTTCCACTATGGCTGCTACACAGGGTACAGGTGGATAGGGGAAAAACAAGTTGCGGAAGGTAGATTGTTAGGGACTTTAGAAGACTTCTAAGGGCATCTGGTTTTGCAGGCCACAGAAAACCATAGAGGTTTTTGAGCAGGGGAGCGACATTGTCACTAAGTTTATTTTTTATTAAATTTGTCACCAGTAAAAGGATTTGAAATAACCCAGGCATTCTATACAGAGACTGGTTGGAAAAAGAAGAGTACACCCCCACGATGGAGTATTAAGCCACCATAAAAAGGAATGAGGACAATTTCTATACATAAATACATCTCCAGAGTATGTCGTTCAGAAAAAAGATACAAAACATTATATTTAGCGTGCTAGCTTACATTTAAGAAAGGGAGAAAATACTAATAAACACATGTATGGACACACATTTTTGCTGTATTTGCCAAAAAAAGAAATCACTGGAGGTGCAAAGGAAAAACTAATAAAAATATTAAACTAGAGAGGCAAGGGATGGGGGTGGGGAGGAGACAGTGATTGGAGTGAAACTTTTCTGAACAGAACTTGTTATGCTGACTTTGGAAATACAGATGCATTTTAGTCAATTAAAAGCAATCATAGGGGCACCTGGTGGCTCAGTAGGTTAAGCATCCGACTCTTGATTTTGGCTCAGGTCATGATCTCCCGATTTGTGAGGTCAAGCCCCGAGTTGGGCTCCAGGCCGACAGCACAGAGCCTGCTTGGGATTCTCTCTCCTTCTTTCTCTGCCCTTCTCCGTGCGTGTGCGCTCTCTCTCTCTCTCAAAATAAATACATTTTTTAAAAAGATAAAATTTAATGTGTTAAAACTGTCCATGTCTGTTAAAAAAAATAAATAAAAACAAAAGCAATTGGAAAAGGAAACAAATTGGCAGCAAATCTAGCAGACAGACAGGGAGCAAGGATGCTGCTTAGACACAAGATATGATAAGGGTCCTGAACCACATCGCCAGGGGCGGTGGGAGGCGGAGAAGAGGCACCGACAGTGGCGTGGCCAAGTCCACCTCAGCATGCTGCTTTCCTGTGTCTGTTAGAAGCGTCTGTCTGATTGAGGACGATTTGTGCAACTTTTGAGTTTCCCCCTGGGTACAACAGAAAATGGCGGGAGGGCCACCGAAGTTGAATGAAGCAAGTAGTCTGGGCAGTGAAACTTGCATTTTAAATATTGATTAATCCTTACTTGCTCAGCCCACACGAACCAGGAGGGTGGACAGATGAGGGCGTGGGTAGGATGGCTATAGTCACAAAAAATCCTTTGGCGCTGAGCCCCCTGAATCTCACAGGGTTCCTAAAACCTCAATGTCCTTGGACTTTTCCCAGAATGACTCAGAGTCACCCAATTAGGTAGCGATTCAGGCTGTGTCCTCACCTTAGCTGCTCAAGGTACCTGCTTCCTCCACAGGTGCTGTCGCTGTTACACTGGCTCCTTGCTTTGTCCACCTAGAGTGTTCATTGAGAGCTGATCTTGCAACCAGCACAGACCCCACTCATCCCCTAGTCACAGCCCACTTTTTTTTAAGTTTATTTATTTATTTTAAAAGAGAGAGAGCAAGAGAGAGAGACAGAGTGCAAGAGGGGAAGGGGCAGAGAGAGGGTGAGACCGAATCTCAACCAGGCTCCTCGCCATCAGCACAGAGCCCAACACGGGGCTCGAACTCACGAACTGGGATATCATGACCTGAGCTGAGATCAAGAGTCAGATGTTTAACCGACTGGGCACCCCAGGGACCCCTCACTGCCCACTTTGATGCCATTGCTCCCAAGGCTGCTCAGTCAATCTCACCCAGGGTGGCCTTGTTCTAAGGGCTCCAGCCCCCCTCAGTGCAGAGGCTAAGGCTAGGGAAGGGAAACCTAAGAAGCATCCACCAGAACTGGACTCACAACAACCAACAGATCTTGATTCTCTCTAGACCGCAAGGGCCTGCTGTATCCCAAGGGATCCCTGTATCCCAAGGGCAGGCATCGTCTCCTTTACGTGGAGGAATTTTCATCCTAGGACCTGTATGTGTGCCAATTCTAATCTTGATCGTTTCATTGAAGGCCACATTGAAGAACTGTCAAAAGCAAGCATATTTGCCTTAAACCGGGTGGTTGGCAACTTTTGTTCCATTGTATCACAGTTCTTTATACTTTACATATAGGCTGTAATTATTCATCAGTATCTATTCAATATGTAATTAATGTTTTTTCTTTTAATTCTGTTAACACCTCAGGAGAGTTTTGAGGTTTTCTTCACCTGCATTGAGGTCCCAGCTCCAACACTGAGTAGCTATGTGACTTTGAGCAAGTTACTTAACCTCACTAAGACTTGATTTCCTGGGGTACCTGGGTGGCTCAGTCGGTTAGGCATCATGATCTCACAGGCTCAGGTCATGATCTCACAGTTCATGGGTTCGAACCCCATCTTGGGCTCTGCACTGACAGCTCAGAGCCTGGAGCCTGCTTCAGATTCTGTGCTTCCCTCTCGCTCTCTGTCCCTCCCCCGATTGTGCTCTCTCTTTTTCTCTCTCGAAAAAATAAATAAACATTAAAAGAAATAAAGACAGAAAAGACTTGGTTTCCTAATCTGTAAAATGGGACTATCACAGTACCTATCTCATAGATGGTTACAAGGGATTAAATGAGAAAATGCATGTCAGGTGCTTAGCCACGTAGTACTGGGGCACAGTAAGTATTTATTAATATTCACTGTATCTTAAAATATGATGGTGAGGTAAGAGAAAATGCTCATAATAAAATGTGGAAGGGTAGGAGTCTGAAAGACTAATTGCCTTAAAATTACATATATAAACTATGTAACATATAAAAGTAATATCTGGCTGTTACGTAGAGAAATAATACTGGAATAAAAGAAGACAAAAGGGTATCACGGGTTATCTTTTAGGAAGTGTGATAACAGGTGACTTTTTTCTTCCTTTTCTATACTTCTCGCTATTTTCCAATTCTCTATCTCTGAATACAATTACTTTCATAAATTGAAGAACAATAAATGTTATCTTAAAAGCATAAGAGAAGGTGAAAATGACTGGGGCATCCCAGATTTGGGGAGCCAGAAGCAAAAGGAGACTGAATTGCTAAATAGAAGGCAGGCTACATAGAGCCTGCTGAGCTACCCCAGGGCTTTGAGACTATCTTTGCAAGGCAGCGGCAGCGGGAGGCCAAAGGCATTAGGCATGGCTGTGGCAGAACCACATTTGGATCTCTAAAAGCTCACACTAGCATACGATTTCACTCATATGTGGAATTTAAGAAATAAAACAGATGAACACAGGGGAAGGGAAGCAAAACTGAGATAAAAACAGAGAGGGAGACAAACCCTAAGAGACTCTTAAATACAGAGAACAAACTGAGAGTTGCCCAAAGGGCGTTGGGGGGGGGGGGGGGATGGGCTAAATGGGGGATGGGCGATAAGGAGGGCCCTTGTTGGGATGAGCACTGGGTGTCATATATAAGTGATGAATCACTAAGTTCGACTCCCGAAATCACTATTACACTATATGTTAACTAACTTGGAATTAAAGAAAAAGAAAAGCTCACACAAGATTCAAGGTTTCCAACAAAAGATGGTGAAATAAAGGTATATTTGTTACACTCTTTCACTCCAAGCCCACAGACCTGAATGAAGGAAAACAAAAGAAGATTCCACCCACAATGAAACTAAGAAATGGCTAGACAACCCACATAGTGAAGCCGATCTGCCAAGTACGGTGGAATTTGGGTAAAGTTCTAGGCTGATGCTGGGAGCTACCAAATAACTCTCCAGACCTCAAGTGGGTACAGATACGTCTGCACGCAGGGCACCTGGGCGGCTCAGACGGTGAAGCATCCAACTCTTGCCTTTGGCTCATGTCATGATCTTCTGGTTCGTGAGTTCGAGCCCCGCATGGGCTCCACACTGATAGCTCAGGGCTTGTGTGGGATTTTCTCTCTCCTCTCCATGCCCCCCCTCTCAAAATAAATAAATAAACTGAAAAAAATATGTCTGCATGTAGGTGAGAGGGTTTGGAGGCATCGATAGGCAAGCCTCTTACTGTTGAGGATGGGCTGGGGGAGTGAGCGAGCCATGGTGGAATAGGAGCCATCCCTGTGTAGACTTCTTTCCACCCTGAAGAACTACAGGGAAAGCGACAGTGAGGAAAAGACACGGCGGGTTTGCCATTTTTGTTTCACCAGGCTCAGATAAACTTCCTCTGGAGAAGGCAGAGGTGACAACAGAGCCAGAGAGCAAAGAAAAACAAAACCAATACATGACAAGACAAGACAAACATATATATGTATATATATATATATATATATATATATATATATATATAATATAAATATATAAAAAAATATATAAATATATAAATTTAATAAATTTAATAAATATATAAATATAATAAATATATAAATAATATATATATCCCTGAAAAATATATACATTTATATATATTATAATATATTAAATATATTATATTTATATAAATATAGTAAATATAGTATATTTATATAAATATATAAATATAATAAATTTAATAAATATAACATATTTATAAATAAATATAATAAATATATATATGATATATATAATAATAAATATATATATGATATATATATTATATATATATATTTCCCTGAAAAAATTCCAGGGAAAAATTAAACAATCAGCCTCCCCTGTGAACGAGACCTTCCCCTTCAGGGCTGTGCCAAGAGCTGATGAAGATGGGGGCACCCACAGGGAAGAGAGACAGATTTGACCACAGAGTTTTGTAAGCCATCATACCTGATTTAAAGCCACAGGCCACCACAGACTACTTCCTTTCATCCCACCCCCCCCACCACAGTGTTCCTTCTAATCACCATCCCCCATCAAGAACAAAACAGAACATTTCCATCACTCAAGAGAGCTGTCTGTGCCTCATTGCCATTAATCATCTGTTAACCCCTCCCACCCTCCCCCTTAAACAATCACTGTTCTCATCTCTATCACCATAGATAAATTCTTCCCATTCTTGAACTTCCCATTGAGGTGATTACAGAGTCTGTACTCCTTCGTGTTTGGCTTCTTTTGCTCAATGCGTCTTGGAGATTCATTGTTCTGAGTGGAAGCCATTCACTCATTTTCGTTGCCGACTAATATTCCATTGTGCGAGTATGGCTCATTTATTTACCCAGGCTGCAGTTAATAGATGTTTGGATGGTTTCCAGTTTTGAGTTGTTATGCATAGAGGTGCTACGAACATTCTTACACAAGTCTTTTTGTAGACGTACATTTTCATTGCTCTTGAATGAATTAGAGTGGGATTAATGGTCATAGCACAGGTGTGTGTTTCACATCACAGGAAACTGAGTTTTCCGGAGCGGATGGACTATTTTATACTCCTGACAGCACGGTTGAGTTTCAATTACTCCACATCTTCACCAAAAGTGAGTTTTATCAGACTTTTAAATGTGAGCCATTTTAGTGGGTGTTGAAGCAGTGCCACACTGTGGTTTTATTTGCATTTTTCTGATTACTGATGATGTTGACTCCCTTTTCATGTGTTTATTGGCCTTCATATGTTTTCTTTTGTGAAGTGTCTTTTGAAGTATTTTATGCATTTTAAAATTGGAGTGCTTATTATTTTATTATTGAAGGCCTTTTTTACGAATTCTGGATGAAGCACCTCGTGAGACACATACATTGCGAATATTTCCTTCCAGACTGTGTTTGCCTGTTCATTTTTTTAAATGACCTTGGGTGACTGGAAGCTTTTTACTTTTGGTGAAGCCCAATTTACAATGTGTAATGATACATTTCTTTCGCATCCTGATTGGGAAATCCTTGCTTCCCTGAAGTCAGAAAGAGTCTCCTGATTTTTATTCCAGAAGGTTATAATTTTAGCTTGTGTGCTTAGGTCTGTGATTCATCTAGAAGTAATTTCTGTGTATGGTGTGAGGGAAGGTTGGTTGGTTTGTTTTTAACATAAGGATAACCACTTGTTCTGGCGGGACTTTTTGAAAAGACTTTCCTTTCTCTCTTTGAATTGTCTTGGCCTCTTTATCATAAACCAATTGATTGTGTATCTATATTAACTTCATGTATTACATTTTGTTTCATCAAACTATTTGTCCTTCTCTATGCCTTGATTTCTGTCTTGATTTTGGTAGCTTTATGGTCATCTTTGAAACTGGGTAGTGTGAGTCCCCCAACTTTTTTTCTTAAATCCCAAGACTACATTGGCTATTTAGGTCCTGTTCTGCTCACCTCCCTCATCTCTGGTACACTTTCAAAAAATCCCATATGCTCCAGCTACCCCAAACTCTGATATCCTCAGCTCAATGAGACTGGCATATTCTGCTTGGTTGGCACCATGATCCAAAAAGTACCCCAAGGCAGAAAAATCATGTGAATTTAAGGCTCATCTCCTTGGTTTCCATCCTCTGAATGGTCACACTCTTGTACTGCCTATTGTCCAAAGCCTGAAAACAATCGTCTCCTGTGGCTTTTTCCAGTTGTACAGTATTTTATGGTGGGAGGGTAAGTCCATTTCCAGTTACACTGTCATGGATGGAAGCAGAAATACTCTTCACGCTATTATCAGGTAGTGGCCTTTTGCAGAAGTGGCACCATTTAAAGATAAGCAAAATGAAGGAAGGATACTACATAGCCTATATGTAGATACTCGTATCACCACCAGTCCCCACCTGCACATGTAGAACAAGAGAAGTAAATAAACATATAACAAAAACTGGGGGAAGAATTTACATCAGAAGTATCATCCTCAAAAACAAAAAAAAGCCAGATACTTTAGAGTAGCACTGTCCAATGGAACGTTCTGCAACAAAGGGAAGGTTCTCTTTCTGAACTCTTCAATACAGTAACCACCAGCCACATGTGGCTGTGGAGCACTTGAAATGCGACCAGTACAACTGAGGAATTGAAATGGTTTTTAATGTCTATTTATTTATTTATTTATTTATTTATTTAGAGTGAGTCAGGAAAGGGCAGAGAGAGAAAGACAGAGAAGAGTGAGAAAGAGAATCCCATTCAGGGTCTGAAGCACAGAGCGCAACTGGCTGCTTGATCTCAGGAACCACGAGATCATGACCTGAGCCGAAATCAAGAGTCAGACCCTTAACAGACTGAGCCACTCAGGTGTCCCTGAGGAATCAAATTTTTAACTTTACTTATTTCATTCAGGTTTTGGGTAATTTTAATTTTAATTCACTTTAATTAATTTATTTTTAATTAATTTAATTTTGGCTAGTGGTTACCAAATGTTTAGCACAGCTGTATACTTTCATTTTGTCCTCTCACATGAACTTTTTGGAGGATAAAAAGAGGCACATTCAGCAAATCAAGTCAGTGAGGGAAGTCTTTTCTTACTAAGTATCAAAATATATTGAAAAGCCACTTTTATCAAATCAATATAATATTGACATAGGAAGAGACAAAGTAATCGGTGTGAAACAAGAGCCAAGAATTATATCCCAATAGGCCTGAGAAATTAATAAATGGCAAAAGTCATAGTTCAAACCACTTTTTGGGAAAAGGATGGATTTGTTAAAATAGGCGGTACATTACAATAGAATATCCATCTGGAAAAAATTCAGATGGACTCCATCTCCCATGATATGACAAATAAATTTCAGAAGCTCTAAAAAATGTAAACACAAAATTAGACAATTAAAAAGGGGAAACATTTTCAACTCAGATTAAAAACACAGAAGCTGTAAAGGAAAAGATAGATTTGCCTACACATATTCGAAATTGTATCTACTTTGCAAGGACAGTTGTTGAAGGTGGGGCTGACTGAACCACTCTATCTGGGCCAGATACCTCAGCCTCAATGGCGGAGCCTACAGATTCAGGCTCTCCACTGGGGCGATCCTAGACTCTGTGACCACTTTCCCCCTTTTGGAATGGGGATTTCTATCCCATACCTGTCTTGTCGTTGTATTTTGGAAGCAGGTAACTTATCTTCTAGTTTCACAGGTCCGCAGATGTGAAGGAAGTTAGCCCCAGGGTGGATCATGCCCCAAATCTTACCCATCCCTGATTTAGATGATTTACGTGATGAGATTTGGAACTTTTTGAGATTGTTAGCTTTTCGATAACTTGATATTTAGACGAGATTCTGGATTTAAAGCTAATGCGGGGATGAGTCAAGACAGTGGGGATGTATTTTGCACATGGGATTGATGTGATTGGTGGGGGAACAGCAGGCAGAGAGCAGACTGTACCGGGTTGAATAGTGTCCTTAAAAAATTCATATCCACCCGGAACCTCAGAATGTGACTTTATTTAGAAATATGGTCTTTGCAGATGTAATTAGTTAAGTTAATAGGAAGTCATAATGGATTATAGTGGGCCCTAAATCCAACGACTGGTGTCCTTTTAAGAAGGCCATGGGAAAACACAGGGGGAAGAAATCCACGCAATGACGGAGGCAGAGATTGGAGTCAAGTGCCTACAAGCTGAGGAATGCCGAGGATTATCAGCAGCCACCAGAAGCTAGGAAAGAGGCATAGGACAGATTCTCCCTCGGAGCCTTTAGGAAAGGACAGCCTTGCTAACACCTTGACTTCACTGTGAGACAATGAATTTCTCCTGCTTGGAACCATCGAGTTTGCTGCAGTTTGTTAGAGCAGTCCTAGGAAATGAACACGGTGGGGCTAGCTGAGCTCCTCCTTCGGTTCTAGTTAACCCAAGTGGGTTTTTTTTCTGTTAAATAACAGTTGTTGGGGCCTCAATCACATGTTCTTTACCTGTGACTTCTCATTTATCTCTCTCCTTTTTCAATCTTGTAAAGGTATAATTGAAATGCCCTATTTCATTTCTCTTTTGCATGCACTGAGGATTTGCAGGAAGCTCCAGGCTGTGTCAAGAGATGATCCCTCTCCCCCACTCCACCTCCTGATGATTACACCAGCTTAGCTGACATAGCAGTGTTTCTAAAACCATTTAATTTGATAAATATTCAAACAGTAACAACAGCCTTGAACAAAACGTTTGCATGGCAAAGGATACCATAAACAAAGTCAATAAACACACAAAGACCCGGAAAGAGACATAACCCATAAGACAATCAAAGGCACACTTTCTATAATATACAAAGAGCTCTTACAAATTGACAAGAAAATGAGAAGCAGCTCAATAGGAAACTGAGAAAAGGGTATAAACACACTTGTAATAGAAACGCAATCATACAAAAAGATGCCAAAATTCATGAATAGTTCGAGAAATGGAAAGTAAAGAAGCCACGGTCACTTTACGCACAAGTGGCAAAGATTAATAAAGAGCACAGCCAGCACTTCTTGTCAGCAATGTTGGAGGGAGGGATGTCATAAATTGCTGGTAAAAGTGAAGTATCACAGCTTCGTTTGAAAAGCCGCCCGGAAGTTTCTACTAAAATTAACAATAAACATATCTTTCGGCCCAGGACATCCATTCCTGGAAAACCACCCCAAAGGGATTTTTTTTTTCTGTACTGTTCAAAATGAATGAGCACAAAATAGGAAACTAACTGAATACCCATCAAGAAAGTTATATATATATATATATATATATATATATATATATATATATATATAAAACTGTATACAGTAACTATATTATAGTTATATATATATAGTTTAAAAATATATCTTATATAGTTAAATAATTATAGATTCACAAGATGGAATAATATGCAGCTAATTAAAATTGAATCAGAGATAAAAAGATGATTTAGAGGTATTTCCATGGTTACATTAAGAAAAACAAGATGCAAACAAATTACATAATATGGTCCTATTTCTGTGAGGCAAACACTCCCCAAATGAAGGCGGATGTGTTTGTTTATCATATCCATATATGAGATAGATTGCATTAACGGACCCCATTTTGTGCTCCTTCCCGTATCCAGGCCCTTGCCATGTAACTTGAGTTTCTTCCATCAGGAGATGGATGGATTTCCATGCCCATTGATGATGATTTTAACCCATGGGATGTAAGCTGATGTGACACAAGCAGACACTTGAAAAAGAGCCTGTGTGGTCGGATCTGCCTGCTTGTACTTCCGCTATCTCCATGGGAAGGATATTCTTGGGCTAACCCACTGGTCCCAGGAGGAGGTTGAGAGATAGAGAAGCAGAACCACTCTCGCAAAACTAAAAGCTACTCCAGACAAACCCAAGCTAGAACAGAGACCTCAGCTGATCCTGAGATACACGAGCAAGCCCAGCCAAAAGTAACCAAATCCCAATTTCATGCTTTATGAACTATAATAAGTAATTGCCATACTAAATCACTGAGTTTGGGAGTAGTTCATTATGCAGAATAGCTAACCCATACTCTGTGTGTGTGTGTGTGTGTGTGTGTGTGTGTGTATAAATTCTGTCTGTATGGGATTAGATGTCTGTAGTTAAGAACAGAAAGATACATAATACATTAACATGAATTAGGGGTGTAGTATAATGTAGGCTGATGTGGGAAGACAGAAAGAAAAATCAAGTAAAAAAGTACGATATGAATAAATACAAATATAAATAAAAGGACTGCCCTAAAATAAAACTACGTACATACTACCCCATTTATGTGTATACAGGCACACTTAGTGGGTTAAACGGTGCCCCTCCTCAAAGATACATCCACTCGGAATCTCGGCATGTGACCATATTTGGAATAAGAGTCTTTGCAGATGTAAAGAAGATAAGGATCTCTAGATGAGATCATCCTGGATGAAGGTGGGTCCAAAATCCAATGACTGCTGTCCTCATGGGAGACAGAAAAATGACAAGACAAAAAAACAGAGGGGAAGGTCATCAGAAGACCAAAGCGGGGATTAGAGTAATGCATACGCAAGTCAAGGGATGCCAAGGGTCGCTGGCGGCCAGTAGGCACCAGGAGAGAAACATGGAACAGATTCTCCCTCAGAGCCTCTAGGAGAAAGCAACCCAGCCGATGCCCTGATTTTGGCCTTCTGGACTCGAGGGTAGTGAAAAAAAAAAATCAATTTCTGTTGTTTCAAACCACCAAGTCCGTGGTACTTTGTTATGGCAGGCACAGGAAACTAATAAATACTGTATACACGGTGTTCATCAGTCAAGACGGTGTTCAGCTGCATGTACCAGAAAGCTGACCACAGTAGCTTAAATAGAAATTTATTTTTCTCATGTAACAGGAAATATGTAGGTAGACACTTTATGGCTGATAGAGATGCTCGTAGATGTCATCCACAGCCAGCTTCTTACAGATTCATGCTTTAATACTGGTATATGTGGCCCTCTTCCTTATGGTGATAAACGGAAGCTGTATCCGAAGCACCAGCTGCTTTTCCAACAGTAAGAAGGGACGAAGGGCAGTGAGAAAAAAGCAAAAGGCACTTGCCAGTGTCGTCTGTCCTCTTTTAAATAAACGTTTTTCCTGGGGCGCCTGGGTGGCTCAGTCGATTAAGCTTCCGGTTTAGGCTTGGGTCATGATCTCATGAGTTCCTGGGTTCCAGCCCCCTGCATCGGGCTCTCTGCTGTCAGCACAGGGTCTGCTTCGGATCCTCTGTCCCCCTCTCTCTCTGTCCCCCTCTCTCTCTGCCCCCACCCCCACTCCTGCTCTCTCAAAATTAAAATAAGCAACAATCACACAAAAGTTTTTCCTGAAAGCCGTGGAGAAGTTTCCTCTTTCATGTCATTGGCTAGAGCTGACCTCTCCTAGCCGCAAAGAGGGGGTGGGGATGGTGGTGGTAAAATGGATCATATCTTGGAGATATTTTGAAATTCGAGCCAGTACAATTCATTGATGGGTCCTATGTGAGGGTAAGAGCGATGTAAAGAAGAAAAAAAAAATGTGCAACTGGAAAAATGCAGCTGTTCTCAATTAAGAAGAAATGAACAATTATAAATAAGTTCCCCAGAAAGTTTGTTTTTGAAAAAGAAAATGGCTCAAGGAAGAGATAGTAAGGGATGATAAGATGCTGAGAAAAAGATATAAAGTGTGCTGGAGGGACTCAGGAAATAGAGATACTAACAAAACCATTACAGATATAAAGACTATATCTGTAATGTAAATTATGGACTTTGGGTGATGACGATGTGCCAGTGTAGGTCACGAATTATAACAAATGTACGGCTCTGGTACTAAGTGTTGATAGTGGAAGAGGCTTCAGATGTTTGGGGGCAGGAGGTATACAGGAGCTCTCTGTATTTTCCTCTCAATTTTGCTGTGAAGCTAAAACTGCTCAAAAACATAAAGTCTATTTTTAAAATACCAAGCTCACAGAAAAACATAGAGAATAATGAACAACCCAATCCAATTTTATCAAATATTGGCATATTCACCATGATTTTTAAAAATCGTTTTTGAGGGGCACCTGGGTGGCTCAGTCGGTTAAGTGACCAACTCTTGGTTTTGGCTCAGGTCATGATCTCACAGTTTCGTGAGTTTGAGCCCCGAGTCAGGCTCTGCACTGAGAGTGCAGAGCCTGCTTGGGATTCTCTCTCTCTCCCTCTTTCGTTGCCCTTTCCCCCTCTCAAAATAAATAAACATTTTTTTAAAAAAGTCTTTTTTTTTCATGAAGTATTTGAGATTGTTGGAAAAAAACACATATGAAAGACAAAAAGTAGAATAGATATTACTAATACCAGAAGTGAGTAACATGGAGATGGGCTCAGAGAAACTATTCAATACGAACTGAAAAAGGACAAATAAACGAAACTAACTTTTAACAAAGTGACAGCTATGAGAGACAAAAGCAGACATTAAACTCCAGAAGAAGAGGATAGAGAATCCAGAGGAAACAAAAGACGTTCAGTGATAAAATTACGGGAAACTTACTTGAACATAAGGAAGACCTGAATCTGGAGATTGAGAATACATTCATAATTCTCATATACATCCATGTGATATAGACATGCAATATACAGTGGAGATGTATCACTGTGGGGTGACATACTTACTGCCGACCCTATGCCTGATATTCTGTAAGCTGTATACTGCATCTTTTTTTTTTTTTAGAGAAAGAGAGAGAGAGAGAGAGAGAGCACTAGCAGGGAGGAAGTGCAGAGGAAAAGACAGAGAGAGAGAAAGAGAATCTTAAGCAGGCTCCACACTGAGCGTGGAGCCCAACATGGGGCTTGATCCCACAACCCTGGGATCTTGACCTGAGCTGAAATCAAGGGTCAGATGCTCAACAGAATGAGCCACCCAAGCACCCCAGGTGTATACCTCATGAGGCTGGTGAGGAAACTGAGGCTTACATAGAGTATGTGTTTTCTCTGAGCTCACAAGGTAGGAAGTGGCAGAGAGGTGATTTACACCCTGGGGTTGAGGGGGTGTGTGCAGGGCAGGGGGGGGTGGGGGGTGGGGGGTGGCGGGCGGCAGATAGGGGACGGAAGGGTGTGACTCCAGATACTTGGCTCTTTTCACATTATGTGGCCTGCCACCTTCTTGAGTAAGTAGAGAGTTTGTTAGAGAAAACTTTTTTCTACCTGACTTTGGCATTATAACACAAATTTACTTGGATGTTTCTATGGCCTTTATAAGAATGCAGTCATAATTTTGGAATTAATCACTTACTTTGCAATGTTTGGTGGGTTTATTTTTTCTGTTTTGTTAATTTATTTTATCCCCTTATATGGTATCTTGTAGGTGAACTTGACCTCCTAACACAGCTTACATTTTCTGAGTGGGTTCCAGAAGGATTCCAAAAATGGTTAGGGATTGGGAGAGCATCAGCTTCCCATTAAGCATTTCTCTATTTCAATTTCTGGCCCTTTTGAGGGGGAAAGAGAGAAGAGAGGGAAGAAGGGGAGAAGGAGACTGTTTCAGTCTGGGGACATAGGTCAAGGATTGTATTCTAGAAGGAAGGCAAATTAATGCCTTTGCTTGAATAAATAAAAAATAGAAATTTAAATAAACATGACATTAGGTGGTAATAATACAAGCACTCTATTTTCTGGCCATGGAGGAATTACACAAATGGAACAAAGACATGTGAAGTACTTGAACCAATTGGATGAACATACAAAAGGCATAGTCCCTACAGTAGGTCAAGAACAACATTTATAAAAGCAGCTGAACTGGCCATTCTTAATGGCATCCAATTTGCTTCAACCTGGATCTAACAAAGGTGATTGTGCTGTGTAAAACTAAATGGAAAAAAAAATAGGATGGAATGAACAAACACTAAGCCCACACTCAGAATTTCTTAAATCAGTGTTTCACAGACTCCCAAGAAACTTCAATTTGGAATATTCTGGATTCTGAATCCAAAGCCCGGTGGTGTGGGTAATCTCCTTCTAGTGAAGGAGACTAAACAGGAAAAAGATGTTTTAACACCCAGCCCTGATGTTTTCTCTTACACTTGTTTTGTTATGTAAATGAAGGTTGTTCTTTCTAAAACCCCCAGATCTAATCATTAAAGTGAACGACTCCAGCATGATCAGTTACATTTGCTACTGTTTTAAAACAGGATTGAAATGATGTTTAACTACCCTCAACAGAAACCAAGAAAGTCATTTCTATAGACACTACGTAGCCCAAAATAAACATTTATGACGAATATTGCTGGCTGAACTCTACACCATGAGCACACACTTTATAATTCCAGCCAAGGTAATGACCTGCTTTGCACACAATGCAATGACACAAGACACTGTATCTTAAAGATGGAAAACATGTGTTTCCTTGTTTAATATTTTCCTAGGAAGGCAACAATAATTATAACAAAGTTCAAGGTGGTCATTAATGGTGTACACTGAGTTTATTTCCAAATTTCTCCTAGTTGCGAAGCCACTTAGGAAAAAAGGAAATTGACCATGTGCCCCAGTTGGATTTTGAACTTCCCAGGAGCAATGGTGACCTGAAGTCCAATCCTGGCAGGCCCAACTGGCAGGGATAATCTTTGCACAGTAGTGTGATAATCAATATATACTCTATAGATAAATAATATGTTCCTCTGGCCAGGTTCAGGGTGTAGAGGAGTGCACAGGAGACTCTCAGAACTCCACTAACATGAACTTTTCTATCTTTAGGGTTAAAGAAATGCAGACTTCACAGACAGAATGGTAGATACCATGTTTCCAGTTTTTCAAATCATCTGTCATAGATGGATAACAAAGAACAGCATAACAGAAGCAGATACGCATCCATAAATGGGCTGTGTGACTGCACTTTTAGAAACAGTATTTAAAGGGTTTATAGAAAAATACTGTTTTAAATTTTTTTAATGTGTATTCATTCTTTGAGAGAGACAGAGTGTGAGCAGGGGAGGGGCAGAAAGAGAGGGAGACACAGAATCCGAAGCAGGCTCCAGGCTCTGAGCTGGCAGCATGGAGCCCAACGCGGGGCTCAAACACATGAGCCTTGAGCTCATGATCTGAGCCAAAGTCAGATGCTTAACTGACTGAGCCACCCAGGCGCTGAGAGAGAGAGAGAGAGAGATTCTTAAGCAGGCTCCACATTCAGCATAAGGCAGGGTTCAATCCCATGATCCTGGGATCATGACCAGAGGGGTATCAAGAGTCGGACGCTCAACTGACCAAGCCACCCCCACGCCCCTTGAGAGCATTTGACTCCAAACCAACTCACCAGATCAGACTGTTGACAATCTCTCTCTCGCTCTCAGAAAATTCTGTATACATGAAATTTCTGAGCAATTATTCAAGTACAACATCTATGAAGAAAGTGTTCAAATGTAAGTGTCAGCTTAACAAATTGAACACACCTATGTACATGGCATCTAGCACTCGAATAGAGCATTATTATACATGCTACTTGAAATGTTACAATTAACTTGAATTTTGAGGAGTGACTGAAGTGACACAAAAAGAAATACTGAATTTTAGAAAAGAGAGTCTGCAATAGAAAATTCTAGTTCCTAAAAGATTCTTCTAAGTCAAGAAAAAACAGCTTGAAAACCATGAAGATGTTGATGTCTTCCTTTGGTAAATGGCACAGTTTGGTTTTAGACTTCATTGACTAACCTACCGATTAGCTCCATTGTCTCCTGTTGTGGAATGTTTCTGTAAAGCTGGCTTGGTTCTACCCTCCCCTGTAACCACCATCTTTTTGGTAACTTCCTTTCCTGCTTGGATACTCGAAGACTTTGTTCTTCTTCCTTGAAGTTGAAAAACGTAACTAGCTTGTTTTTCAACGTCAACTTGTCAGAATAATTTTACCTGGTATGCAGTGTGCCTATTAAACCTATAGATGAACACATTTTACGAAGGACAATTTTCTGTATCACATCTGAATTGTTTTCTATTTTACTTGTTGAGATCTCTACGTCAGTGACATCAGTTATGATCATGTTGTGTTGTCTTTGCCTCCTATTCCCAACATTCCCCCTCTATTTCCTTTAACTCTTGGTGGCTTCTCTCTGTGAGGATCTAAACCCTTCGCTCTATGGCAGTAATTTAACATTCCATCATGCCTGTTTTGTTTCTGGTTCATTTGTTCACTCTCCAGTGGTGTGTTTGGTTGGTATTTTGTTGCTGCTGTTGTTCAAATTTTGCTTTCTTTGCGCTGCAGGTTCCTTTTTTTTTTTTTTTTTTTTTTGAATCATTCTTCATTAAATTTTTTTTTTTCAACGTTTATTTATTTTTGGGACAGAGACAGACAGAGCATGAACGGGGGAGGGGCAGAGAGAGAGGGAGACACAGAATCGGAAACAGGCTCCAGGCTCCGAGCCATCAGCCCAGAGCCCGACGCGGGGCTCGAACTCACGGACCGCGAGATCGTGACCTGGCTGAAGTCAGACACTTAACGGACTGCGCCACCCAGGCGCCCCCAGGTTCCTTTTTTAAAATCTTCCCAGTGGTGTATTAATTTTCCTATTCTTGTTAAGGTCTTCTATGGCTGGAGGGACTTATGGGTTGTATTTGCTTCCAAATGTATCTCTTGCCCACTAATTTTGTGGGGGCTTTAGTTTGCCACACTATTCTTTTCTTCTTGCTCAGGATTATGAGATTAGCCTAAGTGCTCTGTCTAGACCTAATATGATACAGGTGAATTCAGCTCAATGTCAGTGTACCTCATCCAGGTCCAATTTCTTTTATTAGTAGGGTTAGAAGAGTAAACTATGGTGTGAAACTATTGACACATTCTATCAGATAATATTGTATTTATGATATTGTAGCTTCAGTAAAAGGGGGTGTGTATATATCTATAAGAATATATAAAAATGTATATATAATGTGTATATATAACTTTTATATATGTTTATATAAAACTTATATAAATGTTTATATGTTTATATAAAATTTATATAAAAGTTATATATATAAAACAATAAATTGGGATATATATATATATACACACACATACACACATACACACACATACATCACTCAGGTTAGGACTTGAACTTATGAAATATTGACACATATCTTTTTTTTCCTATGTTAATTTAGCATTATAATTTATAAACTTTGAATCTAATTTCATAATTTTTTTTTTCAACGTTTATTTATTTTTGGGACAGAGAGAGACAGAGCATGAACGGGAGAGGGGCAGAGAGAGAGGGAGACACAGAATCGGAAACAGGCTCCAGGCTCTGAGCCATCAGCCCAGAGCCCGACGCGGGGCTCGAACTCACGGACCTCGAGATCGTGACCTGGCTGAAGTCGGACACTCAACCGACTGCGCCACCCAGGCGCCCCTCTAATTTCATAATTTAAACTCACCAAATGGACACACTTAAACAGGATAGAGTGAAGGAAGAACACTCTTCATGGTTCTATGTTCTGCAGTCAAATGTTCTACCCCCTTGCCTGTGTCCTCCTATGCTAGTGGTACAAGAAGGTCCTGGAATTCTAAGAGTTCCAAGAATAACCCATTGAGATGCTCCTAGATGGTAGGTAAGCAAACATAAAATGAGTCATGTACTCTTCTTATCTACCATACTCAAATTAAATGATTCATTTTCTATAGAAAGTTCTCAAAGATAGAAATGCTGAGAATATAACAAAAGGTAGTCTTTAGTATTCTCAACCTTTCCCGTGCTCTACGCTTCCTGGATTCAAAGCTAAAGAGGTTTTTTTTTTTTTTTTTTTTTAATGTTTATTTATTTTGAGAGAGAGAGCAGGAGAGGGGCAGAGACAGAGGGAGAGAGAGAATCCCAAGTAGGCTCTGTGCTGCCAGCAGAGAGCCTGACGTGGGGCTTGGTCCCTCAAACCGCAAGATCATGACTAGAGCCGAAATCAAGAGTTGGACTCTTAACCGATTGAACCACCCAGGGGCCCCTAAAGAGGTTTTCTTTTTTTTTTTTTTTTTAAATGAGATGTAACAAAAATGCTAACTCCAACATATTTAGACATGCCAGAACCTGAAAGCTTAAGGCTTACAGCCAACAGACTCATTACTGCCATGTTCCTGGGTTTTAGCATCTTCCTGTCTCTCTTCTCCCAGCTAAATCTTCATAAGGGTGTTTCCTATAATGACAGTTACAATGGGGTTATCCTTTCCTCCCTAGTTTAACTCAGAATATTATTATGTTATTTCTGCATTTTTGTACCTTGTGACAGTGGTTCCTCCATGGGCAGATGACAAAAAATACCTTGCTTCTTGACTCTGATCAGAAGAAAACCGGCCATTAACTGGGGACTGTAGCAAGGCCTTTAGCAAAGTCTCTCATAACATTCTGTAGTCAAGAAAAAATATGCAGGCTAGGTGATTGTACAATTAACATGATTCATAGCTGGCTGAAACAACATACAGCAAAAGTTGCTAATTAATGGACTGATATCAAAGCTGAAGGAGCTTTCCAAATATTCTATAGAACTTTGCCCTTTACCGAGTGCTGCCTTTTTCCTATTATCAATAACTTGGATGAATATATAGAATAGTGATCAAGTGTATGGGTACGATCTGAATGCATTAGAGCAAAAAATTAGGACCTAAAATATTGAAACAGGATGAAATAATGAGCCAAATCTAATGAGATAAAGTTTAAGTAAGATACATATAAAGTTTTGTGCTTTGGTCCAAAAAGAGCTGCACAAAATTTTGTTAACCAGCAGCATATGGGTGTAGCTGTTAAAAGAAGTCCATTAAAGTGGAATTAGGTGGAATTGTAAGGAAATAGATATTTGTTGGGTAGTGTAGAAGGAACATTAATTTTGGCATCAGAAAACTAGGTCAAATCCCAGCCCTGCTACTTTGGCCACGTAAACTCTCTGTTTCTCACTTCCTCTGTTGTTGTGAAGTTAAATGCATTGACATGTCTAAGTTCCAAGCACTTGTGTGCAATAAATGCAGCATAGAAAGTTACCATTTACAATAAAATAGGTGGCCAGGCCACTCCGTTTAGAAAAGACGGTGCTTGGAATGAATTCAAGATGCTACCCTTACAGGCAAATTGCAGCTACTTCCAAAGACTGACCAGGATGGATGAGCACCTCAAAAGAGAAGGTGAAAAACCACTGGAGGACCTGGGGATAGATGGTCAGAAGAAGCATGGATTTAAGGGAGACCGAATCTACCTTCAAATATGTGATGGTGTGCTGCACGGCCTCCTGGGGAGGCTCCAAGGAGGGACAGCTAATACTGGAGGACAGAAATGACAAGAATGTGGGCCAGGGTGACCACTGGGTGGGGGTGTTGGGAGCGATTTCAGTATAAGTGGGTGGTTGGAGGACATGCCCTTGAATAAGAGACTGATTGTTGTGTTTCTTGGACACTTTGCATTAAGTCGTTCCTTCTAAGTTCTGCCTCAAAGTAATCCAGAATCTCCACTACCTTGACTTGGGCTGCTTCCTAGCCTTAGAATTATACCACCTTCTCTCCAACGTTTGGCTGAACCTCTTATTTCTCGAATCTGCCTACTTTGAGCAGTTGACTCTTGCTCTCTATTTTATTTATGAATTTCTCATCGTTTAAAATGCCATTCCTCCCAACTATCCAAAGGACACAGTAGAAGGAGTAACTGGCGGACACTTTGGGAGATGGGCCAGCAACGCATGATTTTCTGATTGCTGAAGTTAGAAGGTAAAGTGCAAATTAGGAAGCAGAACTTAAGAGCTCCAGAGTTGGAGCTGTGGACCAAGAAGCTGGGGTGGGCGCCAGACCCCAGACAAGGCTTCTACTGAGATTTTAGCGTATTGGGAAGGAAGCAGAGACCAGGCGCTGCTAGCCTTGGGCCTGTTGGCGGAATACAAGTACTCAGAAGTTGTTTGTCAAGGACGACTTACTCTTCTCCGGAGGCAAAATAAAGCCTGGGCAGGTAGCTCAGCATCTTCAGCCAGTTCCAGATCTCGATTTGGGAAAATGCCTGAGGCAACCAGAGAGGCTGGCCGCCTCCGGCCGGGCCAGGGCCCGCCCGCACCCCTCCCAAGTGACCCCAGGGAACCATTTTTTTTTTTTTCCAGCCGCGTGTGAGGGAAAATTGACTGCGCGCCAGTTGCCAGGGACGCGGCCGCCAGTTCGGCGCGGCTGGGGTGAAAGAGGACGCTGGGGGGAGGGGGCTCTGGCTTCTCACTGGCTGGGGCGCGAAGGCTTATTTGCATAACATTCTCAGACGGCATCTGATTGGCTGAAGCTGGAGGGGCGGTGGTGGGGTGATTCTAAGGGCCCGGAGCCCTGGCCCGGGGACTTTTTCGTTCCGGAGTTACTCGGGTGGGCGTGAGTTGTTGCGCTAGCACCGGGGAGCTGAGGAGGCCCGGTTTGGGAAGTTTTGCAGGCAGGTGCATGAGCCATCTTTCTCTTACAGTATTTAAGAAATGTAAAAGAACGGGGACTGGAGTAAAAAACTGGAGGATTAAGAGTGACCTCGAGACTAGAGGAAGGAAGGAAACGGATCGGGGGATGGGTGGAGGCCAAAAGGGCGGCTTTAGGGGCCTTCTTTCAACCCGGGCTTGTTTGCTGCGATCTCTTTGCTAGATCACTTGGATTTCCGTTTTCTGTTAGTTATTATCACACCTTGTTGGAACTGGGACGAAGACAAAAAGAGGCAGGATTCCAGCATTTAATTAACTCAATCTGAAGTTTTCTTCCAGAGGCATATGTACTTAAAATATCAAGAGGGTCTGTAATGGGGGGACAAATATGTTTTAATTAATGAGAGGATCAGCTACTGCAAACCGGATATGTGTTTTTCTCGAGTTTTCCTCTTGCAATGCTCTTTGTAGCTCACTGGTTGTCAAGGTTTAAAATCAACCTGAACTGTTTTGTTCTCTCCTGCTGCCTAAGCACTAGGGGAAAGGGTCTGTGGCTCATCATAAACCATTTCCACATTTTTAAAGTTTCTGACTCTTCACATAAACACTTCTTAGCTATGATGAGGTCCTTCAGTAAGTACAATTAATCTTTGGAAGGTAGTTTAAAATTTACATAATTTTTACATCCACTGTCTTATTTAACCTTAACCAAAATTGCCTATAGCTCATGGGAGAAGCTCCATTTTGTTGATAAGGAAACTGACCCTGGAAAAGTTTCTAAGTCTCCATGGTGCAAGTGGGAGGATGAGATTTTCCCAACGCTTCAAATTTATATAATTATTTTTTGCCCTACATTTTTCTTTCCACTGATCCTCCCAAAGACTGCTAGGTGAGCAGGTGACATTACCTCAGTTTTATCGATAGAAAAACATGGGCTATGATCTGGCAGAGCTAATAAGCCCTGAAAGTGGAGGTCAGCAGGCTAGGCTCTGTCTCCAGAGGTCACTGACTTGGGTCCTGTTGCCCACAGGTCAGTCCTGGTAGCACCAAGTCTGATTGTTTGCTGTGGAAAACATTTAAATATCATCTCCAAAGTGAAAGAAAGAGTGGAAGAAATAAACTCCTTTATTAGGTGTCTCCCCCTTGTTTTGGCACTTCTTGTCCTGTGAGAAAACACTCTAGTAAAAGCACCCCTAAAAGATTTTAGAGAAAAGCAATTTAAAATTAGAAACTTGATCTTGCTGAATTATCTGTAGGACTGTTGGAGATCAGCCAGTGAAGGACATGGCAAGGGAAGCGAGATGGTAAAAAAAAACTAAATGAAAACGGGTTGTGGTTTGGAGTCCCAAAGTGTAATTTAAGGTGCAATGCTCTTAGAAGTTAAATTCAAAGATTTAGTACATGGCTTAGGCCCTATTAAATGACCCTGTGTTTTAAGAACTATCTTAGGAAAGGAACATTTCAAACTCCCCACCCCCTCCACCACCAAAAAATATTATTGGATACCTGCCTGCTTTTCTGTTAAATGATGAAAGACACCCAACACCGGGCCTAACTACTGTCACCCTCTCCTAGCCCTTTGGCAGCCAAAAAGCCACGTGGCCAGGGCTCTCCACCATCTCCGAGTAGAGGGACTTGGAAAAAAGTAGGTATTTGGCCACTGCTGCCCATTGCCACATCTGATCTCTTGGGAAAATGTGCAAATGGGATGGTGAGTTGCTCTTCATCCCTGGCAGCAGCTGTTAAGAAAAGATTGGGAAAGACCCGGCTTGGAGGGAGGCAAAAGCCTCCGAGGCTCCCCTCCCCCAGCAGTTGGCCAAGGCCAGAGCCACCGCGGGAACACCACGCGTCCACGTGCACCAGGCATGCCCAGCCACCCTTCTTACGTAAGAGCCCGGAGATGGAGTTGCCGCCGCTGCTGCTGCTGGTCCCTCTTCCCCGACGGCTAATAATAAACCAGGATCGTAGTTTCTGGGCCGTGGCCACTATCGATTCAGGGTTGGGGGCTCTGTTTGCAACCAGGGCTGTGCGTTTCAGTCATCCCACTTTGGGAGCATGTGCAAGGCCCACCCAAACCAACACGCCATCCCGCCCCCTGACCGGTCCGGACGCCTGCATCTTCACCCGAGCAGTGTCCGGCCCTCCTTCAGCTGTCCTGCTTGGGGCTGGCGGGGTGCGGCTGCCCCATCCCTCCTCTGCCCTGCCCTGCCCTGCCCTGCCCTGCCCGACCCGGCCCGTCCCGGCCTGGCCACTGCGCCCTCCCTCCGCCCGGGTATCAGGCGAGAGGCGGAGCTGGCCCGGAGCGCCCCGCCCCCACTCTAGAAGGGGCCAGGAGAGTGTTACTCGCGGTCATCCCGGCCCGGGCCTTTTATCTTGGCGCTGCCGAGAGGCGGGAGGAGGAGACACCGGGGGTGGCCCTTGAGCGCCGGCGACACCTTTCCGGGGCTCTATAAATTGAGCACCTGGAATGGGCAGGGGGCCGACGCCACTACTGCCGCCCGCAGTCACAGTCCGGCCACTGACCGCAGCAGCACCCTCAGGCCGCCGCCGCCAGCAGCGGGAACGCTGAGCTACCCAGCAGCAGGGTATCTCGAGGAGCAGCAGGAGGTGGGTGCCCCTGCCCCATCTCTGCCCGGTCGGCGTGGGTGCTGGGACTCAGGCGGCTTTTCCGAGGGCGAGGGGGGTGGGGAGGCAGCCCCTTTCTTCTCTCCGCGGCTTAGGCGGGCGAGTAGGTGGGACCGCCGGGCTGTGAGGGGAGCTCCCGGTGCCCGGGTGAGCAGGCACCGGGGAGGGCGCTGTGCGCGGGCGGGGCCGCCGGGCACCCTAGCCGGGTGAGTAATCTCTTTCGTCCCCGTCCCCCAGCCAGGCCTGGGCTCGACCCGCGGACCACGCGCCGCCATCGCGAGCTTCCGGGAGTCTAAGCTCCGAGCAGCTGCGTGTCCCGCAGGGCCGGGTTGCGAGCTAGACGAGAGTTGGAGAGGGCGGAGCAGGAGCCGGGAATCCCCGCGCACCGGCTCTAGCCAGGCCCCCGGCGCGGGCCTCGGAAAGCGCGTGAAGGCGGGCAGCCCGTCGCCCCAGCCGGCCACCCCGTGCCCCTGCGTCCCTGTGCCTCGGCGCCCGCCCGGCCACCATGATGCAGATCTGCGACACCTACAACCAGAAGCACTCGCTCTTTAATGCCATGAACCGCTTCATCGGCGCGGTGAACAACATGGACCAGACGGTGATGGTTCCCAGCCTGCTGCGCGACGTGCCCCTGGCCGAGCCCGGGCTGGACAACGATGTCGGCGTGGAGGTGGGCGGCAGCGGCGAATGCCTGGAGGAGCGCACGCCCCCGGCCCCCGGCCCGGGCAGCGCCAACGGCAGCTTTTTCGCGCCCTCCCGGGACATGTACAGCCACTACGTGCTGCTCAAGTCCATCCGCAACGATATCGAGTGGGGGGTCCTGCACCAGCCGCCACCGCCGGCAGGGAGTGAAGAGAGCAACGCCTGGAAGTCCAAGGACATCCTGGTGGACCTGAGCCACCTAGAGGGCGCGGAAGCCGGCGAGGAGGACCTGGAACAGCAGTTCCACTACCACCTGCGCGGGCTGCACACTGTGCTCTCCAAACTCACGCGCAAAGCCAACATCCTCACCAACAGATACAAGCAGGAGATCGGCTTCGGCAATTGGGGCCACTGAGCCGGGACGCCCCCGCCTGTCCAGCACCCTTACCGGCCCCATCTCTCACCCTCTTTCCCTCAAAGCTATTTTCTTTCTGGCTGTAGGGCGCGAAGGGCGATGGGCGGACTGCAAAGTTAGGCTGGGGGGGGGGGGGGAGGGGTGCTGCGTACTTGCAGGGGGCGCGGCGGGGCCGCCGAGAGGAAGGGGCCTCTTAGGGAAGTGGGGAAGAGAGTGGTGATGGGAGGCAGGATTGGGGGGCTCAAAGACCGCCCCTCCCGCCAGTGGGTGGTGGGGGGGTCTTGTGTTCTACGTTAGTGGGGATGGGACTGGGCTGACGCCCTGCATTCAGCCTGTGCCTTTCTTGGAGTTTCTTTTCTGTTCTTTCTGGAGGAGAGGAGTGGAGAAGGGGCCATGCCGGGTGCGGCGCGGGGTTGCCACACTTGGGAGCGCCCGCCCGGAGCCGGGCGCTTGGGAAGGCGGGGCGCGCAGCCTCGTACCGCCCTGCCGTTGGGCTGGTGGAGGCCGCAGCGTTGCTAGGATTGCATCAGTTTTCCTGTTTGCACTATTTCTTTCTGTAACAGTGGCCCTGTCTTAAAGTATTTCAAATCTCCTCCTTATTCTGAAACTTCGGCGATTCCATTGTGATAAGCGCACAAACAGCACTGTCTGTCGGTAACCGGTACTACGAGATTAATGATTTTCTGTTACACTGTATAGTTGTCCTGTGGCACCCCTACCCCATCCATTCCACGCCCTCCCCGCCCCCACCCCAGTGTGTGTAAGCTGGCACCGTGCCAGCTTGTACGAAGCTTGCCGCTCAGCCAGTGAAAATAATAATGTTATTATGAGAAAGTGGACTTATCCGAAATGGAACCATCTGACATTCTATCGTGCTGTACGTAGAATGATGAAGCGTTCCACTGTTGTTATATGTCTTAAATTTATTTAAAACTTTTTTTAATCCAGATGTAGACTATATTCTAAAATAAAGAAAGCAAATGTGTTAACGAAACTCGACAAAAGTTTGTTGCTTTTTCATCTGCCCGTGAATGGCCTAGTAGTGAAATAAAAATAAATTCAATTGATTCTTTTTTTTTTTTTGCAAAAGTCAATTTTATTTCCTCTCTGGTATTTCAGACTGGTGGATAATTGGCTCTGTAAGTACTCAGTTTGGTTTGGGAAGTAGCTACCACAAGATTCACTTCCAAGCTTTTTATTTGTAATTCAGTGCCCCGGAGAGGCCCGTACACCTCAAGAAGTTTATAGATACTTAAAGTATCTGGGAAGGGACATACGTTTTTCGACCACCTCGACCAGCTTTTTGCAGTGCTTAATTAGCAGTCTAAACGTTTTAAGAAGCCCAAGCACTGACTGAAGTGTTTAGAGGCATATAAACTAATTTCAAAGGCAGAAATTTCACTTGGCTACTGAGAAGTGAAAACTCAGAAAAGAAACACCAGCTAATATTAGTGCACGCACCTTGCAGGTCTTTATTTACAAGACTTTTCATGTGGGTCTTAAGAGATACTGAAATGTGTTCTAACGTGCGCTGTGGCCTCTTTTCACTAGTTCCCAGGGCAGTGCTAAGTTTTGCTAAGCGGTGCCCCGCAAGGCTTCCAGGTTTTCAGTGAGCTAGCCTGCAGCTGTGGACAGCAGATCTGAGCAAGTCTGCAGCAGGGGCCCCGGGGAACATTTCTTAGATGCCGGTATGATGCTTTCCTGGGATGGTGTTTTGCATTTTCTTTCTTTCTTTGTTTAGGGGGAGTAAGTGTCCGGTCAACTTCAGGTTTTAATCTTGAAGTCGGGAGACATCTCCAAGCTCATAGAGCTTGAATTTAAAATACACAGAATTTTGCAGCACAAACAAAAAAGCAAAATGTTTTCTGTGGTGGGGGCAGCTCAAGTCTATTATCAGCTTTCAGCAGCCGTGAAAAAATGGGGAAGTGTCAAGACCCTGTCAAGACCCGGGTGCTTGCCTTTGTCAGAGAAAGTCAATCATTAATATGTACAGATAAGGGGAACAGCACCCAAGGCAAGGCATACAGCCTCTCGCTTTGTATTCCCTTTAAAATATCAAAGTGCAAGCAGCAAATAACAAAGGAAGGAAACTACAGAAGCCATGTGGTGGAAGGAAACACCAAGACTTTGGAACCAGAGAGTGGTGTGTTCAAATCCTCTTGTTACTACTTATTAACTAGGAGTATTTAACCATCCATGCTCGTTGCCATGTTTGAAATGAGGGACAATAGTAACTACAATGCTTATTTTGTGGGATTGCAGTGAGGATCACATAAGATGATCTGTTGAATGCCTGACGCCTCGAAGTGTCTTTAGGCACTGCTGAAGGGGGGCTTCCAGGTTTCTCTCTTGCTCTAAATGTTGGTTCATGTCTCCCTTGTCTCTCTCCAGCAGTATGTGAAGAAGGGAGAGCATAATTTGCGTTACACCCCTAAAACAGCAGGTCAACTCTTTCCTTTCTCAAACTCTCGAGGGAGAACCTGAATTCGAAGCAAAAAGGCATAGCTTGGGCAGATAATTCGCAGGAATTTTAGGAGATGCTAACTGCAAGTTGTTTCAGAATGTTCTTGTGGTATATAGAACACAGATAACAAAACCAAAGAGGATTGGGTTTTTTTTGTGTGAACCCGTAAGGTTTCCCAGGCCCAATAACTACCAGCCCACTGATAATAACTACTGTTTTATTCAAGATTAGTCGATGAGACAGAACAAGGCCAAATCTCCCACAAATTGACCCGGTAAAACTCAAGAAATTTAACATTAAAAAAATTTTTTTTAATGCTTACTTTTTGAGAGGGAGAGAGAGACAGAGAGAGAGAGACAGACAGAGAGAGAAACAGACAGAGAGAGAAAAGAAGACAGAGCACGAAGCGGGGGAGGGGCACAGAGAGAGAGAGAGCACGTGTGCGTCTGCGCACGCACGCACGCACTCACGCACTCACGCACTCACGCACTCAGTCACGCAAGTGGGGCGAGGCGTAGAAAGGGCGGGAGACGGGATCCGAAGCAGGTTCCAGGCTCTGAGCTGTCAGTGCAGAGCCCGACAGGGGGCTCAAACCCACCAACTGTGAGATCACGACCTGAGCTGAAGTCAGAGGCTTAACCGACCGACCGTGGCACCCGGGCGCCCCAATTTCTCGCGCCATTTAAATTCGGCTTACGTTGGGAGGTAAACTGAGAGAGTGACTTGATTTTCAGAAGGTTTTTCCTGAGCAAACTCAAAGGACTTGATTTTTCAAGTCGCAGATACCGCGGGGCAGCGCCCTCAGAGAGATCACGGATGTCTGACGGCGCCCTTCTCCGTGGCAGTTGGTGGCCAAAGGGAAGGCACAGGTAGATGAAGCAGGCAAAATGGAACAGCTCAGATTACAATCGATTACCCTCCAGATGGTCACATTTGATGAGATGTTCTACATCAAAACTGCACACCAAAGCCTTTGAGAAGGCCTGCTTTTGCTGCTGAAAAACAGCTTTCTGCTTTGCTCACGTGGGGTGTGTCGTGTTTTACGTTTACACGGTGTTCCTTAGGGGTCTGGCCTAATCTACTCTTTCTCTGAGCCTGAACCTGATTGTGAGAAAGCAGCTGGGGTTATGATTGTTGGGACCAGCTTGAAAATTCGCCCCGGGGTCAACAATTTTTTCAAAAACAAAAGTTGTTGTCGTTTGTGCATGCCTCATAGTCTCCCCTTAGTTTTACTTGCTGAGCAAAATTCATGTGGGCGATAGGGTCCCCCCTCCTCCTCCCCCCTGCCTTCTCCCCGTACCCTCTAGTTCTTGTTGCAAATTGGACACAGTGCTGGTGCATTGAGGGCTCAAATCTTACATGCCTTGATTTTTTATTTTTATTTGTAATTTTTTAATGCTTTATTTTTGTGACACACACACACACACACACACACACACACACACACAAAGAGTGGGAGTGGGGGAGAGGCAGAGAGAGAGAGGGAGACAGAGAATCTGAAGCTGGCTCCAGGCTCTGAGCCATCCGCAGGGCCCCATGTGGGGCTCCAACCCATAAACCATGAGATCATAACCTGAGCAAAGTCGGATGCTCAACCGACCCAGCCCCTACATACCTTTTTTTTTTTTTTTTAAAGGTAACTATCTTTTTATGGGACATCTAGTACATGGATGCCAATCATTACGTCCTTGTGTGATTTATTTTGAAGAGTTTTGAATGAAATAGTGACAGAAGGAATGTTTTCTCTAAATTTTAGGGGCAATTTTTACCCCCAACAGATTAAAAAAAAAAAAAAAAAAACTGGACCAGAAGCTCATGAAGACTTGAAACATGTGGACTATTGGATTGGTCTCTTAAAATTAATGATTAATCTTTTTAAAATTTCAAACTTTATGTAGTTTCTGATCAAGGCTAAATTGCTTTAATTAGCAAAATAATTTAAACTTAAAGTTATTTGCTTTTGCTTTTAAGATTGGGTCTGATTTTTTTGTTGTTGTTTTTAGTAACTCAGGGAAATTTAGAGGTTGTTCTTGAGTTACTGTAAACACCTTATTATGTCTCTACTTAGTTCATTTGGAACTGTGTAGAACTTTCTGGTGAGTGGTGGAGATAATGATAGTGTATTACCAGTAACCATTTCTGTATCTAGAAGCCAATACCATCCTTTGTCTCATGCAACCGGGGCTCCTTCCCTGGGTCCCCCCATGCTGATCTCTGTAAGGCCTTGTGACTCCCCTTAGAGCCAAGGAATGCCCAGAGCTTGTGTGCCCCTATATCTAGACCACACTTGGGTACCTGGGTCCAAATGGCCCTGAGCCCAATCCAGGGACTTCCTAGACACTTGCCCTGAGTTTATTCTCCTGATGGTGGACATGCTTAGATGGTGGATGGGGCTTGGATGCAAACTGGGTGGTCCAAGGATGGAGCTGGAGGGGGGAAAGATAAGGGGATGGGGTGGAGATTGGAGGTCCCCCCTGGGTTTCAGGATGGACGAAGGGTTTGAAAGCCTACAGAAAGGAAATAAGACGTGAAAGCAGCTCAAGCCTTAAAATCTCCTCCAGTATTGGCAACTGAGGATCCTAGGGTTTTTCTCCATGTTTCCCACATTCCTCAGGAGTCTCCCTGCTCCATTGAAAGAATGTTATTTAATTAATGAAATGTTGGTTAAGGAAAAGGAAAACCACATCTGTACACAGAGCTTTTCCAGCTGCTTGCTATTCAGGGCTTGAATGGCGCTGATTATAGCAAATACCCAAACTGATACGCCTTCCATACAAACCATGAAGATTTCGCCTCCTCAAATTTTCTTTCATCTGTTGTTGTTGTTGTTGTTGTTGTTGTTGTTAATTACTGCGTTAGCTGTTTTCTCCTTAGTGTCAAAAGTCTTGGTCAAGTTAAAGCAGAAAACTAATAGTTGCGCATCTGTCTAAACAAGGCCCACTGAAACCACAACTGTCTCATCAGCCCTTCCTGTTTTGGCATTCTCTGTATTAAGGAGAATGTTTTGTTTTGTTTTGTTTTGTTTTGTTTTGTTTTGTTTTTTGTACCTTCCCATTCTTTTTCTTTTATTTGATTACTTCTTTGTCTATTGTTTCAGAATGCTTTGCCTAGCAGTTCTAAAATACATCTGCCGGTGTGCCCTACTTCAGTAAGCCCAAACTGGTAAGAATTTTGATTGGAGAAAGTTTTTTTTTTAATCATTTAGTTAAGACCAGGGTGATAGAAGGCAACTTTCTGTCTGACCTTGAATTGTCTGGAGAAAGTGCTTTCCAGCACAGTAGATAAGACTGCAAAAATACTCGCAAAACATGGAGCCCAGTTCTTTATTTTAGCTAAATAAACAATGTTGGGGGTGGGGTGTTTTCTATCCTCTGTTTTACTCTTCAATACTCGCCTTACTAGTGTTGATATGTGCACTTTTATCAACGAACGTTCGGTTAACAGGATGAAACCGAACATGATTCATTTGATGTTTTCAAAGGTAGAAACTAACTTTGTAGTTTTTTTTTTCTTTTTTTTTTTTTTTTTACCTTTTGAATACCACACTGCTGAGGTAAAGAATGTTGTAGCTTGTGGGTGAGCTCAATAGGGCCAATTAAAACCTCACTACTCTTCCACCATGTTGAAATACCTGACAGAACTTGCTGTGTCCTTGGATAATGGCATTTTTTTTTTTTTCCTTCTTAGCAGACATCTAATTGAGGAGATTTCCTGTTTGGTAGTCAAGCAAAGATGAAAACGAAAGTGCCACATTGTTGGTTGTGACCAAGGTATTTAAAATGTTCCAGTTGTTCACAATGGGATAATCATTTTAAGCCCTGCTTTTTTTTTTTTTAATGAAACATATGCGTTGTGAAAGAACTCGTGCGTATACGATAGCAGCCAAGCTATGTGTAGAATGCACAGTGTAGTTAGCATACTGTGGTCATTCAAAACAAGCTGTAGTATTTCGTGACATCTAATTGACATTGCAGCTTGTAACTCATCGATGCTTTGAGGGTATAATTTAGTTTCTGTTGTGATAAGTACTTGCTGACAGTTCCTTCATAGCTTAAATGTTTGGAGGGAGAGTGTCAGAAATTTAGATGTTTCACCCAAGTGTTGGGGGCTGGGAGGGATCTCAACACCAGCCGCCCTTTCCAACCAGTGGGTTTGAAAGCAGAGGAAAAGGCCTACTCCCTGGAGCCAGTTTAGTGTCAAGTAGAAGCAGGGAGGTGCCAAGACAAGCCTGCCGAATTGCATCTTTCCAAATTTACCAGATGTCACCGCACCGTCCCTGGGTCAACATGATAAGGGCAGTGATGGAGAAAGGCAGTGTGTGTTTTGGGACACTCCCACCCATTGGAAGCCTGAGGAGTGGGGAAACAATCCTTCTCCTTTTTAAATTTATTTTTATTTTTTATTTTTATTTGTTTTTATTTATTTATTGTTTTTAAAGATTTAAATTTTATTTATTCATTTTGAGAGACAGAGAGAGAGAGAGAGAGAGAGAGAGAGAGAATGCGAGCAGGGAAGGGGCAGAGAGAGAGAGAGAGAGAGAGAAAGAGAATCAGAATTGTAAGCATGATCTCCAGGGTCCACGCAGAGCCCAATGTGGGACTCGAACTCACGAACCATGAGATCATGACCTGAGCCGAAATCAAAAGTCAGACACTTAACCGACTGAACCACCCAGGTGCCCCTCGTTTTCTTTTGATAGCAGATTGGTACCTTTTTCGCTGACTAGAAAGGCAGCAAATATTAGGTTGAAGCATGTGAAATTGTCATTTTTGCCGGCGCAAAATGGTCAGATGATCCCCAGTTTGAGCAATGAGATGCCCCTCTGTGGATGTTCTGTAGCCCTTTCCTATCACCTTAGGAAACTATTGTTTGCAAACTCAGGGTTGGCCTGATTTCCATCTAGAAGGAGTGGGTGACCAAAAAAAAGGGGGGGGGGTCAAGGGGGACAATTGTATAAGGGAGACAAATAGAATAAAAGAAAGAGGAGACTTAAAATGAAGAGAAGAAATGAAAAAGTGGCAGAGAAGCTGTGGCACACTGTGTTTTCTAAAAAAGGTTGCAAAGTTATTTCTGGCCCTGAATCCTCTTCCACAGCCTTGCCACCTTCCAGCAAGAGGTAGAATCTCCCTTTCCTCACCCTGAATTTAGGGGGAGCTCTGCCGCTGCCTTGATCAAATAGACGTGGCCGTCACTTCCAAGGCCAGGCCATAAAGGGCGATACATACTCCTCTTGTGTGAGATCCATGGCTGTCTTTTGAGACGCTCGCCCTTGGAGCCTAGCTGCAGTGCTGTGAGGAAGCCCAGGCCACATGGAGAGGTCACCTGTAGGTGTTCCAGCTGACGGCCTCACTGAGGTCACAGCCAGCAGCCGGTATTTCACTGCCGACCATATGACCAATCACTTCGATTGATTCTAGCCCCCAGCCTTCCAGCCACTCCAGCTGATGGCAAGTGGAGCAGAGACAAGCTGTCCCTATCAAGCCCTGTCCAAATGCCAAATTTCAGACTTGCATTGCAAAATATTTTCTTTTTTTAATATGTTTTTATTTATTTTGGAGAGAGAGAGAGAAACAGAGCATGAGCAGGGGAGGAGCAGGGAGAGAGGGAGACACAGAATCTGAAGCAGGCACCAGGCTCTGAGCTGTCAGCACAGAGCCCGACTCAGGGCTCAAACCCGTGAACTGTGAGATCATGACCTGAGCCGAAGTTGGACACTTAACCGACTGAGCCACTCAGGCGCCCCGTGTTGCAAAATATTTTCATTCTCCGAAGCCACTAAGTGGTGTGTTACACAGCAATGGATCTCTGGAACTCCAAATTTTAGGACATTGTAGAACTAGGTGCAAACACTTGAAAATAGAATGTAATTCTGTAGGACGGGGTTGATTTTATCACATTTGCCTGCATAACAGCCTCTAACACACCTCGAACCTTTGGAAACATTCACCTGATGGCTGATGTGGAGAAGGATTCAAAGTGACATTCTACAGTGAAAGTTCAGCTTGGTGGGCAGAGTGATGGTCCCCCAAAGATGTTTGTGTCCTAGTCATCCAAACCTGTGAATGGATCTCCTCACATGGCAAGGGGTAATGAAGGTTGCAGCTGGACTGAAGGCTCCTAATCGCCTGATGGAGCGATGGAGAAATTATCCTGGATTATCCAGATGGGCCCAATGTAATCACAAAAGTCTTTAAAAAGGGAAGCAGGAGGGGGCACCTGGGTGGCTCAGTCGGTTAAGCGTCTGACTTCGGCCCAGGTCATGATCTCATGGTTTGTGAGTTCGAGCCCCACACCCAGCTCTGTGCTGACAGCTCGGAGCCCGGACCCTGCTTCGGATCCCATGTCTCCCTCTCTTTGCCCCCCACCCCCCCACCTCTTGCACTCTCTCTCTCAAAAATGAATAAAAAATTAAAAAAAAAATGGAAGTAGGAGGCCAAAGTGTCCAAGGGTCAGAGTGACACAGCACGAGGAAGTCACGATTTGCCCTTGTCAACTTTAAAGATGGACAAAGGGCTCACGAGCCAAAAAGTGTTAGGCAACCTTTAGAAGCTGGAAAAGGCAAGGAAACAGATCATCCCTAGAGCTTCCAGAAAGCACACAACCCTTCAAACACCCCAGTTTTAGCCCAGCGAGCCCTGTAGACTTCTGACTTCCAGAACTGTAACATGATAATTTTGCATTGTCTCAAGCCCCTAAGTTTGTGAGAATTTGTTCCAGGAGCAATAGGAAACGGAATCACCCGGCCTCGAGCATGTGGCCAGAAAACAGACAGGTTAGATTCTTGACACTTAATCCATTCGCTGCCTTGGGCTGGCTGGAATATAGAATTTCGAGCACAACAACTTGTTGAGAACAGAATTGAAAGGTTCTTTTTGCCTTCTTTTGTGAAAGAGACTTTATTTTTCTTTTCAGCTCTAACCTTGGTGACAGTAGCCCTGAATAAATGGACACTAGTTGTGGGCGTGGCCACCGTAGAACTAGAAGGGCTTACTTCAAATATAGTGGCGGTCTTTATTATGGATTTTTTGGTTAAGATCTTGCGCTCCCTCTCTCCCCATTTTTATTTGTTTCTCACTTCTTTCCCTTCTAAAGCTATTTTGTGACATGTCTGTGTAGGATTCATTTCTGCAGCTCCACATGTCTTTGTTAGTTTTGTTTTTTATTGAGAGAATTGCATGCGATGAAATCTACCGATCGTAAGCACGTAGTTTGAGTTTTGACAAGTGCACACACCGATGTAACTGGCACCTCACTAAAGGTACACAGAGTTCCCATCACCCTACAATGTTCCCCATGCTCCTTTCTGACCCCATCTCCCCTAAGACCCAAGCAATCACTATGCTGATTTCTATCCTGATATGTAATGTGGCCTGTTTTTGAACTTCATATAAATTGAATCACACAATATTATATGATTGGTGATCTTTGGGGTCTGGCTTCTCTCATTCAATGTAATATTTCTGAGATTCACCCACACTCCTGCATAAGTCAGTAAGTGGTTCACTCCTTTTTATGGCTGAGTAGTGTTCTATCTTATCAATGTCCACACTATGTTCATCTGTTTTCCTGTGAATGGATATTTAGGTTGGTTCCATTTTTTAACTTATTTAATTTAGCTTTTATTAATAAAGTTTTAAAGAACATTCTAGTTGAAGCCCTTTTTTTGATAAATGCATAGGAATGGGATTGCTAGTTCATAAGATAGGTATATGTTTAACTTTATTTTTTTAATGTTTATTCATTTTTGAGAGAGAGAGAGAGAGACAGAGTGTGAGTGGCGTAGGGGCAGAGAGAGAGGGAGACACAGATTCCGAAGTAGGCTCCAGGCTCCGGGCTGTCAGCAGAGTCCGACGTGGGGCTAGAACTCATGAACTGTGAGATCATGACCTGAGCTGAAGTTGGACGCTTAACTAACTGAGCCACCCAGGCCCCCCAATTTTTTTTCAAGTTTCCTTATTTATTTTGAGAGAAAGAGACAGAGAGTGAGGTAGAGGCAGAGAGAGAGAAGGAGACTGAGAATTCCCAGCAGGTTCTGCGTCGTCAGTGTAGAGCCCGATGCGGGGCTCGAACTCATGAACCGTGAGATCGTGACCTGAGCTGAGATCAAGAGTCGAACGCTTAACTGACGGAGCCATCTAGGCGCCCCCAGTATATGGTTAACTTCATAAGAAACTGCCAAAGAGTTTTCCACAGTGGTTCTACCATTTACCTCCTCACCAGCAATGAATGAGAGATCCTGTTGTGCGGCCCCTTTTGATTAGCCATGTCTTCACACTGGCTCCTAGTACTCCCAGTTCTGACTGAAGGATGACAAGTTAGTGCCGGGGTAGAGTATAAAAGATTCCCGAAGGAGAGAAGCATATTAAATGGTGTCTTGGTGAACATGAGGGTCATAGTAAGAGACATGGTATGGTTAGGTGAGGCAGAAAGAGAGGTGGTACCAGGAGTGAAAGAAAACCAGGATTCAGAGTCCCAAGAATCTGGATTTAGCCCCAGTTCCACCAGTTCATTCTGTCTTTCCTGGGGGTGGGGGGACGGGGCTTAATTAGCTTCTTGGAGTCTTGGAGTCCTTCTCCTTTTGCAAACTGGGGTTAATATCTCCCTGGATTAATAGTAATAGCAACGAATTACCACTCGGTGCACACTTAGTGCACACTTCTTTCTTCAAAGGAAGAAGGAAGTCATTACTACTATCACTAGTGCAAACCTCATGCATTATCTCATGTTTCTCCTCACAAGGGCCCTATGAAGTAGGTATTACTATTATTCTCATTTTACAGAAGAGTAGATTGTCTTCAAGACTGCTTATTGTTTCCCAGTATCTGTTCTCTCCTTATTCCCCCAATTTTACCTGGGAACATGGTCACCCCAAATGAAGCTATAATTTTCTGCTTCCCTCGCATCTAGGGGTAACCACGTGACAGAGTTCTAACCGATAAGCTAAAAGCCTAAGTTTCACCTCTGACTTCCAGGAGGTATCATTAAAGGATGGGAGAGGACCTCCATTCCTTTCATCTTGCTGTGAAATAGACCAACATGGGCTGGCAGGAGCTCCAGCAGCCACGTTGGATATATAAGGTGGCAGCACTGTGTTTAGAACAGCAGGACAGGAGAGATAGGATCTGAGTTTCTGATGGTCATGGATGGCCTACCTCTGAACTTTGATCTCAAAAGCCAGAAATACACTATCTCGTTTAAGCCACTGTCATTTCTGTTGCTCATGGCCAAATCTAATCCTCACTAATACTGAAATAAGGGCTTGAAGAATTTGTTATAAGGAAAACCAAGTCTTCAAGATATTACAGTGATTAAATCATATCTTGTAAAAATCTTGAAGTAAGTGTTAGTTTGTTAATTAAATGTGATGGCCAGGGAAAGTATAAAAAGGAAACCTTTGAGGAAGGAGAATCTTTTCTTTTACCTGATTTGTTCCTTAAGGCTTTATAAGACAATGCAACCAAATTCTAGACTATTCTGACTATTTAATCTGTGAATTTTCTTGTCCTCTTTTTCTTTTGTTTCTTTTTTCTTCCTTCATTGACTTCATTGCTTATTAGTATATGCACTGATGAGAATTCACACTAGAAGCTTTAGGTTCTTGTTAATAACTCTCATAAAGACGTTGAAAGAGCATAAACTCAACCTCAAAGCAATCATTCCTGAATTGGGGCCTACAGGGAGTGAGAAGGCGGATAAAGGAACTGGAATGGTTCCCACCCCCACCCCTCCCCAGTGTGATGTTGGAAGGCAGAATAAACAGGAAGTGGGGTGTGGGGGGAGGACTAGCTGGGAGAGAGACTCCAAAACAGTCTGCACCTGCTCAACCCAAACTCGGAAGGATCAAAGTTTAAAACAAAAGGCCCAATCTCTCCCTCTCTCCCTCCCCTCTTTCTTTCCTTCCTTCTGTGTTAAGGTGTACTGGAATCAAATGCAAGAGCTCGGATGTGGCTCCAGGAATTTCCAGTCTAACAGGAAAGACCAAATGTAGTAAACAATCCAGCAACTCCAAGAGAGAGAAAATGGTGTTAGGCAGGGCTCTGGGAACACTCAGGAGGAAGTTTGCATGGAAGTGATGCTTCATTCAGTAAATATTTATTGGGGACCTACTGTGTACCAGACACTGGTCTGTGTGCTAAGTGATGATAGGGAACATTCCACAGTCCCTGCCATCAAATAAACAGACAAATAAACAGGCAGTTACAGTGCAGCTTAATGTGCTATGATAGGTGGGTGCAGGGTGCTATGCGAGCTCGGAAGAGAGGCTCTTACCCAGATCTGGGGTTGAGGACCAGTCCCTTAGACAAAGTGACCTCTATGATGGGATCTGATGGAAGAGTGTGGATTTGTCAAGGGAAAATGGGGTGGGGATGGATTCTCTGGGGCTGTCTGAGAGCCTTGGAGCAAGGATGGGGGGAGGGTGACACATAAGCAGAAGCAATGCTATGAAGATATTGTTTATTTTTTTAATGTTTATTTTTGAGAGAGAGAGAGAGAGAGAGAGAGAGAGAGAGAGAGAGAGAGAATGAGGGGGGGAGGGGCAGAGAGAATCCCAAGCAGGCTCTGTGCTCAGTGTGGAGCCTGACTCGGGTCTTGATCCCATGACTCTGAGATCATGACCTGAGGCGAAATCAGATGCTTAACCAACTGAGCCACCCAGGTGCCCCTGTGAAGAGATTTTTAAAGCATGCTGAGGATCTGCCTCCTGATGTGATACACTGAGAAGGAAACCTCACTTCCGTGATCATCTTGCCCAACATACACAAGTTCTGTCCAACCATGAGCAAGCCCCAGACACATCCAGATTCAGGGACATTCTACACAATAGCTGGTGTATACTCTTCAAAGTGTCAAGGTCATAAAAGGCAAAGACTAAGGAAATGCTCCACAATAAAAGAGATTAAAGAGACAGGATAAGTGAATGCCACATACGATCCTGGACTAGCTCCTGGCCCAGTAATGTTGACAACATCTATATCTACGACTATATCCCTTTTGCTATAAAGGGCATAATCTGTTCAACTGGGAAAATTTAAATGAAGTCTGTATATTGTAGAAATGTTCATTTTAGGATTCTGATTATTGTATTGCAGTTATATGTTGTTATTCTCATTCCTAGAAAAATATACCCTGAAGTATTTAGTGGGAGAGGGGTGTGTTTTCAATTTACTCTCAAATGATTCAGAAAAAACAGAGATATAAAATGAGATATCTGGAGAAGGGGTATATGGAAAGCTTTTGAACTATTCTTGCAACCTTTCTGTAAGTTAGAAATTATTTCAGGGGTGCCTGAGTGGCTCAGTTGGTTAAGTGTCTGACTCTTGACTCGGCTCAGGTCATGATCTTGTGTGTTTGTCAGATCAAGCCCTGTGCTGGGCTCTGCACTGACAGTGTGGGGCCTGCTTCGGATTGTCTCTCTCCCTCTCTTTCTACCCCTCCCTCTCTCAAAATAAATAAATATGTTTTTTTAAAAGAAATGATTCCAAAACAAGGAGTTAAAAAAAAACCCCACGTTAGCATTTGGACTTTATCTGAGGACAATAAAAAATGGCAGTCCCTGGGAGGGTTTTGTGCTTTCAGATGAAGCCTGCGCTGCAGTCCAGTGAATGGTTCGATCCGGGGTGGACTCATGGCTGGTTCAGAGGCTCTTATGATAATTCAGATGACCAATGACGGTGGCCTCCAATAAAGCGTTGGCCAAGGAGGCGAGAAGTGGGTAGATAGAGGAGGTATCTAGGAAGTAAAAATCAGAGGGTGTAGTTGGATGTTGTGGAGGTTATGGAGAAGGAGGGGTCAGCGGTGACCTTTGGGATTTTCTTCTGCAGTGTTTAAGTGGTTCCGTGTGGAATTTGTAAGATAAGCACCAGAGGCAAAGGAGCAGATTGTAGGCAGAAGACTGATGTGAGTTTTAGACCTACCTACCAAGCCGGCTACGGCTACTGCATTCCCCACCTGAGCTGATGGCAACTCCAGCAGTTGCTCAGGCCCAGACTTTGGGGGGACTCTTGACTCTTCTCTTTCTCTCACACGTCACATCCAAACTGTCTGGAAGGCTTGTTGGTTCTGTCTTCAGAAAATACCGACTGCCTGACCACTTCTCACCACCTCCACTGATACCGTGCTGGTTCAAGCCACTGTGATATCCCATCTGGATTTGTTTGTCGCTTCTTGACGGGTCTCTGCACCTACCCTTCCTCTCCACGGTAGCCAGATGGATGTTACTGAAACATGCCACTCTTCTGCTCCAACTTTGCAAGGACTCCTAATGACTCTCAGTGTAAAAGCCAGTGTCCTTCCAAAGGCCTTTAACACTCTGCATGGAATGCTCTGTAGCACTACTCTGATCTCCCGTCACACCCTTCTCCTTGTGCGCTCTGTCCCAGTCACGCCAGCCACTTCGATTCTCCTTCACCTTGCAAGACATGCTCCAGCCTTGGGACCCTTGCTCTTGCAGTCTTCTCTTCTGGAATGCTTTTCCCCCAGATATCAGTGTTAACAGAACATCCCGAAATGACAAGATCTTAAGTAAGAGACTCATTTCTCAGTCTTGCATAAAGGAAATATGAAGGCGAGGTGTTCCAGGACGCTATTGTGACCCCGTTGTAGGCGTTCTGCTGGGCCTCGGTGTGAAATGCAGCCACATTCAGAGTTTCTCATATTTCCCATTTTCATTTTTATTTCAGCATAGGGCACTGGTAATGCGTTTTAGCCGCATGCTATTATCTAACGCGACCCGTACCAAGAGCCCCAAGTGTGAGTGAAGCTTTGCTACAGAGATGGAAAGGACTTAAAATGACAATAAATAACAGTGATATACTCTCTGACGTGTAAACTTCTTTGTGAAAGGAACGTATATATCAATTTATCTGGTTTAATAAACCAGCAGGATCGAAGGGTTGCAAGAGTTAAAAAAAGAATTTTAACAGCAGGAGATCACTTCCCAGAATTTGACATGTTCACAAACGCCTTTTAAGAATCAAGGTAGGCAAAATATATGTATTATAATATCTCCCATAGAGAAAAGGCCTTTAGGGATATGCAGTATTCTCTGACTACTGGTTGTCTCTGCATGAGCGATAGGGGAAAGTTTATTTTTTATGATCTCTTTTTAAAATGATTGGTTTGCTTAATTTTTTTTTTAGTGTACATAAAACCCTACCCTCAAACCCAAGGCAGAACAAAGAGCCAAGGGGTGATGTGTATTACTCAGCGAGGAGGCTGCTAACGCATGAATAGTCCCATGTGCCCTGAGTGACACAGCCGTGGCACCACAGTGGTGGCACATGTGTCAGAGGTGGGGGGAGCCCCTACTTACGCCAACTCCTGAGTTACCAAGAAATTCTGTTCTAACTTCCTACAAACAAAGTTCCTTTGGGGGAAGTGCGGTATGGTTGAGTAGTTTCCTATTCGTTTGTAAGAGTCTTGGCTAAGCAGGAGTTTGCTTCATTTAGAAACCCAGGACACAATAATCAAACCATAGTGAACACAAATGATTTGTTGTGACATTTCCAACTCCTATCAAGATGTACCATGCCAATTTGGGGGAAAGGTTGGGGAAAGGATAGGCATCCTTTAGTTGCAGAACACTGGGAAATCGGGATTATTCCAAACCTTTCACCCAGCAGTGATATGGACATTTGGCAAAACATTTAAATGCGTGTTGTATATGTAGCAAAAGAGAAAGGTAGGGGGTGGGGGCTTGGATACTTACCAGTAGAGAAATGGAACCAAAGAAGATGAGATCATAACCGGTGTGGAAGGCACCTCTGTTGAGGGTAAGGAGACCGAAAGGAGCACGGCACAGCTGGGCAAGACAAGCATGCTGTTGAGAGGGTGGCAGTCCACATGCAAGGTCAGAGCCAAGGTCTATGAGAAGAGAGGTCAGGAGGAGTTAATCTCAACATTTTCCCTCTGGAAAATGCGTCTCAGAAAGGTAGAAATAAACATTTTGGGATCAGTGCTTTGTAAGACCAGATGCATTCCCGCCTCAGCAAGCTAATTCCTTCTCCAAAGATGTCTTTGTAAATCTGTAAATCTAACTCTGTAATATAACGCCTGGTAGGAATTCTAGCCCTTTCTCCACAAAGGTCAATTTCTTACTAATGACTCTTCTCTCCTGGAAACACCCTATTGTCTGAAGTGGGTTACAGACATTTGATGATTATTCCAAGATAAAATAATTATCTACATTTGTTGATTTACATGTTTTTGCCAAAAGAAACCATTTGTTCATTCAATGGAGACAATAATCCTATCTGAGAAGGTATGTTCTTATTTATGTTGGAAATTCCCTTTTCAAGGCAAGCCTATGACTCTGTGCAATCATGGACACCATGTTTTGACAGTTCACAGCATCAGGGGCATCACTGTTATCAGAAAGCAGCCCTGTGGGTAAGTTTTACTTCTTAGCTCAAGTGATGTTAGTTACCTTTATATCAGTGGCAGGGCAATCTATTAATTTTGGTCTTTACCCGCCCGTACAATGCCCTGTGCTCATTCTGAACATTATGGTTTGCAAAATACGGTTCATTCATATGTGTTTGCAGCTATTATATTTTAATTCTACTCAACTTGAAAAGACAGTGTCTTTTGTTCTTAAATCATGTAAATTAAAATGCAGAGGAATAGCCACTGTGATATTCAAATCTGATTTTTGAATCACCTAAGTCAAAGAAGTCAAGGTTCCATTTTCTTGGCAAATGCAGCTTGTAGATCTTCTTGTTTCTTTGCTTTTGTCCCTAAGGTGAATTAGGGGTCTTACAGAATCTTCTCACCAAGAGAGCTTCTAAAGTTCATACTATCAGGCTGACATCAGAAATGTGCCCTCCATGGGGTTTTTCCACAGTAGAAAAGCAGATAATTTTGTAACCTTAAAACGATCGCCTGAATAAGGGCTGTACCTCATGGAGGGATAGAGTGGGAAGAGATGTGTAAAATACCGAAAACCCAGGTAAAAAGAATGATATGATGCATGGATGGTAATCCTGAGTATATGAAAGGGAAGCACCCAGGAGATAACCTTATTTGCTCCTTAAAACAGTGGTGAGATATCCTGCTAGAAACCTGCTTGGACTTCATGCTTCTCATGATACTCACAGAATAAGGTGGCATCTCTTCCCTTCCAGGTTAACTCCATTTGTACATACTGTTTTTCCCAAAGCAGTTTCTTTCCGTTTAAATAACCCATGCTGCCTTTAAAAAGTCTTGCATGAGAATTAACTTGCATATGATCCTTAACCACTCAGTAAACATTAAAGTGTCATGTGAATGTTTAATCTTACAACAGGGGGACATAAATCTACCTGACAATAAAGATGTAAAAGGCAATGCTAAATTTCCATCATATTGTAACTAAAAAGAAATTAATGAAGTCGTTTTAGTATTATAATTCTTGTAAGGCAAGTAGTAACTCTACAAAAGACTTTAACAAATGCTTCTAGTCTAATGCTCCCCCCACCCGATTACTTTGAGGTGAGTGAAAACATTCCGATGAAACAGTTGTTTATACAAATATCTGCGGTCTATTATTTATGTGTATATTGAAAACCAGATAATGGGATTCCTGAAAGATTAGAGCTGAAAAGAATCTTTGAAATCTATCTAGTATATTTCCCATTAACTAGTCTGTGACACAGGCAAGATTTGAGTTTAGGTCTCTCAACTTCTAGATCGTTGTTCCTTTCATCAGGCTGAGTTCTTTATGTTCTTCTTTAAATTATTTAATTTTCGAGAAAATTAATAATTTTACCAATACCCTTTTAAGGTTTTATCTTTGGATATGAATTTCTAAAATTTCAGCAATATCACTTACCAGCCTCTATGGGAAAGCTGGGGAAAGGATCATTTCATAATGCGTATTAGAAATAATTTTTAAGTCTAAGAAATAGCTCTCTGTGCCTCAAACATGGGTCAAGAAGGCTTATTAGCAAAGTAAGTCTTTACTTTGAACATTGAAAAGATTTCGTTTTCACTTATGAATTCTGTAAACTTTTTCTTCTGTGATGGTCATGTTGAGTCCCTGTTTAAATCAAAGATTAAATGCCCAAACTCACTGTAGGAAAATAAACGTTCCAAGTTTTGGTTGTACAACTTTAAGGAAAATCTAAAGTCCTTTTTTGTTGTTGTCTCATTCAGATCATAATAAATATTTCATTCCCAACCTAATGGATTTGGCTTGGAGGTACCTTACATAGCCATATTGTGATGTTAGGGTTTGGTTTGTTTTAAAAATTTATAGCAATTCCAAGCAGAAGTTAGATCTGTTCTCACAACTGCCAATACCGCAGGCCATTTTCTATAAACATCTTCTCAAAAAAAAAAAAAAAAAATCAAACACACATTACCCGAAGAACCAGAGACATGGCTGTTTCTGGTTCTGATCTTAAGAGACATCAACTTTTGCTTGGCCAAATGCAAGTGAGAAGGGAATTGATGAAGGCTGATCACCTATTCCAAGGAATTCTGCCTGGGGATGGAAAAAATTGAGGAGGATGTCTCTGACATCACTTACTTATTTAATTTAAAGCTTATTTCTGAGCTGAGATAAGAAAGCAGAAGTAGTGAGAGAATCCATATAGTCCAAAATAAGTTGAAGAACTATTTATTTTGTCTTTCTTACTTTATTTTTTTTTAATTTTTATTTATTTTTTTTTTTAATTTTTTTTTTCAACGTTTATTTATTTTTGGGACAGAGAGAGACAGAGCATGAACGGGGGAGGGGCAGAGAGAGAGGGAGACACAGAATCGGAAATAGGCTCCAGGCTCTGAGCCATCAGCCCAGAGCCTGACGCGGGGCTCGAACTCACGGACCGCGAGATCGTGACCTGGCTGAAGTCGGACGCTTAACCGACTGCGCCACCCAGGCGCCCCTATCTTTCTTACTTTAAAAATATAAGCCCTTTGAGTTAAATGCGTACTTACCATATGACCTAGCAATTCCTTTCTTAGGTATTCATCCAAGAGAACTAAAAACATAGGTCCACACAACGACTTCTACACAGTTTTCCTTTCACTCCTGAAACCTCCAAGCTGGAACCAACCCAAGTGCCCGTTAATATGGTATAGCCATTCAATGGAATACTATTTGCTAAAAAGGAACAAACTACTGAGACATAAAACAACATGGATGAATCTCAACGTTCTGCTGAGTGAAAGAAGCCAGGCACAAAGGAGAAATAAAGTATTATTCTATCCTTATGAAGTTCCAGAATAAGCAAAACTACTTTATGGTAGAAAAACATCAGGAAAATTGTTTCCAGGGACAGGTCGTGGGATATTGACTACAAAGAAGCCCAAGAGACTTTGGGGGTACTGCTAGGTCTTGATTGGGAGCAGTGGTTACATGAATGTATATCAGGCTTTCTCAGTCTTGTTGCTACTTATCCAGCCCTATTTTGGGCTGGATAATTCTCTCCTAAGGAGATGTGTTATGCACTATAAAATATTTAGCCATGTCCTTGGCCTTCATCCACTAGATGCCAGTAACACCTCCCCTTATCTCAGAGGTGACAACCGAAAATGTCTCCAGACATTGCCAAACGTTTTCTGGGTGCCAAAGTCACTCCTGTTTGAGAACCACTGGTATGGTTCATCGGTCCTTATCCTCATTTTATTGTGTATAAATTACACCTCAATAAGGTAACTAAAAACAAGCCCATTGGGGGAAAACAAAGAGTAACTTGATGATGGAGAAACCTGACAAGCTCTACCTCAGCCAGGCGATCAAGGTCAACATCAACAATGATAAGTCATACTGACAGCATGTACCCTGGATAGGGTGTGTGAGAATTGCACTTTACCTCTGTGGTCTTCCTTCCACAAACATATAACCCTAGTCTAATAATGAGAAAAACATTGGGCAAATTCCAGTAGAGGGGCAATCTATAAAATACCTGACCAGGACTCCTCAAAACTGTCAAAAACAAGACAATTCTGATAAACTATCACAGCCAAAAGGAACCTAAGGAGGCAGAACAACTGACGTAATGTAGGATCCTGGATGGGAACCCGCAACTGAGAAAGGACAGTAAGTAAAAAGGAAGCCTGAATGAAGTTGGGACTTCAGTTAATGATAATAACATATTGATCTTGGTTCATCAGTTGTGACAAATGTGTCACACTAATGTAAAATGTTAATAATAAGGGAATCTGTGTGTGAGGTATATGGGAACTTTCTTCCATCTCTGCAGTTTTTTCTATAAACCTAAAACTTTTCTAAAATAAAGTGTCTATTAAAAAATAAGCCCTTTTGGGCCACCTGGGTGGCTCAGGCGGTTAAGCGTCCAATTCTTGGTTTTGGTTCAGGTCATGATCTCACGGTTCTTGAGTTCGAGCCCATCGTCAGGCTCTGTGCTGCCGGTGCAGAGCTTGCTTGGGATTATCTCTGTCTCTGTCTCTGTCTCTGCCTCTGTCTCTGTCTCTGTCTCTCTCTGTCTCCCTGCCCCTCCCCTGCTCTCGCTCTCTCTCAAAATAAATAAACTTAAAAAAAAAATAAGCCCTTTTAGTATCAGCACTGACTTTATAGAGCATTCAGAAATCTACTGTTTTTTATTGTTTGTTTTCTTGGTTTAGTTTGTTGCCCAAGACATTTTACTGTCATTGTCAGCTACCTCTAGATCTCTGATCTCATAGATGACCTTAAAATCTGTTCAGGACATGTTGGAGCTAAATACGATTTAGTTAAATTCGATAACAAATTTTTTGAGCACTTAATATATGCCACACATTGAATTAGTTACCAGGGACATGAAGATGAATGGGATCTTGGTCCCTGCTCTCCAGGAGCTCCGTGTCTCGAAGGAGGGCACCATCGGGTGTAATGGTGGAGTTCTTTACTACAGGAACATCAAGGTGCAAAATATTTTATGTGAGAGCCTTTTCCTCTTCCACAAAACAGATTGTAGTGATTCTGGCCTAGGGAGGGCCCAAGCCTGGGTTAAGGTTGTAAAGGGCTATTTTGAAGAAGAGAGAAATGCAGGTCGATGGGAGGTGGGAATATGTTATCAACATGCCCCCACTGTCATCATTACTCTTGCAGTGTTGGCCAGTGGGGGCAGGTGGGAGAGTTTTGTGAGCTATGATACTTACTTTATGTATTAATAGCAGAAGAACAATTGTGTTTTGCCAGATGGGCTTTGCTGCCTGATCGTGGGCTGACCTCTAAGTGTTCCTATGGCTGTGTTTATACCCAAGTCTCTGCATCTGGACAGATCTGTGGAAAGTTCAGGCCAGATGTTGGATAATTCACTGAAACTTCCTGAATCTCCATTTCCTTATCTGCGAAAAAAAAGGAAACGTCAAGCCTCATGGAGTGGTTGGGGTAGGGCAAAGGAAAATTTTTTAATATAAAAAAAAATTTGTTGGTGGTTTTTACCATCCAGATTTCTATCTCGACCTGACACTAACATGGACACTTTTATCCTGGGCTCCTTTGCAGTTTTAGAAAATTGCCTATAGGGTGAGGGAGATGGTGTAGCTTGGTGAATAAGAACATGGACTTTAGGGGCGCCTGGGTGGCTCAGTTGGTTGAATGTCCGACTCTTGATTTCGGCTCAGGTCATGATCCCAGGGTCATGGGATCAAGCCCCTGCGTCAGGCTCCATGCTGAGCTCCATGCTTTCTCTCTCTCTCTCTCTCTCTCTCTCTCTCAAAAAAAAAAAAAAAAAAAAGAACAAAGACTTTGGAGTCAGTGAGACCCTGGATTTAAATCTCAACTTGGCGGTTTGCCAGCTGCATGGATACTTCCGTTTCACATTCCAGTGAGGATTAGATGAAATCATGTACAGTTACGTGCTGAGTATCATGCCTGGTGGGCAGCAGCCCCACGTGATAATGAAAATTATTTGAACCTGTTTCTTCACTGACTTTCTGAATATAAACTCCATGAAGGCAGAAATTTTTATTTCATTCACAGATGTGTTCTAAGCACCTGGAACAGTGGCTAGCATATGGAAGGTGCTTATTAAATAGTTGTTAAATGAATGAATGAAACTGTGGGCTTTACTTCAAGGCCCTGTCTGCCACACACACTATGGAAGACATGCTGGTGGGGACAGAAACCTCTGGGTTCCCGGGTATCTGTGCAATTTGTTAATGTCCCAATAGTCCCATTGCCTCAGGCAGGCAGATAAGCCATTCAAGCTCCCCAGGGGTGGTGGGCCAAAGATGGCCACAAGTTTTTGACATCCTCCCATAGAGAGATGGGGTCCGTGTCCCCTCCCCTTGAATCTCGGCAGGCTCCGCGACTGCTTTGACCAATAGAATATAGCATCAGTGAGGTTGTGCCAGTTTTCAGGCCCATACTATGTGAAGAGGTAGCCTCCATTTTGTGTCTCTTGGAAGCTAGCCACCATGTAAGAAGTGTGACTACCTTGAACCACCATGCTGTGAAAAGCTAAATATACATGGAAAGGCCTTGAAGAATAATGCAAATGATACCATGTGGAGATAATAGATAACTGGAATGCTAGCCTTGGAGAAAATTTCCAGCTATGGAGAAAGAAACTCTAAACTGTGTGAATGAAACTTGGAGTCAGAGGAGCCCGTGACTGGTTTTCATCTTCCTCTCCCCTTTGTTCCCAGAAACGAAACCAGTGACCTGCTCACTTTGGGCAGAGAAGAGAAAGAGGCAATTTGCCACATCAGTGAACCCCACAATCTTTGGGGGGGCATTATGAAAATGGTGTGCCCACAAGATTACCATAATACCTTTAATGGCCAGTGTGGTAGTCAGCCACCAAGATACCCCAATGATTCTCATCTCCTGGTGTTCACATCCTTGTGTAGTCTTTTCCCAAGTGAATAGGGCTGACCTGAGTAACTAATAAGATAGTGTGGGAATGATGGAGTGTGATTTCTGAGGCTAGGCCATAAATGACATCATAGCTTTCATCTTGATTCTCTTGGATCGCTTGCTCGGGGTGGGGGGGCGGGGAGGGAAGGGGTAGTGAGCTGCCGTGTTGTGAAGACACTCAAGCAGCCCTATAGAGAAGTCCATGTGGTGAAGAACCGAGGTTTCCTACCATCAACCAGATGCCTCTGTGTAAGTGAGCCGTGTGAGTGAGTCACCTTGGCAGTGGATCGATCCTCCACCCTTTTTGAGTCTACGGACGAATGCAACCTGGCTGCCGACATCCCAGTTGCAATTCCATAAAAGACCATGCATGACCCTGAATAACTTAGTCGAGCTGCTTCCAGATTTCTAACCCACGGAAACTGTTAGATAATAAACGTTAATTTAAAGTTTTGGGGGTAATGTGATAGACAGCAATACATAACATAGCCACTATCCCAGTCCATAGTGTATTTATTTTTGTTTCTTTGCTAGGTTGTTGCTACATTTACTCAGGTGTAGCTTGTATTTGGAACTGAAAGCTTTAACAACAAAATTGTTTTCTAGCCCTGTAGTGTCTCATGAAACTAGACGCTGCTTTCTTGATATTCTGTACTTCCTTTAATGGTAAGTAGACCCCACCTTGTCATGTGCCTTACAAAAGCCAGACTCTTAGAGGTGGTGATGCTTATAAACCAGCCCAAAGTTGTCTAATGGACCCATGTGCTCAGAACCATATTACTAATACTCCTTTTTCAGCCTTAGGCAACTCTTATTTATTTACTTTTTTAAAAAATACCACTATTTGTATGGGGAAATTCATGCTGAGGTCCAACTAGGGCCATATCATCAGGGCGTATATCTCCCAAGATCATGCATGCGCAGACCTACAAAGAAAAGGGATGATGGAGGAATGAGATAGGCAGAGGCTCTTATCTTTAGCCACTAGAAGAAGAAACTCCCAAGACTGTGACTTGGACCCTCCTTTTCCTGCCCTCTTCCCAAACAGTGTGTTGACAGTCATACCAGGAACTTCTCACCCAGGCTTTCTAGAAGTTGCTTTTCGAGATGAGTGCTTCTTCAAGATTCAGAATTAATTAATCCGAGCACGAGGTAGTTGTCTACACTGTAGGGAGGAGGCTTTTTATGTGGCCTTCCTTACTCCCATCAGTCTGTCTGTGCTTTCAGAAGTTGGTGACTGCCTCAGTATGAAGCGATTAGGGAGTGGTGAATAGGACCCCCGAAAAGTTCTGCTCTCCTCAGCAGGGGGAGACAAGAAAGAATAGACTTTGATAAGGCAGAGAATAATTTCAGCAGGTCTCAAGCCTTTTTGTCAGCTGGGGCCGGAGAACCCAAGAATGGGTTTCTGAGCTTGGAGTGTGTTATTATCGCTCCATGGGAATTTTAAGAGGAGAGTTAGCAATGGTCCCACCTGACTGGTTTATATTTCTTGTCCTATAAGTAGGACACTGGATCATATGACCTCAAAAATATTTTGGTCCACCATGAAGAGTCTACCCGGTGTAGTTTGTTATCTAGAGAACATACTGTTTTCTCATTTGGATGAGAACCTGGGAGTCTTTATTTTTGTCCTGTGTGGATGTTGTTCTAGTAATGCAAGTCAATTCTGTTGTTCTACATCTTCTTTCTCATCGTACAATTTCATAAAGCAGGTTTATTCCTAATTTGAATATCTCATGAATATGTAGGGTAAAGTAGTTAATTACGTTTGCATCAAATAAGTTCAATAAAGCTGAGCGGGAACAGCAGTAGAGGTTAAAAGTTACTCCAATTCATGGACTAGGAACAGGATGAGGAGGGAGATAATTTATAGCCAACTGGCAGCTGGAAGGGTAGTGAATTGATAAGGCCACAGTCGCAGACCTTTAATTGATGGCTCTACCATCTGTATAGAAACCATGTGTAAATAAGAACGAGTAGTTAGGGCACAGAGCTCAACGTGACTCTGCGATTGAGTCACAGAAAAAGTAATAGCCAAAAAAAAAAAAAATCAATTTAATCCTCATAGTTTATGTTGCTCAGTCTCCTACTAGTTGAGAATGTTTTCTCTGCCACAGCTTAATGAATACCTTATTTTTATGATTCAACTAGAGAAGCTTCTACAACTCGATAACAACAGGACCGCAAACCTTTACCTAACAATTATCCTTTGCTGTCATGTTCTGGTCAAGTCTCTCAAGCAAGCAAGGAAACAACAACCATAAAAATGATCTGTACGCATTTGTGTGAACTTGACTTCTGCCCATGTGTCCACACTTCTTTAGCTCGGGCTGTATTCAGGGCGCAGGTGCCAAAGGTCCTGTATTTTCAGAAGTCTCCCATGTGGTGTGTCTGCAGTGATTCAGACTGAGGATTATGGTCTGCTTAATTTGGCCCTGTGGGTAAGGCCACCACGTGGATCTCTGACACGTGATGATTGCAGAGGGTTGAGCATTTTCACAAGCACCTGCAGGTGTATGACACTTGCCAGTTGAAAGGAATGGAGATGAGGCATATCTGGTCGCCTCTTGCACTCCGTGCAGCAAGGCAGGGTCATATAGAAAATCCCACCTTGACCCATCCATCTGATGCTGCGCTCATAGATAAAGATAGAGAAATGAAAACAAAGAAACCTACGTTACTTTGGGACCCCCGCAAAGCAAGTTGTGTTCCTATGACCAGACTCCAGAGTAAGCAAAGGGCCTTTACTGTTGTATAAACCTATGTTGATCTGTGGGACATGGATGCCTGTCCCATGTTTTTTCTTAGTGACATTTCTGTTTTTCTCTTTTTAAAAAGGAACTTATTAATCATAGTAGAAAAGTAGGAAATATACCTCAGTTATGAACTAGAAAATAATAGTTCCTCATAGTGCGTCCCCTCAGAAATAACCACTGCTAATATTTTGTGCATTTCATGACAACTCTTTTCCAGTGTGTGTGTGTGTGTGTGTGTGCACACGCGCGCGCGTGCACGCACGTGCACATTACACATTAAGATTAAATATGTACAGTTTTCTATCCCGTCTTCACTCAACATTAAATTTTTACCCTCTCACTAAAATTTAATTTGAATGCGTAATATTCCATAGTATAGAGATGCTGTGTAAGTGCTGTGGAGTCCAACAGATCCCAATTCTGCTACTCATTCCCTCAGTGTCCAGTTCTGTGAATGGGCAAATGACCTCAGTTTCATCATGTATAAAATGGGGATAATATGAGCTACTTCATCTGGTTTCTGAAAGGATTAAATAAGATAATATCTGCAAAGCCCTGACATAGTCTCTGTAGATAATAAATGTGAAATATATGTCAGCTAGTACAGAATCATTGCTCATTTTTGGAAATGTTGACTGTTCTCAATATTTTTGCTCTTTATAGTGTTGCCACATTTGCCTATGTCCAAAATTATTTCCTTAGGATAAATTCCTAGCCGTGGGATAAAGGGCAGAAACAATTTGAAGGCTTGATCTGAATGCCTTCGTAGACCAGTTGTATCTATCTGTGCCCATACTGACGTTGCCTAACACTGGTCATCTGGCTCCACCCTTGAGATCACTATATACTGCCTTTTGTAACTGTGCTAATGTAATAGTCAAATAGTGATATGAATTTTGTTGGTTACCTAGTGACATTTAGTATTTTTCATACATTTGTCTTTTATGAATTGTCTGCGCCTCAATCAATACACGTTACCACATGCCACTTTTGTGCCAGACACTGCTGGGTGTATTGTGGGAACACATATGTGTCAAGACAGATGTGATCCAAGCTCTGGTAACACAGCGTTTGTTGAAGGTGCTCCTCGTGTCAGGCACTAGACTAAATGCTTACCTTGGTAATGTGAAGCATTGTGGTTTCCTGGCTAATAATTAGCCTCCTTTGGCTAATCCAAAGTCTCTTTGGCACTTCCTGATTTGGGCCACCTTTTCAGAGTCGAGGATGCTATGTTTATATATTCCGGATAAGTAAACTGCTGTGATATGACTAAATTTCATACACATACATGAAACAGACATGGGTGGATGGACTCACTACAAAAGGCACAGAGAAGGGATTGTGTAGTGATAGGTTAATAACATTTAGCTGGCCAGAAGAAGCTAAAGAATATATAAACCACATAAACCAAACGGAACATGTTTTGAATGTGTGAAGCTGGTGCACTTGATTGAATTAAGGTAGTGTTCTTTAAATCCTCGGGTTGAAGAGCCTGTCCTACATTTGGCAACTCAGGTGGAGGCACCCTGTGGCAGCCACCCACCCACACACCCGTACACCCTTTGTCCAGTTATATCCTGCAATGGAAGATCAACTTTGCTTTGACAACTGTACAGTAGCAGCTTTCTCACCTGTGGAGGTGAACTTGAAGAGCCCAATGGGAGGCACAGGTGAAAAGGTTTATCCTGGGGTGCGTGGGCGGCTCAGTCAGTTGAGCATCCCACTCTTGATCTTGGCTCAGGTCACAGTCTCAACAGTTTGTGGGATCCAGCCCCACATCAGGCTTGGTGCTGACAGCATGGAGCCTGCTTGGGATTGTCTCTCTCCTCCTCTCTCTGTCCCTCCCCCACTCACACTTTCTCTCTCAAAACAAATAAATAAACTTAAAAAAAAAGTTTCTCCTTACTTCCAGTGGTAGGAGTAGGAGTCCCCAGCATCTTACAACTTTTTTGGGGTGGTGGGTGTTTACATCATCTTCTGGTATACTGGCATCTTCCAATTTAGCAGGGTAGTATTAAATTTTTTTTAATGTTTACTTATTATTTTTGAGAGACAGACAGAGTGTGAGTGGGAGAGGGGCGGGGGAGGGGAGCCACAGAATCTGAAGCAGGCTCCAGGCTCTGAGCTGTCAGCACAGATCCCGATGTGGGGCTCGAACCCACGAACCACGAGATCATGACCTGAGCCGAAGTCGGACGCTTAACCGACTGAGCCACCCAGGCACCCCTAGCAGGGTATTATTTATTGCCCTCTGCTTATGGTCATTCTGCTAAATCATATTTTCGTGGCAATTCACAGCATTCAAATGACGTTCACATATGTTATCACAATGATTCTGGGAGGTGTCGAAAGCCGGCTCCTCAAATATCACCCACGCATGATAAGACAAAGCTGAGCTGCTTGCTTTGGCACTGTCTCAGTGGGATGAGGGGTAGGTCAGAGTTCATTGAGAATGGAAATTTGGTTTAAGGCAAGTCTTTCGATGCAGGGGACTTGGTTAGGATTGGGTGAGAATCACCCATATATATTCAGGATTGGGGAAGACAGCAGGATGAGGACTTTGAGATGAGGGGTTCAGAGAATATCAGGGTGCAAATTGTCCATTGATAATTTCCACTGAAGAGCTGATATTCTGTTGGCAAGATCCTAGAGTAAACAATCAAACCATTTGCTTGGGCGGAACAGTCCTGGAAAGGTAAAGTAATAGTGATGAAGACAGTGCACTAGCAAAGTCATGTTAGCACAGACAGTAAGGTGTGGTTTGGGTTCTCAGTGTCCAGCCTGAATGTGGGGTAGACTGTTTTGGTTCCCGGAGGAGACATATTCACGTGTCGATTTTACAGGTGGGGAAACTGAGGCACAGGAAGGTTAAGTGGCTTTCCAAGGCCACGTATCTTTTTAGTTCTGGAGCAAGAACTAGCCCTGTGCTTTTTTCCATCTTGTCCATTAAGAACTGCCCCTCAAGTTGTTCACCTTGCCCTTTGTCTCAAGTCTCTCTGGGCATCGATCAGGTGCTATAGCAAAAGGAAGTTTGAAATTGATTTTAGGGATTAAGCCACACAGTCTTACTTGGACAAATGATAAAATGCTTTGCTGAGAATAGGTTTGTCCGATGAGTCTAAATGCATTCCACTCTCCATGTTTCAAAGATAATTTGTGGAAAAAGAAGAGGGAATTGTGTCCTTACCAGAAGTTTGATGTGACATGTTAATCATTAACCAGGCACTGGCTGCTGTGTCAATAGTATATAGGAGGCAGAACTCCTTCATTGTGTGTTCCTAGGGATGTCTTTAAGTGGGAGTGAAGGAAGGAGAGAAAGAGGGAAAAATTGAGAGAGTGTCCTATTCTCTCTCTCTCTCTCTCTCTCTCTCTCTCTCTGTCTCTCATTCGTACTATGTACATATGGATTCCCTTCTGTTCACTTCATCGCCCTGGCTCCTCTGCCCTCTTAACCCCCACTCCACCTCGCCCTCACCTCCTATATGGTTCAGCTGCTTCTGTGGATCTATCCCATGAAGGAAAATGTCCCCAAAGCAAAATGACTGGAGGAGAAGAGAGTGCTGAGGAGCCATGGGAAAGCTTACTAGTGGGAATTCGAGTCTGAGTGGAGTAAATGAGATACAGATTATTTTTCTGTATGTCCACTAGAATGGAAACTTCAGATGTGCAGAGGTATAATCACTTCAAGATTGGGTCACCAGGGCTAAAAGCATTCAATGGGCACTTGAAAACATTTGTTGAATGAACAAATGAACCAACAAGTGGCCACTTACTGCCATTTTGCTTCCGAGCAAAATTCACAATGCAATTCAAGCTGACGTTTTTGGTTTTTGAACTCTGGTCCTGGACATGAGAGTAAGAACTTATCCTAATGCAAACCCTAAGAGACTCTTAACGATAGAGGACAAACCGAGGGTTGATGGAGAGACATGGGCAGGGGATGGACTAAATAGGCAATGGGGATTAAAGAGGGCACTTGTGATGAGCACTGGGTGTCATATGTAAGCGATGAGTCACTAGATTGTACACCTGAAACCAGTTTTACCATATATATTAACTAACTGAAATTGAAATAAAAACTTAAAATTAAAAAAGAGGATCTTATCCAAATGTCAGTGGTGTGTGAATCAGGTCACAGGTAGGCAAGCAGCACAAGGGTTTGGTGGGATGTCTGTCCTGCTGCTGCCACCAGGTCCTTACCCATCCTTATGCGGGTGGAGATGGGATTAGGGAACCAGATGCTCAGAGAAGAGGAATCCTGGATGAGCACCAGAATGAAGGCTTCAGCTGAGGCTGGAGGGACACACATAAGAGGTGGGGTGACACCGGGGAAGCAGAGCTAATTTGATTGGAACCTGAGCGGATTTTTGACAGGTTAGCTGGTTCTAAGGTTTTCTATGAATCATGCTCTAATGTTATTCTCCATGAAATGACTTGGAATAAATCCCTGAAATCTCAGAGGAGACTCGGGCACCACGGCCCTTCCGACAGCTGATCCGATCTGGAGAGGGGACATTGCCTCTCAGGGAAGTGTGTTATTAACTATGGTAGAAGATTTTGAACTATTTTCTGTAATTTTTACAACTCAGACCAGGGTGGCATGTAGACAGATTTCTCACAAGAGGAACAAATCCTACCCCTTAAAACCATAGGGAGCTCAGTTGTAAGCACAGTACAGCCAAAGCTTTTTGTTTTAAAGCTCACCTGAGCCTGGGTGGCTCAGTCGATTGAGCCTCTGACTTGGGCTCAGGTCATGATCTCATGGCTCATGAGTTCCAGCCCTGCATTGGGCTCTGTGCGGACAGCTCAGAGCCTGGAGCCTGCTTTGGATTCTGTGTGTGTCTCTTTCTCTCTCTCTGCCCCTCCCTCACTCGCACTCTGTGACACACACTCTCTCTCTCTCTCAAACAGTGAAAAATTTTAAAAAACTCATCTGAAGATACTTGTAGAAATATTATAGGTTTCATTAAAAATTATGAACCCCTCAAGTGATCTAACAAATATTTCAAAATTTTCCAAGTAGGCTGTTGTTACTTTTGATATATATGTTTTGATATCCTTACCTGTGTGTGTGTATGTGTGTGTGTGTGTGTGTGTGTGTGTATGTATGTTGTACTAAAGACAATCCCACTTAATGTGTGTTACATGGAACAACAATTTTCCAGTTGATTGTAAATTCTATTTATCTGTTGAATTAAATATTTATTAATTGAAGGGCACATTTCTCAGAGTGTTAGTAAGTGAAACTTTCTGTTGAGTCTAGTTAATTTGAATACTTCTGGGGCACCAAATGAAATATTAAATGCAAATATACGCACAATACAAATACACGAAAAAGCTGATAAAATTGCTAATTGCTTTGCCTTTTTAAAAAAGCTTCTGTGTGGCAAGTGTATGTAAGAAAATATTGCTACTAGCTATAAAGTGTGTTTCAGACTTGATGCAAGCAAACTAGGGATGTAATCTGTCACATACACACATGAAAAGTTGGATTTTTGCAGGCAATGACTGTGATGAGCTTTTCTTTAACCTGTCTCTCTGGTGTTGTGCATATATATAATTAAAAAGTAAACCCTTTTCATTTCCTTTATAAAAAGAGTCCCGAGGTTGGCAGAATAATGGAACGGCCAGTAGAATAGCATGATTTAAGCCACTATTTGGTAGTCATGATGTCTTTGTGGGCAATATAGAGAAGGAAAGGCCAAATGAGTCTTTGGTTGGGGAGTGTCAAGGTAACCAGAACATTAACAAAAATTAGATCAACTTAGAATGAGGTTTTCAGTTGTGGGTGCCAGACCCTTGACCGTGGCCTTTTATTGTGTTCACTTTTATCAGCTATTTGAAGGTTAGATGATGAAATGAATTAGGAAACAAAAGCAACAAGATTAAAAGGGACAGAGACAAATATAAATTTCTCATTAAGGGTTCATACTTTAATTATGTGGGTATAAGATGGAGGGGGTCTCAGAAGTTCTTATGAAAATGACCCCGGAGATTTAATTGGCCCCCAGCTTAATATGAGCCAGTAGGTCCAGAAAGCTGTTGAAAAGCTATGATTCCTTTGGCTATAGAAGTTACCAAAGGAGCAATGTCCTGTTTTCCGTCCTCCCTTCAATCTACATCTGGGGAGGAGGAGTATTATTTGGATTCATTAGATTCTGGGACACGATTATGCCATATTTGCCTGTGGGCATAGTCACTGTTAACAGGTCAGCGCTAGGATATGGCCTCCTTGCTGCTCTCCTTGAAACATTGCTGGAGGTGAAGGGTCAGAGCCCTGAGCTTTCTCTCTCTGGGAGACTCTCTTCCTCTCTCTTCGTTCTCTGCCATCCATATGGCAGAAGTGATAAGCTGATGCAGGGCCTACTGCTTTGGAGCATATCCAACCAAGTAACTTACTTTTCTTTTTTCTTTATATAGGGCTGGGGCATGGTAGGATCCAAAACTTGGGGGCAGGTGGAACATTAGCAGGCCTCGCTCCCAACCTGCTTTGGGCTAAAGGCATTTAGGCTAAGGAATCTAGGATTAAGGTTACATGCCGCATAGCCTCATGTTCCATTTGGGACAGCCAAATATGACCCTCAGTATCTTTTGGGGGACTTGATGTCCAAGCCCAGAAAGCAATAAGGATCTACTTAATTTTCTTTGTGTGTGTCTATGTCTTTCATGAACCTCTCAAGGGAGGATGGCAGTGTCCAGACTAGGATATACATATTCTTCGCTTCTGTGATAGTAATACCATTCAAGAACACAGCACCCTAATCTCTCCACTGTCTCTAGCAGCTGGATTAAGAGGACAGTGGAGGAATTAATGTGCCTCTATACTCCAGACATATGGTTTTTAAAAAATTTTTATTTGTTTTTGAGAGAAAGAGATAGAGTGAGAGTGGGGGAGGGGCAGAGAGAGAGGGAGACACAGAATCTGAAGCAGGCTCCAGGCTCCGAGCTGTCAGCACAGAGCCCTACACGGGGCTCAAACCCACGAACCATGAAATCATGACTTGAGCCAAAGTCAGACGCTTAAACGACTGAACTACCCAGGCATCCCAGACATATGTTTTTGACTCTCTATATCCCTTTTTGAGTGTCCTATAATCACCTCAAAAATTTAGTTTCAAAATTTAACTGACCTCTTTGCACCCTCCTCTCCTGATTTCCCCCTGCTACCACTGATTTGCGAATGTACTTCTATGGCTATTGGAGCATTTCCTGATTCACTGAAGATATCGCCATCTACCTTGTTGCCTGGATCCTCGACCCTCCATGTTTAGTTGGCCACTGAATTTAAAAACAAGAAAAGCCTTTTGAACATGTGTACTCCTGCCCTTGCCTCGTTTACCTTCACTGTCACTTGGATTATTTTAAGTCATGACCTATGTTTTCATTCCTGCCACAGTGCTTGGCACATAGTTTGTGACTGACTATGGAAAATTAAGCCTGCGTGTTTATCTTCATATATTTGATGGAACATGATATTTGAAGGATAATACATTTATTCTGGGTTGCTCCAGATGTCAGGGAGGCAAATTTTGATTAATATAAGATAGAACGTAAAACAGACTGACTCCAGATAACGGAGTCAACTATTTTGTAAGGCTTTGAGCTCTTCATTATGGGGAGTATTCAAGAAGAAGAAGAAGCAGGGTAAGTGTGGAAATGGTTTAGACTTTAGTATAATGATGGACAATATGGCTACTAGGGTCCCTCAGAACTCTAAGATCTGATTATTTCTTTAAATTCCTTTTAATGTTTATTTATTTTTTTTTTTTGAGAGAGAAAGAGACAGGGCACGAGTGCGGGAGGGGCAGAGAGAGAGAGGGGGACACAGAATCCGAAGCAGGCTCCAGGCTCTGAGCTGTCAGCACAGAGCCCGATGCGGGGCTCGAACCCACAAGCTATGAGATCATGACCTGAGCTGAAGTCGGATGCCCAACTGACGAAGCCACCCAGGCACCCCTAAGATCTGATGATTTCTATATTAATTTTATACGTTTGTGTAAAATCCAAAGTATGAATAGCATTTTTTTCTGATTGATACAAATAGATGTGTAATTTTCCTCTTCCTGCTTTTCTGTATTTAAAAAAATTTCCAAACTAGAAAGGTATTACTTTTATAATCAGAAAAAAAATGTATTATGAGTAAGCACAAAACAGTTTACTTTTTAAAAATGTTTATTTATTTATTTTGAGAGAGATAGTGTGAGCAGTGGAGGGGCAGAGAAAGAGAGGCAGAGAGAAGGAATCCCAAGCAGGCTCTGTGCTCCCAGCGCAGAGCCTGACTCGGGGCTCAAACTCACGAAGGATGAGATCATGACCTGAGCCAAAATCAAGAGTCATACCTGACTGAGCCACCCAGGCGCCCCCAAATTGTTTACTTTTAAAAAGAATATTTGATCTTTTTCAAATATGAACACAACCTTTTGTTATAGGTATCAAAGAAACATCTTTGTTGTTGTATATGTACGCCAATTGTTACCTTGCTCTCGGTTTGGCTGCATATAGCAGAAACTAAAAAATTAACAGTGGCTTAAGCTAGAAGTATAGTTCTCTTTTTTTAAATTAAGCTTTTTATTTTAATTCCAGTATACTTAACATACAGTGTTATGTTAGTTTGAGGGGTACTATATAGTGATTCAACAATTCGATACATTACTTAGTGCTGATCCTGATAAATGTATTCTTTAATCCCCATAACCTAGTTCTCTTTTATGTGAAAGTAGTTAGGATGTAGGCAGCCAGACGTGGGATGGTGGTTCCCCTGTGTCAGGCACCAGCACCCCTTTATCTCGTTCAGCTTTGTATGGTTTCAATTCCCAAGGTAACCTCATGATCCAAAATGGCTGCTGAATATCAGCATTACATATGTTTTCCAGACAGAGGAAACAGGAAGGAGAAGTAAATGGGCCTGCCTCGTTCATTTTAGAGATCTTCCCAGAAATACCATTCAACACTTATATATAAATTTCATTAGCAAGAACTTAGCTGTAAGGCCAAACCTCACTACAAGGAATTCTGGGGAAGAAAATCAAGCTTTGTTTCTAATGAAGAAGAATAGAATGGATATTGGGAAGCTATTAGCTGTCTCTGTTACACTAAATGACTGAGGGCAATCATTTTTTAAAATGTCCCTGGCTAAAGCTTCTTTGCTAACCATTTCAGGAACTTTCTATTGGGTTCCATTTATTTAGATCAGTGAATAATTATTTACCAAAAACTTACTTGCCTCGTTTTTTTTTGTTTGTTTGTTTGTTTGTTTGTTTGTAAAATGGATCTGTACCTTCCCCATGGGGGTGTAGTAAGTATTAAATGAGATGATACGTGTAAAACACTTGGAACAGCATCTTGGAGTAGATATATATTAAGTACTCAATAAATGTTAGCTGTTACCCTCATTAATATTACTATTTGTGAAAGAATGTAAGTGAAATTAAAGACGTAGTTCCTGCTTTGTATTCCTTCTTTTTGGGTTGGGAAGGTAAACATGGACGTGAAATAACTTCAGAATAAGTGTGCAAATAAGAGCCAAATATTATGGAAAAGTCCTTATAGGGTGTGTGGGGTATGTGTGTGTGTGAGAGAGAGAGAGAGAGAGAGAGAGAGCTAGAGAGTCAGACAAAAAGAGGCAGAGAGAGAGAGAGAGAAAGAGATCAGGGAATATTTTTGAGGATGCAGGCTTTAGGTTTCATGATGATGACTTCTTAATTTTCCGCCGTGAATGGTCATATAATTTGGTTATACCTCCCAGAGAAGCGAACCACTGGCCTACAGCATCTCAGGCTGGGAAGGATCTTTCTAATTCTTAAAAGTTCCATGGGAGATGCTACAGGTGCCCCCATTTCCTTTTATGCCCATTTGTGAAACTATTAGCATTAGCTTTTTAGGGCAAAAACTCACGAATTAAAGTAAGAAGTTTTTTTCTTAGTCTAAGAATATGCTACCTACTAAAAATTGCATCAATTGAGCAAACAACAAACAAGTATGGGTGAGAATGGAAAACCTATTAGAACAGATTTTGCCTGCTTTTTTTCCCCCCCAAAGGGAAGTCTTTCCTCGCATTGCATTCTATTTTATGCAGTACATTTGCTAAGAGAATTCAAAAGGAGAGATCGGGCCCATTGTTCTTCATTCCAACAGTATTGAAGGCCCAATTTCATCTTTTGAGGCTCTTAAGGAACATACTACATAAAAAGGAATGGACTGCTTGCTATTCAACCATAGCTGGAATAGCAATACCAATCATTATACTGTTATCTATTTGAAAAATGTGGATTTTACTTGGAGATGGTATTTATTGAAGCTTGCAAGAAATCCATTTTCTGTCTACCTGGCAAGAGCAATTTGAAATGGAAAATTCAAGCTCAGAGATCAGTTGAAATTTGACCTTCTCTATATCGCCTGGATTTTGGTATGATGATGTATGCAGGGGTGGGGGTGAAGGGTGTCCACTGGCTTCCAATCCTGTGCTGGGTTTGTCTCCTGCTGTACAATAGGGCAATCTAAGAGAAACCTTCTCCAGCTGTATTAAAATGGGGGAGGGCGTGGGATGCTGGGCTGATGCACTTAAAATGCACTTTGAAGCATCATGGAAATTTTGCAAAAGACTTTTATGTAGCAATAATTCTATTGATGGAGTCAATGAGAGTTTTGTCTGTATAAGAACGGCGGGATAGGACCCCAAGTCACATGCTTTCAAAATTATTCTCCTTTTGTTGGATATCACAAAGGATATTTTCCCATGAAAACAAGATCTTTTGTTTCTTATGAATTCATTCTAATTTTGAAGCCGCCTGACAGGGTTACTGCGTGTTCTTCTCAAACTGGCAGGTGGCCTGAGGGAGCTGGTGAAATGGGCTCAATCATCTATTAAGGCTTTTCCTGGTCGTAATGTCGTTCACTTCTCATCTAAAACCATAGTCCTTGATGTTCACTTCCAAAGGAGATAACAGTGAGGTCACGGATAGTGATTTGTTCCTCTTTGGATTTTAAAGGCAGCAGGCAAGATACGTCTGCCTTCCTGGTTTCCCTACCTTTTTGCAAATGTGTATGGCTAGCAAAGAAAAATGCATAGAAAATACAGACAGGTAGTGAAAGTTTAGACACGTCAGAGCATCCGTTTTCAAAGGCACTTACTTTGTTGCACGTGCTAAGTTCCATGCAGAAAATAAAACAGATACAGTTCCCTCATCCTGAGGGCTCCTGCTTGATCCAGCCCTCGTGCTGTGGGAAAACATTTAACAACAGTTTGGCAAACATTTATGTAAACGATCTGTAGATCAGTGCTAACTACTGAGGATTCAAGACAGGGAGGGCCTAGGCCTGGCCCTCAAGGAAGCCCTGCAGACAAATGTGGCGTAATTATGTGGCAGGTCTACAGCAGAGAGATGAATTTGAAAGGGCTGTAGGAACTCAGATGAAAGAAAATTCAGCATACGTGCATGAAAAACCATAGTCAAAAGTTCACAATATAGTAGCGTGATAGAAGGAAGATATATTCCTTTTTAAAAAATTTTTTTCATGTTTATTTATTTTGAGAGAGAGAGAGAGAGAGAGCACAAGCAGGGGAGGGGCAGAGAGAGAGGGAGAGAGAGAATCCCAAGGAGACTCCAAGCTGACTGTAGGAGCTCCTGTGACTCAATCCTGCAAACCACCAGACCATGACCTGAGCCGAAATCAAAAGCCAGACACTTAACCGACTGAGCCACCCAGGTGCCCTGGGAAGATAGATTTCTAAATTTCCTATGCAACCTATTGTGGAAAGCCTTCACTGGGTCTTGGCAGTGAGTTCTTCAGTAAGCCCAACGCTGCAGGGAGAAACGAGAAGGTAGAGGCAGGGCTGTGTTGCAAGAAGTGGGTGCAGTGTGGTGTACACATCTCTAAATAATTCCATGGACTGTGCCTGTGTGACCAGCAGACTTCCAGAGATCTACATGGAGCAAAGGAAGGCGGGGTGAGGGAGTCTCAGCCATTCATTTTGTGTCTTTGATCTTGAGAACATTTATTGTACCTTTTGTGTGCTGGCTCCCTAGGCGGCATGAGTTATCACTTTCATCAATCTTGGAATGTGCACTGGCCTTTAATGCCCAGAAGGGCTTATCCGTAGTGGCTTTTAGGGGACAGGGTGGGACAAGATAGGGTTGGATGCAGAGATGTCTTGGGAATGTCATACATAGACAATACATGGAGTCACTTCGGGATCAAGAAAAGAGGACTTTGGAGTGGGTGGGATGTGAGTTGGTTGGTTGGTTGGTTGGAGAAGGAGAGATTGTCCCCCTTTCTGATGGAGGCAAGTAAGGAAACCCTGGTTAACAGGGATGAGTGGGGGAAGGGGAAGGAATTATTCTTGGCCCAAGCATGGGGGTCAGGTGGAGCACAGAGTTAAAGGTAGCAGGAGCATTTGGGCAGTCGTCGAGCCTGCTTTGACTACAAGTTTTTCAAAGACAGGGATGTACCATTGAGAAGACAGACAGGGGTGGTGAGCTGAAAAGGGATGCAGTCCTGTGGTGACCATCACCTTGAACCAGAAATGGGGACACATAGTCTGATGAGAGACTGTATCCAAAGAGGAACAGAAGAGAAACAGGTGGCATAGGCAGGACATAGGATTTTAGTAATGATGGGAATGCAATACCCAGAGAGGGCTCGTGTTAAACGTATGGCTTCTAGTGAAGTCTGGATTGCAGAGAGAGAAAACTACTGCTTTATATCCATCAAAGCGGCATGTACCTGAGATGTTCAAGGTCTTTGGATTGCATTAGCTGCTTATCACACTGCTTTATCAGCCTTCAGAAGGCCTTGATCACACACTAACCTCAAAACACAGAAAGGCCAAGCTCAGTGATTGGTATGGGGAAAAGAAGGTTTTCTTTTTCACACACACGTGCATTGTTTGGAAGATGGTGTTAATGAACTCAAGTGGGTCTCACATGACCACGTGGTGTAAAGGGGCTCCCATCTGAAGGGTGGCCCTGACCAGGATCTTTAAGAATTTGGTTTCTCTATTCCCATTACTTTTCTCTTCCTGACCCTAACTCTAAACATTTTTAAGAAAAGCACTTGGAAAAATATAAAATAAAGGCAACCGGCGGTGGGGAGGGGTGGAGAGGGGGTGGGAGAAGCCTGCCTCGAATGTTGTTTGTCGAAGCAGCGGGAACTAAGTGAGCCAAGGCCACACATAGAGAGCTCTTGCTTGCTCAAGTATCTGAGGACTTCGCTCCAGACCATTTCTTCGAAAATCCCCTTGACATAACCATGATATGTCTTCTTTGTCTCTGTTAGGTGATGTACAGCTGGACCTGACCCTTATTTTGTAACTTGACAGAGGCAGGAGCTGGCACACGTATTTTCCTAATTTCAGCGGTTTGAATGAATGTCAACATAATGGACTCAAACAGCTTTCATAAAAAACAGGACTCCACAGACTTAAAGTCAAAATTTCAGTAGGCCAAATCTACCCTAATTCCTTATGATAACCCCACCAAGCGCAGAGCAGGACCCTCTTATCGCCTACATTCCGGAGGGGCAAAGCACAGCCGACGTCTCATGCATGCATCTAAGTGGTGGTTGTTACAGGATAGGCCCTCAGTGTTTGACCCACTGGATGCGCTGTTCTCAGAGGCCTTTTTAGACTGACGACCTTGCAAACCACTTGGTTGCTATGGCACCGTGGAAGACAATGCAACAAGGATTTAACTGGTTTGTTGGTAGACCACCACTGAAGAGAGTTTCTAGCTTGTGCTCCCAGTAGTGTGCTGGAACCTGCTCACACCAGGCCACAAGAGCCATTTATGAACTTTTTGAAAGTATGGTAAATTGGCAATGTTGGGCATATTTACACCCCCCAAATTAGCAAATGCTAGAAATTGGGGCTTTCGTTTTGATTCTTTCAGAGAGCTTTTTGTTAAGTATTTACCAGCACACCACTGGCTTCACTCCATTCCTGGAAACTGCTAAGCTAATTACCAGGCTAGAGGAACAGCATGGATGAAATCTCACAGACATTATTCTGATTGAGAGAAGCCAGACACAGAAGATGACACACTGTATGAGTCCCTTTATGTGAAGTTCTAGAACAGGCAAACTAATCTGTGGCAAAAAATATGAGGACTGAGGTACCTCTGGAGGGGGGAGTTTACTGCGAAGGAGCATGAAGAATTTTCTAGGTGGTGAAAATATTCTACATCTTAATGTGGATATGGGTTACACAGGTATACGCATTTATCAAACGCCCATCAGACTGTATGCTTAAAATCTGTGCAGTTCACTGTATGTCAGTTTTACCTTGAAAGAAAAAAAACTACAGACAAATATTAAACCCTACTGAATAGGTTTGCTTCGTATAATTGTAAGGGTTTGCGGTTTTGAAATTATTTGTTCACTTTCGTTCTGAGCAGATGAGTAAGTACGTGGAGGATAATGAGAGTCAGGTTTCTCACTGTTGCAGAAAAAAGGTCCCCAGGTGGGGATCTCAGGATAGAATACAGGCTGTGGTTAAAAAGAATTTAACTGTATTCCAAATGCATGAAACCCCTCATGGAAGGGGATGGGAGAGGAGGTGCTGACATATATATATATACACCTTAGGACGTGATTGGATTCTGTAAGACGGAAAGTGACAGAAACTGCATATAAGCATTGTGCCCATGGGGGTCCAGATTCACAATTCTGATTCTGGTACACATGTATACTGGGTGTGACCAATGTAGTAAGTGCGGGCGCATGGTGGGAGCTCGGTCTCTCGCTGTTGTGGTGAGAATCTACAGGTAAGCAAGGGAAGGAGCCTAGAATGACCCATGTGGTCATGGATTAGAGTTGGAGATAGGTATGAGCTCATGTTTAGTTTCAATGTAGATATAGATGTCACATACAGAAGTATCTGTCGATGTGTGTATACATTCAAGTTCGTGTACACTTATGTTTCTTTATTCTATCAGTGGAGAAGGGCTAGAAGCAGTGAAAGCCCAGTAGCAAAAGCACACCCAGTGCCAAGATCTTGGTTTCTAATACAATACTTGAATAAAAGAAAAGGGGGCAAAGGATTAATTCTGGGACTGGGGCAGGTAATATACAAGATGAGCCATTGATGCAAGTATGTCAAAGAAGCCAACTAAAAGAGTTCCCAGTGGCTGAAGCTGGAAAAATTTGAGCAACAAAATAAAGGAATATTGAATTAGAACCCAAATCATAAAATAAATATCCATGAGTCCACGTAGATATAAGTAAGTTATTGAGCAAATCAATAAATGGGATAGAAGAGGGGTGCCTGGGTGGCTCAGTTGGTTGAGTGTCCAACTCTTGATTTCGGCTCAGGTCTTGATCCCAGGGTTGTGGAATCGAGCCCCGCATAGGGCTCTGTGCTGAGCATGGAGTCTGCTTGAAACTCTCTCTCTTTCTCTCTCTCTTCCTCTCTCCCTCCCTCTCTCTCCCTCTGCCCCTCTCCTCCTGCTTGCTCTCTTTCTCTCTTACATCTTAAAAAAAAATAAATGGGGGAGAAGAGATAAGTCTCCAGTGTAAGAGAATTCCAAATAATTCATGTCGACACTCCACCCAAAGAATGTGGTACATAATTTCCCCCATACCTTACATGTGGTAAGGTATTAATGTCCTTTCCAAAGAGTGGAGTGATGGAAAGGAGAAAAAAGAGTAGCTTTACAGTAGAGAAGCCTGACAAACACTCTCTCAGCCAGATGACCAAGGTCAGCATCAACAGTGACAAATCATGCTGATAGTATGTACTCTAGATACGGTGTGATAGGAAAGGCACTTCACTTCTGTGGTCTTCCTCCCCAAAACCCATACCCCCAATCTAATCATGAGAAAAAAAAAACAGACAAATTCCCTTTGAGAAACAGTCTACAAAATATATGGCCAGCACTCCTCAAGGTCATTAGAAGCAAGGTCATTAGAAGCAAGGATATTTTGAGACATTGTCACAGAGGAGGAGCCTAAGAAGTCATGATGACCAAATGGAATGTGGTACCCTGGGGGGGATCTTAGAACAGAAGAGGGATAATAGATAAAAACCAAGGAAATACGAATAAAGTGGGGATGCTTGTTAAGAATAGGGGAAGATGTTAAGAATAGGGGAAGCTATTATGGGATATATAGAAATTCTGTGTACTATTTGTAACTCAATAAGCACATTTTTTTCTGTAAATCTAAACTAGTTCTAAAAAAATAAAATCTAGGGGCCCCTGGGTGGCTCAGTTGGTTAAGTGTCTGACTCTTGGTTTCCACTCAGGTCATGATCTCACAGTTTGTGTGTTCAAGCCCTGCATCGGGCTCTGTGCTGACAGTGTGGAGCCTGCTTGGGTTCTCTGTCTCCTTTTCTCTCCACGCCTACCCTGCTAATGCGCTCCCTCTCTCTCTCTCTCTCTCTCTCTTTCTCTCAAAATAAATAAATAAACTTAAAAAAAGAATATTTAAAAAAATAAAGTCTATTAAGAAAAACAAAAGCCCTCAGATACAGATGGCTGGCAATCAGCAGCTTGGGTGTGTAGAGGAGAGTGTGGCCCGGATGTTCACAGGGCACTGCCGGCCTCTGTGCCACCTGATATCTGCAGATAGGAGCCACCAGGACTGTCCTAGGGTGCCGCTCTGGGGGATTTTGAAAGTTCCCCTCTGTCCCAGGAGACAGAGCATTTTCTTGGAGAATTTGCGCTGCGCTCTTTCTAATCTTCCGGCAGAATGTGGGCTCTGATTAGAACCTGCAGTGGCCTAAGGAGGGCGGGAAGGTTGAGCAGACCCCCAAAACCAGCTGAGGCAGAGACTGGGGTGCTCACCTGTATGAGCTCTTCAGACCCAGCCAGTGGGACAGCATGCCTGTGTGTGTGTTGGCGGGGGGTGGGGGGGGGGGTGGGGGGGCGACCTTATTCATGGGAAACAGAATGATTCGGCAGCTCTCTGGGCTGTTTTCTTCAGGCTTCATACGGATCTAATTTGGGTGAACCAAGAGGTTCTGTCCTGAGGGTTTCATTGTATTCTCCCTGTACAACACGATCTGGCAAGTTCGGCCAAAAAAGTTCCCAAACTACAGAACCAGGGAAAACACCTTGACTCTGTGGCTCCTTCATCAGACTTGCTGCTGTTTGTGGAATTTGAACATCCAAACAGGAGCTAAAGGTGCTAATGTCTTATTTTCTGGAAGAATCACAAGTGAATAAGGGTCTGTGTTTGCACTGCACAGGTGGCCAGTTCTCTGCTCAGACCTGTCTGGTGTGCTTGCGTCAAGACTGACTGAATGGTTAGGCAAGCTAACTGACCTCAACTTGGTTATTACACCTCAAAGTAGCCATGTTAAGCACAAGGTCAAGTCCATGCTCCGGGGTACCAGCCACATATAGTCACTAGCCAATACTATTTAAGAGTGGTGTATACATCCTGATTTTTCCAATTTCCCTTTTGAATTTTAAAAGTGGGAACCTGTTGTCTCACTGCCAGGGGGTAAGGTATTAGATGGCAACTAATCTAGGCCAAGGGTTCCATCCCTTTTCCACATTAACTTTGGGAAAAGTACCATTGAGTTATGTGTTGGGCCTACATCAGACCAGCATAAAACCAGAGTAATTCAGATGGAAAGAAACCACTAACAAAACATGAGTACATTCTGTCTTGCCCAACAAGGATTCCCTTCACCAACAGAACTGGAGAAAGAGGCTTTGGAAAAGTTTCTCTCTGGAGTGTTTTGTCTAGCCCATCATTGTTGGAAGGTATCATCAATAAAACTTCATTCCTAACTGACCGTGAGGTTCAGGGCTTTCGTATACGCGTAAGTAAGCCCAGAAGACTTGGTAAGGGATGCCTAGCTCTATACATATTGATCTATGATTGGGATTTACTGCTGCCTAGAAAGTTCTACCCAATTTCAGCTTCTGCACTGTACCTGGCAGAGGGAATGATAAATGCCACTGTGCCATTGGGACTGTCACTTTGGAGAGTGGCATAAATGATGATAAAAGACAAACACAAATTCCAGAAAAACTTGGATTGGCTTTCCTGTCAACACCACTGAAATGCAAGATGGGAAACTATTGATAGAAAGCACAGAGTGTCCGTGATAAAATGTTACGTAACAATGACTGTGCTGTGCAAAGGCATGTTTCACTGTCTCTGGAAAAACAGGAATACATCCTCCTGAGAAGCGTCTTGTATTTTCCTTCCAAGGGAAACCAAAACAGAGAGAAAATAAAATGTGAAGAGTTGCAGAGAAAGTGTAGGAACCCATCAGAAATTACAAGATTATGTCTAAAAAAGCCCCTGACATGGGGCGCCTGGGTGGCTCAGTCAGTTAAGTGTTGGACTTCGGCTCAGGTCATGATCTCACGGCTCGTGGGTTCAAGCTCCTAGTCGGCTCTGTGCCAACAGCTCAGAGCCTGGAGTCTGCTTCGGATTCTGTACGTTCCTCTCTCTGCCCTTCCCCACTCACACTGTATCTCTCTCTCAAAAATAAATAAACATTAAAAAATAAAATAAAATAAAATAAAATAAAATAAAATTAAATTAAATTAAATTGCCTCTGAAAAAGGGGAACCCTTTTGCCCTGTTGATGGGAATGCAAACTGGTGCAGCCAACCTGGAAAACAGTATGGAGGTTCCCCCAAAAATCAAACATAGAACTACCCTATGACCCATCAATTGCACTACTAGGATTTATTCAAAGGATACAAAAATGGTGATTTGAAGGGGCAAATGCACTCCAATGTTTGTAGCAGCACTATCAACAATAGCCAAATTATGGAAAGAGCTCCAATGTCCATTGACTGATGAATGGATAAAGAAGATGTAGTATGTGTATATATATATATATATGTATATATGTATGTATATATATGTATATATGTGTGTATATATATGTATATATGTGTGTATATATATATATATATATATATATATATATACATACATACAATGGAATACTACTTGGTGGTATAAAAAAGCCTCTGACTACTGTGTCTTTCTCACTACTGAAAAGAAGTGACTTCGTGTAGGCTTTGGAAAAGCATCTTGGGCTATTTTGACCCATTTGATGGGTGTTCCCCTGTTGCCTGATAAAGCCAGCAATAGTGAATTGTCTTTGAGGAAGCTAATGGGCGATGTAAGTGACAAATCCAAAGGCATTTTGAGACATGATACTGAAGCCAAAGCATTCATTTTATTAAACTAGCTAATATATGTAACCAAGAATAGTGCCTAGAACATAGTAAGTGCTCAGTAAACAGTGGTTCTTGTAGTGGATACTGTTGACATCCTGTCCCCAATTTCCTTGGCCAACCTCTGAGTTTGCCTGAAGCTGCCTCCGAGGTCCTGTGCGCATCCACAGGTTTCTGTCTTGAGTTCTGGGCTTCCTTGGTTTCTCTGCCCAAGGGCTTCCTCAGGCATGCGCACAGCTTTTTCACTTCTTGACAGGAGAGCCCAGAAATACTGGGGAGATCTAAGGGCCCCGGAAAAAAACCCTCAACCACTAAGAAATGGGATTGGTGCATACATACCTCAGCTTCCTTGTCCTTTGGTGGGACGATTCTGAGGCACGTTCTACAAGATTGCTCAGAAGGTCCCCGGCAGGACTGAGGTCTGGTTGCCCACAGCAGAAACCCATTCTTTAAAGTACCCTTCTCTTGTCTTCTCTCCCTTTCTCACCCTCTCTGCTGTGCTTCCTGGGATCACCTTCCAAACAAACTGCCTGAACCTTAAGTCCTTTCTCAGAGTCTATTTCTTCGGGTAACCAGAACTAGGAAAAGTATGGTTGGCCTTAACCCCTGCTGAGCACGGGAAGTGGAGTTGTATAAGATCATGGCACAGAATTCATTATTAGTGGCTACTAATACAAACAGATGCGTGCTGACTTTTTGACTTCTAGAAAATGACCACAAATCACCAGAGTCGTAAGAAACAGGCTTTGGGGATGGGGCTATAGGTAGAAACCAAAAGAAAATGCGCATGTGTAGTAAAATGTAAGAAATGATGGCTGCATTGTAACATGTAAACAGCTCCTGTGCTCATGGGCCATAGACTTTGTAATTTCCATCATGTTCCAACATGGACAGCAAAACATGTACAGTATGTATTACAGTGGTCTGCAAAACTGCATTTGCTGCATGAAAAAAAAAAAAAAAACAAAATAAACAAGCAAAAAAAAAAAAAAGCTGTTCAAGGCTTTTAGTTCAGTATAAATTCATTCCTCTAAAGGAAAATGCCATCCTAAACATTTTTTACTTGCAAAACAATCTTCAAGCTATAGAGCAATTTATTTCACATGACATTTACAGAAAATCAACAGAAGTAGCTTTTATAACGTGTGAATCCACAAATCACGTTTCCTCGCTATGGTTATGCATTGAAATCTCTTGAGGTCTCCTCTGGGGTGCTGTCCCTGGGAGAGGGCCTTTAGAGATGATTGTTTCTGTTCACAGAAGTATCCTTTCCTGAACGGAAAATTTATATTATTCCCTACTGGGGCCCTGCTGCTTTCTCCATTCCCAGGGCCCACAAAGACAGTCATTGACAAGGGTTTCTACATTGTGCCTTAATGTGTCCATTGTCTCCAACATTTCATCTGGTGCTTTATTTGAAACAAACAAACCAAAATTTGAAAAGGGAGTAAAAGAAAGCAAACTGAGCTGGTGGACTCAATATGAATGGAATGCAATTTAACTGACACAAAGATAATTTAAACATGGAAATTTGGGTGAGTTCGGTGAGCGTAATTATAACAAAATCCAATAAGATTTGGTGACAGCATTAGCACCCAACCTTAGCATATCGTTATTCCAAATGACCTTTCCCCCCCCTTCCCATTCACTCCCTTCAATACTTGGAGGGTGGCTTTCATAACGCCAGCTGAGCTCAGAGGTGGGGTGGGCTCTCACTCGGGGATGGGTAACCACGGCATCTACTCTCCAGCCTTGGTTATTGCTATTTGCCATTTAATGCTGGTCAACAGAAGACAGATGGTAAGCAATTACTTTCTGATGGCTTGTTCCGAAATAATCATTATATTTAAAAATTTAATCTATTATGGATTTTTTTCTAATTAAGCCTAGATCCTTGATCAGAAGGATTTACAGGTTTTGAGCAAGGACATGCTAGTTTGCCAAAACAAAGGTACATTAAAACATAATACTGGGCAAGCTTTCAAATGAATAAGGTGGTATTGGAAGGCAGGGGAGGTGCTATCAATGAAATGCAGGGGAGCATAGGGGTTTGGTTATGATCGGCATAGTTTGTATATGATATCCAAGTCATGTGGGTAATGGTGGATAAGAAAGCAAGCCCCCGTCTTAGTCTGCTCAGGCTGCTATACCAAAATACCATCGACTGGGGGGCTTACACAGCAATTTCTTTCTCACAATTCTGGAGGCTGATAGTCCGAGACCAAGGTGTTGGACTCTTCTCATCCCGGTGAGGACCCTCTTCCTGGCTTGCAAATGGTTGTCTTGTTGGCTCTTCACATGGTGAAGAGAGGGCTCTGGTCTCTTCCTCTTCTTATAAGGTCATGAATGTCATCATGACGCCTCCACCCCCATGACCTCATCTAAACCTAATTATCTTCCAATGGCTCTACCTCCAGACAGCATCGCTTTGGGGATTGGGGTTTCAACACGTGAATTTGCAGGGGTGGGGGACGCAGATATTCAGTCTATAACACCCTCAAAACCAGGTTTTTATTGAGTGTCCACTAGCCCAGAGAAGACAAGGATCTTACCAGATTCCCTCCCATCAGCTAATCTTCCTGGTGCTATGAACAGCCTTGAGCAGACAAAGCCACTCTGTGCAAGTGAACCCAGACTGCTTTGGATTCCTCTGGAAGAGTTTTGCCTCAAGAATTATGTGGAAACTTCTAAACTCAAGTTACAGGAAAAAAAATGTTTTTTTTTCCCGATAACCACAATGGCCTTCTTAGGAGGGTGGGTCCCACTGAGCCAGAATCAGGGCTGCCACTGCCACTTCTTACTTTTCTTTTATTGTGGTAAAATTCACATAAAATTCTCCATTTTAAACCCAGGCTCCTTCATCTTTTTGGGGGCCATGGATCCCACTGGAAGTCTAGTAAAGCCCATGGATCCCTTCTTAGAACCTTTTTTTAAATGTCTGTGATACAGGCACCTGGGTGACTCGGTCAGTTAAGCATCCAACTCTTCATTTGGGTTCAGATCATGATCTCACGGTTTGTGGGATTGAGCCCCATGTCAGGCTCTGCACTGAAAGGGTGGAGACTACATGGGACTTTCTCTCTCCTCTCTCTGCTCCTCCCCTGCTCGCTTTCTCTCTCTCTCTTAAAATAAATAAATAAACATTAAAAAATGAACACCTGAAATAAAATACAACTGATCCTTGAACAAGGTGGAGGTTGGGGCCCTGACTCCCCAGGCAGTGGAAAAATCCGTGTATGACTTTCGACTCTCCAAAAGGTAATTACTAAGAGCCTACTGTTGACTGGAAGACTTTCCAATAATGTAAACAATTGATGAACACCTATTTTGTATGTTACATGTACTATATAGAGTGTTCTTACAATAAAGTAAATGTTAGAAGAGAGAATACATTTACAGTCCCATACTATATTTATAAAACTAATCGGTGTATAAGTGGACCCACACAGTTCAAACCTGTGTGACTCAAGGGTTAACTGTACATAGAATGTCAAAGAAAGCCAGTTCCTTTGAAATTTTGTTATCAAATTTTTAAGAATCAAATATGCAAAGCCGTAATATAGGTGTTTCTTAATTAATGCATTAATAGCTAGAGCTAGAGGCAAGACTAATAACTCATGTAATTTTTCTTGGTGGCAACAGTCTCAGGTACAGATTCATAATAGAAGCAAAAAGTGAATGTTAGTTAGAAGTTAGTGAAAGTAAAGAAGTAACATTTTTCTTTAAATTTTTTTTTTTTTTTTTTTTTTTTTCAGAGAGAGGTTGAGAGAGCACATAGGAGCCGGGGAGAGGGGCAGAGGGAGACAGAGAAAGAGAGAATCCCAAGCAGGCTCCACACCCAGCGGGGCACAGAGCCCTAAGTGGGGCTTGATCCCGTGATGGTGAGATCATGACCCGAGCTGAAACCAAGAATTGGACACTTAGTTAACTGAGCCACCCAGGCACCCCAGAAGTAACATTTTTCCAAGTTTATGGACCCTCTGAAGTTTGAACTCCAGATTAAGAAAACCCATGTGAAATGCAAGCCTCTTGTGTGTGGTTATCTAAGTTTGGAAACAGTTTCTTCCGCTATCTGGGGGAGGGAGAAGCAGTTGGAGTCAAGAGGGGACAAGGGCAGGCCGGTGCGGCCATGGTGGTGAGGTGGCCACAGGGCATTTTAAAGACAGCGATGCCTCCTCTAACTCAGAAAGTTGTTTGCGGCATGAGATGCCAACCACTTCTCTGTCTTCCCCAGAACTCTTCATTAAAATCCAGTATGTTCTGGAATGTATTATGGGAGTAGACTTTTGGTGGTCCTTGAAGATGGCTCTGATTTACACACTTGAGAATTGAAGGCTGCCCAGCATCAGGACAAATGTAGGAGCCGCAAAATCCTTGGGCCTCTGAGGAAGTTCTGGAGAGGGCTTTGGACTTCGGCTGCACATGGAGCTCGGGTTTACCTAGACTCCCAAGGAACAGAAGGCGCCAGCTGAAATCCAGGTCTACTTGGTTTTTATACAATAGACAGAACTACAGGAGGTGTGAGTCCGACCTACGGGACACAGCACCCTCTCTCCCTCTTCAGCTGACCTCTGAGGTCTGGAGCTACTCTGCTTTGGTATGGAGCCAAGGAGTAGAAAGTAGGATTCTAACTAACCGAGGAACAACGCCTTGCCTGCTCTGACCTTCCGCCGAAGTCACACTGGCCCCAGTGCTTGCATCGCTCCGACTACCATTTGCTTACTGTCCCCTGCCACCATATCGCAGATGAGAAAGATGGTGACGCCACAAGTACAGGAAGCACTGCCATGGGTAGGCGGGGCCTGAGTGAGGCGGTGGGGTGGAGGGGGCAAGTGTGTGAACTCTGGCTCCGCTGCTTACCTTGGGCAAGCCCCTTCACCCCTGCAAGAAACAATCCCCTCCTACGTTAAGTGAGGAAATCAGCTATAGGTGATTCATGTGCTTTGTGTGAGGATTCAACCCAATACAGCGTGCAAAATTTTTAGCGTAGTTTCTGGTACATTAGCACTTGTAGTTATTATTATTATTATTATTATTGCTACTATTATATCAAGCTTCCCTTCATAAAAGAGGTAAGCCCTAGTTTTTTTTTTAATTTTAGTAAAAAACAGAGAAAATCTTTACATAAAGGCTTTATCCACAATAATGCCTTCTCTCTATTCCCTATTCATATCCACTCCCGCCATTAAACTTGACTTTCTTCTCTGCACCTTCCTTTGAAATGACACAGGTTACATTTTCTTTCAGAAGGATGAAAGATCTCTTGGGAAAGTATCCTCACACTTTGCCCTCTACTTGCTACCACTGTAAACACACACACACACACACACACACACACACACACACACACACACATTCCTCTCTTTCTTCCTGCAGTAGGAGAATCAAATCCAGGCCTCCTGCCTGGAGCTGCAGAACATTACCATCAGGCTGGTCCATTAAATATCATTTGAAAGTCAATTTTATCCCAGAGTGGTAAGTAGTATGCGTGCTTATGTCTTCATCTACCTTAATTAGGAAAAGCAATTTGCTGCACATTTCTTAAAAAAAGAGGAAAAAAAAGCTGATCAAATTTGAGCTCCTGATAGATTGAAACACAGCGTATGTTGTGGTAGTGGTACGATGTGAAACCACTTCCCACATCTAAATTATGGCTGGTCTAAAAACAGTCCAGCCTTATGACTCGCATGTTTCCTAAGTAACTTGTACAATTGCCCATAATTATGGAAATAGGGGCTGTCTCCTGAAAAGGCAGCCCCTCCTCGTTTTGTTTCTCGACCCAGAATAGAAAACTCCATTTTGAGTCTATCACTGGAGATGTTTCCATCCCATCATATTTTCTGTGATTCTGTACCATTAACAATCTCAAGACCATTTTCGCACATCTACTTTTGCCAAAATGGTTGGAGTGTCTGAGAAACTGCAGCTCTGTTGAATGGAGGTGTCTGCTTTTCTAATTTCTTTTAACTAGGCCAGGCCAATTTTAACTCCCATGGGTGCCTCCGAGTTGAGTCCTCCTGATACACTGATGGAGTGCCGATGGGACCTGAGCTGGTACCCGGATGCTCTGGAAGTGTCTGGAGGGCTGCAAAGATAAGCCTTTCAGAAGTCTTTGTGTTTGAGGAGCTAAGGAGCCACTTAAGAGGGGACAGTCCTTAAGAGAAGGATGAACCAGGGAAGAAGTAGCCAGGCCTATGGAGCTTGACCCAGTAAGAGAGCTCTGCACTAGGAAGGTATGATTGTGACTATATGCCCTGTGGTTGCTGGCACTCGAGGCTGACCCCTGTGTACCTCTAAACTCATGTTTGGGTCTTGGTAGGAGATGACCTGTCATTCTTGCCCCCCACAATATTCCGTTTGCCACACAGCAGCCAGACAACTGTTTTCAAATCATATATCAGATCATGCCACTCCCCTGCTTGGAAAGCTTCCATGGCTTTCTACTCTGCATGGTGGTAAATAAAACTCTCCTTCCAAAAGCCTGTAGGATCCTACCCAAGAGTTTCTGCCTGCTCCTTCCATTTCACCTTGTAATTCTCTCCCCTTTGCCATGTTCATTTCAACCACAGGGCCTTCTTTCTCATCCTGGGCCCAGTCTAGTCTCACTCCATTGCCTTTATATCTGCTGTTCCTCCATCCTGAGCACCCGTCCCTGGAGGACATCTTGTCATCCTCCAGCTCTCAATTTAAATATCACCTCCTTGGGGCACCTGGGTAGCTCACTCGGTTAAGCGTCCAGCTTCGGCTCAGGTCACTATCTTGTAGTTCGTGGGTTCAGACCCCGTGTCGGGCTCTGTGCTGACAGCTCAGAGCCTGGAGCCTGCTTCGAATTCTGTGCCTCCCTCTCCCTCTGCCTCTCCTCTGCTCATGCTCTGTTTCTCTCTGTCTCTCAAAATGAATAAACCTTAAAAAAATAAAAAAAAAAATAAATAATGCCTCCTTAAATCATCCTTTTCTGAGCCCCCATCTCACGTGGATGCCCTTCTCATACCCTGTAACTCTCTCACATCACCCTTTTTGTTTTACTCCTAGCTCTTATCCCAGGCTGACATGATCTTCTTTGGTTGCTAGTTTATTGTCTCTTCCCTCTTATTAAGGACAGGGTCTGTATTAGTTTGGATTCTCTTTCAAAGGCAGAGCCTGAGACAAGGGTTGGGTGCAGGTGCTTTATGTTGGAATACAGAGCTCTTCCAAGTATTATAGTAATAAAGAGGCTTCATATAGGAATCAGAGCTTTCAAAAATATGAAAAGATGTGAGTGAAGGTCAAGAAGATTGAAGTTGGAAGGTCAGGGAAACACTGATAATCTCAGCCTGGAGCAAAGCCCTGAAGTGGTTGGTTCTTAAAAGTTCTCTGGAGGGGTGCCTGGGTGGCGCAGTCGGTTAAGCGTCCGACTTCGGCCAGGTCACGATCTCGCGGTCCGTGAGTTCGAGCCCCACGTCGGGCTCTGGGCTGATGGCTCGGAGCCTGGAACCTGTTTCCGATTCTGTGTCTCCCTCTCTCTCTGCCCCTCCCCCGTTCATGCTCTGTCTCTCTCTGTCCCAAAAATAAATAAACGTTGAAAAAAAAAAAAAGTTCTCTGGAAAATTATGTCATATCTGGCTCCTATAAATTCTCATAAGGAATAGCCTCTTCTAACTTTTTCCTTTCCGATCTCACATAGTTTCTTCTCATCGGCAAATTCTAACCTGTACCCAGGCAGGTAAAATGGGTCGAAGCCTGTTTGGAACCGTTCGCTGTAGCCGTGGCTGGGGTCGGCGATGAGGCTGAATGGATAAGAGATGCCTGACACTGGAATGCTCCCTGTGTTTTTATTTCTCTGTCCCAGACCCTGGAACATGCTTGGTATATCAAAGGTACTCAATAAGTGCTTCCTGAGTGACTGATTCACAATAGGGCTGTACGTAAAAACTAGCAGAGTTGTGAGACTCAATTTGGGAACCCAGCAGCACACCGACTACGTTGTTATGGGATCTGACTAATAGAGGGTACCACAAAAATCTGTGTGGCATTGTCTATCTATTGCTTAGGACAGCTGAGCTCTGCCTGCAACTCAAGGTTCTAGGCTTTAATGGTGGTGCTCCGTGGGAAGTAATAGAAAAATACTCCCCAAGGAGTAGTGGGTAGACACAAGGATATCTGAGCAAACTTGTCCAGGAGCACGTGTGAGACACCCCTGGGGCCTCCTAGAACTACTATAGATAAGGGCAGGGGTGAGCAGAACCTTTGCTACTATTTGTGATATAAATCCATTAGTACTGCTGACTTGGCTGGGGGGAAACTCACATAATAATATCTGCCAGAAAACATGTCATGAACAAAGCACCCAAGGATGGGGCATATCACTTAAATGCTCAGAAACTCCTAGAATAGGTTGGCTACCCTTGGGATTCCATTAGCCAGTGAGAAATTGTACCGGCCAGGAGGAGGAAAGAGGATATGAATTTGTTTTAATGGTGTCATTCCTATGTCTGTTGATAGTGTGGCCATGGCAGTCAGCATGGGTCCATAGGCCTAGGGACTGAAAGAAATTAAGTGGTGGAGAGATGAATTAGAATTTAAATCAAACAAGCAAACCAAAGCACGGGTGGTGTATGGGGCAGTGCATTAAAAACCCCTGTACCTCTGTATAGTCTGTATGAGCCTGCTGAGGTCTGGGGATTAGTTGATGAGATAGATGAGTGCTGTTCCATGAATTCAATAATGGAAATAGATGCTATCCCAGAAGGTATTCAGATAAAAATTGTTTATAAACATCTATGTAGCATATAGGTAGTTTAATTCTCCGCTTTTATTTGAGTCTTTCCGGGCATGAAGACTGGTCTTCATGGCTTTGAATGGGCTGCTTTTGTGTTCATTCATTCAACAAATATTTATTGAGCTCTTACTATGTGCCAAGCAATGAGCTAAGCACTAGGAATGTAAGCAAACAAAACAGCCAATGTTACACATTTATCCAAAAGAAATGAAAGCATACATCCATCCAAAGACTGGTATGCAAATGTTCATTGAAGCTTTATTCATAATAGACAAAAATGACCCAAATGCCCATCAACTTGAGAGCGGACCAGTAAGTACTCCATACGATGGAGCAATAAAAGGGAATAAACTATGGATACGTGCAGCCACATGGATGAATCCCAGGAGGTTTTACACTAAGTGAGGGGAGGCAGCCACAAAAGACAACATACTGTATGATTTCACTTACAGCATATCATCCTGGAAAAGGTGTATTATAGGAACAGAAAGCAGATTGGTGGCTGCCAGTGTCCGTAGGGCTCTGACAGCAGGGAGGCACAAGGAGACCTCGGGGGGGGGGGGCGTGTTGGAATGTTTTACATCTTTATTTTTTTAAAGTTTATTTATTTTTGAGAGCAAGAGAGAGACAGAGCATGAGTGGGGGAGGGGCAGAGAGAAAGAGGGAGACACAGAATCTGAAGCAGGCTCCAGGCTCTGAACTGTCAGCACAGAGCTCAATGTCAGGGCTCAAACCCATGGACTGTGAGATCATGACCTGAGCCGAAGTCAGCACTTAACCGACTGAGCTACCCAGGCTCCCTGGCATGTTTTATATCTTCATCGTAGATTGTAGTGGTGGCTATCTGACTGAATACATTTGTCAAGCTCATTGGGTGCTACGCTTGAAAAGGCTAGATATTACTAGATTGTACCTTTAAAATCCTGACTTCAAAACACAACAACAGCTTATGTCTTAGTGGGGCAACAGATATTAATGAATAAACACATAAGAGGGAGCAGGGCTCTTCTGGTGCCCTACAGCATTTCCCCTCAGCCCTCCTCTGATTTCACCTGCTGTTCCAGGGTACAGTTCCCTGCAAATGCATATTCCTCGCATGGCACAGTGTCTCTTCTCAAGCACACCCCCCACATTTTTTTTGTGACTTTCTTCTCTGGACTGTCTCTAACACCTTGGAACTGTTCAGCCCTCAAGCATGTCATCTGGCTGTGTGGGGGAGTTAACTCTCAGGGGTGAACTCAGTGCTTCAGGTCAAAAATTTTGCGAGGCACTCGGTATACTTTTCAGGGGGGCCCAGTAGAACTGAGCCCAAATGACCCAAGTCCACAGTGGCCTGAGTGGTGACCTTGATAAAGCACCTTTAGGTTGACTCTTCCTTCTTCCATGGCTCGCTTTCCCCGCCACCTCACTCCTGCCTCGCGGGATTATTACCTCCCAGATAAACTATTTGTGCTGGAGCCCTTGTCCCAGGCTCTTCTTTGAAGGGAACCAACGTTAAGCCATAACATAATGTCAGATGATATGGAGCAAAATCAAGCAAGTAGAGGGCTGAGGAGATAGGAATGCTACTGTAAATACGGTTAGGAAAGATCTCTATGGTGTGGGAACCTCTGAGTAGGACATCTGAACTCAGCAAAGGAATAAGCCATGTGGCTATTTAGGGGAAGAGGATTTGGGGCAGGGGAAACAGCCTAAATATGGAACATTCTAGAAATGGCAAGGAGTTCACTGTAGCTGGAGCTAAGTGAGCAAAATGTGAGGGCCTAGAGGTAGTAGGGCAGGCCATATAGGATCATACAGGCTACAGAAAGGGTTTCATTCTGAACGAGCTAAGAGAGCACTGGAGGATTTTGAGCAGAGGAATAAAACAATTTAATATATGTGTTTAAAAGGACAACTCTGAGGTCACCTGGGTGGCTCAGTCGGTTAAGTGTCCAACTCTTGATTTTGGCTCAGTTTGTGATCTCACATTTTGTGAGATCGAGCCCCACGTCAGGCTTTGCACTAACAGCACAGAGCCTGCTTGGGATTCTCTCTGCCCCTCCCTCCCTCCCTCTCCCTCCCTCTCCCTCCCTCTCTCTCTCTCTCTCTCTCTCTCTCTCCCTTAAAAAAAAAAAAAAGGACAGCTCTGGCTGTTATGCTGAATTGAGACTGTAAGGGTCAACAGTGGAAATAGGGAGAACAGCCGGGGAGTCTGTTACAACCATGCAGGTAAAAAAGTGATGGTAGATGGATCCCTTGTGGTAGTGGTGATTTCTGCTGAGGGGTGGTTAGATTCTGGGTATATTTAGCAGGTAAAACTAACAGGATTTGCAGATGGATTGAAGGTATGATATAAGAAAAAAGAGAAGATTTGGGGTTGACACCAAGATTTTTATCCTGACCTATTTGAAGAATGGTGTTATTTCCTGCCCTAGGGAAGGCCCCTGGAGGAGCAGGTTTGAGTGAGGGGAATAGAGATTCTGGTTTAAGATATGTTAGGTTTGAGGAGCCTAATCGAGCCTAAGCAGTGGGATATCCAAGCCTGGAGTTAGGAAGTTGTCAAGGCTAGAGGTTTAAATTTGGGAGTGGTCAACAAATAAATGATGCTTAAGGTCCTGACATTCAAGATGAAAGGAACTAGGGAGTCAGGGTAGACAAGGAGGAGAAGAAGCCCAAGCACCGAATGCTCGTTTACTCCAACATTTAGAGGTCAAGAAGGTAAAGAGTAACCAGCAGAAGAGACAGAAAGAGCATCATGAAAGGTAGGAAGAGATCCAAGAAGGCATGGCATCTTACTTGTGGGGGTCATTGGTGACCCTGAAAAGAGCAGTTGCAGTGGGATGGTGAGGATAAAAGACTTGCTAGAACAAGTTCAAGGACAGAGAGAGAGAGAGAGAGAGAGAAGGAGGAAGTAGAGAGAAAAAGTAGAAATAACTCAAAGTTTGCTGTAGAAATGGGGCAGTACCTGGAAGGGGGTGTGAGTTCAAAGGAGGCTTCTGGGTTTTGTTTAGATTCCTGACATCTGAGGAAGTTTGTGTGCTCTAGTTGGTTGTGGGCTGACTTAGTGATGCAGGGGAGGACAGGAGGCAAGTCTTGAGGAGGCTGGAGCTGGGGTTTCCAGTGCACACACATGTCATTTTGGCTTTAGACAGGAGCACGGATGGCTCATCTACTGTGACAGGAGAGAAGGTGGAGGATCTGATCATAGTTGCAGAGAGGTTGGGAAGTTGGGTGCGGGTTCTGGAAGTTGTCTTCTGATTATTGCTGTTTTCTCAGTGAAATAAGCAAGATCATCAGCCGAGAGTGAAGATGAACAGGGCAGTGCTACAGATCTGAGGAGAGATGAGAACGAGTGGAATCATCATTGCAGAGAGTACAACGGACTGACTAGCAGGATGCCAAAGGATGCTAGCAGCCTTACAGACCTACTCGAAATCTGTGGTCATGAATTAGAAGTGGGAGCATCACAGAGCTGCTTCAACGCCTTGTGCGTGGGTGCCAGGGAAATGGGGAGGTGGATTTACCCAGCATGGAGGTGTGAAGGCAGGACAGATGGACACAGGACTGGGGCAGCTGGCGTGAGAAACAGAGTAGGAGTTATGATAGGATCTAAGCAGGTGAAGAGGGCAGTGAGGCTATAGAGGGTACTGAGGGTAGTGGAGAGCTGGTGGGGTCAGTGGGGAAGGACTCCCAGTGAGATCCAAAAATTGTTGGAGGCGGGGGATTCGAGGGGGTGACGTGGAAGAATAGGAGGAGGTGGTAGTTGGACGGTGGAACGCTTACAGTTGAGATGATGTTGGGGACACAGCCATTGGCAATGACCAGGTCCAGGATGCGACAAGTCTAGGCATCTGATACAGGACAGAGACACGATTGTGAGAGGAGAAAAGGTCAAGGATCGGAGAAGCTAAGAGTTGGAAGGATCATCTGTGTTGGACAAAGATCACCATGAATGAGGCCCATTGCAGTGGTGGAGAGAGAAGGGAGCCAGGTGATAAAATATTCAAGAAACGTGGAGAAGGGGTGACTAGGTGATGTGTAGCTAGGTGACAGCAACAAGGCGGTTTGCATATTCTACCTGTGCTGCTCACTGCTTTGTACATTGTTCTTGTTCAACTTCTCCCCGCCCCACTCCCAGCTAAGGATGGGAAGGAAAAGCCCACGTTGTTTGTTTTAGTAGCTAAGCTAGTGCTTGGCCTAAAGGTACTGCTTACTTGATTGACAGAGAGAGCAAGACCTTCTTCCCCAGCCCTCTTCTAGAATTCCTAAGATGCCAGATGGGCGTCCAGATGTGCTACAGGCCCAGTAGCAACTGTGCTTGTGACAAGAGTACAACCAAGTCAACTCCGTGTCCCCGGTTATATTCAGTGCTCAGTCAAGGCAGCTGTCCGAGGTGAGGGGATAGTTTCTTCAACTCTACATAGGCACAGACCAAAGGTCAGGGAACAGTCAGCGCTGTTTCTGAAGCTTTCTCATTTCACTACATGCAGATTTTACCACCCGGTTCCCCACGGCCGGGATATGACCACTGTGTCACCTTGTTTCATTCCTGCCGAAGCAGTGCGTTTCCAACTGAATTCCATCACAATCACACTGGGGAACGATGGAAACTATTAATTCCGGTCTCTACCCCAACTAAACCAGGCTCATGGGGGTAACACGCAGGGATCAGCATTTCTGATGTTTCTCAGGTGCTTTTCAGTGGCTCAAGTTTGAGAAGCTGTGCACTAAATGGTGGTTGGCAAGGTTGGACCTTTCTCAGGTGTTTTTGTATTGGACTTTTTTTAATGGGAGAATGCTCTCCAGTCCAAAGGAGCAGATTACTAATGGTGGAGTTTGGGGCGCCTGTCTGGGTCCTATTAAGAAGCAGAGGGCTAGTCTGCAGCTGTTAAGTGTTGCCAGTAAAGATAAAGAAGGAGATGCTACCAGGTATAGTCCGATATTAGTGACTTAACAGTTCTCAACATCGGTGTGGGCTTCAGGGTGGCCGCAGCAGGATCACCTGGAAACTTGAGAGAAATTCAGATTCTCAGGCCCCACACCAGACCTGTGGCATCAGAAACTCTGGGGGTGGGGCCATCTGTGTTTTCACAAACCTGACAGGCGATTCTGATGCCCGCTTTTTTCCCAACTGGTGAGCCCAAGCCGTGGAGTGCCCCTTCCTGTGTGACTGAACTCAGTGTGGGCTGACCTCATTCACTCTCTGGATCCAATGGCTCCCTGTGTCTGGCACTCTGGGGTGTTTTGAGTGTGCGAGGTGCTTTGCTCTGATGAACTGTTGCCAAAGTACGTGGCAACAATGGTATCTGTGTGTTCTCTGACACCACTCTGATGGCTGTGGGACAAAGATCTTCGCGTGGAGGATTGTTCTTCCTTTCCTGTAGATACCCTAAATTCTCCTCACTGGGTGGTCACCCATGTTTGTTCTCAAAGCAGGTCTAGGATAATACCTTCTTTTTTTTTTTTTTAAATGTTTATTTGTTTTTGAGACACAGATACACAGAGTGCGAGCGGGGGAGGGGCACAGAGAGGGAAACACGGAGTCCGAAGCAGGCTCTAGGCTCCGAGCTGTCAGCACAGAGCCCGATGCGGGGCTCTAACTCACGAACCGCAAGATCATGACTTGAGCCGAAGGTGGATGCTTAACCGACTGAGCCACCCAGGCGCCCCTAGGGTAATACCTTCTGATGTGTCTCCACAGCAAACCGTTCATTTTGACAAGGGTGGGGGTTTGCCTTCTGATGAGCTTCATGAACACTTATTTACCTCTTGGTTTGGATTTCAGTGCTAAAGGCCATCGGCTACTACCCCCACACTCATCCTTTCCTTAAAGAATGTCATTAATTGAAACAGACTTTGAAAGGAATACAGAAGTAGGAGTGTCCATCTTATGCAAAGTCACATACAAATGATTGAGAATTACTTCCCTCACCGCCTCCTTCATTAGCCCAGAAAATAAGGGTTCGATTGAATTATACAGGAGTCTTACATTGGCTGTTGATTATTTTTAAACTTGTTCTATTATTTAAGAGTAATAGAGATTGTACAGTTTTATATGATCTGATTATTATTCAGATTTGAAAGTCATTCACGTCAAATTAAAATTCCTTTGGGCCCTTTAAAATGCCTTAAATTAAAGTTTATGATTTAATAACTAAAGGGTACAGAGGGAATGCGAACTGACTTTCTGAATCTTCAGTGATATGGAAATTTCCAGAAGATTCACAGTCTCTCCAAATTAATGTTTCCTCTATTTAGCAGACACAGTGGCGATGGGGGACGATCCAGGACGTGAGCCAAGATACCCGGGTTTCAGGCTAGGCTTTGCTGAAAGTGAGTTAGTACAGAGAAAAGAGCTAAAATACTTGGTCACTGTCCTTGAAGGACTTAGAAAACCAGAGGGCAAACAGAAGGACAGGAGGAAAAATTATTGTCGAAAAGGCTGATAGCATCAAGCAAGTCACAGCGAACACAGACTGCTGTATTAATGCAAATGATGTCTAATTCTAGGGGAAACAGCTTCCTCTTTTTCCTTCCTGCTCCTCCCTCCCTTCCTGCCCTCCTCTCTCTTTCCACCCTTCCTCACTCCTTCCTCCCCCACTGTTTTATCAAGTAGCCCATATAACTGAGCAAGAGTTCATTGAACATCTCTTGGTCCCAGACATGTGGGAAGTACCATCCACCCTTAGATCAGCGCTAGGGGGATACCTGTCCTGAGTCCTAGGGCTTTAGAACCCTGCTACTTAAAGTGTGGTCCACGGACCAGCAGCCTCAGTGTCACCTGGGCGCTTGTTAGAAGTGAGAACTCTTGGGCACCACCCCAGACTTAAAGAGCCAGAATCTACACTTTCACCAGCTCCCCAGGTGATTCGGGTGTGCATTAAAGTTTGAGACACGCTGTTTTAGAGACTCTCTCCTCTGGCTCCTCCCCTCTCCCCCAAGCAAGATTCTGAAGGGCCAATAGGATGTGCCCACTCAGGACTTGCCCTCCTTCTAGAACACGCTCCCGATTCCTGGACTCCTGAATTCCCTGCTCAAAAGTTTTGAGACTGCTGTTCCCCACTCACGCATGTGCGCTTTCTCTCTCTCTCAGAAATAAGTAAACATTAAAAAAAAAAGTCCTGAGCCTGCTCCCAGGGCCTACCCTGGGCTGACTGCCCAGCCACGATGCCCTGCTCTAGGCTGGAGGGGTCGCCAGGTGTGGCTGCTAGGTGGTGGAAACAAGGAAGTCTGTAAAAGAAGTTTGGGGAGGTGGCTGAAACGTCCACATTTATGTACCCACATTGTGGGTGGGAAAAGCATGGGCGAGGGGAGACTGAGCGCCAGTGCTCCCTGCACCCCCAGATTCCAGTGTGGAGCTCCAAAGAGCCCCAAATTCTGAATTCACACCGCCATTCCAAGTTGTTATGACAGTTTATTTGTCAAGATAGGAGGAAAGAAGCTTTTCAATGGAAACATTTGTTAGCTTGGTATATAACTCTCAAACATTCAGACATATGGTATGTGGGCCTCCATTCGTGTGCTCGGCTCAGCCCTGCAGATGCGAGGGGCCAGCCTGCTGGTGATGGGGTGAGGGGACGTCTGAGCTTTTCCAGAGCCATGTGCCCTCCTCGTATTCCTGAGACAAAGTTAGAGGAGTGCATCTGTTTAGCTCTCTCCCTGAAAGCTGCCTTCCTTTGTGTACTTGCAGACTCTTCCTAAACCCAGAGGCCTCCTATTTAGTAGATTTTCTTTAGGATTTCCTTAGGAGCTGTTTGCCCGTCATTTAATCAAGCTTTCCTCGGACTTTCTTCTATTTATCTCTCTCTTTTAAAAAAAGTAAATAAATACAGGGGCGCCTGGGTAGCTCAGTTGCTTGAGCGTTGGACTTCAGCTCAGGTCATGATCGTGGTTTTGAGCCCTGCATCGGGCTCTGTGCTGATGGCTCAGAGCCCGGAACCTGCTTCAGATTCACTGTCTTCCTCTCTCTCTGCCCCTCCCCTGCTCACGCTCTGTCTCTCAAAAATAAAAATAAACATTAAAGCATTTTTTAAATAAATAAAAATAAAAAACAAATACAACATTGGGGTGCCTGGGTGGCTCAGTCAATTAAGCATCCGACTCTTGGTATCAGCTCAGGTCATGATCTCACGGTTCATCAGTTCGAGCCCCACGTGAGGCTCTGTGCCGGTGCGTGAAACCTGCCTCCTTCTCTCTCTGGCCTCCTTCTCTCTCTGGCCCTGCCCTGCTTGCTTTCTGTGGCTTTCTCAAAATAAAATTAAAAAAACTTTAAAAAAATAGAAAATAAATACAACACCTTTATTTGGCATTGGATATCCTGACATTGGTTCATTACAGTTCCTTAGAAGACAACCTCCCAAATGAGAACAAATTAATGAAAAATAAAGATCCCGTGGCCCTATTTACCTATAGTAGAGATAGCCCAGGCATCTCCCGTGTGTGCACACCCTCCTACACACGCACCCTGGGAGACAGATAAGGGGCTAATAAAGTTTGGGGAGTGCCGGGGGCAGGTTCCACATTTCAGCAATTTGAAGACAGCCCTACCTCCACGAAGTAAGGATGTGTCATACAGACAGCAAGAGTCTGGTCGACAGCTTTATTTTTCCTCTCAGGATGTCTCAGAAAATAACCGTGCATTTGGCATTTGACAGTGTCTTAGGTTCAACGAGATTTGCTCTTTTTAGGTTCAAGCTTGTCACAGAAGTAGCATTTTCTCGAAAGCACCTGCCCAGTTCAGGGTGTAGAATACAGGCCCTCTGACTTCACACCTGCCATCCCAGGCCCCATCCCCTAAATTCTTACTTCCTAAGGGCAGGGGGCCAGAGGCCTGAATTTTTAGCCAACACCCTGGTGATTCTGAGGCTGTAGTTGGCAGACTATACTTCGAGACATCTTGGTATGGAAAGAAGGTGGCATTACAGTCCCTCTGTGGCCTAGTTCCATTTATATCCTGGGTCAGGCCTGTCAATCAGCTGTGCAGACGCCGGTGATTCACAAGTGGCTTGGAGCCCATGAAATCCCTGCATTTATTAGGCATCAGCCCTGCATGGAGGGATGTAATGGGCACTGGGAACCCACCAAAGTGTAAGACATGACTCTGATCATGAACGGTTGGACTGCTCTCTACTTACATAAAGTCAGGGCTGTCATTAATATAACTTAGGAATATCTATTTTATTTCATGAGTAGAGTCCTGTGTTGGAGAGAAAAATAGGCACAGAGCACAATGCCAATGAATGACACAATATCTATTAGTTAAGCACATTGTATTGAGTGTATCTATAGTTACAAAATAAAGCATTCGAACCATCCCAGCTGCAATTACAATAAATCTTCTCTTAATCAAAACCCATCAGTTTAAAGCCTCATGAAAAAAAAAATTAAGCTACCAAGTATGAACGTTTGAGCTGCTGTGTAAGAGTATTTTTTTCATGGGTAAGAATTTTTAAAAGTCTCTCAAGGAGTCTGGATAGTTACAATTATGTGATAATGGAAAAATATCCATGTAGGCTGTATTTATTTGGATCAAAGAGGAAACCCTTTTTTATTTCGTTTTAACCTGGAACTACCCAACTCTGTGTCGCCTGTGTTGTCTCCAAAATTCAGGGTAATCGTTTGGCCTTGGCTTTCTTTGATCTAGCTGGGGTGTGGAATTAGAGGTGTAAATTCCATGCGGAGTTCTGAGGTCTAGCACACTGGCTGATATCCCTGGACAGAGCGATAAACCCACCTGGACACTGTTGTCAAGGATTGTCTGATACTGTTCACTGTGGAAGCTGGGAGCCTCTGAGGAAGAGTTTGTTAATTAAATGCCTTTTAGTCATAAGGTTTAATGAGAGCACTTGTGAGATATATTTGGGGCATTCCTGGAATATCTATTTTCTTCCCAAACTCTCCCCCCGCCACACACACCCCAGTCCCTGACTTCTAGCTCAGAAAAAACAAAGCTGTGTTTGTGATTTGTTATCAACCTGAAGCTAATGATTAAAAACCCCTCCCGGTGGGGGGGGGGGTGGGGAAGTCTGGGGAGGAGAGACTCCACCCTTTATCACTAGGAGGGGAGCATAAATTTCTCACTTACACAAATGCACCTAAACTATGGAAGATCTTTCACCCTTGACTGAGAACAGCTTCAGCCCCCAGTTCTCCCTCCCTACCTCCCCTCCTGCTGCTTTTCTCACCTCTTTTCCCCACTCGCAGGAGACCCAAGTGACCTCAAGTTGCCATTCAGGGCCCCCAAAGCAGATCCCAGAAACGGGCACCATCTTGTTTTTGAGATTGTGAGATAACACTACCCTCGGCCTCTCCTGCACAGAGGGTTTCTCTCTTGAACTCTCTGGGCAATGCGGGCCCTCATCACACCTCTCAGAGTCTCTGGGATTTCAGGGGTGGGGGGCGGGGAGCAAAGGCAGTGCCAAAGCTGGCGTGTCTCAGCTCTTTCCTTGACAGGGAGCACTGTGGCACCCACGCTCTCTGGCCGGGAAGTCCCATCCCCAGGCCGCCTGGCTTGGCGTGTGAGCTCCCTGCTCACACAGCCCTCGCCTGACTCAGGGATGCAGTGGGGCTGGTCTTCACTGGGTACCACAGGCAGCCCTTTCCAGTTCGCACCTGCCAACAAGGTGGCCCACCGGGTGGTTTAGGAAGTACAGAAGAGGTGAAAACGCAGCAGTGAGCCAGCTGGCCTGTTTCCTACCCTCGATGAGTTGCATTTTTGCCCAGACAGCTGCCATTCTGCTCTACCAGCCACTCATTTAGTTTTGTTTGTTGTTTTTTGAGAGAGAGAGAGAGAGAGAGAGAGCACGAGTCGGGGAGAGGGGGAGAGGGGGAGAGGGAGAAGAACAGAGAGTATCTTAAGTAGGCTATAGGCCCAGTGGAGAGCCCAATGCAAGGATCTAACCCATGAACCATGAGATCGTGACCTGAGCAGAAATCAAGAGTCAGATGCTTAACCAACTGAGCCACCCTGGGGCCCCACTCTTACGATTAGATGTGCAGCTTTGGTTAGGGCAACTTCTCTGCATGTCAGAGGTGAGGGGACATGAAAGGGGTGCTTCTCTAAGAAGTCACTCAACCCTGTGGCCTATGCGTGGGGAGGGGTGTGGGTATGGGGGGGAGAGCGTCCAATCAAAATGACCCCAAGTCAGCAAAATCCAGTTTTTCTTCCCTCGACTTTATACTCTCTGGTTTTCCCAGGCTGTGTATTGTCTGCACGCCCGTGCACACACGCACACACACACACACACACACACACACACACATGCACACATGCACACACCTTCCAGTGGAGGAAGTCCCTCCACAATGCCACTTGGTGATGGCCATTCAGACCTTGCCTTAAATATTTCCAGTGATGGACATCTCATTCTCTTGCGAGCTTGCCTGTTACAGTGCACTGCACAGCACCTGGGGATATTTGTAGACTTGTAGGGAATAGGTTTAGTCGTGAGGTCAGCCAACCCAGTCCCTCTGCGGACCAGAAAGCCTTTGGCCTCTAGGATGAAATAAAGGGTGAGCCCCCTTGCCCTCCAGGCCCACCACTCTCTGGTCTCTGATAGCTAGCTGTTCGTCCTCAGGGAGCCTCACGCTACAGCCTTCGTGTGTTTAACACAAGCAACTCTATTACACTTCACATTCCGTCACAGCCACACTTGCTTCTTGTCTTTGCTAAAAGTCATGTTCTCCTGGTATTTTGGGGGGTCCAACTAGCCTAGGTGGGAAGTCTTTACATGCCTCTGAATAAAGAGGCGCATTTTCAAAGGAAGGCGCATAGAAGCTGCGGTCCTAAGAAAGGATGTTCAAGTTGGATTTTCCCAGAGAGGCTTGGAGACCATAACACCAGATGCCATGATTTATGTTGAACGTTCCTCAGGCATTTGGTTTGCTCTATTCTCCCCGAGGCTTTCTCACCTATTCTTCACTAATGGTTCTAAGGGCATTTCTGTTGCCAGAATTTACCGGCTAGGACTCTTTCCAAGTGGCAAAAAAACCCAGCTTCAACTGTCTTACGGGCCACTGAAAGAGAGCGCTGGTTCACGTAACAGAGCAGTTCAGCGTACGGGCTGGCTTCAGGTAAGGCTTGATTCAGAGGCTGCCCTTCATCCTCCATCACAGACACTCATTTCTCTACATCCGGAGACTCCGCCCCACTCTCCTCCAGCCTCTGGCTTGATTCACAGATCTCACACGGTGGTAGGACACTGACAGTGGCTTCTCATTATTTCCTCACTTCCAAATCTTGCTAATCCAATCAGAGGGAAGCTCAAGACTTTGACAGGAACCAGCAGAGAGTGATCCCTTCTCATTTTCTGTTTTCTACATCCTGGCGTAAGGGCGGAGCCCCACCCAGACCAAGTGTGCTTAGGCTCAAGGGAGGGATCCATGCCTAAGCAGAAATCTGGGATGTTGCTGGAAGGGGGGAGGTAACAGATACTAGGGGGCAAACTGAATGTGTGTGTAACATGGACACCTATCACTTTTTCTTCTTGGAGGCTCTCGCCCCATCGGTGGGACTCATATGCACATATACTCAGGAAACAGCATTGTCAGTTGCAGCTTCAAACACAAGAGGGATAAATCAGGAGCTTTCTTGGAATAGAACATCTAGAAGAGTTTTGTGATCAGTGCCAATATAAGGAGGGTGATAGAGGGAATTCTGTGTGGTGAGAGAGGAGGAAAATGAGAAGAATCAGAGGGCACAGTGTGAAAGTGGTTTGGCCACAGCACCCTCCAAAACTATATAATAATGATGATGATGATGATGATGATGATGATGATGATAATGGCAATACTTTGCAATAACGTATATTGAGTATAATGCCAGACATTATCTAGGTACTTTACAAGATTGCAGAGCTAGTAAGTGGCAGAAGTAGGATTTAAACTCTAATAGCGCTTAGCCCCCATATCATAGTGTCCCCAGTGAATACACAGAAAAGTCAATGCCCTCGTGGCTCTATGGACAGGAATATGACTGAGGGAGCGGCTGAGGCATATTCTCTAGAGCTGGCAGCCTAGAGGACATAGAAGGAGGACAGCAGAATGATAGAAGGAAACCTCATTTCTTCAGAACAGAGCTGCAAAGGGGACAACCACCCCCCGTACAACACAATAAGGTGTCAGGGTTGCTGTATTGTAGGGGAAGTACAGGGAGGAGATGAGCTCTGGGTTTTTGCCAGGCTAGCCACTAACTTGCAGTATGACTGGGGACAGGTCACTTCACTTCTATGTGCCTCAGTTTCCCTTCTGTGAAATAAAGATGACTGTACCTTGTCTCCTCTATTGTATCGTTATGGACATTAGACAAAATAATGTGAGATGAAACTCTTTCTATAGAGAACTCCCCGTCATAATTATGCTTTCTAATAAGCTTAAAAGCTTATTTGCAACAATTTATGGCATCCCCATTGAGGTACTTTCACTAAAGAAAAGCCTGTTTTTCTAAAAAGTATCAGACAGTCTTTTCTAGAAATAACTTACATTTTAAAAATGACAGGTTCAATGTTGATAATTTATAAGACAAAAATGAATCTGAAGAGAAGAAAACAGTAAAATCGTCCAGAAAAATCTCAATATTTTCATTAATATTATTTTCAGTTGGTTTTCTATGCCTCTCTATGTGTTTTTTAAGCTAATAGTGTTTCGATTTAATATTTTATCTGACACACATACACTGTCTTTACTCTTTCACAGCCCACTTTTTTTTCCTATTTATTATGAGTATATTTCCTAGTCATTAATCTTGTACAGCAGTGATTTCCAAGTATTTTTACCATGACCCATAGGAAAAAATTTATTTACATAGCTACTGAGTAAACACATACACACACACACGTACATATAACTGCCCAATACTCACCCTTAGTATATGTGGTGCACTCTGATATTTTCTATTCCATATTATAATGAAATAGCATATGATAGAATACACTATTTCATGATTCATTAGTTGATTACATAACCCACATAAAGATCACAATTTGTAGTCTTAAAAACACTAAGCTATGCCATCAGTTTTATTCGATAGACGGCAGCCCATTTGTAGAGATATTCCATAATTATTCAAAGATCTTCAATTGTTGGATTTTTATATTATTTGTAATGTTTTTCCATTTATTCTTCTGCTTATAAAAATTTTCAAGAAATATGTATTGAGTGTGTACCAGGAATACAGCAGTGAACTAGAGAGATGGCGTCCCCATGTTATCACTCTTACATTCTATGGGGGCGAGGGAGACGGACAATCCATGCAATCCACGGAGCAGGAAACACCAAGATAACGTCGTGCGGAGTGATGGGATGGGAGCTATCATAGGTGATGGCCAGGGAAAGTCTCTCTGAGGGATGACATTTAAGCTGGTATTTCAATAACAAGAAGATATGGTTGCAGTACTTATTGAGAAGATTTGGGGTAAGAGAATCTAGGTTGGGAAGACAGTTAACAGAAAGGTCCTGAGGTGGTCAAGAGCTTGGCACATTTGAGGGTCGGAAAGATGCCCAGCGTGACCCTCGTACAGTGAGCAAGGTGGAAGAGTGAGAGTCATAAGAGATGATGTTAAAAAGGTTGGCAGGAGTTAGATCATCCAGAACCTTCTATCACAAACATGCTCCATCTTTGCTTACACCCTCAGGTATGTCTCAAGGGACAAGCTTGAGAAGCCTCTTGAACAGCAGCAGCTGTGAGCTGGGAACATTGGGTTGGTGGGGAGATAAAGAGGCCCCGTGTATTTTTCTGATAGAAGGCTTCTGTGCCAAAGAAGGTCAGAGACTTGATAGAGGAGCATAACCCTGGCACGACACCCAGTTCTGTGACACATAGCTGCCAGAAGGTAGGGTCTTTGTCTAATCCACTGCCACGTCCCTAAGCACCTAGCATAATGCTTCACTTATAGCAGGCATTCAATAAGTGTTTGTGATGCAAACGAACTAATAAATGGACATCAATCCCAGCCTGTAGGTGGAGGACAGATGTAATGTGTGACAAATCATTACCACACATTCAGGTTTGCTCAAATGTGACCCTCTATCCCAATGCTAACAGAGGAGAAAGGCCTTCATGTACTGAAGATTTCTTTATCTCCTCTCTGGCCAAGTCATAAATAATCTCTCTGAAGGCATTACTTATTTTACTCGGTCTTTTTTTTTTTTTTTTTTTAAATGAAATGGCATGATGGCATGACAACTCACCAGCTGCTTTTTGCAATGAAAAAAGATAACACATCACGATTGCCAGAAACAGATGTTGAAGAGGCCTAGAAATCTGATTTTTCCACATCAGGGACCCTGTTGTGTATTGAAATAAATTGACAGGGTTATTGGAAGCTAGACTGTTGGTTTCTTTGCGGCTGCTCACTCCTTGTGTTGAAGAAGAGGTGATGGGAAACATCGTCGGAATGGACAGGCCCCAGAGGAGGCCCCAAAGGCAGCCCTTGTGTGACAGGGGCTCCTGCTGCTTCGGTGCTGGCTAGTTCCACACAACACAGGCTTCCCCTGCCCTCTTATCTGTCGCCACCATCAACCCATGCCCTGACTAAACATGGATGTGGCCTTACAGTGGCATTTTATTCTAGTAGTTAATGAATGCCTCTGTTGACTGCTTTCTGCTTTCTGAGTAAATAAGCATGTAGGCCCAGTACTTTGGAATATAGAGAACATTCCAAAAACCAGTGCAGGGCAGAAAACGAGGAATAAGGAGCAATCTCTGAAGAGTAACCTAATACCTGTCTCAGGAATTTGAACTTACAAGTGTAATCACTGTGTAAGAAAACTGCTTTGGTCTTCATTGAAATAATTTTACTTCTGGAAAAAAAAAAAAGACAGCCTTTCTATGGGAATTGGGTTGGAGGAGGCTTTCTTTCTCTTAACAGCGTTGCCTTCTCTCATGTTTTTAGGTTTTTATTGAGCTATATAGTTTTCCTCCAGGAAGTACACAGATAATAAGCATACAGTTTTGTGGATTTGCATAAGGTCAACACACCCACGAAACCAGCACCCGGATCATGAAACAGACTGTGACCAGCACACTAAAAGACTCCCTCATGCCCTCCCCTGCCAAAGGTAACCACTACTTTGTCTTCTAACACAATAGATCAGTTTCGTGTGGTTTTGAACTTAATATGAACGGAATCTTGCAGTATACACTCTTTTGTGGCTGTTTTTGTTCAACATCATGTGTGTGAAAAGTCTTCCATATTTCTTAATGTACTTTTTCTTTAATGTTTATTTATTTTGAGAGAGAGAGAGAGAGAGAGAGAGACTGACTGAGCATGGGAGGGGCCGGGAAAGTCTCTTTGAGAGAGAGAGAGACTGAGCATGGGAGGGGCCGGGAAAGAGGGAGACAGAGAATCCCAAGTAAGCTCTGTGCTGTCAGCTCAGAGCCGGATGCAGGGCTCAATCCCACGAACATCAAGATCATGACCTGAGCCGAAATCAAGAGTCAGACGCTTAACCAACTGAGCCACCCAGGCGCCCCTCTTCCATATTTTTATGTGTAGTTATAGTTCAGTGATTCCCGCTGCAACATAGGCATCTACTGTGTGCATCTACCCCAGTTCATTTTTCCTTTCTACTTTTCATGGGCATTTGGGTGGCTTGCAGGATTTTGCTCTTACCGCAATGATGCTTTAAATATGTCTTTTGGTGGGTCTATGCACCCATTTCTGTTGCTTCAGCCCTCCCTATCCCCCTACGTTGGGTAAGTTTCAGCCGCCACCACTGTGACTATCTGAAAGTGTGCTTTGACAGGATTTTACTTGGAAAAGGCTGTGCTCTGGAGCTGTCTTTCCTACTCTCCCTTAAGTAGGATACTTTTTGTAGCCATAGCCGCGCAGACTGCTCAGCATCTGCTCAAGTATGAAATTAATCTTTACATAATGCTGGCTGGGATTGGAGCGTTTGGGGGGGGGGCAACTAGGGGAAACCATTCGGGTTATTGAGATTTGTTTTTCAGGATGATAGTTTCAAAATGTCCCCGGTTTCCTGGATAGTAAAACTTCCAGAAGGAACGAGGGAGAGCCGAGCTTGCTTTCTGAGAAGGAACATAAGCAGGTGTGTTAAAGAGAGTTTTGGGAATCAGTATGAATTGTAATTGTGGTTGGACTGTGTGGGCTCGAATCTGGCTCTGTCGCTTACTGTGTGATATTGCGCAGATTACACAACATCTTTGTGCCTCACTTGCCTCGACTGCCAAGTGGAGATAATTGGTAACATTGACCTCATAGGGGTAGATTTGTGAGGAGTCAGTGAGGTAATACCCTTAGGACTCTTGGCATGAAGGAAGCGCTATGTGTGTGGTGGCTGTATTGGTGCCTATCTTAAAAGAAATTTTTTTTAATGTTTATTTATTTTTTAGGGAGAGAGGGAGACAGAGCATGAGCAGAGGAGGGGCAGAGAGAGAGGGAGACACAGAATCTGAAGCAGGCTCCAGGCTCTGAGCTGACAGCACAGAGCCCGACGTGGGGCTTGAACTCATGGACAGTGAGATCATGACCTGAGCTGAAGTCAGGTGCTTAACCCACTGAGCCACTCACGTGGCTCTGTATTGGTGCCTATCTTGAGTCTTGAACCCCAGAAGCAGTGCCTGAGACAGAGTCTTGTTCGAGTTCATTAAAAGAGTATTCTTGGGAGATGGGGAGGGTGGAAAGCTAGACAAGGGCAAAGAAGCTACACAAGGATGTGGTCCAGCTGGAGTCCAGCTTTAGCCTAATTCCGTAGTGGCTCTTGGAGTAGAAATGGCACCAGAGTCATCCCACCTTGAAGCAAGAGGGTTGGCTTTTTTTTTTTTAAGTTTTTTTTTTAAGTCTATTTATTTATTTTGAGAGAGAGAGAGAGCATGCACAAGCAGGGGAGGGGCAGAGAGAGAGAGAGAGAGAGAGAGAGTGAGAGAATATCCCAAGCAGGCTCTGCAGGGTCAGCACAGAGCCCGACGTGGGGCTTGAACCCACGAAACCGTGAGATCACAACCTGAGCCCAAGTCAGATGCTGAACCAACTGAGCTACCCGGGCGTCCCGTGGTGGGGGTTGGCTTTTTCTGCCCCCATTTCAGTTGGTTATTGACTACGGGCTGCCAAGGATGGCGCACGGTGCTTCAGCTGGCTGGGGCCAATCCTCTCAGCAGCCAGAGGCCCGCAGCAGTGGGGCGTCAGGGTGCATCTGCCAAAAAGGAAATCCTAGTGGGGGCACTGATACTGTCTGTCGCTCCTAACTAGGCTTGTGTTTGTAATCAAATCAGAAAAGCTGCGAAACCAGTGGCGAAGGGTCTTTTAGAGGTAAGACGGGTAGCTTCCTGGGCATTGTTTGGCAGGAACAACGATGGCCACGAGCACCCACAAGCTCTAGAAGTCTGTATCCGCCTGAGTGATGACCGTGTGCATGTACCCGCTCCCATGCTACCAGTTGCCTGGGTACAGGCTTAAAGCGTGAAGGCTCCCCTTGTAATCCTGTCCCTTCCACTCATCCGGCCCCTCCCTTAGCCCCGCTTCTTGGGACACTTAACCATTCCAGACCACCACTTTGAATCTGAGTTTTTCTCTGCCTTCTGGCCATGTCTATCCCTGTGGGAGAAATGAAAAGAAATGTACAGAAGGCATCCCCTCTTTGAGGCTCACTGGATCCGTGGTACTTCAGAGTGAAATGTCTCCATACCAACAGCTCATGACTTAATCAGCATTTAGATAATCTGCTCCTCTCTGCGGAAGATGGAAACAAGTGAGCTCTGCCAGATGTGTGTTTGGTTTCTAGGAGGTGGCTCTGCCGGCCGTGCCTCTCTAGTAGCCAGATTTCCACTCACACAGGACGAGGCAACATTAAAGCGAGATGAGTCACCGTGTGTGGACAGATAGGAAGCCGCTTAGTTCCCTGACTGTGCACCCCGGGGAATGTGGGAGATGTGGGAGGAGCCTGTGAACTCCCCAGGGCTGATGGAGGGTGGGGTTTAAAGTACAGGAGGGAGCCAGTCTCTCACTAACGTATGCATTTCCTAATTTCAATCCAACACGGCAGGAGAGGTACCTCTCAGCCTGCCTGGGAGGTAAAAATCCGAGAAAGGGAAAGAGGATGTGCAGGAGCACTAAGCTGAAATTTGTAACACATGCCATGTCCAAGCATTGGTTTGGTAGCTAGTAAGTAGCTCATTCATTCATTCGTTCACTCATTCAACTGGTATTCATCAAGTGTCCTCTCTGTGCCAATTTCTGTGCTCCCTGATACACCTGTCAAGGAAATCAGCCACCAGATGAGTAATCGTAATTGTGATGAGTAGTAAAAGGCCAAACCCAGCAGAAATTGGGAGCTCCAGCGTATTGCTCGCTCACCGCTACCAGGAGCAGAGTTGGGAAGTTTTTCTAGCATAGGGACTGTTGCTTCTGAAACACGCGAAGCCCGTGGGCCAAGCAGGAGGCCAAAGCTGAAAATAAATTACATTTTGCTTTCCAATGCTTTGGATGTGAGGAATGACTGCACAAATGCCTGCCAGTTCATTCACACGTTCGTTTGACAAACACCTGAACACCTCCGGTATGCAGCGACTGGACTCCTTTCTGATCCTTCCAGATTATTTTCATGGTCTGCGTCGTGGCTGTTCTGCTCAAATATACCAGAAGGCCAGCTGGGTAGGTGAGAAGTTAAAAGGAAAGCCTGATGGAAAAATGAAATGATTCCGTCAAGAAAAATTGCTAATTGTGTTTCCTAAACCAACCCCCCCCCCTCCGCCTCCCCGCCGTCCCCGAGGAGGTTTTAAAGCAGGTAGTGAAATTTCATGGGCTAAACCGGAGGCTTTGTTGGTATCTTTACCCCTGAGGAACAACAGGAGAGCTGGCCGATGTTCCATGTGATTGTTGGTCACTGCATGACTCAGTGGTCAAAACAAAACCCACGGGGCCTGACTGCCGGGGCCTGTGCTGCACCACCAGCTGTTAACTTCCTCATTTCTTTTTATGGCTGGTGAATCGGGCTCTTTCGAATGGCATCAGATGAAGCTAGTGCAGCCATTGGCCCAGCCCCAGAGTAAAATGGAGGCCAATAGACAGCGTGATATACTGGTGTGGCAGTAGCTATAATCAGAGTTACAACAGTGAAAGGAGGGATAGAAGCGGTGCCGTTAGTGCTGGTGTGGATTATCTCATTTAATTCTCTCAGTGGCTCGACGAGGTAGCTTCTGGCATCATTGTCCAGCAGAGGTCAGCTGACTGGCCCAGGGTCACAACGGTTTCAGTAGCAGCCCCAGTACAGGAATCAAGGTCTGTTTAACTGCAAAACCCATTCTCTTAATTATTTTGCTTGATCGTTTCTCAAGAAAGGGAGCTTTGGCATGGAAGAAAAATAATACTGCCAGTTAAAGCTCCGTGACTGGGGCGAGGCTATTCAAACACTTTGCCCTTTGAATTTTTTTCCTCCGGAAAAATGCACGCAGCAGCCCAGAGGGGTGGTGAGGATTAAGTGGATTAATTAATTTAAAGTCTCTGGCACACAGTAGGCACTCAATAAACGAGAGTTCCCTTTCTCTCTGTGTAAGCCACTTGGAGTCCTTTGCAAGATGAAAATCAAGGAAGCATGAAGTCAAATGGAAGCTTTCCAGAAGTCTGCAACTAACACTGCCTGAGTTTTCTCAGCTCCGGAAGGAGGCTGTCCCAGCCATCGGCTGGTGCCACTCCTGACCCCTGATGGGAAACGGTGGCAGGGGACCACTTCTGTTAACTGGAGTAACCCATGTGAAAACACAAGCCCGTATATCGCCATGTGAAGATTTAGTCCATAACCATGTGATACTGTAGTTAATTTTGAGACAAGAGAGCAGAAAAAACTAAAGCTTGTAGGCCAGTGAAAACGTTCGCTTTTGATAAAAGAGCCCCTGGCAGTTTGAGGGACTCCTTCCTAGATGGTTGAAGCTTCCAGAAAGTGAGCCCAGTGACTTCTCAAGTGCCTGTTATTGTTGGGCACTGAGTCACACTCGCACCTCCACCCCCACCCCCCTGTGGCGCGGGTCACAGGAGCCAGAGTTGCTGAGGGCCTCCAGTGCCAGAGACCTCTGGAGGAGGCTAGGTCAAAGTTAGGGTTTAGGTCAGGACTCTGCCTCTGGCTACGTGAAACTCCCACCCTTCTTGCCCTTCAAAGAACTGCTTCTGGCTTTGTAGAGTTTCTCTATTGTATGTAAATGTGTTTTTGATTGGCTTTACGATTTCCTTCCTTCCACTGTGGGCTGAATTTACTATGTTTCCCCTTCTTGAGATGAATACTGACTCTCAGTTTTAATTTTCAGTTTATGAATTTGAGACTATAAATTTCCATGTAAGCATGGCTCTAGCTGCATCCCACGAGTTTTGAGATGAAATATTTTCATTATTACTCAGTACAAAGTATTTTCTAATTTTTACTGTGATTTCTTCTTTTACCTAAGCCTTATTTAGAAGTGTAATATTTAGAGCACTGGGTGTTGTATGGAAACCAATTTGACAATTAATTTCATATTAAAAGAAGTATAATATTTAATGTCCAAATATGTGATGGTTTTCTAGCTTTACCTGTTTTTATTTATTTTATTTTTTTTAACGTTTATTTATTTTTGAGAGACAGAGACAGAGCACAAGTGGGGAAGGAGTAGAGAGAGAGGGAGACACAGAATCTGAAGCAGGCTTCAGGCGCTGAGCTGCAGCAGAGCCCAATGCAGGGCTCAAACTCACAAACTGTGAGATCATGACCTGAGCCCAAGTCGGATTCTTTTTTAATGTTTGTTATTTATTTATTTTTGAGAGAGAGAGAGAGAGAGAGCGAGCAGGGGAGGAACAGAGAGAGAGGGAGACACAGAATCTGAAGCAGGCTCCCGGCTCTGAGCTATCAGCAGAGAGCCCTACGCGGGGCTCAAAGTCACGAACCACACATCATGACATGAGCCGGAGTCGGAAGCTTAACCAACTGAGCCACCTAGGCTTCCCCCCTCCCAGACCCCGGCAAGTCGGATTCTTAACAGACCGAGCCACCCAGGCGCCCTGAGTTATACCTATTTTTAGATTGGTTTCTAGCTTAATTGAAATGTGGTCAGGGAACATATTCCAAATGATTTTAATTGTCTGAAATTTGTGTTGATATGTTTTATGGCCCAGGGTATATTTAATTTTGATAAAGATCTCATGCACACTTGTAGTGTGTGTGTGTGTGTGTGTGTGTATGTATGTGTGTGAATTTTGTTATTTGTGTGGTTCATACCTTCCATATTACTCCTGATTTCTTTTTGCCTGTTTTTTCTCTCTCGGTTATGGAGGAAAGTAACTAACAAGACAGAAATTCTAAAAATGATTTAAGTCTCCGAATGAAGCATCTGTACCCACATTTTTCACTCCTTGGAATCTTTTTCGATATAATCCCTGCTTGCCAGAAACATAAGTATTTGAGAAAGGGTGGTCCAAAGGCTTGCTGATGGTCTTGGATTTTCAAGAATAAGGGAGTTATATTAAAAGTCCTCACCAAGATTGTGGATTTGTCTGCTTCCTCTTTTTTTCAGTCAGTTTACATTTTATCAAATGTCCCTTTATCTCTCATAATGCTGCTTATCCTTACGTCCGCTTTAGTTGCTGTTATGGTAGCTATACCAGCTTTCTTTTGGTTAATGGTCACATGATATACCTTTTCCACCCTTTTGCTTTCTCTTTACACCTTGCTGTATCTTTACACAGGAAGGAAGGGCCTTGTGTCAATTGCCTTAAAACAAGGTCCGGCTCACTTCGGTATGTTTCCCTTCTCTCTGAAATCTTGGCCCCTCAAGTTCTGGCCTCCTGGGTAGCCCCAAACTCTAATTTTTGTCTCCCTGTACTGCGAGACTTCCAGAAACTCCCCTTGGCCCCCCAGTGCCTTAGTTGCCATTTTGTACTTGGCTTCTTAGACTCTTGGCCCCAAGTTTCCTAGGAGATCAGCAGATGCCTCAAGGGGGAGATTGGGTACAGAATGCCAGACTCTTCTCAATGCACTTCCCTTCTCTCTGGGATCCTGGCTGCTATAGACTGTTTGTCTCCCCCCCTCCCTGCCCCCAAATTCATATGTTGAAGTCCTAATCCCCGATGTGATGGCATTAGGAGGTGGGGCCTTTGGGAGGTGATTAGGTCACGAAGGCAGAGCTCTTGGGAATAGGATTAGTGTCTTTGTATTTTTTTATGTTTATTTATTTGGAGAGAGGGAGACAGAATGAGCGGGGGGAGGGGCAGAGAGAGGGGAGAGAGAGAGAGAGAGAGAGAGAGAGAGAGAGAATCTCAAGCAGGCTCCGTGCTGCCAACGCAGAACCCAACAATGCGGGGCTCAAACTCACGAACTTTGAGATCATGACCTGAGCCGAAATCAAGAGTCAGACACTTAACTGACTGAGCCATCCAGGCACCCCGGGATTAGTGTCTTTATAAAAGGGACCCCAGAGAGATCCCTTACCCCTTCCACTATGGGAGGTTGCAACGAAAAGATGGCTGTCTATGAACCAGGAAGTCGGTCAAATACCTCATCAGACACCAAATCTGCTGATGCCTTGGACTTCCCAGCCTCCAGAACTGTGAGAAATAAATGTTTGTTGTTTAAACCACTTGCCACTATTTTCCGTTAAGGCTGCCCAGGAGGACAAAGATACTGGCCCTTCAAGAACTTGTTACTCTGGAAGATCCCCGAGGCCTTCAGTCACATTCTTTGTATTTCTGTCCCACTCTTCTGGTAATTCTCTGTGGAAAGGCTAGTCTGCAAAAAACCTCCTCCAACATTATCAGAAGTAGATGTCTAGGTGAACATTTTGGATGGCCATTTAACCTGGGAAGCCTCAGTTTCCTCATGAGTAAGATGGGGGCAATTGAGATATACCTCATGGGGTTGTTTTGAGGCATATATATATATATATATATATAAAATATACTTTGTAAGCCTAAAAGCTATTTGAACACAAGCTGCTATTATTAAGTCTTTACATGATTGAGGTTCCTGATAAAAAACTGGTGGGTGTCCATACAGGGTAGTTTGTTGTTTATGTGGCCAAGTCTATCTGGGGGCATGATTAGAAGTTACTTCTTTATATATATATATATATATATATATATATATATATATATATAGTGTTTATGTATTTATTTTGACAGGGAGAAGTGGGGGTGCAGAGAGAGGAGAGAGAGAATCCCAAACTGTGAGAATCTCACAAACTGTGAGATCATGACCTGAGCTGAAATCAAGAGTCAGATGCTTTTAGCCAACTGAACCACCCAGGTGCCCCTAGAATTTATTTCTATTGGGAAAGTTGGTTGCTATGAGTGCTGAATTTATCATTGTTTGGTGGAACAAGTTACCTCTTCATAGTGGTAGAATGTCCCAGAATGCTATTCCAAGCACTTTCTCTGAGGGCTCACTTGTGGAAACCCAATGCAATCAGCAAGGCTTCTGGAATACTCTCTCTAGGGTCCACATCTTTTTGGCAAGCAGGTGTTTATGTAAAAACATTCAAAGGGTTGTGTGTTAACTATACTTCTATAAAAAAGGAAAATAATTCAAAGGAATAGAAAATATAAGTACATATGCTTCATTCTGAGATCCAGCCCCTGTGATTGTTTCTGCCCTGGTAAGTTACAATCTTAGGGTTTATCAACTTCTTCCCTGAGGAGGTTTTGCTCAGATCAGGTAGTAGAAGAGAGTTGCACAATTTGTTGGTCTATTCTGAGTAAATATTTGCACCAGTGACAATCCTTTCTCTTGCTGTGCTGTCAGTTCTACATTTACCCACAAGTTGTGGAATTCTGTGGCTTTTTCTCTCCGTGCAAGGTCAGGAGCAGCCTGGGAACATGAAGATGCATTGGTCCATCCCTTTTTGAGAAGGCCCCTTTGCTGCTTTCCTGCTGAGTGGTGGATGATAAGACTGCTTCCAGTTTATTCTGTTTGGCACTTGAAATATCACCTTTTCATACCCATTATCATGTCCCAGAATCCTGATGTCTTTTTTTGTCTATAGGAATCCCACTGTAACTTGAATCTGGCATTAAGGGCTATCCAGTGCAGTCACTGATCAGGCCTCAAACACACTTGACCTACAGAAGTTAGCTCAGAGGGGTATCTGTGATTCAGAATCACCCATTAAAACCGGAGCTCCAACCAGCCTTTTGAATTGGCTAACAAGTTCCTTGCCAGCCCTGATGGAGGAGAACACCAGACACTATGGGGGAGAGTGTGAGGGAAAGTTCTAGATGCTAAAGCCATGGTTCCTATTTGGGAGGTGGGGAAAACACTTTCAAAATGCAAATTCCAGGCTATACCTTAGGTCTACTGAATCAGAACCCAGAGTGGAGGCAACCCTTCCCCTCTCCTTCTCCTTTCCCTATCCAAATAAAAGCCATGGTGTCAAAGTACAGAGGGTTGGCGGGCACAGGTGTCCATGGGTGCTGAGTTCAGCATCATTTTGATTGTTCCATCGTTCAACATATAGTCAGGAATGAAATTATTGGGCTACAAAAATCCTACATACGAGAGACCTGCTTCCGCTATACTATGCGCTCTGCATCTGGAACTCACCGACTTGATCTCTTAAACAACAATTTTTCAAATAGGCAATGTGCTAATGAGAGTAGGTGCTTGATAAAAGTTTAGTGCTTGACTGCTTGGTTTTTGTTGTTGCTGCCATTGATGCTATCAGTGAAATGATGAAGAAGTAGGTGTTATTATCTGCCATCCCTTTGGAGGTTCCAGATGAAAACTGGCTGGCTGGTTTAAGGTTGATTTATACTGAACACTTCCTCATGGTGCTATGAATCTCATGGCCAAGTTGGTTCCGCCTTTCCCCATCCTCAAAATTTTAGCAATATATGTTTACAATTTTTTAACTCTCTTGGAAAGAAGTTTTGTAATATATATAAACAGCTTTCAAATATTTATTCCTGGATCAAGTAAATTTTTAGATAGCTGTTCTAAAGAAACAAACTTCTTTTTCTTTTTTTTTAAGTTTATTTATTTTGAGAGAGAGAGAGAGAGGTAGAGAGAGAAGGAGAGAGAGAATCCCAAGCAAGCTCCACACTGTCAGGACAGAGCCCTATGTGAGGATCAAACTCACAGACTGTGAGATCATGACTTGAGCCAAAATCGAGTCAGACGCTTAACCGACTGAGCCACCCAGGTACCCCAAAACAGACAAACTTCTAAAAATTTTTTCTGTATCTGGGATAGTTGATAACACTATAATATTATTTAGATGCAGTCAGGGGTCTTTTGTTGTTCACCATTAAATTCTCAGGACCATGCACAATGCCTGGCACACAAAACATACTCAATAAATATTGTTAAATGAATGCATTGATAATTAAATGTCTGGGGATAAGTCATTAACTTGTCTTGCCCTCAATTTTCTCTTCTGTAAAATGAGACCAATAAAAAATAACCCTTGGAATATTTGAAAGAAAATAGTTAGAGTGGGTGCTGTGATTTGCCTCCTAGATCTCCTTTATAGAATGAAGAACACATTCCTCCAGCTGTTGGGAGTGTTGATAGCTGACAGCCTTAAGCTGAGTCCCACTTTTTGATTTGTCTTAGTTGCAGAGAGCCACCTAGCCCAAGGTCATGCTCCATCCCCAGGGTGTCCCATACCCAACCACTATCTGGCAAAACATATAAAGGCTCAGCCCCCATGCCCCAACTCAGAACAACAATGATGAGGCATTTTAGCTCTAGAGCTTTCCATAGGATCAACTGGGGCATTCACTGGAACTGCACTGTAATTCAACTTCTTGGTCTGGCCACTTCTGCTTCTTGCCCCTCCCTTCCCCAGGTGTTGATCCCAAGAGCAAGGGCTAATAAATCTTCTGCATGTTAATTTCTGTCCCAGCATCTGGTTCCCCAGGAATCCAACCAGAGACGTCAGAACATAGTATATGCTAAGTAAAACACTGTGTCTGGCAGTCAAAGTGAGGCAAGGATCCCCTGCAACACCTGGTTATTTATTGATTTTGAGAGAGAGTGAGCGTGAGTTGGGGAGGGGCAGAGAGAGAATCCCAAGCAGGCTCCACACTATCCGTGCAGAGCCCGATACGGGGCTAAACTCAAACTCTCGAACCATGAGTCTCGAATCAAAGTCAACGCTTAACCAGTTGAGCCACCCAGGTGCCTGGAGCACTGACAGTCCTAATAAAAGTGTTTTCTGTTACACTGTTGTGGACGATGTCAGGGAAGGAGGTGCAGTTGTGGCCCGTGGACCTGCATCTGTTCTAGTCAGTCTAGAGGTATCCCTCACTTTTCAAAGTTTTGCGTGGAGCCACTTTGCTTTTATGAAATGCCTACATCAGGATTTGCCTTTGCTAACTGAAAGAAATCTGAACAGGACTTTTGCTTTTTTGAAAAAAGTCGGAAAGGAAAAATAGCGTTCACCATTTGTTTTGCAGAGAGCCGTTAGAGGCAGAGCACATCCCGAGAGCAGCGAAAGCGGCCCCGCCAAGCTCCTTCCCCCAGAACTACTCTCAGAAACTCCACATCAGGCCCCCAGAGCTTTCAACTACATCTGTGAGCATCTGTGCCTTATCTTGATTTATTTTGTGCACCTGTTAGCAAGATGTGTCCTAAGGTATCAGGCCTGAGAGAGGTGATTTGCGGGGTCTGGGAATGCTCAACAACTTCTCTGTGTACATGAATGGTAATTGCTTCTTTGCTTACAAAAGGAGAGAACACCCTACTTGTGGATAGCGGGCCACGTCTGTAGTGTCCTAGTTAAGAGAGTGGACTTTGGGATCAGACAGCCCTGAGTGCTGGGAAGTGACCACAGACGTGTAGGGAGCTGGGCTATGATCACGTGGGGGATGGAAAATCTCTGTGGTGGACACAGAGCTGCATGGTCCAAGGAAGGACTTTGTACTACAGCCGTCGACTTGGTTGGGGTTTGCCTCAGCGACCGGGAGTGCCCTCAGCCCAAGAGCACACACACCCTTGCCTTTGCAAAGGCGGAGAGAAAGGGGAATGTGTTCCCAATCATTCCAGCCCAACGCAGGACCACTCTGAGCTCTGCCTGGGAGGGGGGCCGCCTGGGACTTTGTCCAGCCTGAATCACGGCTCAGCATGTCCCTGTGTCCAGCCCCACCCCCCACACCCCCACCCCCTGCCTTCTTCAGCTGAGGGGTCCATCCCTCCAAAATAGCCTTTACCCTAAACTCCATCTCGGGGGGCTGCTCCTGAGACTGTGGCCCGCGACAAAGTCTGAAAGCAGAATTAAAGGGTACGTCTTCAGGCCCCACCCCTCAGCCCCCACCACACTTCCTTTGTTTCATCCTTTTATCTTTCAATCTTATCCCTTTGTCTCTGTTTTGTACTCTCCCTATTCAGAGCCTTTCGTTTTAATGGCCTGTTGTACACAGCTTGTCCACGAGCTGTCAGGTCGTGGCAGAAGCCTATTTAGACAAGTTGTCAGGTTGAACGGGAGAGGAAAAAAAAATCCTAAATCAATGTGTTTTCGCATGCAATCACACGTGGGCTAATTTATCTGCAGCCGCGTTCTACCCCGCCAGTTTGGCATAAGGGTCCTCAGACAAGGGGGCTGCGTGTTGGCTGATTAACAGAGCGATTTTTATTGGGAGAAGGACAACAGAATTGTTTTATGGTAATTATCACCATTTGAACCTGCGTACATGCTCATGGGGAAGATTAAAGAAAAGGCTCTGTACGGATGATGAAGCAACTCGCAACACGCGCAGGCTAGAGGGTTAGAACTATTTAGAATATTAACGTCCTCCACCTTGTGAAAAGCCCCTGGGAGGCGCCAGATTGGCTAACTTTGTAAATAGCCCTCGCGCCTTGTCTGTAGGCCTGAACGCAAGTCCGTTCCGTTTCTGGAGTTGGGAAAACATCAGGGCAGGTTACTAGGAGGACTTGCCGAAAGGTAACCGCCAAGTCCATTTCAAGGCCCAGGACAGAGCCAGTCTTTCTGAAGGCGCGGAACTAGGTGGGCCACAAAACATCCTCACTTACTCTTCACAGAAATGAAAAAACAAATGCAAAAAACCAAAGGAGAAAACACACACACACACACACACACACACCCATAAAGTCATGCTCACACTCACACACAGAGGAGAGATTTTTTTAGAGAGTGTTGTGGCTGTGGTGGTTTTAAACTTGAAACGCGCCACAAACTACAAAAACACTTCCCAGGTGAATTGAAAACTCCAACTGGGGAAAATACAGACTTTGGTTATTTGCTTCTTTGGTACTTGATAATTCTCTTTGCGTTTTTTTGGTCCACTCCCACTGTCATATCTGAGTTTAGGACAAGGACAGAGTGAGATAAGTCTGACACCGCAAGGCACAACAGACAAGCACAGAGCTGTAAAAATGGTTTGCTGCCTGGAATATGGCTGCTTGAAAGGTTTGCGCTGTGTGATGAACTTAAAAGAATCTTGCCTAAATTGTTATGAACAAACCCTTTTGGGTCTGTATCCAGCTCTCTTCCTCCCCTCCACTCCCCCCCCCTTCCCCTGACAAACAGATGAAAAGTCTGGAAACTCCCACCCAATTAAGAAATGCTTGCCCCAGAATGGAACATTAGAAAGTTGAGCTGCTAAGAGCAATTTAGAGCCCGCAGCCAGGCTTCCATTCTGCTGCCATTTCTAGAATGTCTTAGAAAGACAGATTTTATAATTGAGAATTAAAACATTTGACATGCAAATGTAAGAGTTAATTTTTCCCCTTTGTGAGGCCACTGAAAATTTTTGCTAAGGGAGAGAAAATCAATTCTCCATTAAAAAGATGCTCAGATGAAACAAGGCATTGCCATTCGGGTTGTAATTATGGATTCCGAGAGATGAGGCTGGCATTGGGATATGGAACCAGACATCTCTCAGCTGCAGTTTCACACCTGAGCTCTGCGTGTGTGTGTGTGTGTGTGTGTGTGTGTGTGTGTGTGTGTTTGTGTGTGTGTGTGTGTCTTTAATCATCAGCTGATTTCTCTCGATTTGCTGTCGTTTTCTAGAAAACAAATTTTGGTCTCCATTTGATTTCTCTCAAAATCACAACAGATCGTTTCTTGATTCACCAAGTTAGATGGGGGATAGCCAGCAAGTGTCAGGCCCTGGGCTAGACACAGGAAACAGAGCTAAAGGCACAGTCTTTGCTCTCAAATTGCACACAGTCTACTGGAGGAGTGGCCAAATGCTTATCGCTGGGCAGTGTGAGGGTGAGAGCAAACACATTGACAGTGCCAGTAGTCTAGAAGGTCGTTTGATCCTCATGACAACCTGGCGAGGTGGGTAACATTACCACCCCCAGTTTTCACATGGGGAAACTAAGAGGCACAGAGAGCTTAAGTTATTTGCCAAAAATAACGGAGCTAGTAAGTGGCAGAGCCAGAATGCAAACCCACACAGACAGGTTCAAAGTGCGTGCTCTTCACCTTGACACTGGGGATGTGGCAGCCAACTGGGGTTGTGTGGGAATGAGGTAGGCTTGGGATGGGGAAGGGTCAAGGAAAGTGCTTCAGAAGAGATGATAGAAAGGCCTTGAAAATGCTTCCACTGGCCATGTCAGGATGAATCTGCATGGAAACCTAATCAAGTCAGAAAGTTACAGTAAAGAGAGAGATACCTTCGAGGACATGGCTTCATGGAAGAAGGGTCCACGGTGTTCTAGGATGACAGTGCTGTAGGGCAGAGTTTCTGTAGGTATTGTCTTGGGACCTTTGTGCTCTCTGAGATGATAATGGGCAGTCTGCCAACAGCATTCCAAGATCAAGTAAGTTTGGGTTTCTTTACCTCATATTTGCAAGACCGTTTAGATGCTCGTGGGTCCTGTGAAGCTCCAAGAAGGGAACAGAACTTGAGCACACGTTCTTTCTTCTTAGAAAGCCCTATGGAGATCTCCTGGCACAAGAGGGTCCCGGAGAACACAGTCTGGGAAATGATGTCTTCCAGGAGGCATGGAAGGGCTGAAGCTGGCTGGAACTCTGAGGCCTGCCCTTGGCAGCATGGTAAGCCCTCCACTGGATGGCGGGTGGTGGGTGGTGGTCTCGGTGTTGGGTTCATTCTATCCTGTCGGTGACGCAGCCTTTGTCTGATCACTTGAGCCCTTTCCCTGGATCCTTGCTCCTTTGGTGCCTGGTTTCCTCCTCAAGGTTATGGCCTCCTGCTTCAGTTCACCTTCCAGGACCTGTGAAGTCAGCCTGTTACTCCAGCAGGAGCTGACTTTTCTGGACTTGGCCTTTGAACATGGGGAACCTGTTAACCTTCAAGTTGACTTAGCTTCTCCTGCTGGTTTCTCTTAACTAAATCTGCCCTTCCCTTCCCTCCTCCTTTTCTTTCTCCCTCCCTCCCTTCACCCTTCCCTCCTTCAACATTTATTATGTAAAGTCTATGGCAGCCACAGAGTTACAGGTTTTAGTGCAGTTGTTCATGACTTCTGGTTCATATCAAAGTTCTGAACCAACTGGTCAATCTCCAGGCATGTGCCTGCCCCCGTCACTGGTGCATTGAGGGGACATAGTTACCATAAGGGGCATGTGTCTGGGGCCTTGTGGAAGCCTAGATAGGTCTTTCACCTATGCTTTATGTGATGAATAGCATTGTGTGTAGGTACAAACTTGGATTCGTAAAATAGGTCTTAATTTATACAGAATTAACATTGCTTTTGGCATTATGTATTTTAAAAAGTGTTAAAGACTTGATTTTTAAGTAATCTCCACACCCAACGTGGGGCTCAAACTTACAACCATGAGAGCAAGAGTGTCATACTCTACCGACTGAGCCAGCCAGGTGCCCCCTGTCATTATGTATTTTTAATCAGTACATACTAGAAGTACTATTATCTTACTGGTATCTATGGATTTTTTTAATGTTGAGACGGAGTCCTTTATCCTACCCAAATCTCAGGCTTTGGAATCAGCCAGACTTGGGCTCAAATCCCATTTCTGTTATATATTAGCTGAGTGACTCTGGGCAAGTTGCTTAACTTTTAAAACCTTAATTTCCTTTCCTGAAAATGGGAATCATCATACCTGCTTTGTGGGTTTCCATGGAGATGAAATGACGTGATGAATGTTAATCATCTAACAGATTGCCTAATCGCTCAACAAATGGACATCGTTATGACAAAATAGAAAGGAGTAGAAAGAGGAGGTGATTGGGGAGGGTGACATAAAGACACTAACCATGAGCTGGGCAGGACTAATAGGGGCTGGAAACACCCACCAAGAGAGGTTAAAAACCATCTTCTCTGCCATTACCAATCTCCCGCTAGATCTTGGACTCTACTGGTTTAGCATAAAAACCCATTAATGGAAAGAACAGCCAACATACTGCCAAGGAGATTGGTGGGAGACAGGGAGGTGGGTGGCACCCAGTGATTAGCAGTGACCTCCAGGGGCAGAGGCAGTGTCCAGAGGCAGCAGTGGGTGGGATTCTCACACCAGGCTGGTCTGGCACCATGACCCTGTCTGTGCTGGTGGTCACCAGCTTCTTCATCTCCTCGCGTTTTTGTCAGGTTTGTGGGCGAACCGATATCCTACCAACAAATTCTCCCTCACCTTCAGTTAGGTAGGGTCGGTTTCTGGTGTTTGTAACCAAGAGAGTCACCTAGTACATCCATGATGTAGACTCGATCTCATCTGGCTGGTCTCAGATGCGCAGGCTCCAGATTTGATGACCAACCCAGAAACTTTCGACGCAGCCCCATTCACATTGCAGAGACCCTGCGAATGATGTTCTCGCCTGGTTTCACGGTCTGTCTCCCAGGATGCTTGGTGGCAGAAGATCGATCACGCGTCACTTCTCTGTCCCTCCGTGTCCGACTGTTTCTAGCTATTGACGGGGGAAGGCAGTGGAGGAATGGCTGCAAAGGCTGACTAGGGCCATATACAGCGAGGTGTTGGCTGGTGGCTCTGTCCCACTGCTGTGACACCTTTGCCGGGCCACTTCATCCCAGAGATGACAGCAGTTCAACCCACACACAGGGTAGAGGATAACGCTGACTCTCGCTCCTGACCTCTCCTCCCTCCCTACACATGCTGTACCCCAGCAGTCAGCCCTCCAGGGTGACCTATGGATGTCCCATCCCCTGGCACACACACCATTGTTTGTTGTGGGAAAGGACTGCTTTAAAATCCCAGTCTCTCTGAAAGTGCTCCCCGGATCCCAGACGCCTGCAAAGCGCTCCCGTTTTGTTTTCGCATTTCAGATGTTAATTATAAGGAAGAGAATTAGGCATATAAAACAAATTACATTGGCAGGCGTTTGCTTCACTTGTGCACCACGGGGCCCAGGCGCCCCTAATGAGATGTGACTACAGATCATCGTGCTTCCTGCAAACAGCCAATTGCTTCTAATGTGGCAGAGTCTTCCTTGTGTTGCCTGAGAATTAGCCACAGGTGTAGCATTTGACATCCTCAAGCATCACCCGCCCAGGGAAGTGTGGTTAGGTCAACAGCAGCAAGAAGAAGGCAGGGAGAGAGAGACAGGCAGACACCCAAGGTTTTAGAGCTTCCTCGTGATTTACATTAGGGCTCCTCCTCCAACCACCAAGGCTGCCCCAAATTAATGCACAATCCAAGGAAAAACAGTGTCTCTCTGTCCTTTCCGTAGAAAGCAATTCTGCAGCTGTGACAAGATGCAGGCAACGAGTGCTGTCTTTTATCAGTGCTTAATAATATTAATGTCCCCTGCGAAGAACAAACAGGCATTCTACCATGGGTCGAAAACTGTTTGTGGGCTTAATTGGAAAACATTACTTAATGTTTCCCTTAATTAGAATTAATTACAAGACCCTAGTGAAGAAATAACTCCATATGTAAGATTCTAAGACCTCGCACTGTGATGTGAAATTTCCCTTAGAGAGTTTGCCCCATCAGAAGTACCTCTGCTAACCTATAGAATATGTATACCCAGATATCTGGGTTCCTCGTGAGCACCAATCTTCCAATGGTGCCAAGGTCAGCACAAATAACATTGGCTTATTGGTCAACAAAAGGCAGAAATACGATAATGAGTCCAAGGAGCCTGTGTAGGGATGCGGTGTGACCTCTTGGGCCATTTGCGAATGGAAGGGGCTTGGAGTTTTCTCAAGTTCTCCTAGCTCAAACACTCTGGGTTTCTCATTTCCCAGCCCCAAGATTCTGTCTTAAAGTTGCTAACTGTAAGACACAGAATTGAAACAAAAGGCAGACTTTCCGAACTAAAGAATGAGACAGTCCCAGAGAAGTGATCTTGCCTGGATATTCAGCTCGGTTTAGGGATAGTCAATGTATCTACCTACGGAAGTAGATTTTTTTTTTTTACAGAAGCACCAAACAATTCTTGGGGTGCCTGGGTGGCTCAGTCAATTATGTGACCTGCTCTTGGTTTTGGCCCAGGTCATGATCTCACTGTTTGTGAGTTCCAGCCCCCCAGTGGGCTCCATGCTGACAGTGCAGAGCCTGCTTGGGATTCTCTCTCTCTCTCTCTCTCTCTCTCTCTCTCTCTCTCTCTCTGTGTGTGTGTGTGTGTGTGTGTATCTCCGTCTCTCTCTGTCCTTCCCCTGCTCTCTCTCTCTCTCTTTCTCTCTCTCTAAGTAAATGGGTAAAATTAAAAAGAGAAAAGAAGCAACGAAGCAATTCTTAAGCTAAGTCATATGTGCAGTTCCTTTGAAAACAACCAGTTAGCAACTCATGACTACATCCTAGTTTGGATGAATCAAGCTGTATTTTGCAAAACTATACGTGCATGTAGATACAGCCATTGTGTGCTGTAAGAGTCTCCCCAACCATTTTCTGAGGACTAGAAGTGCCCTGTGATTTCTAAGTGTGGGTGCAATGGAGAAGAGGGTAGGTCTACAATTAAGTTAGCTTTGGAAACGCTGAATCAAATAAAGTTAGACAAGTTACTTCATAATAGGATCCTCAGAGCCTTTGTCATGCCAGGGGGCTTTGTGACTTTTCTGGGACATACAGTTTGCAGTATGATCTCATGTAACTTTGGAATTTCCTTTCTATTGGCATGTCAACAATTCATGAAAGACCAGTGTTCTGCAGAATTAGTTTAACATGCATGTGGAACACTTTATTTTAATATTTTGGCTGTAAGTCCATGCTGAACAAGCTTAGAAGAAAGAATAAGCTAAGAAAATATAGAAAACTGTGGACTTGGATAAATTTCCTTAGTGATAGGATTCAAATCAGTATATGAAAGAATTTACCATTAAGAATCAGAATAATTGTTAAGTAAGATGAAGTACAATCAATTTCTTATAAGTGGCGAGTGTAAAACCCAATGATATGTTAAATTTGATCTCTTTAAAAGAGGTACAGTTCTTTTTTGCTCTTAGAAGATTTTCAAGTTCTATTATTTAAAGGGTTATAGAAAAGATGGATGATTAACAGGGATTTTATTTTTCCACTTTATTTTTTTAACATCTGTTTTTGAGAGAGCAAGAGATAGAGCACCAGCAGGGGAGGGGCAGAGAGAGAGGGAGACACAGAGTCAAAAGCAGGCTCTGGGCTCCAAGCTGACAGCACAGAACCCGACACGGGGCTAGAAACCGACCCGGGGCTCCAACCCATGAACTGTGAGATCATGACCTGAGCCAAAGTTGGATGCTTAACCGACTGAACCAGCCAGGTGCCCCTATTATTCCACATTAAGAGCTAGGGAATCCAAATCTATTGACATAAACACGAAATTCTAGTTTCGTTGTGCTAAGAAAAGAGTAGTGGGTAAATTTCTAAGTGCACGAAGGGAATTGTGGCTATAACATTCTTGTTATTATTAATGTGTGTCAGGTATGATTTGCCCAAGGAGAATCTGTTTTGTAAATGACCATTAAATAGAGCTTCCTCTAGAGTACAAAGATGACCCTTTAGGATGTAGTTAACAAGGCAGTGAATAAAGGTGTACAAGTCAGAAGTTCCCAGAATAAGGGGATTTCTTTTTTTTTCTTTTTTTTAACATTTTTATTTTATTTTTGAGAGACAGAGTGCAAGTGGAGGAGAGACAGAGAGAGAGATACACACAGAATCCGAAGCAGACTCCAGGCTCTGAGCTGTCAGCACAGAGCATGCCACGGGGCTGGAACTCACGAACCGTGAGGTCATGACCTGAGCCAAAATCGGACGCTTAACCGAATGAGCCACCCAGGCGCCCCAGAGAATTTCTTATGTGGGTGGTAAATTATTTTTTTCCACAAGTCATGAGATCATGTATATCCATTAACAGAACACATGCCTTAGGAAGAAAGCTTAAAGTGAGTACAAGATTTCACTCTGAGCATAGAGAGTTTTTGTACTTATTTGTTAGCAATCCCATCCCAAACTCAATTTATGTTTTGTGATTTTGGTTAACAATAATGCCTTTGTTCTTCTCTCCCCTTTCCTTTCCCATGTTGCTTAGCGCCCGTTCTCAGTGATGTCAAAAGATGGCAGGGGGGAGCAAAAAGGGATTACAAAATGGGATGGAATAATTTATCAGAAGGAGTCCTTCCTGAATGCACTGTCATTTTGTTCTCCAGTAGGAATTTTAAACCTTTACTCAGTGAATCTTTGCCTCCTGGGAAAATGAGGTTTCCCTTCCTGGGTTGGCCGGGGCTCCAGTCCGCCTCCTGCCAGACCATCCCTCATCGTAACGGTGACTGTTATGCGTCTAGTTGAAAAGGCTCCGGATTTATGCCGTACAGCATGTGCAAATGGGACCCCGGACCGGAAAGGCTGATGGATGGAAGTTGCGGCAGGCCGTCGGGATGCCGCACGAGGCAGGTGGCTGGTGCTTCCCAGGCCCCACAGCAGCCTCAGTGCCCAAGATGGGCTGGGCCCCTTAGGGTGGGCCGCGTTCCTCCACCTCACTCAGATTCCACAGGCCAGGGGCATCTCAAGCTGTTTGGGGCCGTGGACTAACCCCTCTGCCACCAGCTCCTACTTCCCAGCGGTAGAATCTTCACTAGAAACCGTGGGCAAACCACCCTTCTCCTCCAGAGGAGACTCTGCCTAGGTGAGGCCTGACTTGTATTTCATATTCTAATGAAAGGAGAGTTACATGCCAGCAGGATATTAAAACCATAAATACTCTAAAAGATGAGTTTGCAAACACCAATTCCTCAGAGAAATCTTTTCTTACGCCCCAGACTAGGTGAGGACCCTCTATGATATAATGCCCTGATTTCTCCTTTGTGGCACTCGCTGGTGTTGTTATGAATTCATGCACTCTTTGAGGAAGTCGTTCTTATTAGTCCTCAAAAATTTAATGTTAATTCTATAAGGGTAGAGACAGTCTGTCTTTCTCCCTAGCACTCGAGGCAAAATGGATTATAGCCCTGCCCAGTCCTCCTTTCTCTTCCCCTCCCCTCCACTTCCCTCCCCTTCTCTTCATGAATAATTTAGTCCTAAAGCCATTACGTTGGGCAGAGCAGAGTAGGTGTCCAGGGTGGAAAGGGGAGGGGGTGTGGAAGCCTAGACTTGGATGGGCTCATTTCACTCGTGTCCCAGAACAGGAAGCTCTTGGCCTACTCAGCCACTTTGGGAAGGGGGGAGCGGGCCATCAAATTATGAGTGCAATTAGACAAAACATCTGTTAGATTGATTTTTTTCATTGTTTCAACCAGTTCTTGTGGCATTGTAGAGACAGATCACTAGTTAATTTAGTTTGATGGCCAGTAGTGTCTGTGCTAATTGAATTTTTGACTGGATGTTTGGGAGTCATAAAAAGATATGTGTATTTGTGTGTGTGTGCGTGTGTGCACGCGTGCGTATGATGTAGTAGAAAGATCACAGCCTTTGCAATCAGACAGATTCAGCTTTAATCCTCAGTTTCCTCATTCATAATACGGGATTGGTGATAAATCTGCTTTTGAGCTGGTGGTGCTTCTATAAAATAAGCAGTCCATAGTCACTCATTATAGACTCTTGACATAAGATGTTCAAAGACAGGGGTGCTTCGTATTTTTTTGTGCCATGGATCCCCTTGGTGGACTTGTGAAGCCAATGCATTCCTTCTCAAAAGAGTGTTTTTAGGGGTGCCTGGGTGGCTCAGTTGGTTAAGCGTCCAAATCTTCATTTTGGCTCAGGTCAGGATCTTGTGGTTTGTGAGATCGCGCCGCACATCATCGGGCTCTGAGCTGATGGCACAGAGCCTGCTTGGGATTCTCTGTCTCCCTCTCTGCCCTTCCCCTGCTCACACTTGCTCTCTGTCTCTCTCAAAATAAATAAATAAACCTAAAATAAAAGAGTGTTTTTAAAATGCGTCAAAAATACATAGGTTTAAAAAGGGAGCCAATTATATTGAAATGTAGTTATCAAAATATTAGTAAACACATTTGTGATGTAGTAATTGATGTGTTTTATTGATACATTCAACAGCAAGTTCTAGTGACAGGTCTAATAGCTGCCATCATTTTGAAGCACCGATGAGCACAAATGATAAATTGAGATATTCTGATCAACTGTGATGATACAAATGGAAGTGATGTTTATTGGTGACAAAGACACCATCACCACTAACAAAATGGTGGTCTGTTTCCTACATTCATAAACAATGAAAAGGCTAAATTTGAATTAGAGGTCAGTGAGGCTAAAAGTGGCAACCTTTTCTTATCTCAGTTCATAGACCTCTGAGTTCAAATTCCTGCTTGGATCCCAGGTTAAAACCCCTACTCTATGGTAACATTGACTTACAGAAATCTTTCTATGCCTCTCACCTTCTCCGGAACTTTGTAAAGCGAATCTGTATGTGATGGCTGTGGAACTTTCTGCCCTCCAGTTGCCGGTCATAGGCTTGTCTTTACCTGAGGATTCTGGAAGCAATGCTGACTGCCACCTGTAGCCCCCTCAGTGTACATTTGATGTGCCATCATGTGACTGAGAGGAGCATGTGTGTGTTTACACATGGAGAGACCTTTGTTTCTTTTTTCTTTCTTTCTCTCTCTTTCTTTCTTTCTCTCTCTCTCTCTCTCTCTCTCCGAGAGACAGAGACGGTGTGAACGAGGAAGGGCAGAGAAAGAAAAAGAAAATCCCAAGCAGGCTCTGTGGAGTCAGTGCACAGTGCCTGATGCAGGGCTCGAACCCATGAACTGTGAGATCATGACCTGAGCCGAAGTCGGACACTTAACCGACTGAGCTACCCAGGCACCCGTGTTTCTTTTTTTTTTTTTTAAGTTTATTTATTTTTGAGAGACAGAGCACGAGAAGGGGAGGGGCAGAGAGAGACAGAGAGAGAATCCCAAGCAGGCTCTGTGCTGTCAGCACAGAGCTGTACGTGAGGCTCGAACTCACGAACCGTGAGGTCATGACCTGAGCTGAAACCAAGAGTCAGACGCTTAGCCGACTGAGCCACCCAGGTGCCCCTCACCTGGAGAGACCTTTGAAATGTCCCAAATAAGTTTCTTCTGCTTACTTATTGAGGATGTCTTTGTGCCCAGTGTCCTTTACACTTTCTAATTGCCATCACTGACCATGCTGGCCACGCTTGCTTCTGAGGAAACTCCAATGTCTCCATAGCCCCTTGTGTTAAAAAATGATCTCCCTTGCCTGCGGCAAGCTATTTGTCCTCTGAACTTTATTTATAAACACCCCCACAGTGAAGGCATCTGTTTCTTCATGTTAATTTCACCGGCTCCTGTCTTCCTAGCCTGGAAGGACAATTCCTGCCCATGGGTTGGCCGGGCCAGAGAAGCACGTAGTGCCAGAGCCGGGCTGGGAGAGAAGGGCCCGCCGCATGCCCCACAGAACAGGCAGATGGAAATGTGCGGTGTGGGGGGACCATCTCCTGACCTGTGAAGCCCTGACACCAAGACCAGCATGATCACGCTCTCTACTCAGGCTGCAGAAATAAATGAGGTGGAGAAACAAAGAATCCAGAAAGAAAAGAAAAGCCCACTTTCTGTGTAGGGGTCGGGGCGGGGGGGAGTATAAGCTGCCAAAGCTGGAATAAAAGGTCTTCCTACTTTTGCCACTGATAAGGGCTAAGTCACACATGTGGCTCTCTGTGCTTGGAAACTGGCCTGTGACGTCAGCCCAGAAGAAATCCTTGAGAAACGACATGGACCTTGCAACTTGTTGATCACGGTCGCTTCTGTGTCCACCTCGCTGTGCTTTTTGTGAACTCCCTCATGCCTCTTCTAGGGGTGATGTGTGGAGGAAACTAGGTGGCTTGGAGTTGCAAACAAAGAAAGGAGAGAAGAGGTGGAGTTCTGTGCTGGCTTCTGAGGTGAACTAGAAGTCACCAATGAAAATGCCAGAGCAGGGACCATGTGAGGTGGCTCCTTGATGTATCACATAACAGTGGACTTTGTCCACCGAGGGGGGAGGGGCCGTTCGTACATAGAAGAGGAATAAGACGGTGTGCTAGACTTCGCTGTCTGAGGAAGAGATTTCCCTGCTGAGGCACCAAGAGCTAGCTGGTGGCAGTCGCAGACCCCTGGTTAGGAGAGGACAGCGGGATGACGGCATGATTAATTAAAAACCCAGGTTGACCCTGAAACAATCAAGTGAGTAATAATGAAGCCCTTCAGCCTCCTTGGCAGCAAAGAAATTACACTAAATGCTTCAAACCAGCTTAAGGCCCCTATTCTTCTAGTCTGGCTATAATCTTCTACCTGATTTTCACCACACCTTGTAGTCAGATTGTAGGCCTCTGGCAAAGCCGGCGTGTTTATCAGTGAGATAAACTTGCCCTAACAAGAAGTCACGGCTACATTCAGTCAAGGACATGTTATGCAACAAAAGTGTGGGTCTTCAGTGTTAGAAGAATGGAGGGCAGCATTCTGTACCCCCTATACAGGGATCCTGCCTCTACTGTCCCTTCGATATTGTCGTCCTACCTCTTCGTGTAGATGGCTAAGTATGTAAAGAAGAGAGGATAGGTGATGTAACCTGTAGTTCTACTACCCAGACCTTCCCAGGGTTCCCAGCTTCTTTTCTACATTTCTTCTCTTTGCTTGGCTTCAGTTTCATCTGTCAAATTATGGATTGGACTGGATTTCTTTCATAGCTATTTGCCAAAGGGAGCAAAGCTGATGGAGGCCAAGCCTTTGGCTCCAAGTTGCTCCCTGTTCAATGGATCACACAGTGTGGTCAGTTGGTTGCATCCCCAACAGATGGACCCTCTTGCTCGATGCCACCTTGCCACTTGGGATGACCCTCTCTTATGGCCAGTTCCCTGAGCTGAGCACCCAGCGCTATGCTTTTCAATGACCATTCTTTTAACCAACCCTTTCAAATTCATGCTTGGCATCGGGCCCAATGCCCGGTGCTTTGACACACCTTTCACTTAGTTCTATTCATTATTAGATTCTTAGGGCAGGGTCAGTCCCCGGCACATGGAACTTTTGGTAAAAACAAAAAAAAACAAAAAAAAAAACAAAGGGATTTGGGAGGGAATGTGAGTGCTGGATTTAGACTAGGTCTGGGTCCTAGGCCTCTTTTCCAGCAGTGTGATCTTGGACCAGGGATTTACCCTCGCTAAACCTGAATGCCCTCATTTGTAAAATGGGTAATAAAATCTTCAAGAGGCTCATCACGAGGTGAAACACTATATTGAAAATTCTGGTATATACTAGGTGTTCCACATATAGAAAACGGATGGACGGATGGATGGATGGATGGATGATTAGAGTCCAAGAGACAAATGATGAACCAAGACTGAATCTCTGGGCCACAGGCCTTCATTCTCTCCCTTCACATCTGGTCTCAGGAGAGCTCCTGACGTGAGCCACTGAATTTCAGGTGTGAGTGTAGGTCGACATTCTGGCTCCCTCCCTGAGAAACATTTGCATCTTAAATCAAATTTCTAATCATCTGGTTTAAGTAATGTTTCCTATTATTTCAGAGGGTTTACAGTTTCCCCTGGAGCCCATCTGTGAACCCTGTGCCACCCATTAAGAACCCCTTATGTTTCAACAAGTATTGATTGGGAGGTCACAGAGAAGTAGATAAGAGACTTGTCGGGTAGGATGCATTTTAATTGGAAGCAAATCAGGATACGATTTTAGTAATTGAGGCATGAAGCAATAATCGCCTGAGTGCCGGCGGTGCCAGTATGAGTGGAAAGGAAAAACAGATTCCAGAGGCCTTAAGTGGTGAGAAGTGAACATTGTGAGGCCCAAGCAGATGTGAGGAGAGAGCAAGAAAGAACAGTGCAGAGAGGCTCCAAGCCTTGAACCTGCACGAGGGAGGTAATGGCACTTCCCTTGGGAGCCATAAGACAGCATAGAGGGGAGCTGGCTCTCTGGGGGACAGATGCTAAATCTGGCCTTAGCCATAGTGCATTTGGGTGGTTAAGAAGCAGCCGGTGGAGGGGGTGGGGGGCGGTGGGGGATGTCTACCAGGCAGTTGGAGATACAAAATCCTGCAGGAAAATGGTTCCTTCCAGCACCAGCATTGTGATTCTGTGATGATCGGGGGGACAAATTGGGGCCGGAGCTTTGATGTGGGGATCTTCACCTTTGATGTAAGGTTGGGGGAGTCATGAAGGTAGATAAAATGTCTGAGGGAAATAATGTAGAAACAAATGCTTTAGGACCAAGTACCGAATCTTGAAATAAGCCCATATTTTATTTTTTTTATTTCACTATTTTTTAAAATATAATTTATTGTCAAATTGGTTTCCATACAACACCCAGTGCCCATCCCAACAAGTGCCCTCCTCCGTGCCCATCACCCACTTTCCCCTCTCCCCCACCCCACCTCAACCCTTAGTTCTCAGTCCTTAAGAGTCTCTTACGGTTTGCCTCCCTCCTTCTCTGTAACTTTTTCCCCCTTCCCCTCCCCCATGGTCTTCTGTTATGTTTCTCAAGATTCACATATGAGTGAAAACATACGGTATCTGTCTTTCTCTGCCTGACTTATTTCACTTAGCATAATACCCTCCAGTTCCTTCCACGTTGTAGCAAATGGCCAGATTTCACTCTTTCTCATTGCCGAGTAGTATTCCATTGTATATATAAACCGCATCTTCTTTATCCATTCATCAGTTGATGGGCATTTGGGCTGTTTCTATAATTGGGCTATTGTCAAAAATGCTGCTATAAACATTGGGGTCCATGTGCCCCTATGCATCAGCACTCCTGTATCCAAAATAAGCCCATACTTAGAGGCTTAGACCAAAAGGAGTCAAGAGAGGGACAGAGAAGGAGAGAGAGAGGGAGAGAGACAGAGAAGAGGTACACTGCCAGATAGGGGAACATCTCAGCAGAGGGTGGACCTCCCAACCAGGAAAAGGATGAGGATGTAGGCACATCTCAAAAGACGTAGGCAGATGGAGCCTGAGAGGAAGTTCCTTCTCCCTGCTGATGCTCAGACAACATTTGGGGAACACCTGAGCTGAGCTCAAGCCTAGGAGATTGTGAGTTACTTTGCGTTTCAATCTGGATGACTGAGAAAACCACCGAAGTGTCTGACAGCCCATTAGTGATCATACTATGTTTTCTGCATCAGACAGATGGGAGCCCCAGATAGAATTTAAGTCCACTTTACGGGAAACTTGAAAAGTTACAATTTTGTATACTTGAGTTAGTGACTATAAAATTCATACCATCCAAACTGTAATAGCTTGAATGCACAAGGGCATTTACTGTCTTCTGTCTCGACAGGTGTATGGATAAGCCCTCTGTTATCTCATTCGATTCTACTCCTGAAGACACGTAAGTCACATATCATAGTTCCCATTTTACAGATGAAGGAACGAGGCTCAGAGAGATAAAAAGAAGATTTCCCAAGTCACAGTCCCAAGTGGCCATGCAAGGACCCTAATCTGGGATTTTGGACTCCCGATTCAGTACTTCTTCCACACCAGACCTTCCTCCAAAGATAGGCTTACTATCCCTTTAGGAGTCCGTTTTGGTTTATATCTTCCACATTATGTAACCCAAGTTACAGACTCCAATGGATCCTTTGGGTTAATGTGCTATCAATTTCACTTATGAATTATAATGACATAGGCATGTGTTCTGTGTGTGTGTGTGTGTGTGTGTGTGTGTGTGTGTACGCACCTGTGTATACACTTTGGGGAAGGGACAATTCAAAGATAATTTTGAGCCATGAGCCTTCCAACATCCTCAAAATACAAGATCACGTGGCAGCCAAAGCCTGGACTCGCTGTAGCAGTAGAGCCCAGTTCCCTCCCTCCTGCTTGCCTCAGTTCCTTACCTGTACAATGAGGAAGGATGATGATATCTGTTTTGTAGGGAGGCTGAGAAGATGAAATGAGATCATTTGTGTAAAGTGCCTGGCCCTCTAATCTTCCTGTTGTATGTGCACAGCACACCATGGCCAGTCACCAACCCAAGCAATACCCTGTGGAGGGCTGCCCAGGATAATGGCAGGGATGCTTGAGCGGCTCAGGTGCCATCAGCTGGGGCCTGGGGCCTGGCTGTCCTCTCAGCCCCTTCTCTTTTTTTAATGTGTATTCACTTTTTGAAAGAGAGGAAGAGAGTGCGCACGAGCATGAGCAGGGGAGGGGCACAGCGAGAGGGGAGACACAGACTCTGAAGCAGGCTCCAGGCTCTGAGCTGTCAGCACAGAGCCTGAGAGCGCAGGGCTCGAACCCATGAACTGTGAGATCATGAACTGGGCCGAGATCAAGAGTCACTTAAAGGACTGAGCCGCCCAGGCGCCCCTCCCTCCTCTCCACCCCTTCTGCAGCCTGGAGGAAAAAGCTAGGAGGGCCAGATGGGGAGAGGTTGAGACAAAAGCCGGGCTTGTGATGTTGTCCACCTGAAACTAAAGTAACATTGTGTGTCAGATGCTTTTTAAAAACCCCAAGGCCTGGGAAAGTTATGTGACTGGCTCTAATGGAGAGGCTTGCCTCACAAGAGGATTGTTTTAGAAAAGTCTGTTAATCTCTCCTAAGAGAGACAGTAAGCAGGGAGGGTTGGGAGCTCCACCCTTTTGGACCAGCCCTTTTCAAACAGTCTCAAGATCTCGGCTCACGTGGTGAATGTACCAGGCCAGAGAGCAGCAGGGAGACTCAGGAAGAGATAAGAAGGAGCTTGGGATGCCGACCCCCAGGCCAAGGGGCAGGGAGAGATAGGCCAGACCCCTGAGGGCCCTCTAGGAACTGCAGGCATTTGTAGAAGGAGCTGGAAGGGGTAGAGGTGTGGGAGGGGGGACGTGGGAGTGGAGGGGTATGGGAAGCAGAAAGAAATGGTAACATTTCCATCAGCTTTAGGTAAAATATAACAGATTTTCCTGTGATCCTGAATCTGGATCCGGGAGGTAGTTTCCAAAAGATGACCTTGGAAAATAGTTTGAGGAAAGCAAAGGGTGACCTTCCAAGAAGATATACAGAGAAAGAGGTCAGTTCCTGAACTTCAGTCAAGACGACGGCCTCACCACATCCTGGTCCATGGCAGGGGCCCAATAAAAATTGTTGAAGGAGCCAGTGAATTATATCCACACCTCACACCGGCCACTGGCAGATGAAACCTTGGTTTGGGTCATAGGCAGGGTGAAAGGCTGAACCAACCCTGCCAATTCTGCTTGAGCTGAATGCAACCATGTCCCAAGAAAGAAGTGACTTAGAAAAATGTAAATGCTCACCATGCACTTTCTATTGCTCTTCGGGTGGATTACATCTCCCAGCCGTGGTGATCTTGCTAGAGGTGGGAAACACAGGAGTTTGGGTGGAGTGGGGCCGAGACCATGATAAGCACCCTTCTTCTATCCAAACCTCCTTTGCAGAGTGACTGAGGTTTCTGATCAAGAATGTTGTCAGTTTACATCTGTGATTCTTCTGGAGGTGTCTGCATTTTAGGCATCTTTTGCCATGACAAGAAAGTGTGTCCCTTTCTAAAAGGACTTCTGACATCAGGAGGCAGGTTGGGAAGGTTTTTGTGAGGAGCATGAGAGCCTTCTGGAATCTTGGAGGATGGGCTGTTGCCACTGACTCATCCTCTCCAATGCAGCTGGTCCTGGTTAGGACCCCTGACATTCCCTAGGCCCTAGCAGCTCCGAGTACAGCACATGGATCTTTCTGTCACCGGCTTTGGTTGGAGAAGAGAGTTCATCTGCCTTTGAACTGGTTAGCTGGGTGAGAATAACCAACTAGAATGTAATTGAGAAGGTACCGATTCCCCCAGACCAGTCGCAGGGTACCTGGGTGCCATTAGGAGACCACAGTGCCTGTGCTGCGGTTCACTCAGTGCTGTTCACCCTTCCAAAACCAGCCAGCTGTGTGCCTTCTAGTTTCTCCTTGACCTCTGGCTTGCCCTGCTCCTCGTGAAGATCTCCTGTCTCTCATTTATTTAATGGTGTCTACAGTCCGTATCAGCAATTTTCAAACCTGGTTGTATGCCAGAACTACCCAAGAAACTTAGTGCAGGTAATAATAGTTCATGCTTATTACCTGCTGGGCATTGTTATAAGGAGTTTCTAACACTGTCCAGAGTCTGCTTTTCAGAATCCCAACACTGATCTCCCAAATCAGGAGCTCTTTGGGGTAAAGCCAGATGTTCATATTTTTTTTAAAGGTCTACAAGAAACTCTCACATGAACCAAAGAACGAGGTTAATGGTAAATCATGAGAACTAATTCTACACTTGGCCAGGGGAGAATATGTAGAATTTTCCAGAATACTGGCACATGCCCTATATGTGTCAGTTTTTTAGGACAGAGAAGACCCCACCCTCGCCTCCTTCTGTGGGACAGAGAATATACCTTTGTTCATCTATCCATTAACTAATTCAAAAAAATGCTACTGGAAGCCTACTGTATGCCAAGTGCTACTCTAGATGCTAGGAAACATGGAGCATATATTTTAGATGAAGGAGGCAGACAATAAATAAGGACAGAAGTGAATATATAACATGCCAGGTAGTGATAAGTGCTATCAAGAAAAAAATAATGCAGGGTCCAATGATAGATGGTGGGATGGGATGGAGTGAGGATGTGTGGATGACTTTAGATAAGGGGTTTGGGAAGATCTCTTTGGTAAACAGACACATGAATGAAATCAGGAAGGAAGAAATGTAGATATAGGGGAAGAGCATTTCTAGGAAGGGAAAATGGCAAGTGCAAAGGTCCTGAGGTGGGAGCAGCTTGGCAGATTTTAAGACCTCCAAGGAGGGGCGGCTCGGTGGCTCAGTTGGTTGAGTGTCCAACTCTTGATTTCAGCTCAGGTCATGATCTCATGGTTCGTGGGATTGAGTCCTATGTCGGACCCTGTGCTGACAGTGTGGAGCCTGCTTGGGATTCTCTCTCTCCCTGCCCCTCCCCTGCTCATGCTTTCTTTGTAAATAAATAAATAAATAAACATTAAAAAAAATGAATAAAGACCTCCAAGGATGCCAGAGTAGCTGGAGCCCAATAGTAAGAAAGAAATTGGTAGGAAATGAGGTCCTAGAAGAAGCCAAGGCAGGTCGTGCAGGGCTTTGCATGTCTAGGTACAGATTTCTATTTTAGCGTTTGTGACATGGGACAACTCGAGATTCTGAGTAGAAAGGCAACACTATCTGACTTGCCTTTTAAAAGGACCAGTTTAGGAGGTGCCTGGGTGGCTCAGTTAAGCATCTGACCTCGGCACAGGTCATGATCTCGAGGTTCATGAGTTTGAGCCCCACGTCGGGCTCTCTGCTGTCAGGGCAGGGCCCGCTAGGGATCCTCTCTATCCCTGTCTCTCTGCCCCTCCCCCACTTGTGCCCTTGTTCTCTCTCTCGAAAATAAACAAACATAAAAAAAGACCAATTTAAAAGAGAATAGACTGGCAGGATATTTCAATAGTTTAGGTGAGAGATAATGAGAGCTTGGACCAGGGTGGTAGCAGTGAGGGCAGAGAGAAATGGTTGATTCTGGATATTTTTTGATCTCCTAGTGGATATTTTAAAGCTGTGGGAGTGGATGAGCTCAGTTAGGAATGTGTGGCTAGCTAGAGTAGGCGAGAGACTCAGAGTGCTCTGGAACATCCCACACCTTTGGATAGGGAGAAGTGAGGGGATTCAGGAAGAGACAGAGAAGGAGTGGCCAAGGAGATGAGATGAGAGCAATGTCAGACGCTGCTGACAGGCGGAGCCAGAGAGGTGGAGCGTGGGCCACTGGGTTTGACAACAGGGAAGTCTCCGATGACCTGGAGGAGGAGGGTTTTGGGGGGAGTAGGTGAGGCCTGATTGGAAAGGGATCTGGAAAGACTAGGAGCAGAGAAAGCAGAGACAGCAAGCTTAGACTCGTTTCATGTGCCTTTAACTACAGAATGGACCAGGGAAACAGATAGGCAGCTGGCGGTGGCTGTGGGGTCAAGAGAGACTGTTAAAGGTGGGCCACAGTTCCCGAATGTCTGTCTCCGTGCAGGCGGTACTTACTACCCGGCTGGGAGGGGGGATTGACGGTTGCAGGGGAGCGTCTTTGAAACTGTGCGAGCTGACGGGATTCCAGGACACAGGGGAGGACGCGGCCTTACAGCATTGTGGGAAGGTCCCGCACAAGGGAATGCAGTGTGGAGGGTAGGGAGGTGGGGGAGGCGGGGGCAGTTGGTGGTGGGCTCACGTGGGATTTCACTTCTGATGACTTCAATTTTCTCAGTAAATAAGATGGAAGGCCGTGAGCTGAGAGTAAGGAGGGAGCCTTCTACTTTATTCTTCTATACTGAACAGCCGAGAATTTTAATTTAAAAGCTGTCCTTGCAGGTTTTTCTTCCAGAAACATCAGTTTTTCTTTTATAACATATTTATGTGACTTTTTAAGCACAAGCTTTGGGGGGACTCGGCAATTTCAGGCATGCATGGTCTTTGGGGATGTTCTCTTCAGAATCAAAACACCAGGCACTGGTCCCCACTGACTACAGCCAGTTTTTCAGCTGAAAACCCACCCCCTATCCCCCAGGGAGACATCAAATAGGGTCTTGTTAACATTAGAACGTTAATTCGAGGAAGTAATTCTTGTTTCGCGTCTGGCCTATGAATCCCCATGTTTCTATCCCATTCTCCTACGTACCTCAAAAATTCCCCTTCACTTGACTCCTCAGTGGATATCCCTGCCTTGTTTTCCCTAACCCAGTGGTTCTCAAACTTGAACGTGCGCCCGAACCCCGCACCCCCCCGCCCCCGCCCGAGGGCCGGTGAAAACACAGAGTGCTGGGCCTCAATGCAGAGTTTCTGCCTCAGCAGGGCTCAGGGTGGGGCCCATGAATCTGCATTTCTGCCAAGTCCTCAGGAACGCTGTGGCTGCTACAGTCTGCGGACCACACTTTGAGAACCACTGCCCTAATCGATTTACTCTTTTCCAATAGCATAGCCTCTCTGTGGACCCGCAGGGGCGGTGGGGCGGATGATATAAAGGAGGATGGTTCACAAGCTTGCTCCCCCTTTCTCTCTTTCCCGTGCAAGCGCCTGAACCAGCCCTGACAGAGGAGACCCTGGGATGGGTGGACCTTTGGTCTCCCCTGCAAGCATCTCAGGTAATGCTCGTGTCTGTCCTTGCCCGAAAGCAGTCACGACTGCAACATCCCTAGGGTGCTTTCATCTTTCAAGTCCTGATCCCTAAGTGCCCCTTCCCACCCTCGGCTCACACACATCGCCTTCCCCTGCTCAGATCCCTGATCTCTGACTTTCCCCCTGTCTGCTGCCACTTGCTCCCAGCGAGCTCTGGGTATAGGATGGATGGGCCTTCATAATAACCCTGGCAGGCAGCGGTGGGGCCAGGGCCTCCCCTTTGAGGCTGGTGTGTCTTTGATTCCTTGACAGATTAGCAGCGCACAGAAGCGGAGCCCGTGTGAGAGGCTGCCGCGAAAGGGCCAGCTCTCGGCACGACACACGCCTCTAGTCCACCGTGACTGGCAGGTACGGGGAAAAGCTATTTACAGCGCCCGGCAAGCTAGATGCTTGTTCTGAAGAGCCTGCGTGGCCTAAAAATACCACAAAGGGTGGGAGGGAGAGAAAGGAAACTTCAGCATGGAATATTTTCAAAAAATTAAAAATAGAAAGGCCTTTGGTAAACGAGAGTCGCCAGTTGCTGTCCCGCTCACCTCCTACGGGGCTTTTAGGATTCCCAGCAGACAGCCGGTGGCCGGCATGACAGGAACAGTGACATGATTTCGGGGAACGGAGTCAGGCCACCGATAGATGCATGGCGGAAGCCAGGGCAGAAAAAGGCAAGTGCCACGTGCTGAGCCACACTGATTGGGATTGACAATGAGGCGGTCCGGGAATTAATGAGACCCAATAGATGTGGGGTTCACCTCCAATTTGATGAACCACTTTGTCAGGCTTGCTTAACCTCGGTCTCAAATCAGTGAGATTGTCGAGTGTGCCACGGAGTCTGTCTGATTTTACTTCTCTTCTCGTTAGGATGCTAGGATGCGCCTTAGCTCTCTTAGCGGCCTCCCCCCCCCCTCCCCTCCCTACAGCCTCTTCACTCATTCTAAGCTCTGGCAGATAAATGATTCGGTTTGGTTTAGTTTCATTCTTATTGTCTTTCTTAGAAAAGGTCTGGATTGGCGAGGTAAACAAATGTTCCCACCGTGAATGAGTTGCCCTGATCGAGGACCTCATAAGCAGGTAGATCTGGCCCAGCACTAGCAAGATCCTGGGGCGAGGGAAGCTGTGGCATGTTAGAATCCAGAAGGTTTACCTTGTCCCTCTGTCTAGTTCCCGGAGAAAAAGTGGCACCTGAGAAAACACTGGAATTATGCAGAGGAGGAAACTGGATTTCTGCTAAGGAATGCAGCAATTCAACCCATCAGGGTGGGCCCAGTTGGGAGATGTTGGAAATGGGGCGTGCGTTCTTAAAAAGACATGGCCCTGGGGAGACCCAGGGCAGAAATGTAGACTGCAGGCACTGGAGGCAATCTGATTTATTTTCCAGTTTCCCTATAACAGATGAAGCAGAGGGAACCCTAGGTCAATGTTTGATGACTTCCAATAAATGGGTGATAGGCTGGGTTGGCATTGGTACCAAACTATAGGCTTACTACCAAGGCTGTTGCATTTGGCTGGAGTTGTACCAGTGAGAGGCACAGTGAATGTCTTAAGGTACTCCGAGGACTGGCCGGTTATTACCCCAGCAGTGTCTGGGCCATATATTCCCAGCTGTCAAGTTAGCAACTGCATGCGGGGAGTCAGGGCCCATTGCACCCAGAAATACAGTTGGCGGGCACTGAGCATGGCCTTAAGCTGCCCTCACAGTCCAGCCCCACCCTGCTCAACTCTTGAGCTCTGTTATCAGGCCTGTGCATACTAGAAAAATCCTCCTCCCAGAGATGAATTAATTAGGTCGATAAGTATTAAAGCTTGCTAGATTTCCATGGAACTCTCTGAGAATTTCAGAAGGCCCCATATCATGGATATTCTTAAGATGTCAAATGTTGTATCATATAAGATGCATCAAAAACCACTAGGGGTAATGGGAGGTACTTTGATATAATCTGGGCAAAAAATTGCCTCTTATGGAGTTGACTTGGAGACAAAAGTCTTGGAGGAAATTCCGGTGTCCGTTGAACAGCTTTGTTGGCATGGATTCAGAAAAATGGTATCTTGGCTATAGGTTTTTTAAATGTATCCGTAAGACCAGGGGAGCATCTAATATGATATATTCAACATCTAAGATTCAGAGATAGGTGTTTACTGACTTTCTCAAGGATCATCACTAGTTTAAGGCCTCACAGTATTAAAATCAGCACCATGGGCTTACAATGGAAGACAGTTTCATAGGTCTTTCCATGGTGCCTTATTTCAGTTCCTTTTTGTAACTGGATATCCCTGGTTTCAAGTGCAGCTATGGGAGCAAGATTGGGAAGAGAGGGTCATTGAGCATCTTTTGTGTCCCTTGAGTGATGCCAAGTGCTTCATATACATGAGCGTGTCTAATTCTTTGACATTTCTTTGAGGTGAACATTAAAAGCTAGATTTTGCAGTAAACAAAACCAAGATTCAAAGAAATGTCTAGACCAGCACACTGATTTTTGGCATATTAATTTGCCTACAAAGACCATACTTAGTCTACATTACCACACACCAGACTGCCAGCCAGGTTATTCCAGAGGGCTCAGTGGATAGGCCAGATCCTTCTGTGGTCAACTGCCAAAGTACAAGGGCACTGAGTTATGAGAAGGGAGATGTCCCTGTGGCTTTGATACACAATAGAAGGCTGTGCATTCTTTCTTTGATAATCAGTGAAGCCAAAGCAAAATTAAAAATAGGAAGGTTACTAGTAAAGAGTAGCTAAGACACTAAATAGTGTTTGCCTCATCCTAAGTCCCTAGCTGCTGCTTCCACCCTTCTTAAATTCACCTACTGAATGAGGACCGCTTTCTCAAACATGGAAGGGCCTCCTATAATATCTGCGGAATGGCTGAATGAAAAAAATAAACTTCTTTTCAAGGCTCTCAGAGTATAAAACAAGGACTAATAGATGGAAATGAAAAGACGGCAGCTGCAAGCTAAAAGGAAGAACTTTCTAGAAAGTGGTTCCATGTGACTATAGGATGGATTGCTTTAGAGTGAGCTAAGTTTTCTCCCTTGGACATGCTTAAACAGAGGTTTGGAAGTACTTTGGGGATTTGCCATTGGGTAAATGTTGGATTGGATGATCTCCAAGGGCCTTTAGGGATCTGAGAGTCCATGACTTGTGGCACCAACAGTGAGATGATCAATAGTTGACCAGACCCTTTGACTTTTGTAACCTGTCATTGTGCAACACCTCTGCTTAGTTTGTTCATCACCACCGTCAATACTGATGGAAGCTGTAGTGAACCTTAATCCATTGTGAATCAGAAACAGATTTCACTCCTGTCTGAGCCAACTCTGGTCTACTGTTCAGTGCCAAAAGGAGGATTTGGGGGTTGAATCCCAAGCCAAAAGAGTATGTATGGTTCCACTTGAGGCACGGGGGATTTAAAGGGATAAGTGGGTGGAAGCCACAGGAGGCAGGACTGTCCAAGTCCTTTGGAGGTAGTGACTTCTGCTTACTTTCAAGTGGCCCAGCTCAGGTCAGCTATGCCTGGAGCTAGGGAAGGACCCAGACATGGCATGGGAGGCAAGGTCATTGCCTCTTTCAGGTCTCTTCCAATCAAAGACCCTGGTTTTTAATGAGGAGCCATTTAGGAACCCAAGCTTTGCCTCCTGCCAGCCTTTCCAGGTGAGGGAAACGCTTCTCACTTTCTCTAAAGTAATGCATCTATTAAAGTGAAATATATGCTAATCCTATGATTTATCAATCTGCTTCTGGGTGTGTACCCAATAGAAATCAGGGTCTTATCTTCCAAGGGACCCAGTAAGAATGTTTAGGGGCACCTGGATGGCTCAGTCAGAAGAACATGTGACTCTTGATCTCGGGCTTGTGAGTTTGAGCCCCACATTGGGGGTAGAGATTACTAAAAAAGTAAAGGAATAAAAACTTGGGGCGCCTGGGTGGCTCAGTTAGTAAAATTTTTTTTTTCAACGTTTTTATTTATTTTTGGGACAGAGAGAGACAGAGCATGAATGGGGGAGGGGCAGAGAGAGAGGGAGACACAGAATCGGAAACAGGCTCCAGGCTCCGAGCCATCAGCCCAGAGCCCGACGCAGGGCTCGAACTCACAGACCGCGAGATCGCGACCTGGCTGAAGTCGGACGCTTAACCGACTGCGCCACCCAGGCGCCCCGACAGTTAGTTAAGCGTCTAACTTTGGCTCAGGCCATGATCTCACAGTTCTTGAGTTCAAGCCCTACACTGGGCTCTGTGCTGACAGCTCAGAGCCTGGAGCCTGCTTTGGATTCTGTGTCTTCCTCTCTCTCTGCCTCTCCCCTGCTTGCACTCTCTCTCTCCTTCTCTCAAAAATAAAGAAACATTAAAAAAAAAAAACTTAAAAAAAGAATGTTTGTGGCAGCTTTATTTACAATAGCTGGAAATAGCCTATAATATACATCAACAGTAGAATGAGTAAGGAAGTTGTGATGTATTTATACAATGAAATATCATGCAGCAAGGCAAAAGGAGTGAAGACTGATATGTGCAACCTTGATGTATCTCACAGACATAATACTGAGTGTAAGAAGTTAGATGTCAAAAAAATACATATTTTTATGATCCCTCCCATTTATATGAAGTTCCAAAATGGGCAAAAAGTAATCTATGGTGAGAGAAGCAGCAGCAGTAGTTAACTTTGGCAGGTTCAGGATGGGGGTAATGGACTAAGATGGGTCATAAAGACAATTTTGGGACCACCGGAAATGTTCAATCTCTTAATCTGATGTGGAGTAAAAATTCATGGAAGTGTGATCTTTCCATTTTACCACATGTAACATTGACCATATGTCATATCTCAATTAAAAAAAAAACTGGAAAAGAAAGAAAAATAGAGTTTCTTTCCCATGGGGACTGGGTTATATTCTAGATTCTGCTGACATTCCATGTTAATGGAAAATATCCTATCCTGTTACTCTGGTGAGCTGGGCCTTGAACCAGAGAAACTATTGGATGGCTGCTACTGTCACCACTAATTATGGAAGATCATATAACAAATGCTGTCATACAGATTTCAAAATGCCCTGAGTCAAATTGTGGCTCCTTGACCTGGGTTCTACTTCCAGGTCCACCACCACTAATTAGCTGTGTGTCCTTGACCTTTTGGGGCCTCAGTATTCTCATCAGTAAAATGGTGAGTCATTCATTCATTCATTCATTCATTCATTCATTCAGTAAATATTGAATGCCTACTATGTTCAAGGCCCTGAGCTAGGTATGTGGGGAGCACAGGTAGATTAGACCCTCACAGTGTTGAGAGACTTAACTGAGATTCTATGTGTGAAGTCACATCATGAAGAGAAAGAGCTGTGGTAATACATGACAATTATAGTAAACTCCTGATTCGGTGCAATAAGAGAATCCTTTACCCCAGGAAATGAATACTTTGGCTAAAATACCATTCCCGGTCTTCTGTGTACACAAACATTCACATCTCATTGGAAAATGGACTCTGAGATTTTTTGCAAGTTCAAAAGCACCTTGAGATGTTAATGTGATATGAATTGAGAAAGATTTCACATATACTCTAGTGAGTTGGATGCAATACAGTTGTTCAACATTTGGGAACCAAATGTGTTTTGTGCCTGCTTGCTTTTCCATGTACCAGAAAGCTACAAAATGAGTAAATAAGTCACAAATGCCAAAAGCAAGTTTAGTTTGATAGGATTCATATGGAGTGGGGTTTTTTTTATTTTTTATTTTATTTTATTTTATTTTTTTAATATATGAAATTTATTGTCAGATTGGTTTCCGTACAACACCCAGTGCTCATCCCAAAAGATGCCCTCTTCAATACTCATCACCCACCCTCCCCTCCCTCCCACCTCCCCTCAAAGAGTGGGGTTTTTTTTTTGAGAGAGAGAGCGCGAGCACAAGTGAACAAGGGGTGGAGAGAGAGACAGAGAGAGAGAGAGAAAGAAGTGGGGCTCACCTGAAGCAGGTTCACCTGAAGTGGGGCTCGACCTTACCTAAACTGGGGCTTGTGCTCATCCGATGCGGGACTCGAACTCATGAACCCTGAGATCATGACCTGAGCTGACGTCAGATGCTTAACGACTGAGCCCCCCAGGTGCCCCATATGGAGTTTTAAAACGTGCCAAAGAATACATTGTCTGTGGATGCATGCAAGCGTACCAGTTATGGAAACATACCTGCCTGTAAGCAGTATAAAATTGCAGGAGGGCCATGAGCAGAGCTCAAGACCAGGACTTGGGTGCAGGGCATTCATTGAGGGGTGGTGGCAAGGAGTAGGGATAAAGGAGCAGACAGAATAAGACAAGGGGAAAATCCAGGAAAGGGTGTTTTCTTGAGGTCACTGCTTTAGAGAAAAGGGCCTCTGGGAAGTGTCTGTCCCGCGGGCATTTTCACAAGTCTCTGTCCCCATTGGTCGATGGTTCTCCTGTGGGTGGTCATTCTCCCATACTCTGCCCTGTGCCTGTGAGGACTGAGTGCACTCTTGAGGGTTTTGAGGAAAGCCTTGGAGTTAAGAAGCAGAGAACTGAGGCGGGCCCTAGGGGTAAGACCCTGCCATATAGCTGAGGGCTAAAACCAGAGGGGGGCTGGGGAGTTGCCCCTGGGGGAAGAGGGACCGGAAGGGGGTGAGAAAGAGATACACCGAGGGCTTCCACTGGATCTCTGATGTGTTATTTCTTAAGAAAAAGCGTGAAGAAAATATGGTGAAATGTGAATCTGCAAAACAGCTGGATGGTATTTGCACGGGTGTTCGTTATATTATTCTTGATACTTTTCTGTATTCTTCAACTATTTCAAAATAAAAAAAAAATTAGGCTGCATCAGCATTAATTTGTTTCAGGGGAGCTCTGATTGAATAATTATGCAGAGCAGTTATGTGTCAAATAGTAATACAATTTGCCACTAGTTCTGAAATTAAGTTAATGTACCTAAGTGTAATTTCGATGGAATTTGACTAACAAAATATTGAGTTTTATCCAAAATGTCATGGTTTAATTTTTATTCTAGTTGAGAGATCTCACTTGATAAACTTTCGATTATATTTCCAGTTGTCTTGCCGGAGCACTTTGTAAACAGGGGGTGATTTCTCCATTTTCTGGTTGGGAAAACTGTAACTCAGAGGAATTTAGTAATTCATTCAAGATCACTCGACGGTAGAGAGGTAGGAAAACAATGCAGGAGTTCTGCTCTTTCATTTTAATCTGTCTGTCCCATCCCCGTTTGACCAAAACCTTTGCAAAATGGGTAACAGGACCATCCGGGGAGCATGCGGTGGGGTGGGCCCTGTGTGGTTGTCCAGAGTAGACATGCGTGTATTCAGTCAACACAGGGGCATGGGGTGGAGAGGGCGGGACAGAGGGATAACAGTCTCCTCCTTCAAAAGGTTTAGAATCTGGGGAAGATATGAATAAACATATCAGTCGTATCAGTCCGTCCGTCTCTCCCAAGTGCGAGGAAACGGTCACAGTGGGTGTTGCCTACAGAGCAGTGGTGGCAGCTGTCACCAACCCACAACTGTTTCCTGAATGTCCACTGCGTGCGGGGACTATTGTTAGCGTTGTTCATTTCCAGACTATCCCAAGATTTCCGAGTTCCACTTAACCTTTCCTTGGATTTGTATGCGCTGTGTTTCGTCCCCTGAGGTCGAAGGCCCCTTGTCCAAGGGCAATTTTGAGGAGCCACCCAACTCAAACCAGAAACCGCACTAACAACCACAAAACCCACTACAGCCCAACCTTGAGTGAACTCCCCCTTTGTGAGGCTGCTTTTGAGACTTCGTGGCTCCACTCAAGTCAAACATTTCAAGTGCTTGAACTTGGAACTTGGACTAGAACTTTGTTTGCCGGAAGGAACTCGATCGGCTGTTTAAATGGTCAACGGGTGATACCGCAGAATAAGAGTAGCAGCCTTTCGGCTTTTCACATTTATGACTAATGGCAAATGCCGTTTGCGCCCCTTGATTTACATGAAAAAAGCTCAGTGCAAAATTACAGCTGAAGGGTGTGTTTTCCTTTCTGCCTCTTCTAACTGAATGGCATTTTAATTGAGGCATTCTTGTGGCACAAAGGCGAGTGGCTTGGCCTCCTCTATGTTCTTTCCAGACCCTTCACTGAACTCCCGAATGATTAAACATCCCCGCCAGTCCTACCCCCACTCCAGGAGCTGCACCCTAATTTCCCAAGCTGCTCTCCAGCAGTTGGCCACACCAGGCTTCCATTTGGTCTGTGAGTTGTCCGAGCAGGCGGCGTCAGAACTGGGGAGCTCAGAGTCACAACACAACAGCCAAGTTCACCTGACAGCATTAAGTTCTCGAGGAGTCCTCAGCAGCTCCGGTGGGGACTCTCGGAGGAAGCTTGTGACCCTAGACGTCTGTGTCTTGATTGCTTCCCGCTTTTGACGTGACACCACATTGTTTTGCCTTTTTTCCCCCTACTTCTCTGGCTACACTTTCTGTCATCTTGGTGTTCCTCAGCCCACTCTGGCAAAAATTCTTAACTGGCAGTGTATGAGTTCTGTGGGCAAATGTTGTTGGTGCCCTAACTGTGTCTGCTGGGCTCTCACCATGGAGCCAGTGTGATGGGCCATGCTGTTCTTGAGCCCGAAGGGGTTAGGGATGGGTGGAGAGTGGGTCCTAGGGGAATAGGGAGGCCAGAGAGTTATTGCCCCCAGGGTGACCCTCAACCAATGAGGGATGGGAGGTGGTGTGTGAATTCCCCAGATTCCTTGCTGGGTGGGTGGGACAAATATAGGGTGTGTTCCACAGAGTTTCCCTCTCTCTGTCTTCTGTGATCACCCCCCAGATTAACCTCTTTATCCAAATCTTTGTCCTAGTGTTTGCTTTTAGAGGAACCCATACTAAGACAAGTTTCTGAAGTTTTGTGCAAATTTGTGTGTAGAGTTGTGGGGGTAAAGAGCCTTTATCAACTTTTCAGAAGGGTCTATGACCCCAAAGAGATCAAGAACCAGTAAGTACCTAATCCTTTTTCCCAGGGTCGGGGATCTCATGTGCTCCTGAGATCCAGACACAGAGAACCAGGTGCTTCCTGTTAGTCCCCTACCGCATGCCTCCCGCCCAGAACTACCATTGGGACACAAGGACCTTGAGCTTCTGGGAAGGTGGTTGCCTGATGACTCAGGTGTCAACCCTCTCCAGGTATCACCTTCAGCTGAGGGGAGCCATATCACTCAAGGCTCAGCGCTCTCCCCCAAGGTAATCTGCATCCAATGTCTGGGTAATATGGGTAAACAGAGGCCTGGCTCCCTTGCCTAAAGTCCTGGCAACTCTTGTGGGGACCTCCTAGTTCCAGAGCTCCCCGTGAGTTTGGCTAAAGCCTCCACTGAGACTACACCACAGTCCAACTTCTCCCTTTGCCCCATCTTGCTTCATTCCCTTTCTCCCAGCAAGAGTCAATCCTGGGAGCACTTTGCAATAAACTTCCTGCACTCCAGTTTCCAAATGAGAGTCTGCTTCATGGGGACCTGGACCTGTGACAACCTGGGAATCATCTCTGCCTCTTCTCTTTCCTTAACCATCCTCATACAATTAATCCGTCAATTCATCAACGCTTGAGTCTTGGCGACTGTCACTTTGGAACATCCCTTGAATGTATCCGTGTTCCCCCACTCCATTCTGATGATCTCAATTATGGCCTGAATGTCTGAGATGGCCTCCTAATGGCCCCCAGACTCTCGTGTCGCCTCTCTCAAACCCATTCTTCTCACGGCAGACAGAGTGACATTTTTTAAAGAGTAAACCTGGTTGCATCAGTACCTTGCTTATAACCCTCCAACGGCTCACTATTGTCCTAAAGATCAAGTTCTTAACGTGACTTAGACTTTTAAGACCTCCACCCCCTAGGAACCCCTCCAGCATCACGTCTCCCCACTTCCTGGCACGTAGGCATTGTGGCATCAGCCAATCTGGACAGCTTGCTGTTTCCCCAATTCACCACAACTTGGGACCCTGGTGCCAGCTCCGGGTACCCCACTTACAGTTTGGTTTTCCACCTCCACCTAACTCACAGGCATAGGCACATGCCAACACATTGTCCTATTTAGAAGATTTCTCCGACCCCAGCATCCCTGCCAGGGGCCTCCACAGCCCCGCTTTGGTGTTCCACAGTTGGAGCACATCTTAGGTTGGATTTCCCAGAAGAAGACCATTTCCTAGGAAGGAGTTCCAGGAATAACCAGCAGGGAATGGGGGAAACGGGAGATGGAGGGAAGGAAGCCGGACCGAGGTGTAGTATTAAACTAAGCCCCCCAGAAGGTAGGTAAAATGACCCTAGTGCCAATTTCAACGTGTGGCGTTTTCCCTCACACCAAGCAATTCTCTGCCGCCGGCTGGATATCCTATCATTCAACTCAGTTCTGGCATTGTCGCCTGGAGAGAGCATCAGATCCCACAGGGTTAGGACTCTTACTGCCCACCCCACCCCCACCAGCTTCAGACAACAGTTGCACATTCAGCTTGTCACCTGCGCCTCTGACTTGCTAGCCATAAATCAGAGGTTTCCACAGCCCCCTTTACTTAGATTTGGTTAATTTGCTAGAGTGGCACACAGAACTCGGAGAAACGTTTACTCACTAGATCACCGGTTTCTTACAAAAGGATAGAACTCGGGAAGAGCCACATGGAAGAGATGCATAGGGCGGGGTCTGGGGAAAGGACGAGGAGCTTCCATGCCCTCTCCAGGCGTGCCACCGTCCCCGCATCTCCACATATGCACCACGGAAGCTCTCCCAACCCCATCCTTCTGGGTTTCTATAGAGGCTTCGGTACATAGGCGTGATTGATTAGATCATTAGCCATTGGTGATTGATTCAACCTCCAGCCCCTCTCCCCTCCACAGAGGTCAGGGGGTGGGACTGGAAGTTCCAACCCTCTATTTAGAGTTTGGTTCCCCTGGCAACCAACCCCCAGAATAAGGTGCTTTCTAGTCACCTCATTAACATAACAAGGGACAAATTCTAAGGGCTTTAGGAGTTTCATGCCTGAAATGGGGACCAAGACCAAATATATACTTCTTATTATAAATCATAGTATCACAATAGGTAAGCGGCTCAGTCGTGGAGCGGGGCTCTGGAGACAGCGAGGGCCACCCTTCAGAACTGTCCCACACAGGGGACAAGGGAGCTGGACTAATTATGCGCTTTTATACTTCATATTTATGGAGCGTTTGTACACCCATCAGTCACTGGTTAAGGGGACGGTCAAGAAGAGGAAGGACCGCTCCCAGGCACTTCTGGCTTTCTTTGATGCAGGCAAATCCGGCTCTTGCAGCCCGGGGGACGGCCACTCACAAAGGGACGCAGGTGATCTCAGTGTGAATGCAAGCCTGTGAGAGCATTTGCGGGGTAAAGAGGTCTAAGGGAATGTGGGCAGAGACTAGCAGTGTCTACAGCGAGGCTCTCGCCGCACTGTGCTGTACCCCTGCCCCACCCCGCGAGGCAGGGAGCCCTTGCCGTCACGGCCTCTGTATTCATCATGGTTGGCCTAGCCCACAACAGGTGCTCACTAGATGTTTGTGACATGGTTGTGAATGAACGAGTGGATGGATGGATGGATAGATGAAGAATGAGTGAATGAAGAATGAGTGAATGAACCGGTGGTTCAATAACATTCGCCTCTAACAGACTCTGAAACAGGGAACTTCTATAGCGAGGGCACCAGCAGAGGGGCACAATTTTCCCGCATTTGAAAACAATTTGTCCTTCTTGTGAGAGAGATGCGCCGAAATGCTTAGAAAAAGAGGATCTTATTTCGCAAGGACCCAGGAGGAGTGGGGTTTATGCTTCATGCCACCCACATACTTTACAGAAGTCTCGCTTTTTCCCGTCTAGAGAGGCCTGGTGCCCACAGGCAGCAGGAACATTAAGCGTCACGATGAGAAAGCAATAGATAGTTCTGGATGTCTTCAGGTCTGAGGGCAGCCAGGAGCCATGGTCTGCTAGCCCTGGAAGGGACCTTTGGAAGTAAATCCACCGCCCCCTCTGTCACCTTTAACACTGTGAGTCTATGCCTATCAAATATCTTTGCCCTGTTTGTGGCTTGCTGTCCCATTTTCTTTTTTCTTTTTTTTTTTTTTAATTTTTTTTTCAACGTTTATTTATTTTTTGGGGGACAGAGAGAGACAGAGCATGAACGGGGGAGGGGCAGAGAGAGAGGGAGACACAGAATCGGAAACAGGCTCCAGGCTCTGAGCCATCAGCCCAGGGCCCGACGCGGGGCTCGAACTCACGGACCGTGAGATCGTGACCTGGCTGAAGTCGGACGCTTAACCGACTGCGCCACCCAGGCGCCCCTGTCCCATTTTCTTAATGATGGCTTTTGAGAGCCAAAGTTTTACATTTTGATGAAGTCCATCCCCTATCTTCCTTCATGGTCTTGCTTTTCTGTTTTTGGTGGTTTCTAGGAATTTTTGCCCACCCACTCCGATGTCACAAAGATGTTTTTATTTGTTTCTGGTACTCTTGTTTCTCAGCTTTTATATTTAGGTCTGTATCTATTGTTGAAACCCTTTACCCTGAGGACTCAGAGGGACTTTCCACGCTGATGGCCGAGGGGCTGATTCCACACACGGACGAGTGACTCTCCTTACCGGTGCTCTGTTCACCTAGGGGCAGCCTCCAGAAATGCAGTTCTGCATTTTCAGGCATGGGACGCTGGTGCGAATGCAGAGTGGTCATTTGACCTTTCCGAGATTGTGCTTTCTTCTGTAAAATGGGCACAATAAAACCTCTCCTGCAGGGGGGTCACCAGCATGATGTGAGGCAGCTTATACAAGAAAGCGCTCGGCAGGTCTGACCCATGGAGGCGGTCACGGAGCAGGGACTACTGACTGTCACTTCTTCTGTGACAGTGGCTCATTGTTATGTTGCCTCAGCAGTATTTGAATGCCATGCCAATGGCCTGGCCGGAGTGTTTTTTTGTTTTTTGTTTTTTTTTTTTAATAAATCTGTGCTGATGGCATGTGTTGGCCCTCTGCAAGCTCATTTGAACCTTTTTAAAAATAGGGCCCCTGCTATATTTGGCAGGTCACTGCTCTGGTATGAAGGGACTTTTAGGGTCATGCTGATGAAGCAGCTGAGCATGGCCCAGGAGCGGCCACCAGTGAGTGATGAGTCAGGACACCTTGGTCACTGCTTCCTGCAATATTTTAAAAATGAGTCCGTGTGGGAACTTTCCACTTATTCTCGGGAACAAGCACAGACGGGAATTACGGGAAGGTCTTAGTCTTTGCTCTGACAGACGATGTGGTCCACATCATGTCTTCCCCAGCCTTCCACAACATCAGACTGTGCCCTCAGTGAAATAGAGTAGAGGAAACAGGATGGAAGTGCTTACTTTAAGACTTCGATAGTTTTACACTTTGGGCTTCCTTCCTTCCTCATCTTTACCTGTGCAACGGGGCACACCTTCTTGCCAGAACTGCTTCTGGAAAGGGGTGTGTTCATAGTGGGAATTCTGATGGGGTGCCCGGTTTGGTTAGTCCTGTGTACCTGGCCACGACACACAAACCCATTAGTCAAGTTGTGTCCCCTTCTGAGCCTCCGTTTTCTCATCTGTAAGATGGGAGCAACCACAATGCCTCATAGACTCGTGTGAGGATTTAGTTGGTGACTACAGATACTTTGAAGAGTGCCACGCACATGGTAGTAGGCACTGCAAGTGCCATCTATCGTTATTGTTTTATGTCACTTGACATCGCCTCCTTCCTCCCCCTGTGAGTATGTGTGCACACACATTGAGTATCTGGGTGAGTGCTTGGGAGGGTCTTATCTGTAGTTTCATTTTTCCTTTGATCAACTGAGTGTCTATTTCGGAAGTCCTTAAGTAGTAGGCAATTAGCAATTAACAATAGCCAAGATTCCTCATAACCTTTATTTGATGTACTAAAGTTGTCCTTCCTTCAATGACATTTTGTGGCTTCCCTTCCCTACCCCAAGCAATTTCTGGAGGGCTTTCGGAAGTTTCTGCTGAGCATATCATAGGAACGTTAATCCCTTTCATGTCCTGGTGCAAAGTACCTCTCCAGCATTCTCAGTACTGCGCGCCCTCCTACTCCCAGCCCCATTCCCTCCAGCTGCTCACCCAAGCCTAGTCCCTCTCCTCTCTGAATGTTGTGCAAGCCATCAGCCCATCCAAGTAGCTGGAGAAGTGGGAAAAGTTTAAGCGTGCCATGGAGATGGGGTGGGGGGAGGAGGCCGGTGGTTTGGCCAGGGTCCTCTTGCCCTGGGATGGTGAAGGCGGAGGCTACCTGGTTCCGAAGTCCCACATCTCACCAAACAGGTGCCCAGCAGGGCTGGCTTTGAGGGCCAGTAGCACAGAGCTCTGTGCTCCGAAGTGCCACACGCTCGGAGTTCAATGCTCTGTAGTTGCCATCTTGAAATTCTTCACAATTTTATCATGGAATTTGTACTTTGTAAATGAAGTCCAATGGCAATGGAAGACAATGGTGCTGGGGGCTTGGAGTATCCGTTCACTGTGGTGCCACCTCCTGCTGCCTCGATGGATTCCTGGCTGATTGCTGCCCTGCTTCCACCCTGCGGCCACCACCACCCTCTGCCCATCATGGTGTGGGACATAGCTGTGGCCACTTGTGCCCTGGGCTTGCAGTGCCGTGGCTCATTTGGAGGGCGACTAGGTAGGGATAAGCTGTGGGTAGGGGTGACAAGTTCGTGGGCAGAAGGGATGCCTGACTCAACTTCCCAGGCCCTGGCTGGGGCGTAGCCTGTTGGTCCCGCATTTGTTAGAAGGAGGACCATGGCAGCCAGCGGACAGTGTACATGAGCACGCGCGCGCACACACACACACACACACACACACACACACACACACACACCCCAAGATGGGGCCCTCCGGCCATCTGTGAGGGTCTGCACCCCCCACCCCTGTTTAAAAGACAGCATGACATTAAATAGCAAATAAAACCCACCAGGACAGGTCAAGAGAAAGATTGCAGAAGCAAGAGGAAAGCTTTGTATGTTAGGATCTCTAATGACACTCCCCCCCCCCCCTCTTTTGAGCAAGGACCCTGCATTTTCATTTTGTGCTGGGCCCAAAAATTATACGACTAATCCTAGTGCCCAGGTTTAAATCATCTCTGGCTGCTTTGGGGCTCACTCTTTCCCCAAGTCCCAGCTGACGAACAGGGAGGGGAGAGCATGGTGATGTCCCCTCACTGTGTCAAACTGCCAGCTGGGCACGGATGCCCATCACTTCTATTCACAGCTCATTGACGAGGACCCAGTCTCAAGGTCACATTTAACGGCAAGGGGGAGGAGATCTGGTCAAGTGGGATGTCCAGGGGGAAGAGGTGAATGCCAGCGGCAGGGAGTGCCGGTTGTCTCTGCCACCCGCCCCCCCCACCCCCACTTCTCTTGTTGGTAATGATGCCGTCCTCCACCCAGTCGTGAAGGCAGTCACCTCACAGGCCCTTGGCCCTGGTCACTTTATGGCCAATGCCTTCTCAAGCCCTGATAGTTTCATCTTTGCACATTTATTTGACCTGTCCCCTTCTCTCCATCCCCACCCCCACCATCCTAGCTGAAGCTTCACTGTCTCTCGGGGATTTCCAAACACTTTGACCATGCAGCATTATAATTCACAAATTTGGAACATAGGCCCTAAATATAAGTACCTTTGTTTAGAAACGACATCCACACACCTTTGTTTCTCTGAATTGCGGGCCCCTCACACTGATGATCACTGGCCTAGAACCCTGCGAGAGACTTTGACCTACCCAGTTGCTTCTCCCCTTACCCTGTCTCCTTCATCTACTTGTGTCCCCAAAGCCATGCGTTCATTCATCCCCGAATAGTTCTGGAGAGACCAGGGTGTGCTAGCTGCCGTTCCCTGCAATGGATACACAGGACTGGCAAAGTCCCAGCTCAACTTGGAGCTTATGCTGGTGGCAGTGGTTGGGTGACAGAAATAAACACAATACATGTGTTAGGTACTGGTGAGTGCTCTGAAGAAAACTGAAGCAGGGAAAGGGGATTGAGAGTGACTAGGGGTGGGGATGGCAGGGCGCTATTTTAGAAAAGGCTTTGCTGATGAGGTGACATTTGAGTCCTAAATGAATAGAGGTTGAGAGCTGCCCAGCAATCTGGGAAGGCAGAGGGCACAGTAAGTGCAAATGGTCTACTGGGGAAGTGTCCACAGCTTGGGCAGGGGACAGCAAGGAGACCCGTGGGCTGGAGCACAGGGAACAAGGGGAAGCAAGGGGGGAGCCGGGCAAGGGCCAGTTCCTGCAGAACCTTGTAGATGGTGGTACAGACTTTTTATCGTGTTCTGAGGATGGTGGAAAGACCCTGGATGGTTCCAAATAGAGGGAGGGCGTGATCAATTTTACGGTTTAGAAGGATCACTGTGGCTGTTTCATGGAGAACAGACTTTTGAGGTAGGTAGGGGCAGGGGAAGAAACAGGGTGGCCACTTGGAAAGTGATTTCAGGCAGCAGGTGAGAAGTGATAGTGGGTGACAACAGGCTGGTAGCAGCAGGAGTGGGGAAATGGTCAGATTTGAGTTGTTTTTGAGGGCGGGGCTAATTCCGATCGTGTCTCCTTCACACTCCAAACACTTTGATGATGGCTTCCTACTGCCCTTGCTCTTGAGATGAAGTCCCAAATTGCTAACAAGGTCTATAGGGCTCAGCCTACCTACCTCTCCACCCGTTACAGTATTCCCTCTCCATCACCCCTATTTTTATTGCTCAACTCATCTACTGGCCCCTCCACAGGGGCCTCCTTCCCTGACTCCTTAAAAAAATTTTTTTTAATGTTTTCATTTATTTTTGAGAGAGAGAGAGAGAGAGAGAGCCAGAGCACAAGCCAGGGAGAGGCAGAGAGAGAGAGGGAGACACAGAATCTGAGGCAGGCTTCAGGCTCTGAGCTGTCAGCACAGAGCCCGAAGCGGGGCTTGAACTCATGAAGTGCAAGATCATGACCTGAGCTGAAGTCGGAAGCCCAACCGACTGAGCCACCCAGGTGCCCCTCCCCGACTTACTTCTTACTCTCTTTTCAGACTCTCCCTCAATCCTCAGTCCCTCAGAGGACAGTCCTGTGACCTCCCTCACCACCGGTTGGCATTGTGCTGGCCTTCCCAGTGCCATTTGCTCACCCATTCTCGGTCTCCCCTAGCAGACTGCAAACTCCAAGCAGACCGGGATTCCATTGCCCTTGTCGTTGTGCCTCTTGCCCCAGTGCAGTGCCCAGTGCATAGTAAACCCAATACCTATTGTTGAACAGATATGCAAATGAGGAAGTGTAGATGGAAGAAACAGAGGTGCTTCAGGTAGAGCAGTGTGCCTCCCTGCCACGGGGAATACACCGAAGGAGCTCAGGGACGAGGCAGCACTTTCAAGGTCACTCATTCTAACGATTGGGTTGGTGTAGATCTGTGCCCTGATATTGAGCATAGGGCGGGGCTGCGATCCCACTTGAAGTCACAAGCTGACAGAGGCCCGTGGCATACATTATAACTTGTGTTTTACTTGTATCGCGGCTCGTGTAGGGAATGGGAGAAGAAAATGATTCATTCTTGCTTCCACTGTCTTACCAAACATGATTTTGCAGATAGCTCTTTCTCGCTTCTGGATGAAATCTCAGGCAGGGCCCACGGGTTTTCAATCCCCTTCAGTCTCAAGTGCAGTCTAATTTCAGTAAGTAAAACATCCCATCCTGTCTAACCCCAAAATTTCAGTCTTTCATTCAATTTCAAGCACCTTCCCTCCCTTTCCCCCTGCTCCAGCCTGTCTCAGACTGGGATGTGTGCAGGAGGAGGGAGGGGTGCAGTGATGTCCTCTGTCTCCCCTTTCCCTCCTGTCCCCGTCTCCCCCAGTCTCTACTGGCCAGCATCAGTCCTCTGGTAGTGCGTGCATAGGAAGGGGCAGAGGACGGGGGAGGGAGCCCCTCCCTGGACTTGTATAGCTGCTACTGGCCAAGGGACTTCTAGGATGTGGAAGATGTTCAAAGCTGACTCAGTGTGGCAGCTCTTCTGGTCCCTCAGGGACTTTGCATTACTGTGACTCTCTCACCAGCAGTCTCTTCTTCGAGTCACCATCCTCTGGCTAGCTTCTACCTCAGTCCCCTCGCTTGAATACAGTCCATACCTTGATGGGGTTAGCTGCCCTACATGTGGTCCTTCTGGGCCGAGCCCTCTTGGGACCATTCAGTCCAGACTCCTTCCAGGGGCCACATGTGGCCTGGAGAAATGCATGTGCACCCCAGATCCCTCCAACAGTGTGATTCTTGGGGCAGTCGCCTCTCCTTACACTATCCCCCGCTTAGTCACAGGTTCTCACTTTGGTACTTCCCCAGGAGGGAGTCCCTTTATGTCCCTCAAGCTTCAGAGGCATAGGTCGGCTTCTCAGTGGTTCTCATAAAGCCCTTACCACTTGGTTGAAGGTCAAGGGAAAGTACCCCATTCCTCTCACTCACAGTGGTCAGGGCACCAGAATTGCACCCACTCTCTCCCCACCTTCAACTTCAAATGAGTCCCTTGGCTTCTCCAATATGGCCTGGAGTTGGGCAATAGCAGGGTGACCTCATAGTCTATCATCTAGAAAGGGTCAGCTTTCTTTGGTTTGGAGTTTTTTTATTTTTTCACTTCATGTGAACTTTTTATTGAAGTGTAACATTCATTCAGCGAAATGGACAAATCATAAGTGTACAGCTGATGAGTGAACATACCTGTGTAATCAACATATAGATTAAAAAAACCCAGAACATTCCTAGCACCTTAGAAGTCCCTTCATGTTACTGCCAGTCATTACCCTTCCCTCGGGGGGTAACCACTGTCCTGACTTTTAGAACTACAGGTTTATTTTACATACCAGGAAAATTTTGAGAGTGAAGGGGGCCATGTGGTACCTTGTCCCCTACAATGGCTGCCATCAGTTCCTTCTCTTCCTGTAAACACATGCCATGTCTCCCTTAAGAGGAGGTAACCATTCTTTATACTCCCTTGAATCGGCTTATCTGTGACTACTTTGACCAATAGAATATTGGAGGTATGCTGTTTTGCCAGTTAGGGGTCTAGGCTTTAAGGGGACTGGCAGTTTCTAGTTCTAGCCTTGACCCCAAGAGTCCATAAAAACGTTCAGGCTAGTCTGCTGGAGAGAGAGGCCATGTAGAGGAGCACTGAGATGTCAGACATGTGAATGCAGGAGCTGACCTTGAATGTTTAGCCCAGCATAACCTTCAGCTGACTCCTGCCCCAGCTGCCATCTGACTACAAATGCTCAGATTCTCACTCTTGGATCTTTAAGCAGAAAGTCTCTTTGGTTCTCAGTTCCTGTAACCCACCCAGGTGCAGACACTGTGACTCCCCAGAGCAAAATTATTCACTAAATCCTTTTGCCTTTCCCCCAGCTGTCTTCTGCCTCCTCAAGTCAGCCTCGACTCTCATTTTCTGCACAGAGGTTTGGCCTGGAGACCATTCTGTTCTTCTCCCATAAAGCAGAGGCAAGTCTTGTTGACTGATGGCAATTAACTATAACGAGGATGCCTCAATTGTAACGTGGACACCAAACACAGGATTTCATCTGCTCAGAAGCAGACAAAAGTCATCCAAATGACAGACTGTGGTATGAAGCTCAGTGATGCCAGGCTTCTGCACAGAGACTCAGAGCAGCTCTTAGGAGGTTAAGTGTAACGTCATGGGAGAAGGGCAAATAAAGAGTGCCTGCTGGCTCTACTCTGGCCCTATCCTACTTCCCCTCCACCCTCCCTGCCTGGCTGCCAGGCAGCTGCCCCCAGAGTACTCCAGGACAGAGGAAACTAAGGAAGACTTAGCCAAGGCTGGATGGGAACCAATGGTAGAATCATTTGTACTCATCCGTTGGAGAAGAGCCATTTCTCCTTTCTGCAAACTATGGGTGTGCCTTTTTTTTTTTTTTTCTTTTTTTCTTTTTAGGCTCTGATCTGAGGTCACAACATCTCTAGGTTTTTACCGTCAGGCTCTCTCTTGTAATTGAGACTTCTTCTTATGTAGCTTTTCTTCCCCCCAAATTGTGTAAAAACGACAGCGTAACTGTGAGAGAAAGATGCAAATAGAAGCAGGATATCAGCAGTTATCGGGATCTGTCCTTCCATACTGTCAGGTAGGAGATGTCATATCAATCCCTATTCAGTGGTGCTGTTGACATTCTGAATCCATGACCATGTCACTTGGAACTTTCTTTTATTTGAATTACAGAACTTATCATTTATCAATATTTACATGCCTGCAGAATGCGGCTATAACAAGTCATATCCTAGCAGGGGAGCAATTCACATCCAGAGTTCATTTGGCATTTTATCACCGGTTACACTTTCTACAAAGCAAACACTTTGCCCACACTGCGCCAATGATTTGAAGTATTGTGATTGCTTAAGGTGCCTGTTGTATCACGTATATTTGTACTCTCGGATGTGTTTCGCCGATTTTCCTACTATCTGAAATAATCCTTCTGAACCTTCTCTGAAAGACATGCCAGTAATGTGAACATGGAATAAAGGAAAGGACAATGAATAAATCGTGTTTCAATGATCTATTGCTATGTAGTAAACCACTATGAAATTTAGTGGCTTAAGACAACAATGATTTACTACATTTTATGATTCTGTGTGTTGGTGGGACTTAGCCGGGCAGTTCTGCTCTCCGTGGTATTGGCTACAGTCACTCATGTGACAGTGGGAGCTGTGAATTGGGACGCCTTTGTTCTCCCCACGGCCTCCTCATGTTATTCACTTGGACTTTCTTAGCAGCAAAGTGGTCTCAGGGTCTCTAGAAAAGGGAAGTAGAAGGTGCTAGCCTCTTAAGGTCTCAGGCCAGTACTGTGATGTGCAACTGTATCAGCTCCACAGCATGTTATTGGTCAAAACAAGTCACAAGGCCAGCATCAAATTCGAAGAGACGAGAAATAGGTTTCTCTTCTAAGTGAAAGGAACAGCATGTACATGAAGAATGGGAGAAGCTGTAGATACCCTTCTTCAGTGGTAGTTTTCCAACAGCAAGAAAGGGAAGAGGTAAGGAAATGGTGAAGGAAATTAAGAAAAAATGAAACCCACAGAAACTGCGGAAAGAAAATGCAGGAATGTAATAGGGATATTCTTCATATGTTCATTCATTTACGTGTAGATGCCCAACATTTCACATCATGTCTGACACATAGAAGGCCCTTCGTTAATGTTTGTTCAGTGAATGAATTTGATGAAGTTTCTGTGGCAGTGATTGGCTAATTATGCACCAAACCAATTCCTTTTCTTCATGGACACATGAACAAACTTTACTTCCCAGCCTCCCTTGTGGTTAGGAATGGCCTGTGAGTTGTAGCTGATGGAAATGGGTGGAAGCACCATTTCCATGTCTGACCCATACGGACTTCTCAGATGGTATCCTTCATGCTCTCTCCCCCTTCTGGATTCCTGGAATAGAGACAAGCTCCAGGGTGACCTTGGAAGCCATTTTGAAGATAGTCAAGCAACAAGATGGAAGGAGTCTGGTCCCTGCATCACCACTTTGAGGAGCATTGTCTGATCAGGAACACCCACATTACAGGGCAATATTTAAGCAATTACTAACCTGGTCTGTATTAAGCCAGTGACATCTTAGGGTTTGTTGGTTATGGCAGCCAGTGTTATCTGAACTAACACATCTTTATCTCTCAACCCTACTACCATTTTGAGGGCTACAGTCAATTTCAAATTCCTTAGAACTGGTGTTGTTAAGCTCTAGTTGGTGTAATGAAAAGTATATTTGGAACCACACTGAGGTAGGCAGACTTCTAAATGGCCCCTGATAGTTCCTGCCTCTTGGAATTCACATCTTTATATAATTCTCTTCCCTTGAATGTGGATGCACCTAATGGCTTGTTTCTAACCAAGAAAATGTGGCAAAGATGATGGGAGGTCACTTCCATGATTAGGTTACAAAAGATCGCGACTTCCCTTTTGCTAGCAGACTCTCTTGGTGCCTTTGATGAAGCAAACTGCCATCTGGGAGAGGCCTATGTGGCAAGGCATTGAGAATGACGTCCATCCAGTGGCCAATAAGCAACTGTGGCCCTCAGTGCAACAGCCCTCAAGGAACTAGAACCTCTCAAGAACTATATAGATGAGTTTGGAAATGGATCCTTCTGCAGTTGAACCTTGAGATGAGAGCACAGCCTAGGCCAATAATCTTGATTGCAACCTTATAAGAGACTCTGGGACAGAACATAGTCAACTAAGATGTGGCCAGACATGCTACTAACGTAGCTGTTTTATAGTTGGATAGTTGTGGCCCGAAATACAACTAATACTCTCACGTACCTGCATTTTATTCTGGGGTTTACCCACAATCTGTTGACACTGCCGGTAACCTTGTAGTTTTTTTTTAAAAAAATTTTTTTAACGTTTATTTATTTTTGAGACAGAGAGAGACAGAGCATGAACGGGGGAGGGTCAGAGAGAGGGAGACACAGAATCCGAAACAGGCTCCAGGCTCTGAGCTGTCAGCACAGAGCCCGACGCGGGGCTTGAACTCACGGACCGCGAGATCGTGACCTGAGCCGAAGTCGGACACTCAACCGACGGAGCCACCCAGGCGCCCCTAACCTTGTAGTTTTAAGTAGGTAATCTTAGAGACAAATATATGCCTAAGTCTTTCTGGCTTCCATTTGCATTTTTAAACTCTGAACTTCTGGAAAAATTGCCCTCTCACACAACTCTGGTTACCTAATCCATTATTTACTATGAAGGAACTGCTACATGATTGTTTAAAATCTGTTTGGTTTGGTGTTTGAAATTGTTGTAGGGAAATGTCTGTCAGAAGAGAAACAGATAGGCAGGCAGAACTGAAACATGAGTGTTGTGTTCCAAATGACCTAGGTTAGAGAAATCTGGAACATTCTACATCCATCTGAAACACAGCAAAACAACAGATGCTCAAAAAATAACAGGGTAACTCTAGGCAAGTTATTTGTGCGTTCATCCTGATCAACGGCCTCGTTTCAGGAGATGAGTTAAAGTCTGCGGAAAAAGGCATGGAGCAGCCTATAGGCGAAAGAGAGAAAAAGACAAGTAAATACATTTGGAAGATCTGGCACTGAGACAACTATTGACTGAAGCTGGGGAGAAGCTGACCCTCCGGACGGAACTTGTCCAGTTAGTTCCCTGACACTGACCCTGACGTGGAAGCCGTATCTGTTACCCGACTTACAAAGTTTCTTTTCTCTGTAGTTAGAAATATTGTTTTGCTTCCATGTCTCTATTGAATGTGTTGGGGGCGGGGGAGGAGAGCTAGAAATGAGGGCCACATGATTTCAAGAAAAACAAAAGGGGAGCATTTTTCGTATTGGAAGTGAAAATTAGGTGTTTAAAAAGCAAATTCAAGGCCTGCTGTACTCACTGATGTTGCCTACCTGATCCCAGAAGGCATTTGATTAGGACCCCTTGAATTAACCTTTCTGCCCTTACCTATCTTCATCTAAATAAAGGAATAAAGGTAGTTGAGCCTTATAGTCTATGGTTTGGCTAAAGTTTTATGATTCCGTGGCTCTTCTGGTGGAAATTTCAGGCCAGAAAAAAATAAAATAAAAACTATGGAGAAGGGTTTCTTTAAAAGGAGGAAGATTTCTGATTGGAGGAAAAAAACCCTTTCTAATTAATTTGAATGATGATGCTGTAGGGCAAGTTGAAATTACGCTCGATGGTGAGGATCCAACCCAACTGTGCTTTTAATACAATCCTGATATCATTCTTGTTTGGCTAAGCAAAAGGGAACTTTCCCTGTTCTGACAGCTGAGTCTCATCCTAAGAAAAGATCAACTGGAATCAGTCTCTTCCCCAGTGACTTTGCGTTTCTCAAGCGCTGAGTCACTTGGAAGAGACTGAGGGTGCTGAAAATATCCAGTCCACCAGGCTTTGAAATATCAAAGTATCTCTTCAGTATGACACTAGTCTGTGAGCGGATCCCAGCATGAGTTCTTGCAAAGAGATTTTGTTGAGGTGTCTGTTGGACCTCTTTATATTGCATTACCCATAGTCCTTTAAAAACCAAACTCAAGATCACACTATTTTATTTTTCCTCTCAATTTTTGTTTCGACCTCTCCAAACAGCCCATATTCCCCAGATATTTAGACGTATAAAGTCTTTTAGTGTCTATAGTCAGTTGGTTACCAAGTATTGAACTGCTGACCTTACTGGAGGATTCGTTCTTGTTGCTCTTCTCGCTCCACTCAGCATACTTCCATGCCTTGTTCTAACCTGAGGTTCCATTTACAACCCATATGCAAGTACCTTCTGGATGTAACTCTCCTGTCACTTATGTTAAACCGTCCTTCCGCTTCAATCACCTGCAGGCGCCTCGAACGCAACATGCCTCAGAGCAGAATTCATGATCTCACATTCAAGCTCTTCTTCCTGACTTTGGTATTTTGGTGAATGGCCCCATCTTGGACCAGGATGCCCCCCACGACTCTACACCCAGTTACTATGCTCTGGTGATTTTCCTTTTAACTGTTTCTTGTATCTATCACCTCCCCTCCCACTCTTCCTTCTCTAGTTCAACCCTTGTAATCTCTGGACCTATGCCATTACTGTGGACCCCTGAGCTTCCCCATGCCATATAACCCCAGGATGAGGGTAAAAATCAGGGCAAGAACATCTGTTACAAAATTGACTTTCTCGGGGTGCCTGGGTGGCTCAGTTGGTTGAGCATCCAACTCTTGATTTCAGCTCAGGTCATGATCCCAGGGTCAGGGTTGGGCTCCCTGCTGAGCATGGAGCTTGCTTAAGATTCTCTGTCTCGCTCTCTCTCTCTCTCTCTCCCCCCCCCCCCCCCCCCCCCGCTTCCCTTCTGCTCTGCCCCTCCCCTGCTTGCGCAAGGAAAAAAATATAAAGTTGCCTTTCTCTTGCCCTTCCCCTGACCATCTACCGGAATGCCGGATCTCCTCAAATGAGTTCTAAACTGTTTCAGTATTCTCTAGGGAGTGTTTCACATGCAGTCTGGGCACCAGTTTTCTTGGCTATTCCAAAAGTGTTGCCATTTTCCTGTTCTCCTTGTTCTAGTGATCTGCATTGTCATTATTGCCAAAAACAGCAGATATGTCACTGCTGCTGGTGACTACCAATTCCCAAGGCCTTGCCCACTGAACCCACTGAGGCATGGCCATTGCTGCCGATGCCAGAACTCAGGGCATTGTTACTCATCCCTGTCTGCTAAAAGCCAAGTTCTTGTTGCCCCATGGGTATTCATGTTAATGAACTGGATACTTTTTAAGATTTTATTTGATCCTTATTGTAGTCCTCTCTCCTTAGAACTTGTGTATGAATCCATGAGGTCTGAGACAGAAGGTAATCTGAGTGACAAATTGATCGGTCCGTAGAATCATTACCTTCCCTTACAATTTTATCCTGTTGCCCTTGAATAAACATGGCACACCTATTGTGTTTTCCCTTAAGGATAGTTATTTCCCAGGATGCACTTCAGTCTCTCAGATGTGTCCTAGGTTGAGCAGTTTCACTGCCCCTCCCCAAGCTCTGTAAAAAAGCAGGCCTGAACCATAGGAAGAACACATTGTACGCCCAAGAGCGGGCTGCTGAGAGCTAATAAATCACACCATAATTTTCTATGAAGAGTCTTCAGATGAAGACAATAAACTTAACTGGCCAAGCAGCCAAAAGAAGCCTTTGGGAGGCTTTGGGACACCAGTCCGCTCTTCACAGTCTTGCCAAAGTCAGTGTTCTACAAAGCAAAACAGCCCATGTTTACAACTTGTCTAGTTAAAATCTCCCCTGATTAAAATCTCCAGTGGTTTCCCAATGCCTAAAGGATAGTCTAAAGTCTTCAACAAAGTAGGTAAAACTCATAGAATCCGGTCAGAACCTCACTGCTCATGGAACCAGTAAAAGTTCCCAAGACTCCACGGAATCCTGATCACTGTGTGTTTGTCCATGAACCACCTATTGTATAGCACAGAGATTAAATACAGAGAACAAACTGGTTGTTGCCGGAAGGGAAGAAGGTGGAGGCTGGGTGAAATGGGTGATGGGGATTAAGAGGTCCAAATTCTAGTTATAAAACAACTAAGTTGGGGTGCCCAGGGGGCTCAGTCGATTGAGCGTCAGACTTCGGCTCAGGTCATGATCTCACGGTTCATGAGTTCGAGCCCCGTGTTGGGCTATGTGCTGACAGCTCAGAGCCTGGAGCCTGCTTCAGATTCTGTGTCCCCCATCTCCCTGCCACACGCCTGCTTATGCTCTGTCTCTCTCTGTCTTTCAAAAATGAATAAACATAAAAAAAAATTAAAAAAAAAACGAAGTCACCGAGATGAAAGGTACGGCATAGAGAATATAGTCACTCGTATTGTTATAATGGTGTTTGATGATGAATGATAACTACCATTAACGCAGTGGGCACTGTGTACTGTATGGACTTCTCAAATCACTATGTTACGCACCTGAAACTAATGTAACATTGTATGTCAATTATATTTTAACAATACTTAAAAAAAAAAAGTGTGGGCTATAGACCTGACAGGTCAAGATTCAAGTCCTGCCTCTGCCTTTCCCAGCTGTGTGATTTTACGAAAGCTACTTAACCAGTCAAAGCCTCAATTTACATATCTGTAAGATGGGCATAATAATTGTGCCTATTTTGTGGAATTATGATCAGGATTCAATGAATTATAAGTATTTTCAATTTGCTTCCTCTAGTGTGTCCTAGCAGGGAAGTCTCCATTGCTTGCTTGGCTGCTGAGGCCTTTTCTGGCTACTCAGGGTCAGGAGGGGCAGAGAAGAGAATAATAGCACTATTTGTGAGCACAGATGAGGTAGGAAGAGGAAGGAGGGGAAAGATAGTAAGACAAGCCAGCATGAAGATGGGGGGCTACAAGGCTTGGGGAGAGGAAAAAGATAAAAAGATGAATTTTGGAAAGCGCGGGGTGTGAATTACACTTTAATTAGTCTTCCTGTATGTTTCATGGTAAAATTTCCCCGCCACCATCATCTCAAGAGAACTTCAGTGCTTTTAAAGGCTTTTTGGTAATGAGATTTTTATTTCTTTTGGATATGCTGAGACAGAGACTGGCTTCAAGGCATCCCAGTTTTATTTGGGTTACACTTAAAACAATCAGGTTACTCAGGGCTACAGGGTAAATGACCAGTTTCTCTCCAGGGGATCTAAATTATGATGGAGATGAATATAATTCGTAGTCTTGGGAATCAGCAATTTGAGAATTGTCTTTGTCTTTTTTTTTTTTTTTTTTTTCATTTTAGAGAAAGAGCACGTGCACTACCAGGGGAATGGGACAGAGGGAGAGAGAGAATCTTAAGCAGACTCCATGCTCAGCAAGGAGCCTGACATGGGGTTTGATCCCATGACCCTGGGATCATGACCTGAGCCAACAAGTGCTGGATGCTCAACTGACTGAGCCACCCAGTCATCTCAAGAAAATTGTCTTTATCTTTCAATTGAAGAATTCAGGATTAGAGCCAGGCTACCTGTGTTCAGATCCTCACTGTTCCACTTAGTGGCTGTGAAAACTTGAGCAAAGTATTCAAACTCTCTGTCTCAGATCCTTCATCTGTGAAATGGAAAAATAATAGCCTACCCCACAAAGGGCTGTTGTGGGAATTGAATGAGCTGAGACATTTAAAGAGCTTAGAGCAGTTCATGGTACATAATGAGCAGGCCACAAAAGTTAGCTTTTATGGTATTTCTAGTTATTTTCCAAAATAGATAACTCCGTTCAGAGCATCAACAGGCATTAGAAGTCAGTATTTACATATTTTTTAATGCTTATTTATTTTTGAGAGAGAGAGAGAGAGACAGAGAGACAGAGCATAAGTGGGGGAGGAGCAGAGAGAGAGGGAGACACAGACTCCGAAGCAGGCTCCAGGCTCTGAGCTGTTAGCACAGAGCCCCACGCGGGGCCTGAACCCACGAACCGTGAGATCATGACCTGAGCCGAAGTCGGACGTCCAACCGACTGAGCCACCCGGGCACCCCAGTATTTATGTATTTTTACTTATAGTTACATATTTATGTATATCTATGTTCGTATATCTGTTGATATGTGTATGTAATAGATGCATCTGTATACACACCTGTATGTATATGTAATAGACGCATCTGTATACACACGTGTGATAACACTCACACACACACATGCACATTCAAAGAGAGAGAGGGAGAGAGAGGTGGGTGATACCTTAGTAATTAACCCCAAGAGATATTTCCCACATTTATCTGTTCATTCATTCAACAGGTATTTGTAGCATCCCTGCTATGATCCCAGCTAAACAGGCAGGACTCTAAGGACATGTGCACCGTGTGTTGCACTTGTACCATGTCAGCCCCTAGACGACACTCAATGTTAACAGAAAAACGAAGAAAGATCTGGGGAGAGGATGAAGTGAGATGATTTGCCCAGAGCCTTGTTTTACCAGCATGGTTTTGCATATAGCAGGTCAATCCGTTAGTCCTTCATTCTCTCTGCTTCTCCACCTGTGCAACGGAAACGATCACAGCAGCTTCATAAAGGGATTGGGAGGATTTGTGAGTTAAATATGAACTCTTGCTGGCTCAAGGATCATCCTCTACCTTTCATAAAACAACTGTGATTTTCAGGCCGAGGGATGACGAGAGGGTGCGTTTTTCTATGGGCCTTGCATAGGTGCGACAGGCACGTCTTGTTTTCTGTTGGCACTCATTCAGGAGTGCCCTTGGAACTCCCCCGGCTGGTTCTGTAGCTGAGGCGGGCTCTGTTACGGGGTGGGAAACTACAATTAAATGTCAAGGGTGAGGACAGAAAGGCAGGGCTGAGAGTTCTGCAAGCTATCCGTGTGTTGAGGGCCAGCCCCTCTATTAATGGATGTGTGAGGGCAGCCCAATCCCATAGTCCTTTGGCACAGGAGTCCTTTCTTTATCAGCATCCTGTCTGTCGGTGTGTCTGTTAAAATAGATGTGAGAGCCATGTGTACACAGAATTCTTGCTTCTGCACAGTGAGATCTATGTCACCTTCCAGCCCTGTTTCACTGTGAATCAGCTTCAACCCTATGATAGCGAAAATGAGAACTGTCTTCACAAAAACTTGACCGTGGCATCCTCCTGGAAAGATTGCATCCAGGACAGCACAAGCAATACTGCTTTTGCAATTTGACACCCGTAACGGGTTTGTTATATGGGAAAGGGTGGTTGAGGCAGTGTTTGCTTTCCAGTCACACTAATAGTAAAATAAACTCGTGGCCTCTCCTCACTTTCAATCAACCATCCCACTGTTGTCACTTGTCTGCCTAAAATGAAAATCTCATCTGTGTCATTGCCTTTCACACGAACCTTCGATGGCTCCCTCTTGCTTTTGGAGTTAGGGTTTCTTCCTATGGCTCAGCACAGCCCCCCTTTCAATGTCATCTCCTGGTGGACCGTTTGGGAATTAAATGCAGAGGTCCCCGTGGTGGCTCGGATGGTACATTTGGACTCTTGTTTTGAATCCAGGATCCCACTATGGGGGTATAGCCTCAGGATATCACTTACCTCTTTGTTCTTCCGTTTCCCCCATCTATACAGCGGGAGAAATAACAGTATCATAGGCTATCGTGTAGAGTAAATGAGTTCGCGCAGATGAAGTGTTTGGAATAGTACCTGACACACAGCAAACATCGTAAAAGACCAAGTGGCATCATTATTATTTACAGTGATCTGAATGTGGATTCTCTTCGACACCTCTGTGCCTTCGCATAGACCGTTTCCATACCCAGTAATGCTTTCCCTCCCTCCTGTGCCTGGACTCACTCTTAACACCTCCCTCAGATAGCATCTCTCTGTGCACATCTCACACTGTCTGGTACTTAGCACAGCAGATTACTGCAGCTTTTCAAAAAGCAAGGGTTTTGTCCCCTACAAGACAGTGACTTCCTTCAGGGCAATGGTTATCTCCATTTTTGTATGTCTAAGATCCCAGAAATTCTGGTGTGAAAATGGCCTCAAAAATTCCTGATGGATCCACAAAATAAACCTGTGTAAAAATGTTCAGAGCAGCATTAGGCACAATAGCCCCAAAGTGGGGACAACCTGAATGTGCATCAACCGATGAACAGATAAACAAATGCAGTCTACCCATACACTGGAATATGATTCACATAAAAAGGAGTGAAATTCTGACACCTGCTGCAACATGGATGAACCTCGAAGACATTATGTTGAGTGAGAGAAGCTAGACACAGAAGACCTCATATTATATGATTCCACTCACATGTTACATGAAATGCCAAGAATAGGCAAATCTGGAGAGATGGAAAGTAGATTAGTGGTTGCTTAGGGCTAGGGGAGGGGGTGGAGGGATTGGCGGGTATACCTAAGGGGTATGCAGTTTCTTTTGGGGGTGATGAAAATGTTCCGAAAATGACCAATGATTGCACAATGGTATGGAAAACCATTGAATTGTACATTCCAAGTGGGTGGGTTGTATGGCATGTGGATTATATCCCAATAAGCTGTTACCAAAAAAGAAAGAAACAAGGAAAGGAAAGAAAAAGGAAACAAGAAAAAAAGCATTGATTGGATGAAGGGACAAATGAGGGGGAGCGCGTTTGGGTTTGTGTTGAATGTAGACACATCCAAGAGCAAAATCTCAAGTCGCCACCTCCCTGAGCAGGGATCAGGGTCAAGGCTCCTGCCCTTCCAGCTTTGTTGCTGCCACGTGCCCCTTCTCAAGCACTTCCTCCTTGCTTGTTCCCCAGACTCCTCACCCCCAGTCAGTCTCCCTCTTCTCTCCTACTTAGATTTTCTTCTCCTTTACATATAGCCAGAACCCTTAGTACAGTTTACGAGAGAACTTGAAGGGGCCTGGAACGTGAGAGCCCAAAGGGACCCTTGGAAACATCCGTTTGGAACACTGTCTTCCAGATACAGAAGTGGAGGCCCAGAGGGGTCTAGCATGTTGCTTCAGCTCACACGTTGAGTTGGTGCCAGAGCTGAAATGAAGATCCAGGTCTCCTGTTCACCTGTTCAGTGCCGTTCCCAGCACACTGCCTTCCTTCTTCACCTCCTCTGTACCCATCTACCTTCCAGAGTGATCTGGAAGCCAAAACAGGTGGGGCCACACCACATATTGAATGGCTCACTGTGTATCAGGTGATTTCTGTTCATTCTCTTCCAAGAGTATTTCAGATGAAGATAACATCCCATCCCACTGAATTCCAAGAGATTTTTAAAATGTCCTTTTCTTCTCTTTAGTTTCATTAGTGTGGAATACACGATGTAGTCGAGAGGACCACAGGATTGGGAGGCTGGAGACTTAGGTCCTGGTTCTCACTCTGGTACTAGCTATGTGGCTTGAGTGAGACATTTGCATACTCTGGGCCTCATGTCCCTCACTATAAAATTAGGGGCCGGATGAGATTACTTCTTTGCTTACTCCTTCTGGCGTCTGTCTATGGCTCTCTAATTTGATAACTATAGGTTGAAATAAAGAGACTATCAGCTAAGACTTAGAGCTCTTCTCAGTGTAAAGATGTTCTTTCAGAGATACTTTGTGGTAATTGAATCTGACCTGTCTGAACAGTTTTTCCACAGCACATGAACACAGGAATACTTGAAGAAAGTATTTGTTGTTCAATCTGAGTACCATTCTGCTGTTTCAGGACATGACTGGTATGATAATAAGGTAAAGAGAAGCAAGATACACTCAAATGAAGGCCAGAGACATGCTAGGCACTGCCACTTCTCATTTTAACTCCCACATCATCCTTGTAACGAAAGGCACAGTCACCCACTGTACAGATGGGAAAACTGAGGATGGGAGAGATAGCCTAACTTTCCCAGTGTCACAGTGAATTCTGGGTGCCGTGGGGATGTGGTACCAGGTCTGCCTGACTCCCTGAGTTACATTTCCCTCTGCGCTATTGACTTCCAAGAACAGCAACTTTCTAAATAATGGGTCAGGGATAGACAAGCCCTCTATTTTGGGGTCAAGATCCCTGCCATTGTCATTACTTCTAATGCTTCAGTTTTTCTTACGAGATGCTTAATTGATTAGGTATGTTCCTTGGTTCCATCTAATTTCTAATTCAAGATAACCTCTCTGTGGCATTGATTGACCCAGTTTGGCTAGGCAGGGTTTGCGGTTTGCATGGGAGCTGGAAGAAAGCTACCAGATCTAAGCATGAATTAGCGTCTGGAATCCTTCCTGCCACTTGAGGCTCTTGGCAACTGTAGACCTAATATGAGAGCTGCCAGCGGGGGACAGGTCATCTTAATAAGAAGAGACTGTTTCCTGGGGAATTTTCTAAAATTTGAAAGTTTGTTTTTCTGAAAGTGCCCCAAATCACAACATATACAACTTGAGTAGTTCCTGTCACCTTGTAGCTTAAGCTTCTGGTGACTGTGAGGCTCTTAGTGTAATGTGCATTGTTTTGTGCGACAAGTTTGGTTTTAGCAGGGGAAAGAATCCATGGTTTTCACCGCTAATCTTAAAGGGACCCATCAACCCAGAAAGGCTAGAACCCCTGGCTGGTTTCCTGAAGCCTTCTCTGACCCCTATCCCTTAGGGCCATTACTCTTGCAGAATTTGTGATTTCCTTCCCCTCTGGGAAGGTAAAGCTGGGCCTTCATCAGCCACGGTACCCTGCAGCCCCCCTCCCCTGCCCCCTACCAGAGGCAGCCTGGTGGAGAAGGATGTTTGAGGTGGGCAGATTGTGCATCACACTCTAACGTGTCTGTGGATAGTCTGCTTAACTCGGGGCCAGTGGTCGGCCGATAAACACAGGTACGACCTTCCTAGCTGTGAAAACATCGAAATCCTTAGGCTGCAGTTGTAAATAGCTGCTTTCCCGTCCTCCTGGGCTCCTTCGGCTCCTTGAAGGATTCTCTCCTCATCCAGAAACTAAGAAGCTTTGGCAACTGAAGTCTGATTCTACACGTGGTTCAAAAGAGCATACTGGTGGGCTAGGCCAGCGGATGTCTCTGTAAGATGGAACTTAACATGTAACTCTTCTCATTGACACCTAGATCTAAAGTATGCGTTTTATAGCACACACTGTTGGTGGCTGGCCTAGGTCCCCTTCGCACTCACTGTCCTATGTCATCTAGTGGTATCGTATGCTTCTACCCAGCGGCTCTCTGCCTGAAGGTTCTCTCCTCAGGCCCTGCTGGTGGGGCAGACTGGAAAGGCTGCGATGTTAACCCCCTTGGTAGCATCCCTCAGCCAATATTGGATGGGATTTAGCTGTGATACTATGCCTTCCCTTCTCTCGGGTAGAACAATTATCCATATCGTCTCCCAGAGGTCCCTAACAGGGCTGAGCCCCGACTTCCCACTGTGATCATTAATGAGCCCTGTATCAACACTTTTCCCTGCCTGTCTCACTCCCAACCAGTGTCCCCACTTCCCAACCAGTGCTTCCTGGGGTCCCCTCCCAAATAAAGTACCTGCACCCAAATCCTTGTCTTATGGTTGGCTTCCGGGTGAACCCAGCCAAGGACACACTTAAAAATAAATATTTACACATACATTAATGTACACATATTTCATAAATGTCGGGAGAAGAAAATTTTTTCATATACAATCTCCTCCCCAACATCAATAGAAAAGGCAAATTGAGAAATGTGAGATTTAATATTCCGCAGTGGGCTGTCAGCAGTTTCAAAGCCCAAAGATGTCTGATAAAACATGTAATTTATTCAACCTCATTTCCTATGATCCTCCAATATTTGCTTAACTGTATTAATACTGTGGGACTCATCTGCCTTAGTTGGAAACCCTCTTCTTAAATTCTTTTTTAAATTAACTAACAAAAACTTCTAACAAAAACCTCTGCCTCTAAAATGTGTATCGCCCTATATTGTTCTGTGTTCTGGAGGGAACGTATGGAAGGAATAGTCCTATATTTCTCATAGTGTGAGAAATATATCACTTTTCTTATCACTTTTCTCCCCACCCTGCCCACCCTTTGTGAACCTTCCCCAGCCTCTCCTTAGCATCTATCCACTTGCCGGGAGAGAGAGAGAAGTTCATGTTTTTCATCCATGACTGAAGTGCTGCATTTACCCCTGGTTGCAGGATACTTTCCAAATTGGGCCACAGCTGCCCCAGACCAGCTCATTCCTCCTAGGAAATCCACCTCTAGCTTTTCATGGTCAATGGGCTGCTATGACCTGCATCGTGCACTTGCTTTTTTTTTTTTTTTTAATTTTTTTAATGTTTATTTCTGAGACAGAGAGATACAGAGCATGAGTGGGGGAGGGGCAGAGACAGAGGGGGACACAGAATCCGAAGCAGGCTCCAGGTTCCGAGCTGTCAGCACAGAGCCCGATGTAGGGCTCGAACTCACAGACCGTGAGATCGTGACCTGAGCCGAAGCCAGACGCTCAACCGACAGAGCCACCCAGGTGCCCCTGCACTTGCTTTTAAGAAAGAATAAGAAGAAAGGGAGATGCAGATTGGATGAGGTTTGGGACTGTATTCTCCATTCTTTCATCCTGGAAACATTCAGGAGTGGTTAATACAGGGGCCCTGCATTGCCCTGACACAACCCCAATGAAAGTCTTGTTTATAGGACCGGCGATGGCAAGAATTCTTATAGCCCTGTTTTGGGATCCATGCTTATTATGTGTTTTGTGGAGGGAGTGTGGGGAGAGAAATGGGTAGTATGTCGGCAGAGAAGAACCACAATAAAGCTCTATTCCTGCCCATCCCTGTTATATCCCCCATGGCCTATCTCGGACAGCTATTGCCACATGCCGCGTAACAAGTCACCTTAAAACCCAATGGCTTAAAACAAGAATTTACTTCTTACGTAAGTGTCTGCGCGTTGGCTAGAGGTTAGCTGATAAAGGCTGAGTTCAGCTGGGTTTGGTTCCAGGATACAGGTCGGATCCAGCTCCGTTCCCCTTGTCTCTCATCCTCCAGTATGTGCAGAATATATGTGGCATGTTTCCTTCAAGGCAGTGAGAAGTACAAGAGGGAAGGCTCACGTCAAGCCTCTGCTCATGTCACTTCTGTTCATCTCGTTGGTCCAAGTCAGCCATACAGTGAAGCCCAAAGTCAAGGGACAAAGAAGTAGTCCACCCACAACAAAGCCATAGCAATGTTGTATATGTAGGTGTATAATAACAGAGTGGGGAAAAATTGGGGCCAATGATTCAGTCTATCAAATGTCCTCATTTGGGTACTCCAGCCCTTGAGACAGGCCATCTAATGGCACCACTGCAGTGCCCTGGCATTATGTGTGCATATTTCTGAATTGGCTACTAGCCTGAGAGGCCAAGGCTGGGCTTTTTTTTTTTTTTTTTTTTTTTAACTTTGGATCCCCGGGACCTAGCAAAGTAGTTAGCACACAGGACCAAAGCAGTCCAACGTGAGCACATAGATGCTCAATAAATGGGCTCTTTGGAATAGACTAGAATTGAATTGAAATGACTTAAGAAAAGCCTTACAAAATGTGCCTTTTATCCACCCATTAGACATTTTCCCCTTAATATAGTATGCAGAATGTACCTATGAGTTTCATTTGAATCTTCTTACATTCACAGTAAGATGCAATTTTAAATCATCTATCAACTAATCTTTCTTTTAAACATGAGATATTTGAATGGCAACATAAAAGAGTAACTGTGAATGTTGACTTTGCCAGTCTAATCTCATTGTTCAATTTGGACCCCAATTCTCTTTTTTGTTCCCCTTTGGTAAGAACTATTATTCCTCACTGTCTACTAGTCAAAATTCTGTAGCTCATCCTTTTTGTTGTTGTTAAATTCTTTTATTTTGTCAAATTTTTTTCTAAACCATTATCTATCCCAGAATGCTTTGGTACCCAGTACCAATGATTACATATAATTCACCCACTCCCATCAACTTTGGTTTGCATCATCTACATGCCATTAAAAGTGTGATGGCTCCATTTAACGAGAGCAGACTCTGTGCCAGGCATTGAGGGCCGTCCACACGTGTTATCTCATTGTGTGTCAACAAGGCAGAGGATGGGGTCCACCAGGTACCTCCCCAGTCAGGCTGTCTGAGTCCAAGCCCACACACTTAACCACTAGCCTATATTGCCTCTGGATCTTTGATCTCCAGAACATTGGCAACAGCATGGACCACGGGCAAGAGACTTCAGAGACCTCTTCGGAGACCTCTCTTTCTGACTCCCTTTGTAACCGTAGGAAAAGCATTAGACTTTTGTGAGTGTAGGTATCTTCTTTTGTAAGTGGAAGCTCACAATTACCTCATCTGTGGGGCACCTGGACGGCTCAGTCGGTTATCCATCTGACTCTTGATCTCAGCTCAGGTCTTCATCTCAGGGTCGGGAGCTCAAGCCCCACTTTGGGCTCTGCGCTGGGGCTGGGCGGGAAGCCTACTTAACAAAGAAACACAAAAAAAAAACCCCACCAATTACCTCATTTGCTGTGCAAGGGAGTTATATGTGGAAATGCTTCAGAAATGTAGCATCCTGCTCAAATTCTAAGGGATAAAGATCCCTTATTCTTGTATTCTTTTCAAGTGTTCCTTAAACTCCTGCCCTGACCATCCTTCCATCAGAAGTAATTTTGCTTCTTTGTTTCCTCGCCACATTTGCTGACAAGGTGCATTTGGTCTTCTGTCTTGAGAAATTTCATTTCCCTTGAGCTTTCCTATTTGTTTGTTGAACAAATGACACACCACTAGCTATGTCATATTCCCAGGCTTTCTTGATATTTCTTGATTAATTTCCCTCTTGTCCTCATGGCTTCACTGTCTGCCCAGGCTGTCCCCACAGAAGAGCAGCAGATTGTGTCTGAGTGTGTCCACACTTGCCAAAACCCAAATGGGAATTTGAGGGTTTCAGTTAAAAAAAAAAACTTGCTATTTTATCTAATTGGCCCCAACTATTTGACAATTTTAAAAAGATAACAGTCTCATTAAAAAAAATTCTTTGACCTAATTATTCAGTCTTATAGTTTCTGTTTGGGGATTTCATCCCTCAATTCCTGGGGATATAATGGTGAGACCAAACAACACAGCCCCCACCCCCTATAGTGAACAGTCTCACAGCAGGTGTGTGTGTGTGTGTGTGTGTGTGTGTGTGTGTGTGTGTGTATGATTGAACTGGTGCTAAGTAGTTCCACTTAACTTGTGTTGGCCTAATAGGAAAACCACAAAGGCAGACCTTATATGTTAATGAAGCATTTGTGCCAAATGCACATTGCTCGAGCAAAGGTTTCCTAGTAATTGGAAAATAATTTGCAAAGCACTGGGAAAATGCAGCCATTGTTTGACCTGTGGTTGTGTAGGCATAATGTCCCCTCTCATACTTAATGCCAGTTGCAGCTGAATTTCAGGAAAACAATATTATCCATTATTTTAAATCAATGTTGTTAATTGGAATTGCTCTGCTGTTATAGTTCTAGTTCCACTAATTTGTAAATGTTTAAGGGTTTCCAAGATGCAGACAAGCTAAAATATAAAGAATCTGGGGTCTTGTGTTTGCATGTAATGAGCACTATTTTCATGAAATACTTTTATTCAAGAGCGAACATCTGAGAAAAAAATTGTTCTTCAAGAAGGTCTGTGTGCTACTCAAACTTGAAAAACACGAAAGTTTCATATTCTTCTCTGAACCATCACCGATGATGGATGTCGGTGAAGTTGCATCCTTCCTCCACCTCTGCCATCTCTACCTTTTACTGTATAGAATTATATTGTACATAATATAGTGGCCTATTACTATAAATAATATACACATATATTACTGTATATATAATATATGTGCATCCCCACATGTTACGGTACAGAATTACAAACCCCCAAATATGTGTATGGTACTTTGGGGGAATGCCTTTAAGAGACTTTAATGGGAAATTGACTCTGGCTTACAAACTGGATTTAGAATCCCCATATTGTGTAGCTCAAATCCATTTGCATTTGTTTTAATATAAATTCTTGCTAGTGGGAATGCAAAATGGTAGAACCATTTTGGAAAAGCTTGGAAGTTTCTCATAAAATTAAGCATAGCCTGGGGCACCTGAGTGGCTCAGTGGTTAAGTGTCTGACTCTTGATCTCAGCTCAGGTCTTGATCTCGAAGTAGTGGGATGGAGCCCCATGTTGGGCTCCATGTTGAGCGTGGAACCTGCTTGGGATTCTCTCTCTCCCTCTATCTCTGCCCTCCCCACCCCTCTCAAAATAAACAAACAAACATTAAAAAAAAATTAAACATAGCCTTACCTTAAGACCTGGCAACACACAGAGACTTGAACACAAAGGCTTGTAGTGGCTTTATTCATAACAGCCCAAACTCAAAACAACCTAAATGTTCATTAGCAGGAGAATATTCTTAAAAATTTTGCTATGTTTATACAGTGGAATACTATCAATAAAAAGGAATGAACTGATGCATAAAAAAACATGGATGAGGGGTGCCTGGGTGGCTCAGTTGGTTAGGCCTCCGACTTCAGCTCAGATCATGATCTCACGGTTCGCGAGTTTGAGCCCTGTGCCAGGCCCTGTGCTGACAGCTCAGAGCCTGGAACCTGCTTCATATTCTGTGTCTCCCTCTCTCTCTGTCCCTCCCCTGCTTGCACTCTGTCTCTCTCTCTCTCTCTCACAAAAATAAATTTAAAAAAACATAAAAAACCCAACATGGATGAATCTCAAACCATTTTGCTGAGCAAAAGAACAAAGCACATTCTCTATGATTCCGTTTATATGAACCTGTAAAAAAGACAAATCTAACTTGTCGTGACAGAAAGCAGATTAGTGGTTTCCTGGGGCTAGAAGGAGTATTAACTGTAGAAGAGCACAAGGAAAATTTGGAAGATGATGAAAATATTCTATTTCTTGATTGTGGTGGCGTTTATATGGATGTATACATTTGCTGAAACTCAGGAACTGTGTGCCTAAAATTTTGTTTTATGTTGCTTCTGTCTCACAGGTTGGTTGTACAACTGGAGAACAGCTTCCAAATCAAAAACGAAAAATATTCAAAGTAATGCCCTCGAGACTGATAGCTTTGAAAGGTATGCTATGCTTACCCCTGCGGTGCATGCGCTGCTGGCATCCCAGTGCCTTCCCTTCTTTCTGAAGCACAGACCTGGTGCTTACCTGCCATTTTGCCTCCAGCCTGGTTCCTGATTTCTTAGCACCATCTTGGTAAATGGTTCCCCTGCTTTCCCAACTAATATCAACACAGACCTTCAACTGGCTGCCCTTGGGTCAAAGGTTGAAATGTCCCCCGCCTCAGAGCTGGCCCTCAAAGGGCACTTGTATATGTGGGTATGTGTAAGCCTAGATTTCTCATTAGACTCATGATTTATCTTAATCCATTTCCTGCAATTGTCATTCCATACCTGCTTTGTTTTGTGGGAGTCCTTGGGCCCAGAGTAACTTACTCCAGTGCTCCTTGTTGCTGGGTTTGTCTATGAGCCCAGCCGTAATGGAGGCCGTTCTGGCATTCACGTCCCTTGGTACGGGAAGGTAAGCTGCTCCAAGCGTCGTGGGCCATCTTTTTCCTTGCTTGCTGTCTTCTTCAGCAGGGAGGGCTGCTGACAGCTGAGCAGGCTGCCTCATTAGAATTCACTGGGTAAAAGCTGATTCTCTGTTTAACTGATGAGGGAATTCTTGCGCCAAGGGGGCGGGGGAGAGGTTCATTCTGTCAGCTGCTTTCTTCCGGCCTTGCTGTGGGGGGAGGGGATGGCTGGTAGACAGTCTAAAATGGCCTGTACAGGAGATACCGGGAAACACCAAACCACTCTTTGCCCAAGAAGCCGTGAAAATCATTTCCAAAGATCAGCTCCTTTCAGCATGTCACACACACCACATCTTCCCTTTGAAAAATGGCAACTACCCTTTATTCCCCTCAGAGAATAGAAAGTCTATGCCAAGTTGGCGTTCCTTTATTCCGAACGGTTCCTTATGCGCGGGAATTCAGGTCCTTTGCTAAAGGGGATGGCGGAAGGAGAGAATGTCCCGTTAGGTCACACTGAAGCTTTAGCATTCTGCCTGTGATGACGCCATGGAAGACTTCTTTCCACCACTGATTTGTCTGACATGTTTCAGAGCAAGATACGGGCTTCTGCTTTAGCTTCAAGCATTCAACTTGGCAGCTTCAAGAAGTCTTCAAGGCCATCCTTCCAGGTCACGGGTGGCTGGCTGGCTGAGTCAGTAGAACATGGGACTCTTGAGCTCGAGGTTGTAAGTTCAACCCACGTTGGGTGTAGAGCTTACTTACAAAAAATAATAAATAAAAAATTTTAAAAACCCATCCAATTGGACCCCTTTGTTTTATGAAGGCAGAAGCCAGGAGGTGACATGAACACCCTCCCCTCCCCCTGCTTGCAGAAAAAAAGATTCTCTGAGATCCCTTCTGATCCAAGATCCTAAAGGCCACATTCTTAATAGGGAAGGTTGGCCCTCTCCAAAGTCACACCACGATGGTTCCGGGTTAGACTCTAAAGCAGTTGCTGCTTTGTTCTTAGCTAGGTTTGAGGCGAGTCAGTTAACCATGACGGTATGGCAAAACTGAAGAGGGTGAGGACACATGCAAAATGGCTTATCCATCCTGAAGGAGACTGAGCTCTTGTCTCTGAATCTCTGAAGGGCTTTGCCCTGTGTTTGCAGCTGTTTAGAACAGGACCTGTTTTCTATAAGATGACAGGAGGCATCAAATGGTGGTTTTCTTCAGAAGAGGGAACCGACTAGCCTATGACAATCCAAGTTGAATGAAGCGTTAAGAGACGGTTGTTGGAAAGGCTGGTCAAATGAAATGAGTACAGGAGATGTCCTCTCTCTTTTCAAAAAGACTTTCTTCTTTAACTTTCTCTTTCATTTTTCCCTTTTATTTTCAAACTGGAAAAAGAAACACGTGTTAGTTGTAAAAAGTTCCGAGGATAAAGGAATGCATTTTCTCCCAGTTATGTATTGCTGTGGAATAAACCACTCTACAAGTCAGTGGCTTAGAGAAACAGCACGTACTTTGCTTTTGAATCTGTGATTTAGGCAAACCTGACTCTTAACCTCAAGATGCCTGGGACCTCAGCTGTGAATGGCTGGAAGGCCTAGGGGCTGGCTGGGCATTTCTCTCTCCTTCTTCATGGCGTCTCAAGGCCTCTCTATCGGGTCACTTCACGTGTGTTTTCTAGCGTGGTAGCCGCAAGGCAGGCAGACTCCTTCCACGGCAACTGGCTTCCCTACAGCAAGCATCTGAAGAGATCTAGCAGAAGCTGTAAGGCTTCTCGTGACTTAGCCTTGGAAGTCCCAGAACATAAGTCACAAAGGTGAGCCCAAAAGCAACAGGTGGGACATGGATGTCACCTCTTGATGGGAGGGATAGCGAAGAAATTTTGACCGCCTTCAGTCTACCACATGATCATACGTACAGATGCTTAATTATGCACCCTAGAGGTAACTTCTGTTGACACACAGGCGTGCATTTGAGCATGTGTATTCTCTGAAAGCATGGTACTATTATTCTCACATGTAGGAGTCTACGCATTGGGGTCTGGGCTAGCTTTTGTTTTTGTTTTGTGGGGATGTGGTGAGCTGCGGGGGGGGGGGGGCACGTGTCACACATTCTGTACTTCTGCTGTGGGCTTTTGCTTCTCTCAAACCCCTGCTTCTCTCAAAGCCCTGCTTCAACAATATTGTCCTCTCTGGAGTTTTATCTATGGCTGAGCACCAAAAAAAAAAAAAAAAAAAAAAAAAAAAAAAAAAAAAAAATCCGCGATGAATGTTCTGAGTGTTCTTCATGGTACACTGAGTATCTCGGAGAGTTATAATCACACTTATCATTATGGTGCTTTGTCTTCCTGGCTGCCCCGTGAGGTCAGTACAGTGGAACTGCATGGTCTCTGATGTTATCAACCGACAATACGTCGAGCCTCACTTTGCTGATGAGTTCAGAGAAGTTAAGTAACTCACTGAGGTCTCATAACTACGACCTGGCAAAGCCCAGCTTCTAACTCTAGTCAGCCTGATCCCCAAACCAATGCTCCAAACCCCTTCCATTCATCCTAACTGTATAAAAGGAAACGCTAAAGGTCAGAGAGTCATCTGGTGTGATTCACTTCCCAGAGTGGGTGCAGCAGGCACAGAAACGTGACCATCTGATTCCTGTATTCTAGAGTGTTAACCTCTCATGAGATGTGTTTTGCGTTGCCTATAGCAACAGTCTATTGCTGCTTCCACTTGTGGGAACTACTTCCACAGGCTTAGTATCTTGACTTATCTAAGTGCTGTGGGCACATTGCTGAGTGGAAAGAGGGCTGGAAAAAACCCAGTGGATTGTCTAGCAAGCTAAAAGATAAACTGAAAACAACTGGATCCTAAATTTGGAGCGGAACATATATAGAAGAGGAAATTGTTAAATTAAGCCGAGTCACCAACACGATTTCAAGCCATCATGACAGGGTGGTGGTTTTCTTTTGTTTGTTTGGGGGTTTTGGGGTACCGATTGCTACATCCCTCCCATGAAAGCTATGAGAGAGCAATGGATGCAGCGTTGGGCTGATTCTGGAACAGGTCCCCATTATCTTTTGTCACCTGCTTCTTCGTGGTGCTTTGACTCGATTCTACATTCACGTGCCGCTAGGTCCACTCGGACAATAGCCGGACCGGTCATATCTCTCCCGACCAGTCGAGCCATTAAGGTCATGGTGCGTTCCGGCCCTTTGTTGGCAACTGTGCCACGTTCAGGCCAGAGACCCTCTGCTTTGTGCCGCGTGGACTTCCCCAGCTGTGTTTCGTTGCCCTTGTTCCTTCTGTCTGTCTGCACTCTTGCTTCAGTCCAGGCAGGACTGGAATAAAGATCTCAGTATGGCCACAGTCTATAAAGTCATGAACTCAGCCAGGCCGTACTGTGAAACGCTTTCCACAGACATGTCTGCTGCCTTTGGACGTCTATGCACGGCCTTGGCCTGTGAATGTCTGCCATTGCCAAGATGGAATGAGTTTGGGTAGATACCTGGGGCTTTCGGAGAGAAAAGAAAAACTTGAGTCCAGAATGCTGCCTGGAAGCCTCTCCTCCATTATTCATCAATCCTTTTACCTATAGCTTGTTCGTTTGTTACTGCATTCATTCAACAAGCATTTCTTGAGACCCTCTTCTGTGCCAGGGACTAGCCGAATGGTCGATACTGGGCTAGCCGATAGTCGGACTAGCCGATACGGGGCATGCAAGTTCAAATGCAAGAGTGTGGTCCCTCCACACTCTGTGAGCTCCATGTGTAGCAGCGAGGCTTCTGTAGTCCTGATTTTACATGTCCTATATTCCTCACTCTCTTTCTCTCCTACTCTCCTCCTGCTGCCCATGTTTACAGGAGTTACCTCCGTCCGGTTCTGCCGTTAAATTATGACGTTCAGGGGCGCCTGGGTGGCGCAGTCGGTTAAGCGTCCGACTTCAGCCAGGTCACGATCTCGCGGTCCGTGAGTTCGAGCCCCGCGTCGGGCTCTGGGCTGATGGCTCAGAGCCTGGAGCCTGTTTCCGATTCTGTGTCTCCCTCTCTCTCTGCACCCCCCCGTTCATGCTCTGTCTCTCTCTGTCCCAAAAATAAATAAACGTTGAAAAAAAAATTAAAAAAAAATTATGACGTTCATCCAAAATTTCCATGACTGTTCTCACAAGATTTTCTTATTATTTCAAATCAAGTTGCTCCTTATTTCTATTATCCTTCACTTTAATTATGATGCCCATTTATTCTTTGTATCTTTTTCATCATTTTCAGGATCTCTATTTTCTATTCGTCTTCAGATTTTTCTCTTATTTCCAGTAGTCAAGCTCTCTTCTTCCCCTTTGTTGTGTCTGCCAACTATCCCTTAAGGTAGTTCATTTCCTTGTGTAGCTAGTCATTTATTTTTATAGTGAGTCTATCTTTAGCTTTTGTTTCCTTCTGTGGAGGTCCTTGCAGTCTTCAGAGTGATTCCACACTTCCTTTTGCCAAGCCTGTAGGGTCTTCCAGGCCCTGGACCAATTAAAAAAAATTTTTTTTAATGTTTATTTATTTTTGAGAGAGAGAGAGAGAGAGAGAGAGAGCGCACACTCAAGTGGGGGAGGGGCAGAGAGACAAAGACATAGAATCTGAAGCAGGCTCCAGACTCTGAGCTGTTGCCACAGAGCCTAATGCGGAGCTCCAACCCACGAACCGTGAGATCATGACCTGAGCCGAAGTTAGATGCTTAATCAACTGAGCTACCCAAGTGCCCCCCTTTATTGCTTTAATGAACCAGTGTGATTGTGTAGTCTTGATGGTAAAGATTTCTGAGGCTTCAAGCTCCATGAAGGTGCCTCAGTTTGAGCTCCCACTTTGCAGGGGACTGTAGCCACAGCTTCTGTGTGTGGGAGGGTGTTAGAGCCTCCATCCCAGTCCCCATGGGCCTATGTCTGGGCTGAAGCTTCTGGAGGGTTCCATAGCACCAGCATAAATTTGCTGCTCTGGCTTTTCTTTCCCTCTTCTAATCAGGAATTTGGGGGTTTCTCAATTTTTCAAGCCAAGCTTTGTGTTGTTTTCTCAAAAAAAAACCAAGGTATGGGGTGCCTGGGTGGCTCAGTCGCTTGAGCATCCAACTTTGGCTCGGGTCATGATCTCATGGTCCATGAGTTTGAGCCCTGCATCGGGCTCTGTGCTGACAGCTCAGAGCCTAGAGCCTGCTTCCAATTCTGTGTCTTCCTCTCTCTCTGCACTCACGGTCTGTCTCTTTGTCTCTCTGTCTCTCTGTCTCAAAAATAAACATTAAAAAGATTAAAAAAAAACACCAGGGGAGGGATAGTGTTGTATTTTGTCTAGACTTTTTATGCGTTGTACTGGGACAGTTTTTCTTTTATTTAGTTCATGATATTTTAAAACATATTTTGAGTACCTGTAATATTCCAGGCACTGTGCCAAGTGATGTGTCATCACTTGGAGCCTATGTCCTTTCCCCAACATGTTTCATCAGAAACACCAAATGAGAAGATGGGGTGGCCGGTGCTGCCACCGACAGGTACAATGACACCAGCGAATAGAACCGGTAGCTGACAGTAGCAAAGAGCTGAGAAAAGAAGCTATGAGAAACAAACACAGGAAACATGACGTTCTGGAACCCAGTACAGTAAACAAACCAAGTGACACGCTTATATCACACGATAGCATCGTACATCGTAACACAATAGCTGATGGGCACAATGATGTCCCTGTTGAGGAATCTTCCCTTAGTAGAAACTCTAGCTGCTCTTGATATCATGTGTTGAAGGCATTTCGGTATTGTGCGTGAGCCACGTAAGGACTGTGAGAGCACACACAACTCGGGTGTGGGGATGGGAATTGTGTGCAGCAGTGGTGGAGAAATGTGATTGCGTCACTAGGGAGAACACGAGTGGTATAGGATCTGTTGAGGATCGTTCAATGCATTTGAGCCATGTTAATCATATCTGTTCTACAAACGAACTGAGAACTAGATGTTTCCCATTACCTGGAAAGTGGAATTGAGCAAGAAACTCGACATGGAGCCTGAAGGTTTTAAAACGAGAAGAGATGGAATTAGGAGTGAATAGGGATAGTGATGTATAAAGGAGGCCAAGGCAGCCTCATGGATTCCAGGGAACGTGGCAAAACTGCCATTAAAGTCTCAGGCTGCCCGCGAAGCCTGGGCTGGGAGCTTAAAATAATAGGCAAGAAGCCCAGCTTCACCTGAGGCCAGAAGCAGCCTTGGCAATTTGCAAATGAACTCTCTTCAGGCAACTGGAACAAGACGGAAGGGGTCAGTAGGGAAGGGAAGAATTCCAGGGGCCAGAGAATCACTGACCTCAGGGGAGCAAAGATGATACCTGTCAAGGCATTGGCAGCCAGTGAGGACAGTGCCTTCCTTGGCTGGGGCAAGGACCAGAGGAGGACACTCTAGTTCCAGGTTGCTGCAGAAGACACGGGTGATGCTATTCCGAGACTGAGAACGGTCTGAGGAGAGTGCCGAGATTTTCACCCAAACAGAAGTGAAGAGACAGCAGCCCTGAGACCTAAGGTGGTGATCAAACTGGGTTGGCCCTAGGCTTTGTTCTCTCAGTTTCTCTCCGGCCATGCTGAACTCCTCCCCATCCCCGACACTTCGCTGAAACTTTCCTCTCTAACATTGCTGATGGATGCCAAGTCCAGTGGAAACTTCTGGATGCACATGTTATTTGACACTGTACTGAGATTGGCAGTGGAACTGTAGTAGGTTGAGGAGAGAATGGGAGGCAAAGGTATGGAAAAGATAAAGGTGTTTTCTGTATTTTCTTCTGAGAGGGCACAAGAGATTTCTTCCACCAGCATTTGGAGAACCGGGACCTCATGGACACTGGGGTCTTGAGTTTAGCTTGACTTTAGATGGGGCTGCTTGTGTCCTGAAAATCTGTCCTGGTGGGATAAATGAGAAATATAGGCATGGGTAACTCTTCCTTCTGGTGAGGACAGGACTCAGAGACCACAAAGATAAGTTTACTCCACCTTCCCAGACGCCAGCTGACATAAACTAGTACTGATATTTCGATTTATGTGAATTACTTCTCATTTTTGTCTCTTAGCTTATGAGGCAATGAAATTGATATACACCGTTGAATGTAAGTCAGACTAAGTTGTAAGTTATTTTGGATTTCAAGTCTAAACTCTGACACTTAACAGGGTAAGCCACAAGGTTAACCAGAGGACAGTTGAAAGTTGTGTATATATATGAGTTGACAAGCCTGTTGGACTTAGACCTTGTAACTCCTGTATTTCCATCAATCCAGAATGATTCAGAATAGTCAGAAAAACTGAAAACAAGCAAAATAACCATCAACAGGTGAATGGATAAACAAAACATGATAATTTGTACAGTGGAATTCTGCTAAGCAATCAAAAGGAATGAGCAACTGATATTCACAACAGCATAGATGGATTCTAAAAACGTGTTGACTGATAGAAACCTTGCACAAGAGTGAATACAGTATGATTCCATCTATAAGACTTTCAAATATACAAAACTAATCTATGGTGGTTAAAAAATCAGAACAATGGTTGCCCCTGATTGTTAGGGGCGGGGATTTACTGGGAAGGGATATGAGAGAACTTTCTGGATGATGGCCATGTTCTTTATCTTGATAGAAGTTTGGGTCGTACTGTTTTATGCCTTTGTTGGAATTCATCAAATAGTAATTTAAGATGTATATGTGTGTTTCATTATGTATAAATGTAATCTCCGGGGGAAAAAAACACCAAATATTGAACAACCATTAATGACATGCATATGGATGTATTTGGGAGGAAGTGAACTGATATCTACAACGCACTTTGAAATGGATTCAAAAATAAGATGGGCAGACGGATGGGTGAAGGGATAGAGAAGAAATAAAGCAATTGTAGCAAAATGTTAATTGTTAGAATCTAGGTGGTGGGTGTATGGATGCTCACTGTGAAATTCCTTCTACTTTTCTCTTTTTGAAAACAATTCCATGTTAAAGAGAAACGAGTCAACCAACTGAAAATGAGCCTTGCTCGGGGAGCAGTTTGTGTCTGGAATTCTGAGCCCACCTCTGGCCCAGTTGCCATCATTGCCAGGCTCAGGACTGTATCTTCTGCCTCTCCTTCCCTTTTGTCATCCTTAACAGTCTAGGTAATTCTTTCCAACCACCCCAGGCAACCTCCTTAAGCCAGTTTTTATCATCTAGCCTGCCTGGGGGGTCATCTGTCTGCCTGTCCTTCCTCCCGTGGAGTTGTAGGTAACTTACAAACATATAATTGTTCAACTGAAAATGTTGGGGCATGCAGTATTTCCCCGGAAGCTGCCTATGATCATTCTTGATTGCGCAAATAGAGATGTGGAGACTTGGAGCCTGATAAATTGGCCAACATTACCCCCACCCCCCTCCTTCCTTGCCCTCTGCTCTGAACTCTATTGAATTTGTAATGACGCGATCTTTCACCTCCCCAAATTGTATTGTAAAACCAGAAAACATACATTCTCTAGAATTGACATTCTCGTCCCATGACCTCATTTGGCCAGAGGTTCAGCTCTGATTTGCCTGGAGGTTCACATCCCCCTGCGTGGGCTGAGCTGACACCGCGTGACCCATGACCTTCCCACCATTGCAATCTCTTACACATGGACATTACACAGAATGCCAAGTGTAGGTCAAAAGAGGCTGCCAGGAAAACATTTAAAAAAAAAAAGCTTCCTTCTTCTCCAGGCTTGTCAGCTTGAAAACAGAATGCTGCATTTGATATTTTTCCATTGCTGTCTTAAACCTTTTGTGCAGGGAGATGAGGCATAAATAAATAAACACGTACGTAAATCTTTATTTTGAGGCAGGGAATTGTAAGTTAACCCCTGCCTTAGTGCGTAAAGTTGTTTGCATCGAGCAGTGTAGTTGAGATGGAAGGCACTAATTTATCTGATCTAGTCTGCACCAAAGTCACTAGAAGAGGAAGCTGATGGCCCACATCTCAGTTTCTAAGGTAGTCAGGAAACATTTGTGCCAGCAGTTAAGATGTGGCCTGGTGTAACTCTCGTCCTGAGGGTCAGAGTTGGCCTTGCAAGCAAAGGCAGGTTTCAGCAAAGACGGCCAGATGCATTTGCAGTAAAATCTGAGAACAGACACAGGCTGGGCTGATTTGTATCCGCTCACTCCACACGTATTTATTGAGCACCTACTATGTGTGTGGGCACAGGTCCTTGTGCGTTGCCTGCTCCGTGGCTCTGCTATTCCTGTACGCTTTGGCACTTCTGCCAGGCTTCAGCACGTTGGGTTGTGTTTTTGTTCTGTTCATCCCTGCAGGGTTTTTTTTTTCACCTCTGTTTTCTCACTGGTTGAGTTAGCAGGCCCCTCATGGTTGGTTAATTGCAGATGTTCTGTGACTGCGACCAGAGCATAGCGATGGCCCGAGTGACAGGCCACGGAAGGTGGCAGGAACAGCAGCTGTGGGCTCAGGCTCCTGCCAGTTGGCAGCTGCTAACTCTCCCTTGAAAAGCCAGACAGGACCTGATGGTGCCAATCCAAGAGATGCCAGGCTCTAGAAAGACATGAACTTTCTTTACTGTAACCTTGGACTTTGAATAATTACCTGCAGTTGGGCTAGTCAGCTGATATCCCCACACACATAAATTGTTGGCTTGCTCAGGTCGTGGGTGGTGTCCTTTGTGCCAGGTAGCCTGGGTCAGAAGCCTCAAGCTGACTCGTTGAGAGCAGTTTATTGGCAGAGGCCATGAGACTGTGGCCCCGTGATCAACCCTGAGGCCTGCTAATGGCCAGACTCCTGAGACGAGACCCCTTTTCTCCTCCTTATTGTTTCCCCATCTCCTTTCTCTGCTTATCTACTCCAGGCTTCCCCGCCAAAGCCAGTCAACGGTGAGGCAAAGGGCAACCATGGCCTGACTGCAAATTATAACCAGAGGAAGCCAACTTCATGTGCTTAAGAAGCATTTAATAAAAGCCGGTGTCCTTTCTTTTACCTGGGTTTGTTGCATCTAAGGATGCGTGAGCATCCGTGTGCATGTGTGTGTGTTCTAGTGTGTGCGTATGTGTTCGCGTGAGGAAGGACTTCGAAGCTGTAAGTGTGAAAAAGAAGGGTAGTTCAGCATAAAATAATAGTAACCACGTAACATCAGAAGCACTGAGGGTGGAATGATCCTATTTGTGTCAGTTGGCTTTTGGTGTGTAACACATCAGCCCCAGATTTAGTGGCTTACATCAACAATCATTTTTCTGCTTAGGATTTTGTGGCTTCTGCTTTGAGTTGGCTCAACTGGGACTGGATGGTCTAGAGTGGTCGCATTCAAATGCCTGGAGCCTCCGTGGGGATGGCTGAGACAGGATTGCTCAAGCCTCTCTGCCCACGTGGTCTCTCATTTTCCAGTGAGCTATCCTGGACTTCTTCACATGGTAATGGAAGACTTCCCAGCAGTGAGAAAGAGCAAGCCTCACCATGCAAGTAGTTTTCAAGCCTTTGCTTACATCATCTTTGCCAATATCCCATTGGCCAAAGCAATTGAAGTGACCAAGTTTAGACTTCAGCAGGCGGATAAAAAGACTCAATTTCTTGATGGGAGGAGCTGCAGGCAATTTGTGGCCATTTCTCGATAGCCTGTCACAGCGTGGACGATGACATGGGGAACAAGCACAGGTTTTAGACATGAAGGACACTGTGAAATCACAGCTCATCTCAACAGCTAAGCGACCTTAGGCAATCAGCTACTTTTTATGAATTGCATCTACGTAAGGGGAAAATAACCACACCTGCCTCACTGGATGAAATGAGAGCCATCATTCATTCATTTTTTACGACAAGCATGTGCTGAGCCTGTGCAGTAAATGTCCTGGTCTCACCCTCATCATGATGCCAATACGACAGATATGATTTGTAAGCATACTTTGCAAACTACAAGTTGTGGTATACGTTGTCAGTAGTAAGTGTCACATCCTGGTGACTTGTCTTCCTCTTCTTTCCTTCTTCCTTCATGGCATTTCCTCTGCCACCACTCCTGGTCCGCTATGGGACCATAAAGGCCCACCATGCCTGCACAGGCAGTAGCCCGATATTACGAGGTGGTGGACAGGCTGTGGACTGGCTCCATGCTGCTTCTGTGAGCTGGTTCCTCCAACATCGTTGTGTGGGGGAACTGACCGATTTGTCGATCCTGACTGGGGAAAGCACCATAGATCGCTGAAATTTGAGAAGACACCAGAGATCCTGTAGTCTGGTTTGTTCATCTTACAGGTGAGGAAACTGAGGCCTCAAGAGGGGGCATGACTTACACAAGGTCACACCGCTAGTCGGTGCTGATACTGAGGTTCCTAATGATACTGATTTCAGTGGTTTTCTGTTTGTGTCTGTGCCTCCTTCTTACACTTCTGACCTCTTTTCTCTTCCAAGTCATCGTACACACACACACACACACACACACACACACACACACACACTTTTAATAGAAAAGGATAATGAATGAAACCTCTCTTTGTCTTCCAAGTGAGTGAGAAAAATAGTTTTCATTTACCTCTCCACATCTGAACAACATGAAAGAAGTAAAACAAACATGAGTTGACTAAAATTTATACATGCCTTCGGCTTAGAACTTGTGAATTACTTAAAAAAAATTTTTTTTAACATTTATGTTTTTGAGACAGAGAGAGACAGAGAATGAACAGGGGACGGTCAGAGAGAGAGGGAGACACAGAATCTGACATTGAGCTCTGAGCTGTCAGCACAGAGCCCAACGCGGGGCTCGAACTCACGGACCATGAGATCATAACTTGAGCTGAAGTCGGATGCCTAACTGACTGAGCCATCCAGGCACCCTAGAACTTGTGAATTACTTTCATCTACTCCACTACAAGAGGAAGACGGCGAGGGAGTTGGGCCAACTATCTGAATGATTATTTTAAAGCTGTGGAAACTGAGGCAGGCCCAGAGAGGTTGAGGGAGTTGTGTGAGGTCCCAGAGTAGCTCCAGCAGTCCAGAGTAGGTTCAGGACTGTGTTCTCTCCACATTGGGGGTCCAGTTCAGGAAAGCTGGCCACTCACTGCACATCAGTCAGTCACTTCTGTAGATTGTGAGGGTGTTGTCCTCGTGGCCAACATGAACAAAAATTTGCTTAAGAATCTTACCGATTAGGTGAAGTAATTCTGGAATGGGTGTGCGTGAGCTGCTGTTAACACCTTCCCTGGTAAATGTAAACGACTCTAGATGCAATGGTATGTATAATTATAAACAGAAGAAGAAAAGTGTTTAGGGTCACTGATAGCTCCCGTTTTTGTTTTTAGTAGCCACACACCCTGGATGCATGTTCCTTTTTATCTAAATTTATCACTGACAATTTTGGGGAAAAAAAAACCACCCGGTATCTTTCTGCATTTTCGGCAATACTATGCAAAATAACTTAATGTACCAATTTCATCAGCTGCCCTCTGGAAAGAACAAGATGAATCAATACAGTGGTAAACACTCAAACTGGCTCTGAATCATCTGGAAGATAAACTGTTCTTAAGTTCTTCTTTCAAAGTGAAAATATTTGTTCTTCAATATATGGTTGTTGTGCAACATTTTTGGTTTTGTTTTTGTTTTTGTTTTTTTTTTTTATTTTTTTTTCAACGTTTATTTTTGGGACAGAGAGAGACAGAGCATGAACGGGGGAGGGGCAGAGAGAGAGGGAGACACAGAATCGGAAACAGGCTCCAGGCTCTGAGCCATCAGCCCAGAGCCCGACGCGGGGCTCGAACTCACGGACCGCGAGATCGTGACCTGGCTGAAGTCGGACGCTTAACCGACTGCGCCACCCAGGCGCCCCTTGTTTTTGTTTTTTTGACCTGGGGAAAGATGGGGTCTCTAATGTCAACTGTTTTTATAACAGCTTTTAAACTAATTGTTCATTGTGTCTTGAGATTACATCACACATAGCAAATTCCAGGGCATCTAGAACAATTTGAGTTGAGATTATAAACCTGAGCTAGCATTGTCTCTAATCACCCCTCGTAACAGTTAAGTTTGACTATACTGAGTATTACCTATGTGTTCCCAGTACTGAGTACTTCACATGGACTATTTTATTTAGTCCTCGTGACAGTCGCCTGGGCTGTTCCCATTTTACACACATCCCCATCATACATAGGAAGAAACTGAGTCTAAGACAGGCTGATGAGGTAGAATGAGGCCAACTGATTTTGGAGTCTCATTTTTAACCACTGTTGCTTTAGAGCTATTGGAAAGAGAAGTAGAAACCAATCAAATATTTTTATATACCAAATTCATAAGCTCTTCCCTTTGGAAAATGATGATTTTTTTTTTTACAATAGCAAATGCTGGCCATCCTAACCTAACATTTTGCCTTCGGGAATGACAGATATCTCTTCTAGAACATAGAGAGAAAGAATTTAGCTCAGCAGGTGCCTAACTTCAGCACAAGACAGGCAACCGTCTCTTAAAGCAAAGGCCACTAATGATGTGGGCTGAATAAGACCTTGTTGTGCCCACTAACCCAGCATTTCCCAGACTCTAATGTGTGAAAATCTTTGGCGGGGGAAGGTCTTGTTAAAATAAGAGCTCTGATTCAATGGTCCTGGGTGGGGCCAAGTATTCTGCATTTCTTTTTGTTTTTTTAAATGTTTATTTATTTTTCAGAGAGAGAGAGAGAGAGAGAGAGTATGAGTGGGAGGGGGGCAGAGAGAGAGGGAGACACAGAAACTGAAGCAGGCTCCAGGCTCTGAGCTGTCAGCACAGAGCCCGACACGGGGCTCGAACTCACAAATTGAAATCATGACCTGAACCAAAGTTGGACACTTAACCGACTGAGCCACCCAGGCACCCCAGATTCTGCATTTCTAGTAAGCTCCCAGGTGGGGCCAATGCTGCTGGTTAGTGGGCCACACTGGGCCTTAGTAAACCTCCACATGCTTCAGTTAAACTATCTGTGCCTCAGTTTCCTCCTCTGTAAAGCAGAGTTCATAACAATATCTGTTTCAAAGGACTATAGTGTATTAATGCAGGTGAAGTACTTAAAACACGTTTGGCAAATGGTAAGCACTTCGTAAATGCTAGTTATCACTATTATTATTCCTTTATGCCCTCCCACTTGTCCTTTTGAATTTCATACCAGCTTATACCCACAGGCCGTATATTACCAGTAACTCAGATTTCAAAGTGTATTAGCCTGACCCTTCCCCTGTGGTATTGGAAGGTCAGCGAAGCAGGGAAGCAAGGCAGCCGTCCAACTTCTCACCCCACAGCAGCCCCTCCCCATGTGTTCATGAAATCGTAGAACCTTAGCGTCAGAGGGAGTCGAGGGGGTCAGTTACTCCCACCTAATAGGAGGGTTTTCATGCCATGCCCGTACCTGAGCCAGAGATCTGGGCAGAGGGAGGGGGGAAGAGGATGGAGTCCTCCACAGGGAGAAACACAGAATGGTTCGAAGCAAGCCCCTCCCTGCTCTCTGCCCATTTCTGCCTACTGTGCTGGGACATCTGTGGGAGATCACTGCGCTCTGGGAACTCTTTTTTATGGCTCACAAAACTGCCTTCCCTCTGGACAGCTCTCAGAGTTATGGGGCAGAGGTCTCCAAAGTGGGGCATAACAATGCCAGGGGGTGCCAAGACAGTCCATTAGGGTGGAAGCAGAAAATAATGACATTTATCTCAGTAGATATTTCTTTACCTAAATAAATGAAGAAATCAAACTGAGTACCTAATACATATGTTGGCTGAAGTGCACGGATATAATTTCTGTATAAACCTACATCTATTAGCTCATGGGCCCGGCAGTTTAGAGGGCATGTCTAGAGATGACAAGGTTTGCCCTCTCATGGATGAGAATAAAAAATATCTCTGGGGGTGTCTGGGAGGCTCAGTCAGTTAAGCGTGTGACTCTTGATTCCAGCTCAGGTCGTGATCGCACAGTTCGTGAGACCGAGCCCCGCGTTGGGCTCTGTGCCGACAGCACAGAGCCTGCTTGGGATTCTCTCTCTCCCCCTCTCTCTGCACACTCCCCCCTCTCTCGAAATAAATAAATAAACAAACATTTTGAAGAAGTCTCTCCGTGGCAATGATAATTCTGGTGCTCACCTGCCTTTCACTGTCTTCCTAGGTACCCAGCTCCTTTGCATTGATGAGGGTCATGTAACTGGTTCTGGCCAGTACAAGGTGGGGGGAATGGTCCACTTGGTTCCCAGGCTTGGCCCCTCAAGTAACTTGGGAGGTCCTTCCCTGGCTCCCAGTCTTCTCCAGTCAGCCGGTAGGGTGCAGACAGTCTCCCAGGGCTCCAGTGGAGGACGGAGCCAACCATGGAAGGTGCCTGGGTCTGACCTAGGTGGGAGGAGTGCTCCTGAGAAAGCAGCTCAGCTAGGAACATAGGTGACGGATTCTCTGGGGGGCAGGAAACAAGTATTTGTTGTTTTAAGGCACTGAGATGTTGGGGGAGGGTGTGTTGCTGCCTTATATCTTAGCTCACCCTGGCTCATTCAGTTTTCTCCATCACTCACTCCCCTCCCCCAGCTCCACTGTGTGGGCATCTCATGGGTCCCAGCCAAAGGCCTTCGGGATCCTGAACACTTAACATTTAAGCGCTCAGGGTGTTCAGCACCAGGAAGTTGTGGTAGCACAGAGTCAAAATTATGAAATCTAATTCTCAAGCCAGACTACCTGGGTTCAAATCCCAGCTCTGGCCCTTATGATCAGCGTGATGTTCTGAGAAGGCGTTTTGCCCCTTTCTCACTTTATTTTCTCAGCTCAAATAGGATAATATTAGTGATTTTTATAGGGTTCTTGGAAGCATCAAATGAGAAAAATCCTTGCAAAGCAAGTTAGCACTGTGCCTGGCATACAGTAAATGCTTGATAAGTGTTAACTTTTGGCACTTCTATTATTGCACCTGCAAGGTTACCTTCCTTCTGCAACCAGAAAGTCTTTCTCAAATTAAAAAGACAAATATGGATGCCCTCTTTCTGCCTGTGTCACTTTTGCCCCACCTGACTCCCCCAACCCTCAGGCTCCAGGCGTGTGGCGAGGTGGACCTGGTCTGTCGGGAATGTGCCCCCCCCTAACCATCCTCAGCCCCAATCCTACAAGCCAGAGATCAATGGGAAATTTCTGAAGGGCTTTTGTTACCCCAATATCTGTCTCCTGGCTGGATCAACAATATCATTATCAAGGCATAAACTTCCAACAGAGAAGGGCGCCTGGTCGGTTAAGTATCCAACTCTTGATTTTGGCTCAGGTCATGATCTCATGGTTCGTGGGCTCGAGCCCCCGTTGGGCTCTGTGCTGACAGTGCAGAGTCTGCTTGGAATTCTCTGTCTCCCTCTCTCTCTGCCTCTCCCCCACTCATGCATGAGAGCTCATGGGCACTCTCTCCCCCACCCTCTCTCTCAAAATAAATAAATAAATTTAAAATAATCTCAACAGAGGCCTGATGCGAGGTTACCCTGCCTTCCTGGGACGTATAGAGCTGCAGGGAACTTAGTGAGGCAGCCTCTGCCATTACTGGGTAGACTCATAGAGGAATTTTCTGTGTAATTAAATGGAAAACTGACTCCGTCTTAATCCAGAATAAGCTTACCATTAGTCCAAGGCTTCTCAGACTGTAGCACACATCACAATTCCCTGGAGGACGGTTTAACGTAGCACTGGGTCCCCTCCCAGAATTTCTGATTCGGTGGGTCTGGGGTGGGGCCTGAGAGATAGCACGTCTGAAAAGTTCCCAGGTATTGCAGATGCTGCCGGTCCGTGGACCAGACTTCGACTAGCTTTATATTAGTCCATTTGTCAGCCTTTCAGATATCGAGAGACACTGATTGGGTCCCCCCGCCTTCTTTCCCCAGTTAACTCTTCTCCAGGTTAAACATGTTAGGACCTCCATGTTTCCTTATCCTGGATCAGACTTTGTCCCCAGTCCTGGGTATCCAAAGGTCGAAAATACTGGGACCCTGTCCTCCGGGAGCTTACAGTTATGTGGAAAATAAAAAATGAATCCACTACAATGTGACTGCAGTAAATATTTACTCTGTGCCTGCTGCATGTTGTGATTGTCCCCAAAGTCTGGTGATTCAACAGTGAGCAGGATGGCAGAGTCCTTTCTTGCCTCACAGAATCCCCTGGCCAGGGAGAGAGACTAAGCAATGGACAGGAAATTACAGCCCAGGGTTGTAAGAGTGTGGAGAGGAAGGGCCATGTGGCCAGAGTGTAGGCGAAGGCTTCCTGGGGGAGAGGGTCGCTGGAAGGATAGAAGGACACTGAAATAGGAATGAAGCTGGGATGGGACGGGGTGGGTGATTGAGGAGGACGGGGAGAGACATACTGGAGCCTGGTGCAATGCAAGATTGGTGACAAGTGCTGTGTGGCCAAAAGGGGCTGTGCATGGGGCCCTGTGGGGTGAGGGTGGGCTGGAGCAAGGATGATGAGAAGTGGGGCGGGGTAGAGAGAGACTGCTACCTTCCGGGCGAGAGAAGTCGAAAGAGAGAGAAGCGATATTCCCAGAGGCAGTGCTGAAGATTTGTCCGTGATGGTTGGGCAGATGGCTACTTCACCAGGGTTGGAAACCATCATTTTTTAACAGGAAGTGATGCAGAAGATGGGGAGAATCTGGTAGGGGGAAAGGAGAACACACACATCCGGGGCCAACAGGCCTGGCTTTGAGTCCCATCTCTGACACCGCCTTACTGCGTGACTTTGGCCGTGTTGCTCAATTTCTCTGTGTCTCAGGGTCCTCGTCGACCAGAAGAAATCACAATTCCCAGGGTTGTCGGGAGACTTAACTGTTCAGATGGGTAGCTCCTGGCACATAGTTGGCACTCAGGAAACCCATGTTTCTGTGCTCTGTATGTCCTCCCTCGGGATCAAAAGAGTGGCTCCTGGAGGCCAGGAGGGCCAGCTTGAAGGATTGAAATCCTAAAGCTGAAGGAGCATGGATGGCAGGGACTGTTTCCTGCTTTCAGCTTCCGCCAAGCCGAGTGTGGAGATGTTCCATTGTTCCATTGTTCTGTGAGCTGACTGTGTGCCGGCTCAAAGAGGCGTGTGGGCACTGGGCGTGCTACAGGAGAAGAAAGGCTGGCACTCAGAGGAACGAGTTTTGATGGAGAAAGCGTCCCCCTTTGCAGAGCAAAGCACAAAGCTAAGATTCGCTAAGAGGAAGACAGCACCCTGAGACTTGTACTTGACAAGAATGTAAAAGGATTTCTATTGTTACCTTTGGTAAACGACACCGTAAGCGCTGAGTATGGTACAATACATCGCAGACTGGAGGTAATGATGAGTGCATCATTTTACAGTTTGAAATTACTTTCACTGACATCACTTGTTCAGCCATTCAACAAACATTTATTGAGAGCTCAGGTTGTGCTGGACACTCATCATCTTGGGTATTCACCCATAGTACTTTTCAATTGACTCCCTTTGGGGATTTTCCTTGCCTTCTATTGATGTGAGTAATCAGAAGTGACCCTAATTTCCTTTCCACTTCAGCCAGGCCTGGGGAAACTTCCATTTGCATTCCTTCCCCTTTGGTGATGCCTGAGTGGTTAGCTAGTTGTGGTTAGTCAATTCTGTTGGTTAATGAACTAAGCAAAGAGGTTAAGGTCACAGTTTTGATCTCCAGGGGCTGATTTACCTCTGCACCTGTGTGCACCATCCTTCTTTCTCTACCCCCAGTGTATATGCTTCCTCCCACCTCCGTGCAATTTTTTTAAGCTACCAAGAGGCATCTCACTCCGGCCCCCTACTTATTGAGATTCAATGTCATGTCCTCAACAAAGCCTGAGTCGCCTCTCAGAGCAGGTCAGGTGTCTCAGAGTACATTCCCATGGTGCTCTGTACTTCCCTAGTATGGCATTTATTAGTATTTATAATGATACATTTATTTTTTATATTGATTAATATCTGTCTCCTTGTGTCAGTTAGGGTAGTGTTTAGCTGGAAGTAATAGAAAACTTGACTGGTTGTAGTGTAAACACATGAGGGTTTATTTATCTCTCAAGGCAAGATGAGCTATCCAACACCAGTCCAGTGGCGTGACAATGCCACACATGACTCAGATTCCCTTTCTTTTCTTCCTCTGCTATCTGTAGCAAGTATGTTTAGTCCTTATGTTTACGAGATGGCTGCTTGTACTCAGGCATAGCATCTGTTTTCCAGCTAGAAAGAAGGGACAAGAGGAAAAGTGAGTGTCCATTGACTACCGTTTACATCCCAGGGCCAGAACTGGGTCACGTGGCAACTTCTAGCTGCAAAGAGTCTGAAGAGTTAAGTTGTTGCTGTTGCTTTTGAGCTTTTACAACCTACAGAATAGGGGTAAACCAGAGAGAAAGGGTAAGCCAATTAAAGTGGACCGACCTATAGCACCTTCCACACTCCCTTACTGAGTTTCAATAACTAAGAGGGCGGGGACTGTGTTTCCTTTGTTCGCCATTGTAGGTCTACCTTGTACAATATCTGTCCCATTGTAGGTACCTGGTAAGCATTTTGTTAAATGTCAATAAATGAATTCTTGCAGAGCAAATCTCCCATTTTAGGTCTTAAGAGGGAACAGAAGAAGATAGATGGATCAATGCCATCTTGCTACTACGGGTAAAAGAACTTAAAATAGACATCATCAGGGGCCCCACTAGCCTTTACGTTGCCTCTGCATGAATTAGGTAGAGGCGCCCACCCCTTCCTCAAGACACATTACTGCCATCTACTGGAAAATTATCTTACTAAAATGATAAATTTACCACCTCGATCATGTAAACGGTGCCTCCACAGATGGGGTGAGGCCGTTCACCAAACAACCTGCGCGGCCATGCGTGGCCACCTTGCGGGAAACACAAGCATGCATTACCAGAAGGGTGGATGTGGTCAGTGAGGAAGCCATCACATCTGTCTCCTGAAGCAGAGGAGGGGAGCCTTCCTGGGGAGCAGGGCTGCCGATTTTACCAGGGCTGATGGGAGCTTGCCGTATGTCAATACTTACTATTCTGAAGCGTCAGGGGTATGGTGAGAACAAGACCAGAAGGTGTGTTTGATTTCTGCTCTTCATTTTCCGCCTCCATAATATTGCGAGGACCACTTAATCCTTCTACATTTTAGTTTCCTCATCTCTACATTGGGGGCAAGATCTTCTGCCTCAAGAGATATGTTTGTATATCCAGTGAGATCATGTACGCGAAAGGGTCTGGGAATCTGCTCAGCATTAGAAAAATGTCAGCTATTGCTAGCACGGAGAGCTCACAGGAAGTAAATATTGAGCGACTATTCAAATCGCATTTCTACCACTCTCCAGCCACATAACCCTGGGCACGTTGCTTAATTTCTCTGGGGCTCAGTCTTCTCATCTGCAAAATAGGTATAATGATATTAGCATCTACTGCCCAGGAAAGTTGTGAGGATTAAAATCAGTAATAAGTGTTCAGTGAATGTTAACTATGAACTTTAAGATAGTTGTGGCTTGCTTTATGCTGCGCATTTTGTATTTCGTATTTCATTGAAACTCTTAAATAAGTCACCTTTGACTTTTTGAAAAAAAACAAATAGATGAAACAAAAGGGTTCCAGGGCCTTTTTGCAAAAAGAGCTGAAGCTGTGGGCATGGAATGATTCAGCACATTTCTATGGCTATGGGTCTGTTGTGATGTCTCTGATGTGTGAAAAGGAAACCTCCTGTTCACAGACCTTCTCCTCCCTCTCTACCCCATGCCTCCTCAACCACTCTCGGCCCGATCTGGATGCTGGCCCTGCCAGACTGCAGCTGGAATTTCTCACTAAGTGGTCAGTGAAACTGATTTCATGGATGTTTCATGATTTACAAAGTGAAAAGGAACTGAAGGGAGGGAACGGCCAGCCAGGCAGGCAGGGTGGGTCAGGTCAGCCAAGCAGTATCCTGGTTCCCATATGCTGTGGTTCTCCCCTCCACGCCCCTTCTCTCTGCAGCTCCTCTGGGCTGGGGCCCTGTGACTGCTGAGAAAATCTGCTCGCACACGCCAGCACAGTGAACCAGAGGGCCAGAGGGTTTTGAAATAGAAAGCCAGCAACAATGTTGCTAATTCAACTGCTGTCTAATGGCTGAGTCTCATACGTATAGCTCCCTGGAGGAGCCGGATTGGCCTGTCCGGTAACAATATTTTAACCCGTCCTCTTTTCCATTTGTCGCCTCTTCACCACTGCCATGTCCCTCTCCACCCCCCAATCTCTTCAGGGTATGGAGTGTTGGAGGAAGCAAGATGTTTGTCCTTCGTTTCTCATGTCACATTTCACTGGAGTAAATAGTACTTCATTTTCCTTCCTTCTGCCCCACAGAAGGAAAACTGCTGTGCATCGAGTTCCCGGGCTTGGTTGCTATGTGACCTGAAGCTGACATCTTTTGTGCGTGTCATGGTTTATAGCAGAGTGGTTAAAAATCCGCTCCCATTCTGGTGACTAAATTTTATTGACTTTTCCAGGGCCTGTGGTGGGACTGACATGTCCCCCATTTAATTACTTCCTCCTTTTTGACAGCAGATTGAGTTAACCAGAGGACACGCAGGTGGCTCTGGGGCCGGAGAACTTGGAGTGGCCATGGCTAGGCAGCTGAGAGGGGCTGGGGCGAGTGCGGGCTGGGGACGTAACAACCTGCTGGCAGTTGTGAGCTGTGGTTTTATGGTTGCGCTGGGGGCAATAACCAAACAGTGGGGCTTTTGGACTAATTTGAAGAATGCTTTGCATAAACCCCAGCTGCTAGCCATATGTCCGACCCTTGTAGAGGGGAGGGTGTGTTTCCCTGAGCTCTTGTTTCCTTCCCCAGAAGTCAAGACTAACCAAGCCTCTAAATGCCCAGCCCGGCTCTTTAGGGGAGGATAGTCGGCCACAAAAGCTTGAGCTGATTTAATCACAACTTAAATTTATATTATGCTTTACCAGATTTTTCCCTTCCAATAACATCGTGTCATTTTGTCCTCATAAAACCCCAAAATATAGGCCAGGTAGGAATCCTCCATTTACAGCTAAGAAGACTGAGGCCCAGGGAGGCTGTGACCAGTGAGAAAAGCAAAGATGTTGAAGCTTACTAGGCATCAGGCACTCTTCTAAACCCTCCAGAGCTCCTAATTCATTTCATGCTTGTGTCAGCCCTCCAAGGCGGGTGCCATTACTACCCCTGCTTCATGGATGAGGGAACTGAGCCCAGAGAGGTTACTTAACTTGCCCATGGTCACACAGCTAGTAAGTAGTGGAGCTGGGAGTTAAACCCAGGCAGTCTGGCTCCAGAGTCTGTATTTGTAACCAGTGTGCATGCTGCCAGATGGCTTGCCAGGGACAGAGCTGGAATTCTCATGCAGGTATTCACACACCAAGTTCAGGTTCTCCCCTGTGCCATACCGTCTTCTGAATTTTGCTCCTTAAAGATCCTTAATTCCTGGAAGCATTCGCCGCAGCAATTTAGATTTGGACTCTTTTCATCTGGTATCGCAAAGTCTTTCACTTAAATTCATTTAATTAGTCCCTCCGACCCACTTACCATGAAGTCGGAGGCATTCCCAGTCCAAAGGAGCTATAACGCGTTGGGAAATTGCTCCCAAACCAACGCTTTGGAAAAATACAGGTATGTAGGTGTTGGGAGTTGTAAAGCTTGGCAGCCTAATGCCCGGAACAGGTATTTTCTCACGGCGTTTCCCCGGGAAGGAGGGGTGTGGTTGTCACAGCGCTGGCCGGGTTTGTGAGCAAGCGCACTTCCAAGTTTCACACACCCAGAGTCAGCCTCTCCCTTCAGGAAAAGATCATTCCAGCCCTGACTTCCCTGACAATTATGGGTTTCTTAGCTAAGGTGTCTCCAACAGCCTGTGGTTACGTGTGAACAAACCAGGTGGAAGGGGAGGGAGCCGTTTTAATGTGATAGTGTCTCCTGCTGTCCCGGGCCGACTCTCTCGCAAGAGAAAACTAATAACGCCTTTGTTGCGCGTTCGCTGGTGTTCCCAAGAGAACCTAGGGGTGCGTCCAGATTTTTCTGTTTCATAGCCCGAACCAACCACAGGCCGAATTCAGATTAGAATTCATTCGTGATAATGGCCCCAAAGCAGGAGCGTGACTCCCACTTTCTGTTGGAAATGGCAATTTTCTCCCCTCATTTGGAAACTTAACTTGGCAGCCAGGCATTAGGTAACATGAAACAAGTAACAACTCAGCTTGGGCTGAGAAACCGCAGAAGGAGACTATTAGAAAGAGAGGAACAAAATGGTTTGGGTTGTAGTAATCATTAGTCATATTTATGTCATTTTTTTTTTTTTTTTTTTTTTTTTTTTTTTTTGGCAACAGTCCATTTCTCTAGGCAGGATTTCCCCAGAAGCCGGCCTTGCGTCGGCGATTTGGGTGCAGGTAGCTTATTTGGGCGGTGATTCCAGGAGGCATCATTAGGGAGTGGGCACCTGAGGCTTGGCTCCACTGAGGATCTCAGGGAAGCGGTGTGGAATGTGCCTCACGGTCCTACCTCTGGAGAAGAGGAGCTAGGGTATTTATCCACCATCTCCTGTGACTCATTGGCTTAGAGCTGCCCCTGTATGTGTTAACTCCCCCCCACTCTGGCCTCTCCTGTTGGTGGCCTGAGAGCATCTCATTGGCTTACAGTAAGAAGACATCCAGCTACATGAGGACAGCGAGTGCCAAGGGGACATGAGCAGGACCCTGACATCATCTGCTGCTCTCTGGGGGAAGAGGGGGTGAAGGGAGACAATATAATGTCATTAGGATTCTTCTGGTTGCAAGTGACAAAATCCCAACTCAACCTAGCTTGAGCCAAAAGAAAAAAAAAAGTAACATAGCTCTAGGTGCACCAATAATGCGATCAGGGCCCCCATTTCTGTCCATTTCTTGCTTGTGTTCTCTTCTGTGTTGGCCTTGTTGTCTGGCTGGCTGAGAAGACAGTGGAAAAGATGGCAACTCTAAGCCTCCATGATCTTTATTCTCCTGACATCGGAGAAGACCAGGTTTCCTAACAGCTCTGGTTAACATCTTAAGGAAGGCTTTGATTGGCCCATTGTGGGTCACGTGCCCTGCCCTGTATCAGATGATGTGGCCAAGAGGATGGAGCACTCTGATTGACCAGACTCAGGTCATGTCTTGGGTTGGGGAGGATGGCGTCACCTATGCTAATATCATGGACCAAGAAGAATCTCTGGGACCTGTGGAACTCATGGTTCTAGCAGTATGTTAAGCCAGCTTTTAGATGAATGAACAAGGGCCACCGAGTGATTCCCATAAAGAGGGACCCTGGGCACGTGGCGTAGCCCTGACAGCTGTCGAAGAGAAGGCCAAGTTCTATCTTGTGGAGCCTCAGTAGCCACAAAGGCCCAAATTAAAAACTGACGAGATAACTTGCTTTGTTTGTCATGTGCGATGCCCGGGACAGATGGGTATGTTAAACTGAGTGTTCTTCTTCCCCTATGGTCTTGACCTTGCAAGCACCTCCAGGATGTGCTTAACCGAGCACAGGGTCTAGAAGAGAGACCAGGAAAACACGTACGCATTCACAAACATGAAGTATTTGTTCCGTGAAGGCAGGAGCGCGTGGTCAGTCCGTGGAGTTAGACGCGTCCCCTGACACCACAAATGTACCCACCTCATGCATAACCAGCTCTTCACTTGTGATGCCCAAGTGGTGTAGGCCCCACTTTATATCTCTTGGCTGCCACCACAGGCCCTGCAGACTTTCTCATCCTCATCTTTGGAGGGGCCACAGTTGGTCACCGATGCCCTCAATCCACTCACCACACCGCTTCCTGGTGTGAGGAAAGTGCCACTTCGGTCCTTTGTCCTGTGATTGCCACTGTGTTCTCCTTGCTCCTCGACTTCTCTAAGTCGGTGGTGCTGGTCGTTTTAGGCCAGGAGGGGCAGCTCTCCCTTCCTACCTTGGGGCTCAGCCACGTGAGCCCGCTGGGGCTTGTCTGATTCGTCTCCTTACACACTGGCACAGAGAACTTTCTGCCTTTGCAGTTCTTTTGTTTCAAAATAAAAACCATGGCTAGGAAGCTGCGAGGTTGGAAAGTTGTTACACACACACACACACACACACACACACACACACACCAAACCAGATTTGCTGAGAACAGGAGAATGGGAAGGCCTGAAGCTCAGGGAGCGTTTCAAGGTCACAGGCAAGGAGGGGCCAGTGGTGGTGGGGCTGGAAAGGATGAATAGACAACAGTTGAATGCATTATTTAGTGTGTTCCACATCGCAAAGCCAAGAATGGTTCCTTCGCACCAGAAGATTTGATGTATCAGGCTGGCTGTCTCCTCAGAGGACACCCCCCCAGTCTCCTCTTGAGTTCATGGAGACATGGTTGTCTAGGTGACAACTGTCAGGCAAGAAGCTGCAAGCTGAAGAATAAAATCGCCTTAGCTAATAGACCGGCGTGCTATTATGTACCTGAAGGTTTAACTGCTATATTACCCTGAAAGAATCATTTGGAGGGGAGGAAGGAGCTCGCTTTTCCCTGGGCTACATCAGTGAATTCAATTTCTATTGAAGAGAGACTAGCATTTTAAAAACCACGGTGTGTGGAGCTTCGAGTCCTTTTCTTCTTTCGGTGAGAAATGATTTAATAATGAACTTACAACTGCAGGGCCTCCAGTCAGCCCCCTGGAGCCCTGGGAGAGGGAAGAGGCGGCGTAGAGGGGCTGCGGGCTGGCAGGCTCCGTCCTGTTCCATCCCTGCTCAGGCTCAAGCTCTGTGACTGAGGTTACCCCAGAGCAACTCGGTTCAGACACGTGTAGAGTCTGAACGATAATTTTCCTCCCTCACAAGATTGCCGGGTGCCTCTAATTAACGGTTGTGAATTCCTTAGATGGGGCTGTTATCAGATGGAAAGGGGCTAATTGTACCGGTCACAATAGTTAACCTCTTCCAGAAGGAAGGGTGTGTGTGTGTGTGTGTGTGTGTGTGTGTGTGTGTGTGTGTGTGAGCCTTGGTTCTTTCTGCAAATGAGGCAGAAAAGCTTGAGAATCATCGAAATTCTTTGGCATCAAGACACTAGCAAATGAAAGATTGTATTCACTCAGATGTTTTCACCATGCAAATATTGGTCGCCATTTCCCGGGCCCTTTCTATGTGCCTGCCAGGGCGCCAAGCGCTTTCCCGGCTTGATCATGTTTAACCCTCAGCATTCCTGGGTCTTACACGTGACTATTGTTATCTTCAGTCTCTAGATAGGGAAACCAAGTCTTGGTGAGCTTAGGGGACTGGACCAAGGCGCCACCCACGCTGGCCGCAAGTGAGGCCTTTTACATTCGGAAGATCCCGCCAGAAGTAGAGAGCTCGGTAGGGGAACTTAAGCTTCCTTCATTAAAAGGAAAGGAGAACCTCTCAGGCAAGGATCTGGACAACATGGCCAGTGCCGTCTCACCCTCCACACATCTGGACAACCTCTTGCCTTGCCTTCTGACCCAATGCCTGGCTCTGCCCTGTGTTTTCTTTGGCCCTTTTCCTGGACTACAAACAATATCTCTGCCCTATGCCCTTGTGGCTCAAGTATCTGGCCTTGAATTTGCCTATACCCTCTCACAGGCAGCCCCACTAAGATACACATATGTTGGTCTCTACCACGTCCTGAGTGGTGCCCTAGTGGTGCCCGGTAGCTGAAGAGGCAAAGATAAATAGCACTAAGGTACTGCCTCGAGGAAGCTCACAGTCTGGAGAGTGAAGGAGGTGTGAAACTACACAATCAACACAGCATGATTAATATAATAGTAATAATAATAATAATGACAATAATGAATGACTGATATTAACAGCAACAATGACTGTTTTTAGAGTGCTTCCTATGTGCCAGGCTTTGTCCTGAGCACTGGAATCAAGCCTGTGACATAGGTACTGTTACTATTTCCACTCTACAGGTGAGAAATTTGGTGTTCCTGGGTAGCTCAGTTGGTTAAGCATCTGACTTCAGTTCAGGTCATGATCTCATGGTTTGTGAGTTCGAGCCCCATGTCGGGCTCTGTGCTGACAGCTCAGAGCCTGGAGTCTGCTTCGGATTCTGTGTCTCTCTCTCTGCCCCTCCCCTGCTCATGCTCTCTCTCTCTCTCTCTCTCTCTCTCTCTCAAAAATAAATAAACACTAAGGGGCACGTAGATGGCTCAGTCAGTTAAGCGTCTGATTTTGGCTCAGGTCATGATCTCACGGTTCACAAGTTTGAGCCCCGCGTCAGGCTCTGTGTTGACAGTTCAGAGCTTGGAGCCTAGCTCAGATTCTGTGTCTCTTTCTCTTCCCCTCCCCTGCTCTCTCTCTCTCTCTCAAAAATAAATAAACATTAAATAATTAAAAAACAAAAGCTTAAAAAAATAAACATAATAAAATAAAATAAAATAAAATAAAATAAAATAAAATAAATGTGAGAACATTTAGGGACAGGGATATTACATTATTTGCCCAAGGTCATACTGGTAGTAAATGGAGGGGCAGGAATTTAAACTAAGGCACTTTGTTTCCAGAGCTATTGGAACCAGAGCTGTTGATGCTATTAACCACCATGCTGTTATTGCACACATATAGACCAGCACAGGAGCACGTACATATTGTAAAGGAATCCCAGATGAAGCACATAAATTCCTTCTAAGTAGAGTAGTTTACTGGAAGAGAAAGAGAAACTGTGTAAAGAAGAGAGAAAGAAAGGCCATGTATCCAGAACATTTAAGACACAGACCAGACATTGGGCTCCTGGTTTTGGCCTTAGGGCCTGTGTCTAAGGTTGTAAAACAAATCACTCCAGAGCTTCATGGCTTAAAATAATAATCATTGTTTATTATTTTGCATGCTTTCTATGGGTCAGGGATTCAGGAGTGGCTCAGCTGGGTGGTTTTTGACTAAGGATCCCTCATGAGGTTGTACTTATGTGTCAGTTGGTGCGGCAGCCATCCAATATGACTCACTCCATGGCTGGTAAGTTGGTGCTGGCTGCTGGCCAGGGACCTAGGCTCTTCTCCATATTGGTCATTCCACAGGCTGGCTTGCGTGTCATCAGGACATGGCAGCTGCCTTTCCTAGAGCAAGGAATTCAGCAGATCAAGGCAGAAACTGTACTGCCTTTATGACCTACATGAGAGTCACACGCCTTCATGTCTGCTTATTCTATTTGATCATGCACATTGGGTCTGATGCAACGTGGGAGAGGCATACAGAAGGACACAAATATCTGAAGGCAGAGATCATTGCAAACTCTCTTGTAGTTCACCAATCTGAGTTTAAAGTTCCCATATACTGAATGCAAAAAAAACTGGCCTTAGGTTTGCTATTCCAACCTGTAGGATAGAGGCCTTTAGGATAGAGGGGCACTAAATTTTTTAAGTCTTATTTATTTTAAGAGAGAGAGAGAGAGAGAGAGAGAGAGAATCAGCAGGGGAGGGGCAGAGAGAGGGAGAGAAACAGAGAATCCCAAGCAGGCTCCACAGTGTCAGTCCAGAGCCCAATGCAGGGCTCGAACTCATGAACTGTGAGAGCTTACTCCTGAGCTTAAATCAGGAGTCAGATGATTAACTGACTGAGCCACCTAGGTGCCCCCAAAAGGGGTCCGATATTTTATGAGGAGGCATTATGTTTGATATCTTAGAAACCTTATGGTCAAGGACAAGATGGCAGCTTTGATGAGTAAGAAGGAAATGAATGCAAGGCTGATAGGGAACCTGGGTGGTGGGGCTGGAATTAGGGACAACTGTAGGTCTCTTGGTAACTAGGCCAAGGTGACAAGCACACGGGAGATGTACTCTCGTTTAGATCATTGGCCAGGCCCATGTTCTGGTCCAAGAATTCCATGCAAATGAAATCTATTCAACTAGATTGTCCTGCTTCCAGGCTGGATGGCTGCTTGTTAACCGCATGCAGAAGGAAGCCACCAGCAGTGGTTTTGGCGGGAGAACTTGGATCCTGCTTTCTTCTACTTCGGTGCTTTGCACATACCTGGGGAATGTATCTATAAGAGTATTCGAAGCCATTGCTGAATAACTAGATAGTCAATGGTAAGTTAAAGTATTTAATTGGAAATGAACATGGATTTAACAGACTCAGTACTTTATGGCATCCTACTATGTGCTGGGCTAGATGGCATGCTAGATCATGGGGTAAGGAAAGGAAGATGGTAAGGAAAAAAGATGTTCTTGCCCTTCTGGTGTTTATGAGAGACATATATTAATCAAATAACAATACATATAAATGTTCCATTATGAACCGAGGTAAGTGCCATAAAGGAAAGGATGTGACATGAGGAGATTAAACATAGGAAACCCTGAGGAAGTAGTGCTTGAGCTGAGATGTGAAAGATAAATAGGTTTAAAAAAATGGGAGGAAGAGCATTCAAGTGTTGGGAACAGCATATGCAAAATGTTTTTGTGGAACTGAAAGGACCCTAGTGTGGTGGAACAGAGAGAGCAAAGTGGGATATGATGTAAGACGAAGGTGGAGAGGTCATCAAGGACTAGATCATGCAGGATCTTATGGTCATTATCCTAAACAGTGGGTGGCCACTAAAAGATTTTAACACAGTACAATGACACAATCAGATTTGTGCCTTGAAAATATCACTGCCATATGAAACCTGGATTAGAAAAAAAATAAGACTGGAGGCAGGAAGACCCATTAAGAGGCCACGGGCAGAAGACAGATATTGGGGATTTGGCCCAGGATGCCGGTGATAGAGACAGTGAGAAGAGGGCAGACTTGAAATCCATTTAGGAGGCAGAACTGACAAGTCATTGTGACCTGAAAGGTCAAAACCAGCAGCAAGTCTCAATGGGTGGGTGAGAGCATGAGGGGAGGATGGGAATTCAGAACGGAGGTTCGAAGAGGAAAGAGGAAGAAGCTGATGTGTGAAAGACAGGATGGGTAGAGCAAGCTTGAGCAGTGGCATTTGTTGCTGAGAGGCCCTGGCCATTTATTTCTATATAGTGTTCTTGTGTGTACCTGTGGAGCTGTAAGCAATAAATCTGTAATGATCAATATTACTATTCTATCAAACAGCAGCCATGTTGTGTCACCAAGTGTTCCCTGGAGGCCTTTGATGAATAAAGTAATTCTTCTAGTTGCTTTTTATTGTATAGCCTGTAAAACAGGACATGTCGTGTCAAAGATGGGCGTTCAGGTGGGGGCTTTAAGAGTGACCAGTCCTCGAGAATGATTTTAGTCTGTGCGTCTGAAATTTTAACTGAGCTTAATTTAAAAATGCAGGTAGCTTATAAATAGGAAGACCCAAGACAATGGGGTGGATCAGGAAGTCTAAAGATGGAGCCAAATACATGTAGGAATTTAGTTTTAAAGGTGGCATCTCAAACGAGTGTGGGAAATGGTGGACTGACGAATCAATGGCGTTGGGACAGCTGGTCAGCTATTGAGTTAAAAATGAAGATGAATCCAGTCCTCGTGTCCTGTAACAGGAACATTTCCATATTTTATCCAAGATCCAAATGCAGAAAGATGAAATCTTAAAGATTATTATAGAAAAAAGGAGGAAATTCTTGTACAACCTTGGGGCTAGCAAGGCCTTTGTGTGTATGATTTGGAATCTAGAAACCGTAAAAGAAAAGGCTGACAAATTTAGTTACCTGAAAATCAGACTAAACTCTCTGCATGGCAGAAAGTACAGTTGACAAACTAAAGCAAATAAATGAATAAAGACAAGCTAGAAGAAAAGTTGCCACTCATATGATAAAGTATAGATCTCCCTGAAAAGAAATCAATGAGGATAACAACTTAATAGAAAAATAGACAAAGAATACAAACAGTTCACAGAAAAGGAAATAGAAATGGCTCTAAAAGTTATGAAAAATATCCAACTGCATTCACAATATGAGAAATATAAAATAAAATTATACTAAGATTCCTTTTCTTTTGAGCTATCAGATTTTGAAAAAATAACAGAATACCAGCTGTTCATTGGCAAAGCTGTGGGGAACAGGCATGTTCATACCTTAATTACGGGAGGGCAAATTTGGCATGACCCCCTACGGCAGAAAATTTGGCAATAGTCATCAAAACTACAAATGCCTGCTCTGTTTTGCCCAGGTGTTCAGTTTTCACACTTTAATCCTATAGCAATCCTTGCTCTCTTGTGCAGTGGTATACACGCAAGGCTGTTCGCTGCAGCATTATTTGAAATGGCCTGAGACTGGACATGACCCAAACTTCCAACAATAGAGAACTGGTTAAGAGCATTATATCACATCCATTCACTAGAATATGTTGCAGCCGTGAAAATGAATGAGGGCAATCTTTATGCGCCAACACGATCAGACCTCCGAGATGGACCTCAAAGTGAAAAAAGCAACAGGGAGAGCACTGGGTACTCTTTGCTCTCTTTAGGATGCAGAACTGACATCTGTTTTGTATTTGCTTGTATATGCATAAAGAAATTAGGAAATGTGCACAAGGAGACCACCATATTTCATTGATTCTTTCAGAGATATGTTTTTTCTCATTTTGACATCTGTGACATAGAAAGGTATCTTCCATTATATGCCATTTTAGAATTATTATCAGCCATATTCTTTTCTTTCTCAATAGTACATAAAATGATGCATCTTAAAACGGATTATGTCCAGGGGCACCTGGGTGGCTCAGTTAGTTAAGCGTCTGACTCATGATTCCGGCTCAGGTTGCGATCTCCTGGTTTGTGGGATCGAGCCCTGTGTCGGGCTCTGTGCTGACAGCGCAGAGCCTGCTTGGGATTCTCTCTCCCTCTCCCTCTCTCCCCCTCCCACATGTGTGCTTGCTCTCTCTCTCTCTCTCTCTCACTCTCTCAAGATAGATAAACGTTAAAAAAAAAACTGATCATGTCTTAGATTTGCTACAACCCAAATAACAGAGGACGGGGAGACTGGGGGAAGGGATGAGGTGGAATTTTTAAATGGTTTTTGTTTGAGCCATGTGAGTTTGTTGCCTACTCAAAAATTGAATAAATATTTTTAAAAAGTACGTGATATATATGTATATGTATTATATAACATTTAAAATAATATTATTAAGATTGTATATGCATATACACATATACATACATACATACATACATACATACATACATACATACATGTGTATGTATATATATACACACACATATATGCAGTAGGTTTGTTTCTGGGGTTTATATCCCCCTATAGGGATGGTCTAAGTAAGAGACCCAGTAGGCAGGACATGTGGTTTTTCTCGGTGCGACCAATACACCTTTAGTTTGGGAATCAGGAAGACACTGCCTCATCATAAAGCTTTATGAGAGGTGGAGGCATGCTGTTAAGGCTTCTCTTATGACCTCGTGGACATTTTCAGAGCTCTCAGACAAAAATCAATGCTTGGGAAAACACACAACTAAACCAGGATCTTGTTTTTTACTTTTTTCTCTCTTCAAAAGGCGAGATAAGCTCTGAATTAAATAGGTTTTTCTTTTTGGCATTTATTTTGGTAATGAAAGCAATTCCTTCTCTTCCCCTCCTCCCCCACTTTCACAGACCTTTACCAGCCTCTTCTGGGTTAAGTGTAGTTTCCAGGTAAGACATTGACAAGAAGCAGGGTGACAAATGCCACGGGAAGGACAGGGTGCCGAGCATCCTGAATTGTGTTCCAAACACATATGTTTTAATGACAGATAGAACTGGGAGAAATTCCATCAGGACTTTTCTTTTGTGAAAGGAAAGGTTCATAACTTTATGGAAAGCAAACAGATGGGTGCTTTCTGGGTATTCTTTTAGTGGCTCTTCCCCCTCAGTTTTCTTATCTGGAAAATGGGTATGGTAGTACCCATTCTGCTTTCCTAAAAGGGCTGTGGCCAGAATAAACGAGATGATGTTTGAGAAGACACTTACACATAACGTCTCTCAAAGTACTAGGCATAGGGGTGAGGTTCTATTTTTGGCATTATATGGAAGGGAATCGGGGTTTGTGCCAAGAGGTCATTTGACAGGCATGTCTCAGCTAGAGACTCTTCCTTTCCAACTTTCTCTGTGTGACAGTTAGGAAACGTCCCTGAACAATGATAGTTGGGAGCAGGGAGGGGCTGGGCTTGTCACCACCTGAATAAGTAACAACAATACTAACTAAATTGTCCTTCCTAAAATACTCACACCCTTCGTGTTACCTCATCTTCCCCGAAGTCCTGTAAAGTAGGCACTAGCATTACTATTCCCCTATGACCTATGAAGACCTGAAATTGGGAGCTGAGCTCGAATACGGACCCAGGTTTCTCTGGCTCTAAAATCTGTACTCCTTCCATAATACTGTCCTACTCCCACCCCTCTCAGCTCTGAACTGATCTCAGCATCATGTTGCACAAAGCACAGAAAGCCGGGGGCCTGGGCTGCTCTGGGGACCAGAGATGGAAGCAGGGTGGGGAAATAGAAACTTTCTCTAGCACATGTGTACTAGGACATATGGTGGCCATCTGGAACTGGAGTCACTTAGGTCGCTGCTGAAATTCAGCTTCACAACAATGTACTTTGGGTACAGTTTGGGTAGCACTGCAGTGCCCTAGTCCCTGAAAATGTTGCCTTCGGGGAGAATGCCCTTGGCAAATGGTGGTCAAGAGTAGCTGTAATCTGTTGACATGCCAAATAAAATGTCAGTCGATGTATGGGACCATGGTACTAGTTGACCTTACATGTCTTCAGGCAGGTTGTGTCCTAACTTAACCATATATGTCACTGTTAATGATCCAGCCAGCCATGCAAGATTATACAAACAAAAGGGACAGCCACAAAGGGATCCAGCTTAGTTCCAAAGGTCAGGTGCCTCTACTGAAGAGCTGGAAAACCAGTTCCAGCTGGTGATGGGTAGTGCCAGAGTAGGGATAGACCGATGACAGCCCTCAGGCCAAATCTGGCCCCTGACTTATTTTTGTAAATAAAGTTTTATTAGAGCACAACACGTTTATTTGCTAATATATGGTTTGCTTTGTGCCACAGTGGCAAAGTTGAATAGCTAAGTGGTTGACATTCACTATCTAGCTCTTTACAGAAAAAGGTTGCCAACTTCTGTTCCAGACAATGAATATGTGGATGAGTTCAGACTGTGAGTGTGGCCCAAATGCTGGCCATGCCCCTGCTGATGAAATGCAGAAAGAGAAAGGTAATAGAAATCTCTGGATAACCATGCCCAGAGAGATGTTCCAAGGGGCCTGGTTTCAGCTGAAAGAGGTAATGGTCCTGTGGATTCAAACATCCAGAAGCCATAAACACGTGCATGTAGTATATCTGTTTTAGTTGGGGTCTGCAGAGCATCAGAGACCTGGCTGGCCACTCTGTTGGTTGCCCTCTCCATCAACTTCGGTGATCTTTGAATTAAACTGAAGCAGAGTGAGCTCTTGTTAGAAGGCTACTGTGAGTGATATCCCTGGGGCATTGGAGGCCTCTGTTGGACAGTTAAGTGACTTGATAGTCTTCAAGGGATAGTAGAGAATGCAGTGACAGCAGTGAATCAGGTTCTCATAGCCCTGGAGGAACCACTTCAACCAGGAACCTCAACCAGTAGATCTTGAGGGAACCTCAGAGATCATCTAAGTCAAAAGAATAGAATGGCTTGTTCAAAGGCTCACCTTGAATTAAGTGGTAAAGTCTTAATCCCATTCAGGGTGTTTCCCACCATTTCATGCACCGTGACTAACACCAATCTGCAGTACATTGTCTCAAGTACCCAGTGGGCTGCAGGAGTTTTATAGATTCAATATGGCCTATCCCTTGTGATCTGGACCTGCTAGAAGGAGGTGATTGGGGGAGGCTACAAATCCATGGTCATCCCTGAAGCTGAGTTTCTTACAGCGCTAAGAGAATGGGAAGGGTTGTGAGAAAGCCTTTGTGGACACATGGGGAAGGAAGGAAGGAGCTCTCTGAAGTGACTGATGTATGGCTTTTTCTTAAAGGACTAGAAGAGTAATCCTGGGTCAGAGCCAATGGGCCAGGAGCCAGGACAAGTAGCCAAGAAATTGGAAAGAAAGGAAGCACATCCAAAGAACACTGCCAGGGTCTACACCCTTGGATAAGAAATCAATCAGACCAGGATCAGAATCCAAAGTCAGAGTCACTAAGTAGAAATAAGGACAATCTAGGGAAGGGAAGGAATTCCTTTCTAAATATTGGGGCTGTGTAGACAGGCTGAGGTCAACAACGCAAAGCATGTTAGATTAGAGATTCCACATACCGATAACATACCATCTCTCCTTTAATAATGATTGTAGTGTGGGCTCATGGGGTTCTAGAATGCCAATGTTGTTTTGTAGGATACTCTGTAAAAACCTAGAAAAAATGTGTGTAAAGTCAGTCTACATGATGGCCACTATTGCTACAAATATATAAAAGGAGAACCAATTAGGGGACTCCATGTTTATATTGACAGAGTCCCCTACAAAACAACATTGGCATTCTAGAACTGGCTAGTAGACGGGATGTTTGCAGAATTGATTGCCAAATTCTGTTCAGCAAGAACCGAGTGCCTGCAAATGGACACAAGGCCAGATCAGTGGAAGACTTCAGAAACATGGTGACCAAAATGTAAGAAGGTGGATTAAGAAAGACCTTGAGAAATTGGGTTTGGAGCTTCTCCACTGAATGTGGAGCTCTAACCGCCACTCTCTGGAGGGCTGCTCATCTAGAATATGGGCCTCTGAGTAAAAGAGAAAGAACATGTGTACTTGGAAATGAAATCCTGAAGAAATTGTGAAGCTGGAAATCAGTGTAGTTTGCCTTTGGCCTAGGTTCCAAGCCAGTTGAACAAATTTTGTTGCATACATGTGGACACTGTATTCTGTCATAGGTACTGGGGGCATGATGATGAATCGACATAGCCACTTCTCTCTGGGGACTTCTTGCTTAATAGGGAAATACACACACACAAACAGATAATTTTTTTTTTCAACGTTTATTTATTTTTGGGACAGAGAGAGACAGAGCATGAACGGGGGAGGGGCAGAGAGAGAGGGAGACACAGAATCGGAAACAGGCTCCAGGCTCTGAGCCATCAGCCCAGAGCCTGATGCGGGGCTCGAACTCACGGACCGCGAGATCGTGACCTGGCTGAAGTCGGACGCTTAACCGACTGCGCCACCCAGGCGCCCCAGATAATTTTGATATAATTTGGTAAGGGCCAGATTGTTAAGGGAGCCCAGAGAAGAGTTGTATAACTCAGCATAGCATGATATGGAAGTTTCTGGAAGGAGAGGACACTTGGTTCCCTAGGGGGGTCATTGATGGGATAGTCAGTGAGGCAGAAGGAGAACCAGGAAACACAGAGACCAAGGGGATGGAATGGAGAGATTCAAGAAGCAGTGAAATGGCAGTGTGAGTAGTGTGAGATACAGCAGGTAAGGAGGGAAAAGTTTTCACTAGATTTGGAAACCAGGAGGTGATTGGTGATCTTAAAGATAGCATCTTTCTTTCTTTCTTTCTTTCTCTTTCTTTCTTTCTTTCTTTCTTTCTTTCTTTCTTTCTTTCTTTCTTTCTTTCTTAAATGTTTGTTTATTTTTGAGAGAGAGAGACAGAGCATGAACAGGGAAGGGGCAGAGAGAGAGGGAGACACAGAATCCGAAGCAGGCTCCAGGCTCTGAGCTGTCAGCACAGAGCCCGACACGGGGCTCAAACTCAGGGACCGCGAGATCATGACCTGAGCTGAACTTGGACGCTCAACCAACTGAGCCACCCAGGTGCCCCTGTTTTAAAAAAAAATTTTTTAATGTTTATTTTTGAGGCGGGGGGGGGGGGGGGAGGGCTCGAACTCGTGACCTGAGCCGAAGTTGGACACTCAACCTACTGAGCCACCCAGGAGCCCCTAAGACAGCCTCCATGTTTCAGTGGAGTGAGGGTGGGGGGCAAGAGCCAGTGTTAAGGACTGAATGGAATTGAGGAAATGGATCTTCCAGCAAAGAAGGCTGACTCGTCCTCTGAGGTTAGGGGTGGGACTGAGGAGGAGTGGGTGCCACGGAGTTAAGTCAGCACACAGGAAAGGGTGGTGGAGGGGACAGCCTCCATGGCTCATGTTCTCAGTCTGTGGGAACACCGGCCTCCCCAGAGAGTCCGGGCTGTGCAGGCTGGGCAGGAGGCAGGAAGAAAGGAGCACAGACCTGAGGGAACCCTGAGAGGAATGGACGAGCGGCTGAGCAGCCACCAGCTACTGGAAGGTCACATTTACTGGGACCTCAGCCGCTGTGCTGTGGAGTTGGCACTGCCTGGCATGTTTCCCTCTCTCCCTATGACAAATATCTGCATTTTTTTGGTGATAGATTTGACTTTGCAGTTATTAGCCCTGCGTCTCCCTGTGGGAGGAGGACACTCCAAAGGCCTTGGCATTAACCTAGAGTCTGGCCAGCAGGGCAGAGGGCAGAGCTGGAGGAATATCCTGACTTCCTGCAATCAAGGTTGGGCACCTGGTCCATCCTGCCGTTCCTCAGAATGGCTCTGCCTGTCCTCGAAGAGGGCTTACCCTGGAACAGGCCACAAGCCAAGGTAGGAGTCCTGCTCAGAGTAGAAGCCTCTACTGCAGCCGCTGTCCCCAACTACAGCTCAATTGTACCCCTCCCTCCCAGGCTTATAGCCCGCTCGAACTGCCCCCCACGTTCCCTGCCCACCCCTGAATGCCCTCCGCCGTGACCTCAGGCTCACAGACCTCTTGACCACCCTGCACCCTTCTGCCTCATTCCTGTTAGAATGCCCTTCGCTTCAGCTCAATGCGATGACAATGTCCTTCTTTGTTTTTCCAACTCTCTTGGCATTTTGTATCCACTGCTTCGTTATTGCTACTTTTCATGGTAGTGTGTCTTATCCGTCCCCACCCCCAACAAAGGTCGAGTGACCTCGAGGGCAGGGATGGAATGTTGCACATTTGGTTTTGGCATTCCCCAGCACCAACTCCATAATCGCTGCTAAATAAATATTGTTGGTTTATTTGGCTGGCCTGGTGGATAAAGCAGGCAATCGATGCCCTCTGCCTGGGGGCAGGCTGGTCCTTTTCTGACCCATGGAATGCCAGGGTTTAAAGAGCAGCCTCAGTCCCTGGGTGGAGACGGGGCAATGTGGCCAATAAATGTGACTTCCTTATTGAAAAGGGTGAGGATGGTGCCTGTTAGTGTTCCCTGGTGGTTGGAGACATGCCACCGTAGGACTGCATTTGGAGAAGGGTGTGGAGGGGAGGCCCGCACCTTCCATGGCTCCCATGGCTCCTGCAATCCCGCAGCCACCTGCCCACCGGCCATCCTGCCCTGATTTCCAGACTTGCTCATTCCTGCGGGCAAGGCCTGCCAGTCACACAGGTGGCCCCACAAAGCAGAGGGCATAGCCACCCAGTGCCCCTTCTGCTCACTGTCCTGTCGCAAAGGCAAAACAAGACTTTTTTCCCCCATCTGATTTATGGAGCAGGGGGAAGAAATGTGTAAATAAGAAACACAGAGAGAGCTACTATTCCTTCCTGGGCCTCGTTGGAGAGATTTCAAGGTTTGTGTTTGGAGATCTTGGGCTTCGCCTGCTGAGTCCACTTGCACCTGGTTGTAGGGCTGACCCGTGAATGTTGGGAGGCCAAACTCTGTTTAAATGTTGGTCTAAAGAAAGCCCTTTCTGGGATTTTCAGAGGAGGAATATTACAGGATGAGTAATGGTCTTGAGCGTCCTTATTAGATAAGATGTTTGGATTTGGTCTTAAAACTGGAACAAATCAAAAGGCCATTTCATTGCTCCTTATGGTTAGATGTGAATTAAAATCATGGATTTTCTGATTCACCCAAGGCCAGACTATCCTTCATTTTAAGCCTTGATGTTTCCGCATTTATCTTGGTTTCTTGGGTTGTTTCTCACACTAAAAAGGACAATGTAACACTTGGGCAGTGCAAAAAAAAAAAAAAAAAAAAAAAGGTTTCAAGGCATTTCATTACAAAAACTTCAAATTCCCTTCGTTCATCCCAGCTCCCTTCCAGGCCACACACCAGGAACCCTTTACAGTACACCTGGAGTAGGCTTCTTACACAACCCCTTCTAAAATAGCACTAAATGCCAGGGTAGGGCACGGGGTCATGTACTATAGATAATAATGAGGGAGCAGCTACAGGTTAGGAATGGCGATGTGCTCATCCTAGCTGCCCTAATTACTCCAGCCTTTAACATCGGATTGGCAAGTTCTGGAGCACTGGATCATTGGATTCCAAGGATCAAACTTGCTTTCCTATTCTCTCAGACATCACTGGGTCCTGAGGTACAAGTTCTCTTTGCTTCAGGCTAAACCCAGCTGCTCGACTCAGCATGGGATCACTTGGGTAGCAATTGTTGGTCTTTCTGTAATCACAGGAAACAATTTTGCAGATGGGACGGTCTTAGTGCCAAGTATCCTGTCCTATCATCTTCATAAATACGCTCATACTCGTCGGGTCACATGTCCCACGTTGGGCGGTGAGATCTGGCCATTGATAGCATAAGACAGCAACAAAACAACATTTTTGGTCAACTCTAGCATAGAACACTGATTGTCAAATTCTAATGCACCTGTGAACCACCTGGGGCTCTCCTTAAAATGAAGGTTCTGGTTCAGTAAGTCTGGGGAGGGGCTCGAGGACTCTGCATTTCTTTTTTTTTTTTTTTTAAGTTTATTTATTTTGAGAGAGAGCGAGAAAAAGCATGAGTGGGGGAGAGGCAGAGAGCGAGGAAGAGGGAGAGAATCCCAAGCAGGCTCCACACTGGCAGTGCAGAGCCCGACGCGGGGCTTGAACCGGTGAACTGCAAGATCATGACCTGAGCCAAAGTATGGCGCTTAACCGACTGAGCCGCCCAGGTGCCCCGAGACTCTGCATTTCTAACAAGTGCTTAGGGGATGCCCCACAGAAAACCAGTCTCCTTTAAGGTTTAAAACCCAAGATTCCAAGTATGTTTTTCATATTTGGTGGAACAAAACCATCTGAAGGTATTTGGGTTCTGATTTAGTCCCACGGCCCCTCCTCTTGAACTCTGAGTTCACCTGCTTCTGACCCTAGAGGACTTGAGTTATTTGGCTTTTAATTCCAAGAGACAGGAACCTTTGGGACCTGCCTATTATCAGTGCTTGATGAATGCTGTTTGTTCTTATTGGAACTGATTATGAGTGTCCTTTGAATGTTAGGTTCTAAATCAGCCTTGCAAACTTAGTGGCACCTAACTAATTTTGGTCCTGGCTCATCTCCATTCTATCTGGCCCCCAAAGCCTTTCATCAGGTCATGCTATTTCCTTGGCTTCAGATACAGCTGGTATCTGTATATGCCAAAACTTCATTCTGTAATTCACCGGCTTCCTGAATTCAGACAGGCTGTACCGAATTAACCTAAGGTGGAATCATAGCATATCAGGACCATAAGGGACTTCAGAGGCCAAGGCCTGCACTGACCCTTGGAGATCATTCTTGAGCTTCTTTTGGGCTTCCTAAGGTGAGTAGGGGTGCTCCTGCCTCATAAAGTGGCCTATTTGGTAGCTGTGATGTTCCAAGAGAGGGTCCTTAAGTATCCTCAGCTACACATTACCTATCCGTAATTTCTGCTGTGGTACTGCCTTCTAAAACTAACTCCTCATCAGAATAGTATGGCTCTTCAACCAATTTAAAGTTACTCTCGTGACTCCCTGTTTCTTATCTCCAGGCACAAATATCCCCTTTCTTCAACTATTTCTTATATACTAAAGTTTCCAGATCCCTCACCTTCCTGGTCATCAGGCTCTGACATGCTCTAGTTTACCAATGTCCTCCTTTGCCTAGCCTTCTCTGATACGGCCTGTCCAAGCCTGATTCTGAATGTCTACATTGGCAGCCATGTTTTGCTGTTGATTCATAGTGAATAAAAAAACTTCTCCAGGGGATTTTCAAGAGGAGATGAATTTCCCGAACTGGGGCATTGACCCCTTGAATCCAGTGCAGATGTTTACATTGATCTTTATTGAATTTCATCTTGTTTCTTTCACCCATTCTGTCCATCCATCCAGTTGAGATCTTGCGTCCTGAGTCTGTCATCTCGTACGTTATGGATTCCTCCCAGCTCTGGTTGCCACAAATTTGCTATATCCAGCCCTTTTAGCTTCATTGTTGGGGATAAAACTTGAAATAGACGAGTGCAAATGCTGATCCCTGTGCCTTTTACTAAGTCCATTTGCCCGTTCGTTTATTCATTCACTTGCTCATCCTTCCAACAAACTTAGGTTAAGGGCTACTGTGCTCTGGGCACTGTGCTTGCTGCTAGAGACCCTGCGGCAAACAAGACATGGTTTCTATTCTTGAAGGCTCAGTATCCAGCAGGATGACCGTCTCCTTCCAAACCCTTATCCGTGATAGCCTACTTGTTACCAGGATACTCACAGCCTGTGGGACCTTTTAGATTCTATCACCTCCCAGGCCAGCCTCCAGTTCCCCGACTGCCTGCTTTCCTTATAAAGTAAGGACCAGGATCCTGGGATTTGGAGAAGGACCCAGACGCCAAGAGTATCCAAGTGCCGCAGGCTCTACAGAGAGAGGTAAAAAGGGAATAGGAGAGAGAGGGAGAGAGAAGTGAAAAGCAGAAGGAAAGCCCAGAGGATGCTGGGAGGGAAGGAAACCCTTTGCCCTGTTGGTTGGTTGGAAGGCCAGTGTGGTTGGCTGGATGTGACTGAATGCACCTGTGAGGTGAACATGCATGGGGCAGGACATGCCTGTGTAACCAGTATGCAGACAAGCATGGCCTCTGCCGTGAACAAAAAGCAGCACTTGATTGCTTGACTTGATTCAGGGAGGGTAATCTTCCCCAAAAGCTGGATGCAAACTGACCAGGTCTTATTTCTATTTATTGCTAGGTAATAGATTGTTACCATCACTTCGATTCACAAGTGAGCAATTTCAATGTCCCATCCACGATGTAAAAGTCAAAACTCCAAGCATGGCTTGACATTACATTTTTCCCCTGCGCACCTCAGGCCTCCTATAGGCAGAGAGGCTGGGGAGCGGAACTTCTCCTCTACCCCTGCTTACTGCCTCCATTTGTTGGCAGCGGGAGAGGGAGGAGAGGCCGGGAAGCAGACAGCTCCCGCTTGGCGGTGGCATTGCTCTTCCTGGGTCTCATTTTCAGATGGTCAGGGCTGGGGTCCTAGCTGGTGTCTCTGGATGGGCATGGGAGATGAAGAAAGCCAGCTCTTTCCCTCCTGAGGGGTTCTCTTGGACCCTTCAGACGTTGTCACGGCCGGAGACCTCTCTCCAGTTCTTTTGACCTTGGGCTGCTATGTCACCATTAAGGGCGGTGGCTGAGGCCTGCTCCTGAGCTAGAAATCTGGAGAAATCTGGCGGGATCCCCTCTGGCCTCTTTGAGCTGAGATTGCCTTTTGCACTGCTGCTCAGGACCCATGTGGCTCCACGTCAGCTCTCTCTCGTCTGTGGCTACTTCGGGCCTGTGGGTCACAGTTCTCCATCTCTTGTCCCAGCATACTCTGGGAGTCCAGGGTCACCCCAAAGTGCTAGTCTCTACGGACTTGGCCATGAAAGCCCTTAAGGGCCTTTTTCTCCCCGCTCCATGGCCCCAGGCTGGAGGCAAAACCCAGCCCACAGCCTGCTTTAGCGTTCAGGGCCATAGGTGAAGTGCCCAGGGGCTCCCACCTGCAGGGAACATTTTGCAAAGCGTCTTGAAGGCCCCTCACCAGGCTTGGGGATAACAACCCCAACCTCTGCCTTAAAAGGAAGAGAAGGTGGCCTTCACTGTGGAGCTACGGCTCTTCACCCATCTCCTCACATACAATCCTGTCTTCCCACACTCTGACCCTTTTTCGAATCTTAAAATAGGAGATGGGGCTTAAGAATTGAGAGCTGCCATTTAAGAAAGCGGTTTGGTGTTACCCGCTAAGTTGAGATGCTCATACCTAGGTATAGACCCAAGAGAAACCTCGACATGTCCAATGGGAGACATGTACAAAACTGTTCAGAGCAGGGGCACCTGGGTGGCTCAGTCACTTGAGCGTCTGACTTTGGCTCAGGTCGTGATCTTGCAGTTAGTGAGTTCCAGCCCCACGTCGGGCTCTGTGCTAACAACTCAGAGCCTGGAGCCTGCTTCGGATTCCGTGTCTCCCTCTCTCTCTGCCCCTCCCCCACTCATGCTCGCTCGCTCTCTCTCTCTCTCTCTCAAAAATAAAAAAAAACAAAAAAAAAGAAATGTTCATAGCAGCTTTGTTTCCCAAGTAGGGCTGCCAGATAAAATATAGGATACCCAGGTCAATTTGAATTTTGGACAATGAGTATGTTGGTGATAAGCATGTGTCAAATATTTCATGGGACATACTTATACTAAAAAAATTATCTAAAAATCAGATTTAACTGGGCGTTCTGTATTTTTCACTTGCTAAATCTGGAAACCCTATACCAAGCCAAATGCCCACCAAAAGGCAAGTGGAAGAATAAATTGTGGTATACACACACAGTGGAAAATCACACGGGAGTCTAAATGAATGACAGTTATGTAGGAGAATTTGGATGAATCTTAGCCATACAAAATCTGAAAATATAAGCTCCAAAAGATTACACGCAGAATGTTCTTTTTTGTTGAAGTTAGAAACAACTAAAATATTTTAATTTTCAGAGAATGTATGTAGCCGCAGTAAAGCTATATAAAAAGGGAAGAATTGGGATGATGGATAAATGATTCAAAAGCGTGAGAAACTATGTCAAATGGGGAGTCAAAGGCCTAGGTTAATGGGGGTGGGGAACGATGTGTAGGTCATGATCAGGGTCCTGGCTTTTGTTTTGGGTAGCAGCTTTGCTGGTACTCATGGAATGTTCATGAACTAATGACAAGAGAAAGTCACTCCCCAGTAATTATGAGTAATCTGATGATGGCACTTGATATCTGAAAATTAAATTTAAAATATAGAAAAGAAAAAAAAAACAGAGGTAGGGAGAATGGCATCATGAAAACATACTCCTAGTGCTTTCCCACGCAGGAGGGAAGAGTATTGGCAGGGAAGATGCCTCTGCGTCCGAAGAGGCAACAGCTGAAATGGACCTTGAAAAATGGCTAGAAGTTCACCAGATGGAGGAGGAAGGAGGAGCATTCCAGGAACGGTGTGCCGGAGAGCCAAGCAGCACAGTAGAGCCTGGCCTGCTCCCAGGACAGCAGTGAAGCTCAGGGTGGTCCCAGCTAGAGGTAGGTGGCAGCGGTGAGAAGAGAAGGTGGAGGTAGGGGTTGCGGGGGACAAAGTAAGGATGTGGAAAAGCTTATGTCCCCTGCTGAGGAGTGTGGAACTTACCCTTGGGCTTCGGGGCAAGGAAGAGCAGAAAGGGTTACGCAGGAAGCTGTGATTATGAGCCCTCAGAAAATTTTTGTACTGAAATGGGGAGTCTCTTGACCTCACGTACGCAAACTATTGATAATAAGGCTGTCACATATGGCGGAGGGTCGAGAGGGCTGGCAAGGCAAATGCTAAAAAGACAGGGCCTCGTGAGCTTCGTGGCTGCTGAGTAAAAAATGGTCAAGGGAAGGGTTGTAACTATGGTTTAAAATCATAAATACGGGATGACCCACAGCTCTGAGAACAGAGATGGTCAGCGATTTGGTGAAAAGGGGAGTAGCCGAGAAGGTTGGCTGATTCTCCAGAGGCGATCCTACGAAAAAATATAAAACCATTAATGAAGGAATTGGGAGAGAATCCCTTCATGGCGCCTCTGGACTTCTTGCGTCTCGCCTGCATCGGCCACTCCTCCCCTGCCACACCCATGGGATTTCTTCTCTGAATTTATTCTATTCTAGTAGTAAAGCACACAGGCTACCCTGTGTGGGGTAATGTGTCGAGTGTTACAGATACCCAAACGAATAAGCTATAGCTCATGCCCTTATTGAGGCTACAAGCCAAACACAAACCATCTACAACTAGTTATACTAATGTTCGGAAAGTGCTAGAACAGAGTGACGTACACTCTGGAATCAACAAGAGGGAGCAGTCGGTATTGTCCGAAGTGGGGGTGTCAAAAACAGGGTAGCGTTTGAGCTAGAGGTTGACAGGTGAGGTTGGAAGTTGGACAAGCTCAAGATGGAGGTGGGCGGCACGCGAGCAGAGAGGGCGGCACGGGCACGGGCCCGAAGGTGAGGCTGCCACGGTAGGCTGGCGCCAGGTAGGGACAGGCCTTCGAGATCCTGCTAAGGACTGTGAACTTTGTTCTACATGTCCTGGCTGTTGAGCAGGGCGGTGTCAGGAGCAGATCTGGGTCATTGGAGCAAGCCTCCTGGCCACGTGCAGAAGATGGAATGAAGGGGGCCGAGGTTAAGGTCACAGGGAACAGCTGGGAGGCAGCTGCCCGAGTTCCTGTGAGTCCTGAGAAGACTGCAGAGGGGCCGTGGGGCCGGACAGCCAGGGATTCTGGGGCCAGAAGAGGCCTTGGTTGTGAGGTAGGTCATTCCCGTCTCTGCCAGCTGCATGGGTGGACTGTGTGAGAGCTATCGGTGTGCGAGGGACTTTGGCCTGCAGGGAGGCTGGAGCCCGGCCCGGAGAGGCAGTGGATTTGGGAAGGGCTGCAGCGACAGGAAGGGTGTTTCCTCTGTACACCTGCCAAAAGAAACCTGTGATTCAGTAGATGGCATTGTCTGATTACCCAGAAGGCTTTACAGTCTTGACTTATCTTGACTCCTATCTACTTCCGTAATTCCACACTGCCTCAGAGGCGGGATGGCGGCCGAGGGGTGGGGTCCACCACAGTGCCTTTTCTCGAATGTGAATGATGTCTATACCAGCTGGGAGCCCATTGGGAGCTTCTCTGTAGAAGGCACATACAACGGGAAGGTTGATAGAAAGAAAAGCATCTCTTTTAAGGACCGCAATTCTCACCCCGAATTGGAGTGATCTTTGTGTAAGAATTGAGTTCTCTTATCAGTCATTGATAATACCAAGTTACCTCCTATTTGGAAAGCACCCACTACGTGCTGAGAGCTGGGCTACCTACATTATCTGATTTACTCTGCAGGGCACCTACCTACATGTGGTAGACATCACTAGCTCCATTTTACAGGTGGGGAAGTAAGGCCGAGAGAGTTCTAATGCGCTGCTCATCAGGTGCAGTCTAGAGATGTTCTCCCTATTTGAAGGGGTGACGGTATTGCTTCTAATCTGACCCACATATCATTCTTTTTGTTAACGATCAGAACACTGGCCCCATTTTTGATGAAAAAGCTGTCTCTTCCTCCCACATGACAAAGTACTTCTTTCCAGCAGTCGTTCCGAGTGCCGTGTTTATTTAGTCGCAAGGTCTTTAAAAACGCAGCCACCGTGGGAATCACGTTAGTGAAGGGCTCGGGCCGCAATGGCATTCAGCAATGCCTGGTATTCTGTTTGCTTCGGATGATACTTAACAGTCCAGCGGTTAGGAGATAGAAAATAATTAGTCCGTCTAGCCGGGAGATTGGGTGATAAAAGGAAACTGGGCTGCTGATTAAATTGTTTATTTAAGCTCAAGTTTAGCTATGTTTTTCGGCATAATGTGCTGTAGGAAGAAGATAGGGATCTGTCCTCATGGAGAGACACCCCCAGAGTGGCCGTCATCCCCACCCTCGCCCACTCCCACAGCTGCCTCGCCTCGGCTCTGCCATGCCTTCCTTTCCTGCCTGGCTCTAGATTGTGAGGGTTTGGTGACTGGGCAGAATGACAGAAGGGCACACAAGGCCCGGAGCCCGAGTCCCTTGAGCTCTGGTCTTGTGTTCTCTGTTTGTCTTGTGCTCCTCCAAGCGCGTGCTACCCCGGCAAGACGTGTTCTCCCTGTTCCTCCTCCTGGCTCTTCTCTGCATTCTTCTCCCCCTGGCTTATAAAACAGAAATCGGCTTCCTTTCTTCTCTTTTGTCACTGTTTTCCTTAATTCCTCCTTCTCTGTGTGAGGACTCGTATGATTGATACGTGATGCATAATGTCAATGCTCAGTTTGCCCATAGTTTGAGCATAGGCAAGCCCAACTTTCTAGGAAAGTGCCAGACCAGAAAATTACAGCCCACAGGGCAAGTCCAGCCTGTGCCTGTTTTTGTAAATAAAGTTTTATTGGGCACATCCACGCTACAGCGGCAGAGCTGAGTAGTTGAAGCAGAGACTGTGTGGCCCGCAAAGCCAAAAATATTTACTATCTGGCCCTTTACAGAAAAAGTTTGCCAACCCCTGCACTAGGCAAAGATATTGCAAGCTACATTCTACTTCGGGTCATTCCTGCCCCTAGAGATCCCTGGGCCCAACTTTTGTACCTGCACAATAATGGGAGACTTGTGCTATGTTTGCACTGAACTGACCAGTGGATGAGAATTCGGGAAGCATGCTGTGATTGACTAACCAAAGTGTGATATAGTCTCTAAACTTTCATTTTTAAAAAATGTTTGTTTGTTTGTTTGTTTAGAGAGACAACACAAGCAGGGGAGGGGCAGAGAGAGGGGGAGAGAGAATCCCAAGCCAGCTCCACGTGGTCAGCACAGAGCCCAGTGTGGGGCTCGATCTCACGAACCATGAGATCATGACCTGAGCCAAAATCTAGAGTCAGATGTTCAACCAACTGAGCCACCCAGGTGCCCCTCTAAACTTTCATTTTTGATATGCCAAACATTAAGAAACCCCAGATTCAGTTTCCTCTCTCACATTTTTAAAAAGAGTGTAATTTAAAAACAATTAATGTTCATTTATTTGAGAGAGAGAGTGGGGCGGGGAGGGGCAGAGAGAGGGAGGCACAGAATCCGAAGCGGGCTCCAGGCTCTGAGCTGTCAGCCCAGAGCCCGACACGGGGCTCGAACCCGTGAACCGTGAGATCATGACCTGAGCCGAAGTCAGACGCTCAACCGACTGAGCCACCCAGGTGCCCTAAAAGACTGTAGTTTTTTTAGAGTGGTTTTAGATTCACAGCAAAATGGAGAGGAAGCTACAGCAATTTCCCAAATACCCCCTGCCCCAACACCTGGACAGCCTCCTCCTTATCAACATCCCCAGCAGAGTGTGCACTTGTTACAACTGATGACCTACACAGACACATCATTATTACCTGGAGTCCATAGATTACATAGGGTTCACCCTTGCTGTTGGACATTCTATGGGTTTGGACAAATGTACAGTGACATGTATCCACCATCATAATATCATGCATTTATTTTCCTTACCCTAAAAATCTTCTGTATTTCACCTGTGCTTCCCTCCCATACCTCCCCAGCTGTCCAGAACCCACTGATTTTTTTCACTGTCGCCAGAGTTCTGCCTTTCCCAGAATGCCCTGTGGTTGGAATCATTCAGTATGTAGCCTTTTCAGATTGACTTCTTTCACTTCGTAACATGCCTCTAAGGTTCCTACGTGTCTTTTCATGGTTTGATAGCTCATTTCTTTTTAGTGCTGAATCATATTCCATCGTCTGCATGGACCATGGTTGATCTATCCATTCACCTACCAAAGACACCTTGGTTGCTTCCAAGCTTTGGCAAGTATGAAGAACGCTGCTATAAACGTCCACGTGCAGGTTTTTGTGTGGACATAAGTCCTTTGCCACTTTTAAGCCTTCAACGTCTCCTCTTCCACAGGTCAGACCATTACAGCCGTGCCGGCCCCTCCTGCTGGCCGGCCTTTGCACCTTGGAGGCTCCCTGGCTGAGATCCAAACAGCCTTGCTCCACTAGAGACATACACATGCTCCAGCTGAAGGGGAGCCAGAATTTGTCACCCCAAACTACACCTCTTTGGCATAAGGATTACTTTAGGCTGATTATCTTTAAGGAACAGCAAAGATGGGAAAAACTCTGAAAACTGAGAAGTTACCCTTTTGGAGGAGAAAATTATACATATAAGGGAACTCTCCATTTATAAGGGTATCTATCTCCCTCTCTGTACCAGGAAGTGAAGGATGACACGTTTCTAGAAACCCTGTTCAGTGGAGAAGGCAATGAGCTGAATCTGCTTAACAACCTTACTCTTGACTACCGCGCTTTTCTCGATGATAACCTCCCTTGACTGGCCTCCCCCTCCCCCAACATCTTTTGTCTTTAGCTGGAGACGGTATTTAAGGGGGTGGCTTGGGCCATTTTGGAGTTACTCAGTTTTCCTGGGTCTCTCCCATGTCTACAGGAGGTATGCATGTTATTAAACATCTACTTGTCTTTTCCTGTTAGTCTTTTATTACAGGGAGATCTTGACCAAGAACCTAGAAGGGTAGAGGGAAAGTGACTTTTCCTCTCCCTGCAGACATACATCTCACAAGGCACAAGCCTTCAGGACACTAGCCTCATTCAGTGTTATAGCAACTCTGTGCCACAATAAATAAAAGTTTGTTCTCTTAAGAGGTACTCTGAATTAGGGCATTCCCTCTGGTGTTTTCCTTCCCTTCCTTTCTTTGCACTTCACATGTGCTGACATGGGAGCCTCTAGCTTTACATTTTGTTGATGATCTCCTAAACTCAAGGAATTTCACAGAAGACCCATCCAGCCCCCCTTCTGTTTAACTGCTGTGTTTTTACCCCTCTTCATTTCTTTGGTCACAAATGAGTCTTTCTATACACTTTATTTTTTTTTCAATTTCTTTCCTGCAATTATATCTCTTTGTCTTTCTTGTGTATGGGTCTCCTCCCACTCCCTGCGGTACCTAAGAACAGAGTCTGCAAAGAGCATATTTTTCAGAGAGCTCTTCGTGGGTTACAGTGCTCACATCTATTTACTGAGAGAGACTTTCATTAGGTTCTGTTGGAGTTTTCTGGAATCACCTGGAAGCTGAACTCCTAGAGAAAATGTTTGGGTCCAGATTGTTAATTGAACTGTGTGCAGCCTAAAAATCTTTCTGCAAGCTTCTGGGACTTCTCAGCCTGATTACTAGAGACAGAGCGGGGGCTTTGTCACCTGCTGCCACCACCTCAGCAGGTGACTGGTGTGAGTCCAGCAGCATGTTGGATCTGAGGTTCACTACCTGGGAAGACAGATGATAATGTCTCACTCCTACAGATCTACGATAAGGTGGCAAATGAGACAGTGTGTGCCCATAGAACGTGGAGTTCCTCTGAGGATTAAGGCTGAGACCTCGGCTTGTGAGGGTTTTGTGATTGGGAGAATGACCAAAGGGCACACAAGGCTTGGAGCCGTGCCTTCCTTTCCTGCCTGTGGGGACTCCCGATGTTGGAATCGCATCCGGGCTCTCTTGGCACCTCGTCCAGTGACGGGAGAAAAGAATCTGCAACAGTAACATGGATGCTCCCTAGATGCTGGGAGTGAGGGAGCTGAGGCCAGAGGTCAAAGTCACCGTGGCTGGCTTTGTACTCTAGTAGCTGAGCCAGAACTATGTTCCGCAGAATTCTTGTCTTTTCCTTCTATGGTCGGGGCTGGCCACAGGAGACGTTCGTGCGAGATTTGGAAGGCGGAAGCGAAGGAGCCGCTGTTTTCATGGTCCGACCATCTGAGTCGGGCAGGGGCCGTCGCAGCTCACGCGTGTCACCGTCCGCTCTCTCGCCACGTTGGTGAGGGTGGCAGCCGGGCCCGCAGCCCCTCCAGTGCCCCCACAGCTCCCCACTCGGCTTCTCAGAGCGCCGGGGCTGTGGGTGTGCCACCGCGCGCTGGAGGGCACCCACCTGGCCTGCATGTCCCCTGCATCGGTGAAGTTGGAGGCTGTGAGAAACTGAGAAGGTTCCCATCGGTCCAGCTGGACTCCGGTTTGTCCTTGGTCTCCCCCACGTCATGTCCATCTCTCCCTCCAGACTGCCTGCCCTGCTGTCTTCAGGCTCCGTACAGCCGCCCCACATGCTGCTTAACAGGTCCCCGAACCGTGGAGCATTCTGCCCCATCACAGGTCCCTCACTCCATAGCCTCGGACCTTCTGACCTGCTCCCTGCTTAGAGGCTCTGACTGCATGTTGCAGGGCCTGTGCTGATAAATGGGGAAAACCAAACAGAGAGGTTCCGACCAAGGAAATCCTCAGGGCGTCGAGCCAAGAATTTGCCATCAGAATGCTTGGGCTACCCCTGAGCCACATCGTACCCTGTGGAGGGTAGACCCTGACTGTATCACTGTTTGAGCCAGGACGGAGTACAAAACTATGATAGACACTGAATCAATCCTGGGTGCTTGGGCAAGAGACTCCAAGAGAAATCGGATGAGTCCGGGACACAACTAAGTCTTCCCAGAGGCTTCTCCACTCTTTGTGCAGGAAAGGTGGTGGGGAAGTGTCAGCCACACATTTATGGAATCACTCAGTGTACGGTGACACCTTTTGCAGGGGACCTAGGAAGGTGAGGGGTGGTGAGGGACACTTTCAAATCACCCTCCCTCTTTCTCCTCATCTGTCCCCAGGATGCCTCCATCCACAAATGGAAGCGTTGGGAGGTTTGAATGGCAGGAAGTCAGGGGGTGGGGCTTCACCCCTAGTTGGTTGGTAATTAATTAAACAGGACCATATCAGGGACTAGTTGTTAGTTAATGGAGAACCAAGGGATCCCCTAGATCCCCCAGAGGCGGCTATTGAGATGGCAGCCCAGCAGAGCAGGCTGATGAGGTGGCTGGGGCACTGGCTATCATGTTCTGTGACTCTCTATGGCACTCAGGGTCCGCAGAGACACCCTTCATGTTTCCATTTCAGCTCCACTGACCCCCATGGTGCACTTTGCCTCTGCCAGGCCTGCTCCTACCTCAGGACATTTGTACCCTCTGCCCCCTCTACCTGGGTCCCTCTACCCTCAGAGCCCTTCCTGGAAGGGATCACTCCTTCACCCCTTCTCATCTTTGCTCAAAAGTCATTTCATCTCTGTGAGGCCTGGCCTGACCACCCCACTGTAAAACCGCAGGCCTCCCTCATTCTCCAACCCCCTCCAGGATGTATTCTTGCTCTGGTGTGTATCACCTACTCCCATGTGGCTGAACTTACTAATCAGGGTGGAAGCTTCAGGACAGGGACATGCCCTGTTTGGACAGTGGCATATCCCAAATGGTGGCTCACCGTGGGCACTCATTACAGTGTTCATCTGGCCTCACTCCACAGGGTGCTGTCAGCCTTGGATTGGCACCAACACCTCCCTAAACACAACTCCAGGGACACCGGTGGGAATAGCCCCCCCCCCCCACCGGGGACGTGCAGTTCAGCGGTATGGAGCCCAGTATTTGCCGAAAGGAGGCCACTGGTGGCTTCTTCTCCCTGTTAACCTTCACCACCCACTGGCCTCTCTCAAATCTTTCCAGTGGCTTCGAATTCTGCAGCTCTGTTTCAACCTTCCCCGTGTCAGGATGGGGCAGCTGGCATGAAGAAGTGGGCTGATTTTGTTTGTTCATGGTTTATGTTCCAACTTTGACATCTTATTTCAGAGCGATGTGAGAAAGGCACTTGATAAGCTGCCTGCAGCAGTTTCTCCTAAGGGGTCTGCCAAAAACTGCGTGGGATTTCAGGGTCTGGTTTTCTTCGCCTTCTTCAGGTAAGCTTGTTTATAAGGAGGAAACATTTGTGCCGCTCAGCAGGTTTGAGAGACCCAGTGGGAATGGCTGTTTATTTGTCTTTTGATCACAAAGCCTGGGGTTTGGCTCCAAGGCTGAAAGATCTTGAGGCCTCTTTATCTCCTCCCCTGGAGACTTGAATCTCTCCTCTGACATTCCTTGGGCCCCGGAGTGGCTGGGGACCGCGGGAGGGGCTGTTGCAGGTGGACAAAGATTCCCCAGCTGGCCTCCTCCCCGTAGCTGTCCTCAGTCTGACCTCCCACCAGGGACTGTGATTCCTTCAGAGACTGGCTGCAGGGCCTAACCTCTCCCTCCCCTTTTGTCTTACAAACAACCACAAGGAAGGGAAAAGAAAGCTGCCCACCCTGCAAAAACAAAAAACAAAACAAAACAAAACAAAAACAGTAAACATTAATTTTGGGGAGCGCGCCTTCTGTGTATTATGCCACATCTTGTCACTTGCCTTTATGGAATCTGGGGACCCAAGCGAGGGGAAGGGTAGCAGTGTTCAATTCACTCATCATATACGTGACCTAGAACTCCACAGGGGGTTGGCGGCCTGTCCTTAAAGGTCGACCCAACCAGGCCCGGGTTGTGTGATCCCCCAGGTTTCAGGGTGCCCCACAGGCCGGTGCAGCGTGAGCTACCCATGACTGGCCTGAAACCCCAACGAGCAGACAGAGTTTTGATGTGTTTTTTTGTTTTTTAATTTTCCTTTTGTTTTTATTTTTGCAATGGAGAGAAAGCATGAGCTGGGGAGGGGCAGAGAGAGAGGGAGACAGGAACCGCAGTGGGCTCCGCGCAGCACAGGGCCCAATGCGGGGCTCGAACTCACGAGTGATGAGATCATGACCTGAGCTGAAGTCAGATGGAGCCACCTAGGCACTGAGAGGGAGGTGCGGGGCGGGGAGAGTTTTCTTTGAATCAGGATGCAGCACCACGCAGCATTCCCCACAGGGGCACGTATCGAGAAAATGAAATTCAAATCACCCCTCTGGTACGCTTTCCATTCCCTTTCCTGATAACGCACAGAGAAGCCGATTCTGTAGGTGAGCAGGCAGGTGTACCGAGGGCCACCGGGGCCTTTCTCCTGTCCCCAGGTGCTTCCGGTGGGCGTGACAGCCAGCAGCCTTGGCTGAGGAGACAGCACCTCCAGGATCTTGCTCCTTGCCTCGAGGCTTGCTTCTCTAAGGAGCCGAATGACGTTTTGGGGTCCCTGGCCGTACCCACATCCCACCCCCTCACTTGGCACAAGGCTGAGCGAACACCTGGGTGTCTGGCGACCTCGAGATGGTGAACCGATTTTGAACTTGCTTTCTCAAGTCATCCTACTTCACAGTAGACGGCCTCACGTCTTTCTTTGAAAAAAATAAATAAAAATCAGCGAAACGTTCTTAGCTTGGTGCAGTGATTCTACTCATGCAGAAAAAATGTAAAGGTAAAGAGGAAACTACGAGAGCAAACCTTTGTGCTCCCCGGGTCTCCTGGGAAAGCAGGGCAGGCAGGGCTCGTGCGCGCGAGGCAAGAGCTGCTTTTGCAGAAATGGAAACGCTCCCCCGTCTTTGCTTCCTCATGAAGCTGCTTCATTATATTTTCAGGCGAGCGAGTCATGGGTTCCTGGTGCGCTGTGCTGTCTTTTTCAATTAATGCTTTTCACAGAAGTTCAGGTTTTAAACATCTCCCCCTCTCTTCCCAGGTCGGTTACATTTCCCAGAATGGTTCCCAGCGCTGGAGATAATTCCTTTTCGGAGAACCTACATTTCTCACCTGCTGATTGCAATTAGCCACTGCCAGCTGGGGCCTGGTGTGCAGCTGAAAAGCTAACAAGAAGTGGAGACCACGCGGAACCCAGACAGGGCCGAGGATGTGAATAAATACGGAATGGTGCCCGTGTTTATGAGTCGCTCCGCTGAATTCCAGGTTTCCCGACCCTCTGGATGGCCCTCCCTCTTCCGGCTCTGTGCTCCCCGCCCCTCCCCTACCAATTTTTTTTTTTTTTTTTTTTTTTTTGTCTCTGGGTCTGTAGCCTACGTTTAACATCACAGTCACGAATTTACCACTAAATACATTTTGTTAGGCAATAAACAGCCTCGGAAGAAAAATGAAATCGGACTAGGGCTTCTGTTCCAATCATGTTTGTGAGCTGTGCTGGAATCAGGCAGGCCCTGCACGCAGGTCTTAGAGCTAACCTTGAATATGAGGACTGGCAGGGCCTGGAGAGGCCTTCAGGATCACCTAATCTGAACCCCTCATTTTATGCATGACAACATGAAGTCCCAGAGGGAGAGCATGACTTTTCCAAAGTCTTAGAGGAAGTCACAGGGCTGGATGAAGTCCATGTCTCCTGATGGCCAGCTCAGGACTCTAACCACTGAACTGTCTTGGCTTTGATCATCGTGGACAGCCAACTTCTAGAGTTTGTGAGGAAAGCATCAAGGACGTTGCCAAGAGTTGGAAGGTAAGTCTCTGTTGGGCAGTGTGGTCTCCAACCCAAGGATACGCTTGTTTCTTTCCTCGTGGGCCGGGCCTGGCCCCAGTACCAAGGTTATGCCCCTGGCCAGTGTCATCCAGGGTGGTACCCACGTTCCCATGGCTCACCTGATGCCCTGCCTGGTCCCTAAGGAGAGAGTGGCTCGGCCTTTGTGGTTGTTTTGGGTTTGTACCGCAGGCAACCCAGACAACAGACCATCAACCGGCGGGAGATTAGCCGCTGTCTCTGCTAGCTTCACAGTGTAAATGGAGGAGGCTGGCCTGGTGCAGCTGTATCTGCTTGGTGGGAGCAAGCCAAGTCCTTCCCGGCCGTCCCCCACTACTTCCACTCAGGGGGTCAGGCATTCTTGCCCAACTCACTTTCCGCTGTGAGAGGCTGCCTTGTGGGGTTTAGGGCCAGACAGTGAATAGGCTTCCAGGCAGCAGGCAGTAACCAAAAATGCCTGGACTGTGGACTCGAACCCCAGCTCTGGTCTACGGTGGGCACGTCTCCCAGCCCGTTTCATCATCTGAAACTTGGACAGTCATAACGCATGGCTCATTGGGCTGGCTGAGAGGATGAGGGAAGGTAATGCAGGTGGAAGTAGGTTCTCCAGAAGCGTTCACTTTCCTTTGCTCTAGCGCTGTCTCTAGTTTACAGAGGAGGAAAACTGAAGTCAAGGAAGGTAAAGTCCCTTCCGTTGCCTCCAGCCACCTACTCTGTCTCCTGTGAGGCACTCGGGGAAGAAACCACGACTTTTACTAACACAAAGTCCATTCCCCAAAGAGAAGTGATTCTCTGCGCTGGTAAACGTTCAACGACCAGCTGGAGAGAACGGGAAGGGGGAGGGAGGAAGTCCTGACTTGCAGGGTGGTTGATTTTTATTCGGAGATAATCGCAGATTCACATGCAGTTGTAAGAAATAATGTAGAAAGATCCCCCGTACCTTTTATCCACTTCCCCCCAATGATAACATCTCGAAAACCTGCCGGACAATATTGCAACCAGGATATTGACATGATATAATCCACCAGTCTTTGTATTTCGCCAGTCTGACTTGCACTCATTTGCCCGTGTGTGTACTTAGACCTGCTCAGTTTCATCACACGTGTGGGTGTGTGTATGCATCACTCAGTCAAGACACAGGGCCGCGCTGCCCCCACAGGGTCCCTCTGTTGCCCTCTTTACTCCCTCCTGCTCTACCGCCATCCTTAGCTCCTGACAACCTCGAGTCCGTCCTCCATTTCTATAGTTTTGTCATTTCCCAATATTATATAAATGGAATCCAATGGTATGTAGCCTTTGAGATTGGCTTTTTTTCCCCCACTTGACACAATTCTATCAAATTTGATCCAAGTTTTTACATATATTGGTAGTTCATTCTGTTTTACTGCTGAGCAATATTGTATGGTATGCATGTGTGACAGTTGGTTCAACGAGTCACCTGTTAAGGGACGTCTAGGTCGTTCACCCGTTTTGGCCTTTACGTAGAAAGCTACTCTATCCATATTCAGGCACTGGTTTTTGTGTGAACATCACTTTTCCATTTCTTTGGAAATTCTGCACTCTGCCCAAGAGTGCGATTGCTGGCTTGTATGGTAGTTGCATGCTTACTTTTATAAGAAACTGCCAAATCATTTTCCAGAGTAACCGTACCATTTTATATTCTCCGCAGCAATATATGACTGATTCATTCTCACTGCATCCTGGCCACTGTTTCGTGTTGTCACTATTCTTTATATTAGTCATTCTGCTAGATGTGTCATCATATCTCATTGTGGTTGTTTGTTTGCATTTTCCTAATGGCTAAGGAAGCGGAACATAGACTCACGTGCCTCTTTTCCGTCTGCATATCCTCTGTAGTGAAATATCTTTGTGTCTTTTTTTTAATTAAATATAATTTATTGTCAAATTGGTTCCCATACAACACTCAGTGCTCATCCCAACAGGTGCCCTCTTCAATGCCCATCACCCGCTTTCCCCTCTCCCCCACCCCCCATCAACCCTCAGTTTGTTCTCAGTATTTAAGAGTCTCTTATAGTTTTCCTCCCTCCGTCTCTGTAACTTTTTTCCCCTTCCTTTACCCCATGGTCTTCTGTTAACTTTCTCAAGATCCACATATGAGTTTTGCTCCTTTTCTAATTGGGACTGTTAGGTTTTGTCACTGTTGAGTTTTGTAAGTTCCTTGTATATTCCACATACTAGACCTTTGACTATGATACATGGTTTGCAAATATCTCTCCCCAGTATGTACCTTGTCTTTTCATCCTGGTAACAGGCTGTTTTTCAGAGCAAACATTTTTAATTTTGATGAGGTACAATTTGTTAATTTTCTCTTTTACTGATTCTGCATTTAGTGTCAAGCCTAAAATCTCTTTGCCTAGCCCTAGATCACAAAGATTTTTCTTCTTTTTTCCTCCTAAATTTCTCAAAGTTTTATGTTTTACAGTTGATTCATGATCCATTTTGAGTTAATTTTTATATAAATTGTAAGGTCTGGGTTAAGGTTCTTTTTTTTCCCCCCTATGGATGTCTAATTGCTCTGGCACTGTTTGTTGGAAAGGCCATTTTTCTCCATTGAATTACCTTTGGACCTTTGTCAAAAATTAGCTGGGCATATTTGTGTAGGACTATTTCTGGGCTCTCTATTCTGTTCCATTAACCAATATGTCTACTTATCCACCAATACCACTGCCTTGATTACTATAGCTAAATAAAAACTTTAATATTCAGTAGAATGATTCCTCCGTCTATCGTTCTTTTTCTAAATTCTTTGCCTATTCAAGGGCTTATGCTTTTCCACATACATTTTGGAATATAATTGCCTGTGTCCACAAAAACCTTGCTGGGATTTTAATAGGAATTGCATTAAACATGTATATCAAATTGGAGAGAATTGATGCTTTTACTACGTTGAGTCTTCAAATCCATTTTTTGGAATGTCTCTCCATTTATTAGAGGTCTTCTTTGACTTCTTTTACCAGTTTTGATTTTTTTAAATGTTGATTTATTTTTGAAGGGGGGAGGAGAGAGAGGGAGAGAGAGAGAGAGAGAGAGAGAGAGAGAGAGCAAGCATGAGTGGGGGAGGGACGAAGAGAGAGGGAGACACAGAATCCGAAGCAGGCTCCAGGCTCTGAGCTGTCAGCACAGTGCCTGACGTGGGGCTCCAACTCATGGACCATGAGATCATGACCTGAGCCGAAGTTGGACACTTAACCAACTGAGCCACCCAGGTGCCCCTCTTTTACCAGTGTTTTATAATTTTCAGCATACAAACCTTGTGCATGTTTTGTGAAGTGTATACCAAAATATTTCACTTTCTCTGATGTGAATGTAAATTGTATTGTGCCTTTTTGAAATTTTCCACATGCTCATGATTAGTATATAAAATGTGATTGATTTTTGTCAGTTGATCTTATATTCCCTAATCTTGCTGAACTCACTTATTGGTTCCAGGAATGTTTTTTTTTTTTTTTTTCTTTTTTCTTAGATTCCTTGGGATTTTTTACATAGACAATCTGAAAATGGGGACAATTTTATTTCTTTGTTTCTTCTCTTTGTGTCCTTTATTTCTTTTTCTTGCCCAGGGCACTGGCTAGAGCTTCCTGTACTCTGGTAAAAATGAGGAGTGCGAGTGACCATCCTCACTTGGTTCCTGATCTTAGGGGAGGGCATCCATTTGCCCACCATTTAAGTACGATGCTGGCTGTGGTTTCTTTGTTTTTTTTTTTCTTAAGTTTCTTTATTTATTTTGAGGGGGTGGGGAGAGGGGCACAGTGAGAAGGAATCCCAAGCAGGTTCTGAGCTGGTGGTGCGGTGCCTGATGCAGGGTTCGAACCCAAGAGTTGCTTAACTGACTGAGCCACCCAAGCGCCCCTGGCTGCGGCTTCTCGTAAGGGCTCTTTATGAGGCTGAGGTAGTTCCTTCTATTTCTTATTTGCTGAGAGTTTTTATCATGAAGAGTGTTGCATTTTCAAATGTTTTTTTTTTTCTGTTTCCATTGATATGATCATATGATTTTTCTTATTTAACTTGTTAATACGCTGGTTTACATTGAATAAGTTTTGAATTTTGAACCACCTTTGCATTCTTGGAATACATCCTACTTCATCGTGGTATAGAATTTTTTGTATACATTGTTGGATGGTGTTTGGTGATGTTTTGTTGAGGACTTTTGTTTTTAAGTTCCTGAGACATCGTAGATATGTAGTTATCTTTTTCTCTTGTACTGTCTTTTCCTGGTTTTGGTACCAATATAATACATGCCTCCCAAAATGAGTTGACATGTGTTACTTCCTCTTCTATTTTCTGGAAGGTATGGGGTAAAATTTGGTGTTAATCTTCTTTTAAGGTTTCATAAAATTCTCCAGTGAATCCACCTGGACCAATGAACTTCTTTTTGAGTTTAAGTTATAAATTCTATGTGTTTAATGGTTTAGTGGTCTATTTCATCTCCATTGAACTTTGCTAATTCAGGTGTTTTGGGAAATTGGTCTATTTATTCTAAGTTGTCAAACTTATGAGAGTAACGTCGTTTGTTGTATTCCTTTATTATCCTTTTAATGGTTGTAGGATCTATACCAATATCCACTCTTGCATTCCCGATATTAGTGATTTGTGTCATTTTATACGTCAGTCTTGCTGGAGCTTTATTGATTTTTTTTTCAGAGAACTGGCTTTTTGTTTCATTGATTTTTTTTTTCTGTTGTCCTGTTTCCAATTTTGTTTATGTCTGCCCTTATTTTTATTATTTCCTTCCATCTTCCTGCTTTGGCTCTACTTTGTTCTTTTTCTAGCCTTTCAGAGTAGGAACTTGGATTATTGATTTGAGATCTTTCTTCTTTTTTAATGGAAACACTTAGTGCTATACATTTCCCTCTCAGTAATGCTTTAGCTGAATCCTACAAATTGTGCTATGTTGTATTTTAATGTGATTTGTTTCTATGTTTTTAAATCATTTGGAGACTTCCCACGGGGCCCATGGGGATTGCTCAGTAGTGTGTTGTTTAATTTCTAATTGTTTTATTTTCATTGTTCTGTTATTGATGTCTACTGTGATTCCCTTATGTTTGGACAACATATTCTAGGTTGAGGTTTATTTCATGGCCCTTTAGCCATTCTTTAAATGTAGGTTTACCAGCAGCTCATTCTCTTAGTTTTCCCTTGTCTAAGAAATGTCTTTATTTCCTCTTCATTCCTAAGGGATAGTTTCACCAGCTACAGAATTCATGGTTGATAGCTCTTATCTTTCAGCACTTGAAAGGACATGAGCCCCTTCCTTTTGGCGGACCTTGTTTCTGATGAGAAATCCACTATCCCTTGAATTGTCATTCCCTCTAGTTAATGCATAATTTTCCCTTGGTGGCTTAAGAAAATTGTTTTGGGGGTGCCTGAGTGGCTCAGTTGGTTGAGCATCTGACTCTTGATTTTTGGCTCAGGTCATGATCCCAGGGTCGTGGGACTGAGCTCTGAATCGAGCTCTGTGCTGAGCATGGAGCCTACTTGGATTCTCTCTCTCTCTGTCTGTCTCTCTTTCTCTCTCTCTCCCTCTCCCTCCCTCTCCCCCTCTCCCTCTCCCTCTCCCTCTCCCTCTCCTTCTCCTTCTCCTTTCCTCCCTCTGCCTTTTCTGGATTCTGTAGGTTTAGGTCTTCTGCCAATTTGAGAATTTTTCAGCCATTGTTTCTCCAAAACGTTTTTAGTTCTACATTCTTTTTTCTTTCTGAGATGCTGATGAGACAAATGTAAGATTTTTTTATGACTCATATTGTCCCTGGAGTGTTCTTTTTTTTCAGTCTGTTACTCTGTTGGTCAGGTTGAGTAAACGTTATTGATCTTTTATCAAGTTCACCAATTCTCTCTTCTGTCATCTCCACTCTACCGTGAGCCCGTCTAGCAAGCGTTTTGTTCAGCTGTTGTCTTTTTTCAGTTCTGTAATTTCTATTTAGTACTTTTTATTTTTTTTTAATTTTTAATGTTTATTTATTTTTGAGAGACACAGAGACAGAATGCAAGTGGGTTGGGGCAGAGAGAGAGGGAGGCACAGAATCCGAAGCAGGCTCCAGGCTCTGAGCTGTCAGCACAGAGCCCGACACGGGGCTTGAACTCACAAACTGTGAGATCATGACCTCAGCCAAAGTCGGACGCTCAACCAACTGAGCCACCCAGGCGCTCCTATTTAGTACTTTTTAAATAATTACTGCTTCTTTGCTGTGGTTTTATATTTTTATTTGTTTCAAGAGAATTCATAATGATTTGTTGGCACCGTTTTATGGTGGCTGCTTTAAAATCTTTGTCTGATATTCCAAAATCTGATTCATCTTGTTGGTATCAGTTGATTATCTTTCTAATCCACCTTGTGATTTTCCCGGGTATGAGTATGATGAGTAATTTTTTTTCCTTTATTTTGGACACGTGGGGTTTTATCTAGGAGACTGTATTTAAATCTTTTATATTAGCAGACATCTGCCCTGTTTGGGTTTAGCTTGCTAGTTCTGTCCTACTTTTTTGGCTTTTAGGTCCAATGACAGTCTAGTTTTCTGAGCCCTTGCAGTGAATGATATTCTGGTATGTTTCATTCATCTGGCTCTGTTTGAGCTGCTGTTAGATCCCTGCTAGGGCCATTCATGATGATGAACAGCATTTCCCTGGGTCTCTCAGTATTCTTAGGTGGGGTGTCAGGGATTCCAGACCTATGAGAAGGAGAGTGTTACCATTGGCCTGTTCACTGGCCACCTGTGTCATTTGGCTTCCTGTTCGATTCTTGTAGGTGCCTCTGGGGGAGTGAAGAGCCGCCAGCCTTTTAGAGCCAGCCTTTTAGATCCTGAGTAGAGGATCAGGAGCCATACATCTGGGTGACTCTACCATTAGGTGGAGGGTGAGGTGACATTACCCTTGGATCACCTTGCCTCGGGGTGGATGGCTGGAAAACATGGAGCATGCTAGCCCCATTGACACCTGTGTAAATGTTTCCCTGTTGCTGGCTGGTATGGGGTGTGGTATTGGTCCGCTAGGGACCCACTCTTGTCCCTCTGGTGGACAGAATGGGCCCTCTTCTGTTGTTGGATGTGGTCAGCCTCCCAAGCTCTGCTGATGTCACTGCTTTGAGTAGATGGGCCTGCCACCGCCTCTGGGTGTGGGTCTCCCAGCTAAATATTTGGTGGGCCTCCCTTCTCCTGGAAAGAAAGAAAGAAAGAAAGAAAGAAAGAAAGAAAGAAAGGGAGGGAGGGAGGGAGGGAGGAAGAAAGGAAGGAAGGAAGGAAGGAAGGAAAGAAGGAAGAAAACCCAGGGATTTACCACAATATTGTTCTTCAAGTCCTGAGGTCCCTAACTATTCTGTCTTCTACCCAACATTCAGAGTTGTTTTATTATTGTCTGTTGAATTATGTCCAGGGTATTTAGTTGTACTTAGAGGAAAAAGAGGGAAAATTGATTCTATGCTATCTTGTCTCAGAACCAGAAACCAATTTAAAAAAAATTAAAGTTATTGCTCAGAAAAGGAATCTTTTCAGTGTGGTGGGTCTACAGGTGTTCATTTTATATTATTATTTATACATTCCTGTGGGTTCGAAATATCAAAAATAGCTGAATTGTAAGGCTCTACCAGGTATAAATAAGGAATCTCTCACTGACCTCACACTGTGTCTCCTATTGGGGTCTATTATATTTTGTTTGATGAACAAAATATGTGTTTGATCAAGATGCATTGACCAGAAATTATTTCAATCAGTGCTAACTTTGGATGAGCATCTGACAGACTAGATTTAAAAATTAGGCAAAGAGACACCTGGGTGGCTCAGTCGGTTGAGTGTCCGACTTTGGCTCAGGTCATGATCTCACAGTTCGTAGGTTCAAGCCCCGCATCGGGCTCTGTGCTGACAGCTCAGAGCTTGGAGCCTGCTTCAGCTTCTGTGTCTCCGTCTCTCTCTTTTTCCCCCCGCCCTGCTTGTCCTTTGTCTCTGTCTGCCTGTCTGTCTGTCTGTCTCAAAAAATAAATAAACATTAAAAATTATTTTAAATTAGGCAAAGAAACGTAGTCCTCAGGCCTAGGAGCAGGGCCGCACAATCACGAATTCGATGTAGAAGTAACCACACCTTTTAAGGATCACTTTAAAAAGCAATGCAGTAAGTGGTTACCTTCAGAGATAGTAAACCAAACTTATAGAGTGAATTAAAAAAACAAACAAACAATTGTCCTAATACGAGGATGCAAACTTGATGCTTCCAGTGACACTATTATACATCAACTAAAGAGGGCTGTATCTCAACTTTGACGGAAATGAGGATAATGTGACCTTAAGAACTACATTCAGGGGCACCTAGGTGGCTCAGTCAGTTAAGCGTCCAACTCTTGATTTCTGCTCAGAGCATGATCCCGGGGTTCCTGAGTTCAAGCCCCACATTGGGCTCTGTGCTGACAGTACAGATCCTGCTTGAGATTCTCTCTCTCTCTCCCCCTGCCCCTCCCCCACGAGTGCGCTCTCTCTCCCTCCCTCCCTCTCTCTCTCTCTCTCTCAAAATTAATAAACTTTAAAAATAAAACTACATTCGATGCCTCAAATGTATCCCTAAGTAATTTCTTTTTTGTAAATGTTTATTTATTTATTTTTGAGAGAGAGAGTGTGAGAGTGAGCAGGAGAGGGGCAGAGAGAGAGAGAGAGAGAGAGAGAGAGAATCCCAAGCAGGCTCCCCACAGCCAGAACACAGCCCGACTCAGGGCTTGAACTCACAAACTGTGAGACTGTGACCTGAGCCGAAATCCAGAGTTGGATGTTCAATGGAGGAACCCAGGTGCCCCCCTCAGTGATTTATAAGAAAGTCACTGACATCAAAGATGCATGATCAGTATAAATACAATTGTTTCACAGGGAGAAAGGGCAGTGTTTTCAATTAATACTTCATTTTATGTAAAACATGTTTATCCATATGAATATGTAATGTTATTAGAAAATTAAATAGCGTAAGTAAACCTTTCACTATTCCATCTGTATCTTTGAAAGTTTGTGTATTCAAGGTGATCAAAACATTGTTTTTAATTTATTTTGAGAGGAAGAGAGCATGCGAGCAAGTGGGGGAGGGGCAGAGAGAGAGAGAGAGGGAGAGAGAGAATCCCAAGCAGGCTCTGCACTGTCAGCACAGAGCCCAATGCAGAGCTCGAACTCACAAACCGTGAGATCATGACCTGAGCTGAAGTCAAGAGTCAGATGCTTAACTGACTGAGCCACCCAGGCACCTCAATCTTTAGAAAAAAAAATTTTTTTAATCTTTATTTTTGAGAGAGAGAGAGAGAGAGAGACAGAGAGAGAATGAGTGGGGGAGGGGCAGAGAGAAGGAGACACAAAATCTGAAGCGAGCTCCAGGCTCTGACCTGTCAGCACAGAGCCCGACGTGAGGCTTGAACTCACGAACCGCAAGATCATGACCTGAGCTGAAATCGGACGCTTAACCGACTGAGCCACCCAGGTGCCCCAATCAAAAAATCTTTTTAAAAGGTCTTTCCACTTGGAAATTTGGAGGTTACGTTGTATTTGGTATAGACTTATATATAATTATTTTGGTATTTCAAATGCTCAGAAAACTACAGTTGTGAGCCCACTACCCAGATTATGAAATATTAACCTCTTGTCATATTCACCACATAATTTTTAAATTTTTTTTTTAACGTTTATTTATTTTTTGAGACAGAAAGAGACAGAGCATTAACAGGGGAGGGGCAGAGAGAGAGAGAGAGAGACACAGAATCTGAAATAGGCTCCAGGCTCCGAGCTGTCAGCACAGAGCCCGACACGGGGCTCGAACTCACGGACCGTGAGATCATGACCTGAGCCGAAGTCGGACGCTTAACCGACCAAGCCACCCAGGCGCCCCCACCACATAATTTTTGAAAAGAAAGTCCACAGTACAAGCCCTCTGTGTGCCCTATTTCTGTCCCATTCCCTCCTTCCTTTCCCCAGAGACAGGTGTTCATTTACATGAATGTCTAATATGATTGCACACGGATATGAATCTGAGAACAACACTTAGAATTGTCTTGTGAATTTTAAAACATTACACAAACAAAATCATGCTGCATATATCATTCTGCAATACTGATATATTTGAAGTTATTTTTATTATCTTACTTTGTGTTTTCTGCTCCCCACACTTTTTTTCTCCTTTCCAACTGTCTAATAGACTGGAAAAAATAATTCTCTGTTTTATTCATTGCCAGTTTGGAAACTATGTGTTGTATTTCTATCTAATTTCGCTAGTTATTCTTACATTCTAAACATGCATATTTAATTATAAATGTTTTTTCAAAGTCCAAAGCTATTTAATGTATCTATTCTTCTCCCCCTACCTTTAACTACCCTCCATAGCCTCCTGAATTTCTGTTATTTTGTCTAGAATCTTAATCCCATCCTTTTTAAAACACAATTCATGGCTCACTCTTTCTTTCTTTCTTCCTTCCTTTCTTTCTTTCTTTCTTTCTTTCTTTCTTTCTTTCTTCTTGAGAGAGAGAAAGAGAGAGAGAGAGAGAATGCAAGCAGGGGAGGGACAGAGAAAGAGGGAGAAAGAATCGTAAGCAGCCTCCATGCCCAGCATGGAGCTAGATGTGGGGCTCAATCTCACGACCATGAGATCGTGAACTGAGCCGAAATCAAGAGTCCGACGCTTAACTGACTGAGCCACCCAGGCGCCCTTATGGCTCTTATTTTTTAAGAGTTAATTAAGGAGTTTAATAGTTAATCAAATTTACTATTCTATATTATTATTATTTTATTTCTTTGTTTACCACTGTTTCTGGTAGCCTACTAGTCTTCTTAGGTTTCACTTTTCTGCTTATTAAAGGATATACTTTAATTGTTCACTTACTAAATATCTGAGGGTCTTTTCTTTTTGAAAATGTCTTTATTTGTCCTCACCTTTAAATGGTATTTTTACTGCAGTTGAAGACCTAGGTTGACAATGATTTTTCCTTAGCCGTTGGAAGATGCCATTGTCTTCTATCATCTGTCACTGTACGTTTAATACTTTTTCTTTTGACAGTAGTTTGTCTTTTCATTCTTGTAGCTTTTAACATTTTCTCTTTGCCCTTGATATTCTGAAGTTTCAATATGGTAAATTTAGATTTGTTTTTATTCCTAGTGTTTAGAATTTGGTGTAAATTTTCATCTGAGTCCTTTCTATCTTTCTCTAACCAGCATAATTCTGGAATATGATGTTCCTTCATTTTGAACTCCAATAAGATGTATATTAGAGCCCCCACTCAGTCTCTCGACCCTTTTCATTATATCCTTTTATCTTTGGGTTGTGTACTTTATAAATTATGCAATACTATCTTCCAATTCCCTAATTTTCTCTTTGATTAAGTTCCTAGTTCATTCAACAACCATTTCCTGGGTGGTTTATTACGTGTCAGGTACTATAGCGGGCGCTGTAGTGTTGTGATAGATGAAGGAGGTAGAACCGTACCTTTGATGAACTCGCCTCGTCAGGAAGAGATACAAGTCAAGAAACAGTACCGTGTGATGTCTTAGTGTTATGGCAAAACCATGGTGTTCCCTGAGTACCGAGGGTGGCTACCCAGAAATCAGAAAGGGCCGCCTTAGGGAAAAGCTGTCCATGCTGAAGCTGGCAGGCCAGGTAGAATTTTGCCAGGTGCATAAAGGGATGGAGGCACGTGGCTGTCGAAGAGAACAAGCGTACACAGAAGAGCCGGAACTTCTGTGGCTGTTAGCAGCTGGAGAAGTGGCAGGGAGAGATCTAGGGGAAGGGTGAGAGATTATGCTGGGGAGGGGAGGTGGGCAGGGGGCAGATCATGAAGCGCCTTGTGCACTCTGTTCTCGACAGTGACTTTGTCCTGAAAGTGGGAGGGAGTAATTCAGACGCGTTAAGCAGAGGAGTGGCGTGGTTAGATTTGGATTTTAGGAATACCGCTCCAGATTGCAGGAACTTGGGGCTGGATGCAGGAAATGAGGAGCCTACGGATTCGGGCAGTAACTAGAGACACCAGACAGGATGGCATGTGGGGGAGAGATGCTCGGAGAGCAGACGTGATTGAGAGAGAGGTGATGGAGAGGCTGAGGGCTCTGAGGAAAGGCAGGAGGCAATGACAATGAACAAGTGTGGGGATTTTGTGATTTGGGCGGATGGGAAGTGGCCTCCGGAAATATGAAGGAGGAGGAGATAGACCGGGAGGATAGTAGGGGGTGATAATAAATAGAGGTTGAACCATGTTAAATTCTAGGAGCTTGAGGGTTTCACAGATGAAGGTGTGAACAGTAAGTAGATGTGAAACTCACGAGAGAGCTGTTACAGGTGTATGGAGAAGGCTGTCACTAACACGGGCTTCTTGCATATATGTGTGTTGTTCGAATCGCCCCATCGATAAAAGCAAATGTAGAATGTTTGTCCATTTCCCATATATCATCCTTCTCACAAAGAAACGCCCTAGATTGCCACCATTCCTGAGGAAAGAAGGTGATAGGACATGGAATCATTGCTTCCAGGAAGAGAAGACTCGAGACGGTCTTCCCCCCACCCTCTCTCTTGGAATGCAGTGTGATTCCATTATTCCACAGTCCCTGTCTACGGTTGCATGGGGCCCCTCCTCCTTCACACTACCACGTGTGGCAAAATGCCTGCCATCAGCCCAGTTAACTTATAGCACAGGGCCCTGCCTTATTCCCCAAGCACGTCCTACTGCATGTGAAAAGCACAGAGAATGGTAACCAATGCGTTTGAGGTCCACTAAACAACAAAAAAGAAACATACTTTGATTAAGGAATGAGCTTCAGGTTAGGCAACAAGAGAACCTTCCCTGAAGATCTTGGTTAAGTGGCAGACATGGTTTACCTTCAGTGTCAGGGAATCTCCTCCCTCAAATGCTTCCAAGAATGGGACAAACATTTGTTTTATTGGAAAAAAATTTAGGATAACTTAGTAAAAGCATCAGAATTGTGTAGTGGTTCTCTTGCTGCCTTCAGCCTGAAACAAAATCCTGACATAGCTCACGCAGCCTGTCATGATCTCGTCTCCACTTGACTCTCGCCTCCTACTTCCCTCCACCTTCAAGCGCGTTGAAGGTGTGCGCTCTCCCCAAAGCCCCCATGCCCTCTCCCTTTGGGGCCCCTTTCCATTAGAACCCTTTCCCTCCTGCCCTCTGTTGCCTCTGATTCATCCTTCTGGTCTCACCTGAGATGCTTCTTCCTTCAGGAAACCTCTACTGACTGATCCTCTAAATTGTAGCCTTCCCCCCTCGGTGCTCATATTTATTCATTAAAGCATTTAATATGTGTTTTTAAGGGCCTTCGATAGGTCAGGCACTGTGATACATTAGGACAAAATAAGCCTGCCCCGATAGAATCTGCTGGGGAAAAGAGAGAATCAACAAGTCATCCGATGGGATTAGTGTGAAAGGTGAGTGAACTGCTGTACCAAAATATTCAGCAATAATGTAGCGTGAAGAACAAAGACACATGTTCTCTTTCAACACTCGGAGGTGAGTGTTCCAGGTCAATGAGAAGCCCGGTTACAAGCAGTTGTGCAGGAACCCAGACCAAGAGTGGCTCCGCCATCTCCATTGCATGGCTTCCAAAGTCACTCTAGTCCAGTGCTCTCCCGATAGAATATTCTATAACGATGGAAATGTTCTATCAATACCTGTGTTGTCCAGTATAGTAACCACTAGCTACACATGGCTATCGAATACTTGAATTGTGGCTGGTGTAAGCAAGGAACAGAACTGTACATGTTAATAAAAATTTGAATTTAAATAACTACATGTGGCTAATTAGTGGCTACTCTATTGGACAGTGTGGCCATATTGGGCACTCCAGCCAGGGGGATGGGAGAAAAAGTGGCATTCTGAGACCTGGGGTCTCCTCTTAAAGCAGGTGAGGCCGAAGTTGTACCCACAGCTTCAGCTCACATTCCATGGGACCTACTGTGTTTCACCGCATCTAAGTTGACATCAGTTGTAAGATGGATCATGGTCTTATATGCTGCCAATTAAACGGTTACAAATGCATTTTTAAATGTTTTTTAATGTTTATTTATTTTTGAGACATAGACAGAGCATGAACAGGGGAGGGGCAGAGAGAGAGGGAGACACAGGATCTGAAACAGGCTCCAGGCTCTGAGCTGCCAGCACAGACCCCGACGCGGGGCTCGAACTCACGGACTGTGAGATCATGACCTGAGCCGAAGTCGGACGCTCAACTGACCAAGCCACCCAGGCGCCCCTACAAATGCATTTTTAAAATCACATACACTTTTAATTTTATATGTATTGAAAGAGCCTTTTAGATAGATGTACTGAGTACACACAGAGAGGAAAATATAATTAAGTTCCTAAAACTTCCTCGCATTGAGAATCTAACTCTCCTGAAACACTTTTCAGCTCAGACTTGCTGGTGTCTGTGCTTTTCCACAGACGATTTTTCTCCATGTCCCCAAAACATCAGTGATGTGGCATTTCTTCAAAGTGGGCTCTACTATTGTGTCCAGGATTTCCTTCCGAGAAGCTGACAGCCATTTGGGCAACTTTTGATTCTGGTGCTTTACCTTTTGATCCAATGAATAGTATTATTTTTCCCTTGGCTGAAACAAATGGTGTTACAAGCTGACCAATTTGTGACAAGTGGATATTCATCGTCGTAACAATGATCTTGTTCCACATGCGAATTGGTGAATTGGTCACATCGGCCTCTCATGTCTTTGAAGTTTCTTTTGTTGGTTCTGAAGGATTTGGCAATTTCTTCTGCATTTGATTGCATTACTCGACAGGAGATAGGCAATCCTTTTGCTTGTATCTCAGAAGCGAAATGTAACACAGCTTCATCTACTTGTAGATGTCTTCCTTACTGAGGTCTTGTAAACACTTGGTTGTTGCTTTTTGCAAAAAAAAAAAAAAAAAAAAAAAATGAAATTGCTACCATTCCTCCAATGATGAATATTTGCTTCGCTAATATCAAATTTATGCCCCATCGCTCTGTTTACATGCCTTTCTGTGTACACGATACCTTTTCATCTCAATGCTAAATCATAGTATAATCTTTCTGAAGACATTTTAAACAGCAATTCAATTTAGCATGTGTAGCACCAGCAATGCACAGATCTCAACTGAAGTGATGACAATATGAATAGCTATGACCAGCGTTGCATGTACAAGGGCAATGACAACCATTTCACAATTGCCATCTAGCCTACGGTAATGGTAACATGCCATTGATGGGGGGAGGGAGGGTTGGACAGGAGTGCGCCAGGAGAAACCAAAGTGAAAGTCACGCCAGTTACGGGTGAGCTAAGAGGATTGTGGCCTGTGGGGAAATAGAAGAAAAACCCACATGTGGGCAGAGAGGCAGAGAGGGAGGGAGGGAGAGAGGGAAGGAGGGAAGGAGGGAAGGCAAGTTCCTTTCTGAAGACTCCTTGGCTTGAAGTTAGTGATATATACATATCTGTATCCATATCCATCTATGTCTACGTCTACGTATATGTGTACACACCCCCACGCACACGCTCATACACATGCATATACATACACACACGTTTCTGGTTTTTTCTTACCTGAGCTAGCACAAGTGGGTTTCTGTACTTACAAAGACTAGAACATTGGCCTTTTAAGGTCTGTTTCAGTTCAAGGGGTGACCTTCAGGAAAAGGCCGAAGAAGCTGATCTGACCACAAAGGGAACTGCACCGGTTGGGTCAGTTTGAGGGATTCTGACTAAAGAAGAAACATGAATTTCATGCAGCTTTAATATGCGCTGACGCCGAAGCACATCCCCTCTATAGGATTTCACCCATGACTAACAAGCCTTTTAATCATGGCAAGAAGACACGGGGATTTTGCAAACACGCTTTCGCAGAACCCACATTTAGTGTTCCTGACCCTGTTTTCTTGCCAGATTGTGAGACGCACCTGCTCCTTTTCAAGCAGTTGTCAGATCAATATTTAATCAATTGCCTTTTGATATTTGGTAGCGCTGAATAAATGGGATGCCGATATTTCTGCTCAGAGCTGTTCCTCCGGTGTGCCTCATTCCGTTTCTGTGAAAGCCTTCAGGAACCTCTGAACACTAAGTGGCATGTCCTCCGAGTTCTCTGATATCCCCCCCACCTCTGCTGCAGAGGGGCTCTGTGGCTGGAGGAGACGGGGGATGCTGGTGCCGGGGCCACTCTTATTAAAGCGACGTCCAAACTGAGTCATGAAAGTGGGAGAGGGGAGCTGCATTCGGGACACTGGGGGGCTTTGCCAGGTGAGGGCTATTTAATAGACCGGCCACATTAAAGAAAAGCAATGATGTAGTGAAAGGAGCCTAATGAGCAGAAGTGAGGCTACCGTATCTAAAGAGAAAAAATAATGAGCTGCGAAATATCCCCCAAGGCGAGATTGCCAGTGTTCCGCAAGGAGGTCTCAGCCTATAGGTAAAAAAGGCTCATGTGGTCCCTTTTCCTTGCATGGTAAACAGAAGTTCTGTGGGCAATTAGGGGCTGAGCTGAATGTGAGATTTGAAGACCGGGAATTATGTCGCCAACTCTTTGGAGATTTCCACACCCAAGACCCCAGCTTTAATTCCCAAAGGAAACAGGGAACATACATAACCTGTGAATAGAAATTAGGAACATCACATCATCAAAAACAGCCCTCACAATGTCTGTGCAGCAGATGGACATCTGGATGTTAGTTCTAGAAATCTCAGGGACTGGCACGACAGGATCTTTCTAAAGCTGTCCTCAGGGGCCATGCCATGGGGCTGCCTTGAGGGCAAAGCCACCTCCTAATGAGACTCTCGTGGTCTTTCAGTAATGACCCCTCCTAAAATGAGATCCAAGCTGGGCATGCCCTACCCATGCACGGTTTTGTTTTACAGTTTTTGTGGGAATGCCAGGCCAGATTTGGTACACATGGGTGGGGAAAAATTATTAGACACAAAGCATTACTACATCACTAATGTGAAGAAACAGAAGATTCTGATCCTGCCCTTAAGAAATGTACAAATGTATGCCAAGTAGACAATGGATCATTTACAGAGCAACTTCTCAAGTTCACACAGTGGGAAAGAGGTTGAAACCTGTGCTTTCCAGACGAAGAAGGAGACAGGATGATGAAAGATACATAATGAAACTGGAAAAAGAATACAGCTTTATGATAACAAATCCTTATTAGTTATAAGTGCTTCTCCAGCATTTTCTAAATAGGTGCTCGCGGCAACCCTATGAGACAGGCAGGGTTAATATTATTCTGCCACATTACATGTGGGAAACTGAAGCTTCCCGGGGATTAAGTCAGGAATTTCTAATCTTTAAGCTACTGGGGGTTCAAGGACTAGAAGAGTTCACATGCATGATGCACTCTCCAGGTCATGACCAAGTTTAGAAGAAATTCATGTTTCCAGGGTAAATAGTACTATAAACATTTTTTTGAGGGGAGGGGTGAGGCAGAAATAGGCATTATATTCACCCAAAATTTAGAAATATGTGAATAATGAAATCAACATTAAAAAAATAACAAATCAAAAAAATTCAGTGTTTAGTTTTGAGAGAGAGAGAGAGAGAGACAGATTGTGAGCAGGGGAGAGGCAGAGAGAGACGGAGACACAGAATTTGAAGCAGGTTCCAGGCTCTGAGCTGTCAGCACAGGGCCCGATGCAGAGCTCGAACCCATGACCCAAACTGAAGTTGGACGCTTAGCCCACTGAGCCACCCAGGTGCCCCTAAATAATACCAAATTTTATCAAGAAAAATATCCAGAGAGATGGTCAATCAGGGCTCATAAGAGTACCACATTATTTTGAATCCCTCAAGCAATCCACGGAACCATTCATGGATCAATGGCAATAGTGTATGCTCCATTAACATTGTTCTTTAACAAATTACCCCCAAACTTACTAGCTTGCTACACCAGCGGTTATCATTACTGTTTCTAGGGTGACTCTGGCTTGGGATCTCTCATGTGATTGCAATCAGATAGTGGTTGGGACTAGTGCCATCTGAGGTCTCTCTCTTCATGTATTCTCAGGACTTCCCCGTGTGGTCTCACCCTGGGGGCTAGTTTGGGCTTCCTTACAGCATGGCAGCTCAGGGTTCCAGCTTAGTGTTCCAGAAGGCAGAAGACCTAGCCTACTCTATGGTCAAACACAAGTCACAGATCCTGCCCAGTTTCAAGGGGAGAGGACAGACAGCTTCCCACTCTGTGGGAGGAGTGTCTAGGTCACATTGTTGATGAGCACATGAGAGGGAGGTATGGTGACAGCCATCTTTGGCAAATAAAATCTGGCAGAGCATATGTTGAACTAAGGATTATGATGATGAATCCAATTCTGTGCCTTTGAGGTCCACACAAGGACAAAAGTGTATCCAATCAAATTTTCCTGAAGGGAACTTATTTTTGAAAACACGAGTCTTAAATTTTTCCAGACTCCCATTCCATAACTAAATTTAATAAAGCAATGAGCATGCAAATTGAAAGAAAGATATAAATAATTCTTACTTTATTGTTTGAGATCACAAAACGTGCAATTTATAGAGCCTTAACATCTTATTATAAACATGTAGAGCGTTTACAATTGCACTTGTGTTATCACTCTGTCCTCCCTTTATTTGGAAGTTGACCGTTGTATCACAGACGAAAATGTTACTAAGTCCCTTCTCAATCATGTGCAATATAGAAGCCCAAGCACCGCTTTTTCTCCTCTTGTCTTTCCTTGCAGTTTTGTTATTAAAAATTTATCATTGGGTGAAATTTAAAGAGAAATGGAAGCAATTGTAGAATCACAACTCATGGGTACTGTAAAATCTATAATCATTATAACTAATACTGATGGAACAGTAACTGTCTGGTCTGGCTGAGGCATGGTTTAAGAGTTTCAGAAACCTCCCACCTCAAGACCCATGTTGGCCAAGGAGAAAGAATATATAACCCCAAGTGCCCGGGTACATAGCCCCAAGCAGCCCCAAGTCGATGGGTGATCTTGAAAATTCATGCACACTTCACTTTCTCTTTTGGAAGGCATTGGTGTTTTTATTTTAATATATAGAAGATGTTTTAGATACCATCAGTTAATTCAGATGGCCATGTCTGTCACGGGGCTTCAAGCTCCTCTGTGCATCCCCTACTGGTTTGACAGGCAGTGGAAGGTCATGTTCGGTCCCCATGATGCTGGCTATAATTTCCCTGACGCTTTCTCTCTTCTTTGAGAAGACGCATAATAACCCAGGTAAATTAGAATGATGGAATTATTGGCATTACTTTGGACTCACTCTTAATACTTTAAGTTGCTTTCAAACCTCACTACTGGGCTATTATTGTTAGCTAATTACTTGAGGTACACCTCACAGTGATAATAACACCCTTGAATGTTTCCAGACACTTCTGCTAAGAATTTCTGGGATTAGTGACTAACCCAAGGTCATGTGGTTAATTAGTAACAATGCTGGTATTCAGACCCTGTCTTTGGACTCCTTATCTTGTGTGTTCTCTGATACAGTTCAGAGTCATAAAAACTACGAACAGAAATTCACATTCCTAAAGAAGGCTGGGGACCCAAGGTAGATATAAAATAATATTTTGTAAAGTAACTTATGCTGTATTATTTATACATTCAATGACTTATTTATTCCTGAGAGGATGAGAGATGAAACGTGTGGTATGGAAGAGTCTCTGTTTTTAAGCCAAGCCAGACTTTCCTAGCTCTGTCCCCCACACTTCTAACAGCAATGTCACTCCATGCTGGCCCTCCCACCCTGTGCCCCAGGGGCTACGCAGGTGCCGGGAATGCTGGGACTCCACTGAGCCTTGAGATGATGAAGCAGAAATGCCACATCATGGGTCTTGCAAAGTAAAGAGTGTTATCATCAGTTGGGGCGAGGGTCCCATGGCAAGGTTGCTTGAGCCACAGAGTGCTCTAGAGTTGAGTGTTACCGTTGTTTCGGTTGGTCATGGCAGGGGGTGGGGGGCACTCACATCTACAGGGTGGCAGGGTCCTACCACTGTTTGCCTTCATGTTTTTATCCAGAAAGCACCGTTTGCCTCGGAGATTTAGGTCCTGTTCTTGAATGGTCTTCATTTCTTTCCTTATGGGGATTTCCCTCCCAGGGGCTCTGTTGCCTTCTAGGAGATCATGTTTCTATCAGAGAGCTTCTAGATAAATATCAGATATTATACATGTGTCTGAACCCCAAGACTCTTTTTACCCAGGAATCTTCTTATCCCCTAAGAAGGGGCTATTCAAACAGTGGAGAGATATATAGTGTGTTGGGGGGAATGTCGCCTGACTTCATTCACTATAAGCATCCAAGTCCCAGCTTTGTACCCTCTAGTAGAGCTCATTGCACTGGCTGTAGGGAGATGGTTGCTGAAGGGTCTGAGAGAGAGAGAGAGAGAGAGAGAGAGAGAGAGAGAGAGAGACTGGTGCTAGTACAGAAGAGCTAAAGTAGCTCATTTGCATGCACTTGAATCCGTCACAAAATACCAAACAAAAAGTGTGGAATACATGCCACTTGGGTATCATAGTTATTGTTTTCTTCCTCCCTCCTTCCTCCCTCCCTCCCTTCCTTCCTTCCCAAATCTTTTTAGGCTTGAGATGCTAGAAAAATCCTAGAAGCCAGCAGGCCTGGATTTCAATCCTCATTCTCCTTTACTGATCTGGCTAATCCCTCCCCCTTCCTGAGCCTCGGTCCCTCGTGTCTCCTGGAGGGTTAGGCGAGATGGTCTCAGACTCTGCAGCACTAACGTGCCCTGCTTGCATGTACTTGCGGATTATGCAAAGCGATCAGAGTTGCCAGGTGCCAGCACAATCACCTCCAGCACAGTCTCCTGTGGACTTCACCGGAGGGGAGTCGTCCAATTGCTGAACTGACTCACGTGGCAAGTGCACTAAGTTCCGAGTCTCTAATGGGGGACCCCTGCAGAATCCTGGAACTTGGACCCATTGGTTGCATGCCCCTTCATACCTCGGAATAGATAAAGCCAGAAAGAAATAGGTAGGTTTGTGCTACCTTTAAAAAAGTCCGAAGCAAAGAGAATGCAGGCAAGCCATAATAAGGAGGCAAGAGCTCATATGCCAGAAACAAAAGTCCCTGAAAGTTTGAATTAAACAGTGGGTGATTTGAACCTTCCGCAAAGTTAATAACCTGAGTAAAATGCCTTTGTGGCAGAGGTTTTATTGAAACTGTCAACAAGACAAGAGAGTAACGCAGTGAATTGCTTAGGGGAAGACCCGAATGAGGCAAGTGGCCACTCACCTTGCACCTGGATCCCAAGTGCTCAGAGGGTCAGGGGCAGGGGGTGGAGGTGAAGGCCAAAGGGCTCACCTGGTGTTGAGTGATTCAATTCTGGGTTTAGAGGGCTTCAGAAACACTCTCCGAGCACAATCCAGGGATCGGCTCTTTCTTCAGGAAGTCCAGGGTTTTACATCAGCAAAGGGTCTTGCTCAAGAAAAGGTCTTATTTCCTAACCAGCACCCAAATCACGGGGTCTTCCAGGTCCTACATAAAAAACGTATTGTATTTGTAAGAGCCCTCTGCTTATTCTTCTGCTAGATCACTTCCCGTTCGTCCACCGATACCCAGCTCGACGTCACGCCCCCTGAAGTTCCCCAGTTCCCCAGAGAGGAGGAGGAAATTCCAAGAGATAGTCTTTTCTCCCAGAGCGCTGAAATTTCACCAGAACCCACCCCTCAGGACAGGTTACGTTATATGGTAACTATTTGCTCCTGTTTTTGTATCAATTAGGCTGTTTTGACTGCATGTATCCAAAAAAAAAAAAAACACCAAAATTAAAAACCTGGCTGAAACCACAATGAGAATTTATTGGTTCCTGTCACTAAAAAACCCACCTTCCGTTGCAGCTTAGTTCAGTTGTCTGACAAGGTCTCCAGGATCTTTCTGGGTGAGCTCCATTCTCCTGTGCTCTCTGGCTTTATATGTTGTTCCTCCAGAGGTTCAAATTTCAATAATCTCAGAACTCCCGCCAAAACGAGAAAGAGCCTTCTTTTCCCCGAAGCTACAGTAAAAATCTGAGACATGAGTCTTCTTGATCCTGATTGGCCTGGCTCGTATCATGTGCCCGTCTCTCACCAATCACAGTGGTCTGGAGGATGGAAGTGTCTAATTGGTTTGAAAGCAGTCACGTGTCCTACTCATAGAGTCTAGTAATGGAGGCGAATTTCTTGAGCCTTGTAGGCTGAGAGTGGCAGAGGGATAATTGTTGCTACAAATGAAGGATCCCCTGATGCTGGACCACAAAAATAACAAGTGTCCATCCCTGTACCGTGAGCTTCTCAGGGCATAGCACTGCGTCTCGCACACAGTGAGCACTTAGCAAACACTGGGTTCCTGAATGAGGAAGAGAGTGTATACGCCCTGGCCCTACATCCTTCTCTCCCCCGCCCCCCCCAGGCTCATCCATTGCCCACCATGGCCATTGCAAGCCATCAGCCTTTTAGGGATTGGGGTTTAAACAGTTGGCATCTTCCTATACTTTTCTTCCTCCTACAGTTCTAGCCAATATAACTTTCATGGGTCGTGATGGCTTTTGTTCAAGAAGCCACAGAAAGAAATGATTTCTTGAAGGATTTTCCACAATGGGATTAGATGATCGCTAATCTAATAAGACACCATACTAATGGTGATATTAATAATATTATGTGATTGCTGCAAAAATCACATTGCTCACTGAATGAAAATTTTTGAAAATTTTCATGCTGAAAAGTTTGGGATGACCAACATACAGTTGCCTGTGTTACTCTGTAGCTACCTTATAGCACATTCATAAAAACAAGCAAACAGATCAATAACAACTTGATGTTCCTATCAAGGCAGTGGAATTATGCGTGTTTTATTTCCTTCTTTAAGCCCATGTGTATTTTCTCTTTCTCCACAATGAACAGTCTTTTATTCATACTTTGGATGCTTTTTTATTGAGAGGGGGAACTTTATAGAAGATTCCATTCTCATCTACTTAATTATCACTTTGGGGCAGATTCCTCAAGACCGAGGTAGATTGGATTCATGAGCTCTTTGGTGAGATGCAGGAACACCATCCCCAGGCCCGGGCCTACCCCTAACATGTGCAAAACTCAGAGCAAGTACAAATGGAGGCCTGCCTACCATATGTCTGACTATTTACAAAGTATAATTAAGCTTATAAATTGTTAAGTAAAAGCCATCCATTCTCCTGCCTTGACAAATATGACTTCATAGTGATCTGGAAATTCAGCTTTGATTTTAGAGTCTTTGGACTCCTCGGAGTTGTTCACTGGATGGTGGTGGCATGGAAGGGTGGGCCTGTGTCCTTCTCCTCCCACCCTTGGCTCCAGCCCACATTGCAAGAGGCCCCATGAGCCTCCCTCCGTGTCTAAGCTCCATCACTCCGCTTTGGAAATAGCCATTCCTTGGCCACTTTGGGGGCTAAGGATACACATCAGTGGTCATCCACTCTCAGGGGGAAGGCCATGTGCAAGTCTTAAGTACATTTCCTTGCCCCTCAAAACTCCCCACCCCACGAGGAAGGCCGGAGCGGATCCTCTAAAGCACAGGGCCCAGGGCAGGAGAGGGACTGCCAGTGACGGAGGGTGCTGGGTCACAGGTAAGTTGGGGTAGCCTCTGTCATTATGACTGCTGCTCCAGGGGTCCCCATTCACCACACACACCATGGTCTATGTCTTGGAAATAATCTCTATAGTAAAAAGAAATCTGTCCTCACGTGGAGCCATTGTTGAATGTCGAAGCTTCTTGTCAGGAAGCGCCATAGATGTGGGTGCTTTCCGGTCCTGGGCCCCAACTCCTTAAAGGACCTGCTAAGGGGCCAGCTCACGGTGACCAAGACAGGCATCAAGTGAGGCTTCAGAGTTGTTTCAACAGATGTTGTCACCACGCTGCCCAGATTCCTCCAACACTTTCCATTATAGTCCTTGCCACCAATGTCATCTTGTGAGGAACCCAAACTCCCCGCCTGATGGAATTTCTTCACTGGAGCACGGGCAGGCCAGAAGTGCCGAGGGGTTGATGCCTTCAGGAGCAGCCGCCGAGGGGCGAGCTGCAGGGTGAAAACGCCAGCTTCCTCTTCCCTCTAGTGGAATCATTCTGAGGCATTAGCTCTACAGCGTCTCCCAGAGGTGCCTGGCAAGATTGAATCTCAATTGTCTACAATGTTAGCCTGATCATTAATGTCCCCTTTGTCAGTGTCCTTCCATCCTCCCTCACACTTCTCCACTCTATCACTATTTCCTGGCATATTTTCCTTGGACATTTCCCTAGCGAACTCCTTGTACCCAAATCCTTCTCTTGGGGGTCTGCTGCTGGGGCACCCGCCCTAAGGCAGTTGTCTGTTTCCGATTCTACTGACTTCAGTTGCTTCTGTCATGTCAGGTGCCATTCTCTGCATTTGACCGTTACCATCTTCAGTTTAACGGATGAGGAAACCAGTGCTCAGTGAGATCAAACAATCTTCCTGAGCGGTCACAACGATAAAGCAGCAGAGAGAGGATTTGAACCAAGTGCTCAGACTCCAGCATGCAAACGGTTCATTACTGAGCTCTAAATGCACAGAACGTGACACAGATGCCCGTGCTTAGCTTGGGCGTGGATTCGAACAGAAGAGCAGTGCAGGGTTTTTGGAATCAGTACAGCGTTTTTGAGACCCGGATGTATCGTTTTCTTGTTGTCTGGCCCTCCATGCTCTTCCTTATATATTGGCCTTAACATGAGTAGCTCCCTGCCAGACTGGTTGGGGCAATTAAATGACGTGGTGCGTTCATGGTGCTTTGCACCAGGCCAGGCACGCGGGATGTGCCCTGCGCGTGTGTCGGTGAGCTTCCCCGTTGTCCTCTCCTCCTCTCGATCATGCCTGTTGCCTGGGCTGCCGGGAAGGTGGGTAATGGTGGAGGAGAACGCAGCCTCAAAAGCCTGTTGTTTCCAGCAAGTATCTGGCTAATTTATTTCAAAAGGTTTTGCTTCTATGAAGTTTAATAGAGTTGATGAGTATTAAAGGAATCATTTAATCTTTATTTGAATGTGAGCAGTAAATGTGTTTTGGAGATTATATTCATTCCCCAGTGACTCCAAGTGCTTTCCCATTCCAAAGCTGATTTTCATCCATCAGAGCAAAGGGTTTGCAGCTCCGTGGAGTTGTCTGAATGAGAAGCAGGCGTTCCAAACAGAGGGTGCCGCTTGGCCTCATCTCGAGCAAGGTGGCAGAGCTTCCTTCTGGGCGCAGGGACACACCCGCGGGCGTGCGGCCATGTGGCTCCACCCCGGCCCCGTCTATTCCTGTCCTGAGCTGTTCCCGAATCGGAACGAGGCTTCGCGTCTCTGTAAAGCAGCCTTCAGAAGCCCAGGACTTAGAGACAGGTCTGTCTCCCCTCCGCAGCCTGCTGGCTCTTCCACTTTACTGCACCAAATGGAAGGTCAGCCACATTCGCTAAAGGTGAAGCTGCTAAGATCTGTCTGGGGAGGCATTTCACCAAATGAATTTTAATAGCTTGGAATCAGGTTAAACTCATGAAGAAGGAAGGAAGGGAAGGCTTACTTGGTATCGAATGTGTAATACTACATTTTTACAGCCTGTAAGCACTTGGGATGTGCATGTTGCTTCGAGGGCGGGAGGAATCTGTGCTTCCTGCCAAGAGCAATTCGGTCTTTGGCCCAGCAGCAGCCAAGGGAAGCCTCTCTGGGTGGGCAAAACATTCCCAAGTCGGGGCAGAACGCTGATGGGCTGGTTCCACAATTAAGTATATCTGGAGTCCAATAGTGGGGTGTGAAGGGCAAGTTGAGGAGGAGGAGAGGTGGTCAGAGGTTTCCAAGGGGGTTAGGTGGGCCTCACACCTTCCCGCACTGGGTCTCTCATGCTCACAGAACCCTCTAAAGTGTGCCCCACGCACACAGTGAGCCTTGTCTTCTCAAATGGGAACACGTAGAGAGGAGAAAAACCTGGCCAAATTCCAGTCCCAGTTGGGATCAGAACCCAAACCTTTCTGTTACCCAACATGTGCTCTTTCTCAGACATGGCACCACCTGCTGACCAGAAGTGAGACCTAAATTCAAGGTCAGCTCCAGCACTAGGTGGTCTTGACTAAGTCACTTACTCCGTTGGACACCAGGTCCATCAGTGCAATGGGAATGATAACGCTGCTTTATATACATGGTAAGATTGTCATGAGGAGCAAATGCACGTGAACGTGCTTTAAAGGCAACTAAGTGCTATTCAGATATAATTATTTGTCATTTATGGATAATGGTGATCATGAAGACAACCATGATGGTGACCACTGTGTCACCAGAGACACCTAATCTATGAACACTTCCAGGAGGGATGCCAACAGCACAAAGGTCTCTGTGGAGAAAGCCACGGGGCGAAGTATTTGGCAACTGCTGCTAATCGAGTAGAAGGACGAAGCCAGACGCCAGACAATCAAAGGCAGTGTGGAATAGGAGGAAACGCAGACATGTTCGAGCATTCTAGCGGTGAATTCGGACCAAGAAGCAAGAAAGAAGGCTGTCGTGGAGGGGTCACGTGGGTCAGAGGCCCGCAAAGCAGCAAAGGAGGGGGGCAGGGGAGAAGCGGGACGGGCCCCGGGCCCTGAGCAGCAATGAGATCACAGCGTCTTTGTGAACTGTCAGTTGCAGGTCGTATTTCTGAATGACGAGCCAGTAGCTTTCTGCTGAAACCACGGGGGCCTGCTCTGGGACGAGCCCCCGGCTGCCGGAGTACGTGCAGGTGGGGTCTTACAATATTTATGGACTTCAGACGCATGCCCTCCGGAGCTCCAGGAGGCGAAAGCACATTCCAGATGCATAAAGGCTGAGTATCCCTGCGTGAAACGCCACGGGAGGCCCCGGTCTCAGCGGAGGCCGGGTGGGTGCCGGTGGAGATGAGGAGTCCAGAGCCTGAGGCCAACCGGCTTCGGGGCAGGCACCCTCTGGGGCGACTCCTCCTGTGGCTCTTGGCAGAAAAACCGCAGAGAGACCCTTCCCTGAGGGGGTTATTTAATTTTCTCGTCACATTATTTAACGCGACCACTGTCGCGTACTCCTGTGGGAGCACGAGTATAGCTGTCTGCTGGCTCTTTCCCTCCCCTGTTAAAGGCTGAACTCCTTCGGGTGACAGAAATAGGTTACCCTTGTTTCGGAAGGTGCTAGAAGTAAATCCAGCACTTCATCGGTGTTCGTTATACAAAAGGCGGCTTGTTCTCCGTGGCTGGGGTGACTGCAGTGCCTTTGGCCCCAGACCTTGGTCCCGGGCCTTTTGGCAAAGAGGGTTTACAAAGGAGTGACTGTAATGAAGGATAAAAGGCCACAGTCTGCTGAAGGTGAAGGGGTAGAGAACAGCAACTTTTGTGTCCTCGGGGCCAGGAAGAACCACCTGGGGCTTCTCGGGTGTGAGTTTAATCTGCCAGTGACTGTGATAAGGCATCCTTTTTCCGGACACGTTATCTGTCGCCACACCACACGGACCCTCACCAGCTGACAGGATAGCAGGGGCCATGCAGAGGCTGGGAGGGGGACGCCGGGAGAACAGAAATCAGGCATTTTGCCAGTTAAGACAACGTCGGCTTCTGGTGGGTAAACCAGAGGTGAAAGCAGGGCACTGGGGCGGCTGGTTCGCCGTGAATGAGGTTCCTGCCCACCTCAGAAGTGGGCAGAACACCCCAGGCGGCACTTCTCACGGAGGAGGGAGGCAAGAGGCAGTCCTAGCAGATGCGGGGACAGCCTTTTTCCTGTGAATTCAAGCTATGTGGCGCTCTCAATGGCAGGCCCCAAAGAAACAAATGATACTTTGAAGCCTCGACACTGAAAATATTTCTTCTGCAACCACGGAACGGAACAACAGGTGATCTTAGGAGGCCCTTAAGAGTCATTGAGCTCAATGTCTGTGTCTGAACAACTTGGAGAGTGAGGGGCAGAGACCCCAGCTCTCAGCTTCTGGAATCCAGGCCATCTTTCCACTGCACCCTTGCGTCTGCTCTAGGCTGTAGGGCGCTTTTGAGGATACACGTAGAAAAGCAAACCGCAGCCGTGGTTTCATTGTGTAATAATAACCGTATTAGCTGAGTTCTTCCAATGGCTGTGACTTTGAGAAACTCCTGACAATGTTCTGCTCCTCAAGGTCGGGAATCTGTGCATATTTTTTCCTCCCGAGATCTGTTGCTCAGGTCCCATGTATACAATATGGATCATCCTTCTAGTGAATTCCTCTTTCTGCCCCAGTTCATTCCTGTGGCTTCTACTTGAAGAACCCTAACTGATACCCTCGCGTATGTCGCATTCATTCATTCATTCATTCTTTCACTCACCGTTTATTTAGCACCACCACCTGCTGGGCACAGATATCAGTACCGATGAAACATGACTCCTGTCTTCAAGGACTTCAAGTTTAATGGGGAAGAGATACAAGTAAGAAGAAAGGCAGCAGCGCAGTTTGTAAGTGCATGCCAGGGAACAGGAAGTGAAAGCAGCTGAGACTCCATGGAGTCAGGGAAGGCTTGCTTACGTTAGGCTCTGATGGGCCTAACCCTTACGTAAGAGGTTGCTTACGTTAGGCTCTGATGGGCAGGTAGAGGTGGCCCAAGCAGAGAGAAGGGCAGAGATGCACTCCCTTTGGAGTGGAAAGCATTGTACGCAGGTCCAAGGGTGTGCAGAAGCAGGGCACATCTGAGGCTTAGCTCGCAGGTTAGCGGGACATAGGACAGGCATGGGGATATGGCAGAAGGGGCAGCTGGAGAGGTTGGCAGGCAGCCACCGGGCCAGGATGTCTACTGGTGATTAGCCAACGACACTGAACATTCCCCCGGAGGAGCCGCTGAAAAGTTTTCAACAGGGAATGCTCTGGTCATGCTTGTATGTTAGAAAAACTGCTCCAGCCTCAGCTGCACACTGATTTGGGAGAACCTCGGTAGAGACCAGTCATCCGAGGGACAAGGACAGGGGTCTGAACCAAGTCACTTGTCATGGGACTCCACGTGCTAAGGCTCAGACTGAGGAGAGAGGCCTCTATTTGGAAAGTAGACTCTTTAGAGCATATTCATCTAGATGGACGGATGAGAACAAAGAAAAAACCAGAAGATGGAGTCCCACTGTGCCCTTCCTTCTCCGTCGCCTCCTGCATCTAATCAGATCGTGTCATGTTTCTGGCTCAACTCTTTCCATGATTTTCCTTAGCTCTCAGGAAAAAGTTCATACCCTTGGGTTAATCAAATAAAGCGTTTTCTAATCTGGTCCCTGATAACCTTTGTGTTAGGAGCAGGGACAAAGTTTGTTTGCTCATTTCCCCATATTGTACTTTGAAAATTTTTAAACTGCAGAAAAGCTGAAAGAATAGTATGTGAATAACTCTCTACGCTTCATCTAGATGGACCAGTTGTTAACATTTGCTGCATCTGCCTTCTCTCCCCCTCTCCCTCCCTCTCTGGTTTGCAATGTGTCCACATTCACACGCAGAAACGTGTCTTAACTGAACCATTTGTAAGATGCAGACATTGTGATACCTTACAGCTAGATACATCAGCACGTATCTCATAAGAGCAATGACATTCTCCTACAAAACTGCAATTCTCAAGAAATGCAACCTCAAACCAATCATATACTCTAATACACAGCCCATATTTAAATTTCCCCAGATGTCCCCATGTGCTTAATAGCTTTAAAAAAAAATCTAGAACTCAAAGATTGTGAATTGCACGCAGTAGTCACATCTCTTTAGTCTCCTGTCATTTACAACTGTTCTCTCTGCCTTTTTGTGTCTTTCATGCATGACCTTTTCTAAGAGCCTAGGCCAGTTGCCTTGTATAACGAGCCACAGTCTGAGTACGGCTGATTGTTTCCTCAGGGTAGGATTCAGGTTGTGCATTGTGGGCGAGCATTCTACATGGGTAGTGTTATATCTTTCTTGCTGTGTCTCATCAGGAGGCACCTAATAGCTGTTTGTCTCATTATTAATGATGTTACGTTTTTTTTTAATGATGCTAAGTTTGATCTCTCCCCGAAAAAAGCACCTTTCCCCCTTTGTAATTAATCAGTAATTTGGAGGGGTGATGCTATGTGACTGTGTAAATATCTGGTTGTGAACAATGTCTTACCAATTGTCACCCGTTAATGATCCTTGCCTGAATCAGTTACCCTGTTGTCAGTTACAACATATCGATTTCCTAAATTTTTCATACCTCATACATTTATTAGCTAGCCTTCATCTATGAAGAAGAGCTTTCCCTCTCTACTTCTCCACCTCCTCACCATTTTTAAAAAAGAATTACTATGGACTCCTTGATTCCTCTAAAAAAAAATATCTATATATATATATAGATAGATAGATATAGATAGATATAGATATATATGTGTGTGTGTGTATGTATATGTATACACACACACACACATATATATAGATATATAGATATAGATATAGATATAGATATAGATATAGATATAGATATATATTTGATGTTCTAGTCATCCCAAATCTGCCTAGCGGGAGCCCCTTTAAGCCAATTACTGTGTCCTTTTGGCATATCTCCCGTAGCCTTTGAGTACTTCTCTGCTTTCTGACATATTATTTTCCAGCATCATCTGGTACTCTCCTGAAGGACAGAGTTTTGGGAAGAAAGATGATGAGTTTAGTTTTGTGCATGCTGCATTTAAATTTGGCATACCTCTATGATAACAAGTATCTGGTAGGCAATTGTGTATGCCAACTAGTAGTCTGTGAGAGGGATGTATAGCAAGATAATCCTTTCGATGGGAGAAGAAATGATTAGAGCTTCTATTTAGATTTATTTGTATCCGTTTCCCACACTTCTATTATAAATGTTTTATAACATACAGAGTAAATAAGTACAAGAATTCATGCATGTCACCTATAAATAAATAGCTATACACACAAAGGGGTCTATGCTGAATACTTAAAATAATAGCATGAGCAAAAATATTTGGAGAACCTTGGTATAATTGTAGTTGAAGCTATAGGTTGAAAGAAGTCACCTGGAAGGTGTTTCTAGAATAAGAGGAGCAGAGGGTCTCGAATGGAAGCACAGGGAAGCCTCAACCCTCAGGACACGAGGAAAGGACTAAAGTAGACCCCTAGAAAGGGCACTAAGAGAAAGGCAGCCAAGAAGTAGGAGATAAACTTGGGAGAGTGGTGTTATCAAAACACACAGAGTGGTGGAAATGTCAGCAGTTCCAAATACTGAAGAGAAGCTAAGGAAGAGAGGCCCGGAATGTGTCCACTTGACTTGGCAATATGGAGACCATCACGCTGCTGACTGATTGCAGTGTAGAAAGTGAGGACGACTCCAGAGCTGTGTCTGTGAAGGGAAGGAGAGAGATCAGACAGGTCCTGGAAGAGTGTGCGGGACCGGCTACTGCAATAGTCGTGCCAGCTGCTGCAACAAAGAGCCCCAGCTGTGAAGTGAGGATGATGCTAGAATACTGTGTGGACTCTTGAGAGGCGTGTGAAATAGTCTAAAGGGCTCGAGAGAAAGGGGCTGTGGGAGTCTGACTTGACACGGCTGATGGCAGAGGGCGGCACAAACACACAGTGGGCACGTATTTTGACAGCACGGTGCCGGGCACAGAGTATGTGCTCAATCAGTGTTCGCTGAATAACGATGGCCTTCAATTTTCCCCCACCGTGGCTGGACCCAGTCTGAAGTATTCCGGTGCTGCCCGAGGTAAGCCCAGACTGGTCTGGAGCAGAGCTGTAATGGACGTGTCTGTCTTTAACACAGCCCGTCGTCCATCTGGGGTCCTCTCCGGTCCTGTTGGAGTGTCACTTCCATTCCAGGGCACACGGTCCCGTTCTGTGCCCCACCTGGCCCTTTCCCCGATTCCCCACCTGAGCAGAACCTTTCACTCTGAACCTCTCCATCTATTTCATCCATCAGCATCAGCTACTCTTGGGAGCCTCATTCTTTGCCAGGTAAAAACAGGAAAATAATCTGTGCTAGGGGGTGAGCGTGCTAATGCGCTCGTGGGAAATCAGCTTTGGTCCCGTCTCGGGTGAGGAGTCAGGAAAAGGGACCATGTGCAGGGGCCAAAGAGGCTTTACTTGTTATCTGGGCTCTGTTGTCTCCTATAGGTGAGGCCTGGGGCAGGTGCCTAAGTCTGCCAGGCGCGGTTTCCTCACCCATAAAACGCTGATAATCATATCTAGCCTGTAGGTCATGATGAGAATTAATCGAAATAATTCTCACAAAGTTCTTAGCATGTAATAGTAAACATGTTAATCAACCTTTTCATTCACTATGTATTGAGCGTGTACTTGGGGCCAGGCATTGTCCCAGGCACTGGGGATCTGGCGGTGGGGGTGGTGGTGGGGGGGAGAAAGAATCCAGTCCTTGCCCCCACGGAGCCCACACTCTAGTGAGGGAGGGAAGAGCAAACAGATAAGTGTGTAACATACTGTCAGGTAATGAGTTCTGTGAAGGGAAAGAAAGGAAGGTGGGGCCTAGGGAATGTGTGGGAGGGTGAATTGAGGTGGGGGCTTGGCAAGACCCCTCTGAGGCCAGACGGTGAGCCCACCGCAATGGGGGTGGGAGCGCTCTAGGCACAGGGACGAGCAAGTTCCGGGGGACCTCGGCTGGGAGCACACTAGGAGAGCACCGTGAGAGTCTGTGCGCGTGCGTGCATGAGTGCCCACGCGCGTGCGTATGTATGGGTAAAAGGGGACGAGATCAGAGGGGTGAGCAGAGGCTAGATCATTTGAGTCTTGGCGGCCACAGTAGGAACTTTTGATTTGGTTTTATTCTGAAGCTGTTAGAAACCATTGGACAGTGAGAACAGAGAGAGAGGACTTGTTTTGAAGTGAGCCCTTTGGCCGCTGTACGGAGAGTGGATGGCAGGGTGGGTACGAATGGAGCAGGGCGACCTATTAGGCGGCTCTCCCAGGGTCAGGCAGGAGAGGCGGTGGCATGTGCCAGGGTGAGAAGCGGTCAGGCTCAGGGTCTGTTTTACAGTTAGAGCTGGCAACATTTGCTGACGGACGGAGAGTAGAACAGAGAGAACAGAATCCAGGATGGCGTGCAGGCTTTCTGCCTGAGCAACTAGGTCTGTGGTGGTATCATTTTTTATACTGGGCATATTAGATATTAGCAGCGGCAGCAGGAGCAGAAGCATCTTGACCTTCGAACCTGTTTAACGACTATCTGGAACACAGCCTGGAGAACAGAAGGGTCGCAAGGCCATGATCAGGGTTAGTAGACTAGTGAATGTTGACTGATTAGTAACACCGTGGGCATAGAAGCAGGGCAAAGTGGCTTAAATACTCAGTAGTGATCAACTTGGGCCTACACCAGCAGCAGCGGCACCTGAGAACTTGTTGGAAATGCAAATTCTTGGGTCCCGCCCCTGACTTACTGAATCAGAAACTGTGCAGCCGGGCTCCGTGCTCTGTTCCAGGGGATTCTCATGCGCGCTGCAGTGTGACAACCACTGGCCTAAGGTATTTCTTTGCTGCTGGGAATCTGAAGAAGGCTGCAGAGGTCCCCAGGAATGGATCATCAAGCCCCAGAAGGTCTGGGTGACAGGAGACCTACACTTGGGAAAGGAAAAGGAAGTCAAGAAGGTGGGAGGGGGGCGGTGGGCGGGGAGGCAAAAGGAGGAATTGAAAAAGGGTACTGTTTGGGGGTGTTGAAGCCCCTGGAAATGGGCCCAAGGGCTGCGTGAAGAATCAGCTAGAAGCTTAGTAAACATAGCTTGTTGATACTTGTGTGTATATTCATTTAACTTGGTTGGCCCTTGGCATTTTAGGAGATTTTACTTTGAGAATTTGTAACCTTCCCAGCAGTCTGAATAGTTTAAAAGAAAAGGCCTTTTGAGTTGCCTGGGTGGCTCAGTTGATTAAGCAGCTGCCTCCTGATTTCAGTTCAGGTCAAGACCTCATGGTTTGTGAGTTCAAGCCCCACGTCAGGCTCTGTATTGATGGCGTGGAATCTGCTTAGGATTCTCTCTCTCTCCCTCTCTCTCTCTGACCCTCCCCTGCTCTCTCTCTCTCTCCCTCTCTCTCTGACCCTCCCCTGCTCTCTCTCTCTCTCTCTCTCTCTCTCTCCCTCTCTCAAAATAAATAAATAAGCATTTAAAAAAGAAAGGAGAAGGCATTTTTGGCACTCTTATGCACGCCGGGGCTAGAGTTTTAAAGGGAGACCACCTCCAAGACTAGCTGCTGAGGTAAAGATAAAGGATCACTCCCCCATCCCAAAACCTATTCTACAGATGTTCCTCCTAGACGGTGGACTGACTTTGAACTTTGGAGGGGTAGAGGCCTTATTTTTATAAGAGAGGCCTCTTTTCCTCCCCCACCCCCCGAGACAAAAAGCCAAAAAAGGCACCTCTCTAAAAGAAGGTCTTAAAATTGGGAAGTTTGAAGTGTTCCAGGCAACATGTCGGGCCTAGCACTGTCGGCTTCCCCTTCGTGCCACCGCCTCCTGGCCGGGGGTGGGGCGGGCTCTCTGATCCCTTACCCCTCCTGGGCAGGCAGCTGCGGGCCTTGTGATCGGCTGACCCATTAGTTCCCGTTCCCCGAGAGTGCTCACAAGATGACTGGATACACGCGCGTCCCAAGGTGCCGAGGAACACCTGGGGACGCACGAGGTCCGTGTCGTCTCTTGAACCAGAATTGAGTTCAGTGTCAGGGAAACGGCTTTCCAATCGAAAGCTTCCGGCGTGCGTTGCCGTGGACCGGGTTGCCTTCTGTGCTCTGGGCAGGGTCTCTGTGACTGGCTCGTTGGCCCCCACGGGCCCCTACTTTGCTTCAAGACTTTCTGCCGCTCCCGCCTTTGAGGTCGGCCACATGCCATCGGCACCGCCCCTACCAGGGTCACTTTCCATTTCTCTGCCCATGTGACTTCTCAGCAGCTTTTGGCACCCTCCACGCAGAAAATGATGTTCCCTTTGGCATTCGTGACCTCTGATCCACCCCTGACCTCCCTGGCTGCTAGCAGTCTCCTCCCACTCTGGCTGTTTCTTAAGAGTTAACACTCCAGATTCTGCCCCCCGGGCCCTCTTCTCTCGGTGGTCTTATCCGTTCCCAGGATTTCAACCGCTATCTGCCTATATTCTCATGTGTCCCAATCTCCACCGCCAGCCCAGACCTCTTTCCTGAATTTTAGACCCTGTGCTCCCCTGGAGTCCCATGGCCCTTTCCACTGCAGCCTGTTGAAAGTGTGTTCCTTCCCTGCCCCTGGAGGCCTGCTCCCGGCCCTTGTCCCTAATAACAATGAATTGCTCCTGACCTTGAATTGCTGCACCATCCTCCGGTCCCTCAAGCCTGACACCTGCGCACCGTCCTTACCTGCCTCTCCCTCCTCCCTCCCCATAGCCAGTCACTCACCGAGCCTGCTTCTGTGAAATGTCTCCAGATTCATGACTTCTCTTGCCTCCAGCTCTAAAGTCATTCAGATCACTGTGCCGCCTCCTCTCTTGGTAACCCTTGGATCTTCGCCACCTCACCACCGGCCCCCTGTGTCGGCTCACCCGTCAGCCTTCTCGGACAGAGAAGCTCATCTCAGCAGACCCTTCCACCAGGTCTGGAGCTGGTCTGGGGTTGAGAGCCGGGCGTACCTGCACACTCCCCACCCTGGAGCCGATGACCCCCGCAAGCTGGTGGACTGTACGTCGACCCCCATTACCCAGCATATTATAAATGAACATGCACTGATGAGACACGGTCCCATCTGGCTCGGTAATCTTCAGCCGTGAGCAAAGTGAGAAAATAGCACCTGTTTCCAAACCCTTATCTGTGGAGCCTGGAACCTCCTCCCTCCATCGAGTCCCTTGGGCAGCAGGTCTTGCTGCAATGGATCAGAGTGTGTTGCAAGGGCTGCTCTGAGACACGGGGCAAGGATGAAGTGGCACGAGTGGACACAGGGAAGATGCCCCTGGCCGGGGTCGAGGACTTTAAGGCGTGTGTGCTTCGAGGAGTCTATCTCAGTGTTGTGTGAGCGTCCCAAACCTGTGTGTCCTGTCTGGAAGGGAATTCAGACGCGCCACAGTATTGGGACAGTTGTAAAACTGGACTCAACGGATTGTCCCTTCACTTTGCCAGAAGGTAACTGCCTAAGCTGTGGGCATTCGGGAAGGAAACTGTTCCCCGTCCATTGAGCACAGTTCCTTTACCTAGGGATGCAGTCTTTCTGGTCGGTCCCTAAAAGAAATGAGGTATCTTAGTTTGGGTTTCCTGGGAGAGACACTTTGAGTCAGAGAGGCGCGTGTGGAAAGTCTATCGGGAGCACCCTTTGCCCTCTGCCCTCAGGAGCAACACCTATAGGGAGGGAGGGAGGGAAGCAGGATGAGACAGAGGGATAGCCTTATAGAACTGTCCTGAATAGAGGCAAAGGGGCTGGGTCTCTGTACCGCCTCCCGGTCACCCTGCAAGGCCGTGTGACCTTGGCCAAAGAGGCCTCCCCATCAGCCAAGAGCAGTCTCCAGAGTGGGACTCAGCCTCTGCCAGTCCCGGTGGCTGAGGGCCAGAGTGCCTGGGGGGGGGGGGGGCGGGGGGCGGGGAATGTGGACACCATGGTACCCGCCACGTATGGCTGAAAATGCAAACCCACCCGAGAAAAGCAACAGACTGTATTTTTCACGGCTACCAAGGAGTAAATGACTGATAGCACAGTCTCTTTTGGTAAGGTTTGGATAAGGGTCATGGAAGTGGATTTGAGGTTGAGAGGAACAGGGACCAGGGTAAGGGAAGAGCAGAAGAGATCGTGAGGAAGGACAAGGAAGGGGAATCTGGATGGCTGGGGGCTTCTTGCTCGTGCAGTTCTGCTAGCAGGAAAGCCCCCATCCCTTGCCCAAGGATTGGTGACGACCCAGAGTTTCAGCTTGCCCGGAGAGAGACCCTGGGCGGGAGAAGATCTCTCTGTTCCTGCTCTACCACTTGGCAAGCGGGGACTAGTGACGGCCACCTAATCTGGGGGCTTCAGTCTTTAGGGGAAAAAAGGGGAAAATACACATCGATGGCTGCTGCGAGGGATGCACCGATAAAAATGAGCGCTTCAGTAATTGGAAGTGAGATCTAAATTATCATGAGAATCGCGGTGCTCAGGGGTGGGAGAGGTGATTCAACGCACTCCCTTTACAGATGAGGCAACGGGTTCAGGGAGCAGAAGTGACTTGCCCCAGGTCCCCAGCTTGTCAGTGGCAAAATCAAAACTAGGCGCAAGGTCTCTCTGACTTGTGGTTCAGTGCTCATTCAGAACACCCAGCTTCTGTAGTCTTTGTGGGCTGCCTGCCTTCAAAGCAGCCCCAGGGCCCGGCAGACTTGGGGTTTTGGAAGCTCCTGTACTATGCAGAGTTCTGGTGCTGGTGCTCCTGCCAGCCGGAAGGCTGGCCAGCCAGAGAGGCCTCAAAGACATTTGCATTTGGGTGAAAGGGGCCGATGGTCTTGGACTCACAGCTGAAGGTTTTCTGGGGTGGAAATTAAAGTGGCAGCAGGAAGCAGAATGCGACCTAATTAGCAGTTTGGTCTCCGAGGCTGACCTCCTTTCGGGAAAGCTGGCACTCGTAGGAGCATAAAGCAGCTGTCGCCTCTTCCCTGCCTGGCCAGGTGGGCTCAGAGCAGTGCCAGCCCAGCCGTCACCCCACGCCAGATGCCCTCCTGGAAAGAAGTCTCACCTCGCCCCCTAGAGCTCTCCATCCTATGGCTCCAAGGGGCTATGAAAACAAGCCACACTCCCAGCACGAAACCCCTTTAAAAGGCGGGAAGGAAGAGAGGGAACAAAAGCCTTTCATGTCTCTGGGGGCAGGGGGGAGGCTGGAGGACTTGAACTGTGCTCAGGAGGCGAGGGGGCTGGGAGGCGGGGGGGGGGGGGGGAGGAGAGAGGGGGCAGAGGGCGGCGCCATGCGTTCACCAGCGTCTCGCACCTGTTGTCTGCTGTGACCACACGTGCGGGCGACCCCGGGAGCTGCAGCTAAACAGGCGAGCAGTGTAATTAATCCATTGTTTAGCATTATTGGAGCTCACTGCTGCGCGGATTCTTCCTGGCAGTTCTCCCAGCCCCACACGGGAGGTTGGGAGGTTCGTCAGCCTGACGGTGGTGGTGGTGGTGGCGGTGGAAGGAGCAGCAGGGAGGGAGCAGGGAGGGAGCTTGGAGGGATTGAGACGTTAGGTCCAGGGAAAGAATCCCCCCCCTTCCCCCAAGGAGGGACACTGCCTAGCTCTCCTCACCCCCCCCCCTCCCCACTTCCGACAGCTAGGAAGTCGGTTGTCTGCCTCCTGCTGAGAAAGCTGGTTTCCACCTTGGTCCTTGGAGGCCGGCTGAGCTGTGGATACTGAGTGGTTGAGGTTTGCCCAGAGGCCGGGCCACTTCCTGCTGCCTGGCTTCTCCGCTGGTGTGTGGTCAGCGGCTTTCCCTGACATAAGTGCCCCAAGCATCATGACACGATCTTAATGGCCTCACCTGGGGGTAAGAGGCACCATTTTCACAGTTCTTACTAAGCACCAGGCACGGTGTAAGCACGAGGAGTCTATTATATCATTGAATCTTTACAACATCCCTACTTAGGTAGGCGCTCTCTGTATCCGCATTTTACAGATGGGGTCAGACACACAGAGACACTAAGTCACTTCCCCAAAGTAGCACAGCTAATAAGCAGTAGAGGCAGGATTCAAACACAGAGTCTGGCTTCAGAGCCTGTGCACCCAACCTCTACACGTACCATCCCTGCCTGGGGCCGTGGTTCCTGGGTCATACGCCTAGCAGCAGTGGGGCATGAACAGTTTTTCTTGGTATCTTGATCCTTGCATCCACCCGCCACAGGACATTTCCATTTCTGTCCCATGGATTCAGGTTACCTTTAGAGGGGCCTGGGAGTTTGCATTTTTTTAATGTTTATTTATTTTGAGTGTGTGTGTGTGTGTGTGTGTGTGTGCGCGCGCGCGCCAGCAGGGGAGAGGCAGAGAGAGGGGGAGAGAAAGAATCCCAAGCAGGCTCTGCACTGAGGGCACAGAACCTGACTCGGGGCTCAAACTCACAAACCGTGAAATCATGACCTGAGCTGAAATCAAGTGTCAGACGCTTAGGCAACTGAGCCGCCCAGGCAACCCTAAGAGTTTGCATTTTTAACCAGCACTCGGAATACCTTAGTCTGTTTAGGAGGTCCTGGAGATACGGGATTACTTCAGCGCAGTGGTTCTCAAACAGGTGTGAAGAATAAACCACCCCCATGGAGGTTACTGACGGCACTGCCAACCCCTCCAGCCCCCACATTTCTGGTTTTAGACCCACTGGTTGGGTTTTCTCACCCCCTCACTTTCGTGGATAAGGTAAGACTGCAGACCTCTTCGTTCCATCCTGGTGCCTATCTGCCCTGATGTGCAGCTCTGGGCTGAGGCAGCCCCACAGGGCTCACCGACTCTCAGAGGCATGAAACGGAGGGAGGCGCCCCGAAGTCCTTGCTGACGGAGCAGGGATCACAAAGCTCCAGCGATTACTGCTCCTTAATCAGATGGTTATTGCATTGCCGGGGCTGGCTCTTGCTGGCTCTTAGCAGCGTGCAGCCGCCCCAGTCAGTACAGTGAAGGAGGCTTTTTTGCTTCCGTGAACCCATGGGGACAGTGGATGGTGCCTTCCTTTCTCTCCCAACTCCGGCACACTGAGAGGAGGAAAGCACATTCCTGGAACTGGACATCGTCAGAGAATAAAACAGATGACCCAAGTTGGAAACCTATATACGGTCAAACCTTGGATTGTGAGTAACTTGTTCTGCGAGGATTCCGCAAGACGAGCAAACATTTCTAATAAATTTTAACTTGATAAACGAGCGATGTCTTGCAACGCGAGTGGTGTGTGATGACGAATGTCACATGATCACAACTGAGCCAATGTTGTCTCTCTTTCTCTCTCTCTCTCGCTGCAGGAGTGTGGGCGATTGTCTCCTGTGCTCGGATGCTCTATCTCAGGCCGTGGCATTTGGCAGAAATCAGTGATTTTTCAGAACGTTGGAAGGTACCCACAACGGCACTAGTATATTTCTTGTCACTTCAAAGCACCTACGGCCAGTCCTTTGCTTTTCCATACAAGAGTGAGCTCAGGAATGCTTTGCTTCATTCCAGGTCAGGCTGCCTGCAGATACAGACCCTTTCCTCAGCTGCCTCATTGCCAGTTACATTAAATACAGTCTGTGACAACAGTTTATTAATACTGTACTGTGGTCAATATCTATGCGAGCGTATACGGTGACCCCATGCAGAAAAGTATTCCATGGAGCCTACAGACGGCAGTGACTCCGTTAGTGATAGTGGAAGTCGTCCTACACATTAACCCTCCTCTCCCATGTCTCCCTCACACCAGTCATGAAGGTTTTCAGAGGTAAGTGCAGGTTAATGTGTTCATTTTTCTTTACGTTTTGTATTTTCTTTATGATTCTGTATTATATTACAGTACTGTACTCATTTTTATATGAATATTTTTGGATGGTGGAGCACACATCTGAGTTTCCATTATTTCTTATGGGGAAATTCGCTTTGATATACAAGTGCTTTGGATTACAAGCATGTCTTTGGAACAAATTATGCTCTCAAACCATGTTTTTAACATATGTGTATGTTACCTATATATACATATATGTACGTATATACTTGCAAAGCCGTGACTCTTAGCTTGGGAGGCCAGGCCAATGAGTTGTTTTCTGAGTTAAGTGCCAGAAAGGGAAGTCCTTGGTGGTAATGCTAATTAAAACTAGCCCTTGGGATAGGACGGAGGAGTCCAAGCCTCCGTATACAATTGGTTAAAACAAGTCCCATTGTTTGTTGGTTAGGAAGGTGTCTTCAGTTAGGTCCAGTGACGGGGCTGGCATCCCGGCTTCAGTTCTGATACCTCCTGGGTAAATACAAGTATAGATCAAAAATCATCCTTTTACAACTTGCTGGGGCTGCTGGAACGACCCAAGTCTGCTCCCTGAGGTCACTTTGCGCCCTTCCTGGGCTGCGTGGCTCAGCCACCAGCAGCACATTGGAAGGAAGGGCAGCCGATCCCAGGTCTTTGCCGCCCGGCCTGGGGGTGATCCTTCCCTAGCTACAGGCAGACCAAAGCACACTTTCCGGGTGCAAAATTTAAGGAGGCACACAGTCTCAGGGTTCTGCAAGTACAGGGTCAAGCCTTGAGAATAAGTACCTCCTTAAGTTTTGCACTGGCCTCTGTCTAAGTCCCACTGTCTTCCAGGCTGTAAGGGAGGATGTTTTCAGTGTGTGGGTCCAGCTAGAAACGTTCTCACTGGATGAACTATGGTTTCACTCCCTCCGGAGCCATGCGATTTCCAGTTGTTCTTGGTTCCTCCGTGGTAGAAATGAATAGGGAGTGTTTCCTGGGACCAAGAGAAGAGAGTGGGAAGGCATGCATCTCAGAGTGTGTCAGATTTTGTTTTTAATTTTTTAAGTTTATTTATTTGTTTTGAGCGGGGGCAGGGAGAAGCAGAGAGAGAATCCCAAACAGGTTTCCCACTGTCCGCACAGAGCTTGACACGGGGCTTGAACTCACAAACTGTGAGATCATGACATGAGCCAACGCCGAGAGCTAGACGCTCAACCAGCTGAGCCACCCAGGCACCCCAAGGTGTGTCAGCTTTTGACCACGATCTACCTAGTTCCATGGATTTTACTCATGGCCAGGCCACAGCGGTAGAGGAAGTCTGTCCCATTACAGGGCTGACCTGAGGATTCTCTTGCTGTTCCCTCCGGGCAGAAACGTTTTGTTTCAGGAGACGTTTATTTGAAGTCTCGGGCCACGCGGAAATTAGTCCTATCAGAACTTACCTATAGGATTCTCCTGGCCAGTCATAAAATAGCACCAGCTGGACAAGTGTAGGAAAATAGTTTCCTGACTCCAGTTTCCTCAGTGTGGTCCTTTTACAGTTTCCAGAAAAGCACTTGAGCCCAATCCCAGGTACGCTAATTCGCAGGTAAACACGGGCCTCTGACGGTCTTCACCAGCCACCGAATCATGCATGCCCCTGACTCTGTGTTGAATTGAGCCCCCATCATCCTGTTCTATTTTTTTTATTTTTTTAATGCTTATTTTTGAGAGAGAGAGAGACAGAGCGCAAGCGGGGGAGGGGCAGAGAGAGAGGGAGACACAGAATGCGAAGCAGGCTCCAGGCTCCGAGCTGTCAGCACAGAGGCCGATGTGGGGCTTGAACTCACGAACTGTGAGATCATGACCTGAGCTGAAGTCGGATGCTTAACCCACAGAGAGCCACCCAGGCGCCCCCATCCCATTCTATTTTGAATGGCCTGTCATGAAGGCCAGCCGGTGTGGACAACCGTCTTGGTCCCAGTGGTTATGCCTCTCACCCAACACATTGAGCCAGGGCTGACTCATGATCATATCTTCATCCGGAGAAGAAGCAGTCACTCCTGTGTAATTGAAATTGTCCTTGTTGGTCTACCTGGCAATTTTCAGCTGTTTCTTCTTGTTCCATCCTTCAAAGACACAGGGAGGAGCCAGCCACCAGCTGCTCAGTAATAAGCCTTCTTGTGGGGCATCTGAAAGACACCCGGGAAAGTGCAGGGTTAATGTGAGAGCCTCATTCCGATTCATTCATGCAAGGACCTCAGGAAGTTTTGTTGTTGAATTTTTTCCCGAACATCAACTATGCATAATGAAGTCAGTGCAGGATGGGCTTTAAGCCCAAATTCACTTGCTTTGGGATTCGTCACTCAGGCTCCTATATTAAATTCACCTTGGGGTCTATGGTAAATTTTATTAAATGTGACTTTCCTCTTTACGGCTAGCATAAACATTTATTATACATCCTGTGATATATGTTTCCAGGAAGTAAGGAAATGCAGTTGTGGAAAGATATGATTCCCAACTGATTTGAAATATAGACGAATAGCATGTTTTAGAAAGGGGCCGGAACTTTAATGGAAAAAAGTAGTTATCAGATTTTTTTCCTTGGCTTTCTCTGTCTTCTCTTCTGGCACCAGTTAAAGGAACATTTCTCAGCCCTTCTCCCCATGCACACAAAAGATGATACCTGATATGAAATGCTGTGAAATCCTGCTTCATTAAAGCCCACAAAAGCTAATGCACAGCTCCCCTCACACTGCCCTAAAATGGGAACAAAGAGGCAGAATAATGTCAAAATAGAACACAAAGGAAAAGAGTTTGTCCTCTGGGCCCGGGAGATGAAAGATATCAGGAATCATCCGTGAATGTTGGGCTGGGCCAACGTTTCTAGGGCTCATTTCGTGGATGATGGGGGATTGTCAGACCGGGCAGCCCGTGTAAACACAGCAAGGGTGCGGGCAAGGAGCTCCAACAAGGGCCCAGGCAGTGTTCCTGTTAACAGTTCGGTCACCGGCAACAAGAAGGACTATGTGTGTCAGGATAGGGACAGATGACCAATCAGGGCAGACAGACTTCCACTCACTTGCTGCGCGACAGAATACCCCCCGAACAGCAGTGTCGTCTAGGGAGCTTGGTTGGGGGACCAAGGAAACAGGCAGTTTCGGGCCGTGTTCTGGGTTCTTCAAGGGAAGTGGCTGTAAGAGAAAGCACATCCTCTGAGAAGCCGTGTCGCTGCTGGTAGCATAAACAACCCTGAAGACCAAGCCACTTGGCTTTGTGGCTTTACTAATGGTGGGTGGTAGATCACGGATGGGGTTGGTGCATTCCATCAGGTCAGAACACGACCCCTGGAAAGGTGAGCGGGCAGATTCAGAGTAACCTCGTCGGCACCACCAAGGAATGGTAGAGCTATGGTTTGACATCTAGCACGATGGGACACAGTTATACGATACTGTCCGTAAAAGCAGTGACAGAACACAGCCTGGACCCTTTCCACCAGCCTGTATTGCCGCTTCACTTAGACTCCCGGACGCCCCTTCAACCTTCTTCCTCTTGCAGTATTTTACCATCCACAGCTAAAGCCAGTTCCTGGGTGCTGGCCCTGGACCCCGTGAGGAGAGAAACGATGAGGGCTGGACAGCCACTGGGATCCTAGCTTCTCTGCTTGGCAAGTGAGGCCGTGTCTTCCTTGGATTACTCAACGCCGAGCCAGAAACAAGTATTTGAGAAAAGGTAGTTCTGGGGGGGGGGGGGCGGGGAGGGGAGTGATCCCAGAGGGCAAGAGTGGGGGAGGGGGAGAGTGGAGACAGGGATGGAGAGAAAGTCAATACAAGGGAGCATTATCAGGGCCTAGATCTTCCAGGGCTTCCTAAGAAGCATATAGAATGCCTCCCAAAAATGTCTCCTAAAAGATGGGAGGCAGGAACATTAGTTCCCTGGCTGCCATCCGGCCGAGGGCTAGCCCTGAACTTCTGAGCTGTGCCTGCAGTGGCCTGGGACTCATAAGTGCCTTGGGGCAGAGAGCAAAGGCACGGTGCTCATTCTCGGTGACGCTCGTGAGCCTCAGCTGACCTTGAACTGTCCACCCCGGTCACCGTTAGAATCAGAGACTGTGACCAATAGGACGTGTGACAGGGCACCAGGCACATGGACTACAGGAAGTGTGTCTGCAGCACGAGGAGATAATCTGCTACCACAGGGGAGCCAAAAGCTGAAGGGAGCTTGGACAAAAGTCCTCTCGGCAAATAAGCTGATCTGGGAGGATTCAAACTGACAGAAGTAAGAAGAGCTAGGGAGGGTTGCTGGGAGTTGGGTGGGGGATACTGTCAGGGAAAAGGGCAGAAGTCCTTCTGGATACCCAGCATCCTGTGCATTATAATGCACTTGAGCCCTGACCCAACAGAGTCCTCAACATGAGGTCATAAAGGAGGTGAGACCATACTTTAATGAGATTTTCTGGTTCCAACCTTAATAAACCTCTGTGGGTAGGGACCAGGATGGCCTACATAGTATTGATTTGGGGGCTACGGCAGGGTCATGCCTTTGTGAGAGTATTTAGAAAGCTTGCAGTGCAAGGAATGGGGTGTCGGGAAACAGGGAAGGCTTGGACCAGAATCCTGATTAGACTTTTGGAGCTATTTGCCCTACAAAGCCAGAGTCTAGACATTGCTGCTTCTCCCTGCCACAGAGCACGTTGGGAACAGTTGAGGGTCTGTGAGGCGCTGCAAACTCAAACTTGCAAAAAGAAAGGAAACGTCCCTCGTGCATGTATATGGTAGACGCTTCGAGAGAGAGAATCTGAAGATTACAAGCCTCTGAGATGAGTAGGATGAAGTCTGTCTGGTTGAGCTGATTAAATACTATGAAAGGATCATAGAAGATACACACGGCCAAGACCCATTAAGTCGTCCCTCAGCAATGCACTCGCGCCTCCAAATACCACAGGCTTGGAAGTTACAGTGGCCGTATATTATCGGCCTTTTCAGTGTCCCTCCTCTGGAGAACTGATTTCACCTCCATTCTAGGTGGTTCTGGTAGGATATTAATCACACCTGCCCACCTCCACCATCACATGCTCCAGCCGCAGAGGGGTCGTGGAAGGACTGGCCAATCAAACACTTCCATTACTCTGATCACAGCAATGCCTTCCACGATGGGTGTGTGACTTACACAGGAACAGTCAAAGTGTTCACTGAGATTTGATATATGGATGCTGGCAGCATGAGGGTTTCTCATCTGTTTGACGGTGAAGCTTCTTGAAAATAAAGCAACACCAAGACGGAAGAAAAGTTGAAAGGTGGAGAGACTGAAAGATACCGTGGAGTCCAGGATCCAGTCGTGTGTGATGCCGCTGTCTCTTCCAACCTCCCGGTTACGTGAACAAATAAATTCCCTTTGTGCTTAAGCTAGTCTGGCTTGAATTTCTATCATTTGCAATGGAGAGACTATCTCATACGGTATTTACTGAGCACATAAGGTGGTCCCTGCTAGATATAGTGAGTTGAATGTTGGTTCCCAAAGGCTATATCCCTGTCCAGAAGCTGTGAATATGGTTTATTTGGAAAGCGAGTCTTTGCAGACTTAATTCCTTTAGGGATCTCAAGATGAGATCTCTTGGATTATCGGGATGGGCCCTAAATCCAATGATGAGTGTCCTTATAAGAAACACAGATTAGAGACCCATAGACATAAGAGGAGAAGATACAGACACACAGAAGAGGAAGCCGTATGAAGACAGAGGCCGAGATTGGAGTGATGTACCCACAAAAAATGCTGGCAGCCCCCAAACGCTGGAAGAGGTGACGAAGGATTGTTCTCTAGAGGGAGTGCACACCTGCTGATACCTTGAATTCATACTTCTGGCCTGCAGGACTGTGAGAGGATAAATTTCTCATTATTTGAAGCCACCTAATGTTTGATAATTTGTTATGGCAGCCACAGGGAACTAACACACTTGGTGCTTGCCAACAATTCAAATTTGAAAAGAAAGCGTTGCTGCTCTGGAGATAGGGGCATACCTTTATTTATTATTTATTTTAAATAATTATCATACAATAACTGTGTTAATGGACTTAACGGGCGAAGAAGAATGGCTCATGCAATGGGGTCATATTATAGATGCAGAACTCTCTGATAGTTAAGATTTGATATATGTGTTCAAATCCTGGCCCACTACTTGCTCCACCATATATAGCGTGTGCAACCTTGGGTCAGTTGCTTAACCATTCTGGGCCTCAGTTTCCCAATCTGCAAAACAGGAATGGCAATAATACTTTATTCATAGCATGGTCATGATAGTTAAATGAGATAACATACGTTAATTTCTTAGAACAGAGCCTCACACATGGTAGGTACCTAATAAATGTTATTCTGGAGGAACTACCTTGTAACGTAACGGCCCCAGGGAAATAGAAAAAATGTGGGGAAATCACAGAGAAGGAGAAGCTTGTGAACGTGACCCCATAAAGTTGTTTATGAATTTCTGTGATCATCCCATACCTGTGCATGCACGGATGTGATCCTGAACAGTGTACTAAAGATATCGAGAACTGAACAAAGAAATAGACCAATGTGCAGGTCAAAGACTGGCCTATGGGTCAGGCACACATGAGACAGGTCCAAATCGTATAGCAAAGGCTTTGAAAACAGAACTGACATTGAAACCACAGCCCAGGGGCACCTGGGTCGCTCAGTCGGTTAAGCGTCCAACTCTTGATTTCGGCTCAGGTCATGATCTTGCAGTTCTGAGATCGAGCCCCGTGTGCTGTCAGCACAGAGCCTGCTTGGGATTCTGTCTCTTCGTCTCTCTCTGCCCCTCCCCTGCTCTCACATGTGTTCTCTCTCTCTCTTAAAATAAATAAATGAATATTTAAAAACAAAAAAGAAACCACAACCCACAGGAGGCTGGTCAAAATCGGCAGCCGCAACTAGGTTTATTGTCTACTAAAACAAAACACACAGCAACATTCTCCACAAGATTTAAACAAGAACTAGAATCTGATAACATTCAAAACGTCTAGATGCAATCCAAAAATGACTCAGTATACAGAGAACCAGGATATAATGGTAAGATGATACAAATGCTGGAATTGCCAAACTGAGATTTGAAAATAGCCATTGTAAAAAGACTTCAGGAAGTAAGGGCAAACACTATCGAAATGAATGGAAAGGTAGAAAATCTCAACAAAATCAAAAATAGAAGATATATAAAAAAAAAAACAAACAGTGGGAGTTTTAGAACAAGAAAATACAATAACTCAAATAAGAAAAAAAAAACAACCCCGCCTCACTGGATAGGCTCAATAATACAATGTAGATGGTGGCAGAAACGATCAACAGAAATTAACCAATCTGAGTAATAGATAAAAAGACTGAGAAAAAATGAACAAAGCCTCGGGAACTCTGGGGAAATACCAAAAGGCTTTATAATTGTGCCATCAGAATCCCAGAAGAAGAGGAGAAAGAACTCTATGTTGAAAAAATATTTGAAAAAATAATGGTTGAAAATTACCGTTTGATAAAATACATAAACCTATAGATTCAAGAAGATGAGTGAACTCCAAATAAGATAAACTCAAATAAATCTATAGCCAGACACAGCATAATCAAACTACTGGAAATTAAAAACCAAGAAAAAACTGTCAAAATCAGTCAGAGAAAAACAATGCTTTATTTATAAGAGAACAATTATTCCAATGACTGTGAATTTCTCCGCAGAAGCCAGAGGCCGAAAGAAAATGACACGGTACTTCTCAAGTGCTGGAAAAACAAGAATAGTTAACTGAGAATTCTATATCCAGTGAAAAGTATTCTTCGGGAGTAAAGGTGAACTAAAGATATTCTTAGATGAAGGAAAAGTAAGAGAATTCATAGCCAGCACACCTGTGCTGAAATAATTGCTAAAGGAATTTCTTCAGACAAGTGAAATGATACCAAGATGAAGCTCGGGACATTAGGAATGTGGGACGAGCAACAGAAATAGTAATGTAAATAGTAAATAATTATTTACTATTACTAAAGGATTTACTGAGTAGGTAACATTGACTATTTCTCTCCTCTTGAGTTTTTAAAGATATGTTTGACAGTTGAAAGGAAATGTATAGTGTTGTTTAATAGGGTTTCCAGTGTTTTTAGATGCAATATATAAGACAATTACGACATAAATGTAAGAGGGTACAGGGACCTATTCAGTGTTAAATTTCTTCATTCCACTTGAAATAGTCAAATATTGATTCTAAATAGAATGGGGAAAGCCAAATACGTATATTCTAATACCTCGAGCAACCAAAGATCTCCCAAAAGAGATATAGTAAACAACAATAGATGAATTAAAACATATATTTAAAAATGTTCAAATAACCAAGAGAAGGCAGGCAAGGAGAAGCAAAATAGTGAAAAACAGAGGGAACAAACAGAAAATGACATTGTAGAAGTCAAAACGTTTTCATAATTATATTAAATACAAATGGTCTAAACATATCAATTGAAAGAGACGGTCAGCATGGATTCTTTTTAATGACTGAACTATATGCTATTTACAAGACACTCGCTTCAAATATAATGATAAAGCTAGGTTAAAAGTAGAAGGATGGAAAAATACATGGACTAATCAAGAGAAAGCTGGAGTGGCTACACTAATACTGATAGACTTCAGAGCAAAGAAAATTACCAAGGGTGAGGGAGGGAAGCACATACTGATAAAAGAGTCAGTTGCCGAGAAGACAGGACAACACCGTATGAGTATGTGTCTAATGACAGAACACCATAGTACGTGAAGCAAAAACTGACGAAAAGGAGAACGAGACGAATCCGCAACTATAGTTGGAGACTTTGACACTCCTGTCTCAGAAATTGACAGACCTAGTATACAGAAAATAAGGCTATACAGGAAGCGAGCAGCACCATCAACCAACTGAATCTAATAGACATTTTTAGAAAATGTTACCGAAAACCATGGGAATACAGATTTTCAAGTAAACGTGGAACATTCGCCAACGGAGACCATGTCCTAGGTCATAAGGTAAATTTTAACAAATGTAAAAGATTTACAATCAGAGTATGCTCTCCAACCATAATGGAATGAAACCATAACTCAACAGAAAGGTAACAGGAAATTTTCAAACATTTGAAAATTAAACACACACTTCTAAACAATCCTATCAACCCAAAAAGGAAGTCCCAAAGGGAAATTAGAAAATCTTTTAACTGAACATAAGTGAAAATAAAATATTCAAAACAAACAGTGCTTCGAAGGAAATTTCTAGCATTAAATGCTTATATTCGATAAGAAAAGGGGCCTAGTTAAGTCTAAGCTTAAACCTTAAGAAGCTAGGAAAAGAACAAAATAAGGGCAATGTAAATGGACAGAAGAAGATAATAAAGGTAAGACAAAATAATGAAAATGAGAACAGAAAAACAATAGAGAAAATCCGCGAAACCAAAAGATGTTCTTTGAAAAGATTTCCACAATGATAAATCGCTACCAATAGTGACAAGGAAGGACAAAAAGAAACCAATTGCCAATGTGGGGAATGGATGAAGGGGATATTATGACCCGTTCCACCCACATGGATTTGACAAGTTAGTTGAAATGGGCCAATTCCTTACAAACCACGAATGACCAAAATTCACCTAAGATGAAGTAAATAACTTGTATAGTCCTGTAACACATTAAAATATTAGTGGAAAATCTTTCAAGAAAGAAATACGGAGGCCTAGATGGTTTCACTGGAGAATTCTACTAAACACTTAAGTAAGAAATAACACCAATTCTATGCAATCTCTTCTGAAAATATAGAAGTGGGGATTTGGAACACTTCCAAATTCATTTTGTGAGGCCAGCATCACCTGATACCAAAATCAGACAGAAGCAATGTAAGAATAGACAACTACAGGCCAATATCTCACATAAACAAACACACAAAGAACCCTCAACAAAATATTAGAAAGTTGAATCCAGTAGTACTGACTGCAATCCTTCCAAGAGCCCCAAAGAACTGGTGGGCGCTTCCTCCATATTCTCCCTCTGACTCACCCCAATAGTAAAATCAAGTTGGCAGAATTTCCCTGGAAGGAGCTTTTCTACACATCTAGCTGCCACCGGAGGGATGGGCCCCCAAATCACCTACTTTTTGATAGCCATTGGGACTTGTGTTCATGAGTCCTACAGGATCACAGCAAACAAAGAAGCCGTTTCTAAATGAGCACAGAAACACCCTCTGTGGCTACGTACCCAGATTCAGCACAGAGGAAGGAGAAGATATGCCCATGTCTTAGCTGCTGCCTGAGGGTCCAGCTTCTAATCACCACCCATCTAGGTGGCTGATGGCGAGCCACCTGTTTGGGACACTAATGAGTCTTGGCACATCCTCAACTACCGGATGCCACTAAGAGCAAAGATGGCAGATTGGACAATCACAAAGGTTTGAGGAGCAACCAGGAACTCGGGCCAGGCAGACTGATAAGGTTCACGTCCAACTCGAGACCAGTCTGTCAAGACTGGGAGAGGTGGCTATTTCATCTAATGCGCAGAAACCAACACAGACAATCAAGGAAAATGAAGAAGAATATGTTCTAAACAGAAGAACAGAATGAATCTCCAGATATTGATCTTAATGAAATGGAGATGAATGATTTACCCAATAAAGAGTTCACAATAACGACCATGAAGATGGTCACTGAGGTCATGAGAACAATGCATGAACAAAGCGAGAATTTCAACAAAGAGGCAGAAAATACAAGAAAGTACCAAACAGGAATCATAGAACTGCAGAGTACAATAACAAATGAGAAATTCGGTAGAGGGGTTCAGCAGAAGACTAGATTCAACAGAGAAAAAGAATCAGTGAACTCAAAGATACGGCAGTAGAATTCATCCAATCAGAGGGACAAAAAGAAAAAGAATGAAAAAGTGAAGAAACCTAAAGGAATTATGGGATGCCATCAAGGCGACCAGTATACGCATTATAACACAATAGCAGTAGCCACGATATGGAAACAACCTACATATCCATGGATGGATGAATGAATAAAGCAAATGTTATGCACACACACGCATGCACACACACACACACACACACAGGAATATTATTCAGCCTTGAAAACGAAGGAAATCCAGTCATTTCCTTCCTAGATGAACTTGGATGAACTTGGGGCCATTATGCTAGGTGAAATAAGTCAAACAGAGAAAGACAAATACTGCATGGTATCACTTATATATGGAATCTAAAAAAAAGTGAAACTTATGGAAACAGAGTAGAATAGTGAGTGCCAGGGGCTAGAGGGTGGGGGAAATATGGGGAGGTTGGTAAAAGGGTATAAACTTTTGGTTATAGATGAATAAGTTACAAGGATCTAACGTATAACTTGGTGACTACAACTGGTAATACTGTATTGTATAATTGAAGTTTGCAAAGAGAACGGAGCTAAGTGCTCTCACACAAAAACTAAATATATGAGGCCATGAATGTGTTAATTATCTCGATGGTAGGAATCTTTTCATAATATGTACATGCATCAAACCACCATATGCTTTAACTATATTATCATTTTTTTAAAGTTTATTTATTTATTTTGAGAGAGAGCACGAGTTGGGGAGGGGCAGAGAGAGAGGGAGAGAGAGAATCCCAAGGAGGCTCTGCACTGTCAGCACAGAGCCTGATGTGGGGCTTGGACCCACGACCCGAGCCGAAATCAAGAGTCGGATGCTTAACTGACCGAGCCACCCTGGCACCTCTATATTACCCTTTGTCAATTATACTCTATAAAGCTGAAAAGAAACACAAGAAATGGATAAGCAAACTGTTACTTGCATACAGTAGAACATTACTCAGGAATAAAAAGGAATAAAAACACAATTTGTATGACTCAGAGGGTGAGTGAAAGAATCCAGTCTCAAAAAGTAACACACTGCATGATTTCATTTATATGACATCCTCTAAGAGATAAGACTGTAGTGGCAGGGAACAGACCAGCGGTCGCCAGGGGCTAGAGGTAGGGACAAGGAATAGCTAGCTACAAAGGGATTTGGTGAGAGATGTTTTTCTGGCCATGGAAATACTCTGTATCGTGATATGGGTGGCGGTTACATAAAAATAGGTGTTAAAATTCATGGAAATGTATGCCTTCCCCCTAAAAATCGATTTTGCTTTATGTTAGTCTAAAAAACAAAATCAGGGTGCCTGGGTGGCTCAGTCGTTAAGCGTCTGACTTCGGCTCAGGTCATGATCTCACGGTTTGTGAGTTTGAGTCCCATGTCGGATGAGCTCCAGCCCCGCATTGGGTGAGCTCGAGCCCCGCTTCAGGTGGACACGAGCCCCGCTTCGGGTAAAACATGAGCCCCGGGTGAGCCCTACTTCTCTCTCTCTGCCCCTCCTGGGATTCTCTCTCTTTCTCTCTCTCTCTCTCTCTCTGCCCCTCACTTACTTGTGCCCTCTCTAAATAAGTAAGTAAATAATAAAAAAAACAAGATTAAAAAAAAGAACAATCTACTAATCATGAATGCAGTGTTAGCATCCCTTGAGATAGAACTTACTGTTGCTCTGTCTTAACGCGCATATGGAAAAGAAGACGCAGTGATTTGCTTAAGTCCATGTTTCTCAAACTTCACCTGGGGATCGTGTTAAGATGCAAACTCGAATATGAGAGGTGGGTGGATGAGTCCTGAAATTCTCCACGGGATGCCAGTGCTGCTGGTCCACGGCCTCCACTTCGAGTAGCCAGGGGCTAATGTTTTCCACCTTGTAAATCAAGATTCACATTCTGATGGTCAGAGACAGAGCCCAGTGCTCTTTCTATCCCACTACTGTTATCTCCAGAGATTTTTTTTCCTCCTGCTGCAGTTTGATAGAAGGTAACGCGGCAGTTAATTACAGGCTGCCAGTTCCAGCGTGCAGTGCTGTGCAGCAGGAAACAGAAAGCACCCTTTTTCACAGTCAGCTCTGGGTAGTTGTCTCACCTCCAGCAGATTTAACCGCAGGCACATCGTGCTTCGGGATTGAACTTGTAAAAAATAGTGGGTTGAGACTGATAAGCCCATTGTAGGCATCGCTGGGGCCCCTTGGAGGAGAAAGGAGAGGAGAAGAAAGAAGTGAGCGGGCTTAGGAAAGAGAATGCATGTAAACTGGACGAGGATGGAGGTTGGAGGGGGGAAATGCCTGGACTCCTTCTGCGGTCGGCTAGGGAATGATTACTATAATAAGGGAATCACAAGCATGCTGCTAATGCTTCCTGGTCGGGAGCAAGCCACAGCTGCCCAGGTGGACTGCCGAGCAGCGCCTGTGCTGAATGAAGAAGCCTGATGATGATTATTTATTTGCATCACGGAATCCTCATTTTGCAGGCTTGGCTGTCTCAGCCTGCACGCTGACTGGCTGTCCAGACATGCGGCCATCCCTGATGATGATGGATTTCGGAGTTAGCCCCACTCTCTTCCTTTGCTGAAGGCCCCATGCTCTTTAACAAGCATGCTGTAGAAACGTGTGTGACCGTCCTGCTCCTGGGATAGGGGGCCAGGGACTAGTGAGAGGTTCATAGCAGCGGGGCTTGGAATATTTGAGATGTGCACAGGACTCCTTCATGCTTCCCCGGTTTTGGTTTAAAAGGATATCCTGGGTTGTACTGGCAGAGGCTCCTTTCCTTTCCTTTTTTTTAAGTTTATTTATTTATTTTGAGAGAGAGAGAGAGAGAGAGAGCACAAGCAGGGGAGGGGCAGAGAGAGAGAGAAAGAGAGGGGGGAGAGAAAGAGAATCCCAAGCAGGCTCAGCACTGTCAGCGCAGAGCCCCATGCGAGGCTCAAACTCATAAACGATGAGATCATGCCCTGAGCCAAAACCAAGTATCAGACGCTTAACTGACTGAGCCGCCCAGGAGCCCCTCCTTTCCTTTTTAATTTACTTTTTACAATGAGATATAACTTACATATAATAAAACAATAAATCTCAAGTTTGACAAATTTATATGTAAATGTGTACGTAACCTGCCATAGGATGTTGAAACTCTTTATCAACCCTATAGACAGAATATGGCCAGTGCTCATAGCACGGTGGACATACTAATGGGAATCACCGTCATGGTAGTGAATCAAATTCCACTGGCTTTTGTCCCATCACTGATAGAGACCCTCTCTCTCCAAGTGGCCCTTCTGGAGATGTTCTTTATGTGCTCAGGAAGGAGTCTTTCTTACTGCATCAGCTATTTGTGCGGTGTTGCTGCATAGCTTATCAACTCAAAAACCTCCATGGCATTCAACTGCATTTATGGTCCACGCAACTGCGGGGTATGATGAGCACTGGCTGATCTAGGCTGGGATTCTAATTCTTCTTGGCTAGAGATTGGCCAAGCGAGGCTGGGTCCAGCTGGGATAACGGCTGCATTCCACGTTACACCATGCTGTCCTGGACCCGTTTTTCTCATGGCGATGGCAAAAGAATGAGAAAGGAGAATTGGAGCCGGCACGCTATCTCTTCTGCCTTGTTCTCTTGGACACAGCGGTCAACGGCTGAACCCAGGATCAAGGAGTACACTCTGCCTCTTGATGGCAAAGGGTGCGGATACGAGGAATGACATAGCATCGTGGTCGCTGACGCCATGCGTCACACTTGCCGAGAGATGCTGCTTTCCCTCTTTCATCGGGCGCCAGAATCTCCCACCAGGTACCACCACTGCTCCACGCCATGGGCGGGCCCACAGGGGAGGCGCCAGACTCATGTCAGGCCCCAAGCTGTCGGGGGGAGGAGAGGAGAATGCAGTGCTCCCTTCTTTGTTATAACCTGGGTCATAGATGCTTATCACCCTGAATCTCTTAGAAACCTTAATAAAATGGTTTTCTACTTATGGCCCTTCTCTCTCTAGGAACGGTGTCACCCTTAGTGTTGGGATGGGAGGAATTTAAGTGAGAGCCCCTAGGTGTACTCAGAACGATTGCTCTCCTCCAAGAATGTGGTCAAACTGGAGTCTGTCTTCTTCCCAAGACAACCTCGGGGAATACTAATGAGGTCGTATCAAGTTTCTTTGCTTCGTTAACAGATCTCCAGCCATTTCAGCACGGTTTGGGCCTAAAATATAGACATCTGCTCTCATGATGACTGTCCAGTTAATGACTTTTTGTCATAACAGCTTTTAGAATTTATTTATTATTTATTTTTATTTATGTTTATTTTTACTTATTCCAGCTTTATTTTATTTTTATTATATGTATACAGTATACTGTCAAGTTAGCTAACATACAGTGTATACAGCGTGCTCTTGGCTTCGGGAGTAGATTCCCGTGATTCATCACTTACATATAACACCCAGTGCTCATCCCAGCAAGTGCCCTCCTCAGTGCTCATTACCCGTTTTCCCCGCCCCCCTCCAAGCCCCTTTCAACCTTCAGTTTGTTCTCTGTGTTTAAGAGTCTCTTGTGGTTTGCCTCCCTCTATGTTTGAAACTAATTTTTTTCCCTTCCCTTCCCCCATGGTCTTCTGTTAAGTTTCTCAAATTCCACATATGAGTGAAAACATGTGGTATCTATCTTTCTCTAACTTATTTCACTTAGCATAATATCCTCTGGTTCCAACCGCATTGCTGCAAATGGCAGGATTTCATTCTTTTTCATTGCTGAGTAGTATTCCATTGTATATATAAACCACATCTTCTTAATCCATTTGTCAATCGGTGGACATTTGGGCTCTCTCCATAATTTGGCTATTGTTGAAAGTGCTGCCATAAACATTGGGGTACATGTGCCCCTATGTATCAGCACCCCTGTATCCCTTGGGTAAATTCCTAGCAGTGCTATTGCTGGGTCGCAGGGTAGATCTATTTTTAATTTTTTGAGGACCTTCCACACTGTTTTCCAGAGCGGCTGCACCAGTTTGCCTTCCCACCAACAGCGCAAGAGGGTTCCCGTTTCTCCACATCCTCGCCAGCATCTGTTGTTTCCTGAGTTGTTAATGTTAGCCACTCTGACCAGAAATTTTTTATTTTTTTAAGTTTATTTACTTTGAGAAAGAGTAAGCACACGCAGGGGAGGGGCATAGAGAGACGAAGAGAGAGAATCAGAAGCAGACTCCGTGCACTGGCAGCGTGGAGCCCTATGTGGGGCTCGATCCCACAAACCGTGAGATCATGACCTGAGCCGAAATCAGGAGTCTGCAGCCTAACCGACTGAGCCACCCAGGCACCCCAACGGCCTTTTCTTTTGCCATTATTCATCTATTTTATTTTGTTCTGATGTAATTTTCTCACCTCAAAACACAATAAATACACTTTAATCAAAAAGAATGAAATCTTGCCATTTGCAACTACGTGGATGGACCTGGAGGGTATTATGCTAAGTGAAATTAGTCAGAGAAAGACAAAAATCATAGGACTTCACTCATATGAGGACTTTAAGAGACCAAAACAGATGAACATAAGGGAAGGGAAACAAAAATAATGTAAAAACAGGGAGGGGGGCAAAACAGAAGAGACTCATAAATCTGGAGAACAAACTGAGGGTTACGGGAGGGGTGGTGGGAGTGGGGGGGCTAAAGGGGTCAGGGGCACGAAGGAATCTACTCCTGAAATCATTGGTGCACTATATGCTAACTAATTTAGATGTAAATTTTAAAAAATAAAAAATAAAAAAAAAAGAAGTGATATTTTGACCCAATACTTCCAGGGAATTCAGCAAATTAATTGAAACATCAGTTTTTAGTCAGAGTATATCATATGGCACACATTTGTATCGTATACCACGTTTGGATGAGGCCAAAATGTTTGGCCTTGCATCCGTAGACTTATCGGCTTTTCTCTGTTGTCCGTGTGCATTGCTTCCATGTTTCTAAAACACTCTTCTGCTTGGTCTTTATTTTGTCCTAGAGTGTTTTTGTCTGTGCTGTAACATTATTTTTAAGGCACTTTAAATGCAGGATGACCATGAGCCCAAGCAGGTTGAAAAAGTGAACAGAATGGTAGAGAAAGAATGCATCTTCCAAAGAATGACTCCCTTTCACCGTTCCTCCGGCATTGACCGCTGCTATCGAATCTTCTTCCTTTGACAAGAGCAGGAAAGTTTCAGGATCTGACATGTATGTACCTACTGTGCTTATTTTCTTTCAAGTTTATTGGTAGAAACCTATGTTATTGTTTAATTGATGTATGTTATCTCTCCATGGATATTCTTTCCGTATATTAGGTTGAGATGGAACACGTAATCTTCCTTATTAAAATAAGTGGGATTTCTGGCATTGGGCTTTCAGACAAAATGGGAACCCTGGAAAAACTACATGAAGCAAACAGCAGAAGACACTGAAAAAAAAAATTTTTTTTTTGACACTGAAATTTTTTTTAAAAGTGCTTTGTTGGAGTGCCTGGCTCAGTCGGTTAAGCAGCTGACTTCAGCTCCGTTTGTGATCTCACGGTCTGTGAGTTCGAGCCCCGTGTCAGGGTCTGTGCTGACGGCTTGGAGCCTGGAGCCTGCTTCGGACTCTGTGTCTCCCTCTCTTCCTGCCCCTCCCCCCCAAAAGTAAATGAACATTAAAAAAAAAATTTTTTTTTAAGGTGCTTTGTCTAGGAATCTTGGTATTTGAGACCTCTATATTCTGGCCTGGATACCATAGAAGCTCACAAGCCAGAAACACCAAGCACAGAGAGGTCAAATCAAATCGATAAAACAAGGGAGGCCTTTTCTCTCTACCTGCAAAATAGGGAGAGTGGAAGCCTTTCCAGAATAAAAGCTTTGTGACACATGAGCCTTATACCACCCGAACACCGCAAAAAGCATGTGTCGTCCCCGGTGCCACTGTGCATGACAGCCAACACCAGGACTGTGTGAGAACACCCCTCTCAACCATCCCAGTCTGGCAGTAATATGGCAACAACCCTGTCTCCTGATACGTAGTGATCAACAGAGCTTGTGTGTGAGCAGAGCCCTGACTACCGTCCTGGCTTCATAGCAATGAGGCAGGACCCGCCTCATTGCCACTAAGAAAAATGGATAAGTTTCCGACATTTAACTTGAAGTGGTAAAATGGTGATACTAATAGACTGTGGTAAGTTACATATTTATACTGTAATTCCTTGAGCAACCACTTAAGAAAACTCTACAAAGAGATATACTCAAGCCTACAGATAAAGCAAAATGTAATACTAAAAACATTTAAATCACCTGAAAGAAGGCAGGAAAAGGGAAACAAGCAAAAGCCAAATAAAACAGATAAGGAGGGCACTTATTATGCTGAGCATTGGGTGTTTTATGTAAGTGATGAATCTTTGACTTTGATTCCTGAAACTAATATTGCACTGTATGTTAACTAACTAGAATTCAAATAAAAATTAAAAAAAGAAAACAAATAATAAAATGTCAGACATAATTCCTAACATCTCAATAATTGTATTAAACATGAATCGTATACGTATACCAAGTAAATGATAGTAATTGACAGAGTGGGGAAAACAGTGACCCAGCTCTGTGCTCTCTACGGGAAATTTATTGCAAATATACTGATATAGATAGGTTAAAAATAAGTGGGATGGAAAAAAATATACCACGGAAACACTAATCAAAGGAAAGCTAGCTATACTAATATATTGGTATCCATATTATCCCGATTTCAGATAAAGTAGACTTAAGAGCAAAAAAAAAAATGACCAGGGACAAAGATAGATACTCCATGATGATAAAAAGATCAATCCACCAAACATAACAATTCTAACTGTGTATTGCCAAATCACGATGCTACAAAATTCATGAAACAAAAATTAACACAACTGAAAGGAGAAATAGAAAAGCCACAATTATACTGCGGGATCTCAATAACTCTGTCTCAATAATTGATAGAGCCACTACGCAGAAAATCAGCAAAGATTTAGAAGAACTGAAAAATACTATTAGCCACAGGATTTAACTGATATTTAGAGAACACTGCATCCAACAAGTGGAATTCGAATTTTTTGCAAGTATACATGAACAGCCACAAAGATACACCATATCCCGAGTAAAACAAAACATAACAATAAATCAAAAAGAATTAAAATCATTTTTTAAATGGCTAAGAAATGGAATATCACTCAGCCGTAGCAAAGAATGAAATCTTGCCATTCACAACACGGATGCTGAGTGAAAAAAAGTCAGAAGAAGACAAATACCATACGATTTCATTTCTATGTGGCATCTGAGACACAAGAACAGACAGAAACAGACTCATACATGCACAGGATAAACTGGTGGTTCCCAGAGAGTAGGGGAATGGGGGAATGGGCAAACTAGGTGGTGAGGATTAAGTGGTAGAAGCTTTCAGTTATAACGTAAGTAAGTCATGGGAATGAAAAGTGTAGCATAAACGGTATAATCAATCATATGTAATAATATTGAATGTTGACAGATGGTGGCTACACCTATCATGGTGAACACTGGGTAGTGTATAGAATTGTCAAATCACCATGTTGTACTCCTGAAACGAATACAATGTTGTATGTCAACTATACTTCAATTAAAAAAAAAAAGCATGGAAATCATATAGAGTATCCTCTCTGATCACAATTGAATCAAACTAAAAATCAACAGAAAGACAACTGGTGAATCTCCAAAAAGTCGGGAATTAAGCAACACAGTACTACGGGCGCCTGGGTGTTTCCGTCGGTTAAGAATCCGACTTTGGCTCAGGTCATGATCTCAAACCTCGTGAATTCGAGCCCCGCATCAGGCTATGTGCTGACCGCTCAGAGCCTGGAGCCTGTTTCAGATTCTGTGTCTCCCTCTCTCTCTGACCCTCCCCTGCTCATGCCCTGTCTCTCTCTCTCTCTCTCTCTCTCTCAAAGATAAACATTAAAAAAAAAAAAAAAAACACGATTCTAAACAATTCATGAACAAATGCAGTGGTTTCAAGGAAAATCAAAATCAACATAGAACTGAATGAGAATGAAAATGCAACATATCAAAACCTATGGAATGCAGCTAAAGCAGTGCATAGAAGGAAATTTATAGCATTAAATGCGTATATTTGCTAAGCACAAAGGTCTCAAATCAATAATCTAAACTTTCATCTCAACAAAGCAGAAAAAGAACAATAAACCCAAACCAAGCAAATGGAAGCAGAAGTAAATGAAATTGAAAACAGGAAAACAATAGAGAAAATTAATAAAAAGAAAGCAGATTCTTTGAAACTATCAATAAAATTGACAAACCTCTAGAAAGACGAACAGAAAAAGAGAAGTCACAAGTGGGACTAAAAGGAAATATCACTGTGGACACCGAAGGCATTAAATAATAGTTAGGTAATATTACAGACAACGTTGCACACATAAATTTAACTAAGTACAATAAAAGAAAATCACAAACCAATATCCTTCATTTACACATACACAAGAATTCTCAGCAAATTAGCAAACCAAATTCAGCAATATATAAAAAGAATCCTATACCAAAATTAAGGGGACTTATTCCAGGAATGCAAGTGTTGTTCGGTATTTGAAAATCAATCAGTGCAATCCACCGTATATTAACAGGCTAAACAGGAAATACCACACAATTATATTAATTGATGCAGAAAAAGCAGCTGATGGACTCCAGCTTCCATTTCTGAGAAACACTTAGGAAAACTAGGACTTGAAAGGAACTTGAACATCCTTACCCTGATAAAGGACACTAAGAAAAAATGGATGCCTGGGGTGCCTGGGTGGCTCAGTCGGTTAAGCATCCCACTTCAGTCCAGGTCATGATCTCATGGCTCATGAGTTTGAGCCCCGCATTGGGCTCTGTGCTGACAGCTTAGAGCCTGGGAGGCGCTTTGGATTCTCTGTGTGTCTCTCTCTGCGCCTCCCCCATTTACGCTCTATCTCTCTCTCCTTCAAAAATAAACATCAAAAAACGTTTTGTAAATGTATGGCTAACATCATACATAATGCGAAAGACTGAATCCCTTTCCCCTAAGATCAGGGACAAGGCAAGGATGTCTACTCTTGCCAGTCATACTTAGCTGCAAGCCTTAGCTTGTGCAATAAAGTAAGAAAAGGAAGTAAAAGACACAGCAATTAGAAGCTAAGAAATAAACTCCTGCTATTTGTAGATGACATAAGCCCCAATAAATCTATAGGAAAACTCCAGACTAATAAGTGATTTTAGCAAGGTGAACATACAAATGTTAGTCACATTTTTATATGTACATGTTGCGCATGTTTATATGCAAACAACAAAGTATCAGAAAACAAAACGAAAAATACAGTACCATTCAGAATTGTTTCACAAAAAGGAACACCCAGTTATAAATCTAACAAAACACATATAGATACTATGCTAAAAACTTTAGAACTTTCATGAACGAAATTAAAGATATGAATAAATGGAGAGAGAATACTATGTTTATGGATTGGGAGACTTGACATAGTAAAGATATTAGTTCTTCTGAAATTGATCTGTATATAGATTCAACAGAATTTCTGTAAATATCCCGACAATATCTATGGAAAGACCATGAACTAAAATAGCTAAAACAATGTTGAGAAAGAAAAATAAAAACAGGAATTACACTATGGAATGTTAAGACTTACTATATACTTATAGTAATTAAGACAGTGTGGTATTAGTGGAGGGAAAAAGAGGGAGAAAGAGAGATATGGCTTGATCAGTGGAAAATAATAGAGAACCCCCAAATAAGCTCATGTAAATATGTCCAACTAATTTTTTGTGGGAAGGCACTAAAGCAGTTGGGTGGAAAAAGAATGATCTTCAACAAACGGTGCTGGAACCGTTGGCCATCAATAGGCAAAAAAATGAACCTCACCTCCTATGCAAAAATAACTCAAAATGGATTATATATCTCAATGTCAATGCAAAACTATAAAATTTATAGAAGAGAACAAAAGAAAACACCTTTGTTACCTAAGGAATGCTTAGATGGGACCCCACAATAAACCATCCATAAAGAAAAGGCACACGTTCAGAGAAAATATTTAGAAATCACATATCTGAGATAGGACTCATGTCTAGAATGTATGAATAATTCTTTAAACTCAACAGTGAGAAAACATACAAACCACTTCAGGAGATCAGGTCATGTGTATAGGAGAACTCATTATTTTTGCAATTTTTGTGAGCCTATAATAATTACAAAATAGAAAGTTAATATTCTTTGCTGTCATACTGTAAATTACAATCTCTCCTATCTTGATATATTTTCTTTATTTTCATAGTAAGGAAGTTTTAAAAAATGTTTTTATGTATTTATTTTGAGAGAGAGAGAGAGAGAGAGAGAGAGGCAGAGAAGGAAGGGAGAGAGAGAATCCCAAGCAGGCTCTGTACTGTCAGCCCAGAGCCCAATGCGGGGCTCAGTCTCACAAACTGTGAGATCATGACCTGAGCCGAAATCAAGAGTGGATGCTTAATCGACTGAGCCATCCAGGTGTCCCTTAAGGAAGTTTTTGAATGAAAGTATGCTTGCACGAAAATTTGTTCATGGAATAGTATCACACTAAACAACAGGGCTTTCGGGAAGTAAAGTCATTAAAGGAGGACAAGAGTATAGTCGTGCATCTCTTTTGGGTGAACTGACCCGTATGGTTTAGAATGTGTCACATTTTGGGTAGACCCTTGTGACATACCTGCATCCAGTTCTGTTACAAATCATTCTGTTACAACTCTACAGAGAAGTTCTTGTACCCTGTTTCAGTTCACTTTTGCCGCATGACAAACCAACTTAGTTTTCTATCGCCATGTAACAAACTGACCCAAAATTAGGGACTTGAAAAATCCTCACTTATTAGCTTAGCAGTTCTGTGGGTCAGAAGCCCAGCACAGCGTGGCTGCGTTCCTCGATCAGAGTGTCACAAGGCTGACGTCAAGGTGACAGTTAGTCTGACTTCTGATCTCAAAACTCTGGGGGAAAACTTGGCTTCTGAGATCATTCTTGCTGTTGGTAAATTCAACTGCTTGAAGGTGAGGTAGAATTGAGGCACCATTTCCCTGTAGGCTATCAGCTGGGGACCATTCTTGGCTGCTAGAGGCCACCTGTAGTCTTTGCTGTGTGAGCTTTTCCACCTTCAAGCCGGCAGCACGTCATCATCGTTCTTGTGCTTTGAATCTCTGACTTCTGCTTCCAGCCGGAGAAAACTCTCTACTCCTACAGGGCTTATAAGATTAGGTCAGATCCACCCAAGATAATCTTCTTTCCTTTTTATTTATTGTGGCGAAAAACACATAACATGAAATTTATCATCGCAACCATTTTTAAGTATACAGGAGAGTGGCGTTAACAAAGGCACGTTGCTGTGCAATAGCTCTTTAAAACTCATTCATCTTGCAACACCAAAACTCTATATCCATTGACCAGCAGTTCCTCATTTTCCCCCTCCTGCTGGTTCCTGGAAACCGCCATCCTCTTTCTGTGTCTAAGAGTTTGACTACTTTAGATACCTCATGTAAGTGGAATCACGCAGTGTTTTCCTTTTGTGACGGGCTTATCTCACTTAGTACAATGTCCGCAAGGTTCATCCGTGTTGTAGCGTATGACAGGATTTCCTTCTTTTTCAAGATTTTATATTTTTTTTCATTATTTTTTAACATTTATTCATTTTTGATAGAGAGAGACAGAGTGCGAGCAGGGGAGGGACAGAGAGAGAGGGAGACACAGAATCCGAAGCAGGCTCCAGGCTCTGAGGTGTCAGCACAGAGCCCGACGCGGGGCTCAAACTCACAAACCGCAAGATCGTGACCTGAGCCGAAGTCGGACCCTTAACCGACCGAGCCACCCAGGCGCCCTTAAAGATTTTGTTTTTAAGTAATCTCTACAACCAATGTGGAGCTTGAACTTACAACTCTGAGATCAAGAGTCACATGCTCTACCAACTAAGCCAGCCAAGCACTCCAGGATTTCCTTCTTTTTTTTTTTTTAAGTTCATTTATTTATTTTGAGAGAGAGAGAGAGAGGCAGAAAGTGAGTAGGGGAGGGGCAGAGAGAGAGAAGGAAAGAGAGGATCCCAAGCAGGCTCTTCGATGCCAACGCAGAACCCAATGCAAGGCTTGAATTCACGAACCGTGAGATCATGACCCAAGCTGATACCAACAGTCAGATGCTTAACATGACTGAGCCACCCAGGTGCCCCTTTCCTTCTTTTTTAAGGCTGAGAAACATTCTAGTTGTGTTTGCATGTGCACAGGCGTGTGTGTGTGTGTGTGTGTGTGTGTGTGTGTGTGTACGTGTGTGTGATCAGTTTCTTTATCCATTTATCAGTATGGTTGTTTCCATATCTTGGCTACAGTGAATAATGCTGCAGCAAGCATGTACGCGCAAATATCTCCTCAAGATCCTGTTTTCCATTATTTTGGGTATATAACCAGAAGTGGGACTGCTGGATCATATGGTAAGTCTATTTTAAATTTTTTGAGAAACTTCCATGCTGTTTTCCATAGCAGCTTAAACGTTTTAAATTTCCACCAACAGTGCACAAGGATTCTGATTCCTTCGCATCCTCACCAACACTTGCTATTTTCTGTTTCGTGTTTGTTTTTTCCTAGTGGCCATCCTAATGGGCGTGAGGTATTATCTCATTGTGGTTTTGACATGCGCTTCCCTGATGGTTGGTAGTGTTGTGCGTCTTTTCATATACTTGTTGGCCATTTGTGTGTTTTCTTTGGGGAAATGTAAAATGTGAGGTTCCATGGCTATTCTCCAGGCTGCTGGGTTTTAGGAGGCACTAGTGGCATTCTTCTTTATTCTGGTTTCCTGATCCTTGGATCACAGTTACGATGCTCTGGTTTTTAAGTGTATTTATTTATGTTGAGAGGGAGAAAGAGAACACGGAGGAGGGGCAGAAACAGGGGAAGAGAGAATCCCAAGCAGGCTCCGTGCTGTTGGTGCAGAGCCCGACGTGGGGCTCTATCTCATGAACCGTGAGATCGTGACCTGGGCTGAAATCGAGGGTCAGGTGCTTAACTGACTGAGCCACCCAGGTGCCTCTATAATGCCCTGGTTTTGAACTCAGGATTCCTGTGGTAACCTAAAAGGCTGCGCTACTCTGATAGGCCAGTACTGTCACAATGATTCCACAAATCATTCATGGGGGTGCAGCTTATGAAGCACTCCTTCAGGCATTCCAGTGATATTATAAGCCTACAATCCCCTATGTTAAATTCCTGCTTTTGCATCACACAGGGGTTTCTGTTTCTTGCAATGGATCCCAACTGTTACTTCTTCTAAAACACCTATCAATGAAGCATACGTGCTTCTGCCAAAATAAGCAAGGACCTCTTTGGATGTCAGCCCTACCCAGGCATTTTCCTCCTCTTCACCCTGCCATCTTGGTTGTATCTGTAGTCGAGCAGCCATGGAGGATATCGGGAGGATCACATGGAGAGGCAAACAGGAATCTCCCATGTGGCTAATTCCTTCTAAGCCTCCAGAAGGAGGGCTTTAAAACAAAGATCTGGACCATCAAACGTTTTACAGGTTCGAGTTTGTGGCCACATTGGGAAATTAGCACTCTCACCTTCTTACGTTGTTAATTTCTTTTCCAAAGTTTTTTTTTTTTGTTTGTTTGTTTGTTTTAACTGACCTCTGGTTAAGCAATGTTTCTCTAGAATTTAACTCAAGAGGAGGGATGGATATGGGCCAATGCTTTGGTTTGGCGATGCTAAGTGACTCCTGAATTGGGGTGTGAAAACCCAGGTGTTTACTTTCTACCTTTACCTGTGAATCTTTTTTCTGTCTAGCCCCAGATTTCAGTAAACAAGAGAAACTCAAAATCTGCATCTGAGGAGGAGATCCCATCAAGGGGACTGTTGTATTTCCATAGATCACAGAAATATGTGTGGCTACGAGAACAGGAGGTGTAGGTAGGGCCAAGAAGCCTTGTTATGAGCGACCGGGTTCTTGGCCGTGGGAACACACCGTCAGGGGGAGACTTTAGGGGGAAATCCTTTCGATAGTCGATGGCTAAATGCCTTTGGGTGGATTTTCAATCAGACCTCTTCCTTCAAACAAATTTCACTTTGTGATTAATGGCTCCATAGAAAGGATTCAGCGAATTAATAAAAGGACTAAAATATCTTAGTAGGCTAGAATTGTTCAAACTTGCTCTTGCCTATTTTTTTTCTAAAATCAGTAGAGAAAGGAAAATGATATGGGCTATATTTGGGTTCTAGAAATAGTGATCAAGGGCTTTCTTTTAAAGAGTGGCTTGAAAATGGGAGGAGCTAGACACACATACACATCGTTGGTGAGAGTGTAAATTGCCACAAGATTTCTGGAGGGCAGTCTGGCAATCTCTATCAAATTCTAAATGGGCCCCTCTTTTTTTATTAATTTTTAAAAATATTTTTATTTATTTTTTGAGAGAAAGAGAGACCGAGTGCAAGTCAGGGAGGGACAGAGAGAGAGGGAGACACAGAATCTGAAGCAGGTTCCAGGCTCTGAGCTGTCAGCACAGAGCCCGGCGCGGGGCTCGAACCCACGAACTGGGAGATCATGACCTGAGTCGAAGTCGGATGCCTAACCGACTGAGCCCCTGAGGCGCCTCTAAAATGGGCTGTTCTTGATCCAAAAGTTTAAGCTGTAGAAATGTATCCTAAGGAGAGAATGAGGCAACTGCCAAAAGATGTATGTACAAGGATGTTCATTGAGGGGTTTTTTATAGAGTATAAAAAATGGAAATAGCCAAGAGGTCTGTTGGTGGAAGATTACTTTTCAATGGGCTATTATGCTGAGTCAGGGGGATTCATATGTTTTAACATAAAAAGATATCTTTAATAAGCTGGGTATTGATAGAAGCTAGCTGGGGAGTGTTTTTTGTATAGCTGGTATATTTTTAATGATTTGTGTATTTTGGTACCTTTTATACTTGACTCACGGCAGATGCTTAATAATATTTAGTGAATTAATTCATGTGAATCTATTTTTATAAACTCTTATATGCATTATACATTCTGGAAGGATATATGCCTCCCTGTTAATGGTGGCTATTTTTATCGTTGGGTGGCATTGAAGCCTGAGGCCATAGTGGAGATTATTAGAAGCAACTTTTACTTTCTAATTTCTCTTCCTTTGCATTATTTAAATTTTCAATAAACATGTGTTATTTTAAAATTGTATTTCCATTTTGAAACAGTATGGAGTTTTCAAAGTTTGTAACCGGCAAATTTCTAGAATACACTAGAATTTGTGCAAGCCAAATAGAAAAAGGGAAACAACCCAATAGAATGGGCAAATAATACAAACAGGTTATTAACAGAATAGAAAAACTGGAGGACCCACAAATACATATCAAGGGGTCAACGTGAAATAATGGGGTACCACTTCTCGACCAGTAGACTGACACAACTTCAAGTCGGACAATATCACAGATTTTCAAGAATGTAGGGAAACAGGGCCTCTCAGACGCTGCTGGCGGAACCATGAATCAGCTCAAGCACTTTGGACCGCGCCTGGGACGATGGAAGCTGCACGCTGCAGGAACCAACAATTGCACCAAGTGTATACCTTAGAAAGAATGTCTGCAGAAAGAGAGGTGCACATGTGTGAACCAAGGTTGTTTTGAATGGCTGTGCTCTCAGAGTGTCGGAGTGATTTGTGAAGAGGGTACCTCCGCGCAGGAGCCAGCAAGGAAGGAGGGGAGCAGGATAAAGGAGAGACAGGGCCGGGCAAGGGGGATTTCGAATCAGGTCCTCAGCCTCAGCTGCCCCAGGAGGGGAGCTCTGGGCTTTTGTTGCCTCGTGCCGGTCATTGGCTAAGGGCCCCCTTGGAGGATAGAAATGATAGGTGCAAAAAAATATACTGGAATCTTAGATAGTAAACTCATGATATTCACTGAGGGGTGGGACAAGGAGTGGATCTTATCTATAACGTTTTACTGTTGTTTGTTTTTTTTTAAAGCTGAAGACAATATAGCAAATATGAATACTAGCCAATCCCACGTGGTGCAAACATGAATGAAACCAGGGTCCTTGTCAAGGAGCCGGGGGAATCCCCAAACTTGACTTGTGGTGGGAACCAGGGGGCTTCCTGGGCGTGTCACCCGCCTGGCCCTCAATTCCCCGGTGCTAGCCCAGAACTGGCAAAAAATAGCTAAGGATCCGTGCAGCTTTGGGACGCCTTAAAAGATTGTCACACAAATGACCAGGAGGCCTCGCGCCACTTTGCTACAGACCGCATCTTAACTTGGGCACTTTGGGGATCTTCTGTCTTGGTGGCCACACCCGGCAAAGATTTCAGAGTTTGAGAGGAACAGACATGTTCATACACACCTGGGAGACACCCTCTGTACATTTCCAGAGAGGGCTGGGGTGGGGAGGCAGCTAAGGATGCTCATTTGTTAGTGGCTGAGACAGCTCCCAAGCAGGAGTGGGTCAACAGTGAGCTCTTTTGGGGGTGGGAGAAACATCCAAAAATTTGTGCTACTGGTGGTGCAACTGTAAATATCCTAAAATCCACTGGATTGTTTACATAAAGGGAGCGAATTGCTGCTACGTCAGTTATCCCTCGATCGAGCTACTTTTTAAACATTGAGTTGTTCCTTAAGACCTTCATAGGGAGCAGACCTGGGATCGACCAGGGACCTGTGGCTTCTGAAGAGAACCCCCTATGCTTTTATCCCATGGCGTGGCTTTCTATAGCATACACTCAAAATAGTTGTTGATACAGGCGGCATGTCACAAGTGGGTTACCGATATGCTGGGACATTCCGGAGCCTCACAGCCCTTGGGAAGGCTGCCCTGGGGGCTGGGTGCAGAAAATCCTCTATCAATTGCCTCTGGCCAAGGGCGTGTTCTACCTTGTGCCCCAGCATGTTAGACAAAGAGTATTAATTGTCTTTGGGTGCTATGATATGGAACAAAAGAACCCAGAAAGTATTTCCCTAAAGAAATGCCATGTTTCTCAACCTTTTCTATGTTTCTTAATAAGAACCTGGGCCTTGTGGAGGGGAGAAGGGTGGTGGGTCACCTGCTGTTGGTGGATTTGGGGCTTTATGTAAGAAAAGGGTGTGGAGCTGGCTGGCTAGGAAAGGACGCCCTAGGTAAACGTGAGGGCAGCCAGCACCGACTATGGGAATCCACTTGGATGTTTCCTCTACCCCTGCAGAGAATTATGTTTATTCACCTGGAAAGCAGAAACTGTTGCTAACTGGAGCAGAAAAGTAATTTCCATTTGGATGTGGCAAAAGAAGTCCAGGGCATCAGAAGAGGAAGCCTCCTATAGCAGAGACAGGATCACCTTTGCCTGCATTTCCAAAGGCAGAAACCTGGTCCGGGAGGAACTCTAAGACCCGAGGAGGCCACCTGGGAGGTACTGGAGGCATGTGGAAATCAGAGTATCTTAGACCTGTCTTCGGTCAGATTTTAACAGCCCCTTACTAGGCTGCTCGGAGCTTGTCTTACTTCCACGACCTAACTATCTTTGGAAAAGGTTAGGACATCCATCCTTCCCAGAATCCAGAGACTGTGCAGGTGAGGGGCGTTTCTCAGGCACGTGCACTTTGCCACCAAAAGTCCTTTCTGGTGTCTTCATTCGAGTTGCCCATGGCAGGCCCTAAGACAACGGATTGATTGTCATTTCTCCGGGAGGGATAGACAACGGATTGATTGTAAGTCATTTTTTCGGGAGGGCCAGGGAGTGAGGCAGGGAAGAGAAGGAAGGAGGCGACTGAAGGGTACGTCACCAAGCGGGTTACCACTCGGGGCAGTGGGAGCTGCTCCCGCTGGGGGATGTCTGGAGACGGCACGGAGCGGCTCAGGTCTTCCAGTGTTCTGGACACCTGCTGCCACCTCTCTGGAAAGCCACAGAACCGGCAGCCATCAAGGGCACCGCCTAAGTTGGCTGTTCCGATAGCATCATTCGTGGTCCACCCAGAGAAAGGCTGCGGTTGGAGGAGCTTTGCGCTGCCCTGCGAGAACTGGCTCATCTGCACCCATGCACTGTCTGAGGCCACCCGCGTCTGACAACAGAAGCCAGAGCCTCGGACCAGAGCCTCTGGCCACAGCCGTCACGTCTGATTCCTAGGCCGCTCTGTCTCTGATCTGGAGGAGACTCAGTGGCCAAGATGTTTCTCAATTGTCTGGACGTCCTCACGAAATGGCAGTAGAGGCTTTGGTCCTTCCTGCCTTCTCACCCCTGAGACACATGCTCTGGCAAAGGCAGTGTAGCGCAGCGATTAAGAGCATGTATGTGCAGGGGCCCCTGACTCTTGCTTTCCTCTCAGGTCATGATCTCATGGTCCGTGAGTTCGAGCCCCACGTTGGGCTCCGTGCTGTCAGTGCAGAGCCTGCTTGGGATTCTCTCTCTCTCCCTCTCTCCCTCTGGCCCTCCCTCTCCTATACTCTCTCTCTCTCTCTCAAAATAAATAAGTAAACTTTAAAAAAAAGAGTGTGTGTGTGTGTGTGTGTGTGTGTGCACATGCGTGTGTGTGCATGTGTGTGTGTGTGCACGTGCACTTCCTCTGGGGTTAAGCTGCCTGGCTTCAAATGCTAGGTTTGTTACCCATGCAAGTCACTTAACCTCTCTGTGCCCCGTGTCACTCTCATGATACCACCTCAGAGGAGTGGTGCAAGCGTAAAGTTGTAGAAACATCTAGAACCTTCTAAGGGCACCTGGCGAATGCTTGGCAAATGTCGACATTTTCATTCTGCTTGTGAGATAAGGAAAACCCTGGAAGTGGGGAGATGCACCCAAGGTCACAGGCAAGTTGGATTTGTAGCAGAAAAGAACTGTGCCCGGCGGCAGCCCCTGCCCAACCCCTAGCCCAGCAGCCCCCCTTCCGCACACATTTGGAGTCACCCGTCATTGTGATTCTCGTGGTTAACCCCCAATCTCTGTAACCACTCCAGCTCTAGAGCCTGGATTTCTGCATCAACTTCCCCGAGGCCAAACTTCCGATCATATGACCCAAGCCGGACTCTTTCCTTGTTCCCCAGTCCCAGCTCCACACCCCTGTGCCCCAATTCCCATGTCTCGGCTTTCTCACACGGGCCCCGTCCCCCTTCCTTTGTGCATTCAGCACAGTGCTTGGCAGCGGGTAGGTAACTGGGCAGGGGGCGTTGGCTGCACTAGTCTCTGCTTCGTGGCTGAGTCTAAGGATTGAGACCAGGACCCCTACCTGGAACCAAAGCCAGTGACAGGAGACTGCCCCACACTGCTGGGCCCCTGGTGGCATATCCCGTTTTCTTGGAGCTTCCACGCGCAAGCCACCGCGGCTTCCTGGGCCCCATACTTTGTTGTAGCCTCATTGTTCCAGTTCCCGGGTGTTTGCCTGGCTGGAGACCAGAAGTAGCTGTGAGTTCTGGTGCCAGACTCAGCCTCCGGGATAAACCTCCTCTAGCTGCACCTGCAGCCTGGCCAGCACCCCGAGAATTACCCTGGGCCAGTGGGTGTGTCTGCAGCCTATTCTCTTCGGGGCCAGAGCTCCTGGTCCAGCAGGCACCTCAGACCACACCGGCCGCACCCTTTCCATTTCTTCTCCAGAAATGAACAGCAAAACACCTCTGATTTGGCGTCCAATTCCAAATTCAGAAAACTCTTGCCCACCCAGCCAGACACTGGCTGATTCTGAAACCACTGCGTTTACAGATTCAGTTCAAACTAGAGTCATTCTCGAGGCCCTACAACATATGTCTGTTTAAACTCACCATTAATTTGTTTCATCACCAATTCTAGGCGCCAGAGGTACGAAAATTAATAAGTCACATCCGTTATCTCCTGATGGAGAAGGCAGATGTGTAAGCAAATAGCTATTATACGAGGTTATAAACGCTAAAATACAAGTATCATTAAAATGCTATGGGAATGTCAGTAAAGGAGGAATTAATCCTATGGGGAAGGGTCAAAGAAAGCTTCAAAATGGAGACCATGCCTGAGCCAAGCTTGAAGCCCGGGTGGGAGCATGTCAGCTGGAGAAAGGAGAAAGGGCGTTCGACTCTGTTTTTGCTTTCCTCCGTTTGCACCCGAGGTCAACAGGGCTCCCTCCGTTAACCACATCTCTGTGTTTGCGAACCGCACCTGCACCAGTCCGCCCAACTTGTCTCTTTTCCTATTTCTCTCTCCTTCTTCTCTTCAATCTCCCGGTTCCCCATCGTCCCCTGGAGGCACCCTCTGGAAGGTTGTATAAGCGGTATCCTTCAATAGTCTTTTGTTTTTGTGATATACACAGCGTCATGTTAGGCATGTGTGCTCTTAATTTACATAAAAGGTATTGTGCTGTGTCATTTCCTTTCTAACACTGTTCACTCAGCACTCTTTTCAAAGATCAATGCATTTGCTGTATGGGCATTTAGTTTTTCCTTCTAAGTGCAGCATAGCATTCTATGGTGTGTGCATACCTCATTTTTCCCATCATCTCCCTTAATAATGGACACCGGGGTGGCTTAATAGCTCTCTTCTTCCATAAAGAACATCCCCACATATGTCCTCTTACAGACCTGTGCGGGAATTTTTCTCGGCGGGATTGCTCAGTGATGGGCCATCCACATACTTAGTTTTACGACGGGTTGCCAAATTGCTTTCAAGGTGCATGTCCTCAGCCAAGATTCATCGAGCACGAACCTCCTGCCAGGTGCTATTCTATCCACAGAGGATTTAGCCGTGAACGGAGTCCTTGCCTTCAGCGAGCTTACGGTCAAATGAGGGAGACAGCAATGAACTCTTAAGTGCCCAATGAAAAACCACGCAGTGAAAAGTGCCGTGAAGAAATTGAAACGGTAGGTAGGGGACAGAGAGCGAATGGGAACGCTATTTTAGGTAAGGTCATCAGAGGCGTCTGAAGGGTGCCATTCCATGGGAGGTCTGAAAGAGGTGAGGGAGTGAGCCATGTATTCGGTCGGGAGAAGAACATTCTGGGCAACAGCGAAGCTCCCAGGCAGGAGCGTGTCGGGTGTGCATGAGCAGGAGGGCAGTGTTTGGGGTTGTTCAACCATGGGTTCAAATTTGACGATAATGCTAGTAAAATGCTTAGCACTGTGCTCAAATTGGACAGGCCATCACTATTATCAGATCGCCATGATTAGATGGGAAAGATGCCTTTCAGTGCAGAAGGAAGGAAGATGGGGGGATTGGAAACTGGTGGGAGGGGTAGGTGCCTGGATTGCGATAGCGGTAGTGGGATGTCGGTGTAAACAGTCCCAGAAAACTTTTTCATTGTTTTTGTCCTCACGAGGGTTTTGTGAACAGCTCTGGGGACCTGATGGCCGTCATCCATCTTCGTCACCATTAGAAAGCGCACCCACAGTATGGTCCCTGCAGAAGGGGGAGCTTCCTCAAGGACTGAGGAGGCACTCAGAAAATAAGCTGGACCAACGTGCATCCTTTGCTTCCCGGGAGCTTAAAGAGAACAGCATTTTGGCGAGGTGTTCGAGCTAAATGCCCAAACGATCAGCTAATTACTTGGGTCTGAGCACAGCTGAACAAATCCACCTTTCCAAGTCACCGCCAGAAGTTCGAGCAACTTCATTCTGGCTGGATTTCAGCACTGCACACCAAGAACCAGATGACCGGGGCCAGGAGGGGCATTTCTCACTTACCTGCTTCCTTCTGTTAAAGAAAAAAAAAAAAAAAACTACAGTGCAATCAGTTCTCCTGCCTACTGATCTGGTGAGGGATGGAGACAATATGAAGCACATTCAGCCTCACTAGAAATCACAACCGTGCAATTATAAACAGAAATGAGAGACCGCTCTTTATCCGCCAGGTTGGCAAGCGTTAAAAAGATAGAAGGATCAACGATATCTAGAGTTGGGGAGAGCAGGGGGAATTGGGGACCGCTGGACACTCTCGGTGGGAGTTTTCATTGGCAAAGCCATTTCGGAGGCAATTTGGCAGCTTCCAGCGACATTTAAAACGGTCATAGTCTTTGGCCCGGCAAAGTCCTCTTCTAAGCCAGCCTGAGAAACTACCTTGTAGATATGTCTGCACATGTGTACCCAGATATATACATATCTAGCTATAGCTAGCTAGCTAGCTAGAGTGAAGAATGCAATCAATCTAAATGCCCATCCATAGGAGTGTTGTTAAATAAATAAATCATGGCATGCCTGTACAATGGAGTCTTTGATGCATGTATTGCCGGGGAAAGATGTTCAAGATATACGATCGTGAAATAAAAGCCAGCTCTGGCTGATATGCAGGATAGAATCTCATTAATATAAAAAAAGAAATCTATATATGTTCATTTGCGTGTGTAAAGACTTTCCTACGGGGGGGGGGGGGGGGGTCCGAAGGGACACACTCTGACTGTTAACCCCCAACCGCTCCCCAGGGAGGGCAATGGGAAAGAGGGAAGGGTGCCTTGAAAGGTTTCTCTCTGTGTACTTCTAAGTTAGCGTTCACGTATGGCACGTGCCTTTAAAGGCAATTTTCTCAGAAAAACAGAAAATCGGGGGGCCGATCTGCATTTGTATTTCATATGCCTCATCTTCCTCCTCTTCAGGACCCATCCTGATCATCACTTTCAAACCCCTGAGCCTTTTCTCTTCCTTGGCGCATGACAAAGCCTGAATCCTAAGCATGCTCTTACTGTGGCTGATAGCTCTGTCAGCTGTTAATTATTCATGCTAATGGAAGGGGCTGGAGGCACAGATAATGCAAAATCAAGAGGAGTAAATCTTTCAGAGCCTCTGTCGACTCCTCTCCTGGATCCCCTGGGAACACCTTGCATACTGTAGGTATTTACTCAGCAATAAATATTGATTGATATGGATTGATATTTGTCTCTGCAATTTCACATCGCCCACATCCTCAGACGGGTAGATACACACCCCTGGGCAGTGCCTTCCCCACATCGGTACTGGCCCGGCCTTGCTTGCCCACGAGGACTAGCAAGCCCCCGTCACAAGCCACCAGTGGGCTATTCTGTTCTCAGATAAAACAGAGACGACAGGAGTCCTTGCTGTTACTTGTTTTTTTACACTAACTGATCAGTATGGCCACTGGTGGCCCCGCCTCTCTAGTGGGTTTTCATCCAGCTTATGCTCAGCACGAACAAGCCACCCGCAACCAAGATTTCACAACCATGAAAGTGGCTACAATAAAAATAGATACCCATAACCCCCAATACTGATGAGGACGAGGAGCAACTGAAACCCATTTGCCGGTGGGAACGTAAAATGGTCCAACCACTTCGGAAAACCGGCCGTTTCTTACAATTATCCGTCTTAACCCTGTGACCCAGCAATTCCAGTCCCAGGCTCGCACCCAAGAGAAATGAAAGTAGAGGTCCACCGTAAGACTTGTACACAAACGCTCATAGGAGCTTTCTTTCCGAGAGCCACAAACAAGAAGTGCCTCCAATGTGCGTCAGCAGGCGAACAGGATTAAGAAGTCCTAGGACCAGCAAGAGTGCCGTGTGGTGTTGTTTAGGGTCGTGGGGAGAATTGATTGGAAAGGGGCATGAGAAATCTTTCTGGGATTATGGAAATGTTCTGCATCTTGACAAAACTCATCAAACTGAACATGTAACACGTGTATAGTTTGCTCAGGCCACAGCCTGGGGTGGCGGGTGGGGCGGGTGCTTAAACAGCAGTAATTTGTTTTCTCGCAGTTCTGGAGCCTGGAAGTCCAAGATCAAGCTGTGGTCGGCACTGGTTTCTTCTGAGGCCTCTCTCCTTGGCCTGCGATGGCTGCCTTCCCACCGTGTCCTCACCTAGCCGTCCTTCTGTCTGCTGTTGTGTGTGTCCTAATCTCCTCTTCTTATAAGGACACCGTCATATTGGATTCGGGTCCACCCGAACAACCTCATTTTAACGTGATCGCCCTTTGAAGGTACGATCTTTAAATACAGTCCCATTCTGAGATCCTGGGGGTTAGATCTTTGACATATGAATGGAGAGGGGGTATATAATTCAGCCCATAATAATAATAGTGCATTTTATCACAGGGAAGATGGTCCTCGATAAAAGAGGAATAAAACACAGGGAAGTAAAGCCCCCCATATTCCTGGAAGCCGAGGAGGCTGAGAACTGGTGAACGGTGAGGATGTCTGCCATGCAGCGTTAAAGGCACAGTAAGTGAGATACGATACCGTAAGAGCCAACATTTATTGCATGGAGACCCTTTACCTGTATCAACTGATTTAATCTTTGCAAACACACTATGAGGTATAGGCACCATTATTATCCCCATTTTATAAATGAGGAACTAAGGCCCAGCGAGCCTAAGTAATTTACTCAAGGTCACATAGCTGCAAAGTGGCCAAGCCAGGATTTGAACCCAGGCAGGTTGTGCCCAGAGCTGGCACGACCGTCACGCGGCTCTGTGTCCACTGGCTGCAGAAAAGATCACTAATAGATGGGTACTTGGGAAAGCAGATGTGTCCTGAAGTCATGAGGTTCTCCTAAAGGAGGACAGAGGTACTCCAGGTTACAGACTGAAGGAGGTCCCTGGGAGAAATTAGCCGATCACTGCGTTACCTAAGTGCTTGACACATAGTAACTTTTTAATATAATTTTTTTGAAGTTTATTTATTTGTTTTTGAGAGAGAGAGCAGGGGAGGGGCAGAGAGAGAGGGAGACAGAATCCCAAGCATGCTCTGTGCCGTCAGCACAGAGCCCGACATGGGGCCCAAACCCGCAGAACAGTGAGATCATGACCTGAGCTGAAATCAGGAGCTGGATGCTTAACTGACTGAGCCACCCAGGTGCCGCAATATTATTTTTGAGTACGCTTGACAGGTTTCTCTGCCTGCTACGTGCAGGTCTATTTCTCAGGGAATGTGGCCCCATCGATAACCAGAAAGTCCCTAAGTGTGTGTGTGTGTGTGTGTGTGTGTGTGTGTGTGTGTGTGTGTGTGTTAATGTTTCATTGAAGTGTAATGTACATAGAGAAAAGTGCACAAATTCCCCCTCCCACCCCCTTCCAGACATCACCCCTGCCACCAAGGGTAACCATGGCCTTACTTTTAAAGAACATGGATTGGTTTTGTCACCTTGTATCAGTTTCCCAGAGCTGCCATTACAAAATACCACAAACGGGGGGGCTTCAAACAATCGTGTCACAGTTCCGGAGGCTGGAAGTCCAAAATCAAGGGGTCGACAGAACCATGATCCCTCTGAAACCTGGACACCACTCGTACTGGATTAAGTGTCTTCCCTACTCTGATATGGCCTAATCTTTGCTAGTTGCACCTGCAACCACCCTATTTCCAAATAAGGTCACAAGTTGAGCTGTTGGGGGTTAGGACTCCAACGTGTATGTTTCTTCGAGGGGACACAATTCAACAACTCATAACACCATCCAGAAGGAAAATGAAGTTGTATGGTATGAAGTCTTGTGGCTGGCTTCTTTCGCTTGGTGCAGCTGGCGAGATTTGTTCATGGGTATCATGTGTACTTGTCGTTAGTTCGTTCTCGTTGCTGTATCGTATTCCATTTGGTGCATATAGCATCATTTAGCTATCCATTCTACTGTTGATGCGCATTTGGGTAGTTTCCTATTTGATGCTGGTATGAATAGTGTTGCTCTGGATATTCAAGTACGTGTAGTCTGGCTAACTGATGTGTGCCTTCCTGTTGGTGTCTATGTGGGGCTAGAATGGCTGGGTCACAAGGCAGGCATATAGTCACCTCTTGTAGATACCGGCACACGGCATTCCAGAGGGATTTGACCAACCTGCCCCTCACCAGCAGTGTCTGAGAGTCCTGATTTCTCTCCCGCCGGCACTTGGTATTGTCTTTCTTTTTCGTTTTAGCTCTTCTGATGAGTGTGCGTTGATGTCGTGCCATGTTGTTAATTTGCTTCCTTTTGTTTTTCATTCCAGCTTCACATCTCTCTTTGATCATCTTGTTTACTTCCTGGTCTCTTCATCGCCCGTTACCACAACTAGCATCTCAAAATCCCTTCCTTACAGTCAGATGTCTTGATCTACAGGGAAACCAGTGTCTTTCCCCATTTATCATCCTCTTACAGAAGAATTTCTCTCGCAGCACCTTTGAACAGCCTCCGAACTCATGTTGCAAAAGAATCCATGCCTGTTTGTTGATTATTTGGGTGTTTTTTAATGCCTTCAGAGCACAACTGGAACATGAAGTTGGAGGGCAAGATGCTTGCCATAACAAATTTATAGAGTCTGTAGTGCATACAAATCTACTTGTAACAAAGTAATCCCCCAACTTTGCTCTACGGCTGTCTTTCTTATTGTATGATTGTTAAATGCATTTCATGGTGCACTTATGTTAGAGTGTCAGATGGCTAATGGAGATAAAGCAATTCCTGAACAAAGAGGCTGGATATGAGGAGGCAGCCATCCCCTGCTTAAATTGCTACCACTGGCCCCCTTTCCTTCCTTCTGCCCCCGCTGTCTAAAATGTAGCAAGTTTGCATCTACTGTGATTTTACAAGGAAGCAAAATGGTATCCTGGAAAATACAGGGCCGAGGGGAGGGTCAGTCACCTTAACTGCAAGCCCTTTCCTGCCACTTGCTGGCGATATGAGAGAGGGGCAGGGAGCTGGGCAGATGGGCATCCTTGAGGAAGCAAGTGACTCAGCAAGAGTGGAATGAGTCAGGGCCCGAGACCAGAAGCCAGTGAGGGATTGCAGTTTTTGTTTATTCTGGGCTTGTTCCCTTTTTGCCCCATCGTGTTCTGTGAAGTCTCTTGGAAGAGGCAAGTCTGCCTGGGTACATTCGGGACTTGGGTTGGAGATATAAAGAGGAGCCACCCTCTCTGGGGCCGTGAGTTACTGTGGCCTAAGGGTCCTGGCTTCTCGGACCAGCTTCTTTTCTATCTGCGAGTGTCACCAGCTGGAAGTGATAGAGAAGGAAGGGCCATCACCTACCAATTCTCAGTTTTGAACCTGTATTGTTTCCAAAACTGGCCTCGAATAAGTCAGACTCTTGGTACTTGACATTTTTTTTAATGTTTATTTATTTTTGAGAGAGAGAGACAGACAGAGAGAGACAGAGCACGAGCAGGAACAGAGATGAGGGAGAGGGAGACACAGAATCCGAAGCAGGCTCCAGGCTCCCAGCTGTCAGCGCAGAGCCCGACGCGGGGCTCCAACCCACCGACCGTGAGATCGTGACCTGAGCCGAAGTCAGATGCTTCACCGACTGAGCCACCCAGGCGCCCTGAGATTTGATACTTCTGGACTGTCCCAGAGCATTTGGTATGATAGAGATCGCACGGAATAGATCCTAACCTGGCCCCTTATGGACTTTTTATTAAGCATTTACCAAGAACCTTACATCTGTGAAGGGAATCTCAGAGCCATCCACACCCACCCACAGGGCTGACAAATGAGGACTGCCAAGCCTTAAGGTGAGTGAAATGAAGACTTCCCTCAATGGGCCCAACAGACCAATGCCAGACCATGATCGTAACAGAGAGTTACACTCCTTCTGCCATTTACCTTGGCTTTAGCTTCCTGTCTGGAAACAGCTGGTCTCTGTGATTTGTTTAGGTGGGATTTCCCCAAGCATTGTGTTCTTGTATTTATCTTCCAACGGCGGGAGAATAATTGAGTCTGAGGAGAAGCTGCGTAGCGTGACCCGTCCATGGAGGAGGGCATTGGAAGGACGGTTTGCGGGCTTGACTTGAGGTGCGGGGCCAAGAGGGAATTGCGGAGAGGTTGACTGAGGAAGAGAGGAACCAGAGAACATTTAGGCTTATCTGTGGCTTGTTTCAACTCTAAGAAATTTGGTGGCTATGCAAGGAGCATCCCTTGAAGGGAGGGAATGACTCAGGGCCATTGTCATATTGCGGCTGATAGAATAAGGTGGAGAATGAACAACTGGGTTAACTTTTCAGCCTACAAACCGAGCAGTGCCCACCTGGCGTGAGATGGTGCCAATTTTCTGACGTTTTCCCGTGATTAACTCAGTGATTAGTAAGTGGACTAAGTTGTAAGAATCTACGTTTGCGTCTTCCCACATGGGAATGAGTAGAGTCATTTTCAGTTAGACACTGCTATCGAGAAGCATTTCTTGCTTGCTTGCTTGCTTTCTTTCTTTCTTTCTTTCTTTCTTTCTTTCTTTCTTTCAACCCTAAACTGGCAAGAGTTTGTTCGTCCCTGTTCTACTCATCCACCATGGACAATGGTGGCCACTCTGGGCCTCTAGTATCGTCACTGGAACAACCAAGAACAACCACTTATATTTTCTGAGTCGGTCACTGATCTAAGAGCTTGCGGTAGATGGCATGGTGGTTGCCAACTCTGCACCCCTCCACGTAGCCACGCCTTTTGCCACGTGACTTGGTGGTGCCTCCCCTCTCCACTGATAATGGAATCGGCCCTGTGACTTGCTGTGGCTAAGGAGATCCTGGCAGATGTGATGCTCACAAAGGCTTGAAATGGACTGTGCTCTTGGGCTTGCATTCTCGTGTGGTGGCTGCAGCCCCTTTATCCTGGCCTCGGAATTAAAACATGTGGAGCAGGTTTGATTGCTCTCCTGTAGCAATACATTCAAGCCCAGCTGAACCCGAAGCTTAAAGTGGACCCACTCAGCAGAGCCTAGCCTGGGTCCCCTGGTCCACAGACACTGCGGACGCATAAATGTGAGACGGGCCGGTCGTTTTGTTGGTCATTGAGTTGAGGATGTGTAGTAATAGCTGAAAGTCCCAGAACTGCTGTTTTAATGTTTGTTTTATTTATTTTGAGAGAGAGAGAGCGCAAGCGGGGGTGGGGGGGGGCAGAGAGAGGAGGGAGGGGGAGGGAGGGAGAGAGAAGCCCAAGCAGGCTCTGCACCACCAGCACAGAGCCCGACGGGGGGCTCGATCTCACGAGCGGCAAGATCGCGACCTGAGCTGAAGTCGAGAGTCAGACCCTCAGCTGACTAAACCACCCAGGTGCCCCAAAGTCACACAACTCCTTAAGCACTTTTTCCACTTAACTCAATAATGCCATACTCGGGCCCTCCCGTTATTCCCATTTGAAAGTTGTGGAAACTGATTCTTAGGTTAATGAACTTACTCAGGTTCACATTGCTGAGAAATGTCAGAATGGCAGCTCGAACACAGGTGTGTGGGGTTCCAAGGCTTGTGCTGTCAGCAACTATGTTTTCTTTATCAAGTACAAATCTACAGGGTCTAGGGCAGAGAGAGAACAGATCCCTTCTTCATTTCCTATGCCACTTAAATGTCAGCCAGCTGACTTGCTGTTTCCATATCACTGGACAACTGGAGACCCTGAGTTACAAAATCTCCCCTCTTCTCCCCAGCAGATGGGTCCCGTGCTTAAGGAAACTAGAGCTTACAGTGCTGGTGACTTTTCAAAGTTTGGGGAAATTCTTTGATGATGTATTGGCTTATAGAATATTTGCCATTTACTTATGAAGAGATGGAGGGGTGAGGAGTTTATATCCCCTGGCAGTTGAAGGTCAATCGGAAGAGATGAGGAGCCTCTGGATCCTTAATCCAAATCAGTGGAAAACTATGATTTGTTTTACAATATATCCATTTCACTATGATTTTCTAGAAATTTGGGGAGTATGTAAAGCCACTTGGCTTTACTTTTATTGGCTTAGAATGTGGGCTTTGGAGACAGATGACTGAATCCAGTAACTACATGAATAAGTTACTTAACCTTTTAGTGCCTCAAGTTTTTCACCTACACAATGGAGATAATAATACTTCTGCCTTCTGATAAAATGAGGTAATGCACATAAAGTACTTACTTAACACACTATGTGCCTTTAAGATAGTTTTGGCTACGAGTGACAGAGATCCTGAGTCAAAATGGCTGAAACAATTAGGAAATGTACAATCTCACATGGTCTGGTGAAGGAGGAGAGTTCCCGGTGTGATCCAGGATATCCAGAGCTCTGGCCCTGATATATCAGCCATGCTGTGTGTGTGGTTTTTCTCAGGTTGGGCCCCGTAGACGCAAGATAGCTCCTGGCCCCAACTGGAGCAGTGGGATTGCTTGTCCGTGGCCAGTGGAAGAGAAAGAACAAACCACTCTCAAACATGAAAAAAGAAAACTTTCTTCCTTTAAATCTCATCGAGCCAACCTTCGGTTACTGTCCTCCCCCTGAATCCGTAGCAATTGCCGGAAGAGTGTTCTGTGGCAAATGGATTTAGCTTGGGTGTGCAAACCAACCCGGAGAAAAGAGGAATGGATTATGGTGATTGATCCACATGAGTCAGGATTCATCTCTGTTGCTGGAGGTAGGGGCCGCCTTCTCCTAAGTTACACGGTATGGGTGGGGAAGGAGTGGTTACTTGAACAAGAGCAAGATCTTACTAGAAAAGAGGAAGAGGGGAATCGATTTGAAGACATTCAGCAGTGGGGACCACAGCAGACAAAGTAGGCGCTTGATAATTGCCAGCTTTGCTGTTCTGCTTTTGCAACCAAAAGTTACTTTTTTTTTTTTTTTTTTGTCAGTCAGATTTGGTGTTTTACAATAGGGCAACTGATATCTGGCTTTTATCCACACGCTGAAAGATAAATTTGGGGACTCTGGAGTGACAAATTATTTACATTGAAAGCTTGTCTCGCCTCTTCTTTTTTGGAAATTCATCTACCTGGAAAACATGGTTGGTCTAAACTCCATTCTTCATGTCAATGTCACCTTGAAAAGGCGAAGTTGATCATGCACAGCAACTTTTCCCTCCTTGGGCCAAGCAATATTTTCCTTCAAAAATATTATACTTCAACAGTTTTTGCACAAAACCTTGGCGCTCTATGGTGGACATCTATTGTTTCTGCCCACCCACCTACCTTTCCCTTTTTTCCATGTCCTATCGGAAACCTATTCTATGTGATTTGGGTAAAGCTGACCTCATCTATACACACACACACACACACACACACACACACACACACACAGGAGCCAGGTTGAGCAATTGGAAAACATCATCTCTTCCTTGGCTTGAATGAACAAGTTATCAAAGGAGCCACAGCTAAGTCTTTATATATAAGCCAGTGCCTGGGAAATATAGTTCATGCATTCTCTTTATTTACATCCAGAGTTGACATGGTTTCCATCAGTCACAGGTTCTGATTATCTTGATTAGTTAGCTCTGTGAACTACTCAGAATTTCTCTAATAAAAACTGCTGTGGAAACAAAAAACTGCTCTGGGATGAATTGCGGCTCCCCAAAATACGTATGTTGAAGCTCTAACCCCTCAGTGTGATTGTATTTGGAGATAGGACTTTTAGGAGGTAATTAAGGTTAAATGAGGTCGTAAGGGTGGGATCCTAATCGAATAAGACTGATGGCATTCTAAGTGGGAGAGAAGAAGAGATATCTCTCCATAGACACACACTGAGGAAAGACCATTTGACCACACAGTGAGGAGGCAGCCATCGGCAAGCCAAGAAGAGAGTCCTGACCAGAACCAACCATCCAGGCACCGTGATCTCAGACTTCCGGCCTCCAGATCTGTGAGGAAGAAATTTTTGATGTTTAAGCCACCCGGCCTGGTACTTCATTATAGCAGCCTGAGCAAACGGAGACAAATATCATTTTCCTTCTTCGGTATCAATGTCTATTCCTTGCCAAGCAAATAAGTCCTCATTTTGGAGTGGCAAAGCCGCTGGTGAAATTGTCACTCCCTGTATCTTCAGATACAGGCAATATGCCTACGCACACCAACTACTGGGCTTAGTGGGAAAATATCAGGATGTCGTAGTGTGGGGGCAACTTTTTGTGGCTTTCCCCAAGGTCTTACAAGAAAGCCTATTCTCTCTGGAAGCCAAAAAGGAGGAGCCTATATCTCTGGCTAAAAAGCATGATCCAGAGCCTTGGTAGAAGTGAAAAAAAGTCCTATTTTACGCTCCACACTAAAGTTAGAGCTCACTAAGGCAAGGAGGAGGGAAGCACAGTGGGGGATAAAATTGGTCCCAGGAAGAGATCTGCAGAAAATGGGAAAGTCTTGGCTCCTTCCAAATATCTCCAGATGAGTACTCTTTGCCTGACAAAGGTAATAATTATCCTCGGTGTAATGAGTCATTCACTCAAATTGAATGGAAGCTTTGAACTTGGAAGCAAGGGGCAGATTAACTGGGCTTCATAACCAGGCTGCTGTTTTTATTGCTGAAATGCTGAGGCCCAAATGGAAGCTGTTAGATTAAGAATGAGGGGTTACCTGCTCGCACACTGAGACTAATTATGAAACAAAAGGTGCCACAGGGCTGGGGTTCGGGTTCAAGCACCATAACTCATCAAGGCTTTCGGCTTTGATTAGGGTCACCACTAGGTTTGTGGGGGCACCCCCTCAAGGCACGTTTTGGAGGGGGAATGGGGGCGAGCGATAGGTACAGGTTAATGTTTTAAATGTGCTACAAAGTTCGGGGGCTGGTGCCAGGTGTAGTGATTTATTAGTGAAGATTTAGGACAATGAGTATAGAAGAGACGCTTAGGCATTTGTTCACTGTCCAATCAGTGCCTGTAAAGATTCTTCCGGGCGTCCCGGCGTCATCTCTTCCTGTTTCTGATCCAGGAACCATTCTTTGCATTCTTGGTTGCCAAATGTGTCACTCCTGGGTAATTTCGTATCTCTCGCTACAAGAAAAAGGTAGCACTACTGTTACTACTCACAACAGCGGAGCTCTCCGGAACCTGTTTGTATGGAATCATGCAGATCTTCTTGCCTTTTCAGTTCCCTCATACCACTTATTCCATCTATGCAAAGCTGGTTATGGTGCCCAGGATGCTGCGTCACCCACAGTGCCGCCAGGGACGCTGGCTTCCAGTGACTGTCCCAAAGGTCACCGCTGTGTTTCATTGATGACCGTCACAAATGCAAGTCTTACTGAGTATGCAAGAAAATGCAGATGATAATCCCTTGTCTGGTCATGTTAAACTTACTGTTTAGAATTATATGGCTTACACAAGAGACTCTTAAATACAGAGAACAAACTGAGGGTGGGGGGTGGGGGAGGGGGAAAGTGGGTGATGGGCATGGAGGAGGGCACTTGTTGGGATGAGCACTGGGTGTTGTAGGTAAGCCAATGTGACAATAAATTATATTCATAAAAAAAGAGAACTGTATGGTTTAAACACCGAACAGCACATCTTCCATCTATATTTTCCCTTGATCTCTTTAGGCCGTCATCATTGCATTTCTAGAATACAATCTCTTTTGACGTTGACCTCACCCCTGCTTTTCACACCTCATGGCCAGTGGGGAGGATAGGTGAGAGGCCCACAGGCAGATGGAGAAGAAGTCTCATTCGTGCAAGAGATGTCCGTCCCTTATCCTGCGTGGCTCGAGGACAGCCCAGGAGAGCATGGCGTTTCATCGATTGAAGGTAAGAGTGGACCTAGATCAGAAAGGTCTGTTGACATGGCAGAGCACCAGTCTAGGGAGCCCTTGGAGGAGATGGGCACGCGTCCTCCTGGAGGACTAGGGATGGAGCCTGAAGCAGAGGTGGGTGATCACCCTGGGCGCCAGCAGCAGGAGGCACACAGCGCGATGGTGCCGTAGCCAGGACAAGGATACATTGTAGCTGACACATGGCTGGCACCCATGGCTCAAACTTAAGGGTAAGCCGTGGACTGTTGGTAGCCCAGAGCCCCGAACTCACCCTGTATTCTGTGTAAATGGGAGACACCAAAATCAACGGTGCCAGCGCCACACTTACGGCCCAGTCTTTGCGATTCTGCAAGAGGGATACTGCGCCTGCAGAGAGGCTCTGCTCCCCAGGCTGCCCTTCTGGAACCGGCCCTAAGACAATGCCATATGACAGAGCCTCAGGGTTCCTCAGAGCATCTGATCAGTCCCTCCCTGGGGGTTGGGAGGGGTGTAGATGGTTGCAGAGTGCCCCGAAGGGGATAAACAGAGATGCAAGCTCATGCAGGCCTTGGTCTGGGCTCAGGCGGCCTCATCCAGACAGATGCTGCTGCCAGCCCTGGAGGGTGGGTCCCAGTCACTGTTAGAGGACCTAGAAAATGTTCAAGTAGCTGCTTCCAGTAACCAGGACCCATGCAGACCCAGGGTGGTAAGATGAGAGGCGGTGCCCAGATAGTATTCTGGACCAGTTCAGGCATTGGAGGGGAGGAGTTAGAAAATTTCAGGGAGGGGCACCTGGGTGGCTCAGTCGGTTAAGCGGCCGACTTCAGCTCAGGTCATGATCTCGCGGTCCGTAAGTTTGAGCCCCACATCAGGCTCTGTGCTGACAGCTCAGAGCCCGGAGCCTGTTTCAGATTCTGTGTTGCCTTCTCTCTGACCCTCCCGCATTCATGCTGTGTCTCTCTCTGTCTCAAAAATGAATAAACGTTAAAAAAAAATTGATAAAGAAAACAAAAGAAAAAAAAGAAAATTTCAGGGAAAGGACTTCAAAGCTGAGGTCCCTTGAAGCACTAAGATCAGAGTAGAGGTCCTGCTTGCCCACATCTAAGGCCCACACTGGCTTTGATGACTAACCAGTTGTCTTGTTGAGAAATCCGATGGCTGGTCATTAATCAAGAGTTTTAATGACGCTGCTTTGCCAGAGTACCCGCCCCAAGTTTGCGAAGCAGGAGTGTATGATTGTTTAGTTCCCAGGCAATCCCAGGCCCCTATAACCGTTCTGACAGGTGTTGAGCTGCCAAATGGGCATGTTCTCCAGAACTGAATTGTTTCATATGCCCTCCTTAGGGAAGTCCATGGAAGACAATGGTCAAATGAGTTCTCGCAGGGCTCACAACTCTGAGCCACGGTCTCACTTCCCGGAGCATGGACTTCTGCCGCCCATCTCCAAAAGGATATCTAACATGGGCTATGGTCCTCGTATGTTGTTCCCTCCTCTCCTCTTCCCAAAGAGAAGGAGCTTTTCTTGTGATTTTCTTGCTTGCCTTTAGAACTGATTATGGGGTACATTGTGGGTGGTTACATTTACCATTTAGATGTGGGGTTCTTGACCTGGGGGTCTATCAATGTAAAGGGACTGTGAACTTGAGTGAGAAAAAGTCATGTTTATTTTCAGTACTCTTTAACTAAAGTTTAGCATTTCCTTCCGATATCATTGCGGGCAATAGGCCACAATAGTATTAGTACTTGTCACCAATGGATCGTAGATTTTTTTTTTTTATCATGTGATGATTGTGGTAGATTCTCAAAATGTCATTCACGGATGTCACTTTTGAAATTGTGCTAGTTATTGGACCCACCCGTGGAACTATAATGTTTTGCTCAATACACTTCAGTATGATTCTGAGGAGTTTGTAGGTTCCTGAGGTGTCCATGGTGTGAAAAAAGTTGAAGAGAAAGGTTTAGATGGAGGTGAGCAGCCTATGAAGAGCTACATCCAGGTCTGTCTTGGGGAACAGAAACCCAAGACTTGGATTTGAACTGAGTATCCAGAAAAGACCTTGGTTTCTCTTTCTGAGGAGAACTGAGTGGATGTCTGTTGTAGGGGAGATTGATGCATTCAATGGTGTAAGGACATTTTTGGCAAAGTGTATGTATTCTCGGCTGCCAAGGGGTGGAGTGTAGTGGGAATATGTTAGTCCTACTTACCAAGACTCTTTTCCTCTTTCTACTGGAAATGGAATCCCCATTTCCTTTGAGGAACTAAAACTTAGTTGTGTCTAAACCCACCCTACTCTTCCCCTCCAACCCCTGCCCTGGGGGTGTGCATGTGAGCTAGGCTTGCCTAGTCACAGTGTTCCATCCTGTTGGCCACAGGGATTGGTTTAGAGCAGGACACGTGTCCCAAAACAGACCAATCAGAGTCTTCCCTGAGATACTTCTGCTGAAAACATCTGGGTCACTTTTTGAGATTATGAGTTGCAAGGATGGAAAAACTAGAGCTGCTTGAAGCAATCTTTCCCAGCTCAGGCACAAAGGTGTTGTCAGTGGGAGGGAATGAGGCCAACAAATAAAAAGCAAGGACAAAGAAAGTGGTCAGAGAGAGATAAGTAAGTTCAGTTCAGTTCGGTTCCTTGAACTAATAAATCTCCCTTGGTTTGTTTCTTCCTGGTTGAAAATGGATCTCTGTCATTTATAAGCAGAAGATTCCAGACTCATGTGTTGAAGAAGGGAGGGAGGGAGAGAGAGAGAAAGAGAGAGAGAGAGAGAATGTGTGTGTATGTGTTATCCCAGCAAGTGTTGAGAATGATTGAGGATTGCACTCCTATGTAATGGGTAGTAAGGTGTCTATTGTTTTTGTTTTCCTTTCTTTCTTTCTTTCTTTCTTTCTTTCTTTCTTTCTTTCTTTCTTTCTTTCTTTCTTTCTTTTTAATTTTTAAAAATGTTTATTTTTGAGAGAGAGAGAGAGAGCACGAGTCAGGGAGGGGCAGAGAGAGAGGGAGACACAGAATCCGAGGCAGGCTCCAGGCTTCGAGCTGTCAGCACAGAGCCCCATACGGGGCTCGAACCCACGAGCCATGAGAGCATGACCTGAGCTGAAGTCGGACGCTTAACCGACTGAGCCACCCAGGCACCCTTCTTTTTGTTTTTATTGATTAAGAAATGACACAGTGATTATATAATCCTCCCGTGGTCACGTGGATAGAAAGTGACAAAGCCAGGAAAATAGGATTTGATCTAGTTTATCCCCAAGCCCATATTCTATATGAACTCAAATAGGACAATGAGATAAGAAATCCATCCCTTAGCACTTGGATTCCTCAAACTTTCCTGGTGTTTTGCTTGGTGCATGAGAGGTGAGTGGACAGTGGATGCCTCCACCATCTCAATCCCCTTCTTCCCTTCTGACTTTCTCCCTCTAACCTAGTGCTGACAGCCTGATCTTACAGCATCGTGCTGTCTTACGTCTAAGAGCTTTGGAAGCCTAGGCTCTGTGATGTTTATGGCCACCCTTTCAAAAATTAAAATGTTTTTCTCTATTTATTTGCTCTATCATTTCTTCTTTGGGTCAATAAATGCTGCTAGTTGAAATGGAGGGTTCCTTTGAGAACCTGGGGCTTTCTTTATTTTATTGTTCATTCCTTCTGTCTTCCCTTCCTTCCTTCCTTCCTTCCTTCCTCCATTTCAAGCTGTGTCCTTATTTATTTTTTTCATTATGTTTCATCAGATATCTCTGTGTCTTTGCCGTGGGAGCAAGTTATTGAAATACCACATACGTTTCCCACCCCCGCCTTCGTTGCGACGTTAAGGAAACCCGTGGTGGGGGTGACAGATGTGATACCACGGTGAGTCTGGAGAGGAGGGGTTGCACTGGCCTGAGACTGCCTGAGGACAGATTGTGGTCCGGAGATGGTGAGTCTGGTCCTGCCTCCGTCCCGGGAAGCATCGCAAGTATCAGATAAGTCCTTTCTGTTATGAGGAGCCCTAATTAATGCGTGTGCTGATTTGTTCTTCCCTGCTGAGGCCTGCAGATTAATGCTTACTGGGTGCTACATGTGTTACCTCTTATGTATCTTTAATAAAAATAACACTGGCTACCATTGACAGTGGCCTTACGGTGTTTGGGGGCCTATGCCAAGCCCTTTGCATTCGTTCTCTCGTCCCCCTTCCCACCACCCGATGACACAACTCTTGGGCATCGTTCCTCTTGCCGCATGGAGGAAGGAGCTGAGGCTCAAAGAATTTCAGTAAATTTCTCAAGGTCACACTGCTAGAAAGAGGCAGGGCGGGTTTCACACCAAGGCTTGTTTGATTTCATAGCACTTAACCACTTGCCACTGTGCTGTTATGTTTTAATGTTAAGGGGAAGTGAGAAATGTAATAATAGAACTTTGGCAAGGTGGCAATAAAAATGAGGTAGGGCTGTTCATCCCTCTTACAACTGCCCTTCTCCCGATCCCCTTGTCTTTACGTGCCGGAGGTGCTCGGAATACTGATGGGGCGGGGGGAGCACGGAGGGCGTGAGTGAGGAGCCAGCAGGCTCCTGGGTCCAAGGTGGACCTAGTCAAGCAGCAAGTGCTATTTCCGCTCCAGGGTCCGCCAAGTAACTATCGGAGAGCCTTTAGGGCCGTGGTATGGAGGGGACAGGGAAAGAGGGTGGCGAGATGCCTACCAGCTCTGTGACCTTGGGCAACTTACTTAACCTCTCTGGGCTTGCTTCTGGTTTGTACCGCAGGGAGGTTAGGCCATGTGTGGGGCTTGGTCAGGCAGTCTATAACACCCTGGTGTGAAGCAGGGCAAACAGAGAAGGCCGTCCTGGATGACACGGGTTTAGGAAGTTTCGGAGCCTGCCAGCCCCACCCTTGGTTGCTCACCCTTCCAACGTTGTGTCTGTTGCTCTCCAGCTTGCTTTCTTTCTTTCTTTCTTTCTTTCTTTTAATTTTTTAATGTTTATTTTTGAGAGAGAGACAGAGCATGAGCAGAGGAGGGGCAGAGAGGGACATATAGAATCCGAAGCAGGCTCCGGGCTCTGAGCTGTCAGCACAGACCCTGACAGGCTGCACAGAGCCCGACATGGGGCTCCACCTCATGAACCGTGAGATCATGACCTAAGCCAAAGTCAGACGCTTGCCCGACTGAGCCACCCAGGGGCGCCTCCCCACCACCCCCCACCGGCTTTCTGATGCTGCCTGGTGTCACCACGTGGTTCCTCTTAATTCTTGGTACTCAGCTCCCCACTGCATCTCACGCTTAGCTCCAGCACGATGGTGAGAAGCTCGGGCTCAGGAGTCGGATTGCCTGACCTCCTCACTCCTCCCCATTCCGTGCCTTAGTTTCCTCAGCTGTAAAATGGCAGCAATAATGCTGCTTTTCTTGTGGGCTTGTCTGAGGACTGAAGGTCACCTTTGTGTCAAGTGCTCAGTCTGCTTCCCTTGGTGCCAGGCCCACGGATCTGCTCCTTCGATGCTAGCAATGACAAGCAGTAATTAACCAGATCGGCAAACGCTCGCTGAGTACCCTCGCTGAGTACCTCGTAACAGCAAGCCCCACAGGTGAGTGCTGTGGGGTAACAGAGCAGCACGGCCATGGCCCCTCATCCCAGAGTTCTGGGTGTGCTCACCAGCTGTGGAGGCAGAGACCGCGTCTGGGGTGCGAGATGCCTGTTGAAAGTAAAATTGTACAGAGCAAGAACCAGAACTGTGATGCGGGCCCGGTGAAACTTCAGCCGACCCAGCAGGGAGCTCTATCTAGAACAAGGATTGTCCCTAAGATGGTCCCATGCTGGACCCAAGTGGTCAGGCCTTCATAGTCCTCCCCTGCCCGCTCACCACACGTGGGCCACCCCAGAAAGGGCGTGACCTTGGATGAGGTAGCTCTCGGCAGTTCAGACAGACACTGAAAGGCTGACCCCTGGGGTTGGACAATGAGTCTTCCTTTGGAGGGGGGTCTGGATAGTACTATGGAGCGTCCACCACTCGAGGAGTTGATAAATGACCGAGGGCATGGATAGAGGACCAACACGGACAACAGACCGTCCAGGGAGAAGTTCCCAGAGATTGGCCAAACCAAAGAAAGCCTTGCTGTAGGGAGAACTCAGGTTCTTGTAGAGCACTAGTGGAGAAGTAGGGCATCTGTGCCCATGCTGCATTGGAGGGGGCACAGTGAAGGCCTATATGGGGAAGTTAAGCCCTAGGCCAGAAACCTGTGAAGGTTCATTGGGGGCCTGGGAGAAGAAAAGGCCAAGGCAAATGGGCCTGCTCATATCCTGCCTAACCTAAGGGCCATGGATGGGTGTCAGCTGTGGGGTACGCTGGGGAGCTTGGGTAAAGACCCGATTAAATAGTTGTTACAAGGGAGAATCCAAAAACATTCTGTGGTCCCCGTAATATAGCTGTAAGTAGAAGAGAGGCCAAGTTCTAAAATCAGAAAGAAGATCTCTCACTTTCTACCCAGGGTTTCTCATTATCTGCCTACCACGCCATTGTCTCTTGTCTGTTGCCCTTTACATCGTGATCTTAATCACCGTGATGATCTCAGCACATTAACGTGGGCTGTTCTCGGTGAATGCGCTCGGTGGAAAGAGGGGACGGTGGTTTCCCATCTTGACCCTCTTAGAAATGTGGAGATATACGCCAGAGGCATGTTGGGAAGGGCTTTGAATACCCAGACCAGACAAGCAAGGTGGATTTACTGTGGCAGGAATCGAGGAGTTGCTGAAGACTTGGAGATCCGGAGAGTGCTAAAGAGATTAGACCAGCACTTTAGCAGGATGCATTTGCTAGCAGTGTTCTAGATATTCCAGAGCAACGGGAGACAGGAGGTGGACACATAATGCCCTCAGAGAGAGGGTGAGCGTTTCTCTTGGTTATGAGATACTAATGGGAGGTCAACAGGATTTTTAAAAAAATTCAAATGTATTTATTTGACAGAGAGAGAGAGAGAGTACACATGGGTGCACACGTGTGCATGTGCACGAGAGTTGGGGGGAGGGACAGAGAGAGACAGAGAATCTTAAGCAGACTCCACATCCAGCTCAGAGCCTGATGCAGGGCTCGATCTGACGACTGGGAGATCATGACCCGAGCTGAAATCAAGAGTCGGATACTCAACCAGCCGAGCCACCCAGGCGCCCCCGAGACAGGACTTTTCATGCACAACCCATGTCCAGTTGCCCGGAAGCTGATCCCAAGGCAAGGATTTGTGTGTGAGCAGTTCAGCCAGGAGGGAGGCCCTTCCGGAGGAGACCTGCAGGGGAAGGGGGGAGGCAGCAAAGGGAAGGAAAAGAGGAGCCACGCAGGGCATGTCCTTGCCTGGCCTCACCCGTACGACAGCTCTGGAGGGTGACCGCTTCTGAGTCAGCATGGCTAGGGGACCTAGATTTTCACACCCCTGTCCCCATCGGCCAGTGACTAAGAGCCACAGTGGGGGGGTGGGGGGGGGGTAGTCACCTCCCAGGCACTGCCAGTTCCCCGCACCGGTGTGCAAAGTGGCTCCCTTCTGGTGGCCCGAGGACTGACCTCCCGAAGCGAAGCTTAGGTGCTGGTGGAGCGTGTGAGGTGAAAGCAGGAGCAGAGTGCACGCGCCAAGCGTCAAAAGGGATCCCGGGGCACCTGGGTGGGGCCGCCACCCTGCCTGCTGTCACAGGGAGCGCCGTCTTGAGAAGGAACGGTGGCTTGCCAGCGACTCTTCTGGCCGGGCTGATCGTCCTCCTCCCCGCCATCTGCTGCTTCCAGGAACAGTGTGGAATCCTCGGCCGGGCTTCTGTTGCAGACTGCACCTCACGTTCACCTTTTTCCATAGAAGACCGGAGGCCAGAGAGCGCATTTCCTTGACGCTCTGGCTTGGGGGCAGGCAGCCATCCAGCCCCGCGGAGGGCTCTGAGTTCCAGCTTGGTATCCATCCCAACGCCACGGCTTCTGAGCCCGCCGCCAGACAGCTCTAAGGCGGTCACTTGTCAGCAGCGGGGACACCGGCCTCGACCCAGTGGCAGAAGCTCCCGGCCCATCAGGACTTGCCCGAAGACTCCAGAAACCGGAGGACACAGGTGCCACCGTCACGTGTGAATTGCGTGGGCCGGAGGAACACTGAGCTTGAATCGCAAAGTGAATTAAGCCAGGCCCCTGGGGATGGGAGAGGGGAGGGATGCGGCCTCCTTCCTCGCAAGGAAAGAAATAACAATGAAAGCGAGGGAGTACAGAGCAAGACCAAAGAGCCTCCTTGTCACACCCTCCTGGGTTCAGGCCTGGCGTGGTGTGCCAGGCGCAGGCCGGGGCCCCTGAGAGGTGAACCCTGAAACAAAGGGGCTGGTGAGGATTCCTCTTTCCCCCGTGGCTGCCTTCTGTTCTCAGGGGGCCGTGTGGGGGCCATGCCAGTTGTTCAACAGTCCGCGGCTCGTCCCTGCTTCTATCTGCCCCTTCTGCCACCCCCGTGGCCCCCTCTGCTGTGCTGTGAGCAACCCCTGGGCGCGTCACCCTGAGGGAGCGAGGGAGGCAGGCCTGGCTTTGCCCTCAGCTTCCCAGCAGCCGACAAGAAAACACTAGACGGGTGGGAGTCCGCGGTCTTCGCCCAGAAGCCTCGCCTCCACGTCTCTGTCCCCCTTCCTGCCCGAGAGCCATGCACCAGGTGCCCCACAGCCGCCCCTCAGTGGGGCTAGCCCCGCGCTGTCGCGGAGGTGGTGCCTTCTCCCCGTGTGGACCGTGCTGCCGTCTCGGAACCCCCACTTACCCAGGTTTTCTCAGGTTTGGCATTCTTCCAATCCCACAGGAATTCAGCTGATAAATGAATTCATACTCAAAGGTTATTGACTTAATTTGTCACCCCCATCCAGGAGCTATTTGCACTGAAAAGAGATCCACCAGGGAGAAGGCCATGTTTCACTGCAAAGAATGCCTTTCCAAGGGGCGGTTTGGGGGGGGGGGGGGTCGGTTCAGGTGCTGTGGCCTTCGGGCAGCCCCTGTCACCGCTGAGGTGACACAGGAACTTTTGGCTGCAGGCATTTCCCAATTTTAGTGTGTCCTGGGCCCTGGAGATTGGATTTAGTGGGCCTGCGCGGGGCCCAGGAGTCTGCATTTTAATCTGCTCTCTACTTTCCGACGGAAGTGGTCCATGGACCGATTTTTGAAAAATGCTTGGGTATGAGTCTGCTCCTGCCGCCACAGACTCTCCGTGGCTGAAACAGCAGGAATTTATTCTGTTCTGTTTGTTCAGCTCTAGAGGCTGGGAATCCAGGATCAAAGCATGGGCAGGTTTGGTGTTTCCTGAGGCCTCTGTCCTCTGCTTGGAGAGGACTGTGTCTCTCCCTGTCCTCACGTGCCATGTCTCTGTGTGTCCCCATGTCTCGTTCTTATGAGGACACCAGTGAGATTGGATTAAGCCCACCCTAAGGGCCTCATTTTATCTTAATCACCTCTTGAAAATTTTTTTTAAAGTTTATTTGTTTACTTTGAGAGAGACAGAGAGCACAGAGAGAGAGGGAGAGAGAATCCCAAGCAGGCTCCGTACCATCAGCACAGAGCCCGAAGTGGGGCTTGAACCCCCAAACTGCAAGATCATGACCTGAACTGAAATCAAGAGTCAGATGCTTAATGGACTGAGCCACCCAGGCACCCCCTTAATCACCTCGTGAAGGGCCCCTTCTCCAGAGGTCCTGGTGGTTAGGGCATCAATATAGAGATTTGGGGGAGGGATACAATCGGCCCGTCGTGGGCACGTAGAAACAACAAAAACGAAGGCAGTTTTGAAGTGGTTACCAAGTTCGCTCATCTTTTCAGTAACTGCAAGAGAGAATATACCCGGGTTTAAAGAGATTATGCAGAAAGCACTGGCCATTGGCCGCGGTGCCGGAGGCTGCCGGGCCTCTGACAGCGACCCCCGTCAGCACTGCTGGCCCCTGTTTGGGCAGGCACCTTGGCTCACTCTCTCTCTACATTGCCTTTCCTGTTGTTATTCCTCCTAGGTTTAGAAACAGCCTTTCTTCTTTCAGCATCACGGGAGAGAAGTCTTTGGCGCTGGCACCAGAGTGGCCGCCCGAGGCAGCCCTTGCTTCTGCCTCCGAGGGTGTTTCTTTCTCCAGAAAGAAGCTAGGACCCTTCACCCTCCCCATTCATCAGCACCACGGGTAATCTAATTACAGCCTTGTCTTAAAAGAGTGACTCATTTACAATTGAGACTTCTTCCTTATGAAAATGTAACATCTTGAACTATGTTTTTATGGCCCCCTTTTTTCAAAAATAAAAAAGGAAATTAATTAATTTCCTTGCACACGGGAAAAACTCATGAGGTCTTGCCGGTCGTGCGAGGAAAAGATTCTCTCTCTCTCTCTCTCTCTCTCTCTCTTTCTCTCCCTCTCTCTCTCTCTCTCTCTCTCGGCCTCCCGCTGTGTGACAGTGAAATGCTAAAATGATTTTGGCAGGAGAATATTCTCAAAGGCTGTTTTTATTTCAGCAGCAGAAGAGTATCTCAGAACGCAGGCTGCACCTCTGCCCTGTGGGGCTGTTTCTAATTGCACGAGGTGAGCTGCAGAAATCCTTCCCCCAGCCGGGTGGGGAGAAAGCGGCAAGAAACCTAAGAAAGATAATCGTGTCTGCCACACTCAGTGCTCACCACTTAAAGGAATTAACTTGTTGGAACAAAATATTTCTATGGGTGCAGAAAACTATGCATTAGAATAATGAGGCTGACCCCTTCCTTCCGCTTTGCAATCACTGGGGTTTGTTGCTTGTCTCTAATCACAACATGCTCTGTTCCTCCTTGCTCACACCTCTGTCTGCGAGACTGGCTGCGAATACTTTAGATTATCACCTTCTCATTTTCAGTGTGAAATAATTGCCCAAGGATGGAAACTGACAAACAAGAATGTGGATTTCGGAAAGCAGCCCACTCCTTTCTTAGGATACCATTATGTGTCATCACCCTCTCCCATCGTCACGCCCACCCCTTTAGAAGCCAAGTTGTGCTTTTGGAGACCTGGATTGATCTGAAATACGGAAGACAGTGAGGGTACTGATATGTTTAATTAAAAACCTATTGGACGCTGTGGCATACAGGTATGGAGTTCTGGAGGTAAGCCTGTGGGTTTCACTCTCGGTGCTACTGCTTACTGGCTGTGTGGCCTTGGGCAAATTGTCTAACCTCTCTGTGCCTCAGTATTTTCACCTATAAAAATGAGAAAATAATAACAATGCCTTATGGGATGGCGAGGGCGGAAAGAGTTAGCACGTGTAAAGTGCTCAGGACCATGCTCAACATACAGCAAACACTCAACAAATGCCAGCTATTCTCTTTACACCCTGGGAAAAGAAAAAGTGGATGCCTTCTTTCTCTCCTTCGGAAATGTTTAGTAAGCACTGTGCCTGGGGATCAGGAAAAGTAATCTAGGTCCCTGTCTTCAAGGAGCTCCTAGTTTTGTGCATGTGCCAAATGTGTAAACAACTTACTATAATACTGTATAAGACAAATTTGAATAAATGCTGAGTAAGGATAATAGAACCATCGTATGGGGGCATAAGAGGAGAAGCGCTTAATTGGACTAGAGGATCATGGATGGCATCATGAAGGAAGTGACATTTGAGCTGGACCTTGCTAGGATAAAAGGTCTCTGTAAGTAGAGAACAAAAGAAAGATGTCCCAGGGGGAGTACAAGACCCCTTGAGAGAAAGGCAAGGGTGCCTGTGAAATTGAGACAATGGAATGGAGGGGACCTGGGGCCTGAGAGGGAGTCGGAGCCTTCACCTATCCTGCAGCAACCTGGCATCCTGATTTTTTTTTTCCAGGTGAAAGAACTGGAAATAATATTGCGACATGAAGTTTTCCCCGTATTTTTTCCTGTGGAAGAGTTTGGGGAAAAACCGTAATGACGAGCAAAGTCCTACAGTTACCAACTCTTATTGAGCCGCAAGACCCCCCCCTCCCCAATTCTGTCCATACAGGTCACTGATTACACCCAGAGAAATCTTTGTAGTCGCCACAAAAGTGCAGCTACCTCTGGGGTATGGTGCAGCCGTTATTTAACTGTCACGTAACGTGACGACCGAGTGTCCTATTAGAGCTAAAATTTAATTGTGAAGACGGGTACCATATTTAACCGCAATCCTGGGGGGCATGTGGGTTGACAGGCTGTAATTACCCAAACTGGAACCTGGCCAGGGCACACCTACTCTTTGCCAAAAGAGCTATGGGGGGAGGGGGGGGGTTTCAAGGACCGCAGGCCCACTGAAGCTGCGGGTTCTGCAGGGTAGGGAATCGGCACTTGCGGCCCCACAGCGCCCCCTAACAGAACTCAGGGCAAGCTCAGGAGCTCCGGGCAGCAGGCCCCTTCTGACCCTCCACACTTTGCCGCCTACCCCCAAGCCCTTCCCTGCCTCCGCCTGGCTCCAGTCCATCCTGGGTTATCAGAAAGTTTCCACTTAGGGTTGCGTGGCTGTGGGTCCTGCAGTCAGGTTTGCGCTGGGTCTTATCTGTGCCTGTCTGTCTGTCTGTTTGGCCCTCTCTGGGTGTCTCTCCCCAGGTCCTGCTGTTTCTCTCTTATCATGATGGAAGGGCTTGTGCTGATAAAACAATCACCCACCAGAGCACAGTGGTTCTGATGGCCAGCTGCTGTTTCTACACAGAGATCAATTAGAGACATCTTTTCGCTGGGGCAGTGGGCTGGTCAGGCCAGTTTACTAAAAAATCCCATTAGGAGTCTGACTGTGAAATGCATTATATTTTGGCTTTCCAATGCAGTTACTACCAGAAAAAATACAAAGTGGGCCAAGAAGAGGTGGAAATGTGGCTTGCTGATGTCACTGTAGGGTTAAAAGGGAGAAAGTTCTGGGCTGCGAGCAGCCGTGTGAATAAATGTGGTCTTAATTTAAGGTTATGGATTTTTTAAAAAGCCTCGCTTTTTGTCTTCAGAAGTCTTGGCATTCATATCAGTTAAAAAATAATTTAGACAGAAAATAAATGTTGGAGCAAACTCAAATTATTATGTGCATTTTAAATAAACCTGTGTTTTCAGCTGCAGACCTAGCATATGAATAATAACATTAATAGTGATCACCGTCATTTGTCAACTGATGATCTTTTCCCTCAGACCTTCCAGGCCCTTGGTTCCTGGCTCTGCTCTTCAACTGAGCCCAAGGCCTGTCCTTCCTGAGGGGGGGGGGCTCATGATAACAGCCCCCCGCTCCCTCTGCAGAGTGGAAAGATATAAAAGCCCGGGGTTCTGGTCCCAGCTCTGCCCTAATTAGCTGTGTGAACGTGGGCAAGTTGCTTCATACCTCTGGCCAGTTGTCAAAGGATGGAATGATCTCTAAGGATGAACGGTGGAGCCCATAATGTGCAAAATCAAAAAGCAATACAGGAGTGTCACCTGGGAAAAATTTTTCCCCTTTCTTAAAGATGAAAGTTCTGAAAAAAAGGAACAGATTCAAACAGCTACTTCAACAGAGGAATTATTGAACAGGGCACTGGAGGAAGTTAGATTAAGACTAATTTTTTAAAAACGTGCGGGGCGGTTTTCTACTTAGTTTCCAAGAGCACACACACGTACATACACACATAGGTACCCTTTGGTCAAAGGCAAAGCCACGTAAAATGCTCACTTTTCTCCCTCTCTGGAAACAACAACAACATCAGGATATTATGTTCTGTCTAATTCTTGTAGTTGTGTAAAACTGTCCAGATACTATCAGCAGAACGGTAATATGCAAGGTTGAACCATATGAAATTTGTCATTTCTAGAGGCCAAAAAGAGTTGAATATAAGAAATTTCTTATGATTCAAACTAATATTATATATGTGTATCAATATACATATTTATATGTAGGGTATATATATACTACACATCAAAAGGTATATATATATTATTATGTTTATATACAGTTATATATATTATTACATGTCAAAAGGTATATATGTGTATAATACATAAACCATTATAAATTATATAAGGGGCACCTGGGTGGCTCAGTCGGTTTAGCATCTGACTCGTGATTTTGGCTCAGGTCATGATCTCATGGTTCATAGGATCAAGCCCTGCGTGGGGCTCTGTGCTGACAATGGAGCCTGCTCGGGACTCTCTCTCTCTCCCTTTCTCTCTGCCCCTCCCCCCTCTTAAAAATAAATAAGTAAACATTAAAAAATAAAATAAATTATGTAATGATAACGTAGTCTGGAGAACTGTGATTCTTCTATATTCTTATTTTTCTAGCAAATACTTTCCCAGCCAAAGACTGGTACATTCTTCATATTCCTATCCCTAACACAGAAGGGGATGACCTAAGACTTATTAACAAAACACGCTTTGGCATCCCACACTACATTTCTAAACATGGGCTCAGACCCCGATTTGGTCCTATAAGAATATAATCAGAAGTTGACATGTGGAAAGGTCACTTAGAGGCACTAGCAGGGATGTTGGCTCCCGGCAAAGGCGAAGGGGGCCCTGGGCACCTGGGGAGAGTGATCTCAGTGGAGCTGGGTCCGGAAGGACCTCTACACAGCTTTTACTCAGACGTCTGAGGTCATAATACATATCCCTGGGGAGAGATGTGCTTTAGCAGAGTTTATTGGCAATTAATTTTTATTGGTGATTTAAAAAATTCAAAATACAAGTATTATTATACCCAATAATGATTTCAGGGAAAGCCAATGTGATAGAATGTTCCAGGATATTTTCAAAAGAAAAAGATGAGGCTACTAGGAGTAGGGAAGCTTCCTGGAATAAAGTGAGTGAATTCCAAAATGAATAATGAAATAATGATTCCAGAGAGAAACGATCACATTTTTCAGTGATGAAAAATTTCACTTCCTTATTTTAGGTACTCATGTCTTTATTTGTTGTTTCTTCCACTTCCATAAAACAGCCAGAATAACCAGACCAAGTGCTCCCTAAAAGGTATTTTTCAATGGAGATAACTGTAAATTTTCATTGTGAAAAAAAATCAAGAAATTATGGAAAAGTATAAAGGAACAAAATAAAAATCACCTGTAATCTCATCATTCACAAAGTATGATTGCAGAGCACACGATGTTTTTCTGCAGACACACATTTTTAAAGTGCTAAAATACCAAATCATTCCACACCTTGTTTCCAACTTTCTTTTTTTCATTTAGTGACATCTATGTGTCACAGACATCCTTCCATATCAATAGATATAAAGCTGCTCGTCTTTTCAAAGTGATTACATGGTATTCCACTGTATGCTTAACCAATCATCTATTGATAGGCACTTAGATCACTTCCGGTTTTGCCACTATAAACCTCACCAAGATAACTAATCTTATCATTATACATCTTTGTTTACTTGTTTGATTATTCCTTAGGATTCTTTCCTAGAGGTGGAATGTGTGAGTCAAAAGACAAGGCTTTTGTTACGCCTTGCCAAGTCGCCCTCCAGAAAGGCTGTACCTATGTACAGTCCCATTAGTGGCAAATGTAAATGCCCATTTCCCCTCGCTTTGCCTGGGGAGGATCAATATGTTTAATCTTTGCCGAGCTGATAAATGAAAAATTATACTCTACAGGTTCAGTCTCGCTGGTAATTAAAGAGAAACCAAATAAAAAAGCACCTTTTCGGTCTTCATGTAGAATTGACTTGTATTTCTTCTTTGGTGGATTGCCTACTCATGCCTTTTGCCCATTTTCCAATTTGGATATTCCTCATTTTCTTATTGATTGAAAGAGCACTTTATATATTAAGGATACTCTTCTTTCAGTTGCTGTCTATGTAAAAAATATTTTTCTCAGTTTTTCATTTGTCCTTTAATTGGTTCCATTTTTTTTTTTTCTTTTCAATGCCAAACGTTTACACTGTATGTGTCAAAACAGTTCACTTTTTCCCTAAGGGTTTCAGTCTTCAGCGTCACTCTAGCAAGGCAGCATATTCCTCTGCATTTTATTTTTCCAGTCATACTGAATTACACTGCTTACAACTGTCTTTTCCCTCCAAAGCACATTTCTTGTTTCTTTCCAGAGGTTCTGGAGTGAAAACGGAAGGGACCTTGAAACCAGACCAGAGGAAATATGACTATTAATAGTAACACTTGACATTTCTATGTTCAGTGTGCTATAGGAGCACTAATTAGTAACCCCCTTAGCCTAGCCCCAAGGGTCACTCTGGCTGCCATTCACTCACCCTACAGGATACTGTGGCATAGGGCAGGGAATGCTGTGGCATTCGTCTGGTGGGCAGCACTCTACCTGGCCAAGACTTCAATCCAGGCTCCTGATTCCCCATCTGTGCTTAAATTAAGGTAAGGCAATTTCCTCCACACAGGCTGGCAGCTTTCCAGAACGCACTCGGCCTGCCAGGACGAGTTCTCTAGCTGAGAAGCCACTGTTGTTCCTTCCCCCTTCCCAGAAACGGGAAATCCTATAATCTATAGGATGGTTTGCAACCTGGGTTTCTAACTTTGTCTTGGACCACCGAGGGGATTGTACCACTATTGAATTCACTCCTGATTTTTGACCATCCGGATGCTTACTGCAAGAGTTAGGGAAGGCGAAGTAACATGGAGGAAATGCGTGGGTGGAAGGTACCTTCTAAGTCGGTGAATGGTGTGATCCCAAGGCTGCCTTATGTGGAACTCACTCACACCATGAAGGGGGATCGGGCTCCCTCCAGTGCCAGGCACTGGGCTAGGGGCTGAGGGGACAATGAGGCTTGGCAGCTGCCACGGAATCTGGTGTGGACTGGTACGTCGAAGCTATGGACAGTATAGGCCTCTAGGGCCTGACGGAGGAGAGGTTCCTGAGGAGTGGCGTCTCTGCTGAGACCCAAAAGACCCACAGGAGTTTATCAGGAAAGGGGGAATCTGGGCGCCTGAGGGAGATGAAGGCAACGTGTAAGCTTCTGAAGAGCGGAGTAGGAGGAAAGCCAGGACAGTTGGATTCGGAGGAGGTAAGGGATGATAGCAGTGTTTCTTACATTATCTTTGGAGAAGGGTTAGGGATTCGCCCCGCGCCCACATATCCCAGACCAACACTTTTGTGATAAAATGCAATAAAATGGATTAACAAATGTTAGCGCCTTCAAAATACAAACCCCATTTTTTTTTTTTTTATTACTAGATTCAACAGGCAAAAGCTCCTCTGCCGAATTGCCATAAAAGTTCACCTGAGTCTTCGTTTCTGTACTCAAACCTCGTGGCCGACCAGCAACAGTTTGCACACTGGTCCCGGTCCGCAAAGCCCGCTTTTGGAGCGGCGCTGAGCCAGAGCTTTCTAGGAAGGGGGTGGGGTTGGCGGCGGCCACGGCGAGGTGTTGAGTCAAGGGCGGTGTGGGAAGTGTCCTTTGAATGTAGCAACAAATAGGTAGTTGCAAAGAGCAGTTTCGATGGAGTGGTTGAGACAGAAGCCAGACCAAGCGGGGTGAGGAGTTCACCAGCATTCCCAGCAACTAGAAAACACGCAAGGGGAAGACGAGGGACAACAGGAGGTGCCTAGGCCGGGTCCCTAGGCCGCCGCCCAGACAAGATGGGTAGCAGCCGCAGGCAGGTGACGTGTCAGCTGGGGTTCTAACCCCGGGCCTAATGCCAATGCCAATGCAGCACCCCCCTCCCGCGCCCCCCATCCCCGGAGTTTCCCCCGCGGAGGGGGGGGAGGAGCAGCCTGCCGAGGAGCCAGGTGGGGGCGCTGCTGTATGGCCTGTCTACAACGGGGAGGCCCCAGAGCCCACGACGGAGTGCCTGGCCTCCCTCGTCAACAAGGAGGCGCTCTGCGCCTGTGCCGTGCACTTGCTGGCCCGCCAGGGGTGCGTGCGCACGGCTTCCGGGCACGCGGGGCGGTGCTGGCAGTGGGCAGGGCCGTCTTCGACGCTGCGTTCACGGGCGTGGCTGCCGCGTGCACCGACGTGGCGCTGCGGGAGGTAGAGGCGGCGGCCTACCTGGCCCTGCTCAAGTTTCTCTCCTCCCCTGAGGTCACGACCACGCGGCACACCCGGGGCGGGCGCTCCAGGCCGACCGCCTGGAGTTCCAGAAGAGCCTCAGGGCTGCCCACACGTCCGTGCCGCTGAGGCAGGTGAGACTCTTCAGTGAACCCCAGCCGGCTGGCCGGTTTCTGGAGAACATCGGCAAAAACACTGCCGAGGTGTCCGTGCTGGCGCTGGACACAGTAGGCATTTGGAGGGTACGTTTGTTCAGCGCCGTTGTCCCCTGGTCTGAGGCTGAGGGTCAGCGACAGCAGCTGCAGGTTTCTCCCGAGAGCAAGTGCAAGGTTCTGGGCAAGGCGCTGGCCCTCGTCTGCTTCCCAGGGATGACCATGGAGGAGTTTGCTGCAGAACCTGCGCCCAGGGCATGCTCGTGGACTGCGAGGTGGTCAAGCCTCTTCCTGCACTTGGCCGTGCATCCCAAGCTGCCTGTGGACTTCATGGACCAGCAGGGCGGAAGGAGTGCAGCAGCATCAACAGCTTCCAGCAGAGGGAGAGCCACTGGGGCTACAGCAGCACCAGCGGCCACATCAGGTTCAACATCAACAAGAGCATTTTCGTGGTTGGCTTTGGGCTGTATGGCTCCATCCACCTGGACCACTGATGACCACGTGAACATCCAGATCATCCGCACGGTCAGAAACACGGTCAGGGCCAGAACGACAGGGGCTTCAGCTGTGATGGCTCCACCAGCACCTTCTGGGTCGTGTTCCAGGAACTGGTGGAGGTGCTGCCCAGTGTCAACTACGTAGCCCGTGCCACGCCGAAGGGCCTGGACTCCCATTAGGCACCAAAGGCCTTCCCAAGGTGACCCATTAGTTCCCTACCACGGAGGGCCAAGATGTGTCTTACCTTCTGCTATGTGGCCTGGAACAACAACGGCAGGTCCACGGAGGACAGCGACATCTCCAAGGTCATCTACACCTAGGCCCCTCAGGCCCCCAGCCCGTCCGTGGAGGTTGGCCAGGACCCTGAAGTCACCTGATACAGGTAGGCCACCCCACATTTCATGCAGAGCCCCGGTGCCCCCCTGCCATGGGGGTTGTCCATTCACTCCCTACCACATTCCTGGGCGTCAGGAGAGAGTCTTTACTCTCCATGGTGGTGAGCGTGGCTGCCTGTCCAGAGGAGCCGGGATGTGGCCGGGGGCAGGGGTGGGGGCCACGTGAGCCAATCCCTTAGGACTTGGGATGCAGGACTGGCCCGGAGCCTCCCTGAGCCGAGGGTGCACTTGTCCCTGAATCTCAGGGCCACCTGACCAACTGCCTGACCATAGGCTTTGAATGAGTTTTCGTCTCGTGTTTGTTTTCGTTTAACTGCCCATGGCACTGCATCTTGGATTTCTAGTTCTCTAGTAGGAGTATGTGGGAGAGGCTTCTAGTGCATTTGGTTGGGGTCTTGTGCTCTTTTGTTCCGGTCAGTTCACTGGGGATGTTTAGGCCATCCTGAGCCTGGCCCCCAGAGCACTGGCCGGAGCCCTGGAGACTAGGACTCTTTGGGCCTGGAGCCCCCTCAGAGTCCTGAAGGCTGGCTTCCTGCCAGGCTCAGGCCCACCCAGTGGGCCTTGTGAAGGGCCATACTTGTCTAGCCTCTCTGAATGGGCCCTTCCAGGCCCCTGCAGCTGAGTGCATGGGCCTCAGACCTGATCTTCCTGGGAGGGGCAATGGTGTGAGTCAGCCACGGTGGCCATGTCCCCAGCTGGCCCACCTGTACATACTGGAGCCCTGCCCCAGCTGGCCTCTGAGTGAGCACTTTGCTCAGAGGTGCTGGAGGGCGTGGCCCCTCCCCCAGCTTCCAGGTACCTCCCCACTCCCAAAGCCTGTGTGTTTCTGCCCCAATGATTCCTTCTGGAACCTACATTCTCCCCCAAGGCATGAAATAGTTTTTAAAAATAAAGAAAAGAAGTATACCTACAAACAAACAAGCAAGAAAGCAGAGACAACCCCATAAACTGCTTAGGCTTTATGTTGATAAGCATCATCCTTGTTTACACAAAACGGTTGCCAAGAAATCTATGTTTGACATGGAATCCAGAGACAGTAATGGGAAAAAGGGTGTGGTGTAGTAGCAAATGTATTGGTCTAAGACTCCAGAGGCCTAGAGTGTCAAGTGGGGCCAGGCAGTCATAACCTGTGTGATCTTGGGCATCATTCGCCCCCTCTGCCCGTCAGTTTCCTTCTCTGCCAGATGAGGGGGTTGTACAAAATCTCCGTTACTTCCAACGTTTGCATTGTATGACTTCACTGTGAAATAAATCACTGCAAATATCAATATTCCTCAAAATGGTGCGACTTTTGGTGGAGTCGCTGCATCCTGTTGATCCGGCTGGGCCTGTTCAAGAGCTCGACCGTTGCCTGCCGCCAGGTGCCAGTGGAAACGTCTCTTGGTTACAACTGGTGAGATAAACACGTGCCCCCCCCCACCCCACATTTAGGACCCAGAACGTGTGCTAAGGACCCTGCACGTTCATGGTGTTAACGTAGAACCCACTTCCTGGTCCAGCCGGAAGGGAGAGGAAAGAATCTGAAGGCGTGTTCGAGCTGGTCTGGGTTTTGTGAAAGCCCCAAATAAAGGTGCCGGCTGGGGGAGTTGGGATGTGGAGCGCAGTTATGGCTGTGGTCTAAGCTGGGCAGGGGTCTGGGAGACTCTGCAGCGGGGTCACTTTTCCTTTTCTGCCCCAACCCCTCTGAAGCGAAAGGACCGTTGGCCGGATCGTTGGTCCTCATCCTTGTTCTTTCTATAGCTGAGAAACTGCCCTGTCGTTCTGTTTATTTTTTAGTCTCTGCTATCACAGCGTCCAAAGGCAGCAAATCGTGAAGTGTCACTACAGGTCTTTCTCCCATCCATCGTGTATTATCTTTGAACATTACTCCTGGCTTTATAGACCTTCCTGTGACTGTGTTCCACATTGTCTTCTGGGCAGAATTAGCAGAGGTGCCGTGTGGCCACGGGCACAGAAGCACAGGCGCGCGCACACTATTCGGTCGGAGCAGAGGGAAGCGGTTCGGTGGGCTCAGTTAAACACTGAATCGCCACGCGCTCCCCGTAGAGTGGCTCCCTGCTGATGGGCAGCGTTGAAAGCAGGGGCTGCTTTTCACGGGTCCCCTCGTAGCTTCACGTCGTTCCCTGCCCATTAAGTAAAACTGGGACAAGCCATTTGGGTGGTTGCGGCCACATCTGGCTGGAGTGCCCAGCTGTTGCTCTTTCCTCTCCTCGGGGTTCAGTCCCCGTGATGTGGACTCATTACAGCTGTGATCGTTGCTGATGACATTAATGCGCTGTGCCGCTTCTCCGTCGCACGTGCCATCTGCTCCCATCAGCCCTGTGGGGTAAGTGGTAGGTAATTGTTTCCCATCGGTAGTCCATTTTCTCAGATAAAGGATGCGAGCTTCAAAAATAAACATCCACTTTGAGTCATGGTGCCGAGGCCAGCATGGATCTGGGGGCAGCCATCCCATCTACGTCGAGCAGTGGGTGAGCCTGCTTTTCCGGTAATTCAAGTCAAAGGGCAATTTGATTCATTAACAGTGGCTCTCGGAGAGGAGGAGGTTCAGAGAGAGTGTAGAGACAAAAAAAAAAAAAAAAAAAAAAAAAAAAAAATTCCCCGAGAGTTCTTCTAAACCAGCTGGGTCAGAGCAGAGAGAAGGGGAGGGATGGCACGAGAAATTGGTGATTCATCAGCCAAGGCTCGCTAGTGGATGGGAATGAAAGGTAAGAGCCCGGGTAATTTCAGCGCGGGCTTTGGCTCCACGGTCTCAGCTCTCGGCTTCGGCTTCCTCACGGAGGACCGCGGGTTCCAGACCAGAGTCGGGAACGCAGAGCGCCAGGAGCACCGGGCAGGGCTCAGAAGGTGGGCAGGCAGAGAGGGCAGGATGGGGCGATGCCATAGAGGAATCGACAGGCCAGCTCACGGAAATTATGATGGGAGCGAACGTGACTTAGCTGCAGCCTCCTGGACTCCCAAGACGACTGGTCGGGCTTGCTTCCCCCCCCCCCCCTCCAGGAAATTGCATCCTGCAGTTCACTTTTAACCTGCTAAGAACTGCCACCCAGCATCCTCGAGGTGACTTGTGCCTCCCCTCGGACCTCATCCCTACCTATGTCAGCTATTTATTCAGCAAATATTTGTCGAGCCTCCCCCAGGGTGCTGGACACCATTCTGACGGGGGGCGTTGCTCCTGGCCTCCGGAGCTGGGCAGGCCCGGATTTGCCATTTGCTGCTTTCATCCTTTTCAAACCTGCAACCCCTTCAAACTCGGGTTTGCACACCTCTGCAAGAGGGCAGTCGTGCCGTTTTCCTGTGATTGTCATGACAGGCAAAGGAGAGGGTGTGTGGCTCAGGCCAGAGGCAGCACAGGCCTTCGGTAAACGTGGGCGCTGGAATGATGACCCTCCCTCTTTTGACACACACCAGTCTGTCCCGTCACACACGTCCCCTCATCTGTGAGGTCCTCTCGTGCCTGTTCCACCAGCCTGCCTGCTGCCCACGTCTGCCGGCTCAGGCACCGATTTCATAGCTCCTGTGCCCAGCTGCCGGTCCCCACTTTCTTTCCGGACGGCCTCATTCCTGGGTGGATGGGGTGGGGGCAGGGCTCTCCTCCCAGCGCCCCTGGGGCAGCTGAGCGGGTGGAGGGGACGCACTTCTGGCTCCTTCCTGCCAGCCCAGCGCTCCTAAGCGAGGAGAAGGAGATTCCTTTACACCAGGCTTGCTCCAGTCGCTGCCAGTCCCGCTAATTGATTCATGTTATTTTATTTTCTGTACTGGTGGTTAGGGCCTCCAGCAATTTTATGCAAATTTATGAACCTTATGCAAATGAGGGCATCCCTAGACTAATTGCACACAAAATGCGAGCTTTGTGGGTACCTCCCCCATTCAAGTGTGCCCTGACTCCTTCTCATCCCTTAAATTACTCCCAAACTCCCCTATGCCCACAAGCCCCCAAGATCAGCAGCCTCCCCCTCTGCCAGCCTCCCCACCTGCAGGCTTCTCAGTGGCCATTTTGGAATGTTTGAGGGACAACATCAGCTCTGCTTGCGAGGGCAGGAGGCTGCCAGTGTCCCAGCAAACCCTAGCTTTGGGGGACACTCCTCTCCGCTTGTTTTCATTTTATGTCATTTTGATCTCATCCAGCTTCCTCTTCCAGTCCTCCCGGGACAGGTAAGACCAGCCTGCTGCAGCCTAGAACCTGCCAGAGGCTCATAGAACTGGCTTGATGTGGCCCCTTTGGGTAAGGGCAGGGTTGTATGCGACCCTCCCGGTTCCAGGGGACCCTGTCCCCAACCTTGGGCTCATTCTTGGTGCAAGAACGCTGACAACTAATCCCCAGGAAGGTGCCATCTTAGGTGGGGTTCCCTAGAAGCAGGGTCTGAGACAGGAATTTAGGCGCAAGTGACTTGTTGTGGGAGGGCTCTGGGGAGAAGCCCACGAGGGAAGCAGGGTAGGATAGGGGAAAAGCTGAGCGGGTGTGGGTTCAGCTAAGGTCTTCAGCAGGGAGCTCTGGCACCTTGAGGCAAGGGAGTGGCTTTCTGTATCACACGCCACACCCCCTTAGACGGGCATTGGTTGGCAGTCACCACAAGGGACAAGGGTGGTAATCTGCCAGCCGTTTGGGGGCAAGGAGGCTCCCATCTGAGCCCCCAGCGGCTGGGGGATGGGTGACCGGCCCAAGTCGGGGACCAGCAGCGTTTCCTACTGGTACTGAATAAAATGCCCGGCCACAACCACCGACACCAAGGCCTTTACATTTCCTTTGTTTGTTTAACCTAATTTAATTTTAACATCCCTGTAAAGCAAGCATTTAAATCACACCGATTTTATAAATCTGCTAGTGCTCAGGGCAGTGTGCCACCTGCTTCCAACATCATATGACCAGTAAACCTCCTAGACGGAGGAGGGATTTGAACTTGGACTGACTTCCCTGGGAGCCTGTCCCTCCTGGCAGTGGGCCAGGACTTTTGTCTCCAGCCACTTACATGTCCAAGGTCAGGCTGTGCCACTTCCGGATTCTGATTCACCTGCCTGTCCTCAAGAGCCCACTTTCCCTTATTCTCCCTTCTGTATGGCTTCTTACAAATTCCCTCAGAGAATGTGTGTTGGGGGGGGGGGGGGGTGCAGGGCGGTGGGCACCAGAGTCTTAGGGGACAGGAAGCAGAGCCAAAGCTTCTTAACGCTTCCTCCCTGCTCCTTCCTCTCCCCTTCTGTCCCATCTCCCCAACTTCAGTCCCTTTTTGGCCTCCTCCCCCCCATCTTCCCCTCCTCCTCCTCTCTCCCCTTTCTCTCCCTCCCCTCCCTTTCACATCTCCCCTTCCTGGCCCATCCCCCTTTCCTTCTTCCCCTTCTGACACCTTTCCCTCCCCTCTGCTATCTTCCCCTCCCTCCATTTCTGCCCTTGGCACCTGCCTTCCCCCTTATCTCCTCGCCCTCCACCTGAGCCCCCAGAGAAGCCGAGGTCTGTACCTCTTGGCTCCAGCCCGATTAGATTAGCGGGCTCCGGGCTGTTGCAGAGCCGACAGCCCCTCCTCCCTGGCCCGCTGGGGTGGGGGCAGCAGGAAGGGAGGCCGGAAGGACTCAGGCTGCAGAGGCCCCTCAGGCCTGCAGGTGGTACCTGGATCCTTCCCCGCGTCTCAGCGTGGCAGTCGCACTGGAGGAAGGTGCAAAGGGGGGGCTGGGGGGAAGAGGAGGCTGGCCAGAGGGGCCCAGTTTATCTTGGCTCAGGGAACAGCCCACCCCCCGCCCCCCGACAGCCCTGGCCAGAGAATGGCTAAGCAAGGAATGCGCTACAGATCCAAGGATCTGTGTGGCTTCCAGAAGGTAAAAGTAGACTGTGATGCCAGGTGCCTGCGCATCGGTGCCATACCGGCCGCCGTTTGGCCCTTTGTACAGATTGCAAGGCCATAGTTGACCTGCCTTCCTCCTGAGAGGTGTTCTCCATGCAGACCGACTGGCCAAGGAGTGTAACCGTCATTAGAGCCGGCATCACAGTAGCTCTTACCACATGTCTGGTGTTGTGCGAAATCTCCCCCTTTTACACATAAGGAGACAGAGGCACATTGAAGTTAAGTTACACGGCTGGCAAATTGTGGAGCCAGGATTCAAACTCAGGGAAGTCTGGCTCCAGTGTGGGCCGTTAACCACCATACTGACAGCCTGTCCTTGCTAAGTGTTTTGCTGCTCAGGATGTCCCCGTAGGCTCAGAGAATGGGAGAGAGACCGATCTGGGACCATTTTCTTGAGACGGCAGCCAGGGAGGGGGTACCATTTCCCTAGGGCAGGTGGCCACAAAGCTGGGAGTTTCTCTTTACCCTCTCCCTGCATCTGTGGGCTGTGTGTCTGTGCATTCCTGTGTCTCTGGTCTTGCCTGGTGGTTCTGGCCAAAACTCAAACCATGGGAACCCTGTTTCCCCAGGAGTGGGAAAAAAAATCTGTGCTTCTCCTCTCCTGGGGGTCGGCCCGGGAGCTGCCCCGTGCCACTGCATGGACCTTACACACTGCCCTCCCCAGCTCTTCCATTCCTGTGGGGGGCACTTGCCACTCTCTGCACTAGTGCCCGGGGTGGGGGGCTGGACATCTGGAATGAGCCACGAGGGGTGCAGCTTTGCTGTAAAAGGAAGGAAGCCCATCACCACGTGTCCTAAGTAGTCCCCTACGAATGGGGCCAAGAACTGACACCTTCCCAAATCCCTTAGAATTTGGCATCTGTTCCAATGGCAGCCATTTGTTGAGGCCTTCTGCGGTTCTAGGCTCTTTACAAATGTTATTGCACCTCTACACACCAAGTACCTTACCCCCACTTTAGAGGTGGGAAAACTGAGACGTGGAGAGGGTAAGTGACCTCCTGGCCCAAAGTCCTGCAGCAGGTTGCCCGATCCCCACACCCATGCTTTCCCCACATGGCATCCTCCTGCTGGGGTCAGAGGGGAGCTGTGCGGTCTGCCTGCCAATGCCTCCCGCTCTGCTTTGCCCATGGCCCTACCGCCCCCCCCCCTCTGCTGTTCTCGCTCCTTCCTTTCTTCTTCCCGTTTCCCGCTTGTGCTTCCACCTGTCGCCTGCCCCCCGCCAGCTCAAGCCCGAAGGGGGAGCACTTGGGGTGTCGGAGGGAACGGCCCCCTTCCTTTCCCTGCACTGTTACTCCTGGTCCTGACTCCTGACTCAGTTAAAATCGAAAGCTAGAGGTGTCCCAGGGCCGAGGACACAACAGACCACAGGCGTGAGTGGGTGTGCGTTGGTGTGTGCGTGTGAGAGAGTGTGCCCGTGCCGGGGAGGTACCTGGGGGAGCGTGAGGGGGAGCGTGTCTGGGTGTGGGTGTGTGCCCGCACACCCGGCAGTGGTCTGCAACAGGGAGCAGAGCCGCCTTCAGCAGATCGGGAAAGGAGTTGGCCTGCGGGCTCCGTTGGCACTCGGCTCTCACGGGGATGCAGGGGGCTGGCAGCTGGAGCCAGACGGCCGGGCAACCGAGGGCTGTGCGTACCCCTGCTTCTCGGGGCCCATCCTGCAGCTGCCAGCAGACCTGAGAAGCAAGGCTCTGGGTGGTCTTCCCGGTGGAGGTGTACTGCGTTGGCTTGGAGTGTCAGAAGGGGCCCGGCCGAAAAAGAAGGCTGGCGCTGGGAATGTCGTGGCAGTTCTGGGTAGCGGGAGGGAGAGGGAAGCCGTTTTGAGCAGGGCACGGTGGGGAAGGGCCGGCTTCCCCACCCCTCTCCAGGGCAGCCGCCTCTGCCTCTGGGACCTCAGAAAAGAAGGAGGGGAGGGCCGTGGGGGGTGCTGGGAGGACACGAAGGGGCAATCTGAGTTTGCAGTGAAGGCTTTGCCTAGGACCTCCCAGCCAGTTGCCTCAGTACGAAATTAAGGGAGGAAGGCAGGCTGGCTGTCATGTCCTGGGAAGACCCAGATTGCGTAAGCGCTCGTTCCCAAAGGCCCTGGGAACCCACTCTGTGTGGTCCAACGCCCCACCCCCACAGCCCAGTCCCTGCCAGACAGCCTGGACCTCACCACGTGCTCATCGTAAGGGCTGCCATGGAGCGTGCAGGCAAGGGTGAGGTTCTCTCTCAGGCCTGAGTGCTGGCAGACCAGGGCCAGGGGCACACCAGGCTCTTTGACAGCACAGGTCCGTGCTGAGAACAAACAGCTTCTCACGGGCAAGTAGCAGAACGAGTGTCTCAGATGGGAAGTCCTGGGTATTGCGGGCACGTGCTTGCAGAAAGGCATGGACCGAGGCTAATTCCAGCGTCGGCACCTCTCCATCCTTGCTCTACTCTGGCACAAGCCCTGGAGTTTTTAGGGGAAGTATAATGATGAGGCGACTGAGCGGCCTCCGCGTGTCCTGTCGCCGGGAAGACCAAAGTCAGGGCCGCCAAAAGTCTGATCATTCCCTGGGAGTTGTTGGAGCCTTTCTGGAGCTCCCCACGTCTGGGGCCTGGCAGAACTTCTGTAAGGCAGGAGTCCTTGATGAGCCTTTGCCCCACCCCCTTCTGACCTGTGTACGCATGCTTTGCTAGAAGGAGAACTTTTGCTGCCCTGTTCAGTTTTCTTTTGGGTAGAGCCTCCCCAGTCCCCACGTACAGGAATGATGAGGGATGGGATCTTAAGGGGAAGTGCTCCCCACATCCTCCGCTCTCATCTAACACAGTTGTCCCTCCAGGAAGGCCCGAGTCGGCCTGGCCGGGGCCCACCTCCAGCTTCTGAGCAGATTTATAATGAAATTCAAACGAGATTGAGGTTATCCAGGGTGAACGAGGCTGCTTCTTGTCCCTCCTTTCTCTGTAGAGGGCTGCAGACTGTCGATCTTAACCTTCAAGAATTGTCTTTGAGAGTGGAGTTAGGTAGGAGGGAGTGGATAAAGGCCAGGGTGGGAGTCAGACTCACCCTTCATGTCCATTTAAGCCCTGGGGTGGGGGGGAGGGGTGCCATTCCTTAGCTAGGAGAGAATAGGGACAAGGGGCTTCAGAGCCTGAACACCTGTGTGCCCTTGAGATCCTCGGGAGGCTTCTAGAGCAGGATGGCCATTGCTGCGCATATGAGCATACCCCGGCGTGAACCCCAGGCCCGTTCCAGCCGTTGTTTGGGGGAATTGAACTCAGCACAGTGGGAACGATATGCTTCATTTCGTCTTCTGGCTGAGAATCCGTGTTCGTTTTGGGCTACCTCCTTTCTTCTGCCTCTCGAAGCATTAGCCCATCTCTGGGCTCTCCTAAGCAGCAGAACGCATTCCAGCAAGCAGGGGGCGGCCGCTAGGAATTGCCCTGGCCAGGACCAAAAGCCTCGTGCCTTCTGCCCTGTGGCCGGTCATACTTCCTGGGCAGGCCAGGCCAGGCAGCCAGACTCGGGCTGACCCGCTCGCAGCACCGTGGAACTCTGGCCCCCAGTCTGCGGGATTCCAGCAAGGTGCCATTTCCATATTCTCTGGCAATAACTAATTAGCGATTATAAAGCTCTTTGAAATATGAAGTGCTGCATGATAATATCTGTAATGAGCCTGATTCTTTCCCTCTTGCATGGGGTGGGGGGGGGGAGGGGAGTAGGTTTGATGCCCATTAAGGGGAGTTGGGCTGCAAGCAGCCTTCCTTCCCTGAGGGGCATCAGAGTCCGGGTCTGATCAAGTGGTCCTGGGGAGGGGGCATCAGAAAGCGGCCCACCGGCAAGGCATCGCTTTGATGCCCGCCCTTCTCCAGTATTCTACCCCCTCCCCATCAGCCGCTTACCAGCTTCTGACTTACCCTCCCCTGGGCAGAGGAGGGGGCGCTGAGGATGATGGATGGAAAGGGGAGAAGAGAAAGGTGGAGTTAGGGTGAGGAGAACGAGCTGGGCTCGTGGTCTCCTTAATGTGATTTAGAATTTCATATTAATATATCACCTCAGAAAAAAATTAATGAGAAACGTGAAGAAAATAGGATAATGAATATGATAATATATGGGGAGTGCTTTGGGCTTCTTGGAACAAAGGTGCAAGGAATTATTGCTGTGATTTTCTCACGGTGCATATATATTTTTATTAAACTCTAAAAAAAATGCCAGTAGATTCACTTCTTTGCAAGGTATTAACGCCCCGCAGAGGAGTCATTCTTCAATTAGTTTCCTGAGCCTCGGCCCACCTCTTGGCTGTTTTCTCGTCACTCTTCTGGAGACTTCCAGCTTAAGGGACAGGGGAAGTAGATCAGAACGCTCGGTGGCTTTGCCCAGGAGGGCTGGGTGGTGGGGGTGGGGGGAGTTGAACGCAAAGGGGAACTAGGAGTCCGGGTCCTGGCCAGATGACCACTTGGGGTAGCCCGGAGGGAAAGGACAGCGTCCTTGTGTTCACTTTCCTGGCCTGTCTCCCCCACCAAGGGTCTACTTGGGCCAGACTTGTTTTCGATGATTTACATGTAATTAAATAGAAGTTCCCAGTTGGAAGGGAGCTTTGTGGGGCTACCTTGCCAGGGGACTGCAGAGGCTAGAACTAAGCAGAGTGTCACATGTCTTACTGCTTCTCACTTCCGTGTACCAGTGGTCCTCACGGCATGGTCCCTGGACAGCAGCACAGTGTCACTGGGATTGGGTGAGACACACACATCCCCAGGCCCCATCTCAGACCCACTGAATCAGAAAGTGTGGGTGTGGGGCCAAGCAGTGTGCTTTGACAAGCCCTCTAACACCCTCACGTTGGAGAGCGCTTATGCCGGAATGAGTATTCCACAGGAAGCTACAGACTGTCCTTTTCCAGGAGAAAAAGGGGGTGGCCGGTGGCGGTGGTGGCGGCCCTTGGCAGAAGCGCACGAACTAAGGTACAAAAGCTAAATAGGTGATGGGGAGGTCTGAGATACCGGGTGCCACACAGGCCGGATGTCCCAGAAAGCAGACTCTGGGATGGAGTTTAGCATGTGGGAATGGCCTTGGGACCAGTGCCTGTGGGAGGGAGGGGAGGAAGCAGGACTGGGCAGAAGTGGAGCTGTCATGAAAGCACAGGGACAGCCTTGGATGGTCCACCCGAGTGGCGGCCGAGTGGAGGCGCGGTGACCAGACCTATACCCCACCTGCTAGGAGGGGCGTGGTCTTGGCCTTGGCCGCCCTTAGCTGCCGAGGCTGTCTTGAAGGGGCCCGGGAGCTGAGAGCATCCGGGGTAGTGATAGTCTAGGGATAGCCATGTCCGTAGCCAGGCCATGAGTCCCTGCCTGCCAAGGGATCTGTAGGCACCATCACCCTGGACGATATCATTTGAGTTGCCATGGGTAAACAGGAGGCCAGAGCGAATCCTCACGGTCTCTGCCACCCCGTGCCAGGGCACAGACCCCTCACTGCTGCCTGCACACTTCAGGTACTTTGTACCCAGCCAGTATCCAACAGAGAAGCTGCTGAAGGAACGGGAGGGCTTGGGTCTCCGAGGGCCGTGGGCCTCACTCCTACCTCTGCCACTCACCAGCTGGGTGACCCCGGTCACATTTCTCTCTGCCCCTCTAAGCCCGTTTTCTTAGGAGGAATTGCTATTCATATTAGATGTGCTCGTTCATAAAGGACCTAGGAAATTGTAAAAGCTTCCATTCGTTCAATAAATATTTATTGAGAGCCAACAATATGTTAGGCTAGGAATGCCCTCCCTGCCCTGATGGCCTTGAGTCTAATGGGGAGAGGTCAGAAGTCCAATAAACACACAGACATGTAACTACAAATTATGGTGTTAGAAAGGGACAGAACAGGATGTCAAAGAAGATACAAAGGGCCATAATTTAGATGGGAATGTTCTCTTTCCAGATGAGGAGTGAAGGATATGGAATCTTCTGGGGTGGTGGGGGATGGGGGTGGCGTTTGGAGCAAAAGGCCTGAGGCAGGAAAGGGCTTGGCTCCTTAAGGATCCAGGGCAAGGATGCTGGTGAGGAATGATGGTGGCTGGGACACCTCACTGTCATGAGGCGGACAGGTTTCAGATAGGCCCTGCAGCAGAGCCGGTAGGACTTGGTGGTCGGGTGGAAGTGAGGGGTGAGGGAGAGGAAGGTGGCGGCTTTGGCTCCTCAGTTTCCGACTTGAACACCTGAGAGGGAGGTGCAGTTCTGGAAAGTGGCTGTGGGATGCTGGAGGAGGAACAGAGACGAGCAATGTTCAGGAAAGCTTAATTCTTCCACCTGTTGGCTAAATGTCTGTGGAACTGAATCGGGGAGGTTCTGATGCATGTTGGGGGCCATAGCAAAGAATATCAGCAGCAAAGAATTGGAACTGGAGGGACCTGACTAATGCACAGTGAGAAGAGAAAGGACAAGGAGAAGGAGGGAGAGAAGAAGGAAGGAAGGCAGACAGTGAAGCAAATCGACAGTAGCTAATATTCATTGAGTACTTGGCATGGGTCGTGTGCTATTCGAAGCATCCGACGTGTATTATTTGTGCCTGACGGCCAATTCTGTGAGGCACATAAAATTGTTATCCTTGTTTTACGTACAAGCAAAAGGAGGACCAGAGAGGTTATGTAACCTGTGTGAGGTCACACAGCCAGGAGGTGGTGCAGCCAGGCTTTGGGACCAGGCAGTGCCGTTCTGGAGCCCGAGCTCCAGCACACTATGCCTTGATGGCAGCTGATGCGAAACAGGCATCTTCCAGGAGCGCAGTTTCACATACCCCTCTCCGAAGCCCCGTTTCACTAGCGGAGCACCTGAAAGCTCGGAAGTTCAACAACTTGCCCAAGGTCACACAACTGGAAAACGGCCGAACCAGAGTTCAAACACGAGTCTGTGTGACTTCAAAGGCCCTGCTGTAACCACCACACTGTACCTTTCCCCAGAGGCATTCAGACTGTCTTCAAGATTAAGGAGGTAAAGTAAGTTTGCTGTGTTTCATCCCAATGGCCGGATCTTATGCCTGTGATAGTAAGAGAGGCATGCCAAATATCTCCCCCCTCGTATTCCTTGACACGCTCTCAGATTCTCCTTGGAACTCAAGTGTTCATTCCTTGTCCATCTCTCCATTCCTCGGTGCATCCAGCCAGCCAGCATTTCTTGAGACTCAGCCCTGTGCACAGTTCTGTTCTAGCTCCTGTGGTTCGGCGTGAATTTAACACCGTGTCCGTGACCTTGGCAGTTTTGCAATCTAGTGGGAGAATATTAAGGGCCATTTGTATAGCTCTTTTTGGTAGCCCTAGCCCCTTCACGTGTTTTTACCATTGACCCTTCCCATGCTTAGCATGGTCCTTTCATAGATGAAGACAATTCTGCCAACAACCACATGAGCTTGGAAGAGGATCCCGAGCCCCAGAAAGGAACACGGTCTGGCTGACACGTTAATTGTGGCATTGCAGAATTCAGCAGAGGGCCCAGTTAAGCTGTGCTCAAACTTCTGACCCACAGAAAGGGTGGGTACGTACGGAGTGGCAAGCCATGAAGTTTGCCGTCATTTGTTAGGACACGGGAAACTCGTTCCGATGGCCACAGCACATCCCGTGTCCCACCCTCCCCCACAGCATGATCTTGATATTCCCCCCATCAAGAGATGGAGTCTGAGTCTCCTGACCTTGAGTCCAGATGGGCTTGTGACGCCTTTGACCATAGAGGACAGCGGAAGTGAAACAGATTTTCAAGGCTGGGTCACGAAAGGCCACACAGCTTCCACCTCGTCCGTAGATCACTTGCACATCGTGGCCCTGAGCTGCCACGGTGGGAGGCTCTGTCTCGCTGGCTGTCCAAATCTTTAGGCTAGCCCAGCCCTGACTCTACACGTGCGACAGAATAAACCTTCAGATGATCCCAGCCTCCCACCATCGAGTCGCCCTCCCGCCGCCCCAGACTTCTGTTTCTTTCCAATTGAGTTTCTAGACATCGTGGACAAGAGACAAGCCATCCCCACCGCGCTCCAAGCAAATTCCTGGCACGCGGAACCCATGAACGTAATAAAACGGTTTCTGTTTTACATGACTAAATTTGGGGGAGTCTGTTACATAACAATAGTAATCAGAAAAGGTGGCCAGTCTCCAAACCCGTGGGATGAGGAAGTGAACTCTGCTTACTCCAACGAGAAATATTGCAAATTCACACAGCAAAGGGCATGAATGTATAATTTTAATCCAGCAAGGGCCAGAAGGATTGGGAGAAGTACCACGATCTACCATAAAGCTTTATATCCAGTTATGTTAAGGATTCAGCTGACGCCCAGAGAAGGCCCTTGCTTTACCCATAATCACACAGGCTTCAGGACTAGCCCTGGCAGGCACCCTGGATTGGTCCTGTCTGTGTACTTGCTGCACCCCGGGCTGGAACTGGTTGAACAAACTTGACCTGCGAATGACCTCCCCAGTGAAAGAGGAACCCAGCGAATGTAGACCCTGAACGATTTCCTCAGCTTTTAAAAGCCCCGGGCTGGTACCTGTTGTAAACGGTCGCATGGTATCGATATTTATTGGACTTTGCATCCTATGAGTCTGTTTTGTGGCCGCACACCCGTGATGGGTCACCACTTTTTTTTAAAGATTATAAATGTAACATGCAAAAATCATATTTGTTACATTTATACATATTTATATCGTGCATTTGCAGTATATAGAGGCACTCAGAGTATATATTATTTATAAGCATCGCCGCGCGGTTCAGGTTTGTTAGAAAGGCTCAGAGTGAGAGTGTGTTTGTAAAGTGCTCCAGGGTCCTCTGGGATGAGGGCAGCTATGTAAGTGTGAGTCATTATCATTAAACTAAACTGCCTTCCTCCGATTACTGACAGCACCGAAGAGGTTCTCCCGCCTGCCCTGCCCCTGCGCGCGGCCTGGAAATGCTGGGATAATACAAAGATAATATTACCGTAATAAGTGCTTTGCAGCATTTACGCCTTTATTAGCAGCAGCCATATTGTAAGGAAGGGAGAGGCCCGCAGAAGTGCCAAGGGGTTGGTGCCCAGGGTGGAACACTCAGAGAGGCCAGCAGAATTCTGGGTCCAAGCTAAGTGTGGGGGCAATGCAGCATGGGGTAAAATTCGCCCTCCCCATCCCCTCCTGCAGGGCCTATTTCCGATTTCAGTTGGTTTCCGAAAACATGATCGAGCCCAGCTGGGTCTGGAGTGGGGAGAAGTGTCAGTGTCATTGATGAGGGGGGGAAGGGTGGGGGGCTGGCGCAGCTTCTGGAGCCCTAGCCCCAGGGAAACCCCACCGCATTTTAAGTGGCCTCCAAACCCAGGGGAGGCCCCAAATTGCCTGCAGAGGTCTTTGCTTTCATTGGGGTGTCACAGAGATGGCCACAAAGCCATGAGCTTCCCAGAATGAAATTAATCACCCTGGGTGAATGTCTTCATTGGTTGCCCCAGTGAAGCTACAATAGAACCTAAAAATAAGGGGCAGGGTTCCTGGGGTGAGCTTCTGACTCTCGATTTTGGCTCAGGTCACGATCTCATGATTCATGAGGTCGTGCCCTGCATCGGGCTCTGGGCTCAGAGTGCAGAGCCTGCTTGGGATTCTCTCTCTCTCTTTCTCTCTCAATAAATAAAAAAACATTTTTTTTTTCAACGTTTATTTATTTTTGGGACAGAGAGAGACAGAGCATGAACGGGGGAGGGGCAGAGAGAGAGGGAGACACAGAATCGGAAACAGGCTCCAGGCTCTGAGCCATCAGCCCAGAGCCCGACGCGGGGCTCGAACTCACGGACCGCGAGATCGTGACCTGGCCGAAGTCGGACGCTTAACCGACTGCGCCACCCAGGCGCCCCAATAAATAAACATTTTTAAAAAACTCTAAAAATAGGAAGGAGCTTCTGAATAGTTCTTATTTTACAAAGAGTCCCCTTCCTCCTAGTGTGGCATGTCTGTTACACTTCTTTCAGGTTCCATGTATCTTTCTGCCTTAATGTGTCATTTGTAGAACTTGTATCTCAAGGCATTGAGAAATCTACTTGTTACGTCCACACTCTCATTTAACCCTTCTCTAACATCTCTGTGAAGAGTGTCTTATCTATCATCCCCATTTTATGGAAATGGAAACCGAGGTCCAAAAGAACACAGAGAGGACAAAGGTGGTATGTCGGGAAGAGTCGGGACTGAAAGAATTCAGGCCTTTGGACCCAAGGCCAGTGGCCTGTTCCTGCAGCCTGTCCTGCTGAGGAAGGATTTGTACAACAGAAAGGGCCCCACCCTCCAGCCTTGCTTTGGAGGAGACAAAATCAGAAGGGAGATGGCCTTGGACATCTACTCCTGCATAACAAACCACCCCGAACCTAATGGTCGGTGTAACCGAGCTGCAGTGGTGGGGTGACGGGGCTCAGCGAGGCAGCTGTTACTTGGGACCGCCCATGTTGTTGTGGTCAGCTGGGTGGAGGCGGGGACATCTCAAAGCCTTCTTCGCCCTGGTGCTTGGGCTAGGAAGACCCCAACAGCTGGGCTCCCGGCCTCTCTGTGTGGGCCGTCCACATAGTCTGTCCGGCACGGCCGCCCCAGGACGGTAGCCTCCGCACAGCTGGATTTCCTACATGGCAGCTCAGGGCTCCCAAGGGGGCTGTCCTGGGAGTGAGAGCCAGATGGGAGGTGGATCCGCTTTTATCATCTGGCCTCGGAAATCACTCGGCATCACTTCTTGTTACTCTTGTAATTGGGTGTTCGGAGTGAGTCACGAAAGCCCGTCCATATTCGAGGGGAGGGGGAACTGGGCTCACCTTTTCCATGGGGGGCTGGGGGGACTGTCACAGAATTTGGTGACATGTCTTAAAGGCACCGGAGCCCTGTTCACACCACTCGTCCTTGAGAGGCAAGCAGGAGCCAAGCAGGACTCAGGCTGGGCCAACCGCCTCTCCCAAACTTCCCTCCTACCTGCCTCGTTTAATTGGCCACACTGCCCTCCGCTCCAGCGGGGTCTGGTGAGGTGACTCGGGCACTTGCTGACAGTGCTGTGCTCCCGTGCTAATGGCGCCAGAAGGCCACGGGCAGGCCAGGCTCCCGGGGGTGACCCATGGCCTGGGTGGGGAGCCACAGCGCCCTTCCCCATCAAAAGCCCCAGTAATAGGGCCTCAGCGGGACCTGCCGGCAAGGGTGTCAGCCCGAGTCACAGCCCCCGGGCCAAAGCTGCTGAGAAGGTGTGTTTGCCTTTTGGCTGAGACGTTTTAAAACCCCAGCGACTTGGTTTCATTTTGAACCTGACAGATAAAAGACCGACTTTGACTGAGAATATTAACTTTCTGGCTCCCGCCCAAGAAAGCTGAACAGATGAGGAAATAATATAAAATAAAAGGCGTCTGCAAACACTGATTGTCGGCTGCTTTCCATAAAATACGCCCACTGTTATGTGTAACACTCTCCGAGTCTTTCATTTCTCGGCTCCCTCCCTCTTTTTCGCTCCTGGTGATGAAGGAGCTGCCTTCTCTTATTTAGAAAAAAAAGACAGACAGGAAGAGAGGAAAGGGTGCATGTGCTAAAAGCCGCCCCCAGCTCCCCTCCAGGAGGGCCAAGCAGGTGCACCCACAGGCTGGAGCGTCTTGTAGCTCCTCACGGAGGATGCTGGGGGAGGCTTCCAGCCCAACCCCGGGAGAACCTGGCTTTGGGGTCCCCGGGGAGAAGGGTGGCCCTCTGGGCAGCCCCTCCCCTGGCCCCTGCTTGCAGCTCCTTTCAGGCACCAGGGGAGTGACTTCTCGCTGTGACGCCTCCTCCAGGCAGTGCAGAAGGGCTTGGGAGAGGTCTCCTGCAGCCACTCATAACTGGCTCAGAGAGGCCATGGGGAAGAGAGGAGAGAGGCCAGGACAGGGGCTCCGGGAAGTGCCCAGCTTGGGCCTCTCCACTCCCCACTCCATGGCTCCTGCTGTTCCTCTGGCTGCCCCTAAGTGGGGGACCACACTTGTCATGCCTCGGCTTGCACCCTAAGAAAACACGATGACGTGTCTATTAGTTTGCTCTGGCCACCATAACAGGGACCGCAGAATGGGCGGGGCTTAAACAGCAGAAATGTACCATCTGACGTGTCTGGAGGCTGGAAGTTTGCGATCAAGATGCCCGCTGGGTTGGTTCCCTCTGGGGGTGGGAGGGCGGCAAGAGAAGGATCTGTCCCGGGCCTCTCCTCCCTGTGTCCTCACATGGTCTTCCCTCTGCGGGTCTGTGTCCAGACTCCCTCTTCTTATAAGGACACTGGTCGTCCAGGGTCAGAGCCCATCCTCATGACCTCACCTTGACTTCATCACCTCCTTAGGGACTCTGTCTCCAAGTACAGCCATATCCTGGGGATGCGGGGGTTAGGGCCTCACTGTAGGGATTTGGAGGGGATACAGTTGAGCCCCTCATAGCTCTGTAGCCTAAGGATTGGAATAAAAGAGGAGGTACACACCCCTAGCTGGGTTTCAGGGCAGCAAACTCGGGTGCTGCGGTTACTTGAGTCCTCGCTCAACCCCTAACACGCACACGCACACGCACACGCACACACCCTGTACCTTCAAATTATGTCCGGAACTTTCCCCGCAGCCTCCCAGCTGGCCTCCTTACTTTTCTCCTTCTCCCCTGTTCAGTCATTTTTCAAGCCAGCAGGGAGAATAAGCCCTTAAAAGGTTAAGTCCCGTGGGGCGCCTGGGTGGCTCAGTCGGTTAAGCGTCCGACTTCAGCTCAGGTCATGATCTCCCAGTTTGTGGGTTCGAGCCCCGCCTCAGGTTCTGTGCTGACAGCCTGGAGCCTGCTTTGGATTCTGTGTCTCCCTCTCTCTCTCTGCCACTCCGTCACACACACTTTCTGTCTTTCTCTCTCTCTCTCTCTTTCTAAAATGTAAATAAACATTAAAAAGTTTTCTAAAAATGGTTAAGTCACGTGGTGTTACTCCTTAGCTTAAAACTCTCTCGCAGCACACCTCAGAGGAAAAACCCGGGTCGTCCCAGGGACCAGCCAGGCCCTCTGTGTGTGGCCCCTGTGACCTCTGTCCACACCTCCAGCCACAGCGCTCCTCCTTCCTCAGACAGGCCGGGGGCCTTCCGGTCCCCACCTTGTTGCCCCTTTCTGAAAAGGCTGTGGGCACTGGGAGGGGCCCTAGAGGCCTCCTTTGAGGAACCGAGAGGAGAGTTAGAGTCCCTTCAGTACGTGGCTCCCCGTGCCCACCTCTGCCCTGACCACGAGATGCCAGAAGGAGCCAGCGCCTCCTCCTTGCGGCTTCATCAAAAATCAGTTGGCCATACTACCGGGAGTTTTATTTCCAGATGCTTTATTCTGTTTCACTGATCTGTGTCTGTCCCTTTGCCAATACCATACCGTCTTGATTCCTGACGCCATGGAGCGGGTCTGAGAATCGAGTTCTATGATCTCTCTACTCTTCATTCTGGCCCTTCCAGTTCCTTTGTCTTTTTATATAAATTTTCGAGTCGGCTTGTGTATATAGAGAAAAATCCTGCTGGGGTTTTGATTGGTGCTGTATTAAATCTATAAATCATTTGAGTGAGGAATTGCCATATTTATTATGGTGAACTTTAACAATGCATGACCACGGTCCATCATTCCGTTTCTCCAATTCTTTGAGGTGCTCTTTGATTTCCTTCATCACTGTTTTATGTTTCTCAGCAAACGGGCCTTGTACGTGTTTTGTAATATTTATGCCTAAATAGTTCATTCTTTTGGCGCGATGATAAATTGCTTTGCTTTTTAAAAGTTGGCGCACAGCTGTATGTTGCTAGAGCATCAACTTACAGTTTAGTTTCATATGTTGACCTTATATCTGCAACCTTGCTAAACTTACAGCTTCAGGAGATTTTGTCTTATTTGGTAGACTCCTTGGGATTTTCTCTGTAGACAATCACATTGCCTCCAAATAGAGACGATTGTATTTTTTTTCCCCTTTCCAACATGTATGCCTTTATTTCTCCTTCTTGCCCGTTTCACCGTCTGATCCACTGGTGTTGAGTCAGAGGGCTAATTGTAGACATCCTTGCCTTGTTCCTGATCGTCGGCAGAAAGCATTCCAGGTTACATCATTAAGTATCATGTTAACAGCAGGGTTTTTGTAGATGCCCCTTGATCAGGTTGAGGGAGAGCCTTTCTATTTGTAGTTTGCTGAGAGTTTTTATCATGAGTGGATATTGAATTTTATCAAGGGCTTTTACTGCATCAGTTGATAGGATCTTATGTTTTTTTTTTTTTCTTTTTTAGATTGTCAATACCATGAATTATATTTTTCCACGTTTGAATATTGCATTTCTGAGATAAACCCCACTCGGTTGTGTTACAGTTTTATGTGTTGATGGCTTCAATTTGCTAATATTTCATTGAGGGTTTGTATGTCCGTGTTAATGAGAGATATTAGGGTGTAGTTTTCCAGTCTTGTCCTCTCTTTGTCCGGCTTTAGAATCAGAGTAATGCTCGTCACATAATACGAGTCGGAAAGCATCCCACACTCTAGAATTGATGTTATTTCTTCTTTCAGTGTTTGGTGGAATTTACCACCCGGGCGTAGAGATTTCTTTCTCTATTTTATCTTGGGTGAGTTTTGCTAATTTAGGATTTGCAAGGAATGGGTCCCTTCCCCCTCAGATGCATGGAGTTGTTCATTTGATTCTCTTATTATCCTTTTAATGTTTTCAGGGTATATAGTGATATTCCCTCTTTCCTTCTTGATGTTGGAGGTTTGTCTTTTCTCTCTCTTCGTGTCAGTCTTGCTAGAGATTTGCCAATTGTATTGATCTTTTCGAAGAACTAGTTCTTGGCTTGATTTTTTCTCTTGCTTATTTGTTTTCCATTTCATCGATCTCTGCTCTTTTTTTAAGTTTATTTGTTTATTTTGAGAGAAAGAGAGAGCGCGCATGTGCACGTGAGCAGGGGAGGGGCAGAGAGAGAGGGAGAGAGAGAGAACCCCAAGCAGGCTGTGCGCTGTCAGTGCAGAGCCTGAAGTGGGGTTCGAACTCACAAATGGTGAGGTCATGACCTGAGCCAAAATCTAGAGTAGGACGCTTAACCGACTGAGCTACCCAGGCGCCCTGGTTTCTGCTCCTTATAATGTCCTTCCTTGTGCTTGATTTTGATTGATGTTATTCTTTTCCTAATTCCTTTTTCTTTTTTTAAAAATTTTTTAATGTTTATTTATTTTTGAGAGAGAGAGACAGAGACAGAGTGTGAGTGGGGGAGGGGTAGAGCAAGAGGGAGACACAGAATCCGAAGCAGGCTCCAGGCTCCGAGCTGTCAGCACAGAGCCCGATGTGAGGCTCGAACTCACGAGCTGTGAGATCATGACCTGAGCCGAAGTCAGATGCCCAACCGATTGAGCCACCCAGGCGCCCCTCTTTTCCTAATTTCTTAAGATGAAAGCTATTGGTTATTGTTTGAGAGCTTTTCTTTTCTCATGTAAGCATTTAATGCTATAAATTTCCCTCTAAGCACGGCTGTAGCTACATCACACAAAGATCAATATGTTGTATCTTCATTTTTTGTGCAGTTCAAAATATATTTAAATTTCTCCTGATAGTTCCTCTTTGATCCAAAGATTATTTAGAAGTATGTTGCTAACTTTCCCAATATTTGGAGCTTTCCCTGTTACCTTTTTAGCATTGATTTTTAGTTTAATCCAGTTATGGTCTGAGAGCGTGCTTCATATAATTTCAATTCTTTTAAACGTGTTCAGATTTGTAGAATATTGTCTATCCTAGTGAATGTTCGCTTGGAAAAACCGTGTGCTCTCCTGTTGTTGGGTGGAGTGTTCTAGAAATGTCAATTAGATCCAGTTGGTTGGCATCATTGTTCAGTTCTATGTGCTTGCTGATTTTCCCCCTCCCAGTTCTATCTATTAGTGAGAGGCAAGTGTTGAAAAGTTTCTGCCTATGATTGTGGATTTGTCTATTTCTCTTTTCAGTTCTGTCAGTTTTTGCTTCATGTGGTAGAAACTCTTTTGTTAAGGTGCATGCATTTTTAGCACTGTTATGTCTTAGTGGTGAATTGATTCTTTTATCATCATGTAATGTCCCTTTTAATCCTTGGTAATTTTCTTTGCTCTGAGATATCTTTTGTCTGATATTAATAGTGCCACTCCAGTTTTCTTTTGATTAGCGTTTGCGTGGTGCATCTTTTTTGTCCTTCCACTTTGAACCTACCTGTATCATTATATTTGAAATGGGTTTCTTATAGATAGCACATACTTGGGTCATGGTTTTCTTCCATCAATCCATTCAGACCATCTTTCACTTAATTGATGTGATTTAGACCATTTATATTAATGTAATTATTGATATGTTTGGCTTAATTCCACACTTTATTATTCGGTTTCTGTTTGTTCCTTCTGTGTTTTGTTCTTCTGTTTCCCCTTTCTTGCCCAATTTTGGATTACTTGAACATTTGCCTTTTTTTTTTTTAAGACGGACAGAGTGTGTGTGTGTGTGTGTGTGCGCGCGCGTGCGCGCGCACAGAGCAGGGGAGGAGCGGGGGGGGGGGGTGGTGGTGGTGCGGAGAGTGGGGGGGAATGAATCTGAAGCAGGTTCCATACTCAGCCGGGAGCCCGGCTTGGGGCTTGATCTCACTACCGTGAGATCATGACCTGTGGCCCAAATCAGGAGTCAGACACTTAACCGACTGAACCACCCAGGCGCCCCTTGACCATTTTCTAAGTAAAGTTTTTATTTGAGAAAAATTTTGGATGTACAGAAAAGTTGCAATGATAGTACAGAGTTCCTGGATAGCCCTCACTTAGTTTCCTCTAATGTCAATAGCTTACATTATTGCGATACACCTGTCAAAATTAAGAAACCAATAATGGCTGCATTATTATTACTTAAACTCCAGACTTTATTTGTATTTAACCAATTTTTCTACTCATCCCATTTTTCTCTTCTGAGATTCAATCCAAGACACCGCACCGTACTCACTCGTAGTGTTACTTGAACATTTTTTGTATTCGGTTTTGGTTTATCTATTATGATTTTGACTGCATGTCATGTAGTTATTTTAGTAGTTTCTCTAGGTGTTACAAAATGTGTACTTTTCACTATCAACTTAGAATCAATATGTTTGCCACTTCAGGTGGAATATACAAAATCGACCATTATTTATGGTCATTTACCCTTCTCTTTTGCCTTGTATTTGTCTGATGTATTATGTCTACGAATATTAAGTTCTCCAGAAGATGCTGTCATAATTTTGGCTTTCAATGGCCATATTTTAAAAATCGCAAAATCGAAGGAGAATCTGTTATACTCAGATGTGGATCATTTCTGTCGCCCCTCCCTTATTTCTGATGTCCCACGTTTCCTCCCGTTATCATTTCCCTTTTGTTGGAAGAACTTCCTTTAGCGGTTCTTTTGGAGCAGATCTGCAGGTGACAGATTCTCTTAATTTGTCATTGGCCGAGTATCTCTTAATTTCACCTTCACGCATTCATCAAGTAGAGCTTTACTCCATTTAAAATTGGGGGGACAGTTTTGTTTCGGCCGCTTCCTTTTGGCCTCTATCGTTTCCGTGAACTATTTGCGTTCATTCAAACTGTTGTTCCCCGACAGGCAATGCGTTGTTTTTCTTGGGCAGCCTTAGAGAATTGTTCTTCATTTTTAGTTTTCGCCGGTCTGTGTCGCACCTAGTCACAGGTTTCTTTGGGTTTGTCCTCTTTGGGGTTCACTCAGCTTCCTGAAGCTTCCTGTCCTCTTGGTTTCTGAGACGTAAATATTAGACCACAGTGGCCCTTGAGGCTCTATTAGTTTTTTTTTCAGGATTTGTTCTGTCTGTTATGGAGACTGGAGAGTTTTTATTGATCTGTCTTCACATTCAGACTCTTCCTTCACCCCACCTCCGCTATAGTCAGTGCTTAGTAGAGCAGCCAGACTGCTCCTGAAAACCCCCTTCGCTCGTTTGCTCCCGGCCACATTGGCCTCTTTGCTGTTCCTCTAAGTATTTCAGGCTGTTCCTGCCTCATGGCCGTTGCGCTGGCTGGTCTTGCTTCCTGGGACTGTCTTCCCAGCTATTCAGAGTGGACTTCCTCACCTCAAAACGCCTTCACTCAACTGTCTTCTCTTCAGTGCCGCCTCCGTGACCAACCTGTCTAAAATCGCAGCCCCATTGTTGCCTTTCCTTGCTTTATTTTTTTCCTGTTATCTAACATAATATACAATTTATTTACTCATTAATCATCCAGAGTGAGAACTCCATGAGGGCAGGGCTCTTTGGCCTTGTTTCCTCCTGTATGCTCGTGGCCTGACGCATCGTGAGATGCTTAATAAACCTATGTTGAAAGAAAGGACAAAAAAAATTCCCCGGGGCCTGCCCCAACTGTCGCCTGTAGAAGGCAGATAAGTTTTAGCTTCTTACTGCCTGTTTCCAAGTATGGACGTTGAGAAGTTCCTGAATATTTGCAAGAGCAGATTCGATGTCATTGACGGCGTGGGATCTTTTAAAAGAAATCAATGGTTGAGGCACCTGCTGTTACTGCCTCCTCCTAGAACGGAGTATCAGAAATGCCAAGAGCGTGAGGTTCTGCACAGATTGACTCTGCGCAAGGTGTTGGAAACAGGTACCGAATTAGAAACTGAGAGCTTTGTGCTTGGATTGATTCACAGGTTTCATCTCGTCAACTTCCCGAGTGCTGTCGCCGCCGCTGCTTTCCGAAATATCTCGCAGACCGCCGGCCCAGCTTTTGCTGGCGTGTGCACGTGCGCTCAGAGGCACGCTCACGGGCTCCCCTCCACCAGGTGCCGTTCCCCACAGCCCGTTCCCCATCCCAGCTGAAGTCTGGAGCGCTCAGACAGTTGTTGGAAGGGGCTCTTGCGGGGACAGAATTTCCCGAGCTCCCTCGTTCCCTCCCACATCTGTCAGCACAGTAGTGTATGGCAGATAATAGGATTTCACCGCATTGTGGTGGTTTAAACAGGCGTGACGAGATTGTGATTTCAAACCTGCGTAAGTTGTGGACACCCAAGTGATTGCGGCTTCTCCTCCACGTCACCGGCAGGGGAGGTCAGACAGCCCGCGGATCCTTCAGGCTTCGACCTGACCCTCAGCCCTTCCTTCCCTTCCGCAGTTCGCCACTGACCTTGGACCCCCCTTCTCGAGCCTCCCCCGTTTCCGTCACATGTTGCATCCCTAGGAATCTAGCCCCCACGGGCTGCCGAGTTCTGTGAAGGAAACTGTCTGCTTGGTCTGTGAACAGAATGATTATTTGAGGTACTTTGTTTCTGGTGTGTCTGCGTTAGATGAGCTGCAGACACTCTTGTAGGAGTGGGACCGAAGGAAAATGAGAGCCCTTCTCCTGTGAAACACACCGAGGCTCACGATGACGTGTCGTTTTACGGATGCCCGACACTCCAGAGAGCCTGGGTCAGGAACACCACACTTACTGTGTCAGCGACTTACTGTCTTTAGTCAGCTTTACAGATGAATAATTAACATACAAGATGCACCCGTTCTAAGTTTATGTTTTGATGAGTTGTTTTTTTTTTTTATTTTAGCCAGAGAGTGCCCAAGCGGGGAAGAGGGGTGGATGGAGGGAGGGAGAGGGAAAGAGAGAGAGAGTGGGTGAGAGAGAGAGAGAGAGAGAGAGAGAGAGAATCTTAAGCAGGCTCCACGTGGAGCCCGACACAGGGCTCGATCTCACCACCCTGGGATCATGACCTGTGCAGAAATCAAGAGTTGTGGGGCGCCTGGGTGGCGCAGTCGGTTAAGCGTCCGACTTCAGCCAGGTCACGATCTCGCGGTCCGTGAGTTCGAGCCCCGCGTCGGGCTCTAGGCTGATGGCTCAGAGCCTGGAGCCTGTTTTCCGATTCTGTGTCTCCCTCTCTCTCTGCCCGTTCCCCGTTCATGCTCTGTCTCTCTCTGTCCCAAAAATAAATGAACGTTGAAAAAAAAAATTAAAAAAAAAAAAAAAGAAATCAAGAGTTGGACACACAACTGACTGAGCCCCCCAGGCGCCCCTTGATGAGTTTTGACAAAAGCATACAGCTATATAACCACTACTCCTTTAAGATAAAGAAAATTTCCATCTCGCTCAAAAATTCCCTGTGCTTCTTTCCAGTCAAGACATCTTCCCATCAAGATCCCTGCTATTACGACCTGTGTCCCCATAGAGTTTTGCCTGTTCTAGAACTTCGTGTGAATGGAATCCTATAATATGCACTCTTTTACATGTGGTTTCTTTGGCTCATCATGTTTTTGAGATTCACCCATGTTGTTGCCTGGATCCATAGTTTGTTCCTTTTAATTTCAGAAGTGTACGAATATACCACAATTGGTTTATTGATTCACCTGTTGATGGACATTTGGGTTATTTCTGTTCAGCTGCTGTGAACATCCATGTACAAATCTTTGGACATATCTCTTTTCTCTTGGGTAAATAAATACCCACGTGTCGAATTATAGGCATATGTTAAACATTTGAAGAAACTACCCAACTTTGCCAAAGGTTTTTTTTTGTTTTTGTTTTTTTTTTTTTACCATTTTACATTCCCCTTAGCAGTGTAGAAGAGTTCCAGCTGCTTTTTGCATGTCAAAAGAAGGTTCTAGAGAAAAGGCAATGATTAGTTTCTTGGGGCCCAGTGTAGTGGTAGAATTGTAGGTGTTAGAGGGGAGCATTTAGAGTTTGGGGAGTTCCCCAGAGCCCTCCCACGCACATCATTACTTTCCAGATGCTGTCCTGCTGCTTGCAGTAATGTACAACCCGATATACTCGTGCACAACATGCAGCAAGCCGGGGAGAGGAAGTGGCTGAGGGCAGGGCAGGATGGAAAGGGCACTGGGCTTCAACGAAAAGACCTAAGTTCAAGTCCAGTCCTGCCAGGGACCCACTGGTGATTTGACGCTCACCCTGTGTTTTAGTGTTCTCATCTGTGCAACCACAAGGACCATCCTACCTGAGTCACAGGGTAACAGGGAGACTTAACCCCGATAGACGGGTTACGTGTGCAGGGACTTTACTAAGGGCAGGGATCGTGCTAGCGTTGATGGAGCCAGGACAACGGCCCAGATTCTCAGAATTCTGGAGCCTTGGGGTTCGGGCAAAGAGACAGAGGGAGGCCGCACATGGCACCACTTCCTGGGCAGGGGCAAAGTCTTACGTAGAAGAGTGTCCTGTCCTGTCCCCCACCTAAAGCCTTGGACTGGCGGGGGGGATTGGCGTGGCCAGCAGACATTGGAGACCTGGGTCCGAGCCTCTGCTGTGTTAGCCACAAGTAGGCTCCCTGAGCTTAAATTTCCTCCTTGGCACAATGGAGGCGATAACGCCTTTCCTTCCACACCTCTCTGGGAGCTGTAAGATAGGAGACGGAAGTTGCCATGTGGACGGGGGATGACCGGGCTGGGGGTGGGGCTGGGGCCGGAGCCACCAAGCGAGCTGAGAGACCCACATCCAAATCCTGCCGAAGCCCCCATCCCTTCGCTTAGCATCTCGAGCCTCAGGCCCGTGTGTTAGAACGGGGGTGGGATTGAATGAGTCAAAGAACGGGCATCAAGTGCCAGGCCCAGGCGCGAGCAGAGAAAGGCTGCTCAGTAGGTGGTGACGTGCGCTGGGTGAGTCCTCCGACCTCGGGTGAGATTCCAAGGAAACACGCCGAGATAGTCATGGAGATGTGAGTGCCAGAGGTTTATTGAGGAGTGCCCTTGGGAAGGTAAAGGAGACAAAACTGGGTGGAGGGAGGGGTGACTGCACCGCAGCCACAAAGGAGACCTCAGTGCACCCCCTGGGGGGGGGGCAGTGGAGCTGGGGTGGCCCTGCAGAGTTGCTCTGAAGAATCGAGGCAAGATGGTGGCCTTTATACTCCTGTATGACTCTGTCACTGAACGTGGGCTGCCCCCAGGAAGAGAACATGACCTCGAGGCGGTTTCTGGAAGGGTGTTAAATGTCATATACCTTTAACGTATACAATTTTTTATTTATATGTTTTAAAATGTTTACTTATTTATTTTGAGAGAGAGAACACGTGCATGAGCAGGGGAGTGGCGGAGAGAGAGAGACAGAGAGAGAGAGAGAGAGAGGGAGAGAAAGAGAAACCCAAGCAGGTTCCATGCCATCAGCACAGAGCCCAATGTGGGGCTCAATCTCACGAACCTGCGAGATCATGACCTGAGCCGAAATGAAGAGTCAGAGGCTCAACTGACTGAGCTACCTAGGGGCCCCTATACAATTTTTACGAAAAACAAATTTGTCTTCCGTGAATTATCGGCTTCCCACACTCCCAGCAGCTGGGAGAATGAACGCCTCTGTCCTGAAGGGGCATCCGGGCACTACACTACAACATCCACATTGCCTCTCAGTGCCTCAGTTTCCTTATCTATAAAATGGGGGATGATAATAGTGCCTAGCTCACTGGGTTAAAATGAGGATTAAAAGAGTTAATATATACAAAGTCCTTAAGATGGTGGCTGGTGCATATTATTCCTAGCACTAGCATTTGAGAAAACATTCTAATACATCCTTCATACCTAATGAACGTATAAATGAATGAGCTCTTCCAACCCTGTTCACAATAAAAGACAAATACCACGTTTGCCCTTTTTCGGGGGGGGGGAAAAAAAAAAAACAAACTCCACCAGCCAGGTGATAATGCATTCGGCTGGAAAGCAGAGGGTTCAGTATATTTGAAACCACGGGACTTGTGCTCAGAGGAAATTTAAAATCTCCCTTCTGAAACCTTTGCTGCACCTGAGGGTCTGGCGTTCCCCGTGTGGGCATTGCCTCCTTTACCCTCAGTGTGCTGAGCTGCGGTATGGGGATTTGACAGCTGAAGACAGCTCAGCAGGGTGCAGGAAGGCAGACATTTAATGTGCTTTGACAATACAAAGGGTTATATAAACGACCCAGTTTCTGTAATTTTGCTGTAACTGTCATGGGAATTGCTATAGACAGATACGGAGAAGGCCCTGTTTATGCACTTAAACTTTAAAAGGTTTAACCACTAAACACACAGTTTCTTTCTCTTCCCCTCCCCTCCTGACAATCGTGCATTTAAATTGTACTGGAGCTGGGGCGCAGGGAAGAGAGACGGCAGTTGAAATAATGGGCTGCCTTCAGCTGCCCAGGTCCTGGACCAGAGCCCCGCTTTGTGACTCCCGGGCCAACCGCGTGCCCCAGCCAGCCTCCCTGGGCAGATTTCCTTACCTGCTCCCAGCAACCAGATGCAGAGAGGGGGAGGGATGGCAGGAAGTGAATTGCACCCGCTCTGAGCTCGCGGCTTTTGCCCAATTTAAATCTGGTTTCCCGTCCCAGTGTTCAAAGCACGTCGCTGTTTGATTCTTGCCATCTCATCTTAGAAGACTTTTCCCAAGGTGGGGGCGGGGATAGTTCTAAAGCCAGCGAGGCAGGAGGCGGGAGGGTTTATACAGGCAGATACCGCAGGCTTCCAAGCTAAGTGCCTGAGCAGGGAGAGCTCCCGGCTGCCGCTGACATTTCTCAGACAGGAGATCAATAAGTGGGTAGAGCTTGAAAAGCAAATCATGCTTCTACCTGCCCTGGGGAACCCTCAGCAACTGTCATGGCAGAGGAGGCATCCCAGAGGAGGCCAGGATAGACAGGGGGACGCAGATAGCCTTGATACAGCCGAGACGGGGGGCAGGGAAATCGGGACTGCCCAAGGAGATGAAAGGGGCAAATGCTGGGACCCCTCTCCCCCCACCCCCTCCGCCCCACACCCTCTTCCTTCACAGACCATACTGAGTGTGTTAAGGTTCCTGACTTCTGCCTCCCAGGTAAAACCAGACCCTTGGGGGTGTGTTTTGCAGCCGATGTGCATTTCCAGCCCAAATGAGCCCGGCCTGAACTTGGAAAGCTATAGCACGTGGGACACCCTATATGCGTGGGTTGGGTCCCTCTGATGGACAAAAGCCTTATTCCCTGCCCCATCAGTACCCACGAAGACTTGAGTGATCTCTCCATGCTCCACTCAATGCACAAAGGAATTCTCTAAAGGAGATGTGAGCTTTCTCACGAGCCCGACGTGCCTCTGGTGAGCATGTATGTGTCCACGGGGGCACATGTGCACACACGTGGAAGAACTGGGAGTGAGTATTAAACTTGGTTCTGATCTGGTAAGCCTGGTCCGCTCCAATAATTTAAACAGTCTGTTTCAGAAGTTCAGGCTTTTTTGCTTGAAATAGTTACACTTCCCGTTTCACTCTCCCTCTCTTGATCCTCTCCAGGATGGCACCTGAGTATGGGATGGGAGTATGCCGCATCCTCGTGGTCGCGGTGGTTGGGGACCCATGTGGTGTCACCATTCCCCTCTCTGGATCCTTCATGCCCTCCGTGGCAATAGATATTCCCAATGGTGGCAACTGCTGAAGTCAGTAGTCAGATGATCTCACAGTGTTGTCCTTTCCCGAGGCTTTGTGATCCTCCCTAACGAACTCAGGCTGCTCAGCCCTGGCTGCTGTTTAAGACCCCTGAGGCATGGCCGTGACCACCATTTGGTCTTCCATTCAGGTGGCCCAATCAATTCCAGTGAATCTAGGATCCTTTTCGCTGCATGCTGGTAACTCCCTCTGGCTGGCTGTCCGGTTAGTGTCTCGCCAACATCTGTGTCCTCCTAGGGTCTGTAGACACCCCTGGGATCTCTTGCATGCCAATTAGAGCCAAGGAATGCTAACTCCGGCTTGCTCTCTGCTTATCCAGTAGCTGCCCCACGTTATTGCAGGTGTGCTGTGCCGGGTGGGAGTCCCTGAAGAAGAGTGGACAGCCACACTCCTGCTATTGGCCTTTGCCTTCACTCCTTATCAGACAACTCTCCACTCTGAGACTTTGGTCTAGAGAGAGTCAGAAGGAGCAGGCTCTTCCGGTGTGGTTGGGACTTCACCCATGTCATAGCCTGTCTTTCTGACGTCTTCCTCATGATTTAGCCTCAGTGGCAGAGGATGAGCAGAGGAAGAAATGGCTTCCTGTTTTGGCTTGAGTTCTCTCGAATGCAGAGCATGACACAAGGACTTGGGTGAGGGTAGTTTATTTGAGAGGTGATCCTAGCAAGTAGGAGGGAAGGAAGGGAGAGGGTGAGACAGGAAAGGAAGAAACGTGAACATAAGAGAGGACAATGGGGCCGATCTCATAAGAAGTGTAGAGAATGCCTTGCAGAATTATCCACTGGAAGTTCAGGAGCCTGGGAGCGTTTATCCACCAGCTGCCATCTGAGCTTGGTTGAGGACCGCACCTGGGGGTGCTAACTCCATCCCCCTTCTGGGCTGCACACACACATGTGTAGATTAGGCGTGTTCCCACATGGGCGGGGGAGGCTCAGGACAGAAAGAAGATAGCTGCTCCCAGCTTGAAGGGAGTGTGCCCGCTGAAGCTGCTGCTGAAATTCCAGGCGGGCCAAGGGCATGATGGGAGTCGCCAGAGATATCTGACACACTTCCCCGATGGCAGTTCAATCAAGGAGGAATTTTTAAAACATATTACAGTAGCCTTAAAGATCTTCAGGTCTAATCTCCTTGTTTTAAAGGGGCCCCAAGAAATCATGATCTAGGGGCATCCCGCTGGCTCAGTTGGAAGAACACGTGATTCTTGATCTCGGGGTCGTGAGTTCGAGCCCCACGTTGGGTGTAGAGATTACTTCAAAATAAATTTAAAACCAGAAATTGTCATTTATTTACCCAAGGTCAAAACGGTTGAACACTGAGCCGAAACTAGAACTTGGTTGCCGGAAGCTCATGTGTATCCCACAGATCCATTCAACCACTGATGATATGTTTATTGACCACAGATGGTGTTCATAGCGCTGAGAAGGATAAGACGTAATTCGTGCTTTCAAGGAATTTGCAGTCTTGAGGATGAGAGAATTTGGGTGTTTAGTCATCATATGTACTTGCTGGCGAAGGGACTGGCTTAAATACCCTCTTCAATCAGATAGTACTCCGACAAAGCCGTAAGGAAGAGACAAAAAGGGCCCAGAAAATAGAGAGTGCCCGTGGCAAGTATTCACCCGGCAAGCTCTGAGTACTCCTCCCAGCTAAGGTGTGAAAGGAAGACATGAAGGCAGCCTGGCATGTTCCTCACCTCCTCCTGGCATTCGTGCCCTTGTGAGATCCTCTCTCCCTCGAGTGTGGGCTAGACCTAGTAACTCACTTCTAGCAGACAGATTGTGGCAGAAATGATGGGGTGTCACTCCAAGATTAGTTATGAAAAGACTGGCTCCCGTCCTGGGTACTTCCTCTCACTCACGCTCCTGCGGCTGGCTCTAGGGGTAGCTGGCTGCCACGTCATGAGGCAACCCTAAGAAGAGACGCGTGTGCATGAGCTTGGATGTGGATCTTCTGAGGCCTGCCCGCAGCCACGGTAGCGGGCTTGGGAACCGACTGTCCCCCAGCTGAGCCTTGAGATGGGACCGCGGCCGTGGCGATATCTTGATGGCAGCTGTACGAGAGACACTGAGCCAGAGAACCCAGCTAAGCCATGCCCAGATCCCTGACCCTCAGAGGCAGTGAGATCATTTGTTTTTGGCTTTTTAGTGGCTGTTTTAGAGTAATTTGTTATCCAGCAGTAGCTAACTGATACAGAAGGCATCGCATTAGAAGTTGTCCGTGAAAGTACAAGTAATACGTGGACGTAGGAGCAAGTGACAGAAATCTGTCTGAACTATCTTAAGCAAAAAGGAGCACACGTGGGAAGGATTTGTGGTTGCGTCCCAGAACGCCAGGCCCAGAAGGGCAGCAGGACCCATGAGGACTGGAAGCAGAACTTAAAATCCACTGGGAAGCAGATAGCGACTCACCTTTTCTCCTGACTCTCCGGCCATGAGGCCCTTAAACTGTTCTGTCTCGGCAACTGGCATTTTCCATTTCTTCCTGTACCTGGGCACAGTCAGGTGCCCTTGAGGGCTTCGCATGTTCCCTCCATTTAGGAACACCAGACACTTACTTGAATTCCTAGTTCCTAAAAGAGAAGTACCAGGTAGCACATCTTAGATCGGCTGTCTATTTGTGGTTCCCCCAACAGATGCTAGCGGAGAGGGTGATAGGGCTGCTGCCGTTTGAGAAGGGACTCGGAAGGGCAGGGAAAGTAGCCAATAAATTGCTTGAGCTGCCGTCAAGAAGTTTGCAATTTGTCCGGGCCGAGAAGAAAGGGATCGGAACGGTGGGGCATTTCACGGGCGCGTCCTTCACTGGAGGTCGAGGACTCCAGTAGGAGCATCGTGTGCCACGGGCTAGCTGGGTGGCTTCTGGAGAGCCACTGCTCTCTGCCGGGCTTTCGTTTCCTCATCTATAAGTTGAGCAGGTTGACCCGAGGTGACCTCTACCAACCCTTCCAACTTGGAAATTCTGGGCCTCTGAGGGAAAGAGGAAGAGGTGTGTCCCCAGACATCCTCATGGAGTTGTGGTGCCTGGTGTCTGTGACCAGATGGCCTAGGTCTCCAGCATGTGCCAGAGGTGCTCAGCACAGAGGAAGAGTCAAGGTGAAGCCCACACCGAGGTGGGCCTTGGGAACAACCAAACCACGATCTCCCAGCTTTTTGAACAAAAAGCCTGTGTCTTCTGGTGAAGACACAGATATACAGAGCTTTAGAAGCAAGTCAGTGGCCTTGAGCCCCGTACAGTCAAAGGCTATTTGGAAAATTTACAAGGCAGAATATTTAAAAAAAATAGAAAACCGGGGCGCCTGGGTGGCTCAGTCGGTTGAGCATCCGACTTTGGCTCAGGTCATGATCTCACAGTTGGGGAGTTCGTGAGTTGTTCAAGCCCCGCATCGGGCTTGCTCCCGTCAGCACAGCGCTTCGGATCCTCTGTCCCCCTCTCTCTCACTGGGAGAGAGACACACTGTCTCTCTCTCAAAAATAAACATTTAAAAAATATTTTTAATGTTTGTATACTTCAGAGACAGAGAAAGAACACAAGCGGGGAACGGGCAGAGAGAGCCAGAGACAGAATCTGAAACAGGCTGCAGGCTCTGAGCTGTCAGCACAGAGCCCGACATGGGGCTCGAACCCACGAACTGTGAGATCACAACCTGAGCTGCAGTCGGACACTTAACCGACTGAGCCACCCAGGCGCCCCTCAGAAATAAACATTAAAAAAAAATAAAATAGGAATAGAAAACCAACTTTATCCCCAGAGCTGTACCGTCTTCTTGCAGAGGTGCTTTTCAAACGATGGGCTAGGGCTCACTCACAGGCACTGTTGGTCTCATGCACCCGTCACCCCCCTTTTTGCATGTGTGTGCATGCATGTGCACACACGCTCCCTGGAATGTTGAACCGAATCATGCCTTTGCATGCTTTCTCCTAGCCGCCTAGAGCTCAGCCTGCCGTGACATCATTGTATCTGGAGAGCAGCACCAATCAGCTTGTTCCCTGCTTTGAGTCATTCACATGGCATTCCCTCATTATGATGTTGGTGGAGATTTTGGTTTTTGTTTTGTTTAAAAAAAAATGTTTATTTATTTTGACGGGGGGGCGGGGAGAGACAGAGAGAGAGAGAGAGCACACACGCATACAAGTTGGGGAGGAGCAGAGAGAGAATCCCAAGCTGGCCCCTGCTGTCAGTGCAAAGTGCAACGTGGGGCCTGATCCCACAACCATGAGATCATGACCTGAGCTGAAATCAAGAGTCGGACGCTTAACCGGCTGAGCCACCCAGGCATCCCAGGTTTTTGTTTTCTGAATCTCAGTGTATCAACACCCTCTTACCCTTTGCATTTCCATTATCTGGAAGGAGAAAGGGGTGGAAATAACTACCTCTGTGCAGTTCAAGCCTAAAACAGAGATGCGACTTAGGTCTGGAATCCGATAAGGAAGCACGTCCCCGGGAAACAGGACTGGCACAAGGAATACCAATCTGATGTGTCAGACACATTTTTTCCTTTTCTTTCCTTTCCTTTCCTGTCCATATTTGCCCCCATTTACAAAGTGAAGCACAGTGCGTTCGAAGGGGCTGAGAACCCGGCCCCTTTGTGATAGTGGGAAGTCACCTCCCTCACTAGAGAAGATGGATTAGCTAATGACTGTTAAATACTTTGAAATGAGTTGTCTCCTGTACCCAAATACTCAATCTGATTATAGCCCTAGGTCTGATATCACGGGAGGGAGATGTAGTTCCTGGCTGACATCAAAGCGGACCTTTTTTTTTTTTTTTTTTTTTTTTAAGTGGGATCTGCGATTGCTGCTTTCTTGCTAATCAAAGGATGACACATGGAAAAGGGGAAATGGCACTAGGGCCTTGCCCAGTGGCGAGGGACAGGCAGGGAGAGGGGCACAGAGAGAAAAAGACACAGGGGCAAGGCTCACGAGAAGAGGGAGGCAGGGGGTGGGGGTGGGAGTGAGAGCCAGAGAATTACAATTATTACCAGGATCAGAGTGTTGGAGCATACCCTCATATTTCTGTGAAACCTGCTGGAAACAGATGCAGTCTTAGAAAAGATAAGGTTTACTTCCGTTCCCCTGCCACCCCCAAAATCTTCTGTTCCAAGTTAAGGTGTTAGAAATGGTTTTACTTGGCTGTTTCCCCATTTGTTTATTTGCTTAGTGGGTGGCTTGAGTGGCTGAATTTCTTTATTTTAGTGGGAAATCCAACAAAATATGACTCTCGTATTTTGTCAAGGTGGCTTTTTTTTCCCTTTGCCGGAAACGAAGCCGCGTCACCTGGCCCAGCTGTGGGAAGACGCAAGCCTTCCCTCCCGTTATTGGCGGGGCCAGCCTGCTTGGACCCTTTTAGATCCTGTTCCTGTCTTTGTCTGCCTTGGAAAGACCTGTGCTCGGGCCATCATTCCAGCTGCCCTTGGCTGCGGGCGGCTGAGGCTCGCCCATACCCATTGGTCATGCTGAGCCTGCTAAGTTGGATTCCCTTCTTTATCTGTGGGGCAGAGGACACAAAGCAACTCAGAGATAACAAAGATAATGAGTAATGACAAGAGAGGGTTCCTGTCAGGGAAAATCTGACAAAGAGAAGGTGTGAGTACTGCTGAGTCTGTGAGTTATCCACCCGAGGTGGGGGCGGGGGGGGGGGGCGGTGGTGATGGTGTTAATGCCCAGGCCAGCATATGCTCACCCAGAATGAGCTGTAGGATTCTTAGTTCATTCATTCATTCACTCATTCACTCATTCATCTTTTTTCCTTTTTCTTTCTTCATTCATTCTCCATTTCTCTTATTATATGTTCATCCATTCACCCTGCATTCATGAATTGTAACATCTGTTCATTCTGCGTTCATTAGATATCTACTCATTTTTTTAAGGTTTTCTTTATTTTTGAGACAGAGAGAGACAGAGCATGAGCAGGGGAGGGGCAGAGAGAGAGGGAGACACAGAATCTGAAACAGGCTCCAGGCTCTGAGCTGTCAGCACAGAGCCCGACGCGGGGCTCGAACTCACAAACTGCCAGATCATGACCTGAGCCGAAGTCAGATGCCCAACCGACTGAGCCACCCAGGCGCCCCTATATCTACTCTTTCAACAAAGGACGTATCGTGTGTCTTCTGTGTATCAGGTGACTGTTCTAGTTCTGAGCTTACGATGACAGATAAGACAAAGGTGCTCCTTAAAGGAATTGGACACATACCCAAATAACCATAATTTGGGTTAAGCGTCGTTGTCCTCCAAGAGGTATCAGTGCAGTTCCCTGGGTGCTCAGAGAAGAGAAGAGGGGTTACATCAAGCTGGAGGGAGTTCAGAAACTTTGGCAGAGGAGATGACATTTGAGTTGAGCCTGGAGGGATGGAAGAAGTTTTCCTGCGTGGCCACAGGGGGTTGGCAAGAAATACAAGAAAGACAGCAGGCCCAGCTTAAGGAAGGGCCTAGGGGCCGGACGTTGGATGCACACCAGGAAGGGCAGGCCACTCAGGATGACAGGAGCACGGGGCGAGCGCGAGGGGACAGGAGAGGAGGCAGGAGGCTGGGGAGCCCCAGGAGACCTAAGGACCCTTTTCTGGGAAGGCCACAGTTAAGACATGGCCGTGTGAGAGGAGCAGGAGGTCAGGCTGAGTGGATGGTGAGCGGGTCTCCTGGAGTCTTTCCCCACCACCAGTTCAGCCTGCCTGAGTTAAGCCCATTCCTTAATTTTTATCAAAGAATCATGTACCCTAGTCCATGCTTGTGTAGCAAAATGATTAAGAGTGTTGGGCCTGGGTTGGATTTCACAGACCAATACGATGTTTTAAAAATCAGGGGGACTGCCATAATGATGTCAACTTTTAATTTTGGCAAGAAAAAATGTACTCAAAATTTGCCAATTTACTATCACCATCTGTGGTGAAGGCTGCTAATTGCCTACTGGGTATCCTTTCTCCCCTTCTTCCTGATAAACAGAATGCTGTTTTATTTGGGGTGGCAATATGGCCAAATGAAAACCACATTTTCCAGCCGGTGTTGGTCGTGGGGCGGAGCATCTGGGACGGCTCCTTTAGAGGGGCTCACTAGTCTGCCTCTTCTTCCAGCCTGAAATTACCACCCTTATGGGACCACAGGGCACCAGCATCATGCTGAATACGGGGCCCACCCTGAGGACTTGCAACTTAGCCTCAGAAGCAAGGAGCAATGTACGTGCCCAGTGCCTAGAACCCTCCGGATCTCTCTTGGTGTTTCTAGTTCCCTCCATTGCCGCCCCCGCCCTGTTTGACCCTCACAGGTGTGCGGAGAGGGCAGGCATGCTGGTATCTGACCTCCGGGACTCCTCTTTCTGTCTCCACAAGAGCTTCCGTTTGCCCCTCCTCTCTGGTAGTAACTGCTCTTGAATCATGACCTTCTCATTTCATAGATGGCACTGCCCCCTCTTCCTTAGCAAATGTTCAGTCAGGACAGCATAAAGCACTCCAGGTATTTCAAGGCAGAGGAACCCCGATACATAGGATTGGTTACAGAAATGTTGGATGGGCAGGGGAGCTGTGTGGCCATTGGCCCTTCACCCAGAACCCCCTTCAAGAAGGAAAGACTGGTCTCAGCTGCCGGGAGGGTTGTAGGTGCCGAGGGGGCAAAGAGCTTGTAGCTGCCAGCTTTCTTCAGTGTTGGCCTCAGCAGCAGAAAGCACTTGCCCAAAGCCCTGCCCTCCTGGGGCACCATTTTGGCCCGCTGCCACATAACTGTGCTGGGTCCTGTATACTTCAGATCTCCCCGTGGAGCTGGCAGAGGCTTAATCAGACCGGCCTCACAGTTTGACTTCTCCCTCTACCCACTCGTGCTGCACCCTGCTCCCTCCCACAGATGGTGATCCTTAATAAATACCCTGCCTGCCAGACTCCACGTCAGCATCAGCTTCCAGAAAAGCCAACCTGTGACATGAGACTGTAGCCCATAGATGAGTAACTAACTGCAGAAAGTCACAGACAGGGGCGCCTGGGTGGCTCAGGCAGTTAAGCGTCCGACTCTTGATTTCGGCTCAGGTCATGATCTCAAGGTTTTGTGAACTTGAGTCCCGTGTCAGACTCTACACACTGACCGCATGGAGCCTGCTTGACATTCTCTCTCTTTCCCTCTCTCGGTGCCCCTTCCCCACTTGCGCTTTCTCTGCCTGTCTCAAAATACATAAACTTAAAAAAAAAAAAAAAAAGTCACAGACCCTTAGTCTGAACAACAGAGGTCCGGAAGCATGTCGTCAGAGTCTAGGAGCCTGTGCACCGCTGACAAGGCTGGAGCATTTGCTGGAACAGAACCATTGCTGAAATGCCAGAGGCCCCCTGGAATCACCATAGGCACTGGAGGCTGGGGCCACCCACTGCCGATAGAGATGCCACTATACAGAGAAAAAAGAGAAACGCCTTCTCTCCCCTCCTCGCCTTCCCGGTCACCCACCACTTCTTCCCATTAGAAGAACCTGCCTGGAAGCCAGCTGGCAAAGGAGTCTGGGACACTGTTTTTCACAGGCTTCCAGCCCTGAGTGACATAGAGCCAAGCATAGAAAGGCAGGAGCGGAGCTGAGAGAAAAGAAGCAAATGACTGGTAATAAACCCCCACCTTAAGAAGGACTGGAAAGGGAAGGGCAAGGGAGAAGCTTTCAGATGTGCCCCCAGGCCTGGCTGACGCTTTGATTGCCACCCTCGTGAGAGACCGAAGCCCGAGACCCAGGCTCCCGACCCACAGACACTGGGGATGAGAACTGCATGTTGCTTTAAGCTGCTGATTTTGGGGGGTAATTTGTTGCATGGTAATAGCTGACTAATACAGTGGGTGACTGACACTGCGGGGCAGGGGAAGCCCAGGAAAGCTTCTTAGAGAATGTTTGGAGTAAAGAACAGTGCCCCATTTTTTTTTTTTTTTAATCTGTGAGACGGACTTATTAGTCCTTCCCATCTTTATGGAATGGTAAGGTAGACAAAATGAGATAATAGCTGATAAGATTCCTCTAGAAATTTCAAAGAACTCTTCAAATATGATGTATGATCACACAACTATAAAAATGATCATGAGGCTAGTAGCATTATGCAAATCATCTAATAACTTTCAAAGACCTGGATCGACCACGGTGAAGTCCCTGAATCCAGGCTCCTGGAAGGATTTGGAGAAGCTGGTGAAGTCTGAATTGTACGGATGGCAACTAACTAAGATTTTGGTTTCTTTTTCACTTCCTGCTTCCTTCCTTTGGAGTTTAAGAAACTATCACTGCACCTCAAGGAGAGGAAACGTATTTGGTTTTCGTGATAAGATTTCAGCTTAGCTTGCCTACTTGCATTTGAGTTCAAAGTTTCTCCAGATATATTATCATTTAAACTGGAGGGAAACAATATTCCTTAACTGGAGCACAGGCCATGACCTTGCCTACATGATGGGCAGCTAATCCACTTAGAACCAGTGACTCGCTTTGTATAATTTATAAGACCCCACGAAAAGACAGGCCTCCATAGATTAATATTTCAGCTGTCTTCCCTTCCATTTCATCCTCTGGATGTGGCAGCAACAATCACATGAATCATTCCTGAACTGAGTCGATATCAAACATCCGGACCTTCATCTGCATTTGATGAAGGCTCAGCTCATTCAAGGGAAGTTCCTATAGGATTTCAAATACAGGGATGATTTACCTTGCATACCTCTTACCCCCACCCTCCCCGCCAGCCTGGCTGTGGCGGTTAAAAAAGAGCTTTAAATTCTTTGATGCTCCTCTTATTTACAGACGGGAGTCTGGGTCCCCTCCCCTTGAATATGGGCAGGCTGGGGACTGCTTTGCCCAATACAGAATGGTGGCAGTGTGTTGCGTCTGTGGCTTCTGAGGCTTGGTCATGAAATGCCATGCTGCCTTCTCTATGTCTCTGGAAATGCTCCTTCTCCGAATACTGTCTCTCAGGATGCTGCCTTTCGGAACCTAGTCGTCATGCTGAGAGAAGCCCAGGCGCAAAGACAGGCCATATGTACATTTTGTGGTCAGCCATCCCGAGAAACCCAGGCTCTGAATCATCTCAGCCCAGGCATGGGGCCCATAAGTGAAGAAGCATCCGGATGATTCCAGACCCCAGCCATAGTTTCACGCGGCCATTCAAGTCTTCTCACCTGAGGCACGCTGTGGAGCAGGAGCAAGCCATCACTGCCGTGCCCTCTTTGAAACCCTGACCACAGGATTCATGAGCACGAGACAATAGTTGTTTATGCCACCAAGGTGGGGGTGGGTCGTTATGCAGCAATAGGTAATTGGAACACTGGCCTTCTAGGCTAATACTTTGTTTCCTTTCCCAGGTCGTTGAGAAATTATTTGGTTAAAGAGGTTAAATTTCTTCAAAACCAGCAAACTGTTCTGTATTTCTGGCTACAGTAACTAAACAAGCCTCTCCGTGGGAGCTCTAGATTATTCTTCCGTGTGTGTTGACTTCTTGATGCAAAGACCAGTTCTCCGTGTCAGGTTTCCTTTCTCTGTCCTGTTTGTGCAGGTTCTTGATGACTCATTCGTGAATTCATGTATTTATCCAGGAAGTATTTATGAAGCCCCTTCTGTGTAGCAGGTACACTCTTCTAGACGCTCAGGACATGAGGATGAGCAAAACCTTCGTGATCTCAGCCTCTCCGGAGACGGAGTCCAATGCATGGGTCTTAATCGTTTTCATGTCACAGACCCGTTGGACACCTAGTGAAGTCTATGAACCCTTTTTCAAATTAAACAACACTTTTTGAACATTTATTTATTTTTGAGAGACAGAGAGAGACAGAGCACGAGTGGGGGAGGAGCAGAGAGAGAGGGAGGCACAGAATCCGAAGCGGGCTCCAGGCTCTGAGCTGTCAGCACAGAACCCGACGCGGGGCTCGAGCCCATGAACCGTGAGATCATGACCTGAGCCAAAGTCAGACGCTTAACCGACTGAGCCACTCAGGCGCCCCTGTGGACTCTTTTTCAGAATAGCGTTTTTAAGTACATAAAATACATATGCTCATGAAGGAAATGAATTATATTGCAGTAGTTACCAAAATATTTGTAAAAACACATATTTGCAATATAATATATGTGTTTCATTCAATAACAAGATCCAATAGTGAGTCCAATAAATTTTGAGGTAGTGCTGAGTCAATATAATATGTTGAGATGCTTGCAAAGGCTGTGTTTTAAAAATGTTTGTGATTTCTGTTGGTGACAAAGTCACAGGTATGGCCAATACTATTGTGGTTTATGGCCTACATACCTAACAGAAGGAAAAGCTAAATTTTAATAAGATTTCGTGAAACGAAATATGTGAGTTCTTTCTTTCCCAAGTTAATGGATCTTCCGGATTCTGTAGTCTGTGGACCCCAGGTTAAGGCACTTGGTTTGGGGCGCCAGGAGGCATCAGCCAAGTAACAGCACCAACTGTCATGCCTGCTATGTGAATATATTAGTTTCCGGAAGACAGTTGTAATGAATGACCACAAACTCAGTGGCTAAAAAAAAAAAAAAAAAAAAGGAAATTTATTCTCTTTCAGCTGTGAAGTCCAAAAGCCCCAAAATAAATATCACCGGACCACGCTCCCTCTGGAGGGTCTACGGGAAAAATCCATTCCCTGTGTCGCCCAGTTCCCAGTGGCTGCTGGCGTTCCTTGGCCTGTGCCAGCATCGTTCCAAGCTTCAGGGCCCACAGCTTCCCATCTCTCTGCTTTGTCTTCATGTGGCCCTTTTGCTCTATGTGCGTACCAGACCTCCCTCTGGATCTTTCTTATAAGGACACTTGTGACTGCATTTAGGCCCCCCTTGGAAAATCCAGGATGGTCTCCCCATCTTAAGAGTCTTCGTGTAGGGGCGCCTGGGTGGCGCAGTCGGTTAAGCGTCCGACTTCAGCCAGGTCACGATCTCGCGGTCCGGGAGTTCGAGCCCCGCGTCAGGCTCTGGGCTGATGGCTCAGAGCCTGGAGCCTGTTTCCGATTCTGTGTCTCCCTCTCTCTCTGCCCCTCCCCCGTTCATGCTCTGTCTCTCTCTGTCCCAAAAATAAATAAACGTTGAAAAAAAAAATTAAAAAAAAAAAAAGTCTTCATGTAATCACATATGCAAAACCTTTGCCATGTAAGGTGACATTTACAGGCTTTAGGGATTGGGATGTGGATATCTTTTGGGGGGGGGGGCGCATTTTAACCCTACCACAATGACCAGGAGTCCTGATCCAAGCTGGGGATGGTGGTGTGCCAGGGGTGGTTTTCCTGAGGAAGAGACTCTGGGCTGGTAAATGATGCAAGAGTAAGAGTAACCAGATGGAAGGGGGTGGGGGGGGTAGGCAAGGCAGAGGAGACTGATTTAGATGGGGGACTGAATCAAGCAGAAATCCAGAAGCTGGAAGGTCTCTGCCACAGGACGAACATGAAAGATGGATGATGTGTCGAGGGCTCAGACAGGGCCCAGGTGGAGTGCTGAGAGATTCCCAGAAGTCAGTGGGGGCCACATTATGAAGGGTCCGATCGGATGTGGTTATAAGGATTTCCCTTATGGCAATGAGAAGACATTGGAAGGTGCCATAGGCTGAATGTTAGGTCCCCCTGAAACTCATATATGGAAATCTTAACACCAAGGTGATGGTATTAGGAGGTGAGGCCTTTGGCAGATGACCGGGTCATGAGGGTAGAGCCCTCATGAATGGGATTAGTGCCCTTGTAAAAGAGACCCAAGAGTGTCCCCTCGCCCCTTCTACCATGTGAGGACAGAGCGGAAAGGCAACTGTCTATGAACCAGGACCTCACCAGACACCAGATCTGCCAGTGTCATGATCTTGAACTTCCCAGTTTCCAGAACTGTGAGAAGTAAACGTCTGTTGCTTATAAGCCCCCCAGTCTATCAGTCTGTGGTATTTTGGTGTGGTAGCCCAAATGGGCTAAGCCAGGGGGTGTCATATGCTCAGAGCTGGGAATTTGAAAGATCACTCTGGTTGAAGTGAGGAGAATGGATTATGGGATAGAGGGTTGCAAGAATGAGTGGTAAGGGGAGCCAGTTGGAGAGGGTGGCAGGGTCCCAGCCAGAGACAGTGGGCGTTTGGTCCACGGTGGAGGTGATGGAGGTGGGCAGAACTCAAGAACAGGTTAAATCGGTGGACGTTTTAGAAAATCCAGTGGCTCAGGACACGGTACAGGTTTGGTTAATGGTAGACAAACGTGAACGATATAATTGTCAGTGTGTGCGAGTATGAGTTTTCATTTACAAATCTGAGTGCAAAAAGTGGAATGTACCTTTATTTGACTAAGTTTAGCTTAATCTGCTCTGAGCTCGTGGGAAATTCAATCTCAAGTTACTATGAATTCTACATTCCCCCTTCCCAAGGCTGTATGAAAGGTTTGAGCACTTCATACAGATGGCATTTGAGGAGGGACCCTGGGGTATGTTCAGTGCTCAGTGGTATATATATCTTGGTGTCCAGTAACCCATTTCCCTGCAGTTCCAAAGAAATCTGTGCCAACCTGCACGGCTCTTAGGTTCTTCCTGGTAGCCACCAGAAACTTTGAGATGAGGAAGCATTAGCTGCTCTTCTTATAACTTGCCACCTCCAGAATGCTAGTCTTTGTACAAATTCTGTCACTTGCATGGAGATTTATTAACTTCTTTTTTATAAAAATTTTTTTTTAAATGTTTCATTTATTTTTGAGAGACAAAGTGCAAGCGGGGGAGGGGCACAGAGAGAGAGAGGAAGACGCAGAATCTGAGGCAGGCTCCAGGCTCTGAGCTGTCAGCACAGAGCCCGATGCAGGGCTCGAACCCACAAACTGTGAGATCATGACCTGAGCCAAAGTCAGACACATAACCGACTGAGCCATCCAGCTGCCCCTGTTTTTTTTTTTTTCTTTTTCAGAGACAGACAGAGAGAGAGTGCACGAGTGAGGGAGGGGCAGAGAAAGAGAGAGAGAGTGTGTGTGTGTCTCAACAAGCCGTGTTGCAAGCAACCTGACATGGGGCTCAGTCCTATAACCGTGAGATCATGACCCGAGCTGAAATCAAGAGGCAGACGCTCAAGCGACTGAGCCGCTCAGGCGCCCCCATTAACTTTTTTTTTTTTTTTAAAGGAAATAAAAAACCAAAAACACAGTTCAGACAGCCTGTAGCTTGGAAGCCCTAGGTCTCTGTCCTTTCAGGTGCCCTAACCACCGCCTTGCTTGAAAGGCTCAGCCGGGGCACATCTCAAAACTCCAGAGGCAGGATTCTCAAATCATGCTGTTGAATTTCCCCTGTTCAAGGCTGAGAACAAGATCATTTAGAGCTGGAGTCCAGGGCTGCCTGTGGTCGTGAGCTGCAGGTCTGGCTCACTTCTTATGGCCTGTACACACTTCTGATAGGGTTCTCCCGTTTAGAACACCTTCTCTGTTTAGAAGGTGAAGGAGCCACCAGTAGGAGATTGGATAAGGGAGCCTCAGGAAGAAAGGCCAGCCAGTAAGCGGTATGCCGTCAAGCCAGTTACGACTGTAGGTGGCCGGAGCTTAGATCTACAGGAAAAATACTGGGAGCCAGGGTGGAGCACAGGCATGAGAAATATCCTATCTGAAAGGCGAGGGAGCCGGAGAATTGATGCACCAACTCTGGTTAATTATTGATTGGCGGCTACTGTATGAATTGAGTTAATTTCAAGGCACTTTTGGCCAGCCACACGGGCAAATCTTAACACCAGAGCGGGCTCTGGTGACCAGAGAAAGCCCACGGGCCGGGCAGTGCCGCTGCTGGGAGCATGCCCAGAGTGTCAGGACGAGGTGATGTGGGTCACAAGCCCCCAGCCCGTGCTACGGGTGGGAAGAGAGCCCATTTCTGGCATTCTGCCTGCTAGCTCCAAGCCACCGCGCCACCCATGGAAGCCCGTTTCTGATACTCACTGTGCACTAATTAAGGAAGCCTCAAGTGCGGATTGAAACACCGTTGCTGGTGCGATTGGAGGATCCACCTTGGAGGGCGGCCTCCCGGATCTAAGTCAGCTGAGCACTGCTGGAGTGAGGTGTCTCCAGGATGCCACCAACGGTCCCCTAGCATTGAAGGTTACACTATCACATACATAAAACTACGCGGTCTAGGCTGACCTCATTTAGAGTGAATTGCAGATATCCCCATTGCGTGTGGAAACAGGGCTGGGGCCTCGTGCTACCCACAGGCCCCGCAAAAACCCAGTCCCTTTCCTCGAAGAGTCTCAGATGGTCTCTACCTCGCCTCCCTCTTAAGACGGGGGGGGGGGGGCGCTTTGTCCCGCTTTTAAAATCCTTGAACTTCAAATATCCTCCTCCATTTCCTCACGCTCACTCCTCTCACCGCCACCACCCCCACACAGACACGCACGGATGCATACTTTGTCAGGGCAGTTCTTTTCAGTGGCTCCACGTTTCTTCCCGTCCCGTGTCCTGGAACGGGCCACTCACGTCTTCGGGATCCCGCATGGAGCCCTGGAGGCCCCAGGGGAGGCCAAGGAGCACCCCACTCATCTTCCCGCGGGGAGCCGAGGAGAGGGAGAAATCCGTAAGCAGCAGCAAGATCGAACTGCAGATTACTTTCTTCATAAATTATCCTGCCATGTTTGTGTAAAATTCGCCCTCCGTGCTTTTGTTTAAAAAACGAGTATGTAATTCCAAACTATGTAACACAGATGGACACTCCCACGGCACAGTTAGCAATCCATTCCATGCCTGCCGCGTTTCAGAGTCTGTGACCAGATCAGTCTATAGATCGTGTCATCGAATTCTCACGAATCTTAGGTGAGGCATGATTATCCCCTTTTTACAGATTCAGGAGACTGATTTTCATAAGGATTCTTTAAAAAAAAAAAAAAAAAGCCACCATTTTTAATGATGACAAAAAAAGTCAATTTGCAAGAAAATTTAAAAGCTCAGAGAGGGAAATAGCAATCCTTATAATCCCTCAATCCATAGATTACAATTTATGACATTTTGATTGTATCATTCCCATCTCTCTCTCTCTTTTTTTTTTTTTTTTTTGATGCCTGTTTGCGCATACATTTTGAAAACCCCAAATTGGACTCTTTCAGTAGCGATCATTTTTATTTATCCTCCGAGAATGCTGAGATTTTCCGACATGGATTTCCTTGAGCTGGAAACGAAACCTTCACCAGGGCAGCCTTCAGATCATTCATGGTGTGAAGAGATTGTGTGCTGAAAGGGGGGTGGGGCGGCTTCACTGCGCAATTTTTGTGGGTTCTTTGTAAGAACCTTGGCCTGCAGCTTACAAAACCTTTGCTTGCTTTGCTAAACAGCCCTTCTCACTTGGCCCCGGCATCTTCCATCTCATTGAGCATCTGCAATTTCCATTGTGTTACTTTAAAATTTGAGGCCATTCTCATTGGTCATCTGGGACCATGACAAAAATCTACACATTTTATTCTTCCTCTTTTCTGCATTTCTCAAATACGGAGGAGTTTGAGAACTCTAATTAAGTAGAGAACAACAGTTTTGGAGTGGCTCTCAAAGGCTAAAAGGAAAGAAAAGAGAAACCCTTCTTGAGTCTCCTCGCCAAGCTCCTCACAAGCCCACGATTGTCTTGGGTTTGAGTCCCAGCTGAGCGAGCACATTCCCTGCCTGGGGCAAAGACTGGGCTTGGCATCTTCCCAGCCCTCTTCATTGTGCTGGGAGGCGGAGGCCCGCCACTGTTGCAGTGGGATGGACGGGGAGGACTGGGAACCCCAGGCAGTGGGGGGTGGGTGGCCTCACCCCTGGCAACCAGGCTCTCTCTGGATGCAGTTCCTTTTCAGGGGACACTCACACCTCCCTCCCCTGCTTGCTTCCTTGCTGCAGACCATTATAACCCAGGCTGTGAATGTTTTTAGACCAAAGACTGTGTCTGACCTATTTTTGAGTCCTCAGCCCCTAGCAGTGTTCAAAGTATGCTTATCGAACGAACGAATGAATGAACTGATGTCTGTAAGAGCAAGGCATTTCCCGGATGCCACAGGCCCCTTTGACCTTCAGTGGGCCAAACGTACGGGATGTATCTCAGGATAGCCACCCCTCGGGAAATAGGGGCCCGATGCCAGATTTAAACAAACCCCTTCTCCTGAAGCCAGACCTAACTCACCAGGGCCGGAAACCCCCCCTCCTGCTCGACTTCCTTCTTCCATTTGCACGGGTCCAGTCTGCCACCAGCCAGCCTCACAAGAGGAGCTCAGATCTGGCCTCTGCTTGCTGGTCAACCTCTCCTATCACGGCAGGATCAAACCAGTCTTGGAGCAAGACGCTTCCATCGAATGGAATTGTACCCAAAGACCTGAGGTGTCCAACTGTTGAAAGCTGTTGCTCTGGATGAGGATGAAGGTGTCCACATCCCCTCCTGTGCTGAACCTACCGTCCTGTGGAAGAATGGCCTCTAGGGACACACTTCGAAACCAACCGACCAAGGCTTCTGTGACAACCTTGTAACAACCCGGTCTCCCTGCCTCAGCTTGATAAGATGAACATCTAACCATGCCACTCTCTGAAAAAAAACGTGTACTGCTTCCTGTTACGGAGAGGAAAACATCACGAGTCCTTAGCTTGCGTGCATCTCCTTCTCGACGTGGCCCCAGCCTGCGTTTTAGACCCACCTCCCACCATGCTGCCCACTGCTCCCTGGGTTCCAGCCTCTCTCAACTTCTCTCTCTCTCCCCTTCCGTTTCAATTTTTTGTCATTCGAACTCCATAGATTCTTTGGGCTCGTCCCCATGTGCTCTTTGTTCCATTCAGCCTTCTCTGAGGACAATTCATGTTTCTCTTCTCTATTAGATTATGGGCGCCTCGGGGGCAGGGACTGTGTGTCACTCAACGCCGCACGCCAAAGGGCCTAGCACAGTGCTTGGTACAAGAGCAAACGGTCAGTAAACGTTGGTCGAATAAATGAACGGATCGTCGTGCAAGAGTAGATGGCTGTTGGCCGACACCATCGAAGGTGGATTCCCAGAGAAGGTGAAACCGAAGCTGAATTCTGAAGCACCGGAAAGGATTGGGATACATGGAAACTGGTAGGATTTTAATAATGCTGCTGGCTTTTGCTGAAGGGAGTCAGGATTATTGCCCTGGATGGCCTTCCTCAAGGAAGCATAGATAGGAACCGAGACAGGGGTCCCCGAGGCGTTTATTTACCTGAGCAGACCATGGATTGAAATTTCCAGAGCCAATCCCATCCCCGTTAGGCCACAGTCACCGTACTAGTAACTCTCGTTCTCTACCTCACCTGATCCAACAGCCATCCACGGGCCAGGGTCCTCAGCCTCGGGGGACCGCGTCTCCTGGCTCCCTGGCCAGATGAGTTCTGGTTAGATTCTGACAATGGGAAGCACTGGCAGGAGGTCTGGAGTGTGCAAGGACAGGGCTCAGGGGCCCACCCCGCTCTGATTTCACATCTTTGGCAGGGGCTGCGTCATTTAACTCCAGCTCTGCAGTGGGCAGAAAAATGCCCCCGCAAAGACATCTATGTGGGAAGCCCCAGAACTTGCGACTGTATTAATTGACGACAGCAAAACAAAGGGTCCTTGCCAATGTGATGAAGTGAAGGATCCTGAGATGGGGATTGCCCTGGGCTATCCGGATGGGCCCAGCGGAACCACAAGGGTGCTTGGAAGAGGGAGGCAGGAGGCCCCGGGTCAGCAGATGTGAGGGCAGGAGCAGAGTCCGCAGTGATGGAGGGAAGGGGCCATAAGCCGGGGCAGGTGGGCGGCCTCTATAAGCTGGAAACGGCAAGGAAACAGATTCACTCCTGGAGCCTCTTGAGGAAACACAGCCTTGCTGACCCCTTGATTTTAGTCCCGTAAGACTCGTTTCAGACTCCAGAACTGACAGATAGTAATTTGTGTTGTTTTAAGTCACTGCATTGTGGTCATTTGCTGCAGTGGCATTAGGAAAACAAATACAAGCTCTGGTTGGATCATCCCCTTTTCTGTGTCTCTTTCTCCGTGGCTCCAGGTCCTACCGGTTCAGGTAACTGATTGCTTCCCTCGTGCTTGCTTCCCGATTCCCACCGTGAGTCTCTGGCTGTCTCAACATTCCTTGCCGCGTTCCTGTAACCCGTCCCACATCTCTGTGAGTTTCCCTTTCGCTAAAGTTGCTGGAACCGTCTGCTCTGGGTTCTGTTTCCACCTGGAGCTGTGCGGAGCACTCCATCTCTGAGAGCCACGCACACTGACCTCTCTGGCCACAGTCAGAGCCCTCTCTGGGCTAAAGGGACCATGCTGTGTGCTCAGAGCACCTGCTCCCTGGAGTCTGACTCCCAGGGGAAAAACGCCTACTTGGCCCTTCCGAGGAACTTTGTCGCGATTTGAAGGCATCAAGATAGCTCCTCTAGCAGTGAAACATGGAAATAAATCCTGCTCCTCTTCTAGATTATGGGTCTTGAACCTTGGTGCTCCCTGAATGGGCTTGCGGGTGAGCTCCGTGAGTCGCCTGGAATTGTGACATTTTGTGCATATGAACATGGGGAAGAGAAGGAAGGGTCCAGAGCTCTTCCTAACTAGATTCTCAAGGGAGCTCTGCTCGCCTGCCAGGGTTTCCTTCACTGTCTCAGATGGAGCAGGTGTTTTCTGTGCCCTGGGCCACATCCCCGGGGCCACGTCTGATTCCTGTGAGGCTGCGGGGGCCAGCTCCTGTGAAGGGAGGCTCCCTTCCACTTTAGGCCTCTCTGCTTTTTCCACTTCCGGTCACCAAGCTCCCCGCCAGACTCTTCAGGAGACATTCTGCAGGCTTCACGGAAGTGCCTGCGCAGATTCCTGACCGGGATAACACCTCGAGAGTGCCCCCTTCCTGCTGCTCTACTCCCGCTTCCTGGGATCACCTCAGAAAGAAACAACCTGCACCCTGTCTCAGGCACTGCGTTCTGGAAGAACAGATCAAGACCCCGGGAGAGTTTGACAAGGACCCAGATTCGGGCCCTGCCTACAGAGCATGGCCTCCCGCATGCAGTGATGCTAAGGCCCTGGGGCTCTCCGGAGTGCCATAAAGCTGTCCTGTTCCATTGTGGAGGCCGCAGAGCCCACAGCTGAAAGCTGTTCTCTTTGGAAGCATGAACCATGTTTCTCTCTTCCCCTTCTGGGACCCAAGACGGCCAGCCCCATCTCTCATTCTTGTGCTCTTGTCCGGCGCCCCTCCCCAACACCCAAACCCATGCTGGCCGGAAGAAGCCCCAGGCGTGGAGAAGTCCACCTTCGTCCGAGAGGAAAGGAATCCCACTGGGGCCTTATTCGGCTTTTACCACCTGCTGGTCAGGCCTTCAACCAAACACTCCAGCGTCTGCTCTTTTCATTACCAGACCACCTCAAGCAGATCTAGCACACTTCGTGGGAGGGAATAAAGCAGCAGGAAGGAGATGAGGAAGGGCCGGTTCCATTTTTTAATCTGGCTGGGGGAAGTCAAGACGGCCACTGTATTAATTATCTATTAATTAGATAACATATCATTAGGTATGTAATTAGATAACATATTAATTACATAACAAATTCCCCCGCACTTGGAGGCTTGAAATAATAGCTGTTTATTATAGCATGGTTTCCTTGGGCTAAGAGTCCAGTGTATCTTGCCTGAGTCTTCGGCTTTGGATCTCACAAGACTGCAGTCAAGGTGTTGACCAGGGCTGTCGTCAGCATCTCAGGCTCATGGTCTCCTTCCGAGCTCACGTGGCTGTTGAGCGAATTCAGTTCCTTGCAGCTATCGGGATGGCTTGCCTCTTCAAGGCCAGCAGCAGAATCTCTGACTTATAAACTGACTCTAAAGGGATCACCTGATTAGGTCAGGCCCACCCACATTCAAAGAGAGGGGATTTATACAAGGGCATAAGTCACTGGGGATCTTCTCAGAACTCTGCCTCACAGCCACCCTGACTGGCCTTTTCTGAGAAATACAAACTGGGGGAGGGGGGTGCAGAGCGAGGAAGAAGCTGAGCTGACCTTCGTTGTTTTCTCTACTTGTCCTTCTCTGTGAGTAATGCTTTCTCCAATGAGAAAACATTTTTCATGTTTTAAATTAGCCATCAAACGAGACAGAAAAGCCCAAAGAGTTTTGAGAATACAGTTAAGTTCTTTGGTGAGATTAGGCAGAAAACAAACCACATGGTCCTCTTTATCTTTGCTGTCACGAGGTCCTGAAGTCCAAGACTGGGGGTCGCCCTTGACACCCCCCATCTTTCGCCATAAAAACCATAAAATCCCACCTATTTTACCTCCTCGATGTCTAATGAATCCATGACTGCTACAGAAGCTTCCTGACTCTCAACTACCACTCTTGTCCCACACAGCCGTCTGAGCTGGGCGACGACACGCTTGACCCAGGCAGGGTGGTGCCCCATAGCCATCCTCCTAGGCTGCTCAGTTCGGATCTGTGACGATGGCGCCATGGGTGGCTCTGTCACAATAGTACTTCCCCGGGGTTGCTGTGACAAGGTAGTGTAAACTGGGTGGCTGAGAACGATAAAAATCGATTGTCTCACAGTTCTGGAGGCTAGACGTCCAAAGTCAAGGTATTAGCAGTGCTGTACTCCCTCCAAAGGCTCTGGGGGAGGGGAGGATCCTTCCTTGCCTTTTCCGGCTTCTGGTGGCCCCTGCATCCCTTGGCTTGGGATGCATCCCTTCAGTGTCTGCCTTGATCTTCACATGGCTGTCTTCCCTCTGTGTCTGTGGATCTCCGTGTCTTCACATAGCCTTCTCCGCGGAGCTGTCCAAATTTCCCCTCTTTATAGGGCCGCCAGGCACATTGGAGTCGTAAGGCCCACCCTAATGACCTGAAGCTAATCCCCTGCAAAGACCCCATTTCCAAATAAGGTCACATTTCAGGTACTAGAGGTTAGGACCTCAGCACATCTTTTTCCGGGAAGAAGGGAACGAACACAATTCATCCCACAGAAGTCGTGCTGATAGGAATCCAGGTGTCCCACTGGTCTGTGGTGGTCCTCACAGGCCATCTGGACACTGGAAGAACACAGGCTTGGAGACCAACCTTGCATGGCTCTGGGCAGACACCTGGCTGGCTGCAAATACAGCCAGGGCTGCTATCTTGTGGAGCCTGGAAAGTCACCCAGCCTAAGCAACAGTGCGGGTGATGTGACATTCCCACTCATGGGAAGACGGGATTTGGAGCCAGCAAGGACAATGCACCTGCCTTTGGCAGTGGCCTTTCTCTGGCTCACACCCAGGCATTGTACCCACCCACCCACCCACCCACCCTTATCCATCCTTCAGATCTCAGTTTGAGCTATTCTTCCCTAGCAAGGCCAACCCTGACTACCAAGGCCAGCTCCGATCCCCTGGTACCTGCTCTCCCAGCTCCCGTTCTCCGCCGTCACCACAGCCTTTGGGCTACAGTGCCACCGGTGTGACTGTGGGATTCATGTCTGTCTCCCTCCGTAGAGTGTAAGCTCCATGAGTTCAGGGACTGTGAACAATTTACTGGGTTTTTTTTCCCCCTGCCCAGCACCCGAGCAACAAGAAAGTGCTCATTAAATATTTGTTTTATGGACAAATAAATGAATGAATGAATGCCCATAGAACCACTTTACTTTCTAGACAACTCGATGAATGGCAAAGAGATCAGAACAGTTGGAGAGCCGTACAGCCCTGATATTTGTGATGGATGCATCTTTTATGAATCCCCAAGCCTCCGAAAAGAGAAATGTTTATATAGGCTTTCTCCAAAATTACATTCCCATGGAAGCCAAGTGACTCCCTCACGCTAGTCTCAAAGTATGTGTAATTTAAATATGTACTTTAGCAAAAGGGCAGAGCAACATTATGGGTCTTCATGGCTGCTCGGAAGAAAACGAGAGCTCCGTATGTCAGACCCAGAGATGGCCAGGATCCAGTGGGGTTCCGCACGCAGGAGCATGGGGCCCCACGACTCAGAGCATAATCCTCGGATCGGCAGCAGCAGCAGCATCAGTAGCTGGTTAGAGAGGCCGGCTCTCAGGCCCTCCTCTCTCCAACGTAGGCAAAACCGGCATGTTCACAAGAGCCTCAGGTGACCCGTAAGCCTGGGGACATTTGGGAAGCGTTGCCGTAGAGAGGTCCCTGTGGCTTGGGCCACTCGCAGCCTGGCACCTGGGTTCCAAGAGAGGGCATCCAAAGAGAGGGTGTCCAGACAGCAAGCTTGCCAAGGCACCAAGGCAGAAGTTGCAAGATTTCTTGTGATCTGGCCTCTGATGTCACATGGCGTCACTCCCACTACATTCTCTTGGTTACACGTGTGTCACTAACGTCAGCCCAGATTTAGGAGGAAGGAAATCAGAGTCTGCTTCTCAGTGGGAAAACTGCCAAGAAATGTGTGGCCACGTTGAATCTGTCACATGCTTCTTCTCTCCATGAGTCAGAAATTGGTGTCTGCAGAGATATTAACAGTCACACGACACGGGTGCCTAAGATTGAGAGGTGTATTAGCCGAGCTTATCTAGAGAGACAACCGATACGGTATGTGCATATGAGATTATTATAAGGAACCGGCTCCTATGACTACAGAAGCTGAAAAGTCCCAAGACGTGCTGTTGGCAAGCTGGAGACATAGGAGGGTCAGTAGTCGGATTTAGTCTGGGTCCAAGGCCTACAAACTGAGAGCCAGTGGTATAGCTCCAATCCAAAATCTAGCAAGCCCAAGACCCAGGAGGAGTCGATGTGTGAGTTCAAGTACGAAGACAGGAAAAATCACCAATGCTCAGTTCAAGTAGTCGGGCAGGAGGCGTTCACCCTTACTCAGTCCGTTTGTTCTATTCAGGCCTTCAACCGATGAGGCAAGGCCCACATTTGGGAGAGCAATCTGCTTTACTGTTTACCGATGCAAATGCTGGTTTCTTTCAGCAACAACGCCACAGACACACTCAGAATAACGTTTGACCAAATATCTGTGCGCTCCATGGTTCGGTTAGTTTGACACATAAAATTAACCGTCAGAGGAGGTAAAAGGAGGCGAAGTGAATTCCTGCTTCTCGCACCTGGTTGACTCTGAAGCACAGTTTTGGGCTGGGTCCGTGTCCCCATCTTTGAAATCAGGATAACACCTCTGTCAGGGGCTGAGGAGAGAGTACTTTAAATAGGAAAGACTCTGATAAATCCTACATAGTGTACAAATGTTGGTTAGTGTGGTTATTAATAGTAGCGATGATGACAGGAACGGGCTAGGCTGCTATGCGTGCCTCCTACCGGGCGATGTCTCAAGATGTTATCTTAGCCCCAAAGAGTGGATTGGAGTTTCAAGAGGCATGGGGATTGAGGGGGGAGATGCTCCTGGGGATAGAGACTTTTCTGTGGCTGCTGACTTGGCCAACACTTGGATTCACGGTTGACATGGTCCTCTACGATCCGGAATTCTTGGGAGTAAGAATGGCATCACGGGTCCAGCCGTGAGAAGCAGAGTGCCTCCGGCTCTACCCCCACTTGCTTGGCGGGGACGCAGAGCCCCTCACATTCCTCCCAAATGGCTCTGAGCCTTCCCGCTGCGCTCAGCAGGCTCATGCTCTTGGTGGCCTGTGGCATCCACCACCACTCCCATCCCTTGCACCTGCTGTGGCCGTCTCTCATCTCTGCCTGAGCCACCACGTCCCCTTCACCTTCACTGCTCGTCAAAGGCGCTGTCACTGCTGTCCGATCCCGCCAGAGATGCCCCGGATGGTGTCTGAGCAGAGGAGCCATCTCCCGTGGGCCACGAAGGGGCTGGTACAGAACTACCAGGCTCTCCCCACGTGTTCAGTGCCCCACTGAGGGTAGAGAATTTCCATGCCCCTTTTTTACATATCCTTCCTCCCCCCCTTGCCCCAGGGCTTAGAAGCAGGATCATCTTAGTGGAGGCTGGCGGTGCTGGCCAGCTCTGGCCCATTGTCCAAGAGTCAGAGCAGTATGGTAAGAGATTAGGAGTGTAGGCTCTAGACTCAGTCAGCTGGGGCTGAAATCCTTGACTCCACCCTGACTGGCTGTGTGGCTTTGGTCGCTAACTTAACCTCTCTGAGCCTGTTTTTTTTTTTTTTTTAACCTGCAAATAAAGGATATGGCTAGCACCCACTTCATAGGACTCTTGTGAACCTTAAATGACATAACCCATGTAACGCACTTAGTATGAGTTCTTTCCCAGGGGTCTCTTGGATCGCAAGTAGTGACAGATTGATGGCAGCCCCTGACACTCCTTAGAGACGTGATTGGACACGTGCAAATCCTACTGTGACTACAGCTCGAGCTCAGCCTGGGATAATTACTACAGTCAGAGTCACTGTTCTTGGATCGGACCAAGTGTTTAGATTTGTTTCTCATAGCATGGGTGCTAATAGTAAAAATTCTAAGAGCTAGCACCTGTCGAGGGCCTGCTATATGCCAGGTGCTGGGCATATAATAAGCTTTTGACATGTTTAATCCTCCTGACAACCCCCTGACATAGGAGCTATTATTACCCCCATTGGACAGGTGGGAAAACTGAAGCAAAGAGAAAGTAAATAGCCCTCTCAAGAGTGCACAGCTAGAAAGCAGTGCATCTGGGGCTCAAGTCCGGCTTTCTGGCTCCCGAGCCCCTCGTCTCTTCCCAAACATAAGACTTTTATCCCCTCGCTAATGGATACATAAAATGCGGATGCCAAAGATTGTCAAGCATCTTTGCTGTGTAACAACTACGCCAGTGCTGAGTGGCTTAAAACAATGATTTGTTATTGCTCTCAAGTCAGCGGCTTAGCTGTAGCCGTTGGTCTCCCCGGGCTCACCCACGGGAGGCACCCAGCCGCAGGGTTGGCTGAGGGCAGGGCCGCTGTGGGGAGAGCTGGCACGGCTGAGCCTCTCTTTCCATGTGGCTCTTCACCCTACATGGGCGGGTGCGTCCGAGCGTGGGGGTCTCAGGGTTCCAAGAGAGGGGCGGTGGGAGCCGCCAGGTCTCTAGGGGCCTGCCTTCGGAGATTGTGCAGCATCGCTTTTGCCACATTCTTTTGGCCAACGTCGATCACAGAGTCAGCTCAGATTCCAGGGAGGGTAAATGGACTCTCTGGAAAGGGAGAAGTTGCAAAATCACACCGAAAAGAAGCGTGCATGTGTGGGTAGGAGGAACCCGTAGCCACTAAACCATCTACCATAAATAGATAAAGCCCGGACACTGGAGAACATATGACGCATCGCTGTTAGTGGGGACTCTTGAGTGTGGCACGTGACAGAACTCCACACGAACCTGGCTTGCCAAGGAGAAGGAAGGGACAATTTATCGGGTCGCTCTCCTTTTAAACCCAAGGGTTTAAAAGGGTTGGTCTGGCCTGGTCACCAGCACTTGCTCCCCCGTTCCTTCCTTCTCTCAGGTGGGACTGTCTCCTTGACGCTAGCAAGCTTCATCCTTACGTTCCCCCTAGAAAGAAGTTTTTCTTCCAAAATTTCCCCACAAACACCCCAAGATTGCATGTCGTGGGTGTGGCTCTGAGCCTATCGCTGAAGCCGGGAAGTGGGGATATGCCTATTGGCCATTCCGGGGTCATGTGTCTGTGGCGTGGGGTTAAAAGCCCAGGGGTGTGCTGGTAAATGTCTAACGATGGGCTCTGGGGTAGGGGGAGGGAGATGCTCATTGGGAGTGTTTGCCAAGGTCAGTGGTATCACTACTCCCCCCACGGCTGACTTCAGGCTGCCCTCACGATGCCCATTGAACACGGAGTAGGGAAGAGAGAGCACAGTCAGAGCTTCTACCAGCTGAGGACGGGAGAAGGGTGGCGTCCCAGAGGGAAACCAGGAAATAGAAACGAAATAGACAAAAACAATGGGTTTCCAACCCGATTCCTTTATTTTCTTGCCCCACAGATGCACGATATTTAAGGGGCCACTGTGTTGCCTGCTGTTCTGGTTGTTGGTACTGATCCAAATCCAAAGAAGGTTTGGAGATAGTAGATGCTCAACATGATAAAATGTTGAAATGAAGCATTTGCTCAGCACCTTTTCAGGCTAAATCAGGTCTTTTTCAACATGATAAGTTACCAGCCTATTTGACCTCGTTCCTTCCCCAGACTCAGTGTAGATTGGCCATTGATTTTAAAAATCGTAATTCAAGTAACCACGAAGCTTTCTGAGTGCTTCCTGTGTGCCAGGCACTGCACCAACTGCTCTGCCAGAATTACCTCACTGGGTCCTCAGACCAACCTTATGAGGTAGTTGTGATAATTTTCCCCATTTAACGGATGCAGAAACGGAGGCACAGAGAGGAGAGGGAACTTGCTTATGGCCGCACTGCTAGTCCGTGGCAGTGTTAAGAATGAGCCTAATGCGGTCGGTTTCTTCGCTCAGTGGGCTCAACTCCTGCCTCCTGTCACCTTCTCACTGGCTGAGGCGGGGGGCAGGTATCTCACAATCTAAACAAGTCCTTTAATGACTATTTTGCAAAGCTGAGGGTCCCTTCCTGTTGTGTCTGTGACACCACGTCCCATGTTTGAGTATGGGTTTTCATTAGAGAAAGACAAGCCTTTCAAAAGAACAGGCTCTGGGCAGTTTCTTCTGGGAGGGAAAATCCTATCTGGGACACGTGTGGGCACATCGGGGCTCAGGCTGCTTCTGTTCACCATAGCAATCTCTGGCTTGTGGTTGTTGGATGTGGGAGGTCTGGCCTCCACTTTGGGGGCTGAAACCTACCCCCAGCTCCTTTGGATCCGGAGCCCAGAATGAACCGCCAGTGACCTACAGGTCCAGGGAACACCCAGGTCTCCCTTTGAGCCTCCTGGACCATTTATTGGACCACCACTCACGGGACGGTCAGAGGAGAGCAGCAGAGAAAGGGCCCTGAGTTCAGGAGGGAGGGCAGCTTTAATGACCATGCTATGCCCAGGAATACACGAGTATTAGGTTGTGTTGGGTGCCGCTTTCGGGCTGGAAATGATGATTCGTGGGCCCGGGAGTTCGGATTTTAGGACCTGAACCTTTAGTGTTTCTGGGGTCTGAGAGAGAGGCCCAAGAGGAGAGGTGGCCAGAGGCAGTTAGCATTCGGCCTTGGTCGATTCATTCCAGTTGTGTCGCGGCTGCCCCGCGGTCTGCCGTCGTCAATCACGGGGAGTCCCTGGACACCCCATTCCCAAGCTCGAGGCAGGCGGTAGGTAAAGGAGGGCAAGAAGGAAAACGACGACGAGGGCCCTGTCTCCAGAAGACAGGAAGGAGGGCACGAGGAAAGAAGAGATGCCTGCTCTTGGGCATGGCATCTCCAGAGGGGCCCTCGTGCTCAGAGACTTTGTGACTCAGTGGAGGGAGAGAGGGGAGGCTTTTTGGAGGAAGGGAGCTTCTGTGACTATTCAAAGGGCATCCATAGGCGCCTTGAGAGGAAGGCAAAAAGCATTGGAATGGCCTGTGGAGAGGTACACGTGGAAGGTTCTGGGCCTGAGAAGGATGTAGGGGGGCAGAGGACAGAATTGAGGGCAGGTATCTAGGGGTGAGGCAGCCCCGAGGCCAAATAAGGGGCCGGATAAGGCCAAGCCTGGGGCACACAGGAGCCTGGGAGCTGGAGATCACGCAGATAGAAATGAGAGTCCAAGCTCTGTGTTCCAGGAGCTCGCCAAGGAGCCTCCGTGTCTTTGAGGCGAGCCCATGTTAGCCAGGTAAGCCAGGCGCTCGAAGGAAGGTACAGAAGCTGCTCTCGGAGGGAGGCGCCGTCCAAGCTTCTGCTGTCCAGGAGGGCTCTGAGGTGCACGCTCGGATGCCTTCCCTCCACCCAGACGGTGTTGTTCTTCTCCCGTAACAACGATCCTCCAGCTGGGGAATGGGGGCTGATTAAAAAAAAACCATTCCGAGAGATAAATCTTGTAATACTAACTGCTGAACAGCTGGCCCTTTAAAGCATAGAACAGCCATTTAGCCATTAATCCATCCCTTTAAAATGCAGAACCATCTCACCCCAAACACGCACACACACACACACACACGCACACACACAAACGTACACTAGCCCGCACGCACACGTGCACACACACGCACACACACAGAGGGTAGTGTAACGTCATCTGGTGCAGCCGCGGCAGCTGCTGCTCCGGTACTTTTCATGTTCACACATAGAGCCCTGGCTCTCGTTTAGAGTTTAAACCAGCAATGGGGACCAGGGGAGGGAAGGAAGGAGAAGCAGGGAATTCTAAATGCCCTTTCACCGAATTCCTGTCCGTGTGCTCCCCATGATTCTGGATCTTGACACAGTAGTACCTGGTGCCCTTCCCAGATCCTTCTGCCTCCCCTGGGCTTCCGGCTCTCCTGGAGCCAGTCTGCAGGGGCAGCTGTCACCACCAGGCCCCGCAGCTCACCAGACACTCACCAGATCTGCCTCCCAGGCCTGACTCTGCTGTTTCTCTGTCTTATTCCCAGTGGCCACCTTGAGTGATCTATACCACATGTGGTCCTGGTGGTGCCTCGTTGCCGTAGGTCTTCGATGAGGCAGTGCTGTTTGTCCCTCCCTGCTAGCCATAAAGAAACTCTTTATATCTGTGGTTTGTGACCTTCCTGAGAGGCAAAGAAATCCAACTAAGCCCGATCACACATGCACACATGCTTGCACACACACATGGTTGTGACTGACATGTTTGGAAAAGAGGAATGTGTGTGCGTGCGTGCGTGTATGTGTGTGTGTGGGAGGGAGAGAGAGAGAAGGAGAAGGGGGGAATCAGATCAGTAACTGTTTAGGATGGGGTGCATTGGCTAGCTGTCAGGTATGAGAAAATTAAAGCCATTAGCTATTTTCGATTTTTTTTTTTTCTGTCACACCAACAAGATTAGCAAGCCAAATGCTCAACGAGCACGTTTGGGGGAGTTTTGAGTGCTCCATGAAACCTGCAAAGCTCTGCCGAGAGAGATTGCCTGGAATTCTCTCCCGCCTGCCCTTTCAGTGGGTAATAATAACAGACGCTCGGTGTTGTATAATAATGAATATGTTCACAATGGCTGTTTCGACGATTGTTTCTTAAAATGATAAAGGTAATTTTGCTGGGCCCTCCTTTATTTTTTACACCTGAGCATCACAAAAGGTGGAAGCTGAAATCATCCCTTTTATTGGCAACGGTTGCAATATGACATTTGGAAATACAAACAACAACAACAACAACAAAAAACCTGTGTTCTTCAGGGAGCTCGGATATGCACAAAGCCTGGCATGTTCCCCCAGCTTCTGGATGTCCAGTGACTGGCTGACAGTCAGATGGGTAGATGGGGTCCTTGGACGGTGGGGTACTATTATTATTTTTTAGTTGTTTTAATGCTTATTTACTTTCTGAGAGAGAGAGAGAGAGAGATTGCAAGCAGGGGAGGGGCAGAGAGAGAGGGAGACACAGGATCGGAAGCAGGCTCCAGCTGTCAGCACAGAGCCCGACACGGGGCTTGAACCCATGCACCGTGAGATCATGACCTGAGCCGAAGTCGGATGCCTAACCGACTGAGTCACCCAGGCGCCCCAGTGGGGTGCTATTATTATTTACTCAAAATCTGAGTCAGGTTTTATATGTTTTGTGGCGTGGTCACCATAAGATGTTACCTCAGGAGTAGTTGTCACAGCTGTTATGGTATATTTGGCACCCACCACGTGCATGTCAGGACCCTAGATGCTTTTCAGCTATTTTAAATCCTCACCTAAACCCTGCCAGGCAGGCCTTAGGTTGAACCATATGAAATTGCCATTTCAGTAGCTCAGAATATCAAACAGAGGCCGTTCCACGTGATTCAAATTAATGTTCTTTCTCCATTTTACAAATAAATGGTGTCGGAGATGTTGGACAAATGCCAAAAAGCCACGCAGCCAGTAAAGGGCAGATCTGAGGTTTACACCCAGGCCTGCAGAGCCCAAGGATTCTCCTCTACCTCAAGCTCCATACAGCTTGGATCCATGGGCATTATTATCTCCAGTTACATCCAAGGACATCATAGCTTAGAAAAAGAAAATGACTGGGATATCCACCCAGGAAGAGGCAAGGCAAAGCTCAAACCCTATGTCTTATGGGAAACCATTCATCGTTCCCATTTTCCACTGAAAACCCAAGAATGGGATAAGCTCCAAGCGGAATTGCAGTGACGGATGAGTTGGCACCTTTCCACTTGGCAATCGTGGACCCGTGACGTGCCTCCCGCACCTAGTCCCCACATCTCCCACACACACCCCCTACTCCCCTCCTTGCCCGGGGGACTATCCTGACTTCCTCTCCCACGTTCGCTCAAAAAGCCCCGCTCATTCCTGAACCCCTAAATCCTTGCCACCTGGAATGGTGGCATCTTAATGGGAGAAGCTGGGGACACCGTCTTAGTTTGAGTCCCCCCAGAAGCAGAACCTGAGACAAAAATTTGATTAATTTGTTTGAAAATGAATCCCGGGAAGCTCTGATAGAGGAATGAAGGGGTGATATAGGGGAAGACAGGACACCGGGACAAGGTATGTTATCAAGCAGGTAGTCTCTGTGGGCTCCCCACTGGAACTCAGTCCACCTGGGGACCACTGGGGAACAGTGAAGAATATGCCCCCAGAGTTATCCCAACCCAGAGGTGAGGAAGCTGGTGGTACTTATCCGCCAGTCTGTTTCTCAGTTGAGGGCTGCTTCCCAAAGTATAAACTCCAACTTGCCTTCTTTGGGTCCTCAACGTGCTCCAGTGAATAGAATCCGTACAGGTATTCACTGTAAACGCCCACAGGATATAGGAGTGAGTGCCAAGGGCACAAAGGCAAGGGTATAAACAACATCTGCTCTCAGTGCCTGAACATCATCTGAACTTAAAAGAACGGCCCTGTGACCATTCAACCCAAGGACAGCTCTAAGCTCAGGGACAGGCAGTTGGATTGGGACATCCCGAGACCCTGGTGCCATTCGCCTGGTACCAGAGAAGGAAGGAAGGAAGGAAGGAAGGAAGGAAGGAAGGAAGGAAGAAAGGAAGAAAAGGAAGGAAGGAAGGAAGGAAGGAAGGAAGGAAGGAAGGAAGGAAGGAAGGAAAGAAAGAAAAAGAAAGAAGAAAGAAAGAAAGAAAGAAAGAAAGAAAGAAAGAAAGAAAGAAAGAAAGAAAAGTAAAAGCCACCCATTCCCAAGGTGAGCCGTAACTGAGGTAGGACTTCCACAGTGTCTCTCTCCTTTTTCCAGAGCCCCCCACCCACAAATGTGTGACTTCTCTGTAATACATCTTCTCTCTGCTTTGTGGGCAACTATAAAAGCCATGATTTTTCAGCCCGTGGTCTGTCTTGAGGTCACCTTCACCCTCGTAAAAGGGTGATTCCTTGGGGAGCCGGGGAGAAGGCACCTTGCAAGTTTCAGAACTTGATTGGTGGTAGATTTTTTTTCTCCCTCTTCCCGTCTTTAATGTGGCTCTAATTCTGACTTCATTGCAGAGCCGTGAAATCAAATTAGGAAATGGGAGGAGACGAGCAACCCCTTCAAGCACAATCAACTTCTGATGGCTTCCCCAAAGCTCTAATGAATCTGCGTAGACCTCCAGTAATAGAAGGTTGCTTTTTGCAGCACTTTGTTTTTCTCGCTTACGAGAAAACAAGTTAGAGCATAGGGATGCAGGCAGTTAATCCAACAAGGTGTCGGAGAGCCTCCTTGGCGTGTGACCGCCGAGTGGGGAAGACTCGGGGGAGGCCAAGGAGGTCGATCAGAAGGGAAGCAGCAGCAGCAGCAGCAACAACATCCAGCCACAGTGGTGGGTCTTTAGAAAACCTGGTCCCCGACCTGGAATGGCTGGCAGCCTGTTTGCCCAGAGCCTTGCTACCAAAAGTGTGAAGTGGAAGCACCAGCATCACCAGAGAGCTTGTTAGAAATGCAGAATCTCAGGCCCCCCACCCACGACGTACCGAATCAGAATCTGAGTTTTAACAAGAGTCCCAGAGGATTCGTACGTGCCGTGAAGTTTGAGAAGAGCTGGCCCGAGAGATTCCAGATGTGATCACGTCACATGTTGTGCTCAGAACTCCCTCCCGATCTTAACTTCCTGTGTTCAGCTCTCATACTCTGTGTCATCCCTGGGAACCCTACCCTCTAGTCTCATGATGACGTCACGTCCTGCCATCCATCCTCATGGTGCTTCCCTCAGCACCAGTGCCCCACCCTGCTTCTCTGCCCATCAAGAGTCCTCCTCATCCTCATGCCCAGGTGTCTCCCCGGATCCCCCAGTCAGATTGTGTCATTGCTATTTGTTTGCCGCTGCCTGACTTTATTACTGTTAGATGTTCGCATCAGCATAGTGGTTAGAAGGATGGGCTTGAGAGCCTGATCATCCTGAGGTTGAACGCGAGTTCTAGCAGTTTTGATCTGTGCATGCGGTTTAGGTCACTGTTTTTAATTTTTCGCGCCTTCCTATTGGAATTACAAATCCACAGCCTTTCCTATGTGACTTTGCCGTTTCCTTCACTTGGTTGAGCACAAAATACGTCTTTATCCGTTGATGTTAGTCTTGGCCATGTGACTTGAATTGGTGGATGGATTGTGGGTGAAAGTGAGGGTGTATGAGATCGTGTCTAGACCTTTAAAGGCCTTAAATGGCATCATGTGTTTCCAGTCATCCCTCTGCGCTTCTCCTATCACCACGAGCAGAACATACCCCAGTTTAGCTGTTGGGTCCAAAGAGGGGGCAATACATGCAGAACAGACGTGAGCTCAACCTGCAGCCAAGCCACGATGACCCACATCTTGAAGAAGAACTTCTTAGCGGATCCACAGGCCCAAGGCTTATTATGGTCTGCCACTGATAGAGTATGCGTCTCTAAGCATCTGTATCATGGGCATATAAATATCTACCTCATGTTATTGGAGCCGTGATTAAAATGGGATAATGTGCATTAACGGAGTTCACGGTAGTGCTTGATAAATGGTAAGTAACTTATTTTGTAGCATTATTATTATGTCTTCCCAATGGACTGGACACCTTTTTAAGTCGGGTCTTTTTCTTGTCCATTTTTTTCTCCTCCCCAGTGCCTACTGAGATCCTAGAAGGCACTCATTCAGTGAACAGAACCAAGCATTAGTATCCGAAGTTACTCTTTTCCTTGGGCAGTTCTTGCCCTGTAAATCCTTACTCAGCCTACAGTGATGAATGCAAACTTGTCACAGCACAGATGAAAGCTCCAGAATCGAGGGTCTTCTGTTCAAAGCAACGGTTATAGTAGGCCTTGGGGTGTTTCGTTGAGTTTTGTGTGTAGTTAAGGAATCTAATAGTGTTTTGATTTGTTTCTCAATTAGAAATGCTACACTTAGAATTTCATGGAAAAGAAGCATTTCGTCTTCAAAGGAAGTTGTGAGGGATATGGAAACACCTGACCCCTTTGCTTTCCAACTTCAAGTGTGAGCCTTAAGTGAATTCTTCATCCAGTCTAGAGTTTAACCTCTGAAAAGCTGGCTATGGAGGTGGGAGGGAAGGATGACTGGGGCAGGGCCTGGTGGCATCTGTCTCTTTAAGAAACAGAAATGAAATCTAATTAGCATAGACTGGCTGCAATTAACATAGAAGTCCCAGTTCGGGGAGTTGGAGGAAGGGAAAAGGATAGAGCTAAAACTTAATGGGGTTTTGTTAGACAAAATTAGCTTCCACAGAACAGCCATAAAAATATCTAAATTATGAGAGCCTCTTGCCATTTGCCATTAACACGAGGGGACATGCTAATATTTAGTGGCGCCATGTCCTGGAAATTAACTGCACTGGAGGAAGCCCCAGGGGCATCCCCGTGAGCAGTAAGGGCATGTCCACCGACTCAATTGTTACCAAACCGCTTGACTAAATGTTTTACAGAAACTCAGCCTCTACAAATCACACGTGTCTCAGCCCGTCTTTTTGGAAATGGTTCCGGAACCGTAGGAGGACACCTCCATGGGTGATACATCGAAAGCTGAAGTCTTCTTCTACAGTCTTTGGAGTTGGGTGCTATTTTCCTCAAAAGAAGATATTTGTGAGGCTGATTTGTGGACATTTGAAGATACCTCCAGTCCTTCCTCTCTCCGTCCTTACGCCCTCCAAGAAAATCAAGCCATTTGCTTTTTACGTAGTGCTAACTCAACTGGTGTGAGTTTTGCTGTAGACTCCTCCACGGTCTTTTTGCCTTCCCTTAAGGGAAAGGGTGAAACCATTCTCCTCTACTCTCTTCTCCTAAAAGTCGCCAGTGACCTCCTAAACTCAGGAAGAATTTTTTTCATGGTCCTCTGGCTCTTTGACCCGCATTTCACTAGACACAGTTGAGCCTTGATTTCCACGTCACTTTTCTCTGCCCTTTCTCTGTTAGTGGGTCCCCTTTCTCCTTTCACATCTGTAGGCACTGCCCACGCCTCCTGGCCTCCGCCCTACGGTCTCCTCCTTCTATGCTCTTTGAAGATGAATTAGTCACTATTTGCCAGTGTTCACCTTCACTTAGAGGCACGTCACTCGCACCTGAAGCCTAGGCCTGACTCTTAGCCCCGTGTTTCACGCTTCCATCAGGACATCTGCATTTGGAGTTCTTAGCTTTCGCTGCCAGTTCAGCCTGCTCACTCGCCTTAGGGAGGTGCTCACTATTGCCTCCCTACCCCTCATCGGCCTCTTTACAGCTCCGGAGAGCACACTCTCTCTATGCAAGCACTCTCATCTTCCTCCACGGCTTACCACGGTTGGTAAGGATCCACGAACACCCCACCCCGGAGCTAATCTGTTGGGTGGCCTGTGGCCTGTCAGATGCTCACTCTCAGGAATCCAAACTCAGCAGAGGACAAGAGCTTCCTAAAATGGCACGGTGGGATGAAGACCCATGAAATCCCGCTCCTGAGGCCTCCCAGCTTCACCCCTGTCTTGCACCTTCTAAGGCGAGGGTGCTCAGCTTTCCCTGGCATGCCGCAGGGCACCCTGATTCTGATTCTCCCAGTAAATCACAACGTTAAGTGCGTTTGACAAAAGCTTTTCGTAGCCATGAAATTTCTGACTGAATCACACTCCATTTGCCTGCCCATCCCGACTTTCCTTTCTGTGTCTTTGACACCACTGTCCTCCCAGGCTTCAAAAGGATACGCTTCGGGGGCATCTTGGAAACCATCGTTTCCTGTTCTGAAGCTTATCTGTCTTAAGGTCCTGCCATTCCCTCCTCTGAAATGCGCCCTGAGATTTTAGGTCTGGCTTTATACAAGCCCGGATCCCCTGCAAGCTGGGCTTCTCCACTCGAAGCTCCGCCCCTCCGGTCTAGCGTTCACTTGCTTACAGTACTGCTCTTTTTAAAGTATCCCTCTGCCAGGGAACCTTCCAGAGCTCTTGATTGTCTTTTGCTCCTCCTCACGTTCAGGACCTTCGTTTACCCTGACCACCCTATTTGCTTTTGGCCCTTTTAGATCATACCATCCTACCTAAAAACCTAGCTACTCCCCAACGTATCGGCTGTAGTTATAGAACAAGCCACCCCCAAATTCGATGGTTTAAAATAGTACCTACGTTATTTAGCTGTCAATCTGGCGTGTTGGCTGAGTATGGCTTCTTTGGCGTGCTTGCTCACGCGCCTGCGATTCTCCGGTGGGCTGGATGATCAAGAAGGATCTCTCTTGGACGTTCGGTGCTTGGCCGGCCGTTGGCCAGCGTGCCCCAGTTGTACTCCCTGGAACCTCTCCAGCAGGTTAGTTCAGGCTCATCCACATGACGGTCTCATGGTTCTAAGTGGGGCGAGAGGACGAGCCCCAAAGCGGAAGTCCCTTTCGAACCTCTGCCTGTGTCTCCCCTGTCGGTGTTCCGTTGGCTAATGCCGGTCACGTAGACAACCCAGATTCAAGGAGTAGGGAAGAAGACCCCGTATCTTGAGGGGAGCAACTGCAATGGAAGTGAACGCAGAGAGGCGAATAATTGTAAGCATTTTTATAATCTACCGCACTCAGCATGAAGTGGGAGTCGGAGCTCATTAGTATTCTCTTCTTGTCCGTTCTGTCATGGGAATATCCTCACTCTCAGCTCTTTTCCCTTCATTCAGATTTTTCTTCCCAAATGTTAGGGACAACCTCCCTCCCCTTTGAACCTGGCTCCAAGCATCCCCGAATAAGCAGCCCTCTGTCATTTCTGATGTCTGCCCCCTCCCTTCCTTTTCGCCATTTTCTGGTCGGGTCTCGACCTCATGTCTGTCTTCTGGATTGGAATGCCGATGGCCCACGGGATGCTGTTCGTGTTTTTATTTATGAAATACATATTTACACTTTTCATATATCTTTACTTCCATGCCTAGTATGGCGCTGAACATCTGGGAGGTGCCCAATAATACCTGTTGGTTATTTACTATCAAGAAATGACTCAGAAGTCTCCTAAAAGCCGTTTTTCTCTTAAATGCATTTAGGTTTAAAAAAATTAAATAAATATATGCCCTCAGCACTCCTAAGGCGGTAGGGAAAGCTCGGATGGTGTGATAATTTCAGCTTCCTGACTAGGTGAGAATCACAGCTCCAACTGAAATATTTCTTCTAACCCTGGGCTCAGTGAAACCTCGTGGGCTTCCTCAGACGGGTTTTTTTTTCCCCCCAACCCCCTGGCCACACAGGCCACTCTTGAAAGCCCTTAGCTGTCACTCTCTAGGCTCAACGCCATATTCCATGGCTGGCGATCAGCATCCCTCACTCGTGTCATGCCTTTTGAGAGAATCGCGTGAAAAACACCAGTCTTCCGGGCCTTGACAAGGACAGTTCTGAGGACCACAGTCTGGAAACACCCTTTCCCTGCCAGCTGTGATTTCCTCTGGCACCCTGCTCAGACGGCTAGGGCCTGTGCTGGCCAGGGCCCTCCGTAGACAGGCTGGCATAAAACCACTCCTGCCTGATGAAAGCCTCCGCTCTGATCAGGCCTCTCATTGCCTAGGTTCTCCTTGCCTTCCCAAGACGTGTTTATCCAGGGCCCTGTTCTCCCAATTTGTTCCATGCTGGAGTGTGTTTGTCTCTCAAGTTGCACGTCAGGCAAGTTCTCAGAAATACCTTTTGAAACCTGATAGGTGTCCCTTCTCTCATTTCCCTTTCCGGGAATTTGAAAAGGAATCCAGGAAGCCCGAGTCATATTTAGCCACCGATTCTGTTTATTATACCGCTCTCAAAAATAAGACCAGTCACCAACCGCCAAAACAAGGCTTAACTTCTAGACCACTGGGGCCATATGGAGTCTGGGTCAAGATCAAGGATGCTCTGCTGTTTGTGTTCCTGACACTGGGTTTTTATACTGACAGCTCTTTCTGGTGATATAAGAAAGTATGTGCCTCTGGAAAGATGGAGAAGAGAGGATAAGGAAAGTTTGTGTGTGTGTGTGTGTGTGTGTGTGTGTGTGTGTGTGGGCGCGCGCGCGTGTGTGCATGTGTGTGTAAAGAACAGCAGGTTTCCCAGTCTAAGAAATTTTTGGCGGTGGGACAAGATTTGCATGCCCTTCTGTGTCGCAGAGACTCAGTATGTTTGCAGCACGTCGTTGGGGTGCCTGCGTCTCAAATCACGGGCTGTGTGCAGCCTTGATGAGGCACCCGATTTACATATTCTCAATTTAATCTAAAGTAGGTACTAATTGATTACTGTTGAATGTCTGCACGCTCTGATTATCTGTTCAGATCCTGAGGGGGGAGGGAGGGGGAATAGCAAGGGATCTTTCTTCTATGAGTAGGATTTTGTTTTCTCTGATCCAAGGAGCATTTATTTGCTCGGCCCAGAGGTCCGGCTGCTCCCACCTCCGGCCTCTCCCCACCTCGACTGAAAGGTGAACTAAATACCGCCATCTCCAGCACTGGTTCTTCCTTTGTTGTAGGATCAACTCTTCTCTATTCAGTCGTTTGGCATTTATCAAACAAATATTTTGAAAATGCCTCCCAAGTGTATATTATTGTCATCCCTGTAAAGGCAGGGCCCCTTGGGGCCTCAGACTACGGATGCTGGAGCCAGCTGGCTGGGTTCAATCCAGGCTCTGTTGCTTCCCAGCTGTGTGACTCTGGGCAGGTTGCTTAACTTCTCTGAGCCTCGGTTTCGCTGCCTATAAAAAGGGATTAATAGCAGTCCCCACTTCACAGGGTCGTCGTGAAGATGAAACGGGTTTGCACATGTAAAGCACCCAGCAGAGCGTCGACCCATTATGTGGTGCTGTTTCTTCACAGTTCTGCGTAAGGTCTGCCGGGGGCGGCAGACAAAGACCTTGATGAAAGCCCCCCGTGGGGAATTTTAGGGTCTTCATTCATCCTGGCCTTGCCGCGCCTGTCCGTCATCTCAGGTGTCCACAGTGACAGGGAGCAGGTATAAGAAAGCGTGGCTCTTGCTACAGCAGGGTGTTAGCCAAGGGCCTTCTGGAAAGGCTTTCCCTGTCAGCTGGAGGTAAGGAGTAGGAAGGAGGAAGGGGAAGCTAAAGGCGGTGGGCCAGCGGACATTCACTGGACCCCTTCTGTGTGCCAGGCTCCCCGTTGTTGCTGCTGACACAGACGTGGAGGCTGTGGCCTCTTCTCCGAAGGAGGTCCCTGCTGAGAGGCGCTGCTCCAACCGCTCCAGTAAGGCGCGTTTCCTCTGTTACTGTTCCTCGGGCACTTATTTTAGGCTTCATGCCCACATTCCAAATGCTGGTCGGATGGTTTTTTTCTTTGTATTGCCGTGTCGCATACGTTGCAAAGAGGTGCACGGGTCGTCGGCACACAGCTCGGTGAGTCACGGAGCGAACCCACTGGGCAGGCGGCACCCAGGTCGAGAAACAGACCCTGACCGCCCCCCAGAGGCGCCCCCTCCTGCCCCGTGCTCCCTTCTCACTATTCTTCCTCAACAGGTGACCTGAGTCCTGACTCCAGTCCTACTGTCAGGTTTCTCAGCTGGCCAAGACAAGCCCAGGGAGCAGGGCTGAGAGGCGTGACAAGATCAGGCGCGACAGGAAATGTCTGGGCCATTACGCTACCGGTCTGGCCCGTGGTGTCTGTGTGGCTCCCCTTAGGACTGCTTTGACTCTTTCAAAGGGAAAGCCGTTCTTGGCTGCTTCACCCCAGGGCCGGCATCGGGCAGGGCAGGTCAGCCTTTCTGTTGGTTTGAGCAGGTCCCCATCCAGAAATGTGTCCCCGGCCTGTCCAGTAAAGGGCCGAGGATTCCCATCCTTGACCGGCCTGCCTGCCTCCTGGGATCGCTTATGACGACAGGCAGGCATGTGAGCAGAAGAAGGCCCTCTGATACCTTGAAGTGCTGACGACTGGGCAGGCAGTAGCAGGGATGAGTGTAGTTAACCTTCTTGGAATTTCCTTCTGTCACCCGGAGAGTCGAGGGTCTTAAGAGAATGGCAAACAGGAGAGATTTGGCCAGGGCCATCCAGGACATCACGGCCGGGAACTCTGATCAGTCAGGATGGTGTCGCCGTGAAGGAGAGGAGGGAAAAGAACAGAGACCTTGTTCCAGAACTTGTGCCTGTCGCCGCCTAGCAAACCTCTCCAAACTTAGCGAAATGAAACAACAACCATTTTCTATGTTCTCGAAGGCCCTGAGTCAGAAATTCAGACAGGGCCCAGCAGGGGTGGCTTGTCTCTGCCTCAGCTGGGAAAACATGAAGCAAGAGTCAGGGATCATCTAGAAGCTTCTCCATGACATGTCTGGCATGTGGGTTAGGAGGATGTGAAGGCTGGGCTCAGCTGGGACTGTCAACAGGTAGCCCATCTGCGGCCGGGGCTTTTCATAGCGCGCAGGCTGAGTTTCGAGAAGGAATATCCCAAAAGAGAGTGTCCAGGGAGCAGGTGTCCCAAGAGCCCCAGACGGAAACTCCACGGCTCTTTCTGACCTAGCTCAGAAGTCCCACGGCATCATCTCCGCCGCATTCTGTGGTTACCGGCGAGACACTGAGGCTGGCTCACGCTCCCAGGGCGGGGATCCGGACTCCCTCTCCTGCCGGGGGGAACGGTAGGTCCCAGCGTGGAATCGCTCGTGGGATGGGAGCCTCCAGTGCAGCCCCCTTTGGAGAGTACCGTCTGCCGCCGTAGTTAATAGCTGCGACTCTGGGGACCCACCCGGTTTCATTTCCTGGCCCCGACACACACTAGCTGTGTAACCTCGGGCGTTTCTTAACCACTCTGTGCCTCAGCTTCCACGTGAGAGAAATTGGAATCATAATTCTGTTCTCATAGGGTTACCGTGAGAATTCACGATGTGATGTGCGATGTGCGCACGGTGTTAGCAGAATGCCCGACACATTGTAAGTGCCCACGTCACCTTAACTGAGACCTGCGGAGGCGACTGCTCGAGACCCGCCTCGCCTGTGACACATCTCCTTGGGCCCATCCTAGGTCACAAGGTGAGCCACACGACTCCCACCCCGGGCCGCATACCAGCCCAGGACCTACCCGCAATTACCAGGGATGACAGAGACTAAGCACTAGGGTACGTCACCTCACGGAGCACAAAGCACCGCCATGCACGTCCTTCATTTAATCCTCCAGACAAGTCTGTGGGGCACACAAGACTCTCATTTTACGGATGAGTCTTATCAAGGTGTGACTCACCCAAGTCACCTTAGCTAGTAAACTACAGAGGAAGGCCACAATCCCAGGGTTGCCCTCTAAAAAGCCCTTTCTCCAATCATCTCAAGGTCATTGCTAAATTCTGAAAGGGACAATACAATTGAGTTAGAATGTAATTAATTTGACAAGTGCTCTGAAGTCTTAATAGAAATGGGGAGAAAGGAATGGGGGTCAAATTTCCATAGCCATGGAATGTCATAGCCAGGGCGGGAAGGTGAGTGCCACCCACAAGAGGGGACCTAACCGTACCACTTTCCTCCAAAGATCTCAAAGGCATTCGTGTAAAACGCCCCATAATGCCTTTCGAGTTTCACAGCTCTCTGAGGATTCAGAATTCCCCGATCACCCCCCTGCTCCTTAAAACCGAAAACCTAACGATGCCCTCTTCCCTCTGTGCCTTCCTTCAGATTTCAGCCCACCCATATCAACATCGAATGCGCCAATGCTGGGAAGGCATTGTAAATCCTGCCTTTCTGGGGTTTTTCATCCACTTTTGGAAACAAACCAAAACACCCATAAATATTCAAGCTTATAATATTGACTTAAAGCTCAGTGAGAGCCCAGGCTGCAGTCAGCTCCTGATTATCCATGTGTGACTTATCCACAGCTAATTTTAAAACTCAAAATTACTTCCTCCAAACTTGCAGCACACCCTGGGCCCCCTCTGCGGGTGTCGGCTCGGGGGCGCAGGGAGATGAGGTGGAACTGGGGCAGGCTGAGGGTCTGATGACCCTGCTGCTGCTTTTCACACAACTCCTGATCAGCTGTGTGACCTTGAGCACATGTCTTTACCTCCTGGGACCTTCTAGGTTTTTCACCTGTCAAATGAAGAAGCTTGCCTTCGTGCTTTTTGTAAGATCCCCTTGCTCTAAAATTCCATGGGGCAGCAAAGTAGTCAAAGGAAATGAAAAGGTAAGTTGGCTGCAGAGGGGCAGCGTTGAAAGCGGTAGTCCAGACGACCCATATTCCAGATGAGATGGTGTTGGCCTCAGAATTGGTGAGTGACAGATCCAAGCCAAGCTCCTGAGACTCCAATGATTATTTCATCAATTCCAAGGCCACAGATGCAAGATCTGTGTGTTTTCCAAATGATGGGTCTCCTCGATGAGCACAGGTAGTCAGAGATTCGGCTCTGGACGTGGGAAAGACTATTCCTATTTTTTGCACAGCCTCGGCCTTCCTGTCTGATGGAGCTGCCAGAGCTATGTGTCTGTGGGAGTCGAGGCCCCTGCCCACTTTCCTTCCCCAACAAGGTCCAGTGGGGGGAGACCAGCAGGATTCTCTTCTCGTCCCCTCCTCCTCTCCACCCGCTTGCATTCCTGGGGACTGGAAGGGTCCTCTCTGTCTTTCAAGGGAGAAATCTCTGGAGTCTTCTTACTCCCTGCCTCCAGCTTGGTCCCCAGACCCAGGGTTTCTTTGTAGGAGGAAGGAAGAGTGGTGCGGTGAGATCGGGAAGGGGCTTCCGAGCAGGGAAGAGCACGGATACGGTGGGCTCCCATCACCATGCCCTCTGACCAAACGTGTCTCAAGTGCAGGTGTCTAGGCCCGGCACCTGGGTGATAACAGATGCTCATCCTGCTTGCGAGGAGATCTTGGGTTCGAGGAAGAGCAGAGTGAGGACGTGAGTGAACGTGGTTTTCATCAAGTATTGCAGATGCCGTCAAAGAAAGATGTGCGGGATCAAGTGGGGGCGGGGATGGGAGAGGAGACAGAGGAGGAAGCGTCAGCTTTGTCCAGGGGAGGGGTTATCAAGAGACACTGCCTGGAGAAGGTGGCGCTTGGTCCTTGAGCAGAAGCGGCAACATCTTTGATGATGGTTCGGTTCTCCCGAAACATAGCCGTGTTGGTTCTGTGGCTCAGTGCGATCAAGGGTTGAGTGGCCCTGGGGAGGCTGGCCTGCAAGCCCGAGGACTCCTCGTATCACTTCTGTGGGACGAGGCGTTGTATGTTTTAAACGACTCGTAAACCATCTGTAGAACTCAGAGCCTTCGTTAGAGGCATACGGCGGCGGGTGATGTGCAGGAAGAGACCACGTGGTATAAAATTGTGAAACCGCGACGCAGTCCACACTGGATGCTTTGAGGTCTCGACAAGTGCTTTCCTGTTTGGGACCCACGTTTGTCCTCCAGCTAGCTGCAGTTTGCTTGGCCCAAGCAACGGATGAAAGAGCGTACCGGGGTGGAGATTTTGTAACCCAGGAGAGACGTGAGAAGGGAAAGCTCCCCATGGCCGGCTTGTGGGTTTGTTTCTACTCCCTCTGGTGGCTGATTCACATCTGCGTGGGAAGCAGCCACACCCTGTCTTCTCCAAGAAGCCCAGAGCCCTGGGATCTTGACCATATTCGCATGACCAGATGTACAAAGGTTCAGCATCTTGTTTTGGTTTGGGTTTTAACTAGCTGTTGGTTTTGGTGTTTGGAAACTCATGATTTACATTCACATACCTTATTCTTCTACTAACCCCTACCTTACAGCTTTTTCTTGCTCACATTCCCTTGTCCCTCATAATGTTGACTTGTGTGGAACCTGTCTTGTCCTATGTGACGTCTCTGTGCATGAGGACCCTTCAGCTTTAGCTCCCTTTGCAAATGGATGCCTTCTCTTGGCGTTTCCCCAGTTTATGTTTAATAGAGAGGGAATATGGTCTGCCAGGCTTATCTTTCAGAGCCAGGCCACTTTAAGGTCCGGGACCTACCCCTGGCTGCGGGCAGGCTGGTCTTTCCATCAGTCAAAGGCATGGCAACCACCATAATTAGAGTATATAGTACTCGCCTACAGGGGAACTTAGAGCTCCTCTGGGTAATCATATGGGAGAATTGGCACCCCTGAGAGCTGATGAGACTTACCTAATATTGCACGTGTAACCAAGGAGTGGTGGTGGTAGGATGAGACTCACATTCTGCTACAGCCTACTGGTGGCATCTTTACACTAACCTGTGGCATCTCCCGTGTTAGTTTGTGTGGTAGGCATGTTCCCATGCACGGATGTCTTCTTACTCACCTAATGTGCTTGCAGCTTGGGGACAGACAGTGTTCCCATTTCTTCCTCCTTCCTCTTCCCCACGTCCTGCTAAGACATCTAATATAGGACCCATACCAGCGGCAGAATGCTGCTGAAGGCAAAGGTAGTTAAAGTTAGCTCCTTCTAATAGCATTCGAATCTATTAGAACTCATGGCTGGTCTATGTGCCAATGATTTCAAAGTCACTAAGTTTGAACTAAAATTGACAGTGAAGTGTCTTGCTTGCCAAGTAAGATTCACTCAGAAAAGGAGAATTATGCGGTCAACTTCAAATGAAGACACTTGACAAATGAACCACATTCCAGGTTGGCCTCACCAAGTTGGTGAGGCCAACTTGGAATGTAGGTAAGTTGTCAGTTGAAATATTTCTCTTTGGCTGAAGATGTTAGGGCACCATTTTTGAGTCCTCCAAATTTAGGACTTCAGGTAGATACTTTCAAGATGTCGGGCTTGAATTTAGATTTAAAAGTCTACACTACTGGGGTGCCTGGGCGGCCCAGTTGGTTAAGCTTCTGGCTCTTGATTTCAGCTCAGGTCATGATCTCACAGTTTGTGGGATTGAGCCCCACGTCGGACTCTGCACTGACAGCGTGGGGCCTGCTTGGGATTCTCTCTCTCCCCCCCCTCCCCTCTCTTCCCCTCCCCCACTCATGCTCCCTCTTTCTCTCCCAAAATAAGTAAATAAACATTAAAAAAAAAAAGTCTACACTACTTATGGCTTTTCCGAGACTTGCTTACTGGAAAAGAAGCTCTTCAGAAAATCCTGCTATCACAGTCACATTGCCAAATTCATTCATACTGCTGGAAGGCTGTGGTTAGTGCAACAGGGTTTTTAAATAGGAGAATGAAGCCACCGTCACGTTCACTTGGGTTTAGAAGGTCACCATGCCTCAGTGAACCACCCATACCGTCATTTGTTCATTTATTATTTGCTGAAAAGAAAAGCTCTATGCTGGGGACAGCATAGAAGGGTGAGTGACACTGTTGCCTACAAGGAACATACAGTCTAGGTAGGAATACAGACAAGGAAAGGGAATTATGATGCCAGATCTGAGGAGCTTAGACATACGTGTATATCAATGACAAAGGAAGCCATGCTGAGTTGTCTGGCTCCTCTGCGGTATGACGGACTTGGTTGTAATCCCATCAACCCTCTGATAACACTGTCCAGATGTCATAACCTCATAAGCAGATGCCCCTCATTCTGTATGTCAATTTCCCTTGCACGGACATTTCAGTAATTACGTTATATTTTGTTAAGCCTCATCTCTTGAGATCTGCAAAAAGTAAGGAATCCTCTTGGGTAAGAGGGATGTTCTTTTCTGAAACCTGAGGTCATTCCCAGAGCAGATACCCCAAGAGGGGTGAGCCGTCAGACTGGGACTCAGAACTCCTGAAGGAGCCTCAGACAGAAAGTTCAGCCTCTCCTTTGCCTTATGCTTGGAAGCATCCGGACGTCTGAGGTATGATGCTAGGAGATAGGATTTAGAAGTCATAAAAAAGCAAGAAATCCAAGAAAAGAGGGCTCCAGAAAGATTTCTTCTTCTTCCTGGATCCTCCACAGTTAGGAAAAGACCAGTGAGCCTCTGAGAGCAGTGTATGCTTTGCAGGCCAGATTGTGAAGCGTCATGGTACCCTGTCTTTAAACCTCTTGAGCTTATCCAAGGCTGGTCAGGAAGCACCTGCAGCAGATTTCCCTGGGACACTGGATGAGCCTGCAGATCCCTGGGCTCCACTTCAGCTCTGTGCCTCTGAACCTGAATGGGGAAGGAGGCGGAGTTTGCATTTTGGTAAGGCCCCTCAGTTTGAGATCCCCAGGTCTTGTTGTCAGTGAGGTCTTTTGTAAAGGTGTAAGAATCGGTTTAAGGAGCACCTGGGTGGCTCAGTCAGCTAAGTGTCCGACTTCAGCTCAGGTCATGAGCTCACGGTTCATGGGGTCGAGCCCCGCGTCAGGCTGTCGGTGCATCAGGCGGTCTGCTGTCAGCACAGAGCCCACTTCGGATCCTCTGTCTCCCTCTCTCCCTGCCCCTCCCCTGCTTGTACTCTGTCTCTGTCTCTTTCTCTCTGTCTCAAAAATAAACATTTAAAAAATTTTTAAATAAAATTAAAAAAGAATTGGTTTAATATGGTCCAACTTTTCCTGCTCATCAAGAAATGTGTCTTCCAGTATCGTACTTGAAGATGCTACGTTTTAGAATCACCTAGATTTGTACTTTATCACCTAGACTCTGGCATTCCTTTACAACATCTCCCTTCTCAGAATGTCCCTCTATCATTCAGTTGTTCTAGATCAGGGGTTGATGAACGTTTTCTGTGAAGGACCAGATGGTGAATATTTTCCACATTGTGGGCTATACAGTCTCTGCCACAACTACTTAACTCTTCGATTGTAACACAAAAGAAGCCATAGGCAGTACTTAAACAAATAGTGTTCCAGTAAAAATTTATTTACAAAAACAAGAAACTGGTAGGATTTGGGCCATGGCCATAGTTTGTGGGCTTCTACTCTAAACCAGTAGGCAATTAAATATGTAGCTCCTTATAGCATCTCCTTATATGGAAATGCTCTGCCATGTATTAGTAGATTAGTTGCAAGGAATGGGGGCCCACTTGAATTACCTCAGTGGTTCTCAAACTGAAATGTATAGCAAACCGCCTCTGCCCCTGGAGCGTTTGTCAAAATAGATTGATAAGCCCACCCCCAGAATTTCTGACTCAGCAGAATTGGAGTAAGGACAAAGAAATTGCGTTTCTAACAAGTTTCCAGATTGAGTCTTATCCAGGGACCACACTTTGAGAACCAATGCCTTAAGTAAAAGGGAAGAGGTTATAGAAGGGATTTATGTGCGAATTAGGAGTCTCGGTTCTATAGCCATGAAGCCAAGAACACGGGTTCAGCCCTCCCGAGGTCCTCCCAGGGACTGGAAGGATGCCTACTGCTCTAGGAATTAAGTTCTGATAGGACTTACTCACCCTTACCATCATGGGGCTCTTTGTTCTCTAGGTTTCTGTTCTTGCTAGAGTGGTTATCTAAAACTCAAATATGATCAAGCCACATGTATTTTTATACATGTTCTTAGATAAAATCCAAACTTCTTAACCTCACAGAGCCTTTATGACCTTCCTACCCCCTCCATCACTCTACCCACATCGGTCGTTTGCCATCTTCTGTCGGTCCACAATAAAGACTCTGGCTTTTCCCTCCACCATATTCTCTACGCTGTTGTGTATCCCTTGTGCAAGTGGCCATATGCCCTGTTGATGGTGAGCTTTATGAGACTGAGGCTATGGTTTTTGTTTTGTTTTGTTTTGTTTTGTTTTGTTTTGTTTTGTTTTGATCTCCAGTGTCTGACCCAGTCAGTGTTCAGGAAATATTGGGCGAGTGAATAAATGTTTTCTTCCTCAGATTTGCTACCAGACACAAGACAAGAGGTGAACTCAGGGTCATAGTGAAGGCCTTTAAAAAGGACCCTAAAAGCCTCTTTGGGGTTGATGGCCCAGGAATCTTCACGGTAACAATACTTAAGAGTGGGGGGGGGGGGGGTGGGAGACCACAGTGAGATACCATGCCACATCTACTAGGAGGGCTTTAATTAAAAAGACAGATAATAACGAGTGTTGACAAGGATATAGAGAAATCACGACCCTCGTGCATGGCTGGTATGCAGTCACTTTGGAAAAATTATGTAGTCACTTTGGAAAACAATTTGAGAGTTCCTCAAAAAGGTAAAGACAGAGTTACCATATGAGCCAGCCATTCCCGTCCTAGGTATGTGCTCGAGTCATGGACACATGCTCCCCCAAAAGTTGTACACAAATGTGCACAGCAGCATTAGTCAGAATAGCCAAAAAGGGAAACAACCCAGAGGTTCATCAGCTGATGAATGGAGGAGCAAAATGAGGTCTATCCATACCATGGAATATTATTATGCCATAAAAAGGAATGATACCTGCTACAACATAGATGACCTTTAAAAACATTATGCTGAGTGAAAGGAACCAGTCACAAAAGGCCACATGTTGTGGGGGGATGTGTGAAATAGGTGAAGGGATAAAGAAAGAAAAAAAAAAGGCTACATGTTGTGTGATTTCATTTATATGAAATGTCCAAGATCGTCAAGTCTATAGCGACAGGAGGATTAGTGGCAGCCAGAGGCTGGGGGCGAGGGGTTAGGGGAGGTAACGGGGAGGGACTGCTTCTTTCCAGAGTGATGAAAATGTTCTAAAATTAGATAATGGTGGTAGTTACAAAACTGTAAATATGTAATGATATGTAAATTATATTTCAATAAAGTTGTTTTAAAAATTTTTAATGTTTATTTATTTTTGAGAGAGACAGAGACAGAGCATGAGTGGGGGAGGGGCAGAGAGTGAGGGAGACACAGAATCCGAAGCAGGCTCTAGGCCCCGAGCTGTCAGCACAGAGCCCGACGCGGGGCCCAAACCCACCAACCGTGAGATTGTGACCTGAGCCAAAGTCGGACGCTCAACCGACTGAGCCACCCAGGTGCTTCTCAGTAAAGTTCTGTCATAAAGTGGAGAGGAAACCGCTCAGATTAGTCCCCAAAAAGAGTTGATTCCACATTCAGAACGTGGTCCCACATCCACAGTGTTATCCTCTGGCAACAAAGTGCATCATTGAAACAACTTGTCTAACAATAGAAGGCACACTGTATTTATATCCTCACACAGCTTGGAACACAGTAAGTTGTAATTGAAAGGTTTTGATTTATTTGTCTAGGATAGAGAAATAGAGAAATCCCTATTTTTTCCCCATCAAAAATCCTCAATATCTTGGGTGTCTAGCACGACTTCATGTGCCCCTTAACTCAGTCTACTCTTGTCGATGAAAATGGTAAAATCTCCCAAAATGCTCAATTGTTTTTGTTGAAAAACAAAGCAAAGCATAGTCTAAATTCATTTAGGACATCCATTGAAAGAGGCTTGCATTGTTTACAGATTTACATCTGTTTTGCATACAAAGAGCTTTTATACCAAGGCCAACAGTTTCTGATTTCTTTCTTTATCACGGAACCTTTCCTGAATTCATGGCCCTGGGAAAACATAGCTTAGTGAATAAATGTAGACCAGCAAGTTCCCTTTATTTTTGTTGATGTCATATGATGCTGAGGTTCCCATCAACTGTTTCCCCATCAGTGATATTACAGACTAATTTCTATCACTTCTCTAAAGTAAATAAGGAATGGCTTGTGATCAAAAACACTTTACAGAAATAACACAACCGATTCAGAAGAAAGAACAACATGGCCATATATGGATACAAGCATGAAAACATTCATATTTGGGGGAGGATTAAAGGCTCAATAGAATGGAAAAGAAAAGATACAGCAATGTCAATCTCATGTCTGCCTCTGAATCTGAAAAGAGATGCTGGTATAGAAGAGGTATAAATTGCTAGTTGGTTTTCATTACACGTGGCCTCGGTGGACTGGCAAAACCAATCGAGAGCCCATAGCTGGACTGGGGTTTATCAATGGCTTTGGATCACTTTGCCGTTTTCTAGCTTAATCTCCAGCCCCAGGAGACAGGGGCTGTTTCTCTGAGAAGTCTTCCCTCTCTCAAGCAAAAGTTGTCTTTTTCTGTAATTCTACCATTAAAAACTAGTATCTTGAAGCCTTTAAGGGTTTTTCCACTTACCAGAGGCCCCTATTAAAGTACGGATTTCCCCTGACAGCCTTGGTTAGCAGCCAGTTTTGTGCCACAAAAGTTGGAGCACGGAAAATACACAAGATCCCGGTTGGTTTTTCACGAGACAGCACTTTCCTCTCAGACTTCCAGGCTACCCTGCGATCCCTTGAATGTGCAACTCCTTGACAGTCCCAGTCCGTGGTGAAAGGGAGTAATTTCTGGAGAAAACCATCTCGCTGGACTCTCCTCAGTCAGACAGTTGTCACAAGTGATAGATGTGACCTGAGTGCTCTGTGGTCTGTGTAGTGTGAAAATGAAGACTCTAACTGTGCTCAGGTGACTCTGGCTTAAGATTCCACCATTGAAGCCAATGAAATAATTAAGAGTGGCATCTTTGTAAATTTAATTATCAATTTATTAAGCAATAATTGGCATTTTAAAAGGCCATTTTAGAGGTGATTAAAAGCCATATAGTCAGGCTTTTTATAAACCTCTCTATCTCATGCCAAATGAACAGCAACTTAAACAAAAGTCTCTTATAAGCCTTAAGATTTTATGATTCTTTCTTCTCCAGTCTCTCTTGCTATATTTCTGTCACTCAGCTTCAATTTATCTCCTATCTGCACCTTGTCTGCATCTTTTCTTTTTTTCTGGAGACTTCTTTGGTCATAACTCTTGTCTTACTTTCTTCTCCAGCTGTTCTTCTAGCTTGCCTTCCCTCTCTGCTTCTTCTTTCTTTCCTCTACTCGCTCTACTTTCAACTTAAGTAATGTAATATGAAGCAAGTATATTTAGAAATAGTTGTTGAATTAAGTCTTTTTTCCCCTTAACTTTTGTTTCAGATATTGTGCATTTTAGTTCTAGAATTTTTATTTGGTTCTTTTCGTAGTGTCTATGCTAAGATTTTCTATCTTTTCATTTATTGCAAGCGTATTTTCCTTGAAGTTATTGAGCATAGTTATACTAGCTAGTTTAAAATCCTTGCTTGCCAATTCTAACATCTGAGTTGTCTTAAGGTTAATCTTCATTGATTCTCTTTTCTCTTGAAAATGAGCCACATTTTACTGTTTCTACTACATATGTCAAGTAATTTTGGATTGTATCCCGGACATTGTGAATGTTATGGGGACTCTGGATTCTGTTATATTCCTCAAAAGAGTCCTTCTCTTTCTAAGTAAGCAACCAAATTGGTTGGACTCAGACTGCAGGCTCTGTCTCTTAGGTGGTAGCTCAAATCTCAATATAATTATTTTGTCCCTAGCTGGGACAATTTGTCTCTCCCCTGTGCATGTGGTTCCGCTAAGGATTTACACAGAATTTATTAGAGTTCCTCTTCTCTGGGTCACTCCTTTCTAGGCACATTATAGTAGCTCTGGGTATGAGTTGCCCCAAATATTTTGGTCTGGAAAGACTAGACTTTTCTATAGGAGTTTTAGCAGCAGTGTTGCTTGTTATGGTGTTGCCTATAACCTAACCTCCGGCTAAAAGCTAGAAGAAGGAGAAGCTCATCCCATATTTTTTTCTGCCTCCCAAGGCTGATGCCCCTGCAGGATCTGCTTATTTTTGCTCACCCTCCAGGGCCTCCGGGTAGATCTTTTTTGTGTTTTGTCCAGAGTTTATAGCTGTTATCTATGGGAGGATGAGTCTAGTAGGAGCTTACTCACTCACACTGGGAACAGAACCACCCTTTCTTGATTTTTGAAATTACGCGAGTTCAACCTTTCCTATGTCTTTCTCCAAAAGAATTCTAATTTACATTGCAGGTCAGAGTCTTTGATTGATTTTTTTTTTGGGGGGGGGGGTTCAATGACCTTCAACTGAGAGACAGTTCTATAGCCCAATCACAGGGAAAGATGTCACATCAAGCCTCATTTCAATTTATTCAACAAAATTTATTGCCCTCCTCTTATGAGAAAAACCCTAGGTTGCCTGTTGGGACCATCCTTGAATTTTGTGGGAGGAGGGCAAAACAGACTATTGCAAAGATTATATGGCTAAGAGGAAATAAGATCTCCTTACCTCTGAGAAACACCGATTCTGTAGTAGGTAATCATTTTACAAATGCTCTCTTGTTTAACCCTCATAACTCTGCCGGGTGGATATTATTGTTCACTTTTTATAGATGAGAGAAGTGAAGCTCAAAGGCTGCACAGCTGGTAATTTTCATAGGCTTTTAATAAAAAAAAATGAGTCAATGCTAAAAAAATAGGTTAGTCATCATACCATGTTCTCAAAAACAATATTAATGATGATAATAAAAATAACAATATCTAAGTGCCGCTTTTCCGCTTAGGAAAAAGGGATTGTGACTCAGTATGGCCCCTGACTTTTGACTGACAAGGTTCTATAAATGCTAAGTATAGTTTTCTATTAAGATTGAAACCTATGAGAAAAAAGCCGTGGGCTGACCCATCTTCAAAGTGTCCATTTAAGATTATTTTCTGTCAGCCAGGTGGCTAATGGGCTGTGTTAGACAATGGATAGATATTGTATTCTGTGTGAAACCATAGAATTGGAGAAAAAAGAGCAATTCCACATTTATTTGGCTTGTCTACTGCCCGGGAGCCCAAGCTGCAGAGAACATTTATTTCATTTTAACAAATGGATGGCACCTCCCTGTTTTAGGCTGGAAGAAAACCTCTGCTCTGGCCTCAGTGTGAACAGGGGCATTGGTGATAGAATATCCAGTGTGAGTCATTGTCCCCACACTGGGCAAAAATAGTTAAAGCATTCTGGGGCAATTCTCAGGGAAAATGTTCGGTTAATGGTAGGTTTATCTAACACCGGATTTTAAAAAAAAATATTGACGGCTTCATGTTTTACAAAGGGAACTTGCAGACAACAGAAAGTGAGCTCCTGTTGAATTGAATAATGACTCTGCTAAGAGATGAGAACACAAGAAGAGATGTTTAAAGCACAGTTGGAAGAAGGAAGTAATAAGCCTGACTTAGACAACAGACAGTAGCTTCAGCCTGGGCAGTTGGGGAGACTGGGGAAAACATTGGTTTTCACGCCCCAACCCACTCTGTCATGGAAGCACTGTGGCCTGTAGGGTTGCCTTTCTCCTCCCAATCCTACCGCCCATTTTGTGGTTAGTCATTTGACCTTGGGGGCGTCATTTTGCCCCTCTGAGCATGGGTTTCCTCGCTAGTACCGCACGGCGATTGGATCGTGTTATCTTGTAGGTCCCTTCTGGCATCAACTTGTAAATATCCAAGACTCTAACTCCACTTCCTCACCCAGATCTTTCCCCACGTCGTTATCCAAGAGCCGAGAATTTCACGTGTGGGACGGCAAAATGACATCAGAGTAGATTAGTCACTTGAAACTTTTGAATTAGAATGGAAACAAGCCAAAATAAAAGCTCCCCGGAACTGGCCAATAGATGGCAGGTGACAAATGAATAGACTTTGGACTACTCTCCGACTGTAAACTTTCCTCCGCTTTTATGTGAAACTACCAGTTCACTTTAAATATCTACAATGAGTTCTGACAGAGAAGAGCAGGCAGCTCACATAATGAAGGTCAGCAACTCATGCCCAAATCCTACTGCTTTAGAACATGCTCAAAGACAGCCTCAGATGCACGAAGGGGAACAAGCACATTTGTCACACCCATGACCCTGTCAGTAGCAGGCTGGGCCAGTGGTGGACATGGCTGGAATCCAAAGGTCAAATAGACCCAGAGGGAAGGACACACGATTTGGGGAGGTCCCAGTGTGACCTTGATGGAATAGATGGGATAAGCAGCTGAGATCATGGATTGCTTTGGAACCCTTTGAGCTTTGAGATGCTTTGGAGGTAAAGGAACCAGAAGCACCAGAGAAAAGAGACAAGGGTGTTTGTTTGTTTCCTGAGGAGATGGTATTTCTCAGAATGTTTCTAGAAGCCAGAATATTTCTGGAATATTTCTGTCTCCATTTTTTTTTTCTTTTGGTTTTCGAGGGGGGGTAGACGGGGCCTCCCTCTAGCCACAGTGAGGGAGTGGATGGGTCAAAACCCACCGACCGAAAGATACTGAACAGACGTGAAAGGAGAAGGAAAAAGAGAAGAGAGGGAGGAGAAAGAAGAAGGCAAAGGGAGCGAACCTAGCGGCAGAGCACCTCTGGGTTTTCTTTTTCTTTTTTTTTTTTTTTTTTAATTTTGTTAACATTTTATTTATTTTTGAGACAGTGAGAGACAGAGCATGAACAGGGGAGAGTCAGAGAGAGGGAGACACAGAATCTGAAACAGGCTCCAGGCTCCGAGCTGTCAGCACAGAGCCCGACGTGGGGCTCGAACTCACGGACCGAGAGATCATGACCTGAGCCGAAGTCGGCCGCTCAACCGACTGAGCCACCCAGGCGCCCCGCACCTCTGGGTTTTCAAAGAGGGCAGCAAAACCTCGCAGTGACATCACCGGTCGGATCATGAATTACTGGCAGCTGCGTTCTCTACAGGACAGGCCTGTCTTTGGTTCTCCCCAAAGCAGACCTTGAGACAAGGACTTGGCTGCAGACGCCACGTAGCTCAAGTGAGGGTTGGGAAAAGCAAGACAGGAAAAAGAGGGCAATAAAAGATACGTAATGCGTGGCTAATCCCTGTGGGCAACTGGAGTCCGAACCCCTAGGAACACTCTGAGAAACTACCTGTATTCATTTCCTAGGGCTGCTGTCACAAATCACCACAGACTTGGTGGGTTAAAACAACGCAGATGTGTTCGCTCACAGTTCTGGAAGCCAGAAGTCTGAAGTCAACGTGTCAGCAAGATGGGTTCCTTCTGGAGTCTCTGAGGGCAGATGCGTGCCGCGACTCCCTCCTGGCTTCTGGTGGTCGCTGGTAATCCGTGGCTTGTAGATTCATCACTTGGCCTCTGACTTCGTGTCACCTTCTCCCCTCTCTTGCCTTCTCTTCTTTTACAAGACCCTTGTCATGGGAGTTAAGACCCATCCTCATCTAGGATGGTCTCATTTCAGAATTCGTAAGTTAATCTCCAAAGACCTCCATCTCCAAAGACCCTTTTTCTAAATAAGGTCATACTCACAGGTTGTAGTTGAACATATCTCGGGGGGGGGAGGGCACCATTAAACCCACTACAGTACCCCTTTAGAATTGCCCCACCATTCAACTTACTCTGATCCCCTATTGGTTTTAAAGATTGCCCCATCGAGGGTACCAGATCTCCGGCCCTTCTGGGTTGTCCTTGCTTGGGGCCCAGTAAGCGCCTTTGATGCTGGTGAAATCCCCAAGACAGAGACGCAGAGAGATTGCAGGTGCTGGAGGTGGTAGGCAATCAGAGCATGTGCGCTGGGAACTTAGAAGTGGCCCTGGAGGATGTGAGTAGGGCCAGGAGTCATTAACTGCTACAAGGCATAACGGAGTAAAGACCGTGCAGGAGGTGACCGACAGGCAGGTTGGTGGGGATGGGTGAGGACGGTGTGAGAAGGCCGGGCAAGGCTGGAGAGGGCACAAAGAGATGAAGGGACGAGCACCGTGGCACGACTCTGCAGACTTAAGCATGCAGTCTTAGGAGTCACTCAGAAGCACTAGGCCCACAGGAAGTGGGGAAATGTTTACCATTAGCGGAAATGATCAGCTACCCTGGAAAAGCCATCCAAAGGCCCAGGCAAGTGTACATTGGGCACTGAAGCCTTGTCCTACTTCAAGAACTTTTGAGGTGGGTCTCAGCAAGGACTGCAGAAGTTAGTTAAATCCTCAGGGGTTGGGAGGGTATTTCCTACGTGTCAGTCATTGGTGAAGACCCCAACTATCTAAGGGCACAGAGGCAGACTCTATCCCTGGGGAAGATCAGGGGATAGCAAAAGGGTGACGGGGTAGTTAGGGCCCAAATAGATGACCTTGGATTTGGTGGAGCTCTGTTCCAAGGGAAGGGAGAGGGAACAAGAAAATAGCTGACCAAAAACAAAGGCGGAGTCCTGGGCAAGATTCCAGTCCTGCCGGCCAACTCAAGTGCCTGGAAGGGAAAGGAAGAGTCAGCAGAACAGCCCAGAGGCTTTACAGGGCCTTGAGCTAATCTGGACACCAGGTCTGGTCAGCATCACAGACAGGTCAGGAAGGGTTGGTTGGTCCTTAATATGACAGGCTGCCAAGTCCCACTGGAATGGAAGGCAGGCACTGCTGAGATATTTCCAGCTTCTATCAGGGCCTTTGCTGGTGGGCCTGATAGGGGAAGCTGTAGAAAGAAGAGGAAGGTGGTATTTGAGGCAGCCATGGTCCAGAGCTATCCAGACTAAATAGGATTTAGTGTTTCTGGTTTAAATTTTGTCTGGGTTGTTCACAGAGGAACATTGCTTCTTTTTTGCTTCCAGTTCCAACGTAAGGATCCTAAACATGCAGTGTTGGCAAATGGAGGCAATGCTATGTGCCGTAAGATACGAACCTCAACATTGGTAATACTCAGACACGGTAGAAAATCATTTCTAGCTCACTTGAAGCCTGACATAGTTATCCCTGATTGATGGGAGGGTTCCTTCTAAAGGGATTCGGAAACCCAGGTTACTTCCATCTCATGGCTCTGCCATTTTCACCCATGGCTTCCAAGGTCGCTCATCTATATCAAACTCAGATTCGTGTGAACAGTTTAGATAATCCCTGTAAGGTGTCTGTAGGGGCCAAGCCCAGAAGTGACACACATGGTGTCTCTCCTGCTTCATAGTCTAGACTTCAGGTGTGCAGCCTCCCTTAACTTCAAGAGAGCCTGAGAAACATGGCCGTGTGCCCAGGAAGAAGGGGAAACGAGACTTGGGAACAGCAAGGCAGTTTCTGTCGCTCCTAAATAATGAGCATCAGGGCGTCGTGCTAGTGTCCGGGCAGGAGCGGGTACCACAGGACTGACTGGGTTTACCTGCAGGCAGGACCTGGGAGGGATGGCTCACCTCTGCTCTACATGATATTGGCTAGGCTCACTCACATGGCTGCATCCCCTGGTGACGAGCTGGAAAATCCAAGACGGCTTTACTCACATCTCCCGAATCTTGATTCTAGCTGGGGGCTCAGACACCTCGGCCTTCCTCCTCAATGGCCTCTCTCCCTAATGGGGGGGACCTGGACGCAGCTAGTGAGCCTGAGAAAGGATAGTAGCAGACGGCTGGCAGGTGCCTTCATATTGGGGAGAAAAGGTAACAGAGGAGGCTGGAAGCAAGTGATAGTGGCCCCGCCACAGGGATTGGCATTGCAGATATTGCTTTCAATCCTTGGCGGGCCCGGCGGGAAGGGTCGGGTCAGGGGCCCCAAGATCGGGTTGAGAACCCCCATGCATGTGTTTATCGACGCGCCCCAAGAGGACCCCTCCGGCTCTGTCATAATAGCTTATGCATTCTTCTGTGTCGCTCTGTGTCCATTTTAAGGTCTTTGAAGGTTGCCGTGGGGTCTTATTCACTGATGTGACCCTAGCACTTGGCACAGTGGGTGTCACATAGTAGATAGGTAACGGGCGTTCCTTGAACACTCTGTACGGCAAGGCCGACAGAGCTCAGCATGTTCTTGGCATGGCTGCCCTTCCATTAGGCCCGACAAGACCTGAAACAGGCCTGCAGAGAGGTCCACGGAGCTCTGCGGTCTCCTGGTATTCTCACTGCTCGCCCTTCTATGATACATCCACATCCACATCCCTCAAGAAGGGGGCCACAATTACAACTGACCACTCAGCCTCTCTCAAGGGACCATGAGGACCTATCCCATCACGCCCCCCATTTATCTTGGCTACCACCAGCTGTCCTGTCCCCCAGGTTTCTCGTCCCCAGGACCCCTCTCCCCAAATGGCTCTGAATGTCCCCCCAAGCTGACTCAGGCTCATCCCCTCCCCCAACCACCTGGACCCCTCCTCTCTGCCCTCCAGAACATGTGATCTTCATCCACACAATCACTTCTGTTCTCAAGCTCTTCTCTAAACTTCTAATGGGGGGCGGGGGGGGGGGGCGGGGAGAAACTAAAAGAAATATCGAAGGTTGATCTCCTGGTGGAGAGGTTTTATTGCAAGTGGGTGACTGGATCTGTCGCCGAGTCTGGGCTCTGGGAGATGAGGTACAGGGAAAGGGAAGCAGAGGTCATCTAAAGCCAAAATACTGAGAATGCTTCTGTCCCATATTAGAAAAGTAATCTCTTAGCGCTGCTGACTGGCTGGCGATAGCCAGGCTCGTTACACAGGCAGGTCCCAGGAGAGATGGCGGTGGGCTAGTGCGCATGCGGGTAACTGCCTGGTATTGTGCTGTCCAGCTGCCTGTGCTACATAGGCCACGCGCCCGCGGTAGGATTATGGCACGCAGACAGGACCGCATCGGTGTCGTCGGGCTGGGTGGCCAGGTTAGGGATTGTCACTGCTTCCCTTCACTTTTTGTCTGAGTCCTGTGTGAATCCTGAACCCTTAAAAGGGGTGGCGTTTTCCTGCCGTCCTACCACAACTAAACCGCACGAATTCCCTGGGACCAGAGGAGGGATAAATGGTCCCCTCGCTCCTCATTGCTACTCCCAGGTCATGCTGTCCCTCCCTCTTCCCTAAAGCACCCAGACCCTTGGGAGAACAATTCTCAGAGACCACACTCCCCATTTCCTCTCTATGCTAGTTCAGGTCCTCGGAGATGCTGACAGCAAGACAAGATTAGATGTGCAAGAGATTTATTGGAGGAACCAACTGCGGCGCGGGGGCGGGGTGGGGGTGGGGGAAGGAGAGGTAGCTGGAGGAGGCAGAGAGAGCCGCCAGAGCATGATGCAGGTCTGGTTCTGCCCAAGAAAGCAAGGTCAGGTAGGAAGTCTCAGACTCTGTGCATGCCTGAGAAAGTTCTGGCTAAGCCGATGGGGAGTCCTGGAGCCAGAGTTGCCAGAGATACTTCGCATCCCCCAGGAGCGCGCTTGCCCTCATATCCCTGCCGTGCTCACACGCTGGCTGGGAGCAGCCAGTGCCCTACGAGGTGGGGCTACAGCACAGCGCTAGATTTTCAGAGCAGCAGCAGCGGCCGGGCCCACAGATCAGTTACCCCCCCCCCCCCCAGTCAGAGCTGAGAGGGAGATTCTCGTGGCTGCCACAGTCTCCGTGTTGCAATTCTCTTCTATATTCTGGTCATCACCGCCACCGACACCACCTTTCACTGAAGACTTTATCACCAGGATCACTGTCTTTCTCTCCACGGCAACTTACTTAAGTCTTGCCCATTTCGGCTACACTTGCAGAGTCCCTCCAACAGTCTTGCCTCTCGTTTCCTGCGGCCTTCACCACCCCCATCTCAGCCATTGCCAGGGTCTCGTTACCAAGGATTGCTCCATTCCCCGTGTCAGTTTCAGGCTTCCCATGTTCCCACCCCCTGGCATCAACAGCTCACTCTCTCCAGTGCCCTGGCTCCAATCGCCCTTGGGTCCCCGGACGTCCTCCGGTCTCGTCACTGCGCCAGCTTTTCACCGCACCTCACCCCGTCCCCTTCTTCCCGTTCCCACTTTTCTGCCTTGGGGTCCAGAGTCCATTCACCGCATGTGCCGTTCCTTATACATACTGTCAAGTCCGGGTATGTTCTCTCAACTCCATTACTTTGCTTGCCTTTGCTAAACAAGCTCAGCCTTGTTGACTTCTGCCTGCCACCTTTTCCATCCCAGCTCCTAAATAGCTGTAGTTGGCTGCAGAAAAATACTCCACCATCCCTGGGGGGCGGGGTGGGTCTCCCTTGAACTTTAGGCTGGCAGATCTCGAGTGGGACCTCAGTGCAGCCAGGCAATCCTGCCCCATCTCCCCGGTCAGTTCGCTCTCCCTCCTCTCTCTGAAACGACTCTTTCATACTCTTTCATCTTTCCTCAGCCCCCCAGAAGTGCGAGCCCGTTCCCCTTGCTCCGCTGACGGCCTTGTTCCTCAGCACCCTGAGGCAGGAACGGTGAGAAGAGAACTTTCCTACTGCACGCCTCCGCAGCTGCCTGCCTCCCTGCCTTTGGACTCACGGCTGTGCCTTCCGTCCTGGGGAAACGGATACGCTGTGTGTTCTTCTCTCCCAGGCCGGCTCCTCCAGGTGTGAACCGGGCCCCGTCTCTTGTTCCTCAATCAAGGCTTTGTCCTCGCGGTCCTCTCTGCCCTCTCCCGCTTCCTCCGTATTTCTCTCCCTACCCAGTCATTTCCGTCAGCGTAAAAACATGCCGTCACAGCCGCCGTTACGAAGGCAACGAGAGCCTGCTTGATGCACACACCTCTCCGGCTCCGACCCACTCCTCGCGTCCCCTTTCTAGGAAAACTCCTTCGTAAAGTGGTCTATACTGCCGTCTCTGTTTGCTCTCCTCCCACGACTCTTGCACCCCCTCCCGTCTGGTGTCAGGGAAGTGAGAGGCCTCTCTCCGGCCCCAGTGTTCGATCTGCAGCAACCGTTTCACGGTGTCAGGCTGGTCTCCTGCCTCCAGTGTCCTCTGGGTGGGTTATCCCGCGCCCAGCAGGCTCTTCCTGGGCAGGGAACCCCCAGGCTGTAGCATCCTCTTGGATTGGGGCTGGATTGACCTAAGCTCTTCTCTTCTCATGATCCTTTCAGAGAGCACCCAGGATATGTCCTGACGCGTGGACTTGGTGGAGCGCCGCTCCGAGAGATGCCACTGCGAGTCCCCATCTTACCCCGGAGGTTCCTATGCTCACGGTTTCGAAGCCCCGCCCTCCACTCCAGCAGTGAAGAAAATGTGTCCCGCGGGGACCTCTCTCCTCTGCGGGCCTTCTTTTATTCTCAGTCCCAGGACCCATGCACCACCCCGTGCCCAAGGATGAGCCTCTGTTCTTCTAGTACCTGATGCACACTTTCACATGTGCATAAGCGAAGGGACACCTTCACTTCTCTTTTGGAAAACATGACGGCTCTCCTTCGGGGCTCTTCCCAGCCGTGGGGAGACAAATACATAAGAAACAGCGAACCAATTAGCTTAACAAATATTTTTTAATCAACCGCTTTGTGTTAGATGCATGCTTACAACAGTGGGCAACTGTCCACGTGGAGATCACGGCTAAATGTTTCTCTGTCTATTGAAGCCAATATTATGTTTTTTTGCCAAAAGAGCAGCACAATCTAAGTGAAGGAAACATGTCCTGTAGTTAGGTCCTCTCCCTTCACCCCCTAAAGCAGCCTTCACACTTGCGTATCTGTTGTAACCCCTCAGTAGACACAGCCCATCCTGCATCATCCTGAAGGAATTTCTGGCCCAAAGACCTTAAGCAACTTTCCCAAGGTGTGTTGTCTGTTCAGTGGTTGAGCTGACAGTTCAAGTTCAGGAGTCCGCATTCACACTGGATGGTTTTATAGGCCATATAGGCCATAAAGATTCTTCCTAGGCACCCAGTAAAACATAATGTGAGTATCCAAGATTTGTTTCTGTAGCTGAATTACTTCTTTTTGGTCCTTTTGACCTCATGACGGCAGGGAGTGGTAAAGCCCACACTTACCTGTTTTCCTTCTTGGACTCAAAATAGTGACTGAGCAAAGATGGCCACACCCCCATTTGCATGTACCCCAAGCAGTAGGAGGTAAGATATGCAAGGTTGCTCCTTAGCTCTTTATTAGGGAGTCATCCATGTTACTTTATTTCCCACGTATAACCACACATGGCTTTGCTATTCAAGAATGAAACTGTGGTGGCATTTACTGAGAAACCCTCGATGAGTGTTTTCCTAAGCATTGCACGGATACTGCAGTCCGTACTTTATTTTCAGTCATACGAGGTTCAGCTGTGTAATTCTGAGGTACCTATGCTACGCGTTACCGATGTGTAGCCCCTACGTAACCAAGTACCTTTATTCTTCAGGATCTCCCAGCACTTGATGAAGAAACAGTAAGTGGAAACGTGTAACCTCTAGGGGGAGCTCTAGGCTTCTCTCTCCTCCCTCTATCCTTTGGGGAAGATGAGGACTGGCGGAGATAGGTAAAGGGCAAGGACACTATTGGGCCCGGGTGTGGGCAGGTACCCTTTGACTGTGTCTTGCCTACAGGTTAGAGGGCTTTGTACGTGCACGATGAGGCTCTTTAGATCCTCCCTTGGGACGCAACCTTTTGAGAACTCTTCTCCTCTATGGCTGTCGTAAAAGGGACCCTTTCTACACCCAAGGAACTGTGGCAGGAAGTGGATGGGGCAGAGGAAAGGATGGCACGCGGACGTGTGGTAGTCTGGGCCTTAACCCAGGGGAACAGTGGAATCCTATGACTTGCCCCAGTCCAGCCCTGCTCTCCAGATCCAGGGGTTCGACGCAGGGGTCCGGGAAGATCGGGAGTCAAAGCCATATGGCCTCAAACAGAGGGACTTTGCTTGGAAGTCTCTCTGCTGAGCTCTTAGGGGAGCCTCGCGGGGCTGCCCGAGGCCACGGTGGGCTAACATTGGTGGACTTGAGAATCAGGAGGCCCGGCTCACCCCTTCGTTAGTAATGCAAGGAACACGAACCAACACAGCCATCCAATTTATGGTGTAGAAAGTGCGTCCTGAGGAAGTATATATGATCCAGACATAAATACAATGTTGTGTGTTTATGCAGATGAGTTGTAAACATTATATAATGAGTAAAGTTGCAAGGAATGCATTCCTGTACATACAGTAGAGTTTAAATTTTCAACAAAACAGAACGCACATGGCACGCATCACGTCGAATGCCCTGGCCTGGAGCTCAAGGGGCTGGGGCTCACCATCATCCCCCTGGCTCGGCTCTGCCGATTCAGCGGTTGTTCGGGGCTGGTAAGTTCACTTAGTGAGGGGGAAGGGCCTTCCAGGGGAAAGAAACAGAAACCCCTTAGCTTCTCTGGGCCCCTGTCTTAGTTTGAATCCCCTCAAAATGGACGCTGACAGGGGAAGCTGGGTGTAGGTCACTGATCTGTGAGGTGGAAAGAAGGGATGGAAATTAATGTGAGTTAACGAGCAGATGACCGCTAAGGGTAACCAGGGTTCATCCCCTTGGTGGGCATGAACACCATCTTCATATCAAGATTGAGAATAGTCTAGATGACCCTCAAGGCTGCTCTCAGCTCTCGTGTGCCTATACTATGAGTTTTCTGTTCTCGGTGGCAGGGACTTGAGCAACTCTAGAAGTCACTAAGCAGACGCTTGAAAACCACTTGGAAGGAATGTTGCAGCGTCAGATATGGGATTGGAATGACTTTTCACGTACTCGCTGTCCTAGGTTGAGTTCCTTGGAAACAGACCCCACAATGAGGATTCAGGTGAGCGATGTATTAAGGAACTGCTCCCTGGGGAGAGCAGTAAGGGAGTGATAGAAATAGGACCTGAGGGGAAGGGGGCCAAGCCGGAGCCCCATGTCAGAGAAAGTCCCAGTCTCAGCCTGGGCTCACAGGAGAGCTCTGGAGCGCATGCTACACCTTAGATTCCGTCAGGACTGCAGGCAAGGGCGCTGGGCTTTCATACTTGCTCACGGCATCAGTCGTTAGCTAAGGGCCATCCCAGGGGGATGTAAACTTCCAGATATTCCTGGCTGTCTCTGCGTATGGGCGGAGTGGTTCCAGTTGCCTGAGGACAGTAGGCACAGGCAGCCAGGAGCGAAGGCACGGCGGAGCCAGAGGGGTGCACAGAAACAGTCAGAGAGATCCAAGGGGACACTGTCACTGGCCGCTACATTTACGACGACGATGGCAGTCACACTCGGTGGGGGTTTTCTCTGTTCTGATACAGATTTACAAAGCCTTGTGGGCAAAGCCTTGGCCCCGGGGCTCCAAAAGCCCTGTCCTTGGCCTACTCTAATGCTGCAGATCGCTGACATGCAGGAGACGTAGCGTTTCAGGGCCTGAACTTCCAGAATCCCATGATGCCGGAGAGGGCAAGCCGGAGACGGTTTTATAGAATGGAAATTAGGGCCTATAAGGTACGGGAAGAATGACCCCAAGCCCTCATGCAAACTATGTGGAATCTTTCCTACCTAAAGTAGATTGGGGACTAGAGACAGTAAAAATATTTCTGAAATAAAGGGATAAATCTAGCTATGCAGAAATGCAGCACAATGCCATCATAAAAAATCCACTTTTGTCCATGCCACAGCCCTGAACCTCCTGTGCACTCGATCAGAGACCCTGATAAATCTGGGCAGCTAGAAATGCCAACCAGCTCATATGTTTTCAGTGAGCAATGACAGGGAGCCAAATTGCTTTATTCCGATTAGGGAAGGGCCTCTGACTGTAAAATATACTGTGTGAAAAAAAATATTGAGTTTTAGTTCGCTGACACATCAATTTAAGAGAGTTATGGCTCTCACACGGAGGCCAAGCAGGTATCTCCCCACATGTATGTGCAATAAAAATTAATTGTGGCCTTTTATACAGGGCGCTGTTCTCACTCGTGGGATCAGGGGGTGACCCGAGTGTCACCTCCCGTGGCAAGCCGCAACACTGGAGGTGTTGGGTTTTTTTTCTGGGAAGCCACAGAGGCACACGAACACCAAAGCCATGAACAAGCTTCGTGTGTAACTTTCTGAATTTTAGAACAGATATGCGGCCGTGGTATGTCCATATTTTTTTCCCCTAAAGTGTATATACGCGTTATGGGTATAATGCGTGTATATCATTCAGGGTCCAGACAGGAAAACAGAAACTTTGGCAAGTCTCTCAAATTAATTCAGGGAATTGGTTACACAGGAAATAGCAAAGTCAGGAAGCCAGGCAGAATGATGAGGCATGCCCAGAGGCTAGCAACTGCAGGAAGCTTCAAGGGCTCAGGGGACAGAAGGAAGAGGTGGTTTATGGAGATCAAGGGCTGAGGCCATCCAGGAGGTGCTTGAACTGTGGTAGCGGCGTCCCAGGCGGAGCCGTGGCCACCGAGGGAGGAGATAGAGTATCCCTGCTGCTGGAGATGCCACAGGAAGCAGAGAGTCAGGGGATAAAATACCCTGGCTTCTCCCTTCCACCTGCCCTCCAGTCTTCCCCATTGGCCAACTGAGCTGGAAGCAGGAAGGCAAGGGAGGCTGGGAAATGTAGTTTCCCGTGAGACAGGACACGGGAAGGCGGGAGGGAATAGGCCTGAGCACAGAAGGGCAGTTGACAGGCATGGTGTGTATGTAAATCCCCCTTTGTTGGTTGGTCTCCCAATTTGGCCAGCCTGTTAGACTCCGCCGACTGTGTGATTTGGAGAGAAGGGAGTTGGCCCGATGTTCAGTCCCAAATTGATGGTGACATGTTCAGCTTGGGAATCTATTGTATCTAATTGGGACTGCACAGTGTCAAGGCCCTTCAGAAAGGAGCATCCAGATGGCTGACAGACCTATCACACCTCACAGGGATGTTACTTTAGCAGCCTCGCCTTGCAGACCTCCCTTCCTTGTGAGTCCTTCTCTTCGACTACACCCTCTTTATTGCTGATGCCAAGTTATCAGGCTTATGGCTCCGGGGAAGGCTGAGCCTCACCTAGAACAAAGAATTCCGTGGCCTCTTCTGAGAGCAGGTAGCCCGGTAGCACAAAGGAAGTCAGGAAGAGCTGGACAAAGCAGGGATACGCCGGGAGCTGGCTTCCCAGTGGGCAGGGGGAGGAGTGAGATGCCAAATATATTCGAATGAGGAAGCCAAAAACAGAGGACTTTTGTTCCACTTCCCGTTGGGCCTCTGGGAGGAGCCTGCCTCACTGGGGGCCCTACGCATCATGGAGGGCTCACAGCAGAAGACAACGGAAATGTCACGTGAGTAGGTAGAAAGATGGTTTTGGAGCCATCTTAGCTCTTGGGTGGTGAGGTAGGGATTCACATATACCTGATTCACCCTGTATGGGCACAGAATGTAGCTGGGTTGAAGGGTGTAACCAGAAGTTGGGTCTCCTTGGGGGACATAGTGACCCGTCAGTAGTGGCTCAGGGGAGGAGGAGGAGAGCGGTAGGGCCAGTGAAGGCTGTAGCTGAGGGCTGAGAGACTCTTCAGGAGCAGTGAGAAAGGGGATGGGGTCAAGAGCACCAGGCCAGGGGACTCCACGCCCTGCTGATGCCAGAAGACCAGACAGGAGTTCTGTCTACTACTGACTTGGGTGCCAAATGTCCGTGCAAGGTTCGAGATGTCTCCTCACAGCAGGGGAGAGAAATCTTTCCCAGAAAGCACTTCAGCTTCCAGGGAGTTCGGGGTCTCAACCCAGGGTGCCACAGCCAGGCCAGTGAAGTAAGACACCACTCTCACTCCACCTAACAAGCTGAGCATCATGCGGTCTCCCCCCTGGATTCTGATCCTCAGGCCATGGCTGCCAGTGGAATGCTGGTGAGAGGGGAAAGCTCATGTTTGAGCATTAGGCGGGCTTGCTTGCTGTCTGGCCCTAAGAGTATCTGGCTGTGGATTTCGTGGACGGGTCCCTTAACTTCTCCCAGCACAGATTCATCTTCTGTGAAGTGCAGATGACCATCCCTCTCCACTAGGGTTGTCGGGAAAAGTAGAGCTCATGTTTGTAACTCTCAGGGTAGTGTTGGAAGCAGACCCGGGTGACGAGGACGGGGCAGCAATTATTACCGGCAGTCGGGATAACGAACTTAGCCTGGGTGGTGGAGATTGGTTGCATGTTGACCGGATTGTTTCATTTCTCTTCCGGTTTGGTGTGACCATGAGAGTTTAGGTCAGCAGGATGTGAGGGAAAGTGAAGTCCACGGCCTCTGGGCCTGGCTCAGAAGGCCTCCCGGGCACTCCTCCACACTCCGTCTTCTCTTGCTTATTGGCCGCTTGAAGGGGTGAAGTGAAGGGCCCGAGGGCTTCAGGGTCGGCAAAGCCACCAGAGGGAAAGACTCTGGGTCCTTGAGTCTCTGCTTGTTGTAGGAGGGCAGGCAGGCCAGAAAAAAAACCCCACTGGACTCCTCTGCGGGTGAGAAACACCCTGTGTCTTGTTAAGGCCCTGAAGCCGTGGGACTGTTGGTTAAGGCAGCTAGCTGACCCGACAAAGCCAGCCCCTCTCTTCACGTAGCTTCTCCTTCTACCTACCTCACAGAGTTATCCGGATAAATAGGAAAGCGCATGCAAAAGTGCTTTGAGGACCTAAAAGCACTCCAAAATCGTCAAGTGTTGTTAAAGATAGAATCAGTCTCTCCGAGCCTGCAAAACCATGCCCGCTGCCTCTACTCTTAACAGTTGGTAGTTCTCCGGCATTATCCTGAGTTCTGTGCTCTCCTATTTACCTCCTCGAACTAGCTTCACCTTTGAGGAAAGAATGTGGGATGGGAAAGAGGGGTACCATCTCCCTCCCAGACAGTCGAGAAGGCATCTCAGTTTCCCTTCCCCGGCCTGCTGACCCGAACTTGCAGTCACTGGCCCGCTCTTGTCGTCTAGTACTGGAGGCATCTGCCCGGTGGGGACATTCCCGGGGAATCCAGGTCTGGTCAAGGGCAGAAGCAGCAGCCCACAGTGCCCTGTTAAACATACCCCAACCCCGTCTCCCACACAGCAGGACCCCCAGCTTCCAGTTATAGAGCCAATGGCCTAGATGGTGATTTGGGGCTTCCCAGAAGTACCTCCCACTACTCTCTTTCTAAAAATATCTCCCTTGGCTTTCATAAAAAAAAAATGCGTATTTATTTCTTTTCAGCGAGAAAGAGCATGCACATGAGAGAGCGTGTGAGTGGGGGAGGGGCAGAGAGGGAGGAAGAGAGAGAGAATCCCAAGCAGGCTTCACAATGTCAACACAGAGCCCAACACAGGGCTCGATCCCACGGACCCTAAGATCATGACCTGAACGAAATCAAGAGTTGGATGCTTAACAGACTGAGCCACCAGGCGCCCTGAGGTCTGCTCTTTTAGTACGAAAACACCCTTGCAAGGGTGGGGAGTGAAACCTTAGGCCAGTGTTAGGCACTAACATGGTAAAGTGAAATAGTGGCTCAGATCTTTCTCTCTGTGATAAGAAGCTGGGAGCAAGAGGTTTAGAAGGTGCAGGGGAAGGAAGGTTGTTTGGGGAGACCGCAGTGAGGACACAAGTGAAGAAGACAGTTTCTTTTGTTTTCAATGTTTATTTATTTTTGAGAGAGAGACAGACAGAGACGGGGGTGGGGGCGCAGAGAGAGAGGGAGCCACAGAAACCGAAGCCGGCTCCAGGCTCTGAGCTATCAGCACAGAGCCCCATGCGGGGCTCCAACTCACAAACCATGAGATCGTGACCTGAGATGAAGTCGGACGCTTAACCAACTGAGCCACCCAGGCGCCCCTGAAGGAGAAGGTTTCTAAGGAAAGAGACAGGAAGAAAGGAAAGGGTGGTGGAAGGGAATGAGGCCCAACTAGGCCTGCTTTCCCCAGGAGCAGCCTTAACCGCATCAACTCCCCACCAACTGCACTTTTAATAAAAAGAACAAAAGCCTAGTGTTCTCGATGTGCTGGGCATTGTTCTAAGCGCTTTATGTCCTCAAAACAATCTGGGGAGCAGAGTGGGTAAGTACCATTATTATCTCTTCAAAAAATGTTGTTGAACACCGCCGATTGCCCAGATCATATAGCTAATAAGTGGCAGAGCTGGGATTTGAACTCGAGAAGACGGACTCTGGAGACGGTTTCCTTAACCACTAAATTAAATTCCTTCTCAACTTAATAGAATTGAATCCAACAGACACTGTGGGGGGAACTTTGTATGAAATACCTTGGAAGTTGGAAAGACAGATGAGAGATACCATCTTTACTCTTCCTCAAGGAATTTCTACTCTAATCAAGTGCAGCCAGGCACGCACTTCGAGGGGCTTTGGGACAGTGATGCTGGCGGTCAAAGGAATCTTGTGGCTCAGGTTGGGGACATGCATCCTGTCCTAGATGAGCAAAACCAAGGAAGACCCAAGGCCTGGAGGGGATGAGGGTGAGAACCTGGGTATGAAAAGTTATTGACACTGGAATTCAGGACGAGACTAAAGCTGTTAACACTCTGCATCCGTTAGGAATGATTTTTTTTTTAGCCGCGTCTCTTGGAAAACCTAACACGTACTTGGTTTTCTTTCGTTTACCCCCTCTCCACCCCAAATCCCTCTAACCGTGCCCATCTCACTGCCCGACGCACGTTCAACACCGTCCTGGGTCCCAGAACAAGCTGTTGAGGCAGGAAGTTCTCAGTCACTCTTGGCATCTGTCCCCCGGTCTGATGGGCCTTGATCTGGAGCCAGTTCCCCACATTCGTTAGGCAGACCAGGAAGCAGGGAATCTCCTGGTCCCCATCACTCGGCTCCAGAATCGGGCGTCTGGCGAGGCTTACGTCCCTCCCCCTGCAGTTCATCTTTCTGAGTTTTCAGACCCCAGCCCCCGTCAGTGTGATTATGTGGGGTCAACACTCTTCGCTTTCTGCTTAACACCCTTCCTCCCTCCTTTCTTGATAGCAGAAATTCAGTTTGTTGGGGAGCAACATGCCATCCCCAGGAACCAGATCATGATTTGTCTAAGCTAATTATGCCAATTTTCTTCTCTATTTTCCCAGCCTCCAGGGAAGCTAGGGATGGCACATGACCCAATTCATCTGGCCAATAAGACTCTGCGTGTGGATATGTGTGTGTGCGCGTGCGTATAGAGAGGGGATATACCATGAGAAAGTTTTTCTTCCTGATAAAAGGAAGAGACAATACATACCCTCGCCTTCTCCTTGTCTTAAATCTACACTTGATGTCTGTGGGCTTCCCCCTAGTTCATAGCTTCTGAACGAGGCACTTAGACTTGAACCAAACTGAGCCATCATCTCGCCACCCAACCTGCTCCTTCTGAAGGTTGACGGTCCCATGATTTCACCTGCATACATCAGTCACCCAGGCAAAAGCCGGGGGCCATGCTTGCTTCCTGGCTCTCCTTCACTACCACTCCCCACCACCCCCATCCTGTCAATCCCCGTCTTATTCATTCGACCTCTTGATGGTCTCTTGGATCGGCATCCTCTCCATCGCCACTGCCACCGCCTTAGTTCAGAACGTCACCCCACCTTGCCTTGATTGCTGGGTCCTCCCTGCCTTCTTCCTCCTCCCTGAACTCTCCATTCAGTCCTCCAGAAATGAACTTGAGTTTCATTTCTTTTCTTCTAAGCATTTTCGAATGTTTATTTAATTATTTTGAGAGAAAGAGAGAGGGCAAGAGAGCACGATCAGGGGAGGAGCAGAGAGAGAGGGAGAGAGAGAGATTCTCAAGCAGGCTCCATGCTGTCAACGTGGGGTTCGGTCCCACAAAGCATGAGATCATGACCTGAGATGAAATCAAGAATCAGGCACTGAACGAACTGAGCCACCCAGGAGCCCCTGAGTTTGAGTTTCATTTCTAAGATGCAAATTTGATCAGGTCATTTCTGTGCATACATTTCTTATATTGCTCCCTGGGCTTCAGCTTAGGCCCCTCGAGATCTGACTTTCAACAGACCCTTTGGCTGTGATTTCTGCCTACTTATTTCTCCTACCATCCCCCAAAGGTGCCCCCCCATCCAAGTTATCAGATGCAGAGTATTTTTGGAACCGGCTCTGCGCTCTCTCATGATGCTCCCTCTGCCTGGATTTGTCCTTCTCTCTGATTCCTCTTCCATAAAATCCTACTTGACCTTTAAAACTCAGGTCACCTTCTCAGCCCTTCCTTGGTCAGGAAGCCTCCCTCAAGTCCACTGTCCTTTTGTCTACCTCTTCTCTGCTCATCCGATATCACTTTGTATGTCGATCTGCGATTTCCAGCTATTCTTTTTTTTTATAATTAATGCTTACTCAGATTTACTCACCTGTTTATCAAGTTCATTGCTCATCATTGCTTTTCACATCCTATCACTCCCTTCTGGGTTGAATTTCTGAGTTACACTCCTGAAGTAAATCCTTTAGTGATTCTTCCAGTTAAGATTATAAGCGTAAACTCTCCCAGACTTTGTTTTAACCTGTCTAATTTATTTCACCCTCACTTCTTTTTATGAGAAATTTCAAATATACAGGAAATAGGAAAAAGAGTATAGCAAACACACACATTCTTCTTCTGGATTTAACCATTGTTAACATACACCATATTTATTTCATCTGGGGTTTTTTTTCCTTAAAAATAGATTATAGGCATCCTCACTTTTACCGTTTTTTTTTTAATGTTTATTTATTTTTGAGAGAGAAAGGGAGACAACACGAGTGGGGGAGGAGCAGAGAGAGAGAGGGAGACACAGAATCCGAAACAAACTCCAGGCTCCAAGCTGTCAGCACAGAGCCAGATGCGGGGCTCGAACTCACAAATCATGAGATCATGACCTGAGCTGAAGTCGGACGCTTAACCGCTTGAGCCACCCAGGCGCCCTGTCACTTTCACCTTTTTATTTCCCCTATTCTTTTCTCTCTCCTGCTGTGCTCTTGAGAAGCTGAGCTCTAAGACTGCATTGCCTTTTGCCCCCTGGCTCTTGGTTGGGTTTGGTCAGTAGTGAGGATCCCACAGATTAGAAGGTGGACCAAGAGTTGGTAAGTATTGTGTTCCTCCACTGAAGTCTACAGCTTCTGCCAGGAAGCCTTCTAAAGCTACGGCCACAACTCTTCCTCCAGGGCCCGGGAACGGCTCCCCCGTTTCCCTAAAGGCCCATGATTCAGAACTCCTAGAGCTCCAGGTGCTTCAGCATACCTTGTTGGTTTCCCCACATCCTGGCCACACCTTTGTAAAGAGTCCCTTTATTAAATTTTTCCTCTATGATGCCACTTGATTGTGACTAATACACAATCCTGAGTACATCGGTGCACATCTGTAAAAGAGACTGTTTCAACATAAACATAACACCACTACTGTACAAACTGAACGAAATTAACAGTCCTTCCCCGGTAGTCTCGAATATTCAGTCCATATTCAGACTGCTCCCCTTCTTTCAGAAGTCGTCTTTGACAGCTGGTCTGTTCAATTCAGAACTCAACCCGAGGACCACATGCTATATTTATTATGTCTCCTAAATCCCTTTTAATGCACGGGAGTCCCCCTGTCCCTTTATTTTCATTTTACACGTTTGACAATTACTTTATAAACAACATGGCCTATTTGATGTTGTATCATATCGAGAGGCACATGTGGCCCCACTGTTGGTGATGTTTAGTTTGGTTTGATCACTGTCATCCTCGCTCTTGAATGATAGTTTAGGTGGGTATAGAATCTTTGAAGTGCCAGTTATTTTTCCCTGTGTTCTTTAGCCACAAAATCTGCTGCTGTCTTTCAGCGGTTGCTCCTTGTAAATAATTTTCTTTTTCTCTTGTGCCATTTTTGAAATTTCCTCTTTTGTCTTTGTTATTTATTATGAGGTACCTAATTGTGGATTAATATCCATTTGCCCGAGGACTCACTGTGCTTTCAAATCGGAGGATTTGTTCATGTCATCAATTCTGAAAAGTTCTCTCTGCCGTGAGTGTTTCTAATTTAGCCAGAGTCCTGCATTCTCTAGTCTCGATTCCTGGGGACTTTATTAGCTCTATGTTGAACCTTCTCATTATAGCCCTAATGTTCTCTAGCCATTCTTTTACTTTTCCTATCACTTTATCTCGCTGTACACTGTACGTGATTTCTTTAGCTCTATCTTGAAGTTCAGAAATTCCCTCCAGCTTTGTGTCTTATTCTGTTTCACTCATCCATCGAATTTTAATTTCATCTTTGTTTTTCATTTCCTGACATTATATTTGCTTCTTTTTTTTTTAATATGTCCGCATTATTTTTTTACAGAACGTCATGTCCTTTCTTTATGACTTGTACGTCCTTTATTGATTTCATCATTTTAAACGTATTTACTTTACAGTCTCCCTCAGTTGTTCTATTACCCCAAGTTCTTGGGATGCTTATATTTTCATTTGCTTATTTGTTTTTCTGCTGACTCTTCTGCATGGTGAATCGTGCCCTCAGATGGTTGGTGACGTGTTTTATTGTGACGTCATCTCTAGCAGGCTTTTGTAGGAGGTTGGATGGGAATCTTTTTCACTCTGTAATGTGGCAGCACCTGCTACCGACATGTTTTGCCTTTGCTTTCTAGGGCCAGATTTTATGTAATCTTCTGGCTTGAGGAATTCCTATCGCATACATATGGGGTAAATGCAGACTCTCTAAGGCTTGGGATTCTCCTCACGAACTTTTTATTTACTACCTAGAGCTCTGGGAAAAGAAGATTCTTGCCACTGTCCTGAATGCATAGCAAAGTTGTCCAGTGCCCTTTTCATCCCCATAAGGTATCAGCTCTATGCAAAGATCTTACTTTCAGGTCTCCTATTTTATGAGGGCCCACCACCATATTTTCTGATTCCACACCCATATTCAAGCTCTAAGCCCTGGCTGCTCAAGTCTATATTCTTTCTGATAGAAACCCGCCCCCCCCGGATGCCACAGCATCAGTTCATGGCCTTACTATGCTGGCTCATATTTGCATTTGATCCTGGCACCTTGGGAGTTTTACTTCCTTCATTTCCAGTCTGCACTAATTTTTGTCGTGTTTTGTTACTACGCTTTGCCAACTTTCTAGGTATTATTATTACTGTCTGCCTAATTCATCCTCTCCACATGTAGACTAAGCACTTTGAGGGCATCATCGATGACAGATTCAATTCCACATTCCTCAAATCTAACAAAGTTCCTAGCACATAAGTAGGTGCTTGATAAATGCTTTTTTTAAAAATATTTTTTAATGTTTTATTTATTTTTGAGACAGAGAGAGCCAGAGCATGAGCAGGGGAGGGGCAGAGAGAGAGGGAGACACAGAATCCGAAGCAGGCTCCAGGCTTCGAGCTGTGAGCACAGAGTCCGATGCGGGGCTCGAACTCACAAACCTTGAGATCGTGACCTGAGCCGAAGTCGGACACTTAACCGACTGAGCCACCCAGGCACCCCGATGCTTTTTTTTTTTTAAATGTCTGAATGAATAAGTTCTACGTACCTGAGAAGCTCATGGTTTCCGAGGCATTGATTTACAGTTAGTATTTCCTTGTGTGAAAGTTTTTCATTAATCCCCTTTGACCCAGCGTATCATGGAATCTAGATGTCAGCTTTGTAAGTCTGCATCCGCTCTCCCTATATTTTAGGACACAACATTTTATCCACATACTTACTACACACATTCCACCACTGCCTTCTTTAATTCTTATTACTGGTTAGTATACCGTAATATGACAGTTAATTCTATTTCAGCTAAAAAGTAAATAATAATGAAAGCTTCTTCTGTCTGTAAGGAAGAGAAACCCACTCAAGCTAGCTTCAGGAATAAGGAATACACAAACCTTACAAAATCCCAACAGCAGGAAAGGGAGAACAGCAAGTCTGCTATAAACTGGGACCAGGGATGGACACTCAGGAACTGAGGGTCCTAGTCTCTTGGGAGCCACATGGTCTCTTTCCTGTTGGGCTCTCTTTGTGAGTCTCGCCCAGGTGCCCTGTCCCTTCAGTGGGCTTCCTTCACTTACTCTGTGCATAGCCTATGAGAGCCACTGCAGCTCCAACCGTACAACCCCTTGCAGATTCAGCAGGCTACTCAGCAGGGTACGGGCACAGGGGGTCTGTCTAATGGGTCCGAGTAGAGCATTTATGCTACCTAAAACAAGGGGGCCGCGGATCTGCACAGAGACGCTGGAAGGGCTCAACAGGCAGTTACCGAATGATTGAATGAAAGAAGGTGTGTAGGAAAGTAACCTGAACCAGTGGGGATGATTCAACAGGAAACCCTCGACGAGGATCCCGGCCCTGTTCCCAGCGGCAAGGAAGAGGCATGATTTCGTCTGAATTAACACGTCAGCCTGACCCCATCCACTCCTGGGACCCTGAGCACATCCACCCCAAAACTTCAGAGCACCTGCTCCTGGAAAAGCGACAGTTGAGATGTAAGCCATAGAATCAGAGACCGTTTAACAGGCTGGTACCCTGGAGGCTATTGAGGGGCTTATTTCATTTTGCTTCATAGTTTGTTATTTGGGTAAATGTCTGTCTCCCCCAGTCAATGTTAACGTCCTTGAATGCCAGAAATTTGTCCCACGTGACATCTGTGTCTCTCCAGCACCAAACACCTTGGACCTGACTAGCTGCGTGACTTTGAACAAGTTACTCCACCGCTCTCTACCTCAGTTTCCTCATCTGTAGATAGGGGATAATAATAGTGCCTACCTCTAAAGGTTGTCATGGAGATTAAATAGCTAACACATGGCAGATAATTTAGAACTGTTCCTGACACATAGTAAACTCCTAAGACATGTCAGCCATTACTAATAGGTGTTATTTGCAGAACCCAGTTGGATTTGTTAAGGCTTCTGAGACATCTATTGGCTGGTCTTTGCTGTTTATCTGCCGCATGTGGGACGGCTCTAAGTGCGCCGTGTCATGGGCCGTATTGGCATCTGCGGGTCACTGTTGAGGACAGAAGCCGTGTCTGGTCAGAGCTGAGTCTCGGGCGAAGTGGCTGTCACTGAGTCCCAAGCCTGGGATCCAGGCTGGCCTGGGATCCAAGCCCTTCGTCACCTAAGGCTGCACCTTTATGCTGCCTGGGAGCTGTTCAGCTGCCTCTACGCAGGCGCACACACCCCCTGCCGCCTGCCCTTGCTCTTGTCACTCCCGTTGAGTCCCCAGGGCCTCTTTTGCCCTGTTCCCTGCCACCCCTTCCCCACATTAATAATCTTACATCTCTTGGCTCTCCTCTCTCCCTGCCTTCCCAGGTGACAAATAAGTCCCCTGACGGAGCTTCCACGTGAACGGGGGAGGGGAGAAGACTTTTTCTCCCTCACTAAGTTGCCTGCGTGCACGCTTACAGGAGCTGTTGGAAGATGCCTGCCTTTATCCTGCTCAAAGGAGCAGATCCTATGATCCCCATCTGTTTTAGGCTGCTTCTTCTGGAGGCAGAACCTGAGACTGAGACTTGGGTGCAGGGCTTTCATTTGAGAGGTGACCCCAAGAATCAGGAAAGAGGGATCAGGGAGAGGGAGGCAAGAAAGGAGAGAAAACGTGTGCTAAGGTCACTGCCACAGGCAAGCAGGGTTCGCCCCTGCTGGGCCACCCCGAGAGGTATGTGCCATGCTTTTGGACTCGTCCACCCGAGAGAAGGGAGGCAGGCACATTTATCCCTGGCTTCCGTCCCTCCATTGGCTGGAGATTGCCTCTTTGGGTGTTAACCTTGAACAGTACTTGTGCACTGCCCAAGAGGGCTGCTACAGCGTCAGAGAAGCCCTGGGTAGAAAGTGGAAAGACGAGAAGTCCATACCTGAGCGGGATGCTGCCGCGGGGACATGAGTCTGAGCTCACAGGAAACCGACGGCCACTAGCTGAGGCTAGCCAGAGGATGTGACTCTGGGGACCGGTGTGTCTGACACCACACGGCAGGCCAGGTGAGAGGGGTGTGAGCGCCGGCATCACAGAGGCAGCGGCTAGGGCCCATCCTCCCCGTAGAAGAGGAACCTGGCTGAAAATAGCCGGGAGCCTAGAAATAGCCCCCCTTATACCACCACCTCCTTCTCTCTGCTGTCTGCTCTTTCTGGAAGGACAACAGAGGCCCTAGCCTGTATCAAACACAGCTCCATCCCCACGGAGCACTGAAGCCTGATTTAAACACCGTGACACTGATGGATGACAGCCCGTCCAGCCCAGTCACAGAGTTTGGCCGGATTCTGGGCCGAAGCCCTATGGTGGCCTCCCAGATTCCGGGGTTCTGCCTATGCTTTTGTGTCCCTTTTCGGCCAAACCAGCTCCCGACCGGGTTGGAGGAGCAGCAGAGGCGGCCGAAGGGCTCCTTCTGAACTGCTCATCGTTTCCCTTCCTCGGGGGATCAGGGAAACTTTAGGCTAGCCCACCAAGAGTCAAACAGGAGCCCCCTGATGGAAGCGATGGAAGGTCCTGTTTTATCAGTGTAAGAGGCCTCAAGCTGGGTGACTGGAAACTGACATGCCTTCTATTTATTTACGAAATTTGTAACTGTGAAAATTAGCCTTAGAAGTTGTAGACCCATTACTATTAGCTTTATCGTCCTCCTAAGACATACCCGGAGGCACTCCTCCAGATTGAATCCTATTGTGCTTTGCAATAAACCCATAATTGATAATGCCACGGAGCTTTAATATGGATGGAGAAATGAAATCTAGAAAGTAAATACATTCAGCATTTTGCTAGCAGGCTGAATTTAAAACTGATTTTCTGAACCTACCAGGATTATTCCTCCTCAATAATGATTTAATTTGAGTGAGCCACCCTGAGAGCTTTGTGGGGGAGGGAGGGAGGGCAGGTGCAGCCTGGTTTCTCACAGGGGCCCCTTAAAGAACTTTATCCTGCATTTTGCACCTGTAAGTTTGCGAAGATAAAATTAAACTCTGAAATCATACATGATGGACCAGTAAACAACACAGGCGCCCAGGTCCTGGCTGCTGTTCCAGTGTCCTGATGCGATCACTTGTCACTAACGCCGTCAGCAGAGGGGCGCTGATTCAGTTCGCTTCTACAAGGCAAGCAATTACACCGTGTTTCTACACGAGCCACACAGCAGCAGGGAGGGCCGGGTCAGGGGAGGGGAGGCTGCCTTCACGGCTGCTGGCCTGGAAAGAGCCACTCGGGCTTGCAGGTGTTGGGAGAGCCTCCGTACGTGGTCCCTCGGGCTGCCTCTTAAAACGGAGCCCTGGTGGACCCCTGAGGAAATCCATTTTGCTTGCCTTCTAATAGACTCGCAGGGAAGCAGGAGACAGTCCAGATCGCCACCTTCTCTAGGTCACATTCCACCACAGAAAGTGTTGGCACTCAGCTCTCCATCAGATGGGAGAAGTAGTTAAAAGCGTGGATTCTGGAGCCAGTCGGCCTCAGCTACTTTCCCAGTTTTGTCACCTGCTAATGCTGTGGCTTTAGGACAATTGCAGAACTCCTCCGGACCTCGGTGCCTTGGTTTGTACAAGCGAGGTGTTGAAGGCTCAGTTTCCCGGGAAGCCGACACCGAGGTGGAGAGGAGCACGCAGGAAGGTTACTTTAGGGTGTACTCTTGGGATGGAAATGTGTGGAAGGGAAGGGAAGGAAGCAGGGTGGGCCGAGGGAGAAGTCAGGATGTGATGGAATGTCATCAAAGGCCTCAGCCCACCTCACCTTCACCCCAGCCCTGGAACTGGGATGGGCCAGATTTGGGGTGCAGGGGTCTGGCCTTTACACCCCTGCATTGATCGGTCATCAGATGAGGGCTCCGGACTCCCTTTAACTGAGGCACTCCTGTAGAGACTCATAGCCTGGGCCCATCTGAAGACAGCCCTCCCACCAATGAGGGAGGGAGAAATCCTTCATTTTGGAAGGCGGGGAGGTGGGGCGTTGCATGGCAATTTCTGCGCCACAGGATAAGTACATACTTTCCAAACTGGTGGCCTAATATGCATGAGGTTTTAGAACAGTGCCTGGAACAGGGTGGAGCCTGGGTGGCTCAGTTGGTTAGGCATTGGACTTTGGCTCAGGTCATGAGCTCACGGTTCGTGGGTTCAAACCCCGTGTCGGGCTCTGTGCTGAGAGCTCAGATCCTGGAGCCTGCTTCGGATTCTGTGTCGCCCTCTCTCTCTGCCCCTCCCCTGCTTGCTCTCTCTTCTCTCTCAAAAATAAACATTGAAAAAAAATTTTAGAACAGTGCCTGGAACAAAGTAGATGCTGTGAAAGTGTTAGTTATTTTTGTTAGAAGGCACTTAGGGGCGCCTGGGTGGCTCAGTCCCTTAAGGGTCCAACTTTGGCTCAGGTCATGATCTCACAGTGCGTGAGTTTGGTTTGTGAGTTCGAGCCCCACGTCAGGCTCTGCACTGACAGTGCGGAGCCTGCTTGGGATTCTCTCTCTCTCCCTCTTTCTCTCTGCCCCTCCCCCACTTGCGCTCTCTCTCTCTCCTCCCCAAAGAAATAAATAAACTTTAAAAAAAAAAAAAAAGCACTTAGCCCTCTCCCCACTGGAAGGACCCATGTAATCGGCAATAGAGGTGGGTAATTTTGTGGGGTAAGAGTTTGAGAGGAAGCGTTGAGGGTGGCCGGCTTCTATTCTGACTTGAGCCAAGCCTACGTTTCTTCTTAACATTCGCGAGGAGAAGCGGGCTCTGTGTGTGGAGGCGGGAGAGTGGGGGGGCTCACTATCCCAGATGACACCCTTCCTCAGCTACCTCTGTGTAAAACAGCCAAATAGGCAAAGGTGGTGTCTTTGTCTCCTCAGGCTGCCACAGTAAAATGCCACAGACTGGCGGGGGCTGAGGCAACACTTATTTTCTCGCAGTTCTGGAGGTTGGAAGTCCAAGATCAAGCTGTTGTCAGGGTAGATTTCTCCCGAGGCTTCTCTCCTTGGCCTGCAGACAGCCACCTTCTCGCTGTGTCCTCCCATGGGCTTCCCTCTGTGTGCACGCGCCCCTGGGGTCTCTCTGTGTGTCCACATTTCCTCTTCTCGCGAAGACCCCAGTCCTATAGGGTTAGGGCCCACCCTAACCACCTCATTTTGACTTAATCACCTCTTTAAAGGCCCCATCTCTGACTCCAGTCACATTCTGAGGTCCTGGGAGTTGGGACCCAACATAAGAATTTGGGAAGTGGGGACACCCGAGTGGCTCGGTCGGTTGAGCGTCCGACTCTTGGTTTCGGCCCGGATCATGATCTCACAGTTCTTGGGTTCGAGCCCCACATCGGGCTCTGTGCTGACAGTGGGGAGCCCGCTTGGGATTCTCTCTCTCTCCCTCTCCCTCTGCCCCTCCCCTGCTTGCTCTCTCTCTCTCCCTCTCTCAAAATAAATAAACAAACTTCACAATTCGGTCTGTGACTGGCAGTTACATTCATTCCCCGCCCCCCCCCGCCCCGTTTCCCGGATAGGGACGGCTCATTCCCCCCGGGGATGTACTTCATCGCCTCACTCTATCCCTCCTTCCCCCTGCCAAGTGCTGTCTGACTGTCCTGTTTTAATTGTATTTTTACAGTGGAGAGACTTGTGGGGACAGCTCTTCCATGGGATACGGGTGACTTTTGTCGTAAGAGGATGACAAAACATTTTGGGGCTTCTGAGGATTTTGACTTAGTGCCTAAATCCCACTGAGTGTTTGTCATCAAGCCCGGGGCTTCACAGATTTTGCCGTGCACGTGCTTCCCCCCGGGGATCTTGTTAAAATGCAGATTCCGGTTCAGGAGGTTTGTCGGGGGAGGCCTCAGATGCAGCCTTCGTAACCAGCTCCCAGGTGACCCTGACACTTCTGGCCCGCAGACCATGCTTGGAGGGGCAAGGGCCTAAACCACAGTTTTTACATTCGGGGTATCCCCTGTGATTCAGCATTCTGTGGCTACAGGAGCTCCGTGTTCAGGCCACGGGGATCCCTCTCACAATGCCATGGGAGGTTTCCAGAAGGCAACTTAGAGCCCACCCATCCTGTGGATCACCGTCTGGATCCCTCCTCTTCGGGGAAGGCTGGCAGTGGCGGGGGCAGGGGGGGGGGGAGGGAACCTGGTCAGAGGGGAGCAAAGGCACGGGACAAGGCACAGAGTCTCTCAGCTAGGGGGGCTGTGGAGGATAGGTAAGGAGAGCTCAGCCACTATTCCAATGGGAGGAGACCACAAGGGCTTCCAAGAACCATGTGGACCAAAAGCAGGTGTGGATACTGGGGACAAGCCAGAATGAGGCTGGGGGAAGAGCAGGGGGTGGGAGGAGCAAGCTGGCAATTACCTTGAATTTAAGGAGCATGAAGAGATAGACGTTACCCCGATGGTCGCCATGTTTGAAAAGCTTTTGCGGCCAAGCTACCACTATTACGTAATAGTTCACTCATTTCCCCATTTTTATCCAACAAAGAACAATTAAATGATAAAACAGGGCTTCTGGTCAGCACCATCTGAAGTTGGCCGCTGTTTCTGCCAGAGTGGATATAATCCTAGCCCAAAGCAAAGGGATCTGACCTGTTTGTTGCCTGAGGGCCTTCTCAGAGATAAACGTGTGGTTCTCCATTCGGATTATGGAAATACTGAAAGTAGTTGGCTTATTCCCATTATTTACCTCTTTAGGATCTTGGAGTCAAGAAATGTCAGGCTGATAGAACTGAATCAGTCCAAGGTTCATTTTACGGATGATGAAGGTTGTGCCCAGAGAAGTTAAGGGAGAACCCTTGGTCCATGTTGAGAAAGAGAGAGCAAGGCAGTAATGGGCTGGACAGGACCGAAGACGGGCCAGACTCCTCCCCTGAGCCAAATGAAGGATACTTCTTTAAGCCCTATGTTTCCAGTTGCTGGAGGAAGGACATCGTCTGGGATGAATTGGGTTCTTTAGACCACTATTAATAAAGCCTATGTGGACAAGGCAGAACCTGTGTTAGACTCCGGAAGAAAGACTTGGCCAGCACGGGTCCCTGCCCCAAGATCCCCAAATGTAGGGGTTAGGTTGGCAAGTTGGGGCTTGACTTGACATTGAACCCACCCCCAACCACATGGCCTCGGGGCACATAGCTCTAAAGGCTTTTCACTGTCTTCTTTCCAAGAGTTTTCTTGATAACAGCCCCAAATTCCACTCTCCGCCCACACACTTGCCCACCTCACCACTCATCTTTCATCCATCCACTGCCCTACAGCCATGCCCGATCCAGTGCTTACCCCCCCCCCCCCGCCTGCCTGTTCATCCACTCTCCCAACGCATTTGCTTCCCATTTCGTGTCCATACATGTGCTCACCATCTATCCAATCACATGCCCACTATCTGCCCACCCACCCCTCCTTCTAGTCACCATCCACCTAGCTGTTCACTCACCAACCCACCCGTCTCTCACCTACTTTTCTATCCTACCCATCACCTCTCTGCTCACCCATCCGTCCACCCACACACCACCCTCCCAGCATCCATCTATCTATCCATTTGTCTATGCATCTGGTTCTTTATTCGTTCAACATTTGTTGACCGATACAGTGGAGAGTGAGTTCCAGTTTACGTCCTTCAGACATTCACGGTTCAGTGTATGAAAATAATCGCCTTTGATAAACACTTTACTGGGGGGCAAGAGCAGAAAGAATTAGTGGCTAACGCTGCCTGGAAGCATCGAGACAGCTTCTCAGAAGAGAGGGCATTTGGGTTGGGTCTAGAAGACACCTGGAATCTCACCAGTCGCTCCAGGTAGAGGGAACGCTCTACACAATGGCTTACAGGGTCTGAAGAATGCGCTCAAGTTTGGGGAGTGGCTGTAAGCAGCTGAGGTTAAGATGATGGGAATGGAGAAAAGGCTGGTAAGAGATGAGATCGGATAGGCTACCTGGGACCGGTTTTGAGAAAGACTTTGCATCCCATGTCATGGAGGTTGAACTTCATGCCAAAAAGCCGGGGTCATCAATGTGCCAGGACCATGATTTGTGCTTCAGAGTAATCTCTGGTGACAGTCATTAAACTGAGATGGAGGGAAGAGACTAGAGGCAGAAACACCAGTTAGAAGATAATTGCATTACTCTGGAAAAGAGAGGACGGGGATCCGGCTGTGGGAGTAGAGATGACAAAATTTGAAAACAATTTGGGGGGGGGGGTGAGTCATTTGCATTAGTGGAACTGAGATTTCTACCGGGGGCTACAGAGCTGGTGGTGACATCACTTGCTGAGTTGGGGAGCTGAGCAGGAGGAACCAGGTGGCGCAGCCAGAGGAGAGAAGTCATCACCCGCGTCTTGCCTGAGCAGCATCCAGATGGATCGGGAGTACTGGAGGCATGTGGGTTTTCAGTCCAGAGTTCAGAGGACGTGCCCTTCAGGTCATGGGTGTGGCTGTGGGCGTTAGGCCTATGCAGAAAGAGCAGAAGGACCACATAGAATGCTGGAGAAAGGAAAAAGCCCAGGTCAGATGCTAAAGAGAAGTCCGGAGGGATGACTATGTGAAGATACCGTTCAGCTTGGTAATCGTTGGGGCCTAACCCAGTTACCATCGTTGCATAACAAATTAGCCAAAACGTAGTGCTTTAAAACAACAACAGTCATTTCATCATCCCTCACTGCTTAGAACAGGGCTCAGCAGAGATTGGCCGTCTCTGTTCCCGGCCTCGCCGGGAAGTCTCTCAGGCTAGAGGCTGGAATCATCTGGACAGTTCGTCCATCACATGTCTCGTGGTTGACGCTGGCTGCTGGCGGAGGCCTTAGGTAAACTGGCAGCCAGGGCACCTGCATGCGGCCTCCCCACGTGGCTTCTGGGCTTTCTCGCAGCGTGGTAGCTGGATTCCAAGAGTGAGCATCTCCAGAGAATCAGGTGGAAGCCGTATTGCCTTTTGTAACCCGGTCTCGAGGGTCATATACCGTCGCTTCTGCCACAGTCACAGGCCAGCTCAGATGCAAGGAGAGGGAACGCCAACCCCACCTCTTTGGTAAAAGGAGTGTCAGTGGGACATTATAAGAAGGGCGGGTGGGATGAAAGGTCTTGTTGTGGCCATCTTGGAAAATACGATCTGCCACAGGGTCTTCAGGTTTCAGGGTGAGGCGGGGGAAGAAGTCAGGCTGATATGGGTACAGAGTATAGAGTGATCAGGAAGTAGAGAGAGCATGTCACGTGTTTGTCTAGGTAGTTTGGCATCGGGAGGACACAGGAGCCTTGAGGAGGAAGAGTTGGAGGCAAACGTTTATTTTAGGAAGAGGGGGACCTTCAATCTGTAGACAGGGAGAGACTGAAGAGATTAGAGAAGAAAAATAATTGATGGAACAAGTTCCCTGAGAAAACCAGGAGAGACAGCGCGCCTCGCTGTGGCTCAGGCCTTGGGCCCCGGAGGCAGATCGCCCGGGGTTCAGATTCCTGCTTGGTCAGTCATGACCGGGTGGCCTCGAGTAAATCACATTCCTCTTTTCACCCGAATTCCCCCACCTTTAAAACTAATAATAGAGCAAACCTTTTCAAGCTGTTATAAATATTAAAGAAGATAAAATATTGGGATGGTGGCTGGCACAGAGTGAATCGCTGACTTCGTGATAGCTACACATGGCTAAGTATCAGGACTGGGGCGGCATGGTGGGGGGCGGGAGGGCTCTGTTCTCCACAAGGAGGAAGGAGTTATTCCTGGGGAGAAAACAGGGTACTTCAGAGACGAAAGCCGGGAAAAGGTAAAGTTTGAAGGCAAGGGGGATGGAATCTAGAGACTTGGTGCCTCAACTTGCCTCTGTTTTGGTGTTGCATTAGAATTGTTAGGGCACTTGACAAGACTGAGGGAGCTGGAGGGGGGCGGGTTGTGAGCTTGAGGAGGGAAGGAAAGGAAGCTGCTGACCTAGGGAATGGAGGGGGTGGGGGCAGGGCAGTGTGGCGGTGGGGAGGGGCATGGGAAATCGTAGGCCAGATAAGAGTTAGGCTGCCCCTTGTGGGTCACTCCATGGAGGTAGAATAAAACCAACTCGTAATCTCCTTCTTGGACACAGCTGTGAGATTTTCCCCAACAGGGTGACTGGTACCAGGGAAGAGGAATTAGGAATTTGGATTGACCCAGGTGCTCGGGTGGGAAGACCATAGGGGAGGGTGCTGAGGATGCTGAGAAGGCCACAAAGCTTACGATCGCCAGTGCAACCCAAAGCCAATCTGAGAGGGAAGACAGGAGGGTATTGGCCTGGTGGCCAAGGGATGGGAGAAGAGGCGGAGCCTGGAGGTCCAGCGGACACAGGAGAATTACATAAATGGAATGAAAGAGTGGGAAGATAGGAAACATTGGGTCAGGGAAGGAAACTTCCCGAGCTCACGGCTTTCACGTGCACACAGATCTTGGCCAGGGAAGAGCTGTCCACCCGATGTAATTTGCTGTGGCCCTTGACTACCTCCTAGGGTTCTGCCTTGGCCTACTTCCTAGATGGCCTTTCTCATGAAGTCCCCACCCACCCAACACACACACACACACACTCAACTCGGCCTCACTCGTATCCTCTTGAGTTCTGTGTTACTGAGATTCCTGGTTAGAGTGTCCCACAAAATCCCTGGTGGCTGCTAAAACTCACTGCAGGAAGAAAGAAAGGCTGCAGAGTGTGGACGATAGTAAAGGGGTCCTCCGGGGCTGAAGCACCCACAGATACTGGCCATGCTGCGTGACCCAGCCCCTTGGTGCCCCTGAGATCTGGCATCTCAGTGTGTGAAATGGGGAGAGTTATTTCCATGTGAAATTTCCCACAGTCTTGTCACCTGGCACATCCTACCCCGGGTGGTGTTGACATAAAAACAACTTGAAAGAAAAACAAACCCAAAAAATGAGGAAGTTCACATTCATTAAAGCAAACATTTTCCCCTCCTTCTAAAATTAACTCTTTGACAAATCTTTCTTGGTGGTTGTGAAGAGAGGAGGGCAGGAAAAAAAAAAAAAACACAGTATTCTTTGGATTCAGGGTATACTTTCCCGTCTATGGGGTTAGCAAGTTTCTAAAATTATGGAATTCATTGCATGACTTAAATAATAACTAGGGTAATGAAATCTCCCATTTGATGGCTTACTGTGTTTTAGACACAGTGACAAGCACTTTTCCCATATTCCATTTAATTCTCACAGCACTGCTCCGAGGTAGTTGTTAAAATTCTCAATTTACAGAGGAGGAAACAAAGCTTAGATTAAATAACTCAGGATGACACAGTAAGCGATCAAACTAAGACTTGAACCCAAGATAATCTGATCCCCTAAATCCGAGCCTACAATCATGATGGTACACGGAAAGTTTGGAAAAGAAGACAAATCATCCCCAAAGTACCATTGTGGCGACATAGTGTTTGGGTGTCTTTTCATCTTGCCTTTTTACGTGTTTTAATTTATGTGCATGTTTGTGAGTATGAATCTATGTAATTATCATAGACTGCTTTGAGCAAATTTCCCTCCTCCTTCCAGTTAACATTATGCGACGTTCCTTTTCCCCTGGTGCTATCTTGTCTTCCTAACCATCATTTTTAATGTATTCATAGTTTCATCTGGTAAATGCACCACAATTTATTCTTATCAGCTCCTTGTAGCTGAAGGTTTAGATTTTGGTATTTGCACTTGTGCCGCTATTCTGAGGCATACCGTGTTTTTCCCGTGCATATAGTTTTTATGATCACTTCCTTCACTTAGAGGCGGAATCGCTGAGTCTAGGCATAGGAACATTTTTATGGATCTCAGTTTGTATTTACCAAATGCCTTCCCAACACACTTGCATTAATTGACGTTGTCATGGGTAACAATTGTACCACACCCTCAACGGCACGAGGTAAGATTTGGGGTGATTTGATTGCAGGGAAATGCTACCTCATTACTTTAATTTGCAGCTATTTCCTTACTAATGAGGCCATGGCATTCTTCTAAATGTTGGTGAACTGGTTATGTTTTCTCTTTGGTGAATTATCTGCTCACGCTCTTTGCCCATTGACTTCTTGGCAACCGAGCGCTTTTCTTTTCTCCCCATTTTCTGATCTCTACGTAAGAAAGAACGTTGCTGCAAGTATTATATTAATGTTTTGTGCATATATATATATATATATACATACATATATAGAAACAAATATTTTTAACTGTGAAGTTAAGCTGGTTGGTCTTTTTCCTTTCTGGACTGCTCTATCATTTGAAAACATAGAAAGTTCTCCTTCCCCCTGAGACTTGCTAAATATATACTTCTATTTCCTTCTGCTTTTTCTATTAGATTTTTTAAAAAAACACATGCCTCTCTTTTATCCACGTGATATCTTTGTGTGTCTATAATGAAAGGGGGTGACCAACTCTAAGGAAGACCACCAGCCCAAGCTTGAGCAATGAAATTCATAGATAATCCACCACCAGCACCATCGCGAAACAGAAACCAACTAATCTTTTCGAATTATTCCTCTGCTAAATCTTTCCAAAGAACTGATAGATTATGTCATAAAATTGACTGGGGAAAGTTTATTTCCCTTGTCCAGCCTTTGGGTGAAGGGCTGATAAACTGGGAAATGACTCAAAGGAGAGCAGACAAAGGGCCTAGGTAGCCCATAAACCGGTCAATAAACCCTCCTTTCCCCACTGATTGACAGGTACATATGCGGCTCCAAGCACCGAGGCGGGAACTCACTGGGATGACAGAGGCTGGTTGTCAGCCTTCACTTTCCTGGGCTTCTCTGCAGGATTTGCTACCGTTGGCCAGTTTCCAGGTCCACCTCTTCCTGGAATGTGTCTTTGACCTTCTTTGTTTCTCTCCCCATTCTCTTGCCTTGGACGAATTCATCTGCTCACATGGCTTCGGTTCCCACCTACCTACTAATGATGGCAAAACCCACGTCTCCATCCCTCCAGCCACGCACAGGACATCCCTCCGGGGGTGGCCACCTGTGTTTCTGATCCCGTGGACCCCGAATGAGCCCACCATCCTGCCCTATCACCACCCCCAAAATAACCTCTTTCGTGTCTTTCTGTCTCTTGGACACATTGGCTCAGGGCAGGGCCTCACGCTCCATCTGTAAAGGAAGAACCTTGACGTCAGACGCCCCTGACTTTCCCGCGCTTTCCAGTGTACCCCTTCCGACCTCTCAAATCCTTCTTTGCCACCTTTCACCACCACGTGGACTGGTCTTCAGACCGGCCTCCTCTCCCTGCCTGCAGGAATCCCTCGGGGACTTGCCTTAGCAAGATACACAGGGCCTTTTGTGATCGGGTCCCCGTCTTCTTCCCCCTTCTCATTTCTTTCCCCTCTTTTCACTGGTATGCCACACAGCGGCCGGGTGACCGCGACTCCTCCGACTATGCCGTGATTTTGCACGTGCTGTTCTTACAGCCTGGAATGCCTTCTCCTGCCCTGTGGTCCTCATCTCCAAGCCTTTGCTGGTCTTCGGGTCTCCTTGGCCATCCCATGCCTGGACTCCACGTGCACGCTGTGAAGGTAGACATGAGACCCAGATGCTACCAGCCTGCCACTATCTCACCCCCTTGGAGCTCATCTTCGGGAACAGACCCATAATCTGCTGTGAGGTTCCCTCTAATGAAGGGAATGGTTGGTCTGAATCTAGGTCAGAAGTCTGGATAGAGTCTTCTTTTGCTTTTGAGGGCTTATTTGGGGGCTGTCTATTTGCGAGAAAGCCAAGATGAAAGTACATTTGATTTCCATTTCTTGAAAAAGAAAACTCACGTGTGTTTCGTGCTTCACACTTGGAGGCTCTTTAGTATTCTTTGTAAGATTCTTTCTCCGGGGTGGCTTAGCTGAGCTGTGTGGCTCTCACATAAGCTGCGGGGCCAGACCCGCGTTTGCATGCATAATCAGAGCTGCCTGTCTGCCCTGGTCTCCCCAGCAGGCAGCTTCCTTGGGAGAAAGCTCGGGCTGCCCATGTAGATGTGGGTGGCATCTTCCCAGCTAGGAGGGCACCTGACTGCTCAAAACAGCACAGTTCCTGAATACCATTGTGGCCCCCACGCGGCCAAAGTGGGCCGGCGGGTCTGGAAACCTTGAACGCTCACTCATGTGGCGTTTATTGGGCACCTGCTACGGTGCAGAGCTTTGGAGATCCCTGTCTTAGTTTGGGCCAGCCCCTCCCCCCACCCCCACCCCAAAGCAGACCCTGAGACAAGGTCTAAGAGACACAGATCATTTACTCAGGAGAATATGTAGGAGGCACGAATGAAGGAAGGGCCAAAGCGAGTCAGGAGGGGAAGAAAAGCCAATGACGGGTGCTTTAACAAGCAAGTTACCGCTGTGGGCAATGGGGCGCAGTCTCCCTGGGGACTTTCTGAGGCATGGCGTGGAACCTGCTGGGAATCCTATCTCCAGAGGCCAGGAAGCCTGGGGCATCAATCCACCAACACTCATCCCTAGGGCCGTTAGCTCCTCTGGCCCCAGGCGTGTGCCTGCTTGCAGCACAGCCAGTCCCTCAGGTGGCCCGGAAGCCAGGACAGGCAGGCTCTTCAGGTAAGAGGTTGTCAGTGGACCCTAAAGCTGCGCTGCGCACCGAGGCCGTGGGCAACTCAGGTGGGTCAAGGCGGTGCAAGGACAGGGCATCGACAGGGTGCGCTACAGATGAAGAGACGAATCAGGCATGGCACCTCGGCCCTCAAAGAGCTCACCACCTTGTGGGAAAGGCAAACAGGCCAACAATCTACCCATCGGCTGCCCGGACAAGCCTTGGCTCAGAGATCTACGCAAACTGCACGGCGGCGTGTAGCTCGCCCCGGGCCGGGAGAGTTGGAAGAGGAGTGACATCTTCCAGGAGCGCGTGCTCTTGGGTCGAGGCTTGAAGGATGCATGTTCCTCAGGTACAGAGAGGGGAGCAATGCGCTTCAGGGAAGCCCTGAGCGTGCGGGGCTTGTGCGGTGAAGCGCAGGCTGCGTGGTGTGGCCAACGCTCTGGCGGCTTTACAGGGAGCAGGTGACTCGGCCAGAGTGTGGGCCGGGGCCAGATTGTAAAGGAACTCCATGACGCCGGGAGGCATTTGCATTGCAGCCCCCAGGAGGCAGTGGGGGGCCCATCAGTGTTTAAATAGTGACATGTTCCGAGCTTTAGAAAGCTCACTCAGAGAGGAGCTTGGAGGGTGGGTTGGATGGTGACAGGTGAAATTGGAGCCCAAGGATCATGATTAGGAGGCGTGTCAGTCAGGCTCCGGGAAGGAAACAGATGGCATTCTCGGAAGGAATGGAAGATTTCCCAGACAGCAGAGTCCCGTGGCTACAGGAGAGGGCCACTGGACAGGAGCTGGGGGCTTAGGTAGAGGAAAGCAGCCGGGGCCAAGCTGGCCTGGGCAGGAGAGGCGAGGGAGCCCAGGGAATGAATTCTCCCATGTCCCGGCCTCCCACTCTCTTACCTCCTGCCACTCTCTTACCTCCCGGAGATGCCCATTGGTTAAATCCAACCTGAAGCTGGATGGCAGCTTCCCAGGGGATGCATCCCGCAGAGGCCAGCCTTTCAGGGCTCAAAGCGGGGTGGAGAAGCCAAAGGGTGAGTCTGGAGGAGCAAACAGGGTATCCCAGCCCACGAGGTCCCTGCAATTGGCCGGGCCAGAGATGACAGCAGGTGAGGTCAGTGTTGAGGGGTCTGTGGCACCTTGCGGTGGAGGTGGTGAATGATCTAAGGACACCGAGCTTAAATTCCTGCCACCGAAGGATCATTTCTTAGGTGCTGATCTCCTTCTGATGAGCACATAACTTCTGAGAGGGGTGAGGCTTTGTCCGTAATGTACCTTTCACTTCAGTGTTAAATGCAGTGTCAGTAGAGCGTGGGGGCGGAGCCCTGGATGAATCTTAGGGAAGAAGGCCCCCGTGGGGAGGAGCCACCACAGATTTCCATGGAACCATATCGGAAGCTTGGTAGACAAAGGGCAGCAGGAGGCGAGGGACACGGCACAACCTGGCGACGAAAGGCTAAGGAACGGCCCTGGAGGAAGGGCCCTGGAGGAAGGCTTAGCCTGGGCTACAAGTGCCAAGGACTGATCTGTCCAGGAGTCCGTAGGATCACACAGAAAGAGGCCAGCTTCAGGAAGACCCACCGCGGTACGCACACAGCGCTTGCCGCCACACACGGGGACAGTTATGCAAACATAGCCCCTCGGTGTCCATCTGGTAGGGCTGACATAACAAAGTACACAAAGCGAGCGGCTTACACAAGAATGCATTGTGACACGGCCCTGGAGGCCAGAAGTCCAAAATCAAGGTATAGGGGGGCTGTGTTTCTTCTGAGGGCACAAGGGAAGATCTGTTCCGGGCTTCTCCCCTGGCCTCCGATGGCTCCTTGACTGTGGCAGTGTTAAGTCTAATCACGTGGTGTTTTCCCTGCGTGTGTCCATCGCTGTGTCCAAATTCTCCTTTTTCGTAAGGATGCCAGTCTTAGTGGATTGAGACCCACATCAATGACCTCATCTTAACTTAATCATCTGGGAAGACCCTCTTTCCAAATGAGGTCCTGCGGGTAAGGACATATCTTTTGGGGGGATGCCGTTTGACTCACAACACCCACCCCCAACACTCACGTGGAGTCCGTGTGACCCAAAGGCCCAAGGAATCTTAGGGATATTGAGAGCATTATCTCAGCGGTCCTCCTGAGGGCCACGGACCGGAGGGCTGACATGAGTCCACAGGGAGAGGAGTCCTTCCTGGAGAGTTCCAAGAGAATTTTTTAAATCAACACACACAAAATACAGGCATAGAAATCCCCACTTGAATTTCAAATATCTGGAAACTGCAGAAGTAACACGGTATTGTTCACGAGGTGCTCGAGTCGTGCCAGTGTCTAGGTTGGATTCCCACCCAAGCCGACCCTGAAACAAGGATCTAGGCGCAATAATTGGTTTGGGAAGTGATCCAGGAGGCACTGGGAGGGGCGGAGCAATGAGAGAGGGAACCGGGAAAGCCAGTAGAGGGTGAGCTAATAAGCATGTTACCACGGTGGGCAACTGGTGCCCAGTGGGGGGCCCCTGAGAGACAGAGTGGAGCATGCCTGGGTGTGGAAGCTGGGGTTTTTATCCGTGAACTCCCATATGTCACTGGTGGAGGGTCCCCCCCCTCACAGGGCCAGAGAAAACCCTCAGGCAGGAAGATGGAGAAGCCACTTGCTGAATGGGAGCTGACTACGGTTCATCTCCAGGATGAGCCCAGGCTTGCGGGTGGGGCCCCAATAGCTTCTGCTGGCCCCGGGCCTGGTACTTGAACCTCAGCACAGGAACGTGGAGTAGGTTTTATGACCGTCATGTTGCAGATGAGGAAACTGAGGCCCAGGGGATTTAAAAGCATTCTAAAACTCACAGGTTAGTAAGTGGTTTATCCAGGATCACAACCCACTTGTATGGATCAGCCTACTCTTTTTTTTTTTTTTTTTTTTTAGAGGGAGAATGAGACACAGTGAGGGAGTGAGTGGGGGAGAGGTGCAGAGAGAGAGAGAGAGAGGGAGAGAGAATCTTAAGCAGGTTCCACACTCAGTGCGGAGCCTGACACGGGGCTCAATCCCACAACCCTGAGATCATGACCTGAGCTGAAGTCAAAGAGTCAGACGCTCAACTGACTGAGCCACCCAGGCGCCCCTCCACCAGTCCTCTTAACCACAAACTGTATAACTGCTCAACTAGTATGAGTTTTGTGTTATGTTTCCCCAAAAAAGATGAGGCTTGTTTTTCTGAGTTGGATTGGGACCTAATGTTGACACAAAGCAGAGACGCGGTGACCCCCCCCTCCCCCCCGGTAGACAGGCTACACCTGCATCGCCAGACTTTTGAATGTGAGCCTAATGATTTTGCATTTCTGCAGACAGTGCCCTGAGATGTGTTTCTGAGATGTGCTGGAGGGGAGAGGCCCCCGCCCAGACCCCTACCGAGGCCTGTGGGGGCTTGTGGCTCGCTGTGAGGAGCCAGGCCCGAGGGAGCCACACCCAAGTCCCCGCTGGCACCCATGTGCCCCCCCACCTTTGTGAGCTCTCTGTTTTCCAGGCTTGCGGCTGCCCCCCCCCTTCCCAGCTGTTCACCAGGCCTGGGGTGGTGGGGGAGACCCTGCCGAGGGGCCGCTTAAGTTTCTCACCACCTACCGCTGCGATGACATTCTCCCCTGGTTGGCGTGGAGTGACAGTGATAGATTAAACGCGCCAATTAAATTAGATCCTATTTTAAAGAGCTTGAGCTGGATTTACTTTTAATTATAGTGCTGTGCTCGCTGATGAGGTATTGTCGAGGACTTAACAATTGCTTGATTGTGCGTCCGAGTGCTCAGAGCGCCGTTTCTGGGGATAACCCAGAGGAAGGGAGACGCAGGCAGGGAGGGAGAGAGACAGAGGAAGATGACCCATCTCCACTGACAATCTGTGTCTCTTCCTCTCGTTTTCTGCTTTCTGCATCCCACGTTACCTAGGGATCGAATGAGCCCAGCGCAGGGTAGAGAAGCAGGCCAGTGGCTGTGGAGTCACACTGGCTTGGGGCCCCCATCCTGCCTCTGCCCCTCTTGACTGACTGTGTCACCCAGGATCAGGTAACTAACCTGTCCTGTGTGTTTCCCCTCAGTGACTCATTGATTCGTCTCAACAAGAATTTACTGAGCTTCTAGAATGTTCTGGCACTGTTCTAGGTGTTGGAAACGAGGCGGCGAACAAAACAGGCAAAATCCTCTGTCCGATGGGGCTCCCGTTCTAGTGGTGGGGCTGCAGAGGAGGCAGTAACAAGCAGGGTAAAGGCAGGAGGGCAGAGACGCTATTTTAGACAGCAGTCAGCGAAGGTCTCTCCAAGGGTGGCGTTGGAGCAAATTCCTGAAGCAAGCAAGGGACCGGGCCGTGTGGATATCTGGAGGAACAGCATTCTAGACCAAGGGAGGAGTGAATGCAAAGGCCCTCTCCCCCATCAGGTGATGTCCCCGCTGCTCTCTAGATCCTCTGCCATGCCCCCAGCTAAGCCCTGTCCCTGTGGCCACCTCTCTCTGCCTCGAGAGAGGCGGGTCCTTTTTGTTAATGTTTATTTTTGACAGAGCGCACATGAGTCGGGGAGGGGCAGGGAGAGAAGGACAGAGAGAATCCCAAGCAGGGCCCGCACTGTCAGCACAGAGCCCGAACCGGGGTTCAAACTCGTGAACCGTGAGATCGTGACCTGAGCCGACGTCAGATGCTCAACCGACTGAGCCACCCAGGTGCCCCGAGAGAGGTGGATTCTTAAGTCTTTGTGACCACCCTGCTGGGGTTCTAGTGGCTGGAGACACCAACCTACATACTTGTCTGGCTCAGGGAGGGAGCACAGTCCCTGGGCACTGATTGTGTGACACATCCTGGCAGTCCCCTTTGAGGACACTAGTTGCGGGGGCCCGCCCGTTTGTCGTAACGGGAAAGAAAAGAAAATTCAAAAGCCCACGAGGCAAGCTTACACGTGCCTTGGGCCACAAGTCCAGACGCTTCGATTTTGGTTCCTGCTTTGCCGACCATGTACAAATCACGTGAATCGGAGCAGATCTCTTGCCCCTCTGAGCTTCAGTTTCGTTGTCCGTAAACTATAAAACGCGTCCATTGGACGGTGCCTGTGGTAGCTTGTAGCTTCAGATGGGGGCGGGCAGGGGGCAAGACTTGGAGAATTGGAATCATGAAGAGGAAGAAGGGAAGACCCTAGGAAGACCTCTGGAAAAAGGCCAGAGACAAGCCCCTGGGCATCGAGAGTTTTCAGAAATCTTTGTCATCAGCTTTGAGGTGACAGGCCCATCAGTGGCTGGGGTGGCACAGAAGTTCTTGCCCTGACCCCGTTTGGGTCCCCAGAAGCAGAACTGAGACAAAAGGAGTCAGGGGCGAGCAGTTTATCTGGGAGGTGACCCCCAGACACACCGAGAGGGAGAGTGGGGAGGTCAGAGGGGGCGTCAGCAAGCCGGCTGCCATTGCAGGGGGGGGGGGCGGGGGGTGGCATTGCGAGTCTTTGTAGAACATGTGCCTCAGACTTGCCCCGCCCGAGGGCAGGGAGCCGGGCATTTATACAGCCAGTCCCATCGCTCAGTGGTGGAGCGTTGCTCTGGGGCACCGGGAGGGGTGCGGGCCCTCAGCGGCATCGCGCAAAGTGCGCTTCTAGTCTTGGGGGAGCCCTGAGGTAAAGGAACGAAGGCCCCGGTGGCGGAAAGTTGAGTGGCCTTCGCTAAAGTGAACACGGGCGCGACTCTCACAGCGGGACGCATGCAGCCCCCGAGACAGCCATGCTCAGAGAGGGGACGAGCCTGGCAGATGGAGGGGCCGGCTCTGTATGATGCCCCTTGCAGGGGACGCTGTCCCCTGACTGGCAGGAGAGTGGCTGGTGGAGTTGCCATGGCAACCGGTGCGCGCCCACCCAAGGACCCCCTGGTGATGGAAGAGACTGAGTGGAGACCAAGATTCCAGGGGGTGCGTCTCTATGGCAGCTGGCCAGAGCCAAAGAAAATAGGTTTTCCTTACTCTTGACGTTCTAGTTGTGACCCATATTACACACATGCGCACACGTACACACTCCTCCCCAAGCTGGTTGGGGCCCGGGGAAAACACCTGTCATAATGTTGTGCCGACTTGCCTTGTAAGCAGGAACAAGTGGGTGTCTCTGTTTTCCCCGCCACAAAATGATTCAGATGGTACCGGTTCCTTGGCCTCCATCGTGGGAGGCGGCAAGGGCTGACGTAAGAGCGTCTGGGAGGCAGTTGGAGCATCTTGAAAAGAAAGAGGTTGTCAAGAATGCCTGCTATGAAATGCTAAAGTTTTCCTTTTTTTTTTTTTTTTTTTTTTTAAATTTGAAACCTTATGAGTGTTCACACTGCGTGTAAGAGATTCCAAACCAGCAGCTGTTCTGAGACACGGAGCCATCCAGAGCCACTGACCACACTAAGTTAAGGTAAAAAAAAAAAGAAAGAAAAAGAAAGAAAGAAAGAAAGAAAGAAAGAAAGAAAGAAAGAAAGAAAGAAAGAAAACGAAAAGAAATCCAAACGAAAAAGATGTGCTCCTGACTTGTGGCCAGATTTCAGGTTGGATCTTAAAAGCTTCCTCTCTGGCCAGCTTCCTGCGCTGACCCCCAGGCTCACTTAGCTCTGGGCTGCTGTGTATTCCTTGCCATTAGATATTGAAAACAGGAAATTAAGGGGCCTGTCGGGGGATGGTAAAGCTTGAAACAACTTCAGAGAACAAGCTGATGAAGTCATAGATCTTATCTCCCTGCCTTTTCCATGTCAGGTTTCTTTAAAGATAAGGTAGTGAATCAAAATGTTCTGCCTTTTTTTTTTTTTTTCAAGATGGAAGCAGAGGAGGATTTCTTTAATACCCCCTTCCCTCCCAGTGTTTCCAAAGATAACCAGATGAGAGAAATGCCTAGATCCTGTGCACGTGCATGTAAAATGCGATTACAGGACCATTTCCCCACGTTGGTCCCTGAGGGCTGGGGGGGGGGGGGGGGAGGGATGCAGCTTGGGAGGGAGGGGGCAGCTAGCCACCGGGCCTGGTGTCATTGTTGTGGGTGATGATGTTTTCCTTGTCCTTCCTGGTTTATTAAGGCAGGGCTCAAGCCAGAGGGGACACTGTTGGCCTGTGGCCAGGCTGTGCCACAGAACTACATGAAGGTGACTGCCAGGGGCTGGAGGAAAGGGGAAAATGTGTGTGTGCGTCCTGCCTATAGGAGCGGATGCACATCCAGCAGGAACACCAGCTCCGTGGGCATATTCCTAAGGGCCGGGTTCCCCGGGCTGGGCTGCCACGGGCAGTAGTGTTGTAGTGACAGTGGCTTGAAATAGGCCAGGAGGACGAGCGTGAGATGGGGGGTGAAAGCAAGAAGGCATCCGACCTGGCCTCTCTGGGCTGAGAGGGAAGCCCAGCCTGATGAGCCGTGAGTGCTGATGTTGAGGGGTGCAGGGAAGGTGGGAGGCAGGGCTGGGGTGACTCAAGGGTACCAGAGACCTTAGGGTGGACTGACTAAGGACACAGGCCTTGGGACCAGCAGACTTTGGTTCAAATCCAGTTCTGCCCCAGGCATGCGACCCAAGCCTTGGATTTTGGTGGGTCTTTTTTTTTTTTTTTTTTTTTTTTTTTTGCTGGTGAAGTTGGTCAATGCGCATATCGTTATGGAGATTAAACAAGTTAACTTTTTAAAAAGTGCTTGAGGCTGTGAACTGTGCAGGGTGCTGTGTGAGGAGGTATTTATGTAGTTCCAGCAAAACTGTGCTGGGGGGGGGGGGCGCTGCCAGGTTAAAGGGAAAAACACAAAGGAAAACACACTCAGCTTATTTATGAAACAGCTTCTATGGCCTTTTGGTGAACCTCGAGAACAATTTACATCTGGCAAAGCAAAACTGCGATGAGCAAGAGATTCTGGGTTTTGTGAACTGTTTGGGACAGCCCACTGGGAAAGGAGGCCCCTTGACTCTCTTAAGCAGTAGACACCTGGCCTTGGCCCTGCCCCACCCTGCCATGGGTGATGGATGTGGGTCAGGCCCTACAGAGGCCGGGCTCTCCTCCTGAGGCAATTAGCAAAGAGGAACTTGCAGGAAATGAAGTAAGACCAAGGGGTCTATGGGGTAAGAGGGACTAGGGAGGGATGACAAGGATAATACAGCAGCAGTCGGGGCAGGAGAGGTTGTACAGTACGCAACCTGCACAGCTGTACATAGGAGCCTGGGAGTGAGGATGTGAGAAGAAACAGAACAAATTAAAGAAGAAAAAAGGTGACAGGCAGGGCGGCAGAGTGGGACTCAGGGGACAGCTGCTCCAGGTTTGATTTCATGGGCAGCCCAAGAGAACTGAAGGACTGCTGCTTTTGGGGTTCTTTCTTTGGCTCAAAAGTTTAGCGTAAATGAAGAAGCACAGGCTATATAGGCCATGTGCTTGTCTCCAAAGCAGGAAAAAGAGCAGATGAATTGTATCCCAGAGACAGGGATGCAGCAGATGAGTTTACTGCCCTCTGCCCACCCCCCTCCCGCCCCCTGCCCCTCCCCTGGGAGCACCAGTCTGGAAGGAAGGTTCCTCCAAGTACCCTGCCATCTCTGTTCATGGGCCCCATGTTCCCCACCTCCCCCCACCCCCCAGGCCCTGGGGAGCTCGCTTCTGATTCGGGCAGAGCTTCCTATGTTCACATTCACAGGTGGCTCTTGGCCTTTAAAACCCGCTTCCGGGTGAGGCCTTTGAATGGCATTCCCAAGCACTCCCGGGGGCCAGGCTCTTCCGGGTGCGGGGGGCGTGCTTGGGAACTTTAACACCCAGCTCAGGACACCGCCACCACCCATGTCCGGAGGGAGCCACGATGGCTCTTCAGTGTGAGGAGCAATGGGCTTCAACCTCTTCGTCAGTGATTCTCATCCCCACCCCCCCAGCTTCCCATGAGCATCACCAGGGGAGCTACACAAATTCTGTGCCCACTTTCCATCCTGAACCAATGGAATTAGAATCTCGAAGCATGGGGCCCGGGCATCTGTAGTTTTTAAAAGCTCTTCCAGGTGATTGTAACAACAACGGTTGAGAAATTCTCTAGGAACTTCCGTGACTCCAAGTAGCAAATCACACTGCTTCTCTGGGCCTCAGTTTACCCATCAGCAAAACCAGGGAATTGGGCTTTGTAGTCCTGTTAGTTCTAAGATTCTGCAAGTCTGCGACTGAGGAGCAGGTAAAACACCTGTATACCTATATGCACGAGTACGTAGGCACTCAACACACACGCACAGGCCACACGTTCCTTTCCTGATCTGCTCTGCAACCTTCCTCTTGCCCCTCCCAACGTAAGAAATCCTTGAGCTCAACTACCCGCCCCCCCCCTTCCTTCCCAAAAAGGGCTGTCAGAAAATTCCAGAAACATTTTAGGTAGAAGACCACCCCTTCAATTCTCTTAGCAAACTCTCCCTTTTGTCATTGACCCAGAACTTCTGACTTGAAGAAAGTAGTCTCTGGAAGGTGAAGTTAGTTGCCTAAGGTCACTCGGGTAGTTGGTGGCAGAGCCGGGACAGATTTAGGACCCAAGTGTGGTCACAGGACTTTCTGCATCAAGATGACTCTAAACGTGGCTTAAAATGCATGTTCCTGGGCTCCACCCCAGATCTAACGTGTCAGATTCTGTGTGTGTGTGTGTGAGGAGGGTAGGAATCTGATTTTTTTAAAAAATTTTTTTTAATGTTTATTTATTTTTGAGAGAGAGACAGAACGTGAGCAGGGGAGGGTCACAGAGAGGGAGACACAGATCTGAAGCAGGCTCCGGATCTGAGCTGTCAGCACAGAGCCCGACACGGGGCTTGAACTCACGAACTACAAGATCATGACCTGAGCCGAAGTCAGATGCCTAACTGACTGAGCCACCCAGGCGCCCCAGGAATATGATTTTAAATCTGCTCCCCTGGTGAACCCAGAATGTTCTGCACCCTACCACTTTGGTAGCAAGGAAACTGACGTGGAGGCCAAGTGGCCCAGTGCCCTCTCTGCCCTTTCCCGTCAATCCTGAAACCCGGGGCAAGTGTTAAACTGCTAAGCCTTGGGGGCTGGAGATGCTCAGTGCACATCCCTCTCTCCTGGACAGCTGGGTGGCTCAGTGGCCCGGAATGGGGAGGCAGTAATGGGAGGAGACTGACCCAACTGTGCCCCAAACCCGGTGCCTGACTGGATGGCCTAAGGCCAGCCACATGGCCATTACCTCAGGCTCTCCCCGTCCAGAAGCCCACCGGAGGAGCGGCCGCCCTGAAGGGAATCCCAGTCAACATCTGCAGCCCAGCCTGTCAAGGACGGCAAGGCTAGTCCAGGGGTCCAGATGTGACACGGGCAAGACTGGCTTGTAGCCCAAGTCAGATGGGATGTCACTGACTGTTCTGTGGCTCAGCAGATGTTAGATCTGCTGTTTTCTGACCCCGTCCCCACTGCAATCTGTCAGTGAAACTTTAAGCTCAAGGGCCCACGCCACACCAGGCTTTGTTTGCAGAAGAGGGAGTGGCCATAATAATCACGGGTGGCACGAGCTAAGTGCCTGTTGTAGGCCAGGCTCTGTGCTGGGTGCTTTACAGGCATTTCCTTGTTGGATCCATATGGGTGTGGTAGGCAGGATAATATCCCTCCAGAGATGTCCGCGTCCAAATCCCCGGAACCTATGACTTTGCGGGTGTGATTAAGTTACGAGCCTTGAGATGGGGAGATTAACCTGCCTTGGCCGGGTGGGCCCAATGCAATCACAAGGGTCCTTAATTGGTAGAGGCGGGAGGGTCAGAGTCCGAGGAGAAGAGAGGATGGAGGCAGATCAGCGACGACCCCAGATGCTACAGTGCTGGCTTCGAACATGAAGGAAGGGGCCACGCGCCAAGGAATATAGGGGACTTCTAGAAGCCTGGAAAGCCAGGAATCAGATTTTCCCCCTCTGGCCCCCAGGAGGAACACAGTACTGCCAGCAGCTTGATTTTAGCCCAGTGAGACCCGATTTGCAATTCTGACCGCCCCCCCCCGCCCCCCCGCCGAACCGTAAGAGAATAAGCTTGTGTTGTGTTAAGTCACAGTTTGTGTTCTTATATCAGCAATGGGAAACTCATATAATAATTACTCCTACTTCAGAGATGAGACAGTGGGAGTCTCGACAATTAATCTCTCTGCCTCCTTGGTTCCTGACAGGGTGACTTCCCACTTCTGCTTTGTACGATTGTAAATGTTTCTGTAGCCAAGGTGGTCTCCTTTGTCTCTGTGCGTCCCAGTCGTAGCACAGTGCCTGGCCATGGTGAGCCCCACGCTAACGTTGGTTGAAGGAGTAAGTGAATGACGGGTACACCCACAGTCACCCCCACGGGCCCACAGCCTGGCTGGTCAGGATTTCAAGGAGCGTGCCTAGAGCAGAATCCTACCTTTTTGTTGAAGGACCTGGATGGGAAGGGACGGGGAAGGGCAAGAGGAAGGACAGAGGGAGACGAAAGGAGGTAGGGAAAAGGAGGGAAAGCAGGGGAAGGGGGACTCAAAGGGGAAAGGGAAGGAGGGAGGAAAGGAGGAGGGAAGAGAGGGGAAGGAGGAGGTTGCGGGAAGGGAAGGGAAGGGAAGGGAAGGGAAGGGAGGGGAGGGAGGGGAGGGAGGAGAGGGGAGGGAGGGGAGTGAAAGGAGGGAAGGGAAGGGAAGGGAAGGGAAGGGAAGGGAAGGGAAGGGAAGGGAAGGGAAGAGGAGGCAGACAGGGAAATGAGAAGGAAAAAGAGGCTGTTCTTAAGAGCCAGGAAAGCTCAGTAGCCACACAGAGAGCATCTAGTTCGTGGCCTTCCCCAGCGATTAGCCTGAAGCCAAAGGTTCCAGTTGAACTAGCAAGGATGCAAAGCGCATGCAGCAAGCCAAGTTCTATCACCCGGGGAGGCATGTCTCCACATGGAAGAGCACAGCCACGGAAGTCCAAGGAGACTTTGTTATCCAGTGGAAAGGTGTCGCAATCCAGATGAAGCATTTCCAAAACCAGGAGGACTTGAAATGTAGCCCGCGGTTGGTGCGTGCCAACTCACCGAAGCATCCCCCACCCCCGTCACGTGCACTCGAACCTGCTCTCCCGGACCGTACAAGGGTAAAGCCTCAGCTTCCCTTCTCCATCTTTCCATCACCCCCCCCCCCCCCCCCAGCTGCCATCCTCCCTTATCTGCCCTGGCTTCTCAAGCGTTTCCTAGGGACCCAGCTGGGCAGCTTATTCCCAATGCCCTGAGGTGAGCCTCTTCACTGGCCTGCGACCGAGAGCCTCCTTACAGCCAGGGATTGGTCAGGACGTGACTGGTGAAGCCGTTTGTAGAAATGCGCTCGCCCAGCGTATCCGTTGAAAGCAAAGGCCGCTCTGCTTCACACAGTCCCTGGGGGATTCAAACCAACGGAGAGTTCGGTCTCCCTGATAATAGAGGCTCTGATTCTTTGGTTCAGGGTGGGACGTGGGCACAGAGTGCTTTTGACGCTCCCCCGGTGACTTTAAAGGGCGGCCAGGGCTGAGACGCTCCTGTCTTGCAGCATCACCCACGGCACCCACGTGCAACCACCAACTATGGGAAATGGAAGAAACACATCAAAGGACCATGTGGGAAGTGTTTGTAGGTCAGGCCTGGAAGGAAGACACCTCCCTTCTGTCTCTCTCTCTTGGCTGGAAGTCGGTCACATGGCCACCGTTCACCCCCAGGGGCAGCTGGAAAATGCAACCCATCGGAGTGCCCAGGAACAAAGCAAAATGGGTTAAGGATCGTGTAGCTGGTCTCTGCCCATGCAAGGCCGTTGCTGTCTCTGAAATATGATCTTAAGCTTAAAGAAAACATGTCCGTTCTCTCCTCGTTTGCTTGTTTTGTATGACAAAAAGGGTATGGAATCTAAGGGAGTGAAAAGCTTTCGAAGTCCCTCAGGGAGTTGATGGCACAGCCTTCTATTGAGATAATCTGACTGGGAGGTCATGAATGGTGCCATGTTCGTTGGCCCTTGAGCTGAGCCAGGGGGGATAGCTGTGGAACCACTGGATAGGAGGGAAGGCATGGTGGACAGAGGGGGGGAGAAGGGTATGCTAGAACGTGATGTGAGAGGGAAGCCCAGGCAAGGCAGAACAGAGCCCAGGGGGCAAAACAACTATGAGAGAGGAAGGGGAAGGGCCCTGGCTTCAGAAATGGGTGAGCCACACCCAGCTTCTGCCTTCAGATGCTCCTAGGCTCGAGGGAGAGGGCTGGGGTGTGCGTACAGGGACTTCACTTAGATGGCGGTTGGATCGGGACGGGTGACGGGGGCTCCTGCTCAGCCTGGTCTTTCATGCCACGACTGAGGAGGACAGAAGAAACGCGCATGAGGGGAAGGGAGGGAACAGAATGCTTCTCTGCTGTCGCTGGTCTGCCTGAGCTGGGTGTGTAAACCTGAAGACGCATAGAAAGCATCCGTCTGAGGACTGAGCCACAGCCGTCCGCTGACCAGAACGTGTATGTTGCCCTTTGGTTTTTGCACCTCAGAGCAGATTAATGGAGAGAGAAGTGATTTGGAAAAGAGTATCTGGAAAGCTCCACGAGGACTAACTTGAAAGGGGAGCTGTCCTTAATTGGGTACGTATCTTAGTTTGGGCTGCTATAACAAGTTCCCACAGACTGGGTAGCTTAAACAACAAACCTTTATTTCTCATGGTTCTGGAGGCTGCAAGTCCAAGGTCAGGATGTCAACTCTGGTATAGTTGTTGGTGAATGCTCTCCTCCTGGTTCATAGATGGTTGTCTTCTCATTGTATCCTCACACAGTGAGAAGATAGAACTCCGGTCCCTCGATCTCCTTATAAACACACTAATCCCATCAAGAGGGCTTCTCCCTCATGTCCTGTCTACACCTGGTCACCTCCCAAAGGCCCACCTCCAAATACCATCACATTCAAGGTTGGGATTTCCCCATATGAATTGTGACAGGGGCACAAACATTTAGTCCACAGGAGCAAGTGGAGGAAAGAGATGAGCACCTAATTATAAATGGCAAAGGACTAAATGTAACATTTCCACCAAGTCCAGACTGGGAGAAGTGGGGCAGCACCCCAGGCAGCTGCCGATGAGGCTCTTCTAGGACACGACGAAAGACACGCACCAGAGAAGAAAACAGAAGCTCCTTTCTCCCCGCCCCCAAGCAGTGCTACAGGCCCCAGACATGAGAAGAACCAAGAGCACCGGTGGGAAATGGGGCCGGCAAAGTTGAGGGATGGTGTGTGAGTCGTGGGTCAGTGGCCATATTATTTTATCTTCCTACCCTAGAGAGAGACGTACAGAAAACAAAAACAAAAACAAAAAACGCACAGATCGCAGTTGTACAGCCTGATGCTTTTTTTTTTTTTTTTTTTTTTTTTTTTTTTTACAAACTCAACACATCCGTGCACCCAGAACCCAGATCAAGAAGGACCGTGACCAGCACCCTAGAAGCTCCCTTGGAATTTCCATTCCTTTTATACCTATAACCAGTGGTGGTCGCTATCCTGACTTCTAGCAGCAGAGATGAATTTTGCCTGTTTTGGAACTCCGTGTAAATGGAATCGTGTAACACACACTCTTGTGTGCCAGACCTCTTTCACTCCATATTCTGGTGATGTAGTTGCAGCTTGTCCTAGTCGCTGTATAGTATCCCGTTGTGCAGACGTATTAACGTCTTATTTATTTCTCCTCCTGTTGATGGACATTTGAGTTGTTCCCGGTCGTTGGCTCTTACTGTTACCCTTTCAGTGAACACCCGCATGCATTTGTCGGGTAGACAGCGAGGAGTGGAATTGCTGGGGGCACGGGGAGTCTGTATTTCTGCAGCTTTTGCAGATCCTCACAAGCAGTTTTCCACAGCTGTTGGGCCATGAAGACACTCTTGAAAGTGAACAGGGCCGCCGACTGGCTGAGATGCCAGAGCCACGGGAATAAACCGGGACCGTCCCTGGCAAACTGGATCAGATCGTCACCCTGCTCGTGGCAGGCCTCCCGAGCCACACACCCTGGCATTCCCTGGCCGGGCCGCCCTCTGAATAAGGTGGCTGTGGTTCACAGCACGAGGGGCATTCTCGAAACTGTATGTGTTCCAGAGAGCTGAAAAGCTGCAGATGTTCATGCAGCAAAAATCCATAGCCTGACACCTTCCCCCAGCAACTAAGGGGTTCTGGCTAAGCTCTTTTATCATTTATGAGGATTCTCCCAAATATCTCCTTCTGCAGCCGCCTTCGTAGAAGTCCGTTGAACCTGAAACTCTTGGCAGATCCCTGAACCACACAGCCAAAAAATGATATGCTACACACATCTGTAGCGAGGACCGGGAGGCTTTCTAGGGGGAGATTTATTGCCTTCCTTCCCTCTTTCTTTTGGAAGGTTTCTGGATGCCGCTCCTTGTGTATAGCACGAGCCTCCGGCTTATCACTACGGTAAGTATAAAAGCAATTAATTTCTCCGCCTTTTGGAAAACGGAAGTTTTAACTGCACTCCAGTGCCATTTGCATTTCTGATTTCTATCAAGTTCACACTTCCAGCAAAGAGAGTCCTGCTGATATAATTTGTTTTTTTTTTTTAATTGCATATTCTCCGGCAGGAAGCTGCTGCTTTTGCCTCCAAAGCAGAAAACATGTACACGTTGGGAGGAGTTCGGCTCTCGACCTCTGGTGCAGGTTCACTCACCTTGCCGGCGTCAGGGAGGCAAGGACAAGTATGGGAATTCGGAACAGAACCCCCCTGCGTTTCTCTGTAGACATTCACATATGTCGAGCTTGTGAGAAACAGTTGCCCAATTTGAGTGAATTGGGCAGAGTCCGAGAACCCTGTATCCGGGCCGGGTTGTGATTTACTCGTATGTTCGGAGAAATTTCGTTAAGACGGGCCGGATCTATCTATTTGGCCAGTGGAATGGGACTTCAGGTGGTTCTGAGTCTAGGCCTTAAGAAGCCTCCCGTATTTCCATATCCTCCCGCTGTCTCTGCTTTCATTTAAGAAGAACGTGCCCACCTAGCCGGCTGGTCCGAGGGGAGAGATGTGTGGAGTGGAGCTGGCCCAGCCAACCCCCAGGCCTACGCCATGAAGCCGAGCCACTGCTGGCAAGCCAAGCCTGGCCTAGATCAGCCAAACCCCAGCCGCCCCCAGATCTGTGGTTACAACATCCTGCAACATCGTACAACACTGCTGCTTCATGCTGCCGAGACCATGGGTATTTTCACCTAGTGATCGCTAACCAGCACAGGCACTGGAGGCCAGCCTGAAAAAGTGACTCGGCCGTTGTCACACGGCTGGGTTGTGCCAGAGGCAAATCTAGAACCCGCGTCCCCTGTGGCAGTTACCCTCGGAATTTTACGCCCACGCGAAAGATACTAACCTGGTCGCGGGTCTTGCGGCTCTTGGAAAATGTAGCTTGTAAAAATCATTGAGAGAAAGCAGATGAAACCTTACGTGGCTCTTGGGATTAATGATGTAACAGGGACTGTTCCAGTGCTGGTTTGAAGTGAATCTGAACCGGCTGTTTCCCACCCCCCCCCCCCACCACCACCCTCCTCCTCTCTGACAGCTTTGGAGTTCCCCAGGATGAAGGGTTTAATGGTTTGGGAGCCACTCCAGATAGCACCTGCAAGAACCAGGCCATCCAAGCTGGAGCTTGGCTCTCTTCTGGACAAGCAGAAAGGCCGAGCCCCTACCTCAGCACCCCAGACCGGCCTAGGCGGGAAGCACAGGAAAGACCTGGAAAGGCAAACTGCCCCATACGCCATGTTTACAACTCTGCCCCTTCATTACTAATGACCCCTGCGATGTAGGTGCTTGAGAGAGGGGGACATGGAGGGGAGGCGTCACACTGGAAGCTTCCATCACCCACTTACACCTGCCTGTCAATAAAGTCTCCCGCCACCCTTTCCAGGACTTACCACTTCTGACCTGTCTCCCTGTGGCCTGCAGAGAAGGAATGCTGGCATAATTAGGATGCCAACAGCTAACCGAATTTCTGTGCATTATCTTTTCTTACCAGTGACTGCCATGGCTGCCTGCCTCCTGGCATAACTCCGGAGCTTTTGTCATGCTAAAGGACTCTCTTTTCTCCACCTTTAAAACCCCCTGTCTCTGTGAGGGCTTGGGCTCCAGATAGAGGCTGGGTATGAGAAATGGGAGAAAGAAAGCCCATGCTGCCATATAATTGCGTGTAGTTGATATTTGATCAATATCTGCGTCCATCCTATGTTATACGTTCAAAGAGGGAGAGGCCACATCCACCTTGCTGTATGCCGAGCTCACACCGCACTGCCAGGCACATCAGCAGCATCAATGAATATTATATGAATGAATGGGTGAATGAATGAATGAATGAACGAACACAGCTGTTCTGGGAGATAAGCTCGCAGATAGCATCTTTGCATACCCGGCCTGACACGGTTCAGCGTGTCAGACCCAGGCCTGTGGGTCCTCTGGCATCTGGTTGAGGCCCCTCTGCCACTCCCCATGGCATCATGCCACGCTAAGCTTGTCTCGACAGATCAGTCACTGCCGAACTGACATCTCTATTGCCCAGGCCCCCCCTCATGGCTGGAGGACACGGGAAAGAGACTGGGAACCGCGGCAGCCGTGGCAAGCGATCGAACTCTCCTCTCCCCCCGGGACGGGCTTGGTCTCTCACTCCTGCCCAGTCCTTATCCTGGATTCGCTGGCAAGGGCTGGTGAGCTGGCAGCATCTGCTACTGTCTGGGACCGAGGCTGCTCATGGGGTGCCTCATGCCAGCTGGGCAGCCGAGCAAAGTCACCAGTACAAAGGAGAGTCCAGACTGGCAGGTGCCACCAACCGCCTATGACAAGGAAGAGAGTTTGACAGGAGGTGTCTGATAAGGGGATCACATGGGCTTTATCCTTGCTCACTGCCATGAGAGGGGTTATCTGAGCCCAGTTCAGAGAGGATGAAAAGAAATGTTTCTGAGGGCTTCTGACTTCTCTGGTACCCGTTACTGCCTTAGTTGGGGTTCCCCTGAAAGGCACCTGCAGGGCAAGGTGTGGGTGCAGGTAGTTTATTGGGGAGGTGATGCCACAGAATGGGAGTGAGGGGGCTGGGAGAGTGAGACAGGGCAGGGAGGAAAGCCCACTTAGAGGGGGCTCGTGAACTCTGGGCATCTGCGAGGGCTCTGCTGAGAAACCCCGCGGAGCCTACCTTAGGGAATGGGGAGGCCGAGGCATCTATCCCCCCACTCCCACTGCTGGAGGGTTGCCCCTGGGCTGTGAAGTCGCGCACATTTGCTGGTTGTACCCGTGCTGAGCTAAGCAAGCATCCGGGGTACCGGAGCAAGCCCTCGGCCAGGGAAGCTGAGAGGTTCAGCCCTTGGGTGGGCAGGCGGGGGGCGAGGCTGGAGGACGCTCTGCAACTGTCCACCTCAGCTACAGTCAACGCAGGTGGCTCTAGAGGGTGTGGGCGGGACATCAACAGGGGCTGAATGTTTTGCTTCCGATCGTCCTGAAAGTAGAAGATATAGATCCCAGGCCTCTTCCGCTTAACCCTGGGATCCCAGCTCCCCCAGGCCTCAATTCTCTCATCCAGGGGAAAACACTAGATTGTGCCCATTCCAACTTCAAGGAGTTGTTGGAGGAGATCAGATTAAAGCAGAGAAGCAAATGTAAATTATTGTTATGTTTCTACAAAATCCTGTTCCTTTAATTAAGTTGTCCAAAAAGCTGTATTGCTCGCCTGTCAGTAGGTTAAACATGGGAGGTTTCCAAGGATACAAGTTGTCAAAGATACTTTAAGAGACCAAGGGTAAAATCCAGTTTCAGATGTGGCAGGCAGAGCGTCAACCTGCAGTGGGTTCCAGATGTTGCTCTGTATAAATCTGGTCTCACAGAAAAGAAAACTGTCATGGCCTCATTCAGAAAAATGCCTCCCAGATTCGGCTGGCCCTACTGCAGCCTGAGTTATCGGTCTCCTCTTCGCTCAGCCCCCTTTCCCCACAAATTTTCCAGTTCCTCGGGGTGATGCTAAGAGTGTCCCTGCCCCTTGGGTTCTCCATTATGTTAGTTCAGCGGTACTAAATGCTGTAACTGATAAACCCACGTCTCAGGGGATTATTACAACAGAATGATTTTTTTCTTTTCTTTTTAAAAGTTTACTTATTTATTTTGAGAGAGAGAGAGAATGTGTGTACAAGTGTAAATGGGGGGAGGGGCAGAGCGAATCCCAAGCAGGTTCTGGGCCATCAGCGCAGAGCCCGACGCGGGGCTCAAACTCATGAACCGAGAGGTCATGACCTGAGCCAAAATCAAAAGTTGGACGCTTAACCGACTGAGCCACCCAGGTGCCCTGAAAGGATTTTTTTTCCCTCATTCACAGTCCAGTGTGGGTTGTCCTGGTCAGAAAGAAAGCCTCCATGCAATGATCCAAGAACCCAGGCATCTTCTATCCTGTGGCTTTGTCATCTTCAACATAAGGCTCCCAACATTGCCTTGAGAGTTGTCTTTGTTTCCAGCCAACTGGAGAGGTGAAAGAACATGGAAGATTGAATGACAGGCCTTTAACAGTCCTTTAACCACTTCCGTCCATGTTCCACTGGCCGGAACGTAGTTAACATTGCCCCCGCTAACTGCAAGCGAAACGGGGAACGATGGTGTGCTGATGGTCTACCTCAATGCCCAGGAAAAAGAGAAGAGAGTTTGGTGGCTAGGTAGATGTCTGTGGCATAGTTTCCATATTCCTATGATCAAGGAAGAGCTAAAAATTGGGAGTTCAGCAGAACAGAAGACACTGGCCAGGAAGCAAGTCAAACCCAAGGAAGTTGGGTGGGGCAAGAGAGGAGGCCCGGACAGAGGCCGTGAGTGAGCAAGCCAGCTCTGTAGCTGTATTATTCTCCCTGTTGCCTATACACCTTCCCTCCCACAACCCTGAAGTGCTTAACTTTCCCCCACAAAGCCACAGATGTTCACAACCTCATGTCTTTGCCCATATTTCTCTTATCTGGAGCTTCTTCGAACCCTATTTATCTGGCCAACCATATCTCACCCTCAATGAACCCTGCCTCCTGGTGTTACGCCCTTGTGTAATCTGTTCCCCCTTGACTCTGGGCTAGTCCTGTGACTACCTAACCAACAGAACACGGTAGAAGTGACACTTGGACACTGGCCTGACCCTAGGACTCTGGTCCTAGAAGCTTCTGCTTTTGTGTCCTTGGAAGCCCTGAGTCATTATTTGAGAAGTCTGGCGACCCCACTAGAGAGACAATGTGGAACAGGCAAGGGAGAGGCCCCAAGATTACATGGAGAGAGAGGAAAGGTCAGCTGAATCCAGCCACCAACCAAACCCAGGAACAAATAAAATGTTATTTTTAGCCACGGCATTTTGGGGTGGTTTGTTTGTTAGGCAGCTTCACATTCAGTGCAGAGCCCAACGCAGGGCTTAAACTCACGATCTTGAGGTCAAGACTTGAGACCAGACGTTTGACCGACCGAGCCACCCAGGCGCCCCAGGAGCCTTCGTTTTTTGACACTTTCCTCCACTCCCACAGAAGCCTACACACACATCTTTCTTACCATTTCTCCCTCTGTACCATATCGTGTCCATTCTTGTCTCTCTACCTTTCAGGGCTGTGCACTTTTCAATAGGGTAGACCAAATCTCATTCCTTTCTGTGTTTCCTAAGCCTACTGCAGTGTCTGACCCATAGTAGGTGCTCAAAAGTGCTTCTTAGAAAAATGAATCATTGGTGTTTAATTGGTTCATGAATTGGAATATGGGCTGAATCTAAGGGAGAGAGCCCAAGGGAATGAGAAGTTGTGTCTTTCACCCACAAGTTCATAAACGGGATTCAGAGCAGGCCTGTGGGAGAGAGCTGGGCTGGATAATTGGATTCACTTTTCTCAAACTCCTGTTGAACCTCCTTCTATTTAGAAACGTTGGAAAGTTCAAAACTGCGTTTGGTGGACTCCTTTCAAACTAGGGTTCTGCCAATCTGACACAGTCCTGAGAGATTTGGAAGGGGGAAGTGAGGCAGGGGCCATCTCTCTGAGGCAGTTCAGGTGGCCATGTGACTGTTGGCAGCTGCTGGGGCCCACAGTGTGCTGTCTGGTCCACGTATTTATGGATGTGGGTGGCTTTATGGATGTGGGATGTGGGTGAAGGAAATGCGCAAACATTTCCTGACCTCTGGATCGTAGCTATGATGGTGTCTGTCCTATAACACAAAAGCCAAAACACTTTTCTCCTTCCTTACTTCCAGTGATTTTGAAAGCACCTAAATCCTTGCATTAAATCCCTTTCCACCTGAAATACCTACATTGCTTTCTGTTTCCTGCCCTGACTCCCTATGTAGACATGTCGGTTAGGAACAACAAAAGGGAAGAAGGAGAGAGATTTCCCGTACTGAGAAGTTGTGGAGAATCAGATGTGGGGTAGCCCTGGGAGAAGCTGAGAGGTTTGGCTGGCTAAGCCCTAGGCAATGTGGAGAAAGTGCTACAGGGGCCTGGGATACTGGAAAACATCACTGGACCCAGTCTAGTGAGTGTTGAGAGCCCTGGTGGCCAAGAGTAGGAAAAGGTTCCAAACTAGGGAAGGTGTGACTGGAAGGCACGATTTCCTCATGTAACTAGGGAGTCCAATCAGAGGATGCCTGTGGGGCTTTTGGAGGAATAGGGACCACAGGCACCAAAGCAAGGGTTTCCATGCACCATCCGGAGCTGCTGAGCGACACGAACTCCAGATCAGGAGCTGGGGCAGGAAGATTCTGTGTCTGGCCAAGTGTGACTGAAAAGAATCGAGGCTAAAACTCAAAAGGTGGAGCATTGTGGGGTGAGCCTCAAGCACTCTATGGTCAACCACATTTTACAACACGGTGTTGGTGAGGCTCTAAGCAGGGGCAATGATGGTTTGTGGGTAATGGATGTTTCCCCAGAGATTAGAAAGCAGAATGGAATTTACTCCACTTCCATAACAACGGTGCCAAAGAGACCCCTGAGACCCTGCTTCAAGGGTCCTCTCTATGTGAATGTTGAAGACTTGCTCATCCAGAAGCCCTTGGCCTGAGTCTCAACTCAACCGCTTTCTAGTTGTTTGACTTAAGGCAAGTTAATTAGCCTCACTGAGCCTCCATTCCTTAGTTTGAAAACGGAGATGCCCATGTTTTCCCCTTCATAAGGCCTGCTGTGATGATTTGGTGCAACGTCGCCTTTTAAGGCACAAAGCACAATGCCTGGCAAACAGAAGATGCTTTAAGAATGATGGCCCTGGGGGTGCCTGGGTGGCTCAGTCAGTTAAGTGTCAGGCTTCAGACTTTGGCTCAGGTCATGATCTCACGGATCAGGAGTTCGAACCCCGCATTGGGCTCCCTGCTGTCAGCACAGAGCCTACTTCAGATCCTCTGTGTCCCTCTCTCTCTGCCCCTCCCCCTCTCTCCTTCTCTCTCTCTCTCTCTCTCTCTCTCTCTCTCTTTCTGTCTCTCAAAAATAAATAAACATTTTTTTAAAAACTTAAAAAAAATTTTTTTTAATTATGTCCCCGAACCCGGTGGATGGTGGGAAATAATCAACAGCCAGTCTAGGGAGGTCCACTTACACGAAATCTATTGTCGGCATTTAAAAATTCTTTGAATGGCACTTAGAAGGAAGAGAGACACTCCTATAAAATTATGGCATTGTTTGTAAACATATCTAAATCCATGGTGCTAGGTAGAAAAAAATGAAACACTTATTTTCAGTGACTGGCAATGATAAAATTTCATATTTATTTATCAGGGGTTTACAGTTTGCTAGATACTTTTTGAAGTGCTTTATATGCACTGAATCATCTAATACTCCCAACAATCCTATAAGCTAGATACTACTAGTACCCTTATCTTGTTCTAGATGAGGAAACTCGGGGCTCAGAAAGGCTAAGTAACTTACCCAAGGTCACACAGCCAGCAGGATGCCAAGTTCAGATTTGACCCCAGCTGTTCCGCCTAACCAGCAATTAACCTCTACCATAAAATGCCTCTCATTTGAAGAATATTCTAGGAGAGTGGCAAGATCAGAACTTATTTGTAAGCAGGAATTGTTCTGTTATTAAAGAACTTACAAGGGAGACTGGAAAAAGAAATATATTGCTCGTGCGAGTAAATATTTACATACACCAAAATATTTATGTTCATATATGTGAGGACTGCTTTCCGCAGGGGGAGAGGAAAACGTGTAAATATTTACTCACTGGAAATAGCTGACAAGTAGTTAGGAAATAAGAATATTTATACTGTACATTGCTTTTGTGCTTGTCAAATTGTTTCATCTGGAGTCTGTGCACTAATTTCCAAATTGGACAAGCAACACAAGAATCCTGAAATTGTAAATTCAAGGCTCCTTTTGGAGGTTCCTAACTTGGTTATGAGACCAATTTCCAAATAAAGTTAATTCCGATTTCCCTAAATCATGTTTTCTAAAAATGTGGAGTGCCTTTTAAGATGTCCTCATTCTTTCTAGGAGGAATTATCCCTGGGCCAGAAATGACAGGCTCTGTCTCTATGCCCAGCGTCCCACGCTGTGGGCTCTGTCTGGTTTCTAGACATACCCTGGGGGCCACTGCTGGGGCAATGGTTGCGAGTGGTTGGGAAGCAGGTCAAATATCGAAGTGGCTGGACCATGGCCCAGTTCAGTGGTGGCTCCCAGACAGAGCCAAAGACAAGAAAATTTTCAAATGGAAGACCCACTCTTTTGACATGAGTAGTGGGGATTTTGAGAGAGATTATAGCAAGATGGAATTCAAATAAATGAATAAATATATACTATGGGCCTAGCGTTCTGTACTGGCCTGGGGTATCACGTGTTTAATCTTCACTGGGTCAGATATCCTTTGTATCAGTCAGATTGCTCTTATCTGCTAATAACAGACAATCTTGATGCCACTGATTTAAACAACAGAGGGTTAACTACCTTATGTAATAAAGAGGTACAAAGTGAGCACATTCTGGGATTGGTTATTTCAGTGGTTCGCCCCTGCCAGCTAAGTCTCATGTTCCTTCCATCTTTCCCTCTGCCTTCTTGGCGTATCGTCTCGTCCTTGGTGAGATTGCCTCATGGTCCCAAGATGGCTGCCGTAGTTCTGGAAGCCATTTGCAGATATCACGAAGTGTAATAGAAGAGGAGGGATTTTTATCTTTGTGTGTCTTTCTTTGTTAGCCAGGTCTTTCCTGGATGGCTTCAACAGACTTCCCCTCACGTAGCATTGGCCAGAATCAAATCACATGCCCATGCCTAACCAATCCCAGAGGAAACAGGAGGGCCACGTTTAATTTCGGCAAATCATGAGTCCTCTGCCTTCCGAGGACGGGGCTGTGGCCCGATTTCGTTGAAGCACATGGCCTCCTTGAGCAAGGGGGATTCCTGAACAACCCTGATGTTGGGTAAGAAAGGATGAAGAAGGTTGTGACCATGCATTTAGTAAATGCTACGGCTGTAATTTAACCCCAGAGCCTTTTGTGTCAGACCACGGCCGTCTTTAAGAACCTCCAGCTGCTACTGCTTTCATATTACTGGAGCATTTAGGTGTGTGGGCACAATTGATGTTTTCCACTGAGCTCCCTCCTCTATCTCCTGTCTAGACAACTGTAAAAGGGCTGTTTGTGTAAATTTAATTCATTCATAGGCATTACCCACCCACCACTGGCCGTAAGCCTCCTTTCTCCCTCTCTCTCCACCAGTCCTGTCAGAGGCCATACTTGCCTTAGCGTGGACACCTGCACAGAAAAGCATCTCTGCACCTGGGCAGCAAATTGTGAGGAGTGAGAAAAGGGACTCTGGTTTTGTTGTAGATACCTGAGGCCGCCCCACACTTTGTGTCTCCCAGGCTGAGATTCTGACTACCCGGCACTCAGTCTCCCCACCGTAGGTTGCATACTGCCTGTCATCCAGCTCCCTGCCCCTCTGGTTTCTAGAACATACCTGCTCCTCTCTCCTTAAGACAATGTCTACAGTATCTCTTCGTTTCTAGGTCCCGGAGCCCTTGACACAGACCAGAGAGCTCCCCTCCTTCCACTTCCTTTTGTTTCTAGAATTTTTCTCTCCTCTCACTTAGGGCATTGTCTTATATCAGATTGCCTTGTATTGGTCTGTTTCCTCATTTGATTGTGAGTTTCCTGAGGGCCCAGTCTACATCACTTCATCTTGGCTCAGCTGGCCTCAGTGGAAACTAAGATATCGTTAGCATGGTGGCAGCCATCTTCCTTGCAAGTTATATGTGTGAACTTTGACGTGCACGGGAAACGTTGTGTTTTGGCTCATAAAGGAGGGAGGAGATTTGCCCATATTCCTTTGTTTTGCTTATTCGTCTGGTTTGTTTGCTTGTTTACTTGTTTGTAGTACTAAAGCACTAGGAGAGTGGAGAGGAAAGACAGGGAAGTGGAGAAGAGGTGATAGCGTCTGTTCTACCATGGCAGAGGCTGCTGGTGGCCTACCTAAATGTCCTCAATTAACAAAATCTCATTTTGTTCAGGGTGGCAGTATGCCCAGCTAAAAGTCTACATTTCCCAGCTACCTTGCAGCTAAAGGTAGCTACATGCCACAGTTCTGGCCACTGAGATGAGATATAAGTCGAAGTCATTAGATGAGGTTTCTAAGAGAGCTTGCAGAGTTGACTGCAACCACCCAGAGTGCACCACCCAGATCTCTCTTCAGGAATGAAGAACGTGTTGCTTTAGCCATTGGGAGTGCTGCTGGAAGATGCCCCTTGCCTGTTAGCACCTGCATGGATTGCCTCAGCTGAAGGAGCCACCTTCACAGGAGGCTGGCCTCCAGTTACCTGTCAACATGGGGTATTGACAATATCTGGCCCATTCATCCCAATGCGAGTCAATTCCCAAGGGTCAGCCTGGCTCCAGAGCTCCCAATGAGATTGATTGAGACCTTCGTTGGGACTGCATCCCAGCCTGGCTTCTCCTGCTGCCCTCTTCTGCTTCCTTCCTCTCCCTTCTCTACATGTCAATCCTACATGTCAAGTACGCCTTCCTACACCTCTTAATGTGCTGATATCCATCTAAGCGTCCGAAGCCTGAGGAACTCAACCTGTGGTGGCTCTTTAAAGAGGCAGACTCATTCAACCTACACCTTTTGACCTTTGGCCCCCCTCTCTCTTACCTGGCACATAGATAGTACGCGGATGGCGCAGCAGCCATCTTGTGACCATGAGAGAAGATGCATACCCACGAGAGAAGCCACACACTCGGGACAGCCAAATGCAGGCACAAAGGGTCTTCTGTTCCTGGTGGCATTGTGGAAATGTGGTACGGTCCTGAACTGACTGCCTGCCTCTGTATTTCTTGTTCCATGAAAAGCAAAAACAAATCACAATTTGGCTAAGCCACCATTGTATGCAACGAAACCTATTACTGATTAAAATAGCCATCAATAGCATGTGAAAGACAGTTTTGAGGCTTCGCAAAAGAGAGGTTCATTCACTTAGCAGTCAACAAATAGTCAATACGCTGCTATTATTGTTTCCAGGTCTGTGCCAGGTATGGGGGTGGGGGGTGGGGGAAGCATTAAATAAGACAGACAAGGTCCCTGTTCTCGCAGAGCGTAGATTCACATGAGGGGAGGCAGATAAATATATAAATGAGATGCATGGACAAGGCAATTGCAAAGCGTGATATGGGCTATGGAAAGAACAGTCATTCTCTACTAATGCATAACTTGAGGGGGTCTACTTTTAAAAAGGTGGTCAGAGAAATGCTGTCTCAGAAGCGGGGTGATCTTTAACGAATGAGAAGTGAGTGATGTGAGGTTCTGGGAAGGGTATGTAAAGGCTCTGGGGAGGGCGGGAATGCGTCTGAGGAATAAAAAGGCTCGTGTGCCTAGATTCTAAGGAGCATGGGGGAAGTAGGTGGGGGCCACACGACACAGGTCCCTGTACAACAAGGCAGTGTCCTTGGATTATTCATAAGGAGAGGCCACTGCAGCAAAGGCATGTGACGTATCCTAAGTTACTCTGCAAAAGATCACTTGGGCTGTTGTGAAGAATCGGCTGTAAGGTGGCAAGAGTGACAGTGGAGAGGCCATTTAGGAGATCAGGTGGGAGACGACAGAAGTTTAGAATAAGGTGGTGGCTGTAGACATGAGGCAAAGTAATAATAGGATTCAGAGTTTTGGAGGTCAAGTCCAGGAGGACTTACTCATGGACTGAAAGTAGGGAAGGGGAGAGAAAAAGAAAAGCAAGGATGAGTGCTGGGTTTTTGGCTTTAGCTTCTGGAAGAGAGTGGGGCCATTTACCAAGATGGTGAACACCCAAGGGAACACATATGTGGTGAGGAAAGTCATTTCCTTTTTTTCCATGTTAAATTGGAGACGTTTATTAGAAATTTGAAGACATCGATATCAGGACCATGAAAATGCACCACAGATCTCTTAGGTCTCCAGCTCCCTACCCTCTTTACTTCACAGGGGCTTCCCTCCATGAAATCTCTTGCATGCCCAACCCAGTCTGCTTCCTGGAGGACCCAAAGTAACACAACCAGGCAGGTAGATACATGAACCTGGAGTGCAGGGGAGAGGTCTGGGCTGAGGAAATACATCTGGAATCTATAGATGGATCCATATTTAAAGTCACGAACTGGATGACATAACCACAGCGTGGGCATAGATCAAGAAGAGAAGAACACTTAGCTCTAAACTTTAGAGATTTCTTCATAGAGGTTGAGTAGAGGACAGGGGCAACATTTTCTGGCGTGGAAGCAGAGAGATGGGCGTATTTTAAGAAGCAAGAAGTGGCCAACTGTGCCAAAGGCTCCTGAGAGAACCAGCCAGATGAGTGGGGAGTGTCCACTGGATTGGGGAAGTTGGTAGCATGGAAACCAGAACCGGCAACCTTGTTGATTTAGTGTTGAAAGATAGGGGTCCCGTGTGAATATTTATGCTTTCTCAACAAAGAATGAGAGGGGGGGTCACAAGCTTGCAAATATGGAGTGGGGCAAATAGAGAAGTTTGAAAAAAATGAGGACGGTATGACATTTTTTTATCAGAGGGAAAATAACAAACTTCCTAGGGAGGCCTGCCACGTGGTTAGAGTGCCTTTTTGAAATGTGTGGTCGTACATTTTAAGTGGCATCAGTTAGTCTTTTTGGGTCAGTTTCAACATGCAAGACGGGGACAAGGGGAGCTGTCTGTGACCCAAGGGATAGAGAGCCGAGTTTGGAGAACAGGTCATTCTTCCCCCATCTCTCTTTATCTCAGCTCTCAGCATCCTAAGGGTTCAAGGTTGGCATTGGCAGGAAAGAGCTGCTGTGTGGTAGAGCTGTGGGACCAACCGTGGCCCCCAGGGGAGCCGGGTCCTCTGGGAGGCCCTGAAGCAGGGTCCGTGAGGAGAGGACTTGTTCTCACGCATGGTCAAGATTCTTTCCGGGCATTCCCAGCAGCATTCGGAGAAAACCTTGTGATCCCGAGCCTTGTAGGTGAGAATGATACAGGCTCCAAGCTGATCTAGGCTACAGCCTAGATACTGAGATGGTTAATTTTATGTGGCAACTTGGATGGGTCTGGGGGCCAAGATACTTGGTCAAACATAGTTCTGGATGTTTGTGTGAGGTTGCTTGGGGATGAGACTATCATTTAAATCAGTGGGCTGTGAGTAAAGCAGATTGCTCTCCATAATATGGGTGGGCCACATCCAATCAGTTGAAGGCCTGACAAAAGACTGACCTACCCCAGCAAGAAGAAATTATGCCAGCATTTGGCCTTTGGACCTACACTGCAACACCAGCTCCTTCCTGGGTCTTTAGCCTGCCACCACATCCTGCAGATTTTGAATTGGCCAGCCTTCATAAACATGTAAGCCAATTCCTTACAATAAATCAGTTTCCCTCTGTCTCTATCTACTCACATCCTATTGGTTCTGTTTCTGTGGAGAACCGTGACTAATACAGGTGAAATTCTAGTGTGACCTCGTTTGTTCTCAAAGCCTGGGGAAGTCTACATACCAAGGTTAGGTTTTGTTTTGTTTTGTTTTGTTTTTTGTCCCCAGAACTGGGAACAGCATCTGTCACATAAGGGCCCAATGAGTATTTGTTGAATAGATAAACAGATAGATAGATGAACGAATATAATAGGAGGATGATAGATGGATGATGGATATGATGGATGGGTGGGCAGATGGATGAAAGAATAGATAAATGATTGGAGAGATAATTGGATGGTACTGTGGTAGAAAGAGCATTGATCTTAGAGTCAGATATTATGCGTTTCATTCCCAATTCTGCTATTTACTAGCTTTGTGACCTTGAGTATTTCTTTATAATAAAAATGGGAACAATAATAAATAACGATACTTGACTTACCAACCCCGTAGGAACCTTGTGGCGGGCGAATGAGGTGCCCCCCAAAACGAATACCAGCCTAGATTGCGTTACTCATGTAAACACACACTACTCAGATCAAAGACCAATAGTCCCATGGTGTGTCATGTTGAAGTACATATTGTGTGCTCTTGAGAGCTAATGATGTTTTAGAAACCGTGAAGCACTCTGTACTTCCAGAGAACTTTTGTTATCAACATCACTTTTTCCCAGGCTCTGAGCCCGGTTTATTGGGCCTTGCTTTAGTTGACCCTCCTGAAGATTCTTGAAACCTTTCTTGCTGCCTGTCTCCCTGCTAAAGAAACTATACTTTTTGGACCGCATCGCCGGTCCACTTAACTTCTCATTATTTTTTTAATGGCAAAAGGAATCTTTTGGTTTACAGCCATTGGAAATACAAGGCTTTGTCTGGAAATAGAGGAGTCCACACTCTGAATCTATCTCCTTGTCTACATCTCACTGCTTTCCTTGGAATTAGTTTCACTCTCAGGCAGTCTTGCCCCTCGTGGAAAGATGGTGTCCTGGCCTTCTGTTACCTGCAGTGTTCTTTGAGTCTAGCTCAATTTCCGATCCAGCCCCCTTTTCTCTTAAATCACTCCCTCACCCCAAAACAGACATCCTCATATTCAACCAGCATTGACTTCTTGCTTTATATCCCGATTGATGGTCAGACCGTCACACAGCAGGCATGGTAGAATATCTTCCACCAAACTGGTCCTGGGATAAATAATTAACGCCCTGGAACTCCCCTTGGCTGGCTACACAAGATCGTGTGATGAAAACTCATGATGTGTTGAATCCTGGACTCTGAGAAAAGATACTCTGGGGCTGTCATGGGAAGACATTGGGGATATTGGGTTTCATTTTCAAAACTCAGCTGTGGTTCTGAGGCAGGACAATTCAGTCTAAGAGGCCCTCTAAGGCCACCCTGAAAGAGATAAGCCTCAACAATTATTGCGATGGCCTCATCATGTTGGATTTAATAAAATCAGAGTGCAACCCCACTCCACAGCAAAATAATCCCATCTGTCCATTTATGGAACCAACCGCGTTTCTTCTGTATGGGAAAAAATGGGATGGGGCCTTTTTTAATATCAACTTCTCTAGAGTATGGATATGAAGATGTCCTAGAAAAACGGGACATGTGTTTACATAGCACCGAGCCTGGAGCAGTGCTCAGTAAATAGTCCTCCACTATCTGACGGCCTGACTCTCAGCCATTGATCTTGTCCTATTAGAATGAGAATTCGAAGGGCATCAGAAATGGCTCTCTACGGGCCAGGTTCTGACAGGCCTCTGAAATTGGAGCTTTCCGCTTTACTTCCACAGAACAATGTGTTCAGATATTCATTCAGGGTCATGAGTGAAGCATGGTATTGGCAGACAGCTCCCTGACCCAGAAAGGCAGCGTGGGCTCGAACAAGAGGCAGGAAGCAGGACGCCATCCCAGTTCCTATCCTGAGTGCTTCTGCCCTGGCCCCCTGAAACTAGAACACCACCAGCGACGGCCGCCATTTTGGCTCTCTGTATTGGCAACGAACTCCAACACATTTTTCTACTTCGCATCATAATGTTAGTGCTGGAAGGAATCTTAAAGGTCTATCTAGTGCAGTGTTTCCCAACACAAACTCGACTAAGGAGGGGCAGGCTCTCTAAATTCTCCACCACGGATCAATTAAAATTATATAGATATAATATATATTTATTAAATTCTTCAATAAACAGTGGAAACCTATTTAAAACCCTCTCTCATTCCTTTCTTTTATCACTGAAATAAAACATTAATTCACATTAAAGACATTTTATTTAAAGATGAATTTTATAGATTTTAAGAACTAAAGGTTTTCAGCGGTAAATTTGCAGTCTGGAAAATTTGTCCTGGACTGATGCCAGGTTGAATGTCAGGAGACCCTGATTCTATTTCAACCCCTTTTGTTTCTCCTATGCAGAGAGAGAACTAAGGCCCAGGATCACAGAGCTGGACGCCAGTCCATTGACCTTTCTGCTGTCCTGGGCTTCTTCACAATGAAAGGCAATAGATACCAATCAATCTATGAATAGATTCGGTGTTGGCAAGGCTCCGCGCCCCACTCGAGCAGAGAACAATTTGTATTTACCATGTGGCAGAATTCACAGTGCATGTGTTCACCTTGTTGACTACTCTGGTGCGCGATTTCCATCCTGAGTATGACCCGGCAGCGAGGATGTGTTTCGGTACAGCAGAAAAACCTGCCGAGCGGTGGCTTTGGCCACGAGTACGCTTTGGGTGTACTTAGCAAGAAGCCGGGATGCGGGCGGTTGCAAGGCTGGTTCAGCAGCTTAACGAGGCCAGCAAAGCCCCCCCTGTTTTGCAGTCCTCGGCCCAGTCCCTTTTCACTTTTAGGTTTGCTGCCTCGTGGTCTCAAGACGGCTGCTGCCGCCTCAAGCATCAACTTCACCTTCCGGCGTGTAAAGCAGGAAGTAAGGAAGAGGTAGGAGGCTTTATTCTCCTGTGGCCCTTTGCTTTACCCGTTGGCTACTACCTCCCAGCATCCTTCCATCCCAGATCCTCTGACGTCTCATTGGTTCTCTTGGTCTAATCACCTTGTTGGGGCATGTTGCTGCTGAACAAGCCGAGCTTCTACTAGCGAGGAAAGCGGAGGAACGGACCTTGCCTCAACAACCAGCAGTGTTTCCACTGGAAGAAACAACCATGCGCTGATGCCCCACATCCTTTGAATGTCGTGAAGCCGTAATAAATGGGTCTCTAAAAATATAGAGACACCCGGTCCCATAGCACATCGGAGCCCACGGCGGTCCATCTGATGAGCATTTGTAAGCCCCTCTCTGAAAAACACACCAACCCAGAGGCAGTGCTGCTCCAGGCCCTGGGACAGCTCCCTCTCTGCACTTCTAGAACCTGCCACTCTACCTGCCACTCTGTTCCCTTCCAAAGCCTTTGGGCCTTCAGAAAGGTCTAAGAAACTGTTAACGCCTCCGTGTGTTTGCCCAGTGCATGCTACCCCGGGAGTTCCCTTGACTACAAGCCAGGTGCCCTAAGAGGCCCTGGGCATCGAGCAAGCTGATGTCAGAAGCGGCTGGAAGAAATGCTCTTGCTACTTAAGGCGTGAAGTCTTCTGCAGGTGGAAGCAATTCTTTTTTAAAAGCCAAGGCAGGGAGCCTGGGTGGCTCTGGATTAAGTGTCCGACTTGGGCTCAGGTCATGATCTCACGGTTTGTGGGTTCAAGCCCTACATCGGGCTCTGTGCTGACAGCTCAGAGCCTGGAGCCTGCTTCGGATTCTGTGTCTCCCTTTCTCTCTGCTGCTCCCCTGCTTGCATTCTCTCTCTCTCTCTCTCTCTCTCTCTCTCAGAAAAAAAAAAAAGCCAAGGAGAAGGAGGTGCCTGGGTGACCCAGTCAGTTAAGCGACCGACTCTTGATTTCGGCTCAGGTCATGATTTCACGGTTTGTGAGTTCGAGCCCTGCGTCTGGCTCTGCACTGACAGCACAGAGTCTATTTGAGAGTCTCTCTCCCTCTCTCTCTCTGCACCTCCCTCGCTCACACTCTCTCTCTCCAAATAAATAAACTTAAAAAAAAAAAAAAGCCAACGGAATGTATTTCTTTCACATTGACCTTTTGGATATTATAACACGGAGGCGAGAGTAGGGACAGGAGCTTCTTAGGGCCCCCAGACCACCTCATCAGAGGGCACTGCTTCCCCTGTCCAAGAGGACAACGTCTGGCCTCAGATGGCCCCCGGGCCAGCCTCACTCTCCCAGCCAGTGCCAGCCAGCTCCGTGGCTTTGATGGCCACCAGCTCATTCCAGACAAACGCACAACGGTGTCAGCCTGCATCGTAGGACAAGTGTGCCCCATCTCCAGCCTCGGGAAGGGGAACTTTGTCTTTCCCAGGGGCCTCCTGGTGCGTGTGAGCACGTCACAGCCTCTGCAGTCTAACTTTGCACACCTTCGGTGACTCAGAGTGCAGTCACTGAGTTTCCGGCTCTTTGGAGGCACTCGGAGTGCTGTGGAGACGGTTTCTCTGAAGAGGAGTCCGTTTCCTCCTCCAGACTGGGGGCTCCTGGAGCCCGGGGCCGGCGTCTTACTCATCTGTGCATCCCTCCTGCCTGCCTCTCAGAGGGGCCTCCGTAGCCCTTTCCTTAATGACAGATGAACGCATAGACCAAGAGGGAGGATCAAGCTCTCCCCTGGTCGAAAGGCAGGGTTGAAATACAGAGGGAGACAATTATAGCCTCCGCTTTCCGGCAGCAGACCCACGGCGAGGTCCCGCGGTCCCGAGTTACACCACGCTCTCCTGCACGCACCGCGAGTCTCACAGCTGCCTTCCTATTTACCATATCCCTGTGGCCAGGGCCATTTCCTGTGTTCGATTTAGATCTATCGATAGAACACACTCGGAGAGTTTCACTTTGTGCTTCCCTCTTCCCTCTGCACTAACGACATGAATGTCCTTATTACAGCCACACACAGGCCCCTGGTCTCTCGCTGTCTCTGTCAGATTTGCTCGGGACTGTAGCAACCCGCTAACACTGCGGGTCTCTTGGCCGAAAAGCAGAGACTGTAATTGTCTCCTCCGTTTCCCACCCTTGACTTTAGATCAGGGGAGTCTGATCCTTCCTTTTGATCTGTGCATTTCTGTGTCCTTTTTCCTTATTCGTTAGGGGGGCCTTCTCTCCTTCCTTCCTTCCTTCCTTCCTTCCTTCCTTCCTCTCTCTCTCTCTCTTTATTGGATTATAGCTCCCTTATCTCTTATCACCTGTTTTAATGAATAGGGAACCAACGACAGGGAGATGGTAACCAAAATGTGATCAGAATCAAACCACACGTGTGTCCCTAGGTCTCTAGAAGATGGTGGGGGCAGGAGAGAGACGTGTTTGTCTTCCTCCGTGTGTGGAGAGAGAACATGAGCTGGGGCGCCCACCAGATGCGATGCAAGGAGGGGAGGGTGCAGGGTGGGCCTTCCGCATCCCCATAGCTTCTGCTCCTAGGCCACCTGATGGGCCCGGAGCTCCTAGAAATGCAGCTGCCTGGGCTGGCTGTGTGCATTCATGCTGAAGCATTGCCTTTTTCTCCTTGAGCACCTGCCGTTCGGAACCACCAGGATGCAGAAGACACACACACACACGCGCTCGCGTGCACACACACACACACACACACACACACACACACTGGTGTTTCCAGCTGTGCCGGAGTCTGGAGCACATGAGCTCCCAGGAGCTGGCCTGTGCAGGCTCAGGCCAGGGTGAGACTGAGGTCTGGGAAGGAGCTGAGGCTAGAATTGAAGGAAGAGGTCTGTAGCCAACAAGTCAGTGTGTACAAGCTTCCCTGTGCCTCGGTTTCCCCCCGAACTGTTTCTCGAACAGGAATCACACACTCTCTGCTTGCCTTACATGTGTTCTGTAAGGACATCATAAAATATCCCTTGCTCAGTGCCTGAGTCTGTTTCAAGTGCTTTCAATTTAGGAATCTGTCCAGGATTGGCCCCTTTAGCAGCCCCACTTTTCACATAAGAACAGAGGCACAGAAAGATGGAATAACTTGCTTGAGGTCATGCAGCTGGCAAATGACAGAGGTGAGATTTGAAGCCTGGCAATCTGGCACCAGGGTCAGGGCTCATAACTACCACACTATACTGTTTTGTGCCGCATAAACATAAGTGTTTTGAATGGTCACCCGTCACAGATGGCTCATGCCACAGACCCCGGGACTGTTTAGGCGGGTCAAGGAAGCAGCCTTCCACCAGTGCCGGACAGGAAGTCGGTGCATAAATATTCCAGCTGGCTCACCCTTTGCGTGGGACCACGCTGAGGCCTACTTCCCTGCGTCTCCCCAAGTACCCAGTGGGACTGAGCTGTGACCGCCCAGAGCAGTAAACCCCCCATGAGCTTACCCCTTAGTGGCTGCCTTCCCTTCTCATCCCACTCCCTCCCCACCCCATCAGTGCTCCCTCAATCCCCTCGCACACAAGCAACTTGTTTTTTAGTGTTTATTTATTTATTTTTGAGAGAGAGAGAGGGAGAGACAGAGAGAGACAGAGAACGAGCAGGGGAGGAGCAGAGAGAGAGGGAGACACAGAATCCGAAACAGGCTTCAGGCTCCTAGCTGTCGGCACAGAGCCCGACGCGGGGCTCGAACTCACAGACCGCGAGATCATGACCTGAGCTGAAGTCAGTCGCTTAACCGACTGAGCCACCCAGGCGCCCCTCGCACACAAGCAACTTAACCACCAGCCCAGTCTCAGAGTTGGCTTCTTGGGAAACCCAGCGAAAACAACTTATACCTTATTTTCTTTTTTGTTTTGAGAGAGAAAGAGAGGGCGGGGGGAGAGTCTTAAGCAGGCTCCACGCCCAGTGTGGAGCTCAGTGCAGAGCTCAATCTCATGAACCACGAGCTTATGACCTGAGCCAAAACCAAGAGTTGGGCGCTCAACCGACCGAGCCACCCAGGCGCCCCAACAACTTATACCTTCGAAAGAGCTTTCTCATTATTTTACCTTAATAACAATCTTACAAAGTAGATAGGGCAGGTGATACAATCCCTTTTACAGATGAGCAAACCGAGCCCCCAAACCATTCAGAGATAGACCCAAGGTCATATGGTTTGTAAGCAGTGGAGCAGGATTCAAACCTGGTTCTCCCAAATGTCAGACTCTCAGGCGCTTGTGTCATGTGACCCTGAGGCTCCTTGGGACTCTCATGTGTTGGTGGACACAAGGCAGCATGTCTAAGCACTTTCCACTGTCAACAAAAGGGTATTCATGATTCCTGACGGACACGGTCCAGGACTGCTGAGGACCAACATCCTACCTACAACACTGTGACAATAAGGTGTTGCTTCCCAACTTTGTTGATTTCGCACCTCATCCCTAAAACATTTTGAGGTCCCCCATTAGATATATATATATATATACACTTGTAAGTTACATATATACTTAGAAATTATATAAACATATATCGCTATGCTAATACGATATGTACATAATATGGTCAACGGGACTGTTGGTTCCAATCTTTTCCTCCCCTCTATTGTATATTCACATCCTTGCCATGGCTTCCTGGTCCACCCCTTGACATTGGGCTCGCACCTGTGACTTGCTTTGGCTAATGGGGTGTTGGTAGATGTGATGCAAGCAGAGGTCTGAGTTGAGCTAACCCCCTCTCTCCCTTCTCCCCTCTCCCTCTCTCTCCCTCTCTGTCTTTCTCCTTGTGTTTCTCTCTTCAGTCTCTCTTTCTGTGTGCGTATGTATGTATGTATGTATGTATTTCTAATACTTTCTCTCGCCCTCAGTGGCTCATCCCGTACCCCTCCTGTCTGTGATGCACCCATTCTATTTGTGAGACCGTTCCATTAAGTTTGTGAGAATCTGGTGTGTGTTTTTTGATTTATGCATTCGTAGTGACCACGAACCTGGCACATGGCGGTGGGTGTAGGATAACGACACTGGCTACCCTAGAACAGTGTCGGTTGTCTCGATGTTACTGCTGACGAAATCTCTTTTCCCTCTCAGAAGTGTCCCAGTTTGGACCACAGATTCTTTGGTCACCCTCACCATATGCCAAGCACTGTGCTGGATATGGGGACCTAAGGGAGGCACATTCTCTGGGGGTGGGCGGGGTGGGGGCAAGAAGGCAGTGCTTCCTGGAGAGGCGGTGCCTGGGCGGACTCTTACGAGACAGAGCTGCGAGAAGTCGTGCAGGCACAAGAGTCTCAGGGACAAAGGCCTGGATACAGCAGATCGTGCATGGAAATGAGGCCATGAATTTAAGAGGCGTAGGCGGCGGTGTTGGATCCATAGCTAGTAGCCTCGTTTGCCATCCTGAAGAGTTTGGCTTCTTCCTTGAAAGCCGTGGAAGGTCGTAAGGGGGATTAGCAGAGAGGGGGCATGATCAGATATGCATTTTAATAAGATTATCCCGGCAATAACGTGGATTGGAAAGGGTCAGACACCGGAGATTGAGAGGCCAGGCCGCAGCTTTTGCGACATTCCTGGTGAGAGATGACGAAGGCTTGAATGAAGCCGCAGTGGGGAGGCTGAGAGGAAGAAGCAGGAGGTAAGGCCCGTGTGACATGGTGACAGGCTAGATGAAGAGAGGCTCTGATAATTTCCTTGGGTGTTGCACAGCCATCTGAACTTGCCATCTGACTTGTAGACGACTCAATAGATATGCCAGCGAGGAAGCCAGAAGCAGCGTAATTAGCGAGCGTGGGCCCCATGGCCAACGCCCAGCCCCTATCCCCTCGTCCCACCCGGGAAGCCGCCGCTGAAAAGCTCCCATGATGTGCCTCTGCCTACTCTGTCTCTCTGGCTGAGGCTCTTCTCTGGCCATGGGGACGTGTGCGGCACACGCCGAGACTGGCTGAAAAGACCGGGGGATTAACACGCGAGGAGTGATCCCCCCCCCCCCCACTGGGTAACATCCAGCCTCACAGAACGCCCGCCACAGGGTGGAGCCCCTATGCCCAGAGCAGTAACCCACTTACAAGCACGTTCTTTATCAGCTTGCTTCCCTTTTCTGCCTCCTTGCTCACGGTGTTTCCTGAAATCATCTCCCAAATAAATTACTGAACGCTTGTCTCAAAGTCTGCTTTTGGAGGAAGCCACGCACTCTGCATTTGGACACCAGTTTGCCTCTTACAATCCGTAGGTCTTCAGACAACGTCACTCTCCGGGCCTTGTGCCTCCCTGTACTTGGCTTTAAAGTGTAAACAATAATAGTGCCTTCCTCACAAAGGATTACGTGAGTCCCCGCATGTACGGTGCCTCGAATAATGCCCGGCCCATGATAAGTGCTATGTATGTGCTCGATGTTATTTTTTTTTATGTCCATCAATATTTATTGAATGCCCATGGCCAAACAGTGTAATGGTTATTAAGACCAATCAGAAGAGTCCCTGCCCTCGTCATACTTCTGAAATAACTCACCGGTAGGTACACTGGGATTCATCAAATCTGAGCCATGTTTGGAAGAGTGAGACGGCCTATTTCAATCATTTCATTTCGTATGTGTTGAGACAAAGGGTCCGAGGGGTTGATTGCCTCGTCCAAGGTCATATTGCCTTGTCCTGTGTCACGCTGCTCCCTGGTACCGGGCCTGGATATGACAGAGGCCGGCAGAGATCTCTGACACATTTCCCCCGGTAGTTTTTCCCATTTATTTATTTATTTAAAAATCGTTTCGTTGGAGTAAAGTGGACATATGGCGTTGTATTAGCTTCAGGCGTGCAACATAGTGGTTCAGCTTCTCTACACGCTACGCTGCGTTCTGTGCATTAGGGGTAGATGTTATTATTACTCTTAACCAGTTCGTCTCAACCAAATGCTTTTTGCAGCGTAAGATTATGATGTCAAATGTCTTCCGAGATATCTCCTTCGCATAATAGAATACCTAGTCAGGCAGGCAGAGACCAGTTGGGGATTTCAGAAGGGATTGAAAACAGGGCATCGGTTGCCCAGGTGTTGGGAGGCTTGAAAGAAACAGAAGAAGAACCCAAGTTAACCCAAAGGTGAGAGACTTCAGGAAGGGGCGACCACCCCTGAGGCCAGGAGAACAAAAGGGAGGTGGTTATCAGGGCCTCCGGGTGAGGGGGATGGGACCATCACCTCAGGGACTGAGGAGGGGACGTAGTTCGTCCCGGAGCCGCTCAGAGTGGAAGGAAACGAGACGAGGAAGAGAAAGGCAGGCGCTGCTCCTTTCTGCCTCCCACCTTCTGATCTCCTACCGGGGCCTCCCTGTTTCTTTTGGACGCTTGTGGGGGTCTCATGTGCCCTTGAGCCTTTCTTTCTAGACTTTTCCTTTTCCTCTTCCTGCAACACCCTCTCCCTGGCCTCCCATTGAGGAGTCCACGCAACCCCCTGCAAACCCGTGCTTCTGTTGGCACACAGGTGATTTTGACCCAAAGCCCCAGAGGATCAGGATTTGTGTTTCCAATATGGCAGCCGCCTGTCACATAGAGCCATCCTGGAGGGAAGCCTCTAGCCTGTGTTCTTTGATCTTGAGGCGAAATGAATATTCTAGCTTCTGCCAACGGGTGGTTGGGGGAATTGTTTGGTCGTGTGCTCTATCAAATTCAAGGTATGGAAGAGGCACTGCCTGCTTCTCAAAAGCCCGGTTGTCTTCGTGTATTAACAGAAAATACACCAGACATTTTTCCTGGGTATCAGACCCAGTGCAGGCCAATTCAAGCGTCCAGCGGCAACCGCAGGCAAAACACGTTCTAGATACGACGAAGGAGGAAGCCCCAGCTTCCAGAAATGCTCAGGAGGATTGCACATGAACTACTGATGAACCATAATCGAGATAACGTAAACTAAGATTGATACAATACCCGGATGCTTTTCATACATAAAGTTATTATCTCATTTTCCCACAATCACCCTGTGAAGTCAGCAGGATCACCACGTTACAAAGAGGCAACCGAGTTCAGAGGCGCTCGGCGACTTGCCCAAAGTCACACAGAGGATCAATTTACAGAGCGTACCTTTGGATGTAGGTTTGCGCCCAAATATGAGCTCCTTGACTCTGCCCCGTGGCACACGAATAGGGATGTATCTAAATGAATGTGGCAAGAGTTAGGGCCCCCAGGCAGCCAGAAATGGAGGAGGTCGTTGAGTGTGCAATGAAGTCCGTGAGGACGCCTCGGAGATGATAAGATCGGGGCTGCAGTCAGAGGAATTGGATGGGGATTGGGAAGCTAGCGGGGAGAGAGTAGGCACTGTAGTGAGCAATCTGCCCTCCAGAACCGCACGGAGCCAGAACCTCCGTGATCGCACACAGTTACCCCCACGAGAACACGGAAGCCCACCACATTTAAGAGATTTGTGAAATGCCCTCCAACCACTTAAGAAACAGAACTTAACACTAGATCTCAGGGTTCCTGGCCCCAGATCCTTCCTTCCTCCCCTGGCTCTTGAGTAGTAAATCGACTAGAACCCAATTTCTAATGAGAAGGTCATCATTCCTTCCCTAGGATTTCCAGGATTCGCATGCATGGATGGATCCTGTTCCATTTCATGGTGCAGGTCATGACGTCCGCGAGAGTTAACCTCCACCCTGTGCAACATTGGCCTCGGACACAGTCAAACCTAGCTTTAGATCTTACACCGGCAGCACTTGCCGTGTGACCTCGAATAAATTCTCCGCCTCCCAAATTTGTGTGCTGCCGTCTGTAGGAGAGGATAATAGAGCCAGCTCCATAGGCTGGCTGTAGGGATCAAATGAGGCACTAGAAAGAGAAGTCATGGTAGGGGCTCAGTCAATAGTAAGATGGCTGGATTTTTTGGTGGCAAGAGTTCCATGGTCTTTGAACAATCCCGGAACCAAAAGGCAAAAAAATTAAGAAAAAGATTAAAAAGGAAGAATCGTCACATGAACTAAATAACCAACCTGATATACATATTTAATGTTTATTTATTTTCAGAGGGAGAGAGAGAGGGAACATGAGTGGGGGAGGGACAGAGAGAGAGAGGGAGACAGAGAATCCCAAGCAGCCTCCATGCTGTCACCACGGTGCCCGATGTGGGGCTCTATCCCATGAACCGGAAGGTCATGACCTGAGCCAAAATCAAGAGTCAGACGCTTAACCAACCAAGCCACCGAGGCGCCTCTGCGACCTGATGTATTTAATATAATTAAGGATTGCGTAGCACATCACTGTGCAAACGCAGGTGCCATTTCTCACACTGCGAGGCCGACTTCGTGTCTCACACGAAGGAAACACAGACAAGGAAACCGAGGCAAGGGGTATGGGAATGATTTGGACAAGGTCCCCCAGCTGGGCAGTGATGGGATCAGGACTCCAAACTGGGCCCCTTCCCTTCCTAGCCCATGTTCTCTCTACTGTGCTAATGAGAAGAACGAAGGGAATTGCCAAAGATTCTAGTACAATCTGAGAGGCCATCATACCACCTATTACCAGGCTGCTGGGAACTGTGAGGGCAACAAGCACAGGCCAGGCAGGGGGAGTTGCCTGAGGAAAAGGGCTTCAGAACATTGCAAAGGAGACATCCAAGGAGGAAATGTGGGCTTTGGGCATTAGGGAGAGAAGAAAATTAGGTGGAGGGTATGTGCCTGTGTGTTCGTGTGAGAGAGAGAGAGAGAGACTGTGAGCGTCACCAGCTGGGTTTCCCAGGAAGTGAACTTGGAGACTGAGTTAGCATGCAGAATGGTAATTAAGGAGAGACCTTGGGATCAACATCTGGGGAGGGAGGGGCGGGAAGCGGGAGGGGGCAAATGGAGCTGACAAGCTGCCGTGACGCGGGCCTTGGCCAACTCCGTGGAGAGCCGCGGAGCTGGAATGCGCCTTCAGAGACGGGTCGAGAAGGCCATGCCTCTATAAGTCTGTGTCAATCAGTCACCGGATGCGGGCTGCTCGGCACAAGGCGTGGCCACGGGCAAGGTGCCCTGTGCCACCAAAGCCATCCCTGCCCACCCCGACAGCTGGAGGGTGTCCACCCCCGACTGCCGGCACCCCCAGCAGCTAGGCACCAAATTCTTCCTAGATGGGGGATCTTGGCGGCCTGTCCGTGGAACCGCCAAACCTCACATGCCTGAGAGGGTTTGCATCTGAGTGTGAGTGTGGTTTGTATGTGTGCGTTCTCTGCCCTCCCAGTTGAACTTGGCGTTCCCACACTGAATTCCCACGACGGCCACTGACCCTCCAGCTTTATTTTCTGTGCCAGTCTGGGAAGGGTCTGGATGGAAGGGCAGCTGGGAGCACCAAGCTTGACCGCAGAGGAACCGCCAGACAGAGGCCCAGAACTACCCGTCCGCAGCTGGTAGGGCAAGGATCCTGAACTGGAACCTGGGAACCAGCCGTGCAGGGCAGGCGAGTGTAGACGCAGGGACAGGAGAAGGCACCCTGCGGGAGAGGGGCTCAGGGACATGAAACCCAGAGAAGACTGAGAGATGATGCGACAGAGACAGAGAGAGACCCACATAGGCAATGAGACACGGAGAGAAACGTGGAGAGACAGATTCACAAAAGGACAGAGAGAGAGAGAGAGAGAGAGAGCAAAAGCCAGTCAGAGAAGGATGCGGAGAGAACAAATAGAAAAACAGAATGAGCAAAGACAGTGTGACACAGTGTGACAGAAGTGGCAGGGAGGGGTCCCCAGCATCTTCCCCTCCCTCGGGTGGTGGCTTGGCGCCCTTCCAGCTCTCCGAATCCATACATCTAGAAGCTTCTGTTTTTAGTTCAAACATCCGGCAAGTTTCATCTCCTCCATATCTTGAGGCTGCAGCTCCTGGGTAGGAACCGACGGGGAATTTGAGAGAAAGAACAGAGCTGCTGGGTTAAGGGGTCATGGCACACGGGCATCAAAATGATGGGCCTTGGGGGGCCCTAGAGCCACTCGACTCCCGAGGGTTATAAGTGAGAACACTAGGAAGAGCTAAACCAGCCCTGCCTTTGTTTTCATTATTATTTATTTCTTTAAAAGAGACGATTGGGCAGCAGTTGCTAAAACATACCTGAATTACAAGGTGTGCCGTGGTCGTGTGTTTACAGAAAATGACTTTCGTGTCCCCACGCCCCCCCCCCCCCTCAGTTACCGTCATCGGCGAACTGTGCCTTTTCGGCCTTCCCCTCCTTCCCCCGCCCCAGGGAACCGGGCCCCAGACAGACGATGGCCTTTTTTTACGGAGTCCGCCTCCCACCCTCACTCGGGAACTGGCTACGTGACACTAGCCAGCGTGAACCAAGCGGAAGCTGAACAATCGTCTGCACATTGGGGCTTGCCCTCTTGTCCGCTCCCTCTTGGGAGCTCGCTGCCACGCTGGGGGAAGCCCGAGCGACGGGGAGAGGCCCCGGGCCTCGGCCTCTGCTGAGCTCGCCGGCGGAGGTGGGCCTTCCCCCGCCGGCTCTGCTCAGATCCCGGGATCGTGAGCCGGGAAGTGAGCACTGATGTCTGAAGCCGCTAACGATTGGGGCCGTCGGTTCCCCAGCCGTAGGTAGCTGGAACCAGCACCTCATGCGCCCTCGGAAGAGTCTGGTCCCGCTCCCTGGGACCGACAGAATTCCTGCTCGAGGCTCCATACTGCCTCACGGCGTTCCTTCCAGGCATCCGGTTGGGTGACGGGGACGAACTGTGGACTGGCTTTCAGATCCCACCTGCGCAGTGATGGGTGGGCTTGGTTCTCTGCAGAGGTGTCTTTGTGAATATAAGTTTTGCTCACTCCCGAGATAAATATCTGTTTGCATAGACAAGCAAGGGCTGGTGAGCTAGGGGGAATAGCTCTACAGTTTGCTTGCTTATCAGGTACTTAAGAGTTTGAATGCATCAAGGTCCCAAACCTAAAGGTTAATGTTTTGACACTGAGAATCCATCAGTCGGGGGGGGAGAGCATGGGGGGGAAGAGTTTGCATTAATTATTAGTCTGACTCTTAATTTAAATCAATGAAAATGCCAGAATGACAGAGGTGTTTGGACTGAATAATAATCACTGGACAAAGACGTGTGGAGCCCACGGGCAGGGCGTAGGCATGGAGGCGGGGCTGGTCCCGGACAGGACAGAAAAGCAAGAGTCACGACTGGAGATCCCCGGCCTTGGCCACAGTCATCCATCAAGGGACACGAGAGGCAGCCCACAGGGCAGGGCAGAGCCGCTCTGGGGTCTCTGGAGCATCCTTAAGTGCTGCTGAGCAAACATGCCAGTCAAAGCCACTTGGCTTCCGAATGTGCTGGTTGTTGCCCTTTGAGAAATGGACCAAGTTGTGGGTGCTTCCTTGTGTCGAGATACAGCCTCATTGGGGGACCGTTGGACGTTAGCTACCAGTTGTCCTCATGAGCCACTGTATTTGGCAGATGAGTGAATGGAAGCCCAGAGACTAGAGGGGCCTTAGCCCACGTCACACAGCTGGTGAGGGACAGAGATAGCGGGACACTCGGGTCTTCTCACTGTCCCCCAAGCTGTCCTTCCCCCAGGTCTCCGTGCTTGGAAGCTCTATGTAAGTGAATTATCCTGATGTATTTCCACCCTCTGGGAGCCCGACACCAAGCAGTTAGGCCCTTCCCTGATGAGGAAGAGGACAGGATCATTTGAGAGAGATGGATGATGGTGAGACGGAACTCGGCAAGAGAGTAGCTGGCTAATTGCTGGAATTTGCGAGAACCCGGGTACTCTGGTCCCCAAACAGCTAGCCTGAAATTCCACTGGCAAGTCACTTCTTTGAATTAAACATTTCTACCTTCCTGTGGGCCTTTAAAACACATAAATGGCCCTGAAAGTGACAGCGTGAAAGAAATTCACGTTAGTATGAGTTAACGTGATTAAGCCCATCTCCTCATTTGATAGACTTGTCTCCAGCACCTCCTTCGCTCCAGACCCTGGGATCCCCAAGTGGAGTCCTTGCCTGGAGAAACTCACCATCTCGTAGGGGAGATAGACACGTGACGGCAGTACAGTAACTGCCCTTTGCTGGGCATCGGCTCTGCTCCAGGCCGTGCATGAGGAAACCGAGTTTTAACCGAGCCCACCCCCGCCCTTCACGGTGTTCTCTCCAGGCCGAGAAATTCGGGGCTGGTGAGAGGCATTGTTCAGGGGAGGGCATCATGGAGGAAAGAGCCTGGGTCAAGGCAGAGAAGGATGAAAGAGTTGTCTGCTTCAGGAAACCAGCAGTTAATCACGACTTCAGCCAAGGGTGCGAGGGCATTCTGCCCGGGAAACTGAGCGAAGGCAGGCAGGCAGGGCCAGCTCTCCCAGGGTGGTACTAACAAAATCTGCATTTTTGTCTGAGCTCTAGGGAGTCTTCTGGCAAATATTAAGCAGGAGAACATTTGCACAGACATAGCTTTAAAGTCCGGGGCTCTTGGAGCACGAGGCTTCAAAGCGCAGGCCTGGTTTCAGAACCTGGATTCCTTCCTTGTTTCACAACGACACTAGGAATCTGAGCTCTCTGAGATCATCGGCCATGTCTTCTTGACGAGGGCTGTAACCGTGGATCTGGAAGTCCCTGGCATACAGTAGATGCCTGTGGGACACCGTTGGTTGCTCCCCCAAATCCGTTCTCCGTTTCCTCCTTGGACACGTAGTCAGCCCCGTTTCCTCCTTGGACACGTAGTCAGCCAGGTAAAGATGACATCTCCAGCCTCCTTTGCGGCTAGATGTAACCCTGCAGCGAGGTTCTCCCCAGTGGGATGGAACGGCAACATGTGTGGGCAACTGTGCCTCACCTGCTTTAAAAGCTGCTTGCCCTGAGATTTCCTTTCTACCTTCCCGCAAGCCAGGACTCGAATGTGTCTGTAAGGCTTTGACCTTACAGACGACAGCCACGCCCTAGCGAGTGGCAGAACACGCTTTAGCCATCTGGAATCCCTCAAGAACCACAGGGAGCCAAGCCGCCCTCCAGACCCAGACCCAGACCTCTGCCCCTAGAAATGTTACCCAAGAGACAAATGAGTTCCTCCGTTTCGTAAGTCACGGCGCTGGGGGGGGGGGGGGGGGGGGGGGCTTTTTTGTTACAGCGCCTTAGCCCTTACCTTAACTAGCACAATGCTCAATACGCATTTGCCGAATGAATAAATGAAATCTATTCTTCTGCAAATGCTGCGGGAATCTTACATTATTTCTCCAGCAAGACCGTACCGTGAGTGCAGGACCCCTATCTCTGTTTACCATCCCAAAGCATCTAAGTTGGTGCCAGATTCTTATTGAGTTGAATTAAATAGAAGAAAATCAATTCTGATGAGATGAGTCTCTTAGAGCAGCCATTTTAATAGTCTGCTTAAGGGGAGAGAAGGATTATCTCCCTAGACTGGTAATAGTGAAAGAATTTAGGAAGTGTTTGAACCTCTTTGGATGAGGAGTTACAAGTGCCGAAGAAGTCAAGGTGCACGACTAAGGTGAAAACGTCGTGAGTGGCACTAGAAAATTTGCAGAGTTACAGCTGGCAGAGCGTAAGCATTAGCACCACAGCTGAAGAGTCACAGGGGAGAAAGGGAACCCCTCTCTGTGGAGAGAAGCATCATGCATCAAATTTAACAACGTCGCCACACCCACACCCACCCACACACACACACACACACACGTGCATGCGCACACGCACACACAAAACTCCGTTCTGCTGAGAACTCGTTAGTTACATCGGATGTGACATATGGGCGGGTAATACAGTCTGGAGCCTAGATTTCTTTAATTAACCAATAGCAATCAGGAGTGAGGGCAATTCCAGGGGAATGGTAATTGTCTGGAAGTTCTGGATGCCTGCAGGCTGAGCCTCAGGCCAGAAACCCAGCCAGCTCTGTCCCTGCGAAGAGCTCGGAGCCAAGGTCACGACTGCCATTTTAAGCAGGGTCTTTTTTCAAAAAGGTTGCGATCACAGCTGATTGTCGTGGGCGAGGATTTCTTCTGTGATGTGTACAACCTTGGGGGAGGGAGCGAGCTGTATGGGGCATCCCACAGTGCTACAGGGGGAACATAACAGCTTGCTGGGACTGCAGGGACCAGATTCTGCAGGTGCTGGGTGGTGGGTGACCAGTGCCTCGGGCGCTCAGTCTGAACTTGTATAACAAGTGCCTCCCAGGCTTGAGGCCGGGGCTAGATGTTTCTGCAGCACTTTTAAACATTTGGGAAGAAATGCACAACAACATTTTTTCATGTGGTGGGACAGATTGCCTTGTCTTCAGCTTGGTACATTCCACAGGACCTACCTCATGCTCTGGAGGGAAAAGGAGCTCAGTAAATGCCACATCGAATTTCAGTTCATGGAATGATGCCAGCTAGACTTTAAAAAGTATTTTGATGTAGGGGCAGCTGGGTGGCTCAGTAGGTTAAGCGTCCGACTCTTGATTTTGGCTCAGGTCACGATCTCGGGGTCGTGGGAGTGAGCCCCGTGTCAGGCTCTGTACTGACAGTGTGGAACCTGCTTGGGATTCTCTCTCTCTCTCTCTCTCTCTCTCTCTCTCTCTGCCCCTCCCCTCCTCAAAATAGATAAATAAACTTAAAAAAAGTATTTTGACATAAACTGATCAGAATGTCACGTGGATTTTTTGGCCTGTAGACTGGTGCTTTTTTAAAGTAAGAGAAGGGGCTTTTCCCTCTGGAAAATTGTTGAAATGGTTCCCTTACAATCGTGCTTACATTCTCCATTTGCTTGGCAAGCTCTCTTTTCCCTGATAATGCAAAAGTAAACAAACACCCGCCAGGCCACTCTCTGGATCATCACAAATTCCAAATAAGAACAGTCTGAATTAATGAGGTTTTTTATTTACTGTTCTAAGTGAAGTTGAAAGATAAACAGCTCTCATTTGTCTGGGCCCCAGGACAGTGAGCTCAGAACGTTCCCAGGCTCAAGTCAGGACACTTCACGTCACTGAGGAGGTGAACAGCCAGAGAGGAAAACAATAAGGTGGCTCTGGGTCCCTGAACTTCCAAAAAAGCGCCTCAGGCATTCATTTGAACTTGGAAGGAGGTCGAGTCTTCATTCCTGTCACAGGCTGTGCTCTCTGGAAGCAGGGGCAGGGGCAGGGGCTCATGGGGCATGATGTCTGCTGGAGATCAACATCTGCAGAAGGGAAGGGAAGGGAAGGGAAGGGAGGGGAGGGGAAGGGAGAGGAGGGAGGGGGAGGGAAGGGAGCAGGAATGGGGGCCGGGTGGAGCTTCCGTGCGCACCTGACTAAGGCCGCACCAACCCAAGGGGGGTGCTCTGGGCAAGGTTTGCCCCTAGAAAGACTCCTGTCAGACAGAAATGTCTGGCCCTTTGCACCCCTGCCCACCCTCCCTGACTGCTCAGTTTCAGGATGTAGCCCCCCTCGGACAAAGGCCTGACCTGGGGCCAGACAGCTCTTAGCAGCTGAGATGCTCCGGGAAGGAGCTGGCAGCTGGAGGCTGTCTGCCGACCGTGTTCCTCGCAGTTGGGCAACGAGATCTTCCTTGAAGGGGGATCTGGGCAGTGCATCTCCGTCTATCACAGGCCCAGAGGCAAAATTGGTTCTCAGAGCTGCCCCGGGGTTTCCTGAGCAGGCTGGCCCCGCAAAGAAGTCGGCTATCTTTCCCCACGTGGTTTCTTCCTCCTCCTGCCTTTCTTCAGACCCTTGTGTCTTTCTCCTTCTCTCCTTTGTGTAGGATACTCATTTTAAAAAAGGATCGAGGGGCGCCTGGGTGGCGCAGTCGGTTAAGCGTCCGACTTCAGCCAGGTCGCGATCTCGCGGTCCGTGAGTTCGAGCCCCGCGTCGGGCTCTGGGCTGATGGCTCAGAGCCTGGAGCCTGTTTCTGATTCTGTGTCTCCCTCTCTCCCCCGTTCATGCTCTGTCTCTCTCTGTCCCAAAAATAAATAAACGTTGAAAAAAAAAATTAAAAAAAAAATAAAATAAAAATAAAAAAGGATCAAACATCAGTTCATTGCTACAGGCACCGGGTATGAGCAGAGATCAGCACCTACTGGGCCCTGCTCTCAAAGAGCTTACATTCCAGAGAGAATGCTATTGAATCTTCAACAAAACGAATCGGTTATTGATTTGGTAGGCGTACGAAAGAGGCCTGGGCAATACGAAAAGCGCGTGGGTACTAACTTGTTACAGTGACCAGTAACAGCCACCACTCGTGAGGTGTTTGCTGGGTGCCAAGCTGCGTATGCTGGCATCTGTTTTTCACAGTGAGCCCCCGAGGTGGGTGTGATTCCCACCCCCACGGAGAGGCTCACACAGGCTAAGTAAGCTGGCCGCCTTTACTTAGCTAGCAAGTGGTGGAGAAGGTTACGGATCCGTATCATAGAGTCGAGCTTCAGAATCCGTTGTCTTAACCTTTATGCTGAAGTGCCTCTCCCGATTCTTTGATACAGCAAACAGCTATTGTGACCACTTGGGATGGGCAGGAAGAGGTGGGACTGGCAGGCACGCGGGGGACTGGCAGGTCCCCCGTGTCACGGGACATCTCCCGGAGGAAGAGGGTTTAGAAGGATGAGCCGACGGGCGAGAGAAGAAAAGGGACGTTGCGGGCACGACTGCTGCGTGAACAAAGCTTGGGAGCACTGTTCACAACCGAGAGGCAAGATTTGAGTGCAAATAGTTTACTTGGGAGATAATTCGAGAAAACACCGGTGGGAGAGTGGGAAGAGACAGGATGGGGAAGGCAGCCAACGGAGGGAGTGGTACCAAGATAGTTCCCAGTGTGGGCAACTGGAGGGCAATTCCTCTGGGGACCTGCGGGGGGCAGTATAGCACACGCCTCAGGTATCTCAACCAAGGGGCCAGAGAACTGGAGGAATTATGTCCCAGACGGTGTCAAGGGTGTGGCGGACGCTGATTCCGTGGCTCCTCCCTCCAGCCATCTGCACGGGGAGAGTAGGCTCCAGTGGCCAAAAGCCCTGCATGCAGGTGCTGGTAGTTGGAAGCCGGCCCACATGCACAAAAATGTCACGCATCCAAAGGGTCCGGTCGGGACACAGGCGGGGTGTGCTAGGAAACATCCTGGGGCGGGTGCAGGAAGTGGCTCCGTTAGAGAGGGAGGAACGGGCCTCGCGATAGGTGGAATCAGGACCCCCAAATACGCCCACATCCGAATCCCCAGACCTGTGCGTATGTCGCCTGATAGGGCCGAAGGCACTTTGCAGACGGGATGAAGTTTAGGTTCGTGCAATGGGAAGGGTAGCCTGGATTGTCCAGGTGGGCCCAGGGGAATCGCAAGGGGCATCGTACGTGAGGGTGTGGAGCAAGACGTTGGAGTGACGTGAGGAGAGGCCGCGAGCCAAGGAGTGCAGAGTGCAGGTGGCTTCTAGAAGCTGGAAAAGGGAAGGAAATGCATCCACCCCTCAGAGCCGGCAGAAGGAACCAGCCCTGTCGGCACGTTAGCGTAAGCCTCGTGAGACTGGCTTCAGACTCCGGACCTCCAGAACTGGAAGAGAATGCACGTGGGTTGTGTGAGCCCCACGACTGTGGTCATCTGTCACAGCAGCAGTGGCAAACTAAGGCAGGCCTCTTCTGTCAGGCCACCGCGTGCTCCGTGAGCACTTTGACTTTTCCATCGTCATCTTGTATTTCTGTGGCACTTAGATTTAGAGAATTTTCCCTAAATTCTTGTATTTCTTTTTTTTTTTTTTTTTAATTTTTTTTTTTCAATGTTTATTTATTTTTGGGACAGAGAGAGACAGAGCATGAATGGGGGAGGGGCAGAGAGAGAGGGAGACACAGAATCGGAAACAGGCTCCAGGCTCTGAGCCATCAGCCCAGAGCCTGACGCGGGGCTCGAACTCACGGACCGCGAGATCGTGACCTGGCTGTAAATTCTTGTATTTCTGTGGCACCCCGTGACAGCCCTTTGGGGTAGGTACGGAAAGTCTTGCCTCCATTTGTTCTGAGAAACCGACTCTCAGAGAAGCCAAGGGGTTTTCCCTGGGCAGCTCAGCACCTTGGTGGAGGGAAACGACCGTGTCCTCCGTAGCCTTCTGCCCCACTCTTGGCTCTGCGTGGCCCGGATGCGGTGGGCCCTCTAACTCTGGAGCAGGCCTTCTGATTCTCGAAGCCACCCTCCAGCTGCAGCTCTGGCCAGAGCCTTCGGGCTGCTGCCTGGGCCAGGAAGACTCTCAGGCTGTCACCTCCTGAGTCCCCATCCTTGGGAACCGTGGCCTTGGCCTAGAGGGGAAGACAGCTGTGCTAGGAGCACTCTTGGGGATGGCCTTCAATGGAACAATTCCCTGAGCCCACCGCCCTTGACCTCCCATCTGCTGACCTTGTTACGAGTTCACAGTATGACAAGACGGGGATCTCATATTTTGGTCTCCTTCACGTCACCCTAGGGTAGTGGCAGGAGGGGTAGAAATATTCCTGACTCCGCTACTAGTCAGCTGAGAGACCATGGGCAAGTTATATTACATCTCTGAGACCGAATTTCCTGATTAGACAGCTATTTCTTTTCTTTTCTTTTTTTTTTTTTTTACTCTTTTGTTTTTAATTCAATCCACGTTAGTTAACATGTAGTGTAATAATGATTTCAGGAATAGAACTTAGTGATTCATCACCTACATATAACACCCAGTGCTCATCCCAACAAGTGCCCCACCCCATGCCTGTCGCCCACCTAGCCCATCCCCCCACCCAACGCCCCTCCAGCGACCCTCAGTTTGTTCTCTATATTTAAGGGTCTCTTACTGTTTGTCTCTCTCTCTGTTTTTATCTTATTTTGAGACAACCACTTCTGACTCACCTTACAAAAAGGCACAGTTGTGACTTAGCTCTGTAGGGTGAGCAAAAGCTCACCACAGAGTGTTTTACCTGCCAATTGATAGGGCACTTAAAATTTCACCATTAGATATTTAGTTCCTTATGGAGATGAAGTTCTATTTTTCCTTTTTTTTTTTAATTTTTTTTTTTAACATTTATTTTTGAGACAGAGAGAGACAGAGAATGAACAGGGGAGGGGCAGAGAGAGAGGGAGACACAGAATCTGAAACAGGCTCCAGGCTCTGAGCTGTCAGCACAGAGCCCGACGCGGGGCTCAAACTCACGGACTGTGAGATCATGACCTGAGCTGAAGTCGGACGCTTAACCAACCAAGCCACCCAGGCGCCCCGAAGTTCTATTTTTCAAGGGTCTCCTATTGAAATGAAAACAGACGGAGTGGTAGTTATACTTCAGGTTATGATGAGTTATCCCTTTAACCTGGGGTTATTGTATCGATCTTTCTAGGCTTGTCTTCTGCCTGTGTTTAGAGCATAGCCTCTTTGGTAGGAAGACGGAGTAGGCTCCTTACGAAGAGAGGTAAGGAGGTGCCGAAGAAAATCTTCATACTACCTTACAATCTGGTCCTAAGATAGTGTTTTTTTTTTTAACGTTTATTTATTTTTGAGAGAAAGAGGGAGACAGAGTGTGAGCGGGGGAGGGGCAGAGAGAGAAGGAGACACAGAATCGGAAGGAGGCTCCAGGCTCTGAGCCATCAGCACAGAGCCCGACGCAGGGCTCGAACTCACGAGCTGCGAGATCATGACCTGAGTTGAAGTCGGATGCTCAACCGACTGAGACCCCCAGACGCCCCGTGGTCCTAAGCTAGTCATAAGACCAAAGCTCTGAATTCAGATCTGTTCTTAATGAGCGTTCCTTCCTAATCTGGCTTCATGGGACACCTGTTTGTAAACCCAAATGCCGTTTTACAAACGCAAATGCCTATGTGTCTGAGGTGAAGAAGAATCTGGGTAATACAATCTTCTGGTAAATCTGGGGTCCCCTCCCCTGCATTTCCGTACTTGAGAAGTCCAACTATAGAAGTAAGATTTAGTGGGTGCCATAGCTGGGGTCCCTGAGAAAACAGCCCGAGGCCAGCTTGCTTGCTGATGCCGTCTGAGGGAGGTGACCCAGGACAACGGGAGCGAGGGGGAGAGAGAAGGGAGGCAGGGAAGCAAGGAAAATCAAGGCAAGAGGGTGCATTTCCCAAGACGCACAGCTGATAGAGCAGTCGTGCTGGACGTCTTCAAAGGAGCTGCGTGGAATCCTTTACTGGGCCACGTTATCGTGAGTTTGGTTTGAAGCAGATAGTCTCTCGGCCCAAGGGCAACCCATCTGCTAAGTTATCAAAGCAAGCCCTGCGCGTAGCCTTCCTCCTCCTCCGGGGAACATGCCTGGGCCAGTCGGCTAGAGGAAGAAACACGTAAGGAGCGCGGCCACGTCACCCCAGTCACACCAGGCAGAGCTGTTCCAGATCAGCCGACAACAAGCAGGCCCTCACACTTATGAGCCAGGGTCGGCCGAGCCATCCAGCTGACCCCCAGCTGGCTGCAAACACACGAGCAAACGCAGTGCGAATCAGCCGAGTGTAGCCCAGGGTAGCTGAAACTTGCAGCCCTAGGAATGAAATAAATGCTTATCGTTATATGCCACTAAAAATTTTCTTTGGAGGGGGAGGAATGTTCCACGGCATTATTGTGGTGACTGACAGAGTGCCACCCACCCCAAGTTCAGCTCTCCTTCTGTGAATTCCCATTGGCTCTCTCCGTCCCAGTTTCTCGTTTGTCTAATGCTTTCATATACACAAGTGTTAGCCTCCCCATTGTCAGCATGGAGCCCGACGCAGGGCCTGAACCCACGGACTGTGAAATCATGACCTCAGCTGAAACCAAGAATCAGATGCTTCGCTGACTGAGCCAGCCAGGTGCCCCTCTTTTATTGTATTTATAGTTAATGGGTTTTTTTTTTGTTTTTTTTTTTTTTTCGAGAGAGAGAGAGAGAGGAAGTGAGCACAAGCAGGAGAGGGGCAGAGAGAGAGAGGAAGAGAGAGAATCCCAAGCGGGCTCTGTGCTGATAGCCAAACTCATGATAACATGGTGCAGAGCCTGATGTGGGGCTCGATCCCTAGAACCATGAGATCATGACCTGAGCCAAGATCAAGAATCAGACACTTAAATGACTGAGCCACCCAGGCGCACCTATTTGCTTTTCAGAATATGAGAACCGGGAGAGAACTTAGGTACCAGCAGACTCAAAACGCAAGGGTCAGAGAGACTAAATCACGTGTCAGTGTCAGGGCCAGATCCACAGTTGATCGACAGGGGCTGCCTGGCAACAGTGTGATAAGGATTCGGAACCTAGACCTGGGCGCGGTGGAAGAGAGTCCCGTGATCGATTAGCCACATCTTCCAAGGGTGAGGAAGACGTGAGTAGGGGGACGGATGCCATATGGTCACCATCTCAGCTATCTCTGGCTGCTTGTTGGTATCCTGCTGGCTTCTGAGTATCACAAAGGTGCCATTTTGTTGATTTCGCCCTCATTTGGTTCCTGGTTTGAAGGGCTGTTGACTTTTTTCCCCTGTCTGCCCCTAAAAGCTGGGTTCTCATGGCCTCGGTCAGGGTCATTCCTCCGCAGGTTAAGAGGCAGGGACATCACTGAACACAGCACAGTTGGCCTTCCAGCACCTCTAAGGGAGTCGGGGGTCAGGTCCACCTTGGAGCCAGGAGTGGAGAAATCCTGCTAGCAGAGGAGCAATTGGGGGCTGTATTTTCCTTTTCCTCTTGCCAAGAAAATTGAGGGGCTCCCTCCTGGCTTCCTACCCTTGCATGGGCCTCAGCTTAATGTCACTGCATCAGGGAAGCCTTCCCTGATGCCCGCGATGAGGTCGGGTGCCCTGTCACATGTTCTCACTCCTCTTACGTGTTCCCCTGGTGGCAGGGTGTTTCCCTGAATCTGCGATCCATCAGTGCTAAGACCTCCCGATATTTTATGTCCCAATCGGAAAAAAAAAAAAAAAAATACGCTACCATTTAAACTACGGCACAATGCTTTCATACCACTTACAATTTTTATCGTATAGTTATTAAAAGAGCACTTTTAAATTTATTTAGACAGATTTGTGTGATATGGCGCTCTTGTGCAGAGGAAAATATCCCCGAAAGTAACTGGCTGAGGTAATAATCCTTAACCTTCTTCACATGGAGAAGTTGAATATTCGGAATAACTTTGTGACTCAGAGCCACTGGGGCCTGAGTGCCTCCGCTCAGCGTGGGTGGCACGTGGTCGCCACCGTACCACCCATCGCCCCTCTGTCCCCGGCCGCTAGTTCGTGTCGCCAGGCCCCACCACTACTCGTGTCGACCAAGGGCTCTGACGCACCCTCACACATGCCATCTCCGTGAACGTCTCTTCAGGTGAGGGGGACTGGAGTTATTTTGCTCCCCAACTTGTAAACGTGGCTTCTGAGGCGCGGAGCCGGGAAGCCCCTCGGTCAAGTTTATAAGGGAAAGTAACGGGCAGAACTGGCACAAGGCCCTAGGTAGTCTGGTACCTGGTAAACTGAATCGCAGATTCACGGTCACACTGTACGTACAAGGGTCAGTGCCTCTTCTTGCAGCGGGATACACGACACTTGTGACACGTCAGCAGAGGAGAGAGACCCCAAACATAAATGACTACGATGCAAGAGGATGGTCAGCGAATGCCAGGGTACAAGCCCATGGTGTTCTGGAGGAAGGGGGGTGGGACGTGTTCGTTCCACTGAAGGCATCTGGGAAGTCTTCAGGACGGGGGGGGCATCTGAAGGTTGCGACGGAGCGGCGTCCCCCTGGGGAGGGGCCAGCAGAAGCCACAGGTCGAGGTCTGCAAGTGTAAGGTGCATCGTCCCAAGAGCGGGGTGTTTGTTTCAGCCAGAAAGTAAAGAAGCAGTCTGACTTGTATTCTGTGGGAGGAGGGGGGTCCCTGGATGTTTTGCCCAGGGTCCCCCTTCAGAACGACAGCTTGTGGGCAGTGTACAGGATGACATGATGGGGGCCAAGGAACCAGGTAGAAGGCCATTGCAGTGGCCCCGATGAGAGGTTTTGAGGACCCGGTCTCGGGCAGGACCGGTGGGAATATAAACGAAGACCAATCGATATGCGGCACACTGCGGAGGGAGGCCCAGGGGACTATATGGTTCTTCACGGGGTGACCAAGGCGGGTCAAGGGGCAAGAACGGGGAGCAGTCGAACAAGTCCGTCCGTACGTCAGAGTCCTGATGGCCGGGGCCATCTGGGAGGAGGCATCACGTGTGGTGGCTTGTGGTGTGGCTGTGGACCAAGGAGAAGGGGCCAAGGGGCCAAGGTTGGGAGTGGAGTCATGGGCCCGGGGTATAATAAAAAAGGAGAGGACATGAGAAAAGTGAGGTCGTGCCTTGCACGGGGCTCAAGGTTCTTATGTCAGTTGGTAAGACCACATGGGGTCAAACTTCCTCCCAGAGACAACCCCAAAAAGTACCTCCAGACTCCGCTGCGAAACAAGACTGTCACATCAGAAGAGAGGGCAATGCAGAAAGCTAAGGTGACTGAGAGAAGCCCCCCCCCCCGCCCCGCCCGCGTCCCAGGCTTTCAGTGTGGAGCCAAGCACAACACACAGATTGCGCACGCTCTCTCTCACACGTGCACAGAGCAGCGGTTCAATTTGCTTAAGCGACATGTGTTTGTCATGTGACTCCTTTGCATTTACACAAGGCTCTTTGATCAGGTGTGGAAGGTTGTAGAAGCACTAGAGAATGCAGGCCCTGCCCTTGAGAAACTCATTTTAAGTGAGGCTGGCCCAAGAAGTCATGATGTAGACCAGCCCCAGGGTTACCTGGTGGTGGGCAGGAGATTGCATTTTGCTCTCCATTTCCAAAGGCGTTGGAGAGTTTTATAGAGGCCCAAAGACTGTGAGTTTATTGGGGGGAACGGGTTAGAAGGTGAGTATCGATCTGGTTCACTAAAGAAAAAGACAAGTTAGAGCCACAGAAAGGAGTGGAGAGGGTGCTCCAGGTAAAGGGAACGATGTAAAGAAAGACACAGAGCTTAAAACCGATTGTAGTAGCACATTGGAGCACAATTAATGTATCAGAATCATGTTCCATTGCAAATCAGAAAGTGTCCAAGTAGCAACAGCTTAAGCAAATAGGAGTTAGTTTCATAGAACAAGAAATCTACAGGTTGGCCATTGCTTGTGTTGGTTCAGTCACTCAAAGGTGTCCGCGATGGAATTTCTGCCACTTTCTTGGCCTGTCCCTCATGGTGGTCCCAAAATGGCTGCTTAGCTCCAGCCATCACCTCTGTATCTGCATTCAAGAAAGAAGAAAGAGGGAAGGTGATGCCAGCTGTTTTAGTTCAGGCTGCCCTGCAAGCAGAGCCTGAAACAAAGACTAGAGTTCACCTAGTTTCTTTGGCAACTGATCCTTGGAAGCAGAAAAGGAAGCACGGTGAGCAAAAGAGGAAAGGCAAAAAGATAATATAAAGGTGCGCTAAGGAGGTTGTTGCCTTGGGCAACGGAGGCTCAGTTCCACCTGGACCTCCAGAGACCTGTACACAATGCCTCCCAGAAGTGTACCCCTGAAGGACAAGTGGCTGGAGCATGTACCCCGCACCCAGGCCCTGTCCGCTGGTGGAGGGTCAACTCCAAGGGTATGAACCCCACACCTCCAGGCTTTGCTTGCGTGCAGGCCCAGTATCGGAGCAGCCCGGGAGCGAAGAGCACGGAGATGCACGGTTCGCACTTGAACGTGGACGTCGTCTTGGTGAAGTGAGTGCAAACAACTCGAAACTGCCCGCCGTCTCAGTGGCGGCTGAGGCCGAGTTCGGAGGTGGGCCGAGGGCATGGGTCGTGGGGCGCTGCAGCCGTCTGCCACAGCAGCAGACCTCCCTCCCGGTGTCTAACTGGCCTGAGCTGCAGCACTTGGCCACTGCTGGCAGAAAGGGAGGCCGGGAAGTGAGCATCGCAGCCCCTGCAGCCTCTAGGATAGAGGCGGGAAGGGAACAAAGCAATTGCAAGGGCCATTGACAGGAAAATGGTAAGACGTCAGATCCTTACACGTGAGAAAGGAACTGAGTCCTGGGTCGAGCGAGGAACTTGCCCGCCCAGCCGCGTAGTTGGGGGCAGAGCTGGGGTGTGAACCAAGCTTTGGAGACCTTTCCACTCTGTCCGTAAGACCCCTCAGGCTGCAGGAGAATGTCTGGCCCGGAAAGCTGTTTAAAACCAGGCAGGAAAGAAAAGCAAAAGTCTCCTGCATCGCTAAGGTGGCGTCTGTTGTCACAAGACCTGGAACAATAAGCCTGGACCCTTGGACTTGCTCCAAGGGGCGATGGGGAGCCATCGTAGAATCTTAAACAGGAGCGTGGCGATTGGAGTTGCTCGTAGGTAGATATTATATAAATATAAGGGGTTATTTCTCTGTTGATTGCGGCTGCTGATTCAGCCAAGGGGAAATGGAGTTCTGGACGGGCTCGCACCTCCAGCCGGCACTGCAGGTGCTGTTGAGGCGAGGCGCAGGCTGCTGTCTGACATTCTCAAAAGGCCCCTGCTCTCCCGAGAACGGCTTGATGCTTATTGCTAATAACAAGGCTGGCAGCCGGCTGCAGCTTTCACTCAAAATTCTCCAGCTTTCAGTAATCAAAGCCAGGCCTGGGTGGTTCCCTGGCCCTAGACTGGAAAAGGAATTTCCTTTATTTTTGAACATGGGGAGAATAAAAAGAAGTACAAGTTGTTTTATAAGACAAGTGCGGCAGCGATTTCAAATAGGCATTTAGGCATCTCTTAGGGATTAACATCAGGACTCATTTAAAGGCTTGGAGTGTTAATAAGGATGAGATGTATTTATTTTTCCCCGGGTTCTTTTTAGGAATCCCTGGGCAACGTTCTGGAATTGATCTGCGCTGGTTCGGGTTTCATGCATCCCCCCATTTTCCATGCTGACTCTCCCACCCCTCTTTTGACTGAGCTGCACCTCCTGGTAACTTGGAGAAAGCGCCCCATCCAGGGCGCACAACTGGGCGTAATTGGGACGCGGAAATGCTGTTCGTTGGGTTGAGGCAGCTTGGCAAACAAAATGGCCTTCTTTTACCTAGGGAATCTGGTTTGAAAATTGGACATTAAGTTACACTTCTAATTGAAATGAATTTGATGGTTTCGGAACAGTCCCCAGTGATCCCAGCCCACATCATAAAAACCACCATAGGCAAATTGGCACCATTCAGCCTGGGCTCAAACAGGCTAGGGAGTAAAAGAAGATGTAAATTGAATTTGTGGTTGCTTTTATCTTCAGATGGACAGGCTGAGGGGAGCTTCCAGAGGAGAATTCTTGGGTCAGATGACATCGTTTCCCTGACAGTCTGGGAGACAGTGTGGTATAGTAGGGAAGCACTAGGTTCAGAATCTAGTCTTGTCTCTGCCAGAATTGATGTTGTGTTCTTTGGTGAGTCGTTGAAAACAAACAAACCAACAAACGAAGCTTTCCATGCCTCAGTTTCCTCTTCTGCAAAATGGGGATAATGGTATCACCGCGGCTCATGGGTCGGTATTGGGTTCGGTTCAGGCATCGAGTGGTTCACGCAATGGCCCGAGGCAGCCCTCAGGACCCGGGGCTCCTGACGGATGGACGAACATACACTTTCCACTCCGCCAGCTGACACCCAGAGGACAAAGCTGCTCATCCTCCCGTGAAACTTAGGTGTGAGGTAGATGAGCTCAAAGGACAGGGACAAGACAAGACAGTGAGCACACCCAAGGGTGGACAGTGCCTTCCATTGCTAAGGGTCCCTGAATCACCTCACCGTTCACATCAGCTCTTTGTTTCTTTTTTTTTTTTTTTAATTTTTTAAATGTTTATCTATCTTTGAAGGAAAGAGAGACAGAGCGGGAGCAGGGGAGGGGCAGAGAGCGAGGGAGACGCAGAATCGGAAGCAGACTCCAGGCTCCGAGCAGTGAGCGCAGAGCCCGAGGCGGGGCTCGAACTCACAGACAGCTCTTTATTTCTCCCAGACGCATCTACCTAAGCAGAAACACACTGTGTGTTACCAATTAGAATCTGCTCTACGAGCGCGTCAGGTAGCTCTTCATATTCCCTCTTTACAATTAAGAAGAGTGAGGCACAGCGAGGTCACGCGGCTTAGCCAAGGTCACACAGCTAGTATCGAGTAGAAATGGCATAGGCCAAAGCCCGTCGTCCCGCTCTACCGTGGTTTTAATGACTGTTCTAAGAGGAAATGGCGAAAATAAATAAGACTCAGTCCCAGCTTTTGAGAAGTTCGCGGTTTAGCCACAGAGGTGATGATGTACACGGAAATATGTGTGCACAAGCAGAGTAAAGATCTGAGAAAGCATAAACACAATTACCTTTAGGGAGTAGAAATGAGGCGAGAGAGGGGGCGGAAGGTGAGCGTATTTGTCAGCTATTGCTCTCATAAACAACAATCCCGAACCTCAGTAACTTGAAACGGTTCTTACTCACTCATCTGCAGGTTGGATGTGGGTTGGCTGATGTGGCCTGGACTCCGCCAGGAGGCCCTGCTTTGGGTGGGGTTCAGGTCTGTGGTCATGAGCCAACTAAAGGGGCAGCCGTTTCTGGGGGAAGCTCATCTCGTGGTAATGGCAGAAACACAGCAGGGGAAGTGAAACCACAGGGGCATAGGTGCTCGGTTCATTTTTCCTAACATCTCATTGGCTGTAGCAGGTCACATGGCTAAGCCTCGCCGTCAAGGGACAAAGCAAAGGGTAGGGAGGGATACCAAAAGGGTGAAGAATTGGGTCCGGTAATCTCATCTACCCCCAGACAGCTGCAGTTTTTACAGCAAAATATCTGCATTATTAATTTTTAAATGATAAGTCTGTATTATTTTTTAATATAAAATCCCAATTAAAAAAATACTACCATGCAAAACCCATTCCGGGAAGATTAGAATAGCATTCCCTGGGGGGACACAGCCCAAGGTGACATTTCCCAGCCCATCTCCTATACGCCAGTACACACACACACACACACACACACACACACGCACACACACTGTAATCCAGTGGTTGCTATAACATAAGTGTATCCCCAGTGCAATGGGAGCCCGTATGAGAGGTATTTTTCATTCATTCGACGACTATCCATTTGGTATCATTGTGTGCCTGTGCTTTGGAAACAAAGGGAAAAACAAAACCAGTCAGATCACCGGCATCATGGAACTCAAAAGTCTAGCAGTGAAAATACTCTGAGCAAGTCCAACTGGAATGAATTCTTGAAGGAGGGACGTGGAAGCTATAGAAACGAGCAAGAGGAAAACCTCGTGTAGACTGAGGTTCTGGCAGAGATTCCTAGGAGTTGCGGCCCAATAATTTTCCTTTATTAATAGTCAAAATCCCAAATTTTAAGTGACCAGGTGGGTACTCAGGATAAAGGCATTTCCCAGCGTTCCTTGCGGCTAGCCATGACTGCTAAGTTTTGGCCGATAGACACAAGTGCCCTTAGAGGGAGGAGGCATACCATTCTTGGCCCCTCATTTTTCCTGCTGGCTCGAATATGAACGTGAAAGCGAGGGCCCCAGCAGCCGTCTTGTTTACATCACTATCAGGTTGAGCTTCTGTTACTCGTAGCTGAAATTTGTCCTAACAGATAAAGGGGTTCAGGGGCAGACCTCCCTGCAAAAGTGAAATTAAGCTGATACCTGAGTGATGAGTGGAAAAAAGCCTAGGTTTGTCTGTTCCAGGCAGAGAGAAGAGCGTATGCAAAGGCTCAGGGGTTGGAGGACGTGAGAGTTTAGGGCAGGTGTGCAGGGGAGGGAAAGGGAAGGTCAAGGATTGCCCTCATAGGATTCCATCTCTGTCACTCACCCACCCTTCTGCTCCTTCCTCCTTCCCCCATCCTTCCCTCCCTTCTCCCTCTCCGCCCGCATCCCTCCTTCTTCTCCTTCCTTCCTTTCTTCCTTCCTTCTTTTTGACAAATATTGGCTTCAGTTCCTACTACACAGCTAGGCAGTGTGCTAAGCACTGGGCACATACTCTCACGGAGCTGCCAGTCTTTGGGAGGGACAGCTATTAACTGGAGAGGAGGGAGTGACGGCTGCTCATCTGTGCTCCCCAAAATGGGAACCCTTATCTCGGAGCTCCTTATCGGAGCCTGCTTCCTGGAGAACCCACCCCGAGATAGGCCTCAGGGCAGGTGAGAGCTTGTCACACTCAGCAGAGAAAGTGCAGGAAGATCTGCGTGTCTGGAGGACGAGGAGTGGAGGGGCAGTGGTTGGCGAGGAGACGTGATCTAGAACACCATATACGACCTGAAAGGTTTTTACAATTCCCTCCGATGGCCGCACGGGTTGGGGGAACCATAATACCAGTCGTAAGAAGCTGCTGTCGGTCAGGGGGAGACAAGAAGGGGGCTTTATCTGGTGCGGTGGCCGTGGGAGTGGAGAGCAACGGACAGACCCTACATGTCCTCGGTGTTTGTGGAAAGAGAATCATCAGCCCTTAGTGCCTGGCTCGACCTTGGAGGGAGGGGGGTGCTGAGATGATAAGTATCGGGGAGAAAAGATTCGGGGGGTGAGAATCACGAGCCCCGTTGCGGACGGGCGGATTTAGAGACCGTTGAATGTCCGAACCTGCGGTCAAAGACCGCTGTGGCTGTGAGATACGCATTTGGAAGTCGTCATGCCGAGCCCTCCAAAGCTTCGAAAATCTCATTTCCTTCTAGAAAATCTTCTCACGTGGAAAAGAGACAGAGTGTGGTCTGGACTTGCCCAGCCCTGCCCTTTCCGCCTCAGGGATTTCAGGTCGCTGACGCTCCCTTAGCCCTACCCTTAGCCTCGTCCTCCGGCCGAAGTGCCCTTGTCTGATGAGTCTTTCCTAGAATTGCTGTGCGCCCCACCCTTATAGACGAGCCCCACGCCCACCCGCACCGTATTGGACGTCAGCTGCTGCAGAGGAGCAAGGGGTATCTGCCCCAGGGCAGCCCAGGGACCTGAGAAGGCTCTCGAAGCCTACGCCTAAAACACTCTGCCTGCTAATATCTGGATTGTGCATTGTAGATACACAGTAAGAGCGTGTGGAAGGCAGGAGGTCATTTTATCGTTGGGTTGCCCAGTCGGCGTGTCTGTCGTAAAGCCCATCTCTTCGATTTTACCTTTCAGCATAGCTGAAAACAAACTGGCCATTATTTTCCAGGCAAGTCCTTGTCAAGTGGAAGTTCCTCCCCTAGAAGTAGCTTGCCACAGAGCGAAGAGCGTCGGAACAGAGGCCCGTCTTTCTCGTCTGTGAGAAGCAGGGTGACAGTCCCCATGCCGCACAGCTTACAACAAGCAGAAGACTCCAGCCCAGAGACGCTTTTGCCTTCACAGGGGGACGGTGGGCTTGCACGCCATTAACCCCACCCCACCCCGAGTCTTCTTCGTTGAATGGAATAATCCCAGTTCCCCTCGTTTTTCCTTAGATACGAGGTTTTGCAACAAAACATTTGATGCCTGCAGGCCTTGGCAATTGGCATTGATTCAGAGATAACACGCAGTATGCTAGACATTTGTCACACTTGGGCCACGTGCACGTCCTTCCTCTTTTGCAGCCCACTATTTTGCTCGCGGGGAATTTCCTCTTCCTGGGCGCGTTATGGGGGTGGGCGGGCAGTAATCAAGGGGCCCGCCCACTCCCTGTGGAAGCCACCGGATGCTCTCCTTCACTACCCTCCTCCATTAAAAGGCGGTCAGGTGACCTAATCTTCTGGGAGGACCTTGAATGGGGAGCAGGGGACATGAAGCCGAAAGAGCGCTTGGCGGTAGACCCATTTGCCCCAGCAGTCGGTGCCTTGTCCCGACCTCCATGGCACGTGCTGCCAAGCCGGGTTCCTGCCTGCCTTCATTGATCTAAGCTGCCACTATCGTGCCATAACACCCCCTTTGGCCCACCGTAGCCGGGAGTCAGTTTCTGTCACTTGCGACCACAAAATTTTGAACCGATAGATGCAGTTTCTGAAAGGGGCATATGTTATCATTAATACCCAGCATTACTGAAGAGGGAGGACTAATTAGTGCGAACCCTCTTACTTCCCCTATCCGTGGGGCGGTCCACAGAGGATTTATTCCTGAGCCACTAATGAATTTTGCAACTGTCACAAAACAATGCAAATAAGTAAGACCCACATCTGCTGAACACCATCATGAGGTCAAACTGTGTGTAAATAAATGCTTGCTTCAAGGAGAGGGTAAATCCTAAGGTGAGGAGTGACAGGGCTTTGTTTGCATAAACCCAGCAAGGTATTATGGGTAGGATATTAATTAAATCATGCTCCTGGGCCTCACGGAGCCCCAGCTCAACAGCTTCAGCTTGTTGACAAACCGAACGCAGGGCCCCCGGAGAGAGCACTAACATTTTGATGAACAGGGTTTGTTGGGGGTGATGTTTCCTACCTAGCATTTTAATATCATTTTTGATGCTTTATCTGAGCAACCGGGAAAGGATGTTGAGATAAAAGAGAGGGGCAAACATCACATGTCCGGAAGATGAACTTTTCCATCTAATATTGGTCCACGGGAATTGCTTCCTGGGAAGGAGTTTTGGCTGCCCCCACCCCGCCCCAGGCCTTCCCTGTGCGCTCCCCCATTACACCATCTCGCCTCCAACCCGTCCCCCCGACCCCCGCGGGGAGGACATCTGGGAATAATGTGGAAGGTGCTTCCGGTTTAAACGAAGTTTTCATGATTCTGATAGTCTGCCCAAGACCCCTTCAGTCTGTCGTTTTGTTCTTCCTTCCTCTTTGAAGAAATTAACCCGAAAACGGCTTTCATTTTCAGGTTGACACAAAAGGACTCATCTGAGCTGGAGCGGAACGTTGGTCATCGAAAGGCTCTCTGTGGCCACCAGATGTACTCACTCTCGGAGAGACGCGGACCGGGTACGTTCAGGCTCCTTGTAATTGACTAATGACCCCAGTCCACCCATCCCAACCATTCCCCGCCTTCATTTGCACTACATGGCCTCTTTCAGCTCAAAATTTCATGCTTCATTTGAGGATTTGAAAGCCTCTTTTATCGGAGAATATGCAGACAAATATGAACTAATTAATGCTCCCACTATCCCCCCCCTGCCCCGGGAGGATGCGTTCGTCCTGTGACCCTCCGGCTTCCCTGGCATTCCCTGACTTGGGCTGATGTCCGGCATAGGAGGTGTCACTGCCGTGCTCCCTCCCTCGCCCCACCAGCCCCAGCCGGCAATGCTCAACCCCGTTTCTTCCAAAATGCATTAAGAATCTGCCCACTTCATGCCGTCTCCACTCTCCCGGCTGGCCGCTTGCCTTGATTACAGAAGCAGACCTCCGCTTCTTCCCTTGCCCCTCCATTCTGCTACCCAGTTCTGTACCCAGCAGGTAGAGGGCGATTTGTACGACGGACATAAATCTGGAAATGTCGCTTCTTACTTCTTCTCCCTGTGGACCCCTGCCTGCTATCCCCAGCCTCCTCCAACATGGATCTTTTGGTTTCTCAAACACACCACGGTCTCTCCTGTCTGAAAGCTGCTTCTCACTTGGTCCCCTCTGCCACTATTTGGACCGGCAAGTGCCCAGTGATGGCCGATCTCCTCCATGAGCTTAAAGTCTAAAGAGGTATTCTAAGCCTGAGTTTTAGGGTGACTTTAGGGGGCTCGTGTTTGAGGACTGTTGCTACCGGATCTTTGTAATTCATATTGGCAGGTGTCTCTCAAGGCACCAGAGATGGCTTTGTAGGTACTTTCCAAACAGAACTTGAGATTCGGTGTCTGGTGAGGTCCTGTTTCCGGTTCATAGATGGCCGTCTCTTTGCTGTTCCCGCACATGGTGGAAGGGGTGATGGAGCTCCACCCTCGTGACCTGGTAGCTTCCCAAAGGCGCCACATCCTAATGCCATCATATTGGGGGTTAGGCTTCAACATACAAATTTGGGGGGGGGGCACAGACAGTCTGTAGCAGCTCCATATCACCTACATTCTTAATTCGTAATGACATAAAATTACTCACACGTTTAATAATCAGTTTCTCAAGTCACAATCTGATTTTATATACAATCTCTTCCTTCCACACCAGTAGCAATATAAGAGGCATGTAGGAATTATTTATTCTGTGACTCTGTACTGTCCTCTCCAAACAGCTCCACACCTTTAAAAGCCCCCCATCAGACATTGATGCTGGACGCTATTCCTTTAAGGCAGAAAGCAACCTGCTAATGATCTCTGTCTGCCCTGGCCAACACGGTACCCCCTGGCTACATATGACCATTTAAATTTGAACTTCAGTAACTTAAAACTAAACCCAATTTAAAATTCTCTTCCTCAGTCTCACTAGCCACCATTTCAAGTGCTCAGTACCCACCGGTGGCCAGTGGCTTCTGTATCATGTCAGACAGCACAGGTAGAGAACGTTTCTGTCGTCACCGAAAGTTCTGTCGGATAGGGCTGAGAGAGAAAGGGTACAGTCTGGCCTTGCCATTTAGCATATGACCTAGGGCACGTTTGTTCACCTCTCTGAGCTTCCTTCCCCTTTCCTGTAAGACGGGGATCATCATAACTGCCTCACAGTGATTTTCTGTGTGAGAGAATCGAGGAAAGCAATGTTGGGGGGCAATGCCAGCAACCCGTCAGTGATCTGGTTCTCATGTGGAGGTGATTCCTAGGTTCTCCCAAAGGGAACTTGTTCCTCAGCACTGAACCCTGAGAACCACTGCAGTTCTTCTCACCAGCATCCCTCCCCTACTTGCTACCCATCTGTGGTCCCCATAGCTGTTGGGACTGTGTTGTGCCTCTTGCCTGCTTTACCAGAACCGGTTCCCCAGTCTCCCTGTCTGTAGCATTTGGCTTGGGTGTTCTGTGAGCAGCGCCCAGCCCCAGTCCTGGGCTTCCCACTGTTTCCGTCGCATCTCCCCAACTCCCACACCCACCCTAACTCAGTGTTGTTGGCCTTCCTTGGCCCCCAGGAAACTCGGTCACCCCCACCATGGAGGACTGGGCCCAACCTTGGTTCTTGAGAGTGCTGCAGACACTTGGAGGTGTGACCATGACACCCATTCAGCCCCTGGATCAGGTGGCAGCAACTTTCTCTGAGAATGTCCCAGGCTCACCCTCGGTTGTCCTCTGCAGTCCCATTAGGACTTGCGGAACATGCAGCCATCTTGTACAGCACCAGGGAGTCCAGGATGGCTCCACATGCTAACCCGATTGCATTTTTCTCTCTGTCAACCTGCGGCCAACTCTGTTTTTCAGAGACGATGGCACCGGTATATCCCATCCCACGTGCTCTTTTTACGATGTGAAGTTCACACTCGTTCTTCAAGAAGTGGGGCCCGTGTCCCCATGGGAACGCCCATGATTAAGGCAAACGTGATGTTGTGTGACTTCTGAAGTCCTAAAAAAAGCATACAGCTTCCACCTGGGTCACCCTTGGAATCCTGCCACCATGTTGTGAGGAAGTCCAACTCCCATGGAAAGGCCACATGTAGGGGCCGCATCCCCACTGAGCTCCTAGGTGATAACCAGCACCAAGTGCCAGACATACGAATGAGTGAGGCTTCACGATTCCAGACCCCAGTTTTCAGGCTGTCCCAGCTGCTCCTTCATGGAACAGAGAAAAGCTGTCCGCATCATGCTCGGCTTAGATTGCAGATTTGTGAACAAAACTTATGGCATTATTTTGAGCCACCAAGTTGGTAGGTGATCTCTATTATATAGCGGTAGATAATCAGAACGCTACCCGAGCAGACGGCACTGCCATTTTTACTCTGCTGCTACGTATATGGCTATAAACAGGTGCCTTGGGGCCACCCTGCCTGACAGTCTCCACACTCGAGTTCCAAACGGGGAGCACAAAAATCCCACTGTCACTGATATTCTCCTTAACCATGTGCTTTCTCTCCCTCTCTCTCTCGTCCCCTTCCCATCCTCCATCTGGGATGAAGGGGCAGATGTTTCTCTTCCTGTCTGGAAGGAATTTTCCTCATGACAAAACCTCTTCTTCCCGAGAATCATATGCCTCTCCACTTCTTTGGGGCCATAATGGCAGACGGAATGGCTGGGAGAGGCACTGATGTACCCATAAAAGAAGGTCCAAAGACACCCAGCCTGCTATACAAGAATTCAAACAAGTTACTGACCTCGTTACAGAGTCACCATGTGATAGGCACCATCAAAGGGGGATAGCACACCATGGAAGGCAGACGAGACAGACCACACCTGCATGATTTTCTGTCTGAAGGGTTCTAGATGTTAATTTTTTTTTCAACGTTTATTTATTCTTGGGACAGAGAGAGACAGAGCATGAACGGGGGAGGGGCAGAGAGAGAGGGAGACAAACAGAATCGGAAACAGGCTCCAGGCTCTGAGCCATCAGCCCAGAGCCCGACGCGGGGCTCGAACTCCCGGACCGCGAGATCGCGACCTGGCTGAAGTCGGACGCTTAACCGACTGCGCCACCCAGGCGCCCCGGGTTCTAGATGTTATAGATACATTGTATAATAGCAGAGTACCGAGATAGAAGCCCAGACCCACAAAAATGCCTTAATCTTATGGCCCAACTAAGACGTATCTGTAGTATATTCTCCACGTGCCATGGGAATACTTTCTTCGCTTTTCGTTCAATTTCCATACGTTGAATTCTCTTCACCAGCAGGAAGCCCAGATATGTGGAGGTTCCTCCCTTGAATGAAATCTGCAGTAATTTCACCTTTGCTGAGAACAAGTTCATCCTCACAGTGAGTTGTCCCTTCACAGCTCTATGGATGTGTGGATTTATCCAGAAGTAACCCCATTTGTATGGCCTCATTCATGTTCTTTGCCCTTAACTTGTCAATGATGCTATGTTTTAGAATTGGCGGCAAACTTCAACCGTGGGGTAGTGGGTGCTTAATATTGCGACTGCCTGGTACCTGTTGTCTAAAGATTGCCCACGTCATTCACACACAGGGTTTGCTTCCAACACACTCAGCTGCCATGTTGTTTCCTCATGGCTCCACTTCCCTGACTATAGCTGGTTTGCCCAGAGGCAAACACGTGATGAAAACACATGAGCCAGGTTCTCTGTCTTCCAAATATAAATGGAGACATTCAGAAACTGGAAGTTAGTTGTTGAGTTGCGTTAACAGTAGAGTTCCGGAAGTTTTAAGGTGGAGGAGGCAGTGAGCTCTCACATCCAGACCGTTGCCGGGAACCAAGCCGTGGCCCTCCATGGTTACCCAAAGTGTTGTTGCGGATGCTCCTCTCCCATAATCCACACGGATAATAGATATGACTATCAAGTCCCTGGGTTGACAAATGGCCTGGCTTAGTTTGGGTCCCTCCCAGAAGCAGATCCTAAGCCAGGGATTTGAATAGAAGCAGTTTATTTGGGCAAGGCCCTCTCTGTCTGACCTTCCCTCACTCACACGTTCTCTGTCTCTGTCTCTCTCCCTCTCTCTCAAAAATTAATAAACGTTAAAAAAAAAATTAAGGAAAAAGAATTGGCCCATGTGGGGCGCCTGAGTGGCTCAGTCGGTTAAGAGTCTGACTCTTGATTTCAGCTCAGGTCATGGTCTAATGAACGATTAAGATCTAGGGTCACCAGCTACCTGCTGTGTGACCTTGGCCAAGTCACTGACTGTTCCTGAGCCTGTTCTTCCCTGTAAAATGGGAAGAACACCTACCTCAGAGGGTTTCTATGGAGATTAGGAACGGTGTATAGGTCTTAAATGGGGTGTGTCTAGTTTATCTGGGAGGTGAGCTCAGGGAGCATGAGCAAGGAAGCAGAGAGAGGGAAAGAGAAACCGGAAGGAGAAGAAGGCACAATCCGAACTGATTGTTGAAGTCTTTAATGTAGATATTTGGAGGCTGGATTCCACCAGGACCTCCGAGAAATACAGAATGCCTGCTGGACTTACCTGCCAGAAACACAGGAGGCTGGGGTTTCATTCCCCATTCGTTGAGTTGAGCGTATACCCTCAGTAGAGTTATCTCCCCCACATTTCTGGGCTTTGCTTCCTGACCGAGCAGGTTCCCAGGCCTTGACGAAGGCCTTGAGGCAAAAAGAAAAAAAATGTAGGGGTGCGTGCCGCACGTTTGAGTCGAGACCCTATTTCAGCGTGAGTCTGAAACTCACACAGGCTGATCCGTCACCCCTGGGGCAGATATCAGAGGTGCTCCAAGAAGATGGGACTTGGGGCATCTAAAATATCTGCTATTGCTCGGAGCCCGGAGCCCGCTTCGGATTCTGTGTCTCCCTCTCTCTCTGCCCCTCCCCCGCTCATGCTCTGTCTCTCCCAACAATAAACATTAAAAGAAATTTTTTTTTTAAATATCTGCTATCTTATCACCTTCCAAACGGCCATCGTCAGAAAGGTGAGCCTACCAGGTGTTGATGAGGATGTGGCAGCTTTTCTGCAAAGCGCTCTGATTCTGTAGGGTAGGTGGCGCCTGCCCCACGATCTAGTGACCTCCCTGCCAGGTGCAGAGCCCAGAGGAACGGTCCCATGTACAGGTGCAGAAAGGCATCTTTATAAAAAACGTTTCCAGCTGGGCTGCACCTGGGTGTCGCGCCTTAGAGGAATGTCCACCTAAGGTGGATGTCCAGGATGAAGCACCATGCCACAGAAAGAAGCAGCCCCCTCAGTCAGCACGCAGCCAGTTGTCTAAACTAGCAACCCACTCACAGAAAGGCGTTGACTATGTTACCTGGAGGCGCGCACATGGAAGGACCCATCCCAAGCACCCAGAGGGAGGCCTGGGTGAGGGGCAGCGGTAAAGGGGCGGGTTGCCGATGATGGGAGAGGCGCGGAAGGAATAAGACGCGAGCGGAGCCTTACCTGGCCCGGGGTTCATTATGTGCTATGAACCGGGGAGTATGATTAACCACCTCCTGGTACCTGGAGTCCTAAATAGATTTTTTTAAGTAAATAAAGTGCCTGGAACACAGTAGGTGCTCAATAAATGGTTGCTGAGAATGTGGCTGCAGGGACAATTGAGCAATTTTCCACAAACAAGAACGCATGACATCTCCCCCAGAAACTAGAAGGGCAGGAAAGGAATGGCATTTTTCCACTCTCTGCCTCCTATCGGGGCGGGGGAGGGGGGGGTTAATATTGGGTCATCGGACCCCTAAGGAGGCCTGTCAATTTGAATTGGGAAAAAAAATCACATATTTATCTTCACTAACCTCTGACTGCAATTTAGCAAGTGCACAGTTATATTAGTAGTATCTATGAGTTTATCACCAAGAGAAATCATAGATATTTTTATATCACATTATAGTTGTTGCAGGTATCTTGAAATATGCTTAGCACTACTTGGAAATTATGGTAGTTATTAGACCCGCCACTAGATCATATTTAATGCCTTAATAAATGTGCATTTATCACATATCTGGGCTTTTTAAAAATATTTTTATAACTGTATTTCAACATAACAGGTTTCCTTTGTGACTTTCTGTATTTCACTTTACGTTGAGACAAGGTCGGTAGATTTCACCAAGTGTCAGAGGGGCTGTGGCACAGCAAAGGTTAAGCCCCTCTCAGTACGCTTTATCTTTACCTCCTTGCGCCAGAAGCGTGGGAAAATCCACAATCACGACCTTCCTCTCTCGTCCTCATGGGCACGAATGAGTTTAAGGGCGGCCCGAGCACCGTGGCATCATCCAGCTGGTGCCGGTGCCAGAGTGACTACTGTGGGGACAGGGGAGGCGCGAGCAGAGGGGAGGCGGGAGGGGAAAAAGAAAAAAAAAAAGAGAAATGGAAAAATAATTTCCCCAGCTTCATCACATCACTGAACTTTACTTTTAATAAAACTATTATTAAATAGAAACGGCACGCTCATTTTTTGCATTTAGATGATATTCAGAAACAGGGTCTCAGTAATTATTTGTGCGGAGTAGGGCTGGAATGTTCTAGTTTTCTGAATGCAGGTGAACTAGCCTCTCCTCTTCCAGGCGTAGCCTTTCCCCGGGCTGTACTTGTCATGTTTGTGCCGGAAGGCACCCCAGAAAGAACCACTCTCTTCTTTGGACACATCCCAGCCATTGAGACCTGGGCCGAGTTTAGGTTCTCCCCAAAGTAGACCCTCACACAGGATGCCAGCCCAACCGGCCTATTTGAGAAGCGCAGGAGACCGCGGTGGAGGCACAGGGCAGCAGGACAAGAAAAGATAGCCAGGGACAGTTGCGTTACGAATCCAGCCACCGTGGTAGCCAACCGCATTGCGATATCGTGGGGAAACTCTGGAAAGGTGTTGAACCCATGCCTCCGCATTATCCCATCGAAGGGGCTAGGGAGCTGGGGCATTTATGCACCAACCCCAGAGTCGTTGGTTGACGGCTGCTCCCAGGTCGAGAAGGTGTTCCAGCTTTTACACAGACAAAGCGGCCTTTTGCAATTTTGAAAGAAGTCTTGGGCACAGAGCCACAGACACTGACTCTTGGGGGTGAAGGGAGCCGTTTGAATCGGGAAGGTGGGTGAGGAGATGGTGAGGTACTGATAGCATCTGCTGTACGTCCAGTGCTTGCCCGCCCTCTGCTGCTCTGCAAGGTGACAGTCGCTCCGCCTCCCTGGCTCAGTTTCCCCATCTCTGCAAGAGGCAGGAGCTCTCCAAAGGTTGCAAACTGGAGGCCTGCAAACCGGTTGAGGTCCCCCGGTGTGTTTAGTTCGGTCCGCGCAGCTTTTTAACAATTTTATAATTGTGGGGCGCCTGGGTGGCTCAGTCGGTTAAGCGTCCAACTTCGGCTCGGGTCATGATCTCGCAGTTCACAAGTTCGAGCCCCGCGTCCGGCTCTGTGCTGACAGCTCAGAGCCTGGAGCCTGCTTCCGATTCTGTGTCTCCCTCTCTCTCTGCCCCTCCCCTGCTTGCACTCTGTCTCTCTCTCTCTCTCTCTCTCTCTCTCTCTCGGAAAGAAATCAAAAATACATAAAAATAAAAAATAAAAATTTTATAATTGGAACAACTTAAAACGACAAGGTTTCCCAGAAAAACACCTTTTGCAGCTTGCCAACAAATTCTCCCCTGTCCCCTTTTGCGAAAGTGTGTTTCTGCTCTGTTTGCAGAGGGCAATGCAGCTCTCTGCCTTTTTACATAGCTGAGGGCGGGGAATTGGGTTAAAACCTCAGGTAGCCTCAGCCTGCCCCGCTAGGGTTTAGAGCCAGGATGTTTTAGAATCCGCTGGCAGACCGGCTGCTCACAGGGAAGGCCCCGACCATCTGTTCCCAGAGACGGCGAGGGAGCCAGCTTCCTCCCTCCACACCTGCCCCCAGGCTCAGGCCCAGGGACATTGCAGAACCTAAGAACAGCTCTGGTCTGTGCCAAATACGGGACCCCAAATTCCTCCGCTCTTTCTCGCGTTCTCCTTGGGCTCCTTGCCTGTGAGATGAGTCAGCTGCCTACAGCTGGAAGAATCTTTCCGTGGCTGCTGGGTTCCAGCCAACCCCCAGAGGCCACCAACTGTGCCCATCAACAGAAGTGGAAGTCGAGGGCTCTCAGCCCGTCGCTGCGCTGCCCTGGAAGGCGGCAGCTGATGACACGGGCTGGCCCCTGATTGCCAATCTAGATGGCGCTTTAAAACATCCCTTCCCCAGCCATCCCCTCAAAGGCAGCTGTGATTAGTCTGGTCTCCGAGGCCTTCGAGAAAAACCTCAGTGACTGAATAATAATGGAACGCCGGTCTGAAGGGTGGAGAGCCAGAATCCAAGGGTCTTTTTGAACAAAATGAAGTTTTATTCATTCCATGTACATGAGATAAGGGCTAACGGGATGGTCAAGGAGCAGCTCTGGCTTAATGAATGGATAAGAATCATGGGCTGGGTCATTTTCTTTCTTTAAGAACAGAAACGGGTATTGTTAAAGTGGTTTTTGAGTTCTTGGAAGCAATTTGAATTCTTGGCCAAGCTAGGACTCGCCTTTCCATGGAATTGAGACCATGGCTCTGGCATCAGACAGCTTGGCTTTTAAGTTGGTACTCTAGCTGTGTGACCTTGGGCAAGCCTCGGCCTCTCTGTGCCTCAAAATCATCACCTGTAACGTGGAGAAAATAAGAAGACCTTCCTCACAGGGTTGGTTGGAAGATTAGATGAGACATCCATGTAAAGCACTCCAGGCAGTCCCTTGTTCAGAGTCGGAAGGCAGTAAACGTTATATATTATCGTGGCATTACTACGAATGATTTTTTTTTTTTTTTTTCCCCAAGGAGAGCACCGAGATTAACATCAGCTCCGGTTCTCAGTGACAAAAACAAAATCCAAATTTCTGAATAGTGGGGTCTGAATTGATGAGCTCATCCTAGCACCTTGCTTTGCTCCCGGCCCTGATAGTAAATCCCATCAGCCGTGCGGTGAGGGGGGGGGGGGGTGGGGGGTGTGGGGGGGTGGGGGGGCGGGTGCTGTGTGTGCTCTCACCCACAAAAGCCCACTATGGGCCTGGTGGTACAGCCCAGCCTTGGCCGCTGGCCTGAGTTGAGAGGGGGGCCGGCGCCTGGCCACAGTGGAGCAGGGCTTTCGTTCAGTGCCCACGGACCCAAGGCATTTGTGTATTCGCCTGGCCTCCCTGCTCATTCGCAGGTGGAGGTGAAAACGCCAGAATCCAATTTTTTGTCACCTTGTGAAATTATGAGCCTCCGTTCCCGTTGCGTTGGTATCATCAGAGCGCAGCGGACACGTGGGGGGATGGCTGTCGCCGGGTTACTCCTTGTAAGTTCAGACAGTTCCACATGCTGAATGACAACATATTTGCCGTGACCTGGGTAAATTAAAGCGATGCTTCCTGCCTGGGTAGACTTTGACGTGATTCGGTGCATCTGCTTCTGATGAAGGGCTACCTCGCTCAGTAAAGCAGGAAATAAAAACGCACAGCGCTACCTTGCCCCGTCTCCTCCTCTCTGCCTCCCCCCTCCCCTCCTTCTCCTCTCTTCCTCCCTCTCCCCTCTCCTCCCCTCCCCCCTTCTTACTACCTTGCCCCCTCCCCATTCTCCCTCCAGTCCTCCCTCCCCTCCGTCTGTTTCCCTCCCTTTCCCCTCTCCTCCCCGCTCCTCTTTCTCCTTCCAGTCCTCCCTCCCATCCCTCTCCTCTCTCCCTCCCTCTCTGCTCTCCCTCCCTTTCCCCCTCCCTTCCTCCTTCCCCTCCTCCCTCCATTCGCTCTCCCTTCCTTTCTCTTGCCCTTCTCTCCCCTTCTCCTTCCTTCCTTCCTTCCTTCCTTCCCTCCCTCCTTCCCTCCCTCTTCCTTCTTCCCTCCCTCCCTCCTTCCTTCATCTCTCTTCCATCCTTTCATCTTTCCCGTCTAGGTCCCTTTCTTTCTTTTCCCTGTCATTTTTCCCCCTAAGAGGAGAAACACCGGTGCCGAGCTGCTCTGTGTTCTTGGTGCCAGACCCTGTTCTCCATGTGTACACAGTCTGAGTCCTGTGTCCAAACAGAAGACAGAAATGTGATGAGGGCCGGGTAGAGGAAGGGATTTGACAGGTCTTCTGCATCCCAAATCTCCAGGATGCAAAGGTAAAGTCAGGCTCTTTTCTTAAAGGTTAAATTTCACATTTTAATTGCCTCACGTGGAGGCTGCTCGGAGCTGGGCTCCCACAGTTGGCTTGGCAGCCCGCCCAGTTCACTGAGGCTTAGGGCTGTGGAGTGCCTCCCACCTCCCTCCAGCTCCATGAGAATTGGGGCAACGACAACAAACACCGATGAGCTGAACGCGAAGCGGGTCTGCAGCGCTAGGGGGACCTCATTTTAACCCCACGTGCTTGTACCGAGCGGACACTTGTTCCGGCCACTGTCACTGAGTAACAAACCACTCTAGGACTCAGTGGCTTAAAACGACAATTATTACCATCTCTTGGGTTCTGTGGGTTGATCGGACTCGGCTAGATGGTTCTCACTTGGGGTCTCTCAAGCCGCTGCAGCCAGAGAGTGGCTGGGACTGGAGTCTTCCAGAGGCTCGACCGGGCGAGATGTCCAAGGTGGCGCATGCACGGGGCTGATGGTTGGCGGGAGCTCGGCTGGGACGGTCCACCCAACCGCCTACGTGTGGCCTCTCCTTGTGGGTTGAGCTTCTCTTGGCATGGCGACCGAATCCCAAGGGTATCCTAAGAGGGAGCCCAAGAAGCGGAACATTCCAAGCACTAACGTTCAAGAAGAGATACTCCAAAGAAATTAGGTGGAAGCTTCCTGACCTTCGATAACCCAGCTTAGAAGCCACACACGTATCACTTTCTCTGTGATCAGGTGGTCAGAGCGGTCACAGGGCCCACCCAGATTCAAGGGGGGGAAGACGCAACTCTCAATGGGAAGAACACCGGCGAGTCCGGGTGACATGTTTTAAAGCTACTACAATGTGAAAACAACAGCTCTGCTCATTGTCTTTAACTTGAAGGTCCTGATTACCCAGAAAGTCTAGACCACCACCCTTCTCGTCTTTCAGTTGTCCTTTTAGAGTACAGGTGACAAACCAGAAGTCCCCAATGTGAGTGTAGCCTGAAATGGGTTTTAAAAAGTTGCTTCCATATTTTAAAACTTGGAGATTCCATATAAAACTGAATTTCTAGGGGTGCCTGGGTGGCTCAGTTGGCTCAGCGTCCGACTTTCGATCTCGGCTCATGGCTTGTGAGATTGAGTCCCACATCAAGCTTTGTGTTAATGACGCGGAGCCTGCTCAGGACTCTCTCTCTCCCCCTCTTTCTCTCTCCCTGCCCCTCCCCTGCTTGCGCGTGTACACTCGCGCGCGCTCTCTCTCTCTCTCTCTCTCTCTCAAAAAAACAAACAAAAACACTGAATTTTTAGGTAGCCACAGTCCCCACCTGTCCCGATTGCCCCCAGTCCTGAGACTAGGTATTAGGACCCATTTATCCACATGGCTACACTGGTTCCTTTTTTTTTTTTTTTCCTTTTAATTTTTTCATTAGAAAAACAGTTATCTTGGTACTACGTCTTTATCAGAAGCGGGAGAATACAGTACTAGGCTGATAGGGCCACGTATCCAACACAAATGGGGAAAGGCATGAACAACTTCGGTTGAGCGTCCGACTTCGGCTCAGGTCATGATCTCACAGTTCGTGGGTTTGAGCCCCATGTCGGGCTCTGCGCTGACAGCTCAGAGCCTGGATGGAGCCTGCTTCGATTCTCTGTCTCCCTCTCTCTCTCTCTGCCCCTCCCCACTTGCATGCACGCGTGCTCTCTCTCTCTCTCACTCTCTCTCTGTCTCAACAATAAACAAATAAACATTAAAAAAAAAAAACTTCCTATGGTGTTGTTAACGCACACCAAAGAGAATCTGTGTTAACTGTTCTCACATCTGTTTCTCTCTCCCTCCTTCCTCTCCCTCCCTTCTCTCTTTCCTTCCTTCTGTCTCCTCTTCTTCCCCTTCTTCCCTCCCTCTTCCCCCTTTCCCCTTCTCCTTCTCTTCCTGTTTCTCTTTCTTCCTGTAGTTGGCCGCAGAATGGGGAGACCCGCTCAATTCTTGTTAATAACCCTGAGTTGATTTCATTTCTCGTCCTATGCTATTACTTGAGTCAAAACAGTTTTTCTCTCTCCTGCTGTTTGTCTTTTACATGACAGCCAACAAAATAAACATTTAGGACCTCAAAACACTATCTTTGGTATAATAGGCACATCAAAAGACCTCCTGGACAAGCCTCCAGTGGTTTCCCAAATGATGTGGGTGGCCCGCTCTCCCAGGCAGAGGCCCCTGGCCAGCCGGGCCCTGGGCCTTTATGACTGTGTTTATGTTCCCCGCCAGGAGACACAGCTACTCCAGAGCCACACTCTGACTGCTTGTGCAAAGCGTAGCCAACTAGGAGACTTGGCCTCAGAGTGTAGCCCCCTTGGCCCGACAGTGGCCTGGTACCTCCCCGTACTCGGCTTGTGGCCTCTCCGTTCCATCCACCATTTCAGCCTTTCTCTGATTGGTTCTGGGACACGTCTGGCTCCCCCCCTCCCTCCCCTGCTTTCTTTGTCCTTCTCTCCCCCGCCCCTACCCAGAAGCTTGGGCTCAACCCTCTGCCCCTCGATCCCGGGTCTTTGGCCCCAGTTTATCCACCTCAGGTGACCATTTTTGCAAACGCCTGTGTCCCTTTAGCATAGACGACCGTCTTCAGAGCTCTCCTCCTGGATTTCTTGAAAGAGGAGGAGTTCTTTTGAGAGGGAGCCTCAGAGCCTCCAAGCCGTAAGTAGTGCTAAGAAGAACAAGGGAGGGACTGAGCTAGAAGAGGGGTTCATCACCATGGGACCCTGCTGGAGGACACTCAGTGGCCCAGGTCTTTCTCTGTGGGACAGCCACTCACTCTGGCTCACAATGGAGGCCTTTGAGGCCCTGGATGGAAGAGTGCCCATCTTCCTGGTGCCGGGAGCCCTGCAGCCACACCCATCAGATAGAGGAGCCGAGCGGGTGGGGGGGGGGGGGGTGAGGGGGGGGGCGGCTCGCTTGTCGCCGTGTCAAGAAAACAAATGTTTTGGCAGATTTCCCTTCACGAATGTTCTGATTTCTGAAGGCAATATTTTTCTGAATCATTTCCTCGGGGGAAACCACTCAGCTATCTCAGGAAGGAAAACATCCCTCCTTCCGAGCCCAGTACGCCACTTTAACTCATAGAGGAGATGTGCCTGTGTAGTAATGAAACTGATTTCCCAACTCCCGCGCAGATCAGCTTGCGTGCGTGTGCTCATGCACGCACAGGGAATCTGCGTTTGCGAGTGTGTGTACGTGTGTGGATGTGTACGCAGGAGTCCGGGTGTGCGTGCGGGTCTGCGTTTGTATGTGCACACGTGTATGTGTAGTCATGATTGTGCATGTGTGCCAGCCTGGGTGTGTGTGTGTGTGTGTGTGTGTGTGTGTGTGCGTGCGCACTGGTGCATCTAAACAGAAAGATGAAGAAGGCAAAGGCAGTTCTCTCGGGAGCCTGCTGAAGGCTCTCCCTGCCATGCCTCCCCCACAGCTGAAAGCCCCCGGGACGTCTGGCATCGTGACAACGTTCCATGTGCCCACATGCCTGTCACTGGCTCAGGCACGTACGACCGTCTCCCAACCTGCATCCCCCTACCACAGGGGGACCTCATGCCCATGGTGCCCCCTCCCACTCCCTCTCAGAGCCTCCCTGGACTCCGAGCTGACATCATAAGTCTGGCCATTTCCTATTTTGTAGCATAAAGAATTCTAGAATTGGGAAGTTGACCAAAAAGGAAATGATGTCGATTTAAAGATTCGGAGCAAGGACCCTACGTTTTCTAAGCTCAGTGTCCTCATTCATGACATGAAGGTAATAATGCCCCTTCCTAGAAGAAGTCAGCGTGTGTGGAGCTGGTTGGTAGATGGCATGTAAAACTAGTCTATTACATGGACTGAAGCCAATGGGGTAATAGTAGGAAACAGAACTTTTCTCCAACACCTGCCTTCACCCCTGCGATCACCAGCTCCCCCTTCTCTATCCCTTGACATCTTTACCAGCTCTCATACCTTCTGGTACCTTTGGGGATTACATTGCCCAGTCTGATCCTCTCAGGCTTGGCCTGAGGCATGGGGACCCACACTGGGGACTGGGGACAGTGCACTTTCCCTGTTTTTAAGTCACACTCCATTAGTCCATCCCCTTGGCTGTTTCTGGGTCCTTTGCTTCCTTCCTTCCTTCCTTCCTTCCTTCCTTCCTTCCTTCCTTCCCCAACACACTGGTGTCTGGGGGGAGGGAAGAAATGGGAGAAAAGAATACAGTCATACCTGACTGGCCCTCCCATAATCCCCTTATGGGCTCTCTCCGGAAGGGCCCAGGTGTTGCCCTCTCGTGGAGCATATTTATGAGGGCTTGGGAGACCCCGACAGACCCTGAGCACCGCAATGTGCCTGATGAGTGTGAGTGCCACGCCCCCAGCTCACCTCGCATGGTACCCCCTCAATTCCTGCCCACTGCGGTTCACCCTGCTGCTGCTTGCTGCTACTCCCTCCCCGGGAGGCAGCTTGCCTCCTGCAGGACTCACGTGGCCGCCCCGGAGGCTCACTCACCTTTGCCACTCCAATTCTGGGAGTTAAGTCTTGCTACACTTTCTTGCCCTCTCTCCCTCACCCACCATCATGCGTGATTGCAGCTGCCCTTCCACCTTCCAGATTCTCCAGGCAGGAAGCAAGTGCTGGTCTCCACTCTCCTGGGCCCCGAGCCCTCCCAGGAATCGCAGGGCGCCGGGGTGGGCAGAGCGCAGGTCTCGGCAGCTCGGATCACACCCCGGAGGAGAGTTGCCGGACACCCCTTCTGGCAAGATCTCATTGCACAGGTGACAACAATCCTCCTGAACACCCTGGCTTAGCTGCTGGCATTGGGGGTGGTGGGAAGTGAAACGTGGGAAGGGCGGGCTGGGGGGACAGGCTCTGGGTTCCGATCTGGACTCTGCCCCTTTCCAGCTGTGTGCCCATAGGCAAGTTAATTCACTTCCATTCGTCTCTGAGCCCCCAGGGCATGAGGAAATACCAGGGCAGAGTAGGCACTTAAGGTTTTTCAGAAGACTGAATGAACGGGGGAGGAAGGCAAGCTAGCTATGAATACGGAACTACGAGAATGTAAGCCTCTGAGAAATTCTTTTTTTTTTTTTTTAATCTTAGAAAGAGAGAGCGCGCACAAGCGAGGGAGGGGGCAGATGGGGGAAGAGAGAGAGAAAGAGAGAGACAGAATGAGAAGGAGAGGGAGAACCTTAAGCAGGCTCCTCACTCAGCACTGAGCCCAACTCAGGGCCATATCTGATGACCCTGGGATCATGAGCCGAAATCAAGAGTTGGACACTCAACCAACTGAGCCATCCAGGCACCCCTTGGAGAAATGGGAAAAAAAAAAAAAAAAAAAAAAAGATTGAAAGGACAATTTCCATGTTATTCATAGATTCCCAAACTCTAAATTCTATGGCCTGACCATAATTCTGAAGTTTCATGAACCAAACCCCATGCAACTCAGTTTGTTCCAAATCCTTCTCTTCCTGTGATGAGGACGCAGCCTTTATTTTCTAACGAAATTTGCTGAGAAAATGGGACCCGCTTTAGCGAAATTTGGTCCCCAACTCTTCTGGATTTGGAAGACCACCCGTTTAAGCCAAGACCGATTTCGGAAAACTGAAGGCCCCAGAGCTAACTAAAGAGGCTTCAGCTAAGGCAGCTGAGGTAGGTCAGAGGCCCCAGGGCGTGCAGCCCAGGCAAGGCTCAGGAGAAATGGCAGCCAAGAGCTGGGGAGGATTGAAAGCGGGGTCAGGGCCTTCTAGCTCGCCAGGCCGCGGGCCCCTGTCCACACTTCTGCCTGACAAAGACCAGCCATTCATCACCCCTCTGACTGAGCAGACCAACTAAACTCCCTGGGTCCTGATTTCAAAGTGTTCAGAAGGGGCCTAGCTTGGGCCAACTGTCCATGCCTCCCTGCCCTCAGCTATGGCCAAAAGGTGTGGTCTCGGCCACTAAGCAGGCCGGAGAGACAGAAAGGCCTTGGGGCGCCTGGGTGGCGCAGTCGGTTAGGCGTCCGACTTCAGCCAGGTCACGATCTCGCGGTCCGTGAGTTCGAGCCCCGCCTCAGGCTCTGGGCTGATGGCTCAGAGCCTGGAGCCTGTTTCTGATTCTGTGTCTCCCTCTCTCTCTGCCCCTCCCCCGTTCATGCTCTGTCTCTCTCTGTCCCAAAAATGAATAAACGTTGAAAAAAAAAAAAAAAAAAAAAAGAAAGGCCTCGAACTCTATGCCTCTCTTCCTCATCTCAGAGACGTAGGGAGTAGAGGGCACCAGGTTTGAACATCGCTTTCCTCCAGAGCCCCTGAGTCCGTCATGGCACCAATCCTGTCCCTAGACTCTTGAACGTAATTCATACGCAGCAGCAAAGCCACGAGCTCAAAAACCAAAACAAAACAAAAACACAAAACACACGAACGAGACAAAACAAAAAATGGCATTGAGCATTTTAAAGTAAATCTTTCTGTAATTCCCTCATACTACCAGAAATCATTCAAAGCCATTTTACTGTCAGAGGAGAAATATCGATACATACAATTAGATCATTTAAGCCAAATGCCTTTTTTAAAAAAATTTTTTAACATTTATTCATTTTTGAGAGACAGAGCATGAGCGGGGAAGGGGCAGGGAGAGGGAGACACAGAATCTGAAACACGCTCCAGGCTCTGAGCTGTCAGCACAGAGCCCGACGCGGGGCTCGAACTCACAAAATGCGAGATCCAGACCCGAGCCCCAGTCAAACGCTCAACTGACTGAGCCACCCAGGTGCCCCTAAGCCAAATAAATGCCTTTTTAACAACATTTCTCGATGAAATATTCAACAGAGATAATATTAAGTCTGACGCATTACATCCAAGTTACAAAAAAAAAAAAATCTGAGATGAAAGAATCCAAAACGTGGAATATCAGGATTGGAAATGAAAGGAAGTACCACAGCATCTGCCGCTTGTCCGTGCGGGCAGAACCACAGGTCAAAGTCACATCTCTCCGGATTTGCTGGCATTTAACTAGATGCAAAATGTCAGCACGGAAAATGGCTTGTTCAATGCAAATATTAACAAGAGAGGAGTGTGTTAGTGTGTAAATGGAGCTTCAACCTACCAGAGCTTCTCTGACTCACCCTTCACAGGCAGTCCAAGGTAGCAAGGGAACTTTCTTTTTGTTTGTTATTCTCCTCCTTGCTGGGAGGAAAGGTGCAGGACGTTTGTTTCACGGGAGAAAGGGAAGACAGATCCAGGAAGCACTAAGCGAGATGGTTTTGTGTACCTGTAGTGAGCTCGGTTTATCCTATCCTATCCTATCCTACCCTGCCCTACTCTATTCTTACTGTATTCTGTTCTTATTCTACTCTGTTCTCTTCTATTCTTTTTCCACCCTATTCTATTCTAACGTTTTCTCTGCACACATTCAGAGGCGACTGGCACTTAGAACGTTAATTTTATCAAGACCAGGGGCGAGGCGGAAGAGTAAGGCATTTTTTTTCCCCTCTCTGCTGCACGAAGGAGGTTTAGCAGTAGCCCAAAGCCGCACATTTAGCTTTCTTTCTGTCCTTACTCTGTTCTGCACAGAGCATTCGCGGAAAGATCTTCCTACTGGCACCTTCCCCAGCTCCCTGCATGTGCGGTCTTGCTCTGGAAAAGGAAACTCACATGTGAGTCTGATTCAGTGACATGTGGAAATCGTGGCGCCGCTCTTTCAAATCGAAGGAGCCCTGATTCAGGGGACGTGGAGGAGTGACGTCTGCCTGCCCTCCTTTGAGGTGGCATTTTGGTGAGCCCGCCACTGGCAGCAGTCAGACCTTCAGTCTGGTGGCCTCAGAGACTGGATGCCCTCGGCCCCCTGAGAGTGGATTGGTTCGCTCTTCAGCTCAGCAGAGACTTAAACCGACAAACCAGGATGACTAATCAGACGAACGCAGAGTGATGCCAAACATCGCCACTAGCCTGACTGTCACATTCTCCGCTTACGAGCAAATGACGCGGGCAGCCACATTAGCTGCCCGTGGCTTGGTGCTTAGAACGAAGACTGACTTAATTGGAGCATTAAAGGAATTGTTGGAGCCACACTGGATGATGCGTTCACCAAGTTGCCAGCAAAGTTGCTGAACTAGGCTTGGAGAGCAGGTAAAATCAGGGGGCAGCTGGGGAGCCAGACCAAAGCCAGAGAGAATGCCAGCTTCCACTGCCAACAAATGACACTCAGCTCCTTTGATCGTTGGTGTCTCCTGGAGACGCTGCTGTGGCCACTGCGGCTGCCGCCAGAAAGAATTTCCCGCTCCCCCTGGCTCCAGGTTCCCATCTACAGCAGGTATATCTGACCGGCTGAGCCCGAGCACACAGGGCCTACCGCGAGGAATGTTGGAGAGGCGATCATCTCAGTTGGGGTTTGTCCAGGAGGGAACTCTGAGGCAAGGAATTAAGGGCAAGTAGTTTCCCTGGGAAGTGATCCCAGGAAGCAGCGGTCAGGAAGTGAGATATTGGAATAAGAGAAGGGAAGAGTCGATAAAGGACACGTGACGAAGCACTGTAGACAACTGGAGCTCATTCTTCCCAGGGACCTCTGGGAGGCAGTATAGACCCTCTTGAAGTTGTCCCACCTAGGGGTGAGCAAACTGGAGTTTTGATCCACCAGTTCCCATCTGTCATTGGTTGAGGGTCGCCTTTAGCGCCCGGAGGACGTCAGCCTCCCTGCCGGTCCAGCCCGCCCCGTACGGAGTCGCATGCGCTTCCATTGGCACATACGGGAGCCGTGAGTTCCAAGTGCTCATGCGCGGGCATGACAGCATCTGCTACGGCGGGTGCCGGGCATTTTTAGCTGCTCGAGTGACAGGGGACTCTGCCTCCTACCTAGGCTGAGAGAAAGGGGGTTCAGATGCCGGATGGCCAGAAATATGGCGACATTCTCTACAAGTGGCTTCATCTGCCGGACTCCCCTTCGCTCTCTTCCTCTGTCTACCGCTCCGCCCCCCAAATCCTGTGGTCCCCACGGGAGTGACCGCTTTCTAAAATGGTCCCTGAGCTCGGTCAGTTGGTCCAGAGTGGCACCTGACCCTGAGAAAAGCTGGCACGTGAGACATGCCGGAAGTATATGGAGGGGAGTTCTTGGAGTGAACGCTGGTGGGGGAGCGAGGGAAGCTGGGCTGCAAGGAAGAGGAATCTGTGATTCGGTGTTCACAACCGAGAGGCCTCCTGGGGCTTTGGAGCTGAGGGGCCTTTCGGAGTTGTCCCAAGCTGGGCTGAGGGCCTTGGACCTGTGCACGCCTAGATGATCGGTCATTGGATTCGGGCTGCCCTGGGAAGGGACTGAGGCACGCCCCGCCCCGGGGTTCGACAGCCACCTTTCCACCGGTGGCTCTCAGCAGCTGGGGGAGTCAGGTCATGATCCCAGGGTCGTGGGATCAAGCCCTGCATTGGGCTAGGTGCTGAGCGTGGAGCCTGCTTGGGATACTCTCTCTTTCTCCCTCTGCCTGTCTCCCCTACCCTCTCTCTAGAAAGGAAGGAAGGAAGGAAGGAAAGAAGGAAGGAAGGAAGGAAAGGAAGGAAGGAAGGAGGGAAGGAAGGAAAGAAGGAAGGAAGGAAGGAGGGAAGGAGGGAAGGAAGGAAGGAAGGAGGAAAGGAAGGAGGGAAGGAGGGAAGGAAGGAAGGAAAGGAAGGAAAGGAAAGAAGGAAGGAAGGAAGGAAGGAAGGAAGGAAGGAAGGAAGGAAAGGAAAGAAGGAAGGAAAGAATGAAGGAAAGGAAGGGAAGGAGGGAAGGAAGGAGGGAAGGAAAGGAAAGGAAAGGAAAGGAAAGAAGGAAGGAAGGAAGGAAGGAAAGAAGGAAGGAAGGAAGGAAGGAAGGAAGGAAGGAAAGGAAGGAAGGAAGGAAGGAAAGGAAAAGAAGGAAGGAAGGAAGGAAGGAAAGAAGGAAGGAAGGAAAGAGGGAAGGAAAGGAAGGAAGGAAGGAAGGAGGGAAGGAAGGAAGGAAAGAAGGAAGGAAGGAAAGGAAGGAAGGAAGGAAGGAAGGAAAGGAAGGAAGGAAGGAAGGGAAGGAAGGAAAGAAGGAAGGAAGGAAGGAAAGGAAGGAAGGAAGGAAGGAAGGAAGGAAGGAAGGAAGGAAAGAAGGAAGGAAGGAAGGAGGGAAGGAAGGAAGGAAAGGAAGGAAGGAAGGAAGGAAGGAAGGAAAGGAAGGAAGGAGGGAAGGAGGGAAGGAAGGAAGGAAGGAAGGAAGGAAAGGAAAGAAGGAAGGAAGGAAGGAAGGAAGGAAGGAAGGAAGGAAAGGAAAGAAGGAAGGAAAGGAAGGGAAGGAGGGAAGGAAGGAAGGAAGGAAGGAAAGGAAAGAAGGAAGGAAAGGAAGGGAAGGAGGGAAGGAAGGAAGGAAGGAAGGAAGGAAGGAAGGAAGGAAAGGAAAGAAGGAAGGAAAGGAAGGGAAGGAGGGAAGGAAGGAAGGAAAGATAGATCTCTCGGATAAGCGTGGGTAAGGACTCTCCAAGCAGAGAGGACACCTTGCCTACAGGGTCATAGCCATTTCGTCGTACTGTGCTGCACTCTGCTGTGCTTCAGATACTGTGTCTTTTAAACTGAAAGTTCAAAAAACAACACTTAAAAAAAAAAACAAGAATCGAAAGCTCATGGCAACCCTGCGTCAAGCAAGTCTGTCAGCACCGTTTTTCCAACAGCATTTGCTCACTTCAGATGTCTGTGTCACCGTTTGGTAATTCTTGCAATATTGCGAACTTTTTCGTTGTTATTATATTTGTTACAGGGATCAGTGGTCAGCAATTAGGACTCACCGAAAGCTCAGCTGATGGTTAACATTTTTTAGTGCTCAAGTATTTTTCGCTTAAGGCACGTGCATTGTGTTTGCTACACCTGATGCTATTGCACACTTACAGTATAGTGTAAGCACAATCTTTACGTGCACTGAGAAACCAAAAAATTCATTCGACTTGCTTTATTGTGATATTTGCTTTACTGCAACGGCCTGGAATCGAACCTGCCTTATCTCCGAGGTATGCCTGTACTGACGGCTCGATGCTTAGTACTCTGGAAGCATCATCCTCGATTATCCCTGCGATGGGAACCGCGTCCCTACTTTACAGACGGAGAAACTGGAGCTTAGAGCATTAAGGAACCGGCTCAGTAAACGGCTGAGCAGAGATTCAAAACACACCTCCCGAGTCTGGAGCCGGTGCCTTTATTTTATTTTTTTTAATTTTTTAAAGTTTATTTATGTATTTAGTTACTTACTTACTGAGAGAGAGAGAGAGAGTAAGAGTGCAGCCTACACTCATGAACCGTGACATCGTGACCTGAGCTGAGATCAAGAGTCAGATGCTTAGCGGTGCCCGGGTGGCTCAGGCGGTTGAACGTCCGACTTCGGCTCAGGTCGTGATCTCACGGTTCGCGGGTTCGAGCCCCACGTCAGGCTCTGTCAGCACAGAGCCTCGAGTCTGCTTTGGATTCGGTGTCTCCCTCTCTCTGCTCCTCCCCCACTCATGCTCTCTCTCATTCTTTCTCTCTCTCTTAAAAATAAATAAGCATTAAAAATATTAAAGAGTCGGATGCTTAACCAACTGAGCCACCCCGGTGTCCCTGGAGCCTGTGCCCTTAGTCTCTTTGCCAGGGCTAGGACTAGGTTGGAACAAGTGAGGGACTTACAGCCCACTCACTGTCAAGTGCCAACATTGCACTTCCTTGACCCTGGCAGTGAATGTCTCCTTAAAGGTGTGCCCCGGGCACCTGGCTTGCCTCACCAGAGTCCCAGAGCTCTGCTCTTGGCTATTGAGCCGAGGAAACCCTCATGCTCAAGGATCCTGAGCCAAGACCTCTCCCCTGGACTTGCTCGGTGGTCCCGACCAGCCTCTGTTTCCAGGTCTCATTTTTCTGGAAGTTTCCATGGCTGGCTAGCTGCTGCACCTTCTTCTCCTTCCTCCTCCTCCTCCTCCTCCTCCTCCTCCTCCTCCTCCTCTTCCTCCTTCTATTTCCAAACAGAAATTAGGATAAGGGATGAGATTTATGAATTTCGCATTTCTAATTCCAATCACATCCCAAGGCTGCCTCCTAGGGCATGTTGCTTCTCACCTTAGGTTGGCATTTTGGAGCTCACTCACTCTCCCCTTGGCCCATCACGCCTGGGCAGAGCTTGTCACCACCGGTAACACATCACAGCCATTGTGTGCGCATTGCACCAGCCTAACTGCGAGGCGGGCCCTATGGCTACTGCTCCGTATAGGGACAGCCCCTGCCCGTTGCTTTGCCGCCTGCAAAGAATTCTCAGACCTCACCGACACCCTCGGCGATCGCACAGTGGTTGGCGTTGGCCTGCCTCACTCCTCTCCGGGCTGGGTCCCTGCAGACCCAGGGGTGTATTGCAGCCCCCGCCCCCCACCCCCACCCAAGGGTGCTCAACATCTATTTCCTGAATGAAGATTAACCGACCCTCTCTAGAGCTGAGCTCGGGTGAAACTGCTGTCCCAGCTGAAGTGAAAATCATGCCAGGCTTCCGTCTGCTTTGAAATGATAGAAGGGCATTCCTACTCTTTGGGGAGAAACCGCAAGGATTTAATGGAATACTTCTGCAGTGGAGGCTACGGATGATCTGTTGACATGGTCTAAAGGGTCGTAGGTTGTTTAATGCCTTTCTGTGCCATCAATTCTGCACTTTGTACCGACTCAGCACATTGGTATGAATTTAGGCTACTGACAAGGACCTTGGAAATAATGTGGCTTCTGCAGGTTTAAGAAAGGGAAGAGCTTGAAAGTCTGAGATCATAACCTCTGCGATCCAGCGCCTCCAAGGACTTGGCCCAGGATAGACTACAGCAGCACGTGCGGGTTTCCTGCCTCTGGTGCCCCTGCCCGAGGGCTCCAAACCTGCCTCAAAGTGCCAGCCTGGGGGCTCTACAACTCTCACCTGCCCCACCCTCTGTGTTTCCCTTGCAGTAAGAAATCCCCAAAGCATGCTATGCTATCTCGGGGCAGCCTTCTGACCCTGGAGGCGTATCTTCCTCGTCTTGATGCAGTGGGGTAAGCAGGCTTTGGAATTAGAAGCCCTGAGGGTGACCCTGGCTTGGCCATTTACTGACTATGACTCAGCATTTCCCAGAGAAGCTCCACTGCATGCTGGGATTCTATGACATAGCAAATAGGAATAGCGTATCAGGTAGCTATTGCCACTGATGACGATGCTGTGTAACAAGCAACCCCAAAGCTCAGGGGCATATAAGGATTAGAATGCATTCTTCCCTCACGCCTCTGCCGGTTGGCTAGAGTAGCTCTGCCCCATATGTCTTATTCTGGGGTCCAGCATAGAGGGACAGCTGCCCCCTGGGCCACGTTTCTGTCATAGAGAATGGAAAAGCACAAAAGGCAAATGGAAACATGTGATGTCTCTTCAAGGCTAGGCTTGAAATTGTCACTGTCACCTCCATCCTCATTCTGTTGGCCAAAGCAAGTCACGTGGGCAAGTCTTTCATCAATGGGGACAAGGAAGTTTACCCTTTCCACTGACCGTTTAGAAAGAAACAGTAGATTTTGTTGTAGAAGAATTTATTGCAAGTTGCATGGGGAAAATGTTCTATGGTCAAATAAATTGGGGAAGTGTTTCTTTTTTTTTTTTTTTTTTAAGTGAAAAGGGGTTGAGGCTTGGGAGGGTGGGGAGGGGGTATCAATGTCTTGAAGAAAGTCAAACAGTTGTCAGAGCCTTTAATGTCTACGTCTGTTCTGAACCTCCGGTTGGGAGGCATAGACTATGATGCGTCTCAGAAGTTGTTTTCGGAAAGTTTGCTATAGATCATGGGCAAGTCACTTAACCTCTCTGAGCCCCAGGCATCCAAGCTGTTTTAACGGGCATTTACGACACCTGCCTCAGAGGATGACCCGGACAGCGGTGAGATAAGGTGTGTGCCGAATGGTAGCACAAGCTTGGGTGCACGTGGATGCCCATTCGCTCGTGAGTTCAGTCCATCAGGAACCCCAGTTTGTCAGAAAGAGGGCTCCATGGCAGGGGACAGGTCAGAGCTGGGCCACTGGTGATCTCTGCGCTGGACTGGACAGGCACTGGCTGGTGGAACCAGCTATAAAAAGGGATAGAACGGTCCCCTGGGCGATGACAGTGACATCCATGATGACAGTGACATCCACGGGGGCCTCACAGATGGGGGTCGGGTGTCAGGGGTTACAAGGTTGTGGTGAGGCAGAGGCTCGGTGCTAGCAAGTTTTGAGAGACTCTAGGCCAAGCTGGTACGGCTACAGATGGGTAGGGATGTTTCAGGGAAGGTTCCAGTGGGATGCTGGCCTAGACTGACTTCTGATCCTGACCCTGAGGAAAGGCTAGGCCTCCGGGTCAGAGATCGAGAGCCCTGACAGTCAGGTTGCAGGGGGCTATGGGGGCAGGAAGCCATGGATGTCATTGTACCCCTGGCCCCGGAACACGGTCCGATCTCGGAACCCTGCCTCTTCTCCGCATCTTTTTGTACCTGGCTCGTCCTGCCCAAGCCAGTGGGAGGTCTGGTCCTCTTTGCCTTCATGTTTGCAAAGCAGGACTGTCCCTTCCTGTGACCTCCATCCACAATGAAACAGCAGAGTCCTTAGCATAAGGACGTGGAGGCAGGATCAAAGTTCACAGATTTCCATTCCGCTCAGGTATGAGTAAGAAATTCTCCATGGAAGGACATGCGTCCCCTTAGTTACACATGTGGTTTTCATTTCTCTGGAAAAAAAGACTTCAGGTGCCGTTCCAAATCTCGCCCCCCACCCCGCCCCTAGCCCTTGGCAAGCTCCCAGCTGGCTAGGTTTATGGAAGTGCCAGTGCTGGAGCTGACAACTTTTCTAGCATCTTCCACGGCCACCACAACACAAGCGACCGTTCAACACCCTGGCGTTTCTTCTACCAAAAACACTCAGGAATTTGTGTTCTGCTCCTCTCCGGCTTGTGTCTCCTTTCTTTGCCTATGGCTCTGATGAGCAATGATTGAAGAATATTTTGGGGTTTCTTCCTCCTTGTAATTCAAGGATCCTCACCCTAAAATCCCAGGAAAGGTGTCTCAGAGGCCTGCAGGGCTGTCCCCTGGGCCCCAGTATCTCTGAGTTACAAAGACAGCCACAACATCACTTGGTCAGGGATTTTGTTGTTGTTCTTGTATTTTGCGTTTAGACTTTTTTGGTGTTTTTGTTTTTGTTTTTATTTTTATTTATTTTTTTTTTTTAATTTTTTTCAACGTTTATTTATTTTTGGGACAGAGAGAGACAGAGCATGAACGGGGGGTGGGGCAGAGAGAGAGGGAGACACAGAATCAGAAACAGGCTCCAGGCTCTGAGCCATCAGCCCAGAGCCTGACGCGGGGCTCAAACTCACGGACCGCGAGATCGTGACCTGGCTGAAGTCGGACGCTTTAACCGACTGCGCCACCCAGGCGCCCCCATGTTTTTATTTTTTTAAGGAAACAGGTACCACACCATTTTGCTTTGGGAAACTATCTTGGGACGGAAATGAAATCCTGGGAATGTGCCCTGAAGAAAGACATCTCACAGCGGAAGGAAAATTATAGCCACAAGATCGCCCTCCATGTATCTATTTGAAGGCAATGTTGTTTGATGAAAAATCAAGGTGTCTGGGCAGATAGGATCACCCGGTGATGGGGCCGCAATAACCCGTTATTTTACGGTCACATAAAAGTTCATACGAGCACAGCCCCTGCCTCAAAGTGGCCGGAGTGGGGATCCCAGTCCTGCCACCTACCAGCCCGTGTGGCTTAACAGAGTCACTTAACCTCTCTGTGCCTCGGTTGCCTCCTGTAGCGAATGTTCATACGCATGCGCCCACCTCGTGAGTCAGGTTTTGTCCAGCTCTTGCTAAGATGCCTGGAGCGTAGTAAGCATCAAATGTTTATGACATAAAACTTCAGGAAGAGAGCTCTCCTGAGGATCTAACGTGTGCCGACACGCACGGCATGCTGGAAACGCGGGCAGTGTTCGTCGTTATTGTTTTCTCCTCACTGACCTCACCCCACCCCCATGTTCGTACCTCTACACTAATGACCTCCCACGCTGTCTTTTATGTATTCTGCTTCCTTCCTTTAAATGGAAAAACGAAAAAAGAATGAAAATTCACTTCGAGGAAAGACAGCGGTAAGGACTTGCATTTTCATGTCAGTGAAAACGTAAAGTCACAGGAATGAATCTCTAATTGTAGAATTTGTGGTTGCTGATGAGGGGCCTGCTTGGTGAGACAGAGGCGGCCGAGCTGAGCAGCTCCCTCGCTGACCTCACAGCCCAGAGCAGAGAGAGTCAGCCGCGTGGTCGCTTGATCGGTGACTCGCGTGAAGATGTAGTGACACAAGTGACAGAATGCCAAGCCTGACTGCTTGACGTTTGTTTCTCATGTAAATAGGGCCCCGGGCTAAAAGGGTGGCCTCGCAAAGTCAGCAGGATCTAGGCTGTCGCTATTATCACACGATCGTTCTGTTACTGGATCAATTGCATGTGGCGGAGCACACGAATCGTGATCGTATGGAGTGTGACGAGTTTTGGCAAATTTGTACGTCGTGCGATCAACAGAGCACATTTCCGTCATCTCGGAAAGCTTCCTCACGCCCGTTTCCGGCTGACTTCCACCCCTCATAGGCGACCGCTGTTCTGACACCTGCCACCATGGAGGGAGTGCTTTTGCCTGTTCTAGAATTCTCCGTAAATGGAATGATACCGTTTGTATCCCTGTGGGCCTGCTTTCTTTCACTCAGCATACTATGTTTCCAGTTCATCCTCGTGGCCCTGCGTATCAGTCGTTTGTTTCTTGGTATGTTGCTGCACAGTATTCCATCGTATGGATACATTACAACTTGTGTAATCGCCGGTTGATGGAAACTGGGATTGTTTCCAGTTTGGGGCTATTATGGAAAAAAACCGTCGTGGACATTTCTCTGCAAGTCTTTGTATGGATATAGGTGTTCATTTCCTTTGGGGAGCTATTTAGGCGTGAGATTGCTGAGGGTGACATCGGTATGTGTTTAATCGTATGAGAAACCGCCAGTTTTCCAAAGGGGTTCTACCGTCTCAGGCTCTTCGAGTCTTGCTCCTTCCTCTACCATTCTCTGTACATGGCTCCTGCCTCGTGGTACAGTATGGCTGCCTGAACTCCAGTCATCGTATCCGCATTCCAACCCGACAGCAAGATGATGGAGGAAGTGCGATGCTTCCCTTGCTTTAATGACGCTCTCTGGAAGCTTTCCACAATACTTCCGCTGACATCCCATTAGCCAGAACTTTGTACACGGTCACACCTAGCTGCAAGCGGTGCGCTGGGACATATAATGTTTATTCTGGAGATTTCATACACGCAGCTAAAAATCAGGGCCTTTATTATCGCAGAAGAAGGGGATATTGGATGTTGGGGCGCAAGAAGCAGCTTCTGTCGACACGGGTAGCTAGAAATTGGGCAGGGACCCTTTCTGTCTTGGTCACTGGGGCTTCTCCAGCACCCATCCTGGGCCTTCGCTCGTGGTATGTGCTCAGTAAATGTTTGTGAACAGGGGGAGGAGGAAGGGAAAGAAGGAGAGAAGAAGGAAGAGAAAAACTAGCCATGGCAGCCAGCCCCACAACTCGAGAAAGTTCCCTAGGATCGTCATGCTCGTCTGAGAAGAGGGTTGTTTTTAAAAGGCTTCCACAATTCTTCCGGTACTGAAGTTGTTTCCAAAGACCTCTTGGATGCAATTAAATGTCATTGTTGAATTGTCAAGAGGGTCCTGCGGTGGCCCCGTGGGTAGGTAGGGGACCTTTTGACTTCATTATGGGATGGAGAGAGTTCGGGACTTCTGTCACTCGTAGAGGGCGTGTGTGTGTGTGCGTGTGTGTGTGTGCGCGAGCACGTGCATGCGTGCACACGGGAAGCCTCCTTCAGACCTTTTCCTGTCGGCTCTCACAATTTGTATCGTGATAGACGTGTTGTCATCCAGGGCTCGCGCCTCGGATATTGAAATGAGAACGGAAATGCCTGAGGGGAGGGCAAAAAAGAGCGAGAGCCAGCGAGGTGGTGGCGGAGCCGAGCCGCGGACAGGCAGGCAGCGGGAACTTTTGCAAGCAGGCCTCGGCGTTTCCAGCCTGGTGCCCCTCCAGCAAATGAGGGGGTCATCGGGTTATGTTATTTTATGGTACAAAAGCAGATACGGTCCACTGCCTCCGCTCTACCCTGATAATTTTGTTTTCCTGGCGGGTTTGCCATCAAGGATCTGACATGCCATTAGGTTTTTATCTCTGTTGCCCAAGGAGGGGCAACGGTGAGCGAGGGTCTGCTTTTCATTAAAGCGAGACTCATTGTACGAGCACTTCTTTGAACAAAACAACCACGGTTCACGACAAGGTTAGGGGAAGGCGGGGCGGAGGGAAGGTTATTAGTTATTACCTCTGCTTCCTTAGCCGGAGTGGGGGCTTCCCTCCCGGGGGGGCTGAAAGCTAATTCTGGGCTCAGGCCGTAATCCCCAGGCTGGCCTAAGGAGTGGCGCCTTCCGTCAGGCCCAACCTTCCAGCTGATTCTGGGACATCGACTGGTACCCAGGAGGGAGCGGGCTGACAGCAAGGAAGGCTTTTCGCTTCGTCTGGGCCCCCGCTGGGGCTGCCGTCCTAGAGGTGAGAGACACAAATTTGCCGGAAGGATCTGTACCGGGGAAGCTCGCCCCGTCGCACCAGGGACACGGGCCTCCGCCAGCTCGGGGCTCCTGCCAGGGTTTCTCTCCCCCAGAGGGAAAGTGGCATCTGGGAGGGCCTGTGAGGAGGGGGGGGGGCAGACAGGGTGGGGAGGGAGGCAGGCTGCCAGCAGGCCAAACTGACTCTGCTCCTTCTGGAAATGCCCGGTACTTTCTAGGTCTTTCGTCTGCATTGATTTCCTCGCAGCAGAGCAAACAAAACAGGCAGAGACATCCACTCAGGAGCAAGTCTGGGGGGAAAAGAAAATTTTGCAGGTATCTCCCTTTTTTCCGTTCAGATGCAGGAGACGATGTTGCCGTCGGGGGGGGTCACAGCTGTTTGCGGTACTTAACATAAACAGCCCGACGGACTTTAGTCATCTCTGATAAGGCTTGCTTTAGTCAACGCAGGTACCCCAGGCCACCTGCTTTGTGTTCTTCCCATCAGCATTGTCACACTGGGCTGAGGATCAATGTGGCACGTTGGCTTCCCACGAACTTGACATCGTGGCTTGGGGAGACTCTGAGCCTTCCTCTGAGCCCCCGCGCCCCCCTTTGCTCCTCCTCCTCCACCCTCTCACCCCACCCACCGCTGGGTGCGATTTATAAGCGCGGAAATCCCCCTAATCCCTGGGATATGTGGTTTACTTCACCCAAGAATTCGGAGAGCTGTGTCCTCTCCCTTGCAAAGTGAATTATAACACGAGCATAGAATATTGATTCCAGGCGTGTGGAATTTTAATCCCCAAGTTCCCACGAAATGCTCCTGCCCAGGGCGAATCGGCCCACCACTTCTGCACGTCCGAGCGGCTAAGACAGATGAGCCCCTCTGGCCACTGTCCTACACAGTCACCTGGGGGGGGGGGGAAGGGAGGGGCCTCTGAGCGCCCCGCGTCTCGCTCCCGCGACTTCGCATCCGTCCTCACGTCCTGCCGCAGTTCTGGCGTGTGTTTCTGTGGCGCCCAACATCAATCGGGCATTTTAAAATCCCCCTGCTGCCGGCAAAGCCAAAGGCAGGCAGCCGCCTTCAAAATGTCACCAGCCATTAACTGTGAGCAGGGATGAATTATGTTCATCACTGTCGCCAGGTGCGCTGGGAAGAGCGGCCCGTGGAGGCAGCCTGCCGTGCACTGGGCGGTAGTTCCAACCTCATGTCCTACCCCGGGCTGTCCCGGGGCCGCCGGCGGGGTTTCCAGAGCCACTGCAGTCCATTTGCAATTAGCTTGGGTCTTATCGGGTATTAGCCCCTATGAGGGTCCAGGCCCTGCGCCCAGCGCGGTGATCCCAATAATCCCCCCTTATTTCCTGGTTGCAGGTGACAACCGAGGGGCTCGGGGCTGTTGGGTGCCCCGCTCAAGGTCACGTGGCTCGGGTGTGGGGCAGAAACGGGTCAGCTACGGGGATCTGTCGACGTTTCAGCGCAACGTCACACGCAGAGACGTCTCGGTCAGTCTTCTGCGTGGTTTTGGCTGCGTGCCCCAGTAATATCACCAGATGCCCACGTTTTAGTGATGATACAGCGGGAGCCCAGAGAGGTTAAGTGACCTCCCGGGAGACACACAGCCACGTAGTTGGAGGGAGAGCAGGCACAACACCCTGCAAGGCCACAGACTGGACCCCATGCGATGGTATGCCATTCCAAGTGTGGAGCATTGGCTTGTTTGCACACGGTGCGTGGTGAAGGAGCCCAGGGCTGGAGTGACTCACTGAGCAGGTGACATTTGGGTGGTGCAGAGAGAATTGGGAACAGCGACCTGGCAGGGAAGAGAATTCTCTGACGGCACACTCCCGGGCTCCACAAGCCTTTCTGCTGGGCGGCCCGTTCGCTGCGAACATCCCTGAGGGAACGTCAAACAGCCCGCCCCAGCCTCTAACTCAGTGCCGTCCCGCAGAACTTTCTACAATCACGGAAGTGTTCGGGAGCGCTGTGCCGTCTCATATGATGGCCCCCAGCCACGCGTCCCTGCCGCACATTTGGTATGTGTCTAGGGAGACTCAGGAAGCGAAGTGTTCGTTCTCTTTACCCTCAATTCATATTTCAGTGTAAAAAGCCACAGTGACCAGTGGCTCCCATATAGGACAGCACGGCTCTGGCTGGCCACCCCCAGCCAAGACGCGGGAGTATAGAACTGCCTTTGCAAGGGGATGGCAGACCGGCCCCTCGTCACCCTCTCATTGGAGGAATGGGTCCCTGCCACCTGGAGGCAAGGAGGAAGGCTGGCTGTGATGCTTCAAGGTCCTCTTATCTGCCCCAGGAGAGGCAAGGCGGGGCGTGTGGAGCCCAGCTCTGGCAGGTAACAGGGCTGCGCACGGTGGCCCGGGACCAGGGTTCCGGGATAGCGCCACCTCCGTGTTGACAACACCCTGCTGTGGACCCCACCCTGCCTGAATAAACGCACCTGGCCATGACTCCTCTCTTGCACGTGTTCGCCAGGGCAACATGGAAAATAGAGAAACGAGAAGGAAACAGGTCCAGAACCTGACCCCCACCACGGCTGGTGCCCTGCTCCAACCATCTGTCTCTACAACAGCCTCCTGATCACTGTCCCTGCCCCTGCCCTTGGCCCCCCTGTAGTCCGTTCTCAACAGAGCGGCCAGAGGGATTCTTGAAGCCCTCAACCAGATGTGGGCGCTCCTCGCTTGTAGCTCTCGGATAGTCCTCGTGTGGGCACTAAAGCCGAGGTCCTTACGATAGCCTGCGTAGCCCGTACAGTCTGCCCCGACCTCCCTGGCCTCTCTGACCTCACCTATCACGCTCCTCTTCCCCTGCCACAGTCTGCCCCAGCCACACTGGCCGGGCCTCCGTGCTGTTCCTGGAACGTGCCTGGCACAGCCTACCTCAGGGCCTTTGCACTGGCCATCTCCCCTGCCTGGAGCACTCTTCCTTCAGATAGCCACATGGCCCACTCCCAAGTTTTCTTCATGGCTTTATTCAAGTGCCACCTTCTTAGTGAGGTCTTTCCATGGACGCCTATTTAGATTTGCAATGTCACCCCTCTCCCAATTCCCCATCCATTTCCCCTGATCTCTTTTCCTTCCTAGCCTTATCACCATCTGCCACACAAGATTTTATTTACTGGGTTTATTATCTGTCTTCCTCCATCCTAATGTGAGCTCTACGAAGGTGGGGGAGGCGAGGCTTCAGCTTTGTACTCTGTTCAACCTTCAGTGTCTAAAATGGTTCCTGGCACAACATAGACCATCAATAAATATTGGGAGAATAAAAGAATGAAGGAATAAATGAATGAAAGCCACCTGTATCTCATCCCTGCCAACAGTTGGCTATATTTCCTTCCAGACTTTCTTCTATTGAGCCTCCCTTTGAGTGAGTTTATTGTGGTCACCAAGAGGATGCTGAGGAGAGAGGAGGGAGAGATCTCTGTCAGGATCTGTCTCTGCCTGTGACCGCCTCGGTGGAGGCCTGCGCCTTATCGTGGCTGGTCCGGAAATCAATGTTTTTAGTTCTCTCAGGGATAATCAGCCTCTGCAGGACAGACAGACCCACGCTAACAGCCTCACGGGAACCCTGATGAATAAGACCAGAGACCAGTTCATTAATTCCTACCCCTTTCCGGTGATCCTACCATCAAAGAACAAAGAACATTACCCTGGAAATCAGGGATTTGCCTGGAGGAGGGGAGCTTTGTTGAATGCTCACAGGGCTGCATTAAGAATTTTAGGGACCTCCAAGCACTGAGAAGACTATGGGCCCAGCACCAACCATCCTTTGTGTTATTTTGAATAAAAGTAATGCATATATATATATATATATATATATATATATATATATATATCCTTTTAACAAGAGCTAACACATCTACAGCAATGGTACTGTCTCCCCAGCATGCTTTTTCTCCATGTACAGCAAAAGGGGCCCGAGTTTTGCTTTGGAGACCCCTCCCTCGTTTGCAGCCAACTTGCTCTGTAGGGGTGAACCTCCCCTCCAACTCCAGAGACAGGGTCAACGAGTTGGGGGGAGAAATTTGGTGGGGCTTCTGGGAAATCGTCTTTGGGCAGTGCGATGTGAAGGTACTTGAGATCTGGGGAGTCCCGGCACAGGTAGGGGTCATCACGTGGGGTTGGAGCCAACATGACATAATTCAGAGAAGGCAGAAGAATTGCTAGGTCAAACTTTGCCTGAAGCCCATCCTTCGGCTCAACTTTTTTTCCCCTCACTTACGTGAGCCAATAAATTCTATTTTGGTTTAAGTCAGTTTGAGTTGAAGTCTCTGTCACTTGAAACCAAAAGATTTCTAACAGATATACCTTGAAAACAAGAAACATAGCATAGAGAGTTGATTGTGTTACAAGTAATTAGGTCACTTTATTAAACTCCATGAGGGCCCGTATGTTTGTCTGTTTTGTTTATTGCACTATCTTCAGCACTTAAAACAATATTGGCTGTCAGAATGAATGAATGAATGAATGAATGAATGAAACTGGAACAGAAGAGACACATGGCCAGTCGTTGAGATAATAAGATCTGGAATTCACCATATAACGTCAGCAACATACTTATAAACATTCTTCATTCATCCAAACGAGGAGAGCGAACCAGCATTGACTGTGGTCCTTCCCTAGGCCAGGCATACTTTGGGTGTGTTCATAGCCAGTGGCTTAATATTATACATGAACTCCCCCGCCACTATGAAGAGGTGGGTGTTACTCTCATTTTACAAATGGGGAAACCGAGGCACGGGGCTTTAAGTTATGTTCCCAAGATCACAAAGCGACTGTGTGGCAGGAAACAGAGGGGTTTCAGCTGAAGAGGGGTCGCAGCCTGGAAAACGCAAGAGCGCCTATCGATGTGGTCAGCTCTCCGGAAATTCTGCAGCCGACAAGCCTCATGCGTACTAGGCAGGTTTTTATTAGACTCCGTTTCAGAGACCTATATTGTGATCTGGACCCTCAAATGGGAGGCAAGACAAATTGGGGTGGAGGGGGGGGACACACAGCAGCGTGGCGGCTGTGGTGTCACTGTTCACACAAGCTGTGTGTTGGTACGCGTGGGCATCCCCGTGCGGAAAATGTGTTCCTGGCGTGGCCGTAATTTAAGCAGAGCACGCAATACAATCCTACTTCTCTGAACGACAACAACAACAAAAGGCCGGAGAGTCTGGGCGCTAATGGCCGGGGGAACTCAACATAAACCAGAACAGAAATTCGACCCCATTTTCCACTCCGAGAAGTGCTAATTCACACACCCCGGACCACTCCGGTTGCTTCCGCTTACCCCCACCGTGCTCAAAGTGGCTTCGATTAGTAACACTTCAAAGAGCCATAGGGGTGACACCAAGCTCAGTTCTGTGGAAAGGGCCCCCTGAGGGTCAGAAGGATCCCCCCCGCTGTGACACTTGGCACCCTTGGAAAAGCCTCTCCATTCTCTGGGCCTCGGCACCCTGGTTTGGGGAAAGGGCACCGGAGCAGAAACTTCCAGTCACAGAGATGAGAAAATTCGGTGGCTGTGGCTCTTCCAAGGAGGGGGAGACTGGGATCCGGTTGGAATTATCCTCCAAAGAGCACCCGTCATTCTGACGCGTCTGACGCGGGTGCCTGGTTCCCCCCGACTTTGCGGGGAGAAACATAAAACTCTGTGTGTGTGTGTGTGTGTGTGCGCGCGCGCGTGTTGTGTGTACTTTTTCTTAACTCACGCAGGTCACAGGGGAAACTGAGAAAGCAAACATCTAAGAGAAAGAAAAGATTTCTCTCCTTTGTGTTTTTCCTTCGGGGAAGCCAAGGGCCCCAGAATGTATTGGAATGTATTGCCTTTGAAGGTGGCCGGGCCTCTCTGTAAACACAAGTGACTTCTGACTTCTCACGGCTCTAAAAATAATCAGAGTGTGGGGGTTCTAAATCAGGAACAAAGAAGAAACAAAGGGTTAATGAGAGGACACAAGTTTGATGTTTCGTTGGATAAACACAGAGTCAGCTAGGAGCAAAGGCGCCAGGCGCTGGCCTTCACCAGGAGGTAACAGGCACAGCTTTTAGTCCTTGAAATTTCTGTGCGTTGCTATTTCTTCCTCACATTCGGGAAGGGCACCTCACACCCTGCTCTTGGGACCGGCCCCTTTCAAAACTGCACAGTGAGAAGCTGGCCCTTCCCCTCGCCCTGATCAAAGCCTTACTGCAAGGTCTAACTCATACTAATGTGTGAAGGATTGATATGGCCTCCGCAGCCCCCAGAGGCAGCAGCTCCCATTCACTACGGGGCTGCCTTTCTCCACACCCTGTGAGTGTTCTCGCTGCAATCTCACACGCTCCTAAAAAGCATCATTACCACACCCATGTTACAGAAGAGGGGATAGAGAATCACCTTAATTTCCCCACCAGCCCAGATCCAGGCAATCCGGTCCTCTGCATTTCAAGCCAGGGGGCTTCCGTAGTGAAGAGTTCCCTAGAAGCTGAGCAACCCACTGACCATGCAGGGCAGTCGTTCCCTGTGCCTCTTAAAAGGCCCATCCTCGGGGCGCCTGGGTGGCGCAGTCGGTTGAGCGTCCGACTTCGGCCAGGTCACGATCTCGCGGTCCGTGGGTTCGAGCCCCGCGTCAGGCTCTGGGCTGATGGCTCAGAGCCTGGAGCCTGTTTCCGATTCTGTGTCTCCCTCTCTCTCTGCCCCTCCCCCGTTCATGCTCTGTCTCTCTCTGTCCCAAAAATAAATAAACGTTGAAAAAAAAAATTAAAAAAAAAAAAAAAAGGCCCATCCTCTCAAAAGGGGATAGCTGTCAGTGCCCGGTGTTAATGAACTTTGGGGGATGTCTCCACAGACTGCACCAGGCTCTTTCAGGAATTCAGTGCACACACCCATCTAGCTATTTGCGGTCGAACAAGTAAGTGCCTGTTGCAGCAAATGTCATGTACTAGTGATCCTGCTGCGTGTGGGACAGACATGTGGTCCTGGGCTGGAGGAGGGGGGGCACGTAAGGAGAGAAACTTCAGAGGAAAAGCCCGGTGGTCAATCACCACTACATGTCTCTTTACTAATTCCATGTAACTAGTAAGTTGCATTTCCTGGTCCAGAGGAGGCACTCAGAGAATATTGGTTGAATGAATGAATGAATGAATGAACGAATGAACAAACGACCAAGTTGACTCATGCACAAACCGATAGCATGATACCTTCTTTTTTTTGTTGTTTCACTTCTGCTGTGTTCTTTAAGACGCTGGTGGTATTTCCTCAACCATTCATGCACATACCTCACGGATGGGGGTACAGAGTCTGACTCCAGAGGTCCGAGGGGGGACCTGGGATTGTGCCTGTCTGTCCAGCTCCCAGGTGATGTCGAGGCTGCTGGCCTGTGGACCACACCACACTTTGAGTAGGGAGTGCAAGGTCACAAAAGAAGAGGGTCTCACCGTTCCCGTGGACGATTTGATTTAAGCGTCCCCATCCATTTCATCAATGTGTGTGTGTGTGTGTGTGTGTTGACTGTGCAGTTTGGTCTGGGGTGCACAGTGCTACGTGTCGGGACTCCACCTGTGCTGTCTTTTATCCCTGGCTCGTGCAAGAAGCGGATATCCTGAGAAGTAATGGAGCTGAAGCGTCAGGAACCTTCCTCACTTGCTCAGACCCCTTCCCACGTCCTCAGGCATAGATAGCAATATATTTTCACGGTGGTCCGTTTTTGTATATTTGCAACAGTAAAACCAATACCGCGCGTTTGTACAGACCTCAGGCCCCGCCTAAGCCCGACTTTGCTCCCGAACTTGCCCTATTGAATGTCTTAGAGTCGCTAGATCTTTCTCTATCCAAAAGGAAAATGAAGGAGAACGTGGCCTTGAGTTTTCAGAAAAATGTGGCAGGAGCACGAGTCTTTGAGGAAGGGAAAAATACACCTGCGTATTTACATATGCAAACATCTTGCGCTGATTTATGATCTGTGCTGCCCACCTGGACCCATGCAGGCATCTGCGTCTGCAGCCACGAATCTGGCCTTTAGCAAAGAAGCATTACAAAGAAAAACATTCCATCGGTCTCAGCCCGTTACCCTGTAAAAGTCTGTGGACCCGTCAGCCTCGGGCTCCGGGAGAAAAGAGCTCCTCCTGTTCAGGCAGGGCACCGCGAGTCTGTGACACAGTTCTAGTGTGGACCAACGTGGGTGACAGACCTCAAAAGAGCTGGTTCCACGTGCGGAGCCGTGTGGAGCCTTCGACCGGCTCTCCTCACCCTTGGCTGCTCCTTGGAGTCACCTGGGGAACTTTAAGAATGAACACTGTTGCCTGGGTCGGACCCCCAAAGATTCAGATTTAATTGGTCTGGGATGTGGTCCGGGTGATGACATTTTTTTAAAGCTCCCCAGGTGATTGCAATGTGCAGCCAAGGGTGACAGTCCCGGCCCTAGATCGGCAGATCCGGAAAGGAGCCTCGACCCTGGCCACTCACAGTGTGGTCGGTCCTCAGACCAGCAGCAGCAGTGTCACCTGCCGGGCTGTTAGAAATGCGGAATCCCAGGCCCTACCCCAGACCGACCCATTCAGAATCTGCATTTTTAACAAGACCCTGGGGGGGGGGGGGGGCGTGCATGCCCGCTAAAGTTTGAGAAACCCCGCCTTAGAAATCAGTTTGTGTGGGCGCCTGGGTGGCTCAGTCTGTTGGGTGCCCAACTTCAGCTCGGGTCACGATCTCGCGGTGTGTGAGTTCGAGCCCCACGTGGGGCTCTGTGCCGACAGCTCGGAGCCTGGCGCCTGCTTCGGATTCTGTGTCTCCCTCGCTCTCTGTCCCACCCCAGCTCACAATCTGTCTCTTTCTCTCTCAAAAAAACAAACAAACATTTTAAAAAATTAAAAAAAAAAAAAAGAAAGAAAGAAAAGAAAAGAAATCAGTTTGTGGATCAGCGTCCCCTGTGCCCAGATGCGGAAAGCAGAGCCCAGTCCTTGGAGTATGTGATTTGGCCAAGGTCCCCAGGAGCACACCAAAGCCCCGATCTCCCATCCCCCAGCTTCAGCCAGACCTCCTCCTCCTCACTTGCAATTCGTGTCATTCTAAAAGGGCACTGAGAGTCCTCAGAGATCCCACGTGTGGCCAGCCCCAAGTCGGAGACATAGCTCTCATCTCAGACTCGGGGAAGCCACACGGTTTACTGGAGACTTCTGGCTTTTCCCTGCTAGGGGAAAAATATGTCTCGGTAAGATCCATTATGCATTCTGGGTATACGCACTGAGTTTGTCTTGAGACATATTTATGCCTGAGAATATTATGTATTCTCTTTATATACCATGCAAGGTTAAATTTTTTGAAAATTTATATTTGCTTTTTATCACCCAGACATATAAGCAATTTATAGCCAGGCCTGATGGATTGGAATCAGATGGCAAAACCCAGATTAACCCCGTGGATCCTGGTGGTCGTTGGTCAGTCCTTGCTAATAATGATATTTTCACCTGAGCGAGTGCATTCAGGACTTTCCCTCGAAGAGAAAAATGCAGGTGGTTTGCAATGCAGGCGACTTCCTCTTGCCGCGTAAGTTCATCCAGGATTTTTTTTTTTTTTTTAAAGACAGACATATTGAAACAGTCATACACTGAATAATTCATGTGGAAAAATTTGGGGGAGAGCTAAATAGAGGTGACTCGTGGTAGATTCTTCCTCGCGAGTGCTCAGAAGGTGGAGAGTGTCTGCATTACATAACCGCCGTCCCCCAGCAACGCCGTGATTGGAGCAGCCACGGACCCTTCGCACGGTCCCTGTTACACCAACCCGTCAGCCACTCCGCCAACTCCCTGCAGTCCTCTGTGGGAAATGAAGGACGCTCGGAGGACCCCCGCCCGGCCCAGGGGAGGTTGGGGAGCACGCCGCTAGGAGCCGCCGGGCGGGACTCGCGACCTTATCACACCTGCCGCGCGCGGGCGCGCGCGCAGTTTTGCGCCAAACCCAAAGAGGGTCTTTTGTGCAGATCCCTGGCGAAGGGTGGTCCTGCACAACTGCTCAGCCTCCGCCCAGGTGCGAAAGGCAGCCAGAGGATGAATCATTATTATTTTTTTAATCAAGTAACAGACCCAGGTGTGGAAGCCGCCCGGCTTTCTAATATCACTGTGGCTTTGATAAATATGTCCCATTCCTTGATAACTTTTCCAAATCCTTTAATATCCTGCAGCTCAGTCCCCGATGTCTGGCTGTCGCAAAATGTGTGAAGGGAGACCAAATGTCAATAAAATCTCCCTGCCTGCCTCAACCCAGTACATAATCAGCTCCAAGGTAAATAAATGGTAAGTTAGTTATCTGCTCCAGAGAGGGGAGGGCTCTGAGCTTATCTGGCTTTCATTTTGGCCTTACTGTGGAGCTGACCAAAACATCTTATTCCAGGGTCTTCTGGGACGGGGGGTGGGGGAAGGGTGCCGGATGCTTTCTCCCCCTTTTTCTTTTTCTTTTTTTCCTTCCCCTTGGAGGGACAGCGTGCTCTGCTGTTCCGAAACGGCTGCCCGCTTTCTGCTTCGCTCTCCTCAACTCCATTAAATCACCTTTCATCACATTAAATACAGGTCTTCAGGGTGGTCAGAGAGCTTCGCTCTGAGGGATGATGTTATAATGAGGGCGACGTGTATGAAAAATCATTTTTCAGCTCAATTCCAGGCAGGCCACAGGGAAGCCTGAAGGGGAGGGGCAAGGCGCGGAGCGTTTCTCACTTTAGACGGGAGCCCGGTTCCTGAGGAGAGGCTGCGTTCGTCCATTCATTCGTTCATTCATTCGTTCATTCACCAAACACGTACAGAGCACTATTTCGTGTCGGCCTGGGGGAGTGCGCCGGTGAACAAAAGACACAAAAATAGCCCTTCCCTCATGGAGCTTCCATAAGCAGGAACATTCGAAAGCCTCTTGGGGAACACGCTTGACGTGGGACTCATAGAAAAGCAGAAGGGGGGCCGATTTGAAGAGTCTCCGGAGCCCCTACCCGTAAATTACTCCCACGCCAGTGCCAAAGAGGGGTATTCTTCTAGGACAAACTCTTTCTTTTGAGCTAAATCGTCCTTTTTCCATGAGCAATTGCCCTTGGAAGGGATTAACCGTTATCACTCTCTGGCACCTTAGTGTGAATTTATTTATTGGCTCGTCTTCCTGCCTAGATAGGAGGGCCTCCAGGGCTGCCAAAGACAGGCAAATCCTGAAAAGGCAGCAGGCAAGAGAGACTGAGGACTACTGGGGCCAGCCTTTCTCCTTGGAGTCCCCTGGGGCCACCTGTTAAAGAGGGACATGCCTCATCCCCATCTGGTCCCACGCAGTAGGGTCCCTGCCCCACAGTTCAGTCTTCCCACTGGACGGGGCCAGGGACACTAAAGGTTCTCTCTAGACAACAGGCCAGATGACATTGAGGTCTCCAAGTTCAGATCGCTTCTAACCGCCCTTCCTAGCGGTATTAACAGGTCCCCACTGCGACTTGGCCGTAGGCACCGTGCTGTGCTCGGTTGGTGTCTTTAAACCCTGCCCATGCCATTGTAAGCAGTCCCTTTTTTTAAGTGCACACCCTATCTGGGCAACCCATCTGTTTGCGGCCCTGACCCAGATCCACGCAGGGGGCAAAAGAAGAAGCCAAGAGATCAGATCGGGTCCAGGACTGGGACCCGGACACGAGCACGGAAAAAATGTGCCCTGCTCGAGGGTACACAGCTATAAATGGCAGAGGCCGCTTTGCACTCAGACAGACTGACTCCTATGCCGACTGACCCAAGACCAACTATTGACTCCTTGAGAGAAATGGGTGCCCCTAGGTGTCAGTCCTCAAGGCTTTTTAATTTATTTCATAGGGACTTTATGTGAAATTCATACAAATGAATTTCATTCCTATTATTTATTGTATAATTCCTTGCGATTTTCACCGTATCGAAGAATGGACGGAACGAAGATGGGCATTCCTCAATTAGCACAGGTGAGTTCGTGAGCTGTCGTGGTTCACCTTCCATCGCACCTACCTACTCTAGACTGGTGGGCTAGTGTCGGGTAGGGGCAGGAGGGAGCAGGCCCCAGTTCCCTTCCTCGCTGTCCTCACCCCCCGGGGCTGCTCACTGTAACCTCCGCAGCGACTTTGCTCACGTGGGCCCTGCCACGGAAGCGGCCCTGACACCTCTTGCTTGAGGCATCACAACGTACTCCCAAACCTAGCAGCTTGCAACAGAAATCGTGTTGTTATGCTCCTGGTTTCTGTGGCTCAGGAATCCAGGCAGGTCCCAGCAGGAACGGTTTGTCTCTCCTCCGGGATGTCTGAAGCCCCAGCGGAGAAGGCTCGAAAGCCGGGGGTGACTTCCGCCTACGGGAGGAAGTTCACGGAGCCTGGGCTTCCTCGAGGCATGGCAGCCGCAGAGTCATCAGACTCTGGGCTCCAAGGGCAAGTGATCGAGGGACAAAGCGGAAGCTGCGTGGCCTTTCATGACCCAGGCTTGGAAGTCAACACCGTTGCTTCTCGGCCTTTTGGCTAAGATCAAGTGTGGAAATCAACACCAGTTGACTGCTTGACAGAAGCAAGCCCCCGACCCCATGTTCAAGGAGCAGAGACATAGACCCCACCTGTCGATGGAAGGAGTCAGTTAAGGTCATGTTGTAAGAAGAGCCTGTGGATTAGGACACACTGGCCACCATCTTTGGAAAATACAGTCTGTCAGCCTGCTGTCTGACCACAGCAGTTCATATCTCCTCGCCTGTCCTTCCATGCCTGATCCAGGCCCCCTCCTCCAGGAAGCCTTCTCTGATCACTGCGGTCCACTTTAAGCCCTATGTTCTCTTGTCGTTTCTACTTAATATCGCAGAGTGATGTCGTATGGCTAATATTATAAGGCAATGAACATTTCACGTATATTAACTCATCACATCCTCACCCTTTTTACAGTCAAAGAAAGTAAGCCCAGAGAAGTCGGGTTACTTGTCAACGCCACGCAGTTGCTCTGGCCTCTTCCCTAGACTGTTCTCGCTTCTCACAGTCGAGTGTCCGGCAGCCAGTGTGAAACAGCCACGCCCCTGGGCAGTCCCTCGCACGGCGCCAGGCTCACCCACACTCTTGGGCTAGGGATCTCGAAACAAGTGGCCTTTAATGCCAGCACCCCAAACCCCAGAACTGAACGCGTTTACAAGTGCCAGCGTGCACGTTTGTGCGACTGGCCTGCTGACCCCAGCCTGGGCCGGGCCCGGAGGGCGCTAAATCATCCCACGCCAGGGCCCCTCGAGCAGGGCAGGGCACCAGGGGCTGATGGCCAACAGGGGTGTCTAAAGTGCCTGCATACGCACACCAAAAAGGCAAAGGGAAATATGTCGCTAGATGCAGAAGGAAAAATTAGATTTCGAGATGGTTTTAATTCTGGGCTCTGGGAGTCCCGGGGAGGAGAGAGAGAGACAGAGAGACAGAGAGAGAGAGAGAAATGATTTAGAACCTCGGGATTTTTATGGGCAGCAGGGCCTTCTTTCAGCCCGAGCAGGCAGATTGAGAAATCCGTAAACAACCAAGGAGCAATCCCGAGATAGAGCGCGGTCTAACAGGCAGAGGGATAATAGCGTTCAAGTCCAGGGAGGTCCTGAGCCACATGGAAATGATTCAGGGCATAAAAGACCGCGCCTGGACGCTTTGTATCTGAACAAAAGCATTCCATGTGCACGCAGAAATGGCTTCAGAAAAAGAACACGTTTTCCTGACCTGCCATTCTGGCCTATAAATTAATGCTTCAGACCTTTACCTTGAAGCCGCCTTGGCCTTGTAAGAGCCGGCCTCGGAGGTGAAGTGGGGGGCATTCAATATTAGCCAGAATATCAGCAATTCTTGGCCGCCAAGTAAGTGCCTGAAAGCATGTCTTCCGTCAGCCCTGGCCAGCCTGTGTGACCCCGGAGGAGCAGAGGCCAGTGAGGGCAATGGCCTTGACCTTAGGCCATGGAAGCGGGCAGAAATGCGGAGGTGGGCAGATAACTTTATCATCCTTAATGGCTACTTAACTCCTTGGGGAAAGTGTCGAGGAGCCCCCAGTGGCTCGCCTCGGATGGCAGCGTGGGCGGCCGGATACGCTTACCAAGGGAGGGTGTCTGAGTTTGCGTTGCCCCAGAGGCCGACCCAGAGACACAGAAATGAGTGCAAGTGCTTTATCTGGGAAATGCAAGAAACGCTGGTAGGGGAGTGAGGCGGGGAGACAGGGAAGCGAAGGCAGCCAATAACAGGTAAAGAGCGAGAACAGTGTTTCTCGAGGTATCTGGGTCAAGGACCAGGTCGTTTGGCGTTATCGTCAATCTATTGTAGGTCCTTTCGTAAAAGACAACACGAATGTCACAGCAATGTCAAATTGCTCTAAAAGTTCCTAACTGCTGGTTCTCTGTCTGAGTGCTTATCTGGAAGGGGATGACTAATGAACATTTTGCAGCTGGTCACCCATCCAGGGACCACACTTTGAGTTAACACTGAGGGAGAAACGCACCTCCCAACTTACCAGTGTAACGCCACCCCCACCGTGGAGACGGGCTATTTTTCTTTTAATATTTATTCATTTTTCACAGAGAGAGAAACAGAGCGCGAGGCGGGGGAGGGGCAGAGAGAGAGGGAGAGACACGGAAGCCGAAGCAGGCTCCGGGCTCCGAGCCGTCAGCCCAGAGCTCGACGCGGGGCTCGAACCCACGGACCGCGAGGTCATGACCTGAGCCGAAGTCGGACGCTCAACCGACTCAGCCACCCAGGCGCCCCGGAGCAGGGCTATTTCTACACCAACTCGGGCTACTCATTGTTTGAGGGTGTGTGTGTTGGGGGGGGTGGGGGTCGTTCCTCCGTGCACACAGGCAGAGTGGTGGGGCACGGTTTCTAGAAAGCCACTGAGTAAACAGGTGCTGGCAGACACTGGCAGTTGGGAGCCGGGTGGAACCCGCCAGGGAACAGAGGAGGGCATCGGCAGCGTCTGCCATAGACGGGCCCACCCTCTCCCTTTCCCCATCTTGCCCTGGTCGGCAACACTCTGGAGCTTGAGGTGAGAGCAAGGCAGAGGCCGGATGGGAGCACCCACCAAGTGGGGGGCACCGGACCCCCAAGTGAGGGCTTCACCACGGCTGGTTGTAAACGAAGAGGCAATATCAAGGGGCCCTTTTTTACCCGCTCAGCCTAGCATCGGAATTCAGCTCTCACACGAGCAGTCGAGCCGCTGTCCCGGGACCAACTCTTGGTCTGCGAGTTAGAAGCAGGGGTGACCGCAGTCGTGGCGGGGGGAGCGGGGGGATCGACGAGTCGGCCTGGGCTGCCCTGAGCGGCCCGGCCCCTGTGCGGTCCGCACCACTCGCGGGCCAGCGCATTTCAGGGTCCACAGGGAGATGAGAGTTGTGGCGATGGGAAACCAGGGTCAGCAGCAGGGGCGGACCCCTGGGCATTGACCTCGTGCGGGGCCCTTGACGCACGCTCTCTCACAGTTCCCGGGCCCAGTCCTGGGGCCGGGGTCACAGTGACCGGGAGCGGTGGCCCCGCTGTCACGCTGCCTGGGTCTGGACGCCAGACCTTCCGCCGCCCAGCGGCGTGAGTTAGCGCTCCTCGGTCTCCTCGTCTGTCAGCGGGGTTCATGGAGCTGTTTTTGTGCTGCGTGGGCCGGTTATATCTGTGACGTGCTTTAGGGCGGGCTGGGGCCGACAGTCAGCGCCCGGAACCCAGGAGTCCCGCGCCCGCCCCGGGCAGGCCCCCAGCTCAGCTTGCCGGCAGCTGCCGGACTCAGCCCCGGGGTCTCTGGGGAAGTCACTAGTAGCACGTCGGCTGGCCCCCCTGCAGCACGATTTCACCGTTGTCACACAGATGGCAGCCAAAGAAAGGAGTGTGACTAAAACTTTCCATTTTCCGCTGTCGGCTCTGTCACGGCATGCGGGCCCTCTCAGGCCCAGCGCTCCCGCCAACTGGGGCCGCTGCTCCTATGATTGCCCCCCAGGAAACTTCTTGGGCCCAGTGCCTCGAAGGCCGGTAGGGTTTTCGCCCCAGGGGACAGACCCCGGGGTTGTGGTCATCCCCTTAGCCTCTTCGGGGTGCGTGTCTCCCCCACCGTCCTCACATCCGGCTGTGTTGGGCGCCCAAGGGGACGACGGGACGCAAGCCATTCGCAGATTAGATAGGTTAAGGGTTAAGGGTTCACAGATCAGCCTTATCCAGCCCAGAGTCGCACAAGCCAGACCTCTGTAATCATTTCCAGTTTCCTAATTAGTTCGCCCTTATTTCCAGCCACGGTTCAGGTTCCCAGATAAAACACAGGACACCCGGTTAAATTTGATTTTCAGATAAACAACGAAATTTGTTCCGCATAAATATGCCCCTAATAGTGCATACGACATACTTATCCTAAAAACTTATCCAATACTTAGCTGACGTCCAAATGTAACTGGGTATCCCGTATGTATTTGGGAAATTTGACAGCCCTCGTCCAGGGTCCCAGAGGGGTCGCTCGGTATCATCAGTAAACCTGGTCCCCTCCCTCGTCGCTTTGGGTGTGTCTTAGTCCATTCGGGCTGCTAACACAGAATACCATGGGCTGAGTGACTTATAAACAATAGACAGTGTTATTTCTCACAGCGCCAGAGACTGGGAAGTCCAAGATCAAGGTGCTGGCAGATTCAGTGTCTGATGAGGACCCACTCCTTGATGCATAGATGGCCATGTTTTCACTGTATCCTCACATGCAGGAAGGGGCAAGAGAGCTCTCTGGGATCTCTTTTATACTTTTATTCATCTTATTTTACTTATTTTGAGAGAGAGAGAAAGAAAGAGCATGCAAGCAGGGAGGGGCAGAGAGAGAGAGAGAGAGAGGGAATCCTGAGCAGGCTCAGCACTGTCAGCACAGAGCCCGACGTGGGGTTCTGTCACACGAACATTGAGCTCATGACCTGAGCCGAAATCAAGAGTCAGGCGCTTAACTGACTGAGCCACCGAGGCGCCCCTGGGATGTCTTTTATAAAAGCACTAATCCTGTTCCGGACGGCTCCAGCCTCCTGACCTAATTAGCTCCCAAAGGCCCCACGTCCTAATGCCATCACACTGGGGGTCAGGTTTTAGCACACGAATTTGGGGTGGGGGGACACAAACGTTCAGTCCATAACAGGTGCTCCCAGAAGGCGATCCTGAGAAAAGACTCAGATGTCGGTGGTTTAAGAGATGAGGCAGGAAGTATAGGGAGGGACGAGGAAAGGGAAAGAAGCCAATAAAATGGTGGAAATGAGAAAATCATTCCCTTCGCAACTGGGATTCAGTCCCCACAGAGAACCTCCCAGAAACCATGCAGAACATGCCTTAGACTCATCCCACCAGAGGACAAGGAGGCTGGGCATTTATCCACTGTCATAGCTTGGGTTGCCATAACGAAATACTATATACTGAGTGGCTTAAACAGCAGACGTTTATTTCTTAGAGCTCCGGAGTCTGGAAAGTTGAAGATCAAGGGGATGGCGGGTTTGGTTCTTGGTGAGGGCCCTCTTCCTGGCTTGTAGCCATCCTTCTTGGTATACCTTCACATGGTAGAGAGAGAGAGCTCCGATCTCTTCTCTTCTTATGAGGACACTAATTCCAACCAGGGGACCCCAACCTCACGACCTCATCTAAACCTGATTACTTCTCAAAGACCCCACCACCAAATACCATCACATTGGAAGTTAGGGCTTCAACATATGAATTTACTCGGGGAAGGGGACACGAATAGTTAGTTCATAACATCTCCCGATGCTCATGGCTGAAGGTTGCCCTGAGGGCGTTAACTCCCCTGCACTTCCTGGTTCAACTGTGCTCAACTGAGCATGCCCAGGGCAGAAAAACAGGGAGAGGCAGGTGCCAGAGGGAAAAAGCTGTCAGCCAACTGGAAACGGACCACCACAGCGACAGGTGAACAGCCCTACACCTGAGCCAAGACAGTAAGCTGTGGGACATTAGAGCACCTGCTGAATTTTCCTTTGTCCAAGGCTGACCCCTCAGTCATAGGAGGATGGAACAACTTGCCCAGTGGGCCTCAGAGGGCTGTTGTCAAGGTTAGATGAGATCACATGTGTGAGAGGCTTCTGTAGACTAAAGGCCCCGCCCCCAAGTTGGTGAGTTGAAAGCTAATGCCCAATGGCATGCCCAACGGTCTCAGGAAGGGCCTTTGGGAGGTAATTAGGTCATGAAGGTGGAGCCCTCGTGAATGAGATTAGTCCCTTATGAAAGAGACCCTGGAGAGAACTCCCTCGCCCCTTCCGCTGTGTGAGGACGTAGAACACGGCCGTCTCCGAGGAAGCAGGCGCCCAGCAGAAACCAAATCTGGCGATGCCTTGATCTTGGACTTCCATCCTGCCGAACAGTGAGAAATCAATTTCTGTTGATTAGAAGCCACCCAGTCTGTGGTATTACAGCAGCCCAAATGGTCTAAGACAGAGGATATTAAAAACTGTAAGGCACTATAGGAATTGAGGTGTAGTAAAGCATTATTTAGTTAAGAAAGAGAGTGAGCAAGAGAGAGCACAGGGGAGGAGGAGGAAGAGGAGGGGGAGAAAGGGAGGGAGGGAGGGAGGGAGGGAGAGAAAATACACTGATTACTAACAGCAGAGAATAAGACCAAGGAGATAAATTAATTGTGTGCAGTCGATAAGTTTTTATTAAGCATCCTACTGCATTCCAGGCCCTATTCTAGGTACTAAGGATTCAATAGTGAACCAAACCATCCAAATTTTTGCCTTCCTAGGGCCGACAGTCTATCAAGGGGGTAAAAATATAGAGCACGTTGGTAAGGTGCTGTGGACAGAAATAGAGCAGGACAGGGGCGAGGGAGAGTTTTTAGGGTGGACTCTTAGCTAGTATTCCATATTCTCATAAAAAGGGGAAACTTGGGGTTGCGGTAATGGAGTGGTCCGGGAAGGTGTCACTGAGAAGGTGAGCTTTGGGTCAAGTCCTGAAGGGGAGGAAGGAGACTGCTCCAAAGACGGGCAGCGTCTCGCCTGTCGGGGGCAGGCAAGGAGTTCGTGGGGCAGTGTGAGGAGGGGAGATCACGGAGGCCCATGGAGGCCACTTGATGGCTTTGGCTTTACTTGGGGTGAGATTGGGGGCCGATGGAAGGTAGCGAGCAGTGAAGTGATGCGGTCTGACGTGTCCTAAAGGAGCGTTTAGGTTAAGAACAGGAGCCACGGACGGTCATTTGGAAGGCCACTGCTAGACGCAGGTGAGGGCAGGCAGCGGCCGGGGCAGGGCAGCAGCGGTGGAAAGGGTGGGAAGTGGCCGGATTCTGGGTCTCCGTTTTAGGATATTGCCAACAACAGGAGTGACAGCGAGGGTGGATGAGAGAAGGGAGTTAGCCATGGATCTGAGCTTCGGGGCCTGAGCAGCTGGGGGTGCTGGGGCTGCCCAGTGGAGATACAGAAGACTGTGGGCAGAAAGGCTTGAGCCTGGGCTGCTGGGGAGGGTGGCTGAGTGTGACATGCTATTCAGGGTCCCAGCGGGGATGCCCACCATGCAGACAGGAATCAGGCCGTGCCCGGGTAGAGACTCAGTGCCACGAGACTGGATGAGGTCACCTGGGGAAGAGGCATAGACAGAAAAAAAGTGCTGAGGGAGTCCCAGGCACAGTGAAGGTGAGAGGTTGGGGTGGGGGCAAGCAGGAGCCACCAAAGGAGGCATGAGCCAAACCAGGAGACGGTGATGCCCCTGGGAGTCAGGGGAAAAATGAGATGACCTCGGGATGAAGGCATGTCGGGCTCTCAGGGTAACACAACCACAAAAGGTCCCCCCAACAACAACAGAAGTCCTTCCAGGGAGGGGTGCCTGGATAGCTCAGTCGGTTAAGCGTCCGACTTTGGCTCAGGTCACGATCTCACGGTTCGTGGGTTCGAGCCCCGTGTTGGGCTCTGTGCTGACGGCTCAGAGCCTGGAGCCTGCTTTGGATTCTGTGTCTCCCTCTCCCTCTTTCCTCCCCCTCTTGCATTCTGTCTCTCTCTCTGTGTCAAAAATGAATAAACTTAAAAAAAATTAAAAAAAAAAAAAGGAAAGAAAAGAAATCCTTTCAGGGAGATCAAACCTCTGGGGGTCTTTCTGCCTGACTCAGTGCTTTTCTGGCCATCCCCAAATCACTACCGGCCAAGGTTTGTACCTGTACTGGCCTCAAACCACCTGGCGCCTTCACAGCGCCCCCTCCTGGCATAAGGCTTGTTTGTGACAGGTGCTTCGTTGGCCGTGTCCTGTCCATCTATGGCAGGCCTCAGCGTTCGGGAAGCTCTCCAACCGGCACCCTTTCTTTTCTCCCACTTGGTCAACCCCAAAGTCGCCCAGCATTCACAGTCCAGGTAAGCAGAGCCGACTCAGTTGTGAAGAAGCACAGGTGCACCCACACGCATTAGCACACTCGCGCGCACGCGCGCGCACACACGCACACACACACACACACACACACCACTATCACCACTACTGTCCTTTGCAACCAAATTCGTTGCCGAACCACTCAGCTGTCAACAGCTATTGGGAATCACGACTGAAGAGGCCAAAATTGCGTGTGCACATCTCTTCTCTTCTTGCCACTCTGAGGCAGCAAGAGCCCTTAAAAACCTATTAGAACATCCTCCCCTCCTACAGAGTAAATAAATGCTGGTCTCTGAGGAAGGAGTGACGAAGGGAGGCTGGGAGGCATCGGGTGGGTTTTTCCCTTGTCACAGCAACCTCTTCACTCATCGGAGGCTGGCTCGGAGGTTTTAGAGGGAGGCAGCGCCGTAACTCACGAGATTAAAACATGCCCGCTTCTCCTCAGACATGTATTCTATATGAAAATGTGGTTTATGGGCATCGGGTCCACAAATCTAAAGCCCAAGCAATTCTACCTATGACCATCAGTCATGGAAGTTACACTCACTGAGAATGAAAATTTACACGACCACTGTTAGCCCATAACCAGCGACGGCGCGTGCCCCCTCCCCGGGAGCCAGGTCTCCCTGACAACAACTATCCGCCCCGTTTTTACTGGCCGGTACCCAGACTAGTGGCAATGACTGTCCAATGTGAGTATTTATCATGAGCTGCTCTCAAGGCCCATCTCTCCTACTTTGTAGAGAGGGGGCTAGATTAGGAATCCGAGAAAAGAGGGCGATTTCCATCTCTGCCACTTACGACCCACGTGAAACTCGGCCATTCACCCTCTCTGTCCCAGGCTCCTCGTCCGCCTACCTCTTCCCTGACGGCCTCTTTTGCAACGGTTGTTCCAAGAATTATCTGAATTCAGCCCTGCGCAGTGGCGAGGCCCTTAGGCTCTGGAGTCAGGCTGCCTTTCAAATTCTGACTCTCTCACTCACTCCACAACCTTGGATGAGTTACTGAACCTTTCTGTGCCTAAATTTCATCCTCTGTAAAATGAGGATCGTAAGAATACTTGCCTCACAGCCGTGTCCTGGGGATGAGAGGAATTCGTATTTGGAGAGGGCTTAGAACAGTTCCCGGCGTATGGTAAGTGCTAAGTAAGTTCCCTGGAATTCGTTCATTCGACAAACATTTACTGGGCGCTGTATTCGTTTCCTGGGGCGGCCATCACAAAGTACCATGAATCGAAGGACTTGGGACAGCAGAAATGTGCCGTCTCACAGTTCTCAAGGCTAGAAGTCCAAGATCAAGGTGCCGGCAGGGTTAGGTGGTCTGAGGGCCTCGAGGGGGCGTCTGTTCCAGGCCTCTGTCCTAGCTTCTGGTGGTCTGCTTGGCTAATAGAGGCATCACCCGATCTCTGCCTTCACCTTCATGTGTGCGTGTCTCTGTGTCTAAATGTGGCCTTTTTACAAGGACGTCAGTCATATTGGATCAGGGCCCACCCTCACAACCTCATCTTAATTTGATGGCATCTGCCAGGACCCTACCTCCCAATAAAATCACACCGAGAACACCACGCTTAATGAAACGCTGGCCATGCTTTAGGGAGCTCACATTTGAATGTGGGAAACAGACTTACATGCGTTAACTCAGTAAGTATCGTAGCAGGGAAATATACAAAATACGGAGACAAAAGGAACGGGGGCAGTGGCACCAGAAGAGGGATTTCAAAAGGCTTCACATGTGTGCTGGGCCTTGAAGGATTAGCTGGATTGACATGGCCCAAAGGGGTAACGCCCGCTCAGAGCCACAGGAGTCTGGAGGCACGTGGTGTTTTCTGGGAACACAAGTCCTTGATGTGGCTGTAGGGTCAGATGGAACTCAGAGAAAGATGACTCCGGAAACACTGTGAGGACCAGATTTCAAAGGGCCTTGGTTTCCAGATTTAGGAGTTTTCATTTTATCCCCTGTGGACTCGTCTTGGGTCAGGGTCCCCAGAAGCAGACTCAGAGACGAGGATTCTCGTGAAGATGAATGTATTAGGGGATGCGACCAGGAAGAGCTAGAAGGGGAGTGGGTCAGAAGCCAAGCCAAGGGTCCGGACCAAGCAGATTCCCTCCAAGGGCAATTCCCTTAGCGCAACGTGGCAGTCACTGGTCCCTGGCTGCCCCCAGGGCACTTTGGGCTGTCACGGGGGACAGGTGAAGTGGCTCTGGCAGCTTGAGGGCAGTCAGTCCCTGAGCGAACCGTGCCACTGTTTCAATCGGGGAGCTGACTGATCTGATGCCCGTGTCGGAAACCTAACTGGTGATGGTGTGAACACACAGAAGAACAGGGAAGCGGTCTGGTGGCAAGGAAAAGACCTCGAAAACCATGCCAGTAGGCCAGGCGGGAGTTCCTGGAGACTAAGCAAGGGCTGGGTGGGGGCCTGGAGAGAGATTAGATGGGAGAGGAGGGAGGGTTTGGAGAACCACTTACAGCTAGGCCTTGAGAGGGATAAGGGATGTGAAGCAGGTCTGCCGATGAAGGTGGAGGGATGGTTCTGGACGTGGCCAATATCTACCGGATTCCCAGTTCCAGATGCCTGGATACAAGGAGAAAGGTGAAGCTGGAGCTCGCCATCTGGAAGGCAGTGGTATGTAGCTGGGACATGAGGGGAGGGGCCAGACAGAAAGGGTAGAGTCTGGAAAGACATCAAGAAGAGAATACTAGAGAGCGGAAGGCCTTTGAGACGTGAGCAAGGCAAAGAGGAGGAAGAACACTAAGAGAGGTTCAGAGCTCGAAGGGTTGTGTAGCAGGAGGCAAAGCGGGGAGAAACCGCAGGCAGGCTACAGTGGTCAGTGGCATTGAACGACACCTAGATGTCAAAGGAGGGCAGGGAATGAGCAGAAGTCATTAGATTGGACTGTTCGACAACCACGACGGAGGGAAAGACCACTCGTTCTCTCGTTCTAGGCCAAAGAGGAAACAGAAGGGATGGGGGTAACAAGAGAAACCATCGGGGAGCCCTTTCCAAACCTGAATTCTTGGGCCTCACCCCAGGCATACTGAATCAGAAATTTTGAGAGTGGAGTCCCGGAATCTGTTTTATTTATTTTTTAATGTTTATTTATTTCTGAGACAGAGAGAGACAGAGCATGAGGGGGGGGGGTAGGGGCAGAGCGAGAAGGAGACCCAGAATCCGAAGCAAGCTCCAGGCTCCAAGCTGTCAGCACAGAGCCGATGCGGGGCTCGAACTCACAGACCGCGAGATCATGAACTGAGCCTAAGTCGCACGCTCAACCGACTGAGCCACCCAGGCGCCCCCCGGAATCTGTTTTTAACAAGCCCTCCACGTGGTCCTGATGCGAGCTAAGGTTTGAGACCACTGGTGTATATATGACGTTCAAGAAGTTTGGCTGTGAGCAGAAAGCAAGCTGCCTACAGAGGAGCCAGTGCCCAGGGAAGGATCCAAACTCGCAGCAGGAGGTCGTGACGGAACACACAGACAGCCCATTGGTTTTGTAACTAACAAATGCCATCTGGGGCGTGATTTTCACCTGGATCCGTCACCGCATCTTAACCAGAGCAGTGACCGATTATGGCTGTGGGTGCCCGGTGCACGAGCGACCATCGTCCGCTCACGAGATACAATTAAACTTCTATGTTTTTGGAGGCAGGTACGTTGAGATGCTAAAGGGAGCCTGTTGTGGCAAATCTTGTCCTAGGACCCAGACTTCTAACTCCTGATGTCCACTTCATTGTGGCTCTCGATCACTGTGAAGCAAGCCGCCCCAAGCCTACTGGCAGGGAACCACCATCACCAATGGTTGTCATTATCTCCACTGTTTCTGCAGACCGGCTGGGCTCAGCCGGAAGATTCTAGGTGTGGTGTCAGGCACGCAGTGGCGGAAGCTGGCATCATCTCAAAAGCTCGCTGGGCTTACTCACGGCGTGGTGGCTGGGCTCCAAGGATCGTATCCCTAGAGAGAACCAGGAAGAAGCTATACTGTCTCTCCTGACCCAGAGGCCACATAACATCACTTCTGCTGTGCACTGTTCGTAGAGGTAGCCAGAAGGCCTGCTCAAGTTCAAGAGGAGGGGACACAGACTCCGCCATTGGGGGGGGTCGGGGGGGGGGAGGCAAAGCAAGTTTCCAGAAAAGCACATAAGGCAGAAAGTATTGTTTTAGCCATTTGTGCAAAACAGTCTGCCACAGGAAATAAATCCTTAATGGTCAACCCCATTATGACCTTGCTCACTCTGGCAGGTAAGCTCTAGTCCGTCTCTAATTACCCATGACCAGGCTGATTTGTCATTCCGGTGACCTTCCTTCAGAGGAGGGGCATGGACAGTTGGAAGGGCAAATCCTCAGAAGGCCTCCACGGCCATAAATACTGCCCTGGGTCTGGCCCGGAGGCTCTGGAAAAGCCCCACGGAGAGTCCCTTCCTCCTTTAGGAGTTAAACCCCCGGAAGGGTGTGGCCGCTGGAGGGACAAAAGGAATTGATCAACAGCCCGAATTACATCACCCCCTCTCTTTGTTCATTTTTCATTACTGGTTGTTCTTTTTCCTGTGTTTAATTTCTCTCCTTCCTCACTCTCCCCTAGGGCCTCCCCCCTGAGAGATGGGGTTGGGGGCTTTGATTGATTGGTGCTGAAAGCAAAGGGAGGTTGCAAGTAGAGAGAGATCACCTTACCCCAGATAGTTTCCATGGCAACAGGGACAGGTTGGTGGGAGGGGCGGGCAGATAAGGGCCCCACTTTGGGGTTCAGTGCTTGGTGGAGGCGAAGGCTAGAGTGTTTATGGAAAAACAGCCTGTTCGGCTGGGTCAGGGAGTGGAAACATGATTCGAGACAGCTTTGAGGCTAACCTTCGCTGACCCCTCGCCCTTTCCTCTCCCCTCGTTCATCACCCAACAACCTCAGCGGCGGCATTTGTGTGCCCGCCACCCCTTGTCCTAACTTGCAGCCCTTCTGGTCATTATTTCCTCCAGGAGAAGCTCTCTCCTCCTCCTCTTCCTCCTCCTCCTCCTCCTCCTCCTCCTTCTGCTCTCTGCTCTCACTTCCTAACCTGAGAGAAGCAACAAAGCCCAGTTCCCATCCCACCGGGTCTTGGGTGCGAGAGACAGCCCAACTTCGTGCTGCAGCTTGGGTGCGGGGTGGCTCCTGGCCCACCCTCCCGCCTCCTGCAGGGGCCTTCCCCTGGCGTTGTTCCTCGAGGGGGGGGGGGGGCCGGAGGTCACTGGGAAAGAAACTGGGGGATCACCGAAGGCCATCCATTAGCCCGGAATGCACAGGAAGCCCCTGAATGGTGGCCACGCAGACATAGAGCATGCTGTCATGCCCTCCCGTGCCTGGGACTCCAGCAGGGCCGGTCCTGGCCTGCCGCAGTGAGGTGTGGCCCAGGGATTTCTCTCGAAAGCAAAGAGTGACCCCTCTGCTTTGAGGCTACTTCTCCTTCCCCAAGGGTGGCTCCACAACTGACTCTCCTCCCCTCCTCCATCTCTTTGCTCGGGGCGCTGATGTCCCCACACTCAAGGACTGTACCACCCACCAGTGCTTCTCAACTCAGTTTCTTTAGCCCCCCTTCTTGCTTTCCTTCCAGGCTCCTTCAGGGGAACTGAGGAACAGAAGTCTCTCGGGCTGGCACATCCAGTTCCCCAAAAGAGGGTGCGGGCCCCGTCTGACTCACCCCTAGCCTGGGGTCCGCAAACACAGGGTCCAGGGAGCATTTCCCTCAGGTTCTCAGGTTCTTAAAGGTCTTCAGCGCCTGGCACATAGAAGGGCTTAAAAACACATGCTGTTCCTCAACAAGCTGAACATAGAACTACTGTGTGACCCAGCAATTGCAGTCCTAGGTGCAGGGACTCGAGCAGAGACGTGAACACGAATGTTCAGAGCAGCATTATTCGCAAGAAGCAAAAAGTGGAAACAGCCCGAGTGTCCATAAACGGATGAATGGATAAACAAAACGTGGGCTATCCATACAACAGAATATTATTTAGCCATAAAAAGGAATGGAATTCTGGGGCGCCTGGGTGGCGCAGTCGGTTAAGCGTCCGACTTCAGCCAGGTCACGATCTCGCGGTCCGGGAGTTCGAGCCCCGCGTCGGGCTCTGGGCTGACGGCTCGGAGCCTGGAGCCTGTTTCCGATTCTGTGTCTCCCTCTCTCTCTGCCCCTCCCCCGTTCATGCTCTGTCTCTCTCTGTCCCAAAAATAAATAAACGTTGAAAAAAAAAAATTAAAAAAAAAAAAAAAAGGAATGGAATTCTGACATAGGCTACAACATGGATGAATCTTGAGAGCATTCTTTTTTTTTTTTTTTAAACGTTTATTTATTTTCTTGAGAGACAGAGAGACAGAGCACGAGGGGGGCAGGGGCAGAGAGAGGGAGACACAGAATCTGAAGCAGGCTCCAGGCTCCCCAGCCGTCAGCACAGAGCCCGACGCGAGGCTCGAACTCACAGACGGCGAGATCAGAACCTGAGCTGAAGTCGGACGTTTAACCGAACGAGCCACCCAGGCACCCCGAGAGCATTGTTAAGTGAAAGAAGCCAGACACAAAAGACCACACATTGTCTCATTGCGCTGATATGAAATGTCCAGAAAAGATCTATAGAGACAGAAAGTAGATTCGTGGTTGCCAAGGGCTGGGGAAGGGGTGGGATGGGGAAAGACTGCTAATGGATACAGAGTTTCTATTCAGGGGCATGGAAAAGTTCTGGAACTAGAAAGTGGTGATGGTTACAGAGCACTGTGAATGTACTTAATGCTACTGAATTGTACACTTTAAGTGGTAAGGTTTCTGACATTTATATTGAACCATGATTTTTCAAATGCATATGGTGGGGCTCCCGAGTGGCTCAGTGCGTTAAGCGTCCAACTCTCGGTTTCGGCTCAGGTCATGATCCCAGGGTCTTGAGATCGGGCCCCCTTTGGGAGCCCGCTTGACATTCTCTCTCCCTCTCCCTCTGCCCCTCTCCCCCTTCTAAGAAAATGCATATTGTAGTGATGCGGTGTCCCTTGGCAGCCAGGGCCCCAGGGACCTGGAGTTATCCGCCCTTAAGGTGAATAACCAGAACCACGCCTGTTTTCCCAGGCCATCCTGACTTTAGGACTGAAAGGCCCTCAGTCGGGGCACAGCAGCCCGCTCGCTGACTCTCCCTGCACTGGAATCCTGCCTCCTCCTTTCTGTGGGCGCTCGGGCAGCATGCTTATGTCGTCTGCGTCTCGGTTTCCTGCCCTGTGGGTGTGCTGCGGGATTAGATGGGATAATAAATAATAACACTAATCTCAGCCAACAGCTACAGAGCACTTACTATGCTCCAGGCATTCTTCCAGCCAGGGCTTCTAGCACGCACGTGAACCCCTAGGGGTCAGCAGGTCTGGGACAAGGCCTGAGACCGCGCGTTTCTAATGAGCCCTTGGCGATGCAGAAGGTTCTGGTCCACAGACCACACTCTGGCTTCCAAACCCTGTACGTATGTTAGTCCATTTAACCCGCACGACACTGGAGGGAAGATCTCTGGGGTCCCCACTCCACATACGGAACCGGGGGAGAAAGGAGGTTCAGTGACACCCAAGGTCACATAGCCGGGGTGTGGTGGTGGGGCCGGGACTGGAACCCAGGGCAGTCTGGCCACAGGCCGCAGCACACTTTTCTACAGCAGAGATCGTGTGGGGAAAGATCATAGCTAGTGTTGTTTGCCAGTTACTGAGAAGCACCTTGTCCTTGAGAAAACCAGTCCTCTTTTCAGACTCTATTGTCCTTCCCTCTCTCATCACGTCTACAGGCTGGGGACCACCCTTCCAGCCAGAGTTTCAGTGTCTTCTTCTTGTCTTTGCTTTCCAGTAAGTTGCATGGGACTCCCCGGGAGCTGGGCCCCAGGGACAGGCTTTTCTTCAACTCCCGCGGCGGCATCTACAGCACATAAGGCGACAGAGTGGAGACCCCCACCCTCTCATTCAACAGGAAGCCCGCCACCGACCCCGGGGGGGGGGGGGTGGGTGGGAGGGGGCGGGCAGAGATGATGGCTTCCTCATATCTGTAATCCCCGGTGCCCAATCCAGAGCCTGGCACAGGGCTTAACAAACACCGAGTACCTGTTAGCTAGCTGTGCCTGCGCCGTCTCACTTTCCCACTCTGTAAAATGGAGCCATTGATCCCTACCTAGAATTCTAGACGATTGAAGAACAAAACTCTCTCCCAGGAAATCAAACAACTGAAGAATAATCATTTCCCACTGAACGGACGATCTATAATGAAATACCTAGTGTATGTTTAGTACTATGGTAGAGGGAGAGGGAGAGAGAGAGAGAGAGAGAGATCGGGCACAGAAACCTCTCTGTCCCCCATCTGGCACTTTTGTGATTTGTCACAGCAGATGGTTCTAAGGGAACGAGGAATCGAGAGGCGGACTGCGTAACGCAATTGAGTGCTTCTCGGCGTTCTGACCAGGGTGTGGGAGGGAGCCCAGGACGGCTCTGTGAGAAAAGGGGAGGACAGGCTTGATCTGGATGTTGATCAAAGTCCAAGAAAATATTTGGATTTACAGAATGGAGGAGATTTCCCAAGCCAGAGAAATACCAGGAGCTGACAGCTGTCACCCCGTCCCCCGTAGGCCCTGTTCAGTCTCCTGGTCCGGGAGGGCGTGCGAGGCAGAGCGAGGGCAGACGGGAGGGCGTCCCCAGGCTGGGCTCCTTGGAATGGGTTTTTTTTCCAGAGGGGGCTGTCCTGAAGGGGTCCCCTCCCGCCCAGGCAGAGCCAGGGCCCCTGGAGCCTTTCCAGCCCTCGCTACCCCCCCTTCCAGCCTGGGCCCTCCACGGGGACAGCTTCCAGAGATCTCCCTGAATCCATATGTGGGTTTTGGCTCTTCCTGTTTTTGGCTCTGCTCGGCGGCAGGGGATTTGAGGGGCGGTTGTGTGATTTGTACAGCTGTCATTAGGGTAATTGCATGATATTTTCCCAAATTTCTCCTGCAGCTTCGGGCTGGGTTTCCAAACTTCCTGCCCTAACAGGGGCTCTGGTGAGAGGGGGCTGGCTCTGAGCCTTCCCAGCAGCTGCCGATGGCGCCCAGGGGCAGCCCTCCCCACAATTCCCCATGGGACCAGGCACCAGGCCACTGCTAATTGTACCCAGTGTCACCTCCCCCTCTCAAAATGGAAACAGATACAAATCAACCCATGTCTTTTCTGAAACAGCAAAGATGCCTTCTCATGATGCCAGGATCTGGAACGTTCCCTCACTGTCCCCAAAGAAGGATGGCAGACCAGAAGCCTGCATCCCATTTCTCAGCAACTTATCGACCCAGCCCTAACGAAGGGTCTCGAGCTGGCTTCGGTTAGTGCCCAGATAGCTGGCCTTGAAAGGAAGTAGACAGTCGTGTGGGCCTGGCCCAGGTGGGGAAGCCGAGCGCTTTCAGCAAGGCCAATTAATGGGTGACAGGGTGACTCAACGCTGGGGACACGTTTGAACCTGACTGCTGAAGGATTACCTCCCTCCCTTGTCAAGTGGATTTGCCCACCCGCTTCTCACTCAGCCTGACAGGTTAATGCTCTGGACTGGCTCCTGCAGCCTTCCCGAACACACACGGGTGCACGCGTGCCTATGCACGCGCGCACGTGCACACACACGCACACACACACACACGCTGTGAGAAGGAAAACAGCCCCTTTTTTCTGCTCGTGTGTGGCGGCTGGGGGTGAGAAGAAGTGGGTCCTAGCTCCACACCTTTTCAGAAAGGGGAAAGGGAAAAAGCGTGGGGGATGCAGCTCCCCAGACCCATCTTCCTGGACTACCCAGGAAAGAGTCTCCACCGCGGGTCCCCTGAGGCCGGAACAGCCAGGGTGATCCCGGGGCATATCTGCCGGCTTTAGGCCCCGGGGGCTCATGTTCCCTCTAACCTGCTGGCTGGGGAGTGGGACACACCGTGGAGAGCCTCGTCACTTAGCATCGCGTCTGCTCCAACATGATGCCTCCGAGTAATGTAATTTATATTTCATGCACAATTGAAGCAGCTAATGGTGTAATTCTCCAAGGGGGAAACAAGTTGTTATAGTGTTAATTACATTGCAGGCGTGTTCCCTCCCCTTTGCCCCCCAAGTGCTCCAAGGGAAGATACCAGGTAGCGATTGAATGGGTCTCCAAGACAGTGGCTTTGGTGGGTTCCGCCGACGTCAGGGCTGGGCAGTGGCAGGACGGCCAAGGGTGTCTTCCTCTTCCCTGCTGGGGGCGGGACGGGTTTCCGGGGGAGGGGGGCGGGGGTTGGACTTGGCTTAAACTGCCTGGTGGTCTGGGTTTCCTTGTCCAGCCTGATAGCGGAATCTTGCCGGGCTGGGGTACTTCTTTCCGTTCGCAGGGACACTGCTGGGGAGGGGAAAGCACAGATGACCCACTTGGGAAACAAGGGAAGACGGTTAAAATAGACCAAATCCAGCCTTGAGGTTGGAAGAGGACACCGCGGGGTGTGGTGGTTGAGCACGTGGCCTCTGCGGGCAGACGGCTGGGAACGGAATCCCAGCTCTGTCGCTTGTAAGCTGGGAAACCCCCAGGGAGATTGCTCGGCCTCTGTGTGCGTGCCTCAGTGTTCTCTACTGTAAAATGGGGATAAGAAGTCACCACGGAGTTGCAGTGAGGCGTCAGCGCATCAATATGTAGGCGGAATGCAGAACGCTGGCACGAAGCACGCGCAAGGCGATTGGAGGCAGGATCACAGGGCGGGAGGGAGGAAATGGAGTTAAACTGTAAGACAGTTCTGTTAGTCTCTGTGAAGTGGTCCCGGTACATATTTTTTTCTAGGTTCATGGAAGCTACATCTACCGAAAAAGAACAAATGTCTTGCTTTTCAAAAATAAAGGGGAAATGTAGATTTGAGGAATTGTAGAACCATACAATTGAAGATGATTACTAGAAAAAAAAAATGTTAAGTCGACTATTAAAGAGGTGGTTTTTGAATTCCTGGCAAAAGAAAGAAAGAAAGGCAGGGGCAGAAGAAGGAAGGGAGGGAGAGAGGGAGGGAAGGAAGGGGGGAGGGAGGGCCATTGCCACTCGGCATGGATGCATTATGTACAAGTGAGGCCAAACTGACTCTGTATCTTTTTATAGATAAATCAGACTAAGTCACCCAGCAGATCAGGGAGAAGTAATACACACAGTGATTCTTAATTTATGCAAAGCATTTTACAAAATCTCACAGCTTATCCTTATGGAAAATATGGACAGAAATGGGCTGGCTGGTAGTATACTTTGCTGCATTGTAGCTGACTGAATAACCTTATGCCCCCGTGGACTTGAACCCCACGCTGGTACCCATTCCCGTGTCATCCAGGGTAGGCTAACTGCTGTAACAAACATCCCCCAAATCTCAGTGGCTCAGGCAACAAAATCACTCGTTCCCATCATAGCACAATGTCAGCAGCAAGAGGGGCTCCCCCCCCCCCCCAACCAGAGTCATTCGGACACGCGGGTTCTTCTGTCTTATGATGCCGCCATCTTTAATTTCTGGCCTCCAAGGCTTCCGGGGAAAGGGGAAGACAGGAGAATCTTGTGTGGGAGATGTTTACAAACCAGGACTGGAAATGGTCTATCTCATCTCCACCCACATTCCACTGGCCAGGATTCAGTCACATGGGACCATCTGACAGCCAGGGGCTGGGAGATGGGGTTTAGCCACGTGGCCAGGAAAGAGAGGACAAGATGGGTGATGGTGATTGCTAGCTGGGTCTTCCACGGGTATGGATGTCAGTCCGTTGATGTCAGTCTTCAGGAAGGCCTCTGGGGGCAGGCCAAACTCCGTCTCTTGCCCTGCCCTAAGCAACGTTACTGTTGTTAGTGACTGGGGTGAAGTCATAGAACGGGCCTTTTTACCCTTTTGTATGTAACTCTCCCAGGCGACGTTAGGTAAAGGCAGCTTGCCGGGGGTGCCCAGTGAGAGAGAGCCACGTGGCCAGATCTCACACTGACTGGATTATTGCAGAAATGGAAGAATTCAACGTATCTGTAGGGACTGGCTTATCGCAGAGACCATCTTCCTCTCCTGCAGGGGGCAGGAGTTCACGGATCTCCACTCGATGCCGTCTTACGTGGGACTCGACCACTTTCCTGGACTCCCCTCTCTCTGTGTGTCCTTCTCCTTCTCCTTCCTCCTAGCAGGCCAGCTGACTCTGGACAGGAAATCGGGCTTGTGTAGCAAGTTTCCAGGTAAAACAGAGCTGGACATAAAAACTGTCATGGTGGATGAAAAACTAAGCCTCGGAAAGATTTCACTGGATTGGAATGAGGAGCTAACGTCAGGGAAATTCAACTATATCTGTCAGGGCCCCAGCGGGAACAAATCGCGCCCTCGGGAGGTTTAATTGAAGACGGCGTGACCAAGGGGCTACGTACAGAGGCGGAGGCAGGGTTAAGGGAGCGCCTGTTGAATGGTGACACATCCAGGGGCTGCCGAGAACAGGGTGCTGTGACCGCTCCTAAGGCTGTGCCCTAGACTACATGTTGGTGTCCCTTGAAACGCACATGCTGATGCGTGATATGAGGAGGCAGGGCCTTCGGGAGGTGATCAGGCCATGAGAGAGGAGCCCTCACGAATCAGGGTTCGTGCCCTGATACACAGACACACGAGGGCTCGCTTCCTCCTGCTATACTTGCCGCCCTATGAGGATTCAAGAAGACAGGTGTCTGTAGACCAGGAAGCCGGCCTCACCAGACACGAGATCTGCCATCACCTTGATCTTGGACTTCCCGCCCTCTACAACTGTGAAAACTCAACGGCGTGCCGCTTCACCAGCCCGAACTGACAGCCTCAGCGGGCAAGAGGAACGAAGGGTTTGCCGCAGTTCAGCATGGCAACCACGGAAGAAGGGCCACAAGACGGGAGCTGTGGCTATAGGTAGAAAAATGCAGCCAATGCCAGCAGGACGACCTGGAAGAGAGACTTGGGGGGTGGGACAAATAAATACCCAACATCGCCCCCTCCCGCACCTGAGACTCCCACGGGTGCCTCCAATGGACCATAACCAAGAGGGAGCCAGAGGACCAGGGAGCCCAGTGAAGCCATCTACAGTGGTCAGCTGCTGAGAGAATAGAACAGAGCAGAGATCAAAGGATAGATATGAAGGGGGCGGAGAATAACAAGCACAAAGAGGAACAGAAATCCGGGTAGAATGTTGCATTCAGTTTAGAAGATCAGTTGCATAAAGAGGAGACGGGACGTATTTCGATGTGAAATGAGACACATTTCGTTCATGTAAAAAGTCTCAGTGGTGTGAGTAGCTCTAGGTTCTGTGGGAAGCACCTGTGGATGCATTCATAGGATCAGGGGGTCTCGTTCATGGGAGGTGATGGTGCATGTGCCTACTGCTTTGTGCCTTGATCAGACCACTTGGGGGTTCTGAGCGAGGCTGAGTCTCATACTTTAGGAGGAATATTTACGAACCTGTATTCAGAGAGGCAACCAACACACTGAGGGAGTCTGAAAACTAAGTCTAATGAGGAAAGGCTGAAGGGGATGGGGAGCAACACTTCGGCTAAAGAGAAGATGCTTTAGGGGAAAAGACTAACTTTCTCCAAGTATTAGAAGGGCAGAGAGGAGGCCTCCCTTTCAGGACGTGCCCCCCCCAACCCCTTCCATGCCCCCAGATGGTATCGTACCACTTCTGTGAATTCCCGCAGCAAACTGTGGTTTGTCGCAGACTTCTCCCACCCAGGTTGTCCATTTGGTTGTCTGTCCTTCCTGCTAACTGAGGACAGAGACTTTTTCGTCACCGCACCCCACCACCTACTGCTTGGCTCCTGGGTGGCGCTCAGAGTCTTTGTTCGAGGAGTTGGGTGCTCCAACAGGAGCCAGGGGATCCCCTGCAGGAAGGCAGAGAAGGGCATGCATGTGGTGGACGGCAGTGAGGAGGATCCCTTCAAGGGTGAAAGTCTGCCAACTGTCGACCTGCGAGTCTGGACCGTTACGTGCTCGCCAAACGTAATGAAAGTTACGAAACCTCAGTTTTCTCACTGCCTGTGCAGGTGCTTTGAAGACTGCAGGGGCTAGTATGTTTGTAAAGAGCTCAGAACACGGCAGGTGTTCTGAAAATGGCCATCGTCGCTATCACTCTTTGAACAACTCAGGCCGGTGTTCATCTCAGGCCCTCAGACTAACTTGTCTTAGGGCAAATCCTCCAGAAGCAGAGCCCGAGACAAGGATCCACGTCAGGCGACTTCTTGGGAAATGTTCTCAGTAAAACCCAGGAGGGAGTGAGGAAGTGGAACGTGGGTCTAGAGAAGGAGCCCCACAAAGGTGTGATGTCGAGTGAAATCCCACGGAGGGTGACGTTGGAGACAGCAGAGGTCACACTTCATCCCCGCCAGGAACATGGGTGCTGGAGGACTTACCCCACCCTCATACACACCCATCAGTTCCTGGGCGAGGGCTGTCCCCGGGGGAAGTCAATTCCTTGGCACTTTTGCTCTCCTCGCCCCCAGGGGCCTGCGGCAGCTTCTGAGAGCACATTGGGCTCTTGTCGGCAATGCTCCCCAAGCCTGTTTTTCTGAAGCCGTTTCCTTCTTTTTCTCACCCTAAATTCCTGAGACGCTGCCTTCGGATCCAGTCCCATCCCTTCTTTGCCTCCCTGTGACAAGTTCCTCTGGACCCTGGGGCCATGTTTGTGGTCCTGGAGGCAATCAGGGGGTCATCAGGACACTGCCACGCCCACTTTGTCACTTGGCTAAGGTTTTTTTTTTTTTTTTTTTTTTTCAACGTTTATTTATTTTTGGGACAGAAAGAGACAGAGCATGAACGGGGGAGGGGCAGAGAGAGAGGGAGACACAGAATCGGAAACAGGCTCCAGGCTCTGAGCCATCAGCCCAGAGCCCGACGCGGGGCTCGAACTCACGGACCGCGAGATCGTGACCTGGCTGAAGTCGGACGCTTAACCGACTGCGCCACCCAGGTGCCCCTTGGCTAAGGTTTTTTAATTTAGGAGAGCCACACAGCTTTTCTCTGGAGCCCCCTACCCTGCAGAGGTGGGGAGGGGAGGAAAAGGCCCAGCATGCCCAAAATTCAGGTGCCCTACATCCCAGGGGGCATGGAGCCAGACACTTGAGCTGCCTCCAGTGATCTCAGGGGACCTGAAGGATGTGCGTTTTGGACTAAATGTGTGTCCCCAAAATTCATATGTTGAACCCCAACATGATGATATTTGGAGATGGGCCTTTGGCGGGGGGTCACTGGGTTTAGATGAGGTCATGAGGGCTCGACCCCCAGACGTAGAGGCTGAGTCTGAAGATGTCCACAGGGGCTGGGTCATACGGTGCAACTGCCCCACGTTCAGTGTTCAGTGCAAGAGAGATGTGAGGCCACTGGAGGTTTAAAAGCAGGGGCACCTGGGTGGCTCAGTCGGTTGGGCGGCTGACTTCAGCTCAGGTCATGATCTTACAGCTCGTGGGTTCGAGCCCCGAGTCGGGCTCTGTGCTGACAGCTCAGAGCCCAGAGCCTGCTTCCGATTCTGTGTCTCCCTCTCTCTCTCTCTCTCCCTCCCACACTCATGCTCTCTCTCTCTCTCTCTCATATAAATAAATAAATAAACCGGGGCGCCTGGGTGGCTCAGTTGGTTGAGCGTCCACGTTCAGCTCAGGTCATGATCTCATGGTCCCTGAGTTTGAGCCCCGCATCGGGCTCTGTACTGACAGCTCGGAACCTGGAGCCCGCTTCGGATTCTGTGTCTCCCTCTCTCTCTGCCCCTCCTCCGCCCTCACTCTGTCTCTCTCTCACTCAAAAATGAATAAACACTAAAAATTTTAAAAATAAATAAATAAATAAATAAATAAATAAATAAAAGCACGTCAGTGCGGGGCGCCCGGGCAGTTCAGTCGGTTAAGCGTCCGCCTACAGCTCGGGTCACGACCTCGTGGTTTGTGGGTTCAAGCCCCGTATCGGGCTCTGTGCTGACGGCTCAGAGCCTGGAGCCTGCTTCTCATTCTGTGTCTTCCTCTCTCTCGGCCCCTCTGCTGCACGTGCTCTCTCTCTCTCTGTCTCAAAAATAAATAAACATTAAAACAAATTTTAAAACGTGTCAGTGCTATGACCTTATTTGCATGGTTTTGGCTGCCTTGCAAAGAAGGGGTGTGAGTGGACGCCAGGAGGCCAGTTAGGCAGTCCAGGCTTACAAACGCCCTGATGGGTTTTTTGTCCACTGTCTGGTCGTCACCAAGCGTGTTGACTATGTCCCACATCCCTACCCTTTGCCCGCCGAGGCAAAAGCTTTCATTGCTGGGGTTGGCTAGAGGGTGAAGGTTTTTCTCAGGGCTGGGCTGACAGAGAAGGCACGGCCTCTCTCCTTTTTAAGGGTCTCTTTTTTTTTTTTTTAATTTTTTTTTAACGTTTATTTATTTTTGAGACAGAGAGAGACAGAGCATGAACGGGGGAGGGGCAGAGAGAGAGGGAGACACAGAATCAGAAGCAGGCTCCGGGCTCTGAGCCATCCGCCCAGAGCCCGACGTGGGGCTCGAACTCACGGACCGCGAGATCGTGACCTGGCTGAAGTCGGACGCTTAACCGACTGCACCACCCAGGCGCCCCTTAAGGGTCTCTTTTTGTGCTGTGCCATTTGGCACGTATCCCAAAAAGTAGCAAATTTAAGACCAGAGGCTGGGAAACGTGGGCTTCGGAAACCATGAAAACCGCTGCAAAAATCAGTACAAGTTGACATTCAGGGTTTATTTCTACAAATGGAGTGTTTGGGGAGGGATGAAAGTCAGTGTTTCTAATGCTGGGGGAGGGGGATCACTTCTCTGCGTTCCAGACCACACGTTGGAGGCTACTGGGCGTCGCATGATGGCTATGAACGGGAGATCCAGAGCCAGCGCTCCTGGGTTCAAACCCAAGCCCTGCCACTTACTCACAGAGTCCCGTGGGGACACAACCTCTCTGCGCCTCAGTTTCTCCCGGTGTGTAAAACGGGGGACAATCAGAGTAACTATTTCATGGGGCTGTTGTGGGGAGCTGGTGAGTTAATAAACAAAAGGCCCACAGGCTCATGCCTGGTATACGTAAGAGAGCTCAGTGAGGGCGCTGCCTTTGCCATCCTCAGGGATGGGCTCCCCGTGTGACGAGCCGACCGATGGCTCCCATGTCATACCTGGTGTGCTTTGCTTCCGGTTTGTCTCTTAAGAACAGTGGGAGCGAGGGGGCGCCTGGGGGGCTCGGTCGGGTAAGCGTGCCACTTCGGCTCAGGTCACGATCTCGCGGTTCGTGGGTTCAGGTCGTCGGGCTCTGTGCTGACAGTGAAGGTGTGAGTGTAGCAGACGGTGTCGTGCTCTGTCCAGAGCCCCTGGGATGCCTTTTGTACTGCCTGTGCGCCCCCACTCGAGAGCATGCTTTTGGTGCCCTACGCCTACAGCCTGTCTTCCAAGGACTACCCTCGGGCTGCCGGGCCTCTGCCTACAAGTGTGGGAACTGAAAATGCCTGGGACCTTATGTCTCCCCTCCTCTGCCCCCCCCACAACTGCTGACGAACCACTGTCCCATGGTCCCCGACCTGGGGTGGGACAACACAGAGGCATCGCGTGCCCTCCTCGGTTCCCCCGTACAAGAGGCTGAGGCTGCCCTCCAACGACCTTGGCCGAAATCACCCCTTGGCCTGTGTCCCCTCCTTCCTGGTGCTGTCCCCACTCCCTTCCCAAATTCCCGTGGCACCTCCCGCATAAATCCCTTACACGTGAATCCTCATTTCATGGTTGGTCTGGGGTGTGTGTGTGTGTGTGTGTGTGTGTATGTGTGTGTGTGTAACCTCACCTTGAACAGCCCGCTTTTTAGAAGGGGAACCAGTATGAGAATTCCGTGGCATCCAAATCTGGATCGGGGGGGGGGGGGTCACGTCTGCATTACGTGGGTAGACACCAGTGCCCTCAAGTCAAATACCTAAAGGAGGCGGGAGGAAGGAACAGAGTCCCCGCAGCAGAGACAAGGAGGGGGCAGTGCCGGGAGGTGCGCCCATATGTGTTTCTCCAACCTGCTCAGAGAGCTAACACCTCACTGGCTGGCTGGGAGGACCGGGCGGGCAGGGACGCTGCTGAAGAACAGAGAATACAGGGCTGGAGTTGCCGGTTCCACGGTCCGCTCCGGACGCTGTGCCTTCTCAGGCCGTGCACCGCCACAGGGTCCGGGACAGAGACAGAGAAAAAGCGAGAGGCGCAGAGACAGAGAAATTGAGGGAAAGAAAGAGAGATAGGCAAAGAGACTCACAGACAGGCAGAGAGACAGAAATGTTGAGAGAGATAGGGAAAGACAGAGACAGGGGCGGAGAGACAAGAGGGGGAAAGGGAGATAGCCAGAGAAAGATAGGAAGGAATAGAAACAGAGAGACAGAGACAGGAAGTAAGAGACACAGAGAGACACTCAGAGGCTAAGAGATTCAAGCGCACACAGATGGAAGCTGAGACACACAGAGACAAAGGGAGGAATGGAGAGACAGAGGAAAGCAGGAAGACACGCAAAGGGAAAGAGACTCAGAGAGAGGTGGAAAGCGAGGGGTGCAGAAACAGAAAAAGGAGGGCAATTCAGAGAAACCGAACGAAGCAGAGGGGCAGACAGGAGAGGGGAGCGGGCTGCCAAGGAGATAGCCAGAAGGGCGTAGGAGGATGCCCGGGCGTGCTGTCAGGGGCTCAGATGGGAGCCAGCCGCCCCCGAGCGGGTGTGGCGACTGCCCCCAGCCCCTCCAGCCAAGGAACGAGACTACACCACCGTGGCTCACTTTGAATCAAAGCGGAGGGTCCCAGCGTCCAAGAGAATCCTCAGGGCCCCGAGGACCAACCCCCGTCAGGGGCTCTGAGACGCCCAGCATCAGGGCCCACGCGTGGCACAAAAGCGCACAGAGCGTCCAATCTCCCTCTCAGCCAAACCCTCCTTAGCGGCGGGGTTAGCGGCGGGGAGAGGCCAGTGGGCCGCGCCTTGTCAGGAAGCATGTTTTCCCAGGAGCCGCCGCTGTTCAGATGTGCCGTGAGCAATTGCCACTCTGCGCGCCTTCCCCTGGCAAATTATTCTGCTGGAGTTTCTTCCAGCATTCGGAGCTGCGCTGCTGTAAATGCCAGAAATCATGTACATTAAGCCCAGAGTGACGGCAGGCTTATGGATGGATTTACCTTCAAACAGAGGCCGCGGAGGCGCCCGGTGTGGGGGGCAGCACTTTATGGATGTCGCTCTTCGCTTGCCGAGGCCTTAAGCGGTCAAGTTGGCCACGTAATCAATTTCTCATGTCGGCCTGGCTGCGGGCCACAAGGTCCCAGGCAGGGATTTGGGATGCAGCCCCTCTACCCACAGCCCCCTCCCCGAGACCTCGGCCTCTCCTCTGAGGGGGACGTGTTTCCGCCTGCCCGGGGTGCTGGTGGCCGGGGACCAGCCGGGTAACACCGAGCCAAGTCAAGCGAGTGTCAAATTCCAGGACCTGCCCTCCCTCCTCAGAGCCCTTTCCCCAGCGCCCCTTGCAAAGGCCCTGGCCCCCGCTCTTTCCCCTCCCCTGCTCCAAAGCTGGGTCCGGGGTCTCCGTAGGGCAGTCTGAGCTCAGCCACTCTCGTCCCATCATCCACCGTTTGGCCTCTCTGATCCGTGAGGCTTGGGTCACTGGTTTTGCCATCTCATCTGCATGGCTGTCACTCAGCTCATGCAGCCTCTTGGGACCCCTCCCCTCACTGTCTTCCTTCAGCCTTGACCTCTCAGGGCTCCTGCTCTAGGCAAGTCCCCATTCAGCACCCAGTTAGCACCGCTGAGCAGTCCCGTCAGGCAGCTCGGTGGCCGAGGTGTAATTCTCGGGACACTGTCTGGGTCGAGAGACCCCTGTAGGCCCGTCACACAGACCCAGAGCCCCTGCCATACCCCGCCTGTGGCAGATGGTACTTTCCAAGGATGGCTCTTCTTGGTGACCTGGATATTCCTTCCGTGAAGAGGTGAGGTCTGCGTTCCCTTAACTGAAACCTAAGCGTGGTGGACATGGCCCCGCATGACTCCTGAGTCCAGGTCATAAAAGACGACGCAGCCTCTGACGGGCTCAGCAGAGCACTTAGGCTCCGAGCCCTGAGCCACCGCGTCTCGCTAGCCTGAGGCCGCCACGATGTAAGGGAGGTCAAAGCGGCCCATGCTAAGTGACCGCGTGGAGAGGCCGTGAGACCGCAGGCTAGGACAGAAGTGCCTGCCCCCCCCCGCCCCCGGCTGCGTCTGACTGCAACCACATCAGAGGCCCCGGGGCAGAACCACCTGGCCGAGCCCTTCCTGAAATCTTGACCCGTAGAAACCATCAGAGATCATAAAATGGCTATTTTTACTGTAGCCCACTAAGCTTCTGTGAACCCCAAACCAGTTCTCCAAGGCCAACAGGCCTAAATAGGGTAAAAAGAGAAGACATGCGGTGATCACCAAACCAAGAGGAACCGATCTAATCTTTGTTCGATCTTCAGAAGGGCCCTCAGAGAGCTGCAGAGCCCAGGGTATCGCATCTATCCTCGTGGCCCGGTGCCCGCGTTTCGGAGAGGCGTCTACACGGCCGTGACTCCCTAACCCTGCCTTGGTGTATTCACGATCCAGCAATCTGGAAAGCACGTGTGACCAGGATTGTTTGGCCACTTAATCCCCGGGAAATAATGAACAAGCAGGCGACATAGAGGCAGGAATCGTTCTCAGAAGCGATGCCTATGGTCCACATATATCCAGTTCAGCATGTGAGGCATAGATTTTTTCATGTGAGGCATAGATTTCCCCAGGGTCGGTGCTCCGCAATGCTGCCTTTACAGAACGCCACTCCTACACGGGGATGAGCTTTCCGTTTCCTTCTCCTACTCAGGCCGAAGGCCACGCTGAAGGACTGTAAGGCATGAATTACCCGAAGCAAGCGACCTAGCCTCTCTGTGCCTCGGTTTGCCCATCTGTAAAGTGGGGAACGTAGTGGGACTTTCCTGATCAGGCACTGTCAGGGTTAAATGAGTTCATTCATGTAAAGAGCTCCGACCAGGACCTGCCTGTAGCAAGGGCTGTGTGAGTGCTATCCGTTATTGTTATTGCTGGTGGTGTTTGGGGATTGTAGGTTACGGGCGCTAACAGATTCCGTTCAATTTATTCTCAGCGACATAACTGTCATGTGAGAAATTTAGCATCGCTCACACGTCCCCCTCTTCGGCATCAAGCCCCCTCCCTAACACGCGTGCGGACACACGCATGCACGCACGCCCGTGCACGCACCCACACTCGGTAATCAGTGCCGGCTTGCCACAGGCCACACCGCGGCAATGTAGTCGAGCCAGAAGAACAAGCCGCTTTATCTTCCTCTCCAGGCAGAAGCCCGTGCGTAGACGACGGATGCAGAGCGTCCTGCCTGCACCAGCGGAGGAAACCACTTCCCGGCCGGCTCGGCAGCCTCCAGACAAGCAGGGCTGAGGCTGCCCCTGGGCACCAGACCCCAGGACCCTCGGGGGCGACAGAGGCCGTTCCCGTGGGTCGCCGCCACTTTTCTCCTAATGAGAAGCCCCGTTTCCCAGCTTCCAAAGCCCCCTCCCTCATCTGGCTGCTGTGTCTGCTGCAGGCTTTCTGCACAGAGTCCCCAAGACGGCGACGTGCTGCCCGGGGGGCAGAGGGGCAGGGAATGGCATGAGCCACATACAGGGCTTTTCCTTCTAGGAGCAGGGGAGCCTGTACGTGGATTCCTGTCTCGCGGCGGATCTGACCCCCAGGTGGCTCTCCCAGACCGAGGCTCTCCCCAGGGAATTAATCCAGCAGGGCCCAGTTGGCCACAACCCACGGAAAAGGCCCCAGCCTCTCACCCTGCAGGCCTTTGACACTGGGCCGCACCAGGCCCCGGCGATTTTTGCAAAAATGGCTTAACGTCACAGAAGGGAAGAGTTTCAGAAATAAAGGAATCGGTCTCGTTTTGAGGGCACATTTAGTAAAAGGCACGCGGGCACTTCAGGACGGCAGGATTGGGCTTCTGGTCTCGCAATCAGTTAACAAATGTTTATAGAGGGGCGACCACACGGAAGGCACTGCAGTTGGCTTGGGGCCCCTGTGCCAACAGAGTTCAAGGGCTTTCCCTTCCGGTAGGCAGCTTAGTGGAAAGCGACAGTTCTGGAAGCTTGGCCTCACAGCCCTCCAACTCCAGGGAACAAAACCGCACGAGGGCCCCAGCCGCCGAGCTCTGAGATCTAACCAGCCCTCGGGCCAAGACAGCGCTTTCCACTGGCCACCCCGGCCACTGACCGAGCAAGGCTTGGTGCTACGGGGGTCATGTTCCTTCGGGAAACAGGACTCCCCTGGTGGCTGGCTCGTTTGAGGACAGTCTGCCGGCTTTGTTGAGCCTTCCGGAGACTTCGGGAAAGTCTAGGCTGCTCCTGCCCACCTCCCTGCCCTCCCTCAGGTCAGAGGGCCTCACAGCCTTTCGGGGGCTCTCAGCCTTGCCCAGCTCCTCCCTGTTTCTCTCACAGAAACGTCCCCCAGTAAAAATCCTTGCATGTTTCATCCCCTTCTGGCATCTACCTTCTCGGAGAGCCCCTGTCGTTTTTCTCCTCCTCACGGACCCCTGCATTCGCTCATTCCTTAGGGGTCTGTTTGTAATTTGGCATCTCCCTGGTGAATTCTCAGTTCTGTAAGAACCGACAACATCCGTAAGGCTCCTCACTGGTGGTTCTCAGAGGTATTGCTGACCCATGGCAGGGAGGTCCTTGCCACTAAGCCCTTCCATCAGACTTCAAGATGCCTGTCTGATTTATTAAGATAACTCACAATGACCGTTGCACAGTGAGCCCACAGCACAATGCTAAGCTTTTTGCATGCATTACCTCATTTACCGCCTCTCTCGGCACACACCCCCCACCCCCTACCCAGAGGATGCCCTTCCTCGAGACATTTACAGGGGCGCCTGACTGGCTCAGTCGGTTAAGCGTCCGACTTCAGCTCAGGTCATGACCTCACGGTTCGTGGGTTCGAGCCCCGCGTTGGGCTCTGTGCTGATGGCTCAGAGCCTGGAGCCTGCTTCCTATTCTGTGTATCTCTCTCTCTCTCTCTCTCTGCCCGTTTCCTGCTTGTGCTCTGTCTCTCTCTCTCAAGGATCTGATCTTATGAAGTGTGAATATTTTGCAAGAAACAACCAATACTCGGGTTGAGCAATGCCTGGCAAACGGCTGGGTAACCAAGTCCAGCTTGGCCCAGGCTAACAGATCATAGTCTGCTCCTCTGTTTAATCCTATCCTGCGTTAAGCACCCCCAGCCATTTCTTTCCTGTGTGCGCCTTGGCTTCTTCGTGTTCCAGAACAAGACCTCTGGGCTCCCATGCAGGACACATGCCAGGCATTCTCTGACCCTCTGAGCTGGACCTGTCCTCCCCAGCCCCCGACATTCACAAGTGTTGTCCAGCTCACCCGGAGACACGGCTCCACATACTAAACAGAAAGCCACGGGCTGGCTGGCCGGGGACCTCCCACAAGGCACTTGGCACCCGTGAGCCTCAATTCCCTCGGCTGTAAAACAGGGGCACGGTGAGGATCAAAGAAGAGAATGGATTTGAAAATTACTGTGAACCCTTCCTACTCAAAGTGTGGTCCTCAGACCGGCGGCAGCAGCAGCATCCGGAAGTGAGGTAGAAATGCAGGTTCTCAGACCCCACCCTGACCCACTGAATCAGAACCAATCAGAACCGCTGGGCTCAGTGCACCCTTTTTACGCCCAGGTGATTGGTGTGCACACGAAGGTTGGCGGGCCTTGCTCTCCAGCTATAGACGTTCCCCATTGTTTTCCCTTGCGGGTAAGTACCCTAAGGAAGGCGTTCTGGACCCATCCCTCTGCCTTTGCGCACGCCTCCTTCCGTTAGTCCTTGTCTTTCTCCTCCCTCCCCTTCCCCTCCCCAGCCCCTTCGTCTCCACCCTGTTCCGTGGCTTCCTCTCCTCTGGTCAATGGCACAGCCCTCCCCAAACCCACTGTTTCTACTGCCTCAGCGAAACGGGGAACGCGGGGGTAGACTCGGCTATATACACACGAGCCCTGAGAGGGCCACTCATCACAGCTTCGTGGCCTACAAGGCGTGGAGAGAGGCTTGGCAATGCACAAAGGGGCCCAGCCGGGGATGGGGATAAAACCCAGGGCCAGCCGATACATCCATTCACCTCTGATTCCAGGCCCCACTGGCTGGTGAACTGCCCCCATTCCTTGTACCCGATATGTAATGTATTTTCTGTAATTATGGTGATGCCGTCTGTGTATATGTTAAATGACTATGGCAGTTAATTATTTGTGGGTAAACAAGGGATGCCTCTTTGCCCCAGGAGGGACTGAAAGACGCTCACTTAAGGAGCCACAAGATCAAAGCGACAGGGAGGAGGCAGGTGAGAGGAGAAGTCATTCTTCCCCTGGGAGCTTCTGGGAGGGAGGGGGTGAAGTGATTTGGCCCTTCAGGGAGGCCCCAAGCAAGGCCAAAGGGCCCGTGGAGCAAAAGCAGACGGTCCTGGTCCTCGGGGACCGAAACCAAGGTGTAGAGTTGAGGGGGTGATCTCCAAAGACCGGCAGGAGTGCTCCCCAAGTGCCAGGCAGTCCACACACAGCCTCTGCCCTCCCTGGTGCTCCAAACAGCCCCAGGTAGCTTTGCAGGGGGGCACACATCCAGAACCTGGTACTTGTTGCAAATATCCATCCTCCCCTTCTCCGTGAGGCATAAAACCCCCAATTTTTCACCAGATATGTGCCCCACTCCCCCAGTAAAGGCTGTATGTCCCAGCCTCGGCTTGCAGCCATGTGTGGCCATGTGAGCAAGTCTGATTTATGGGATCAGAACCAAAGCAACTTCTGGAGTGTGATCTGGAGAAACGAGTGCCTCCCTCTTCGCTCTCTCCTCCGTGCACGCTAGAAAAGGGACTCGATGGGCGGCTCGAGCAGCCATCTTGAACCCTGAGGCAACTTTGGGTCTGGCAGCCATTCGTGCCAGCAATGACGTCGAAGCAACCTGAGTTACTTACAGCTAGATCTTACAATCCCCATCCCAGTTACCTTACCACCCTGGGACTCGAGACCCTTACGTGAGAAATTGATTTCTGACATATTTAGGTCACTGTTAATTTGGATGTTTTGTTATTCACAGGCTACCAAAGTCAGACGAGAAAGATATGTAACATGGTGTCTTAGATCAGGTTCTCTAGGATGCAGACTTTTTTGAGATGGAAACTGGCATGGAGGAGGTTTACTAGGTTGTGGTCTCCAGGTCAACTCTTGAGTCAGAGTGAGGGGAGAAGATTGAGCAGGGGAAAAGCTGAGTGGCCTTGATGGGTCCCACAAGGAGCTCTAGAGTGAAGAAGGCTCTTCAAAGTTCAGAACGGCAACAAAAGGGCCGAGTCTGGATCCCTTTGCACTTTGGATTTCTTGTCTCTAAAATGGATGTTATTGATCTTGCGTCTGTATGGAAGATAAGAAAAAAATATGGGTGCGTGGCCAAGCTTACAGGGGAACAACCGTGAGAGCCAGCCTGGAGAAGACCTAAGAAGTTTACGTATGTCCTCTGGGGGCCCATGTCTGTGTCTTGACCAACTGACCAGCAGGGCAGTGTCACTTCTCCAGAACCTTCCCCAACACGGTCACCTTCTCCAGTTGGGAGAATGCACAGTCACCTATGCTTAATAACATCATGTCTCTTACCACGTTGGACGTGGCTGTTCACCTGGGACTCTTGAGCTCCGCCGGTGATGTATGATTTGTTCGATCGATGAACTTCACCGAAGGGGCCAAATCCTGGTGATGTCAACAAGACAGAGACTATTCCCCTGACGCCAGGAGATTTACTTAGAGCGTCCCCGAGCCCCAATTTTCTCGTCCATATCTGGGGAATAATAAGAAGAACAAACTGGGCTGTCCTGTTTATGCAAGTGGAGATACAGTGGAGGAAGTTTTCGTCAATTGAGTCTAAGGGACTCCGAGGGATTGTTTTCAGTGCATACACTCTGTCTACATGGCTCTGCAAAATTAGGCAGCCACCAAAGTGTAGAATCAGGGACAATTGGCCACCTCCCAAGGGTAGCCCTAACGCCAGCCTCTCTTGCCTGGAATAGCAACCTGTTTGGCCACACAGGCCACCGGGTGAAGGCTGTCTGGTGGGGTCCAACCCCGGACGTACAGATTCAAAGGGGCAGCTAAGACTGAGCAGTTAGACGTGGGATCAAGGCCACTTCACACCCGGCCCATGATGGTGTGGGGGGGGCCCCGGCATAATGCACACAGGATTAGGGTGCTTGGAACAGCTAGAGAGCTCAGCTTAGCCATCCTCCAAGGAAGCCTTGGCCGTGTTCTATAGCTGCTCCGCGCCTCAGTTTCCTGATTGGCAGAATGGGGGACCATCATCGCTCCCGTGTCAGGTGATGGTAAGGGCTGAGCTAGCATAGGGAAAGCAATTAGGCGCTGTGTCCAGGGGCTGGGAAGGGAGAGGTGGCTGTGGGGGTCATCTGCACTCCATCAGTAATGATCACCCACAGGCCGCTGGCTGGCACGCAGGGGGACAGGCACCCTGCCCCCAGCGCCTGCAAAGGTGAATGTGGTCAGAGCCCGATGAAGGGGAAGGGAAGCAAGGATCTAGAGCTCCAAACAGAGGGAGGTCAGGTCCCTCAGGGCTATGCCAGGCAGGACTCTTGATTGTAAGGCAGAGAACTGCCACTCAAACTGGCTCAGTGAAAAAAGAAAAAAATACTGGCTCAGGAAACCAACATGTTAAAAGGTAGTTGGCTTCAGGCATGGCTGATTCCAGGTACTTATACCAAGTGATGACAAGATGGCCACCAGCAGTTTATTAGCAGAGCGACCATGATAGAACGGGCGCCCTGTCCCCACAGTTCCAGAAAAATCCCCAGGGCTGCTGCTGTCTGGCTGGAATTGGCCGGCTTGGGCCATGGCCCACCCCGGGCCCCCGGGAGCATGGCTGTCTTCGCTTGAACTGCAGGGACTGGGGGGACGATGGAGAATGGATACTGACTGGTGAGGCAAATCACCAGATCGCCCCCTCAGCAGGCTTCGCTAGAGAGGTGAGACGTGACCCCCACCCCGCCCCTCCTGCTCTCGTTAAAATAGTAACCGGCGTTTGTTCAAAGCCACAAATTGCAAAAGCTTGGCACCCACGCTGTTGAATCTCTTAACTCCGTGGAATCAATTCTACGCCCAGAAGTGGGACTGGGCCCGCGGCAGGGGAAGATTCATCTAGTAGCCGCGTGTAGGAGGGATCAAAGGTCTAGAACCTGGTGGAGGTGGGGGGCATCGTCTTTAGCCCGGGGGAAGGGCCCATCCCTGTTGCTTTCCGGTTCATCAGTAAAGTCCGGTTCATCAGTAAAGCCTGGCCAGGCTGGAGGCACGAGGACGGGGGGGGGGGGGGGGGGGGGGGGACACAGGAAGAGACGTAGAAACTGGATAAGGACCTGCCAGGATTTGGAAGCAGGCTTTGGAGGAGGGACGGGCGAATCGAACACGATTCTCAAGTGTGGGCCGACGGAATAGTGACAGATGTCTCTGGCAGAAATGGGGAACACTGTTAGGGGCAAGAATTTAGGGGATTTGCTTTGATGCATTTGAATCCAAAGCGCTACAAGAGCATCCAGGTGAGAGTGACGGACAGCTGAGGCCAGAGCTGTGGATTTCAGGGTCCCAACGTCACCACTGTGCTCCTGGGGGTGGCTTGGCCCTGCTGCGGTGAGGGAGGGAGGGTGTTGGAGCAGAGCAGGGAGAGCAGGCTGAGAACCAGACCCGGGGAGATGCTCACATTCAGGGAATCCGGGAAGGACGCGCTGCACAGAGGTCATGAAAGCCGGCCAGCAAGGGGGCAGGTGCTCTGCGGGGCCGGGGCAGGGCCACGCATGGAAAGGGCCGGTGGTGCAGATGAGCGGTTTCCCAGCCCCTGTGGTCCCGGGTCGTTGGAATGAGGCAGCTGGCGGGCTTCCTGCTTTCACAAGCACCGGCGGGACCATGGCGCATGTCACTACAACTGGTACAGCTGGGGTGGCCTGGATTCATACAGGCCTAGAGAAGGGGGCAGAAAGGTGTTTCGTCAACGCTTCGGTGATAATGAGGGAAAGGAAGGGAAAGCGGGCACGTAATGTAAGGGAGATATTGGCGGAAGAGAGAAGCTGTGGCACCCCTACATACACTCACACTCACGTACACACCCGTACAAGCTTGCATACACACATACACACGCTCATACACAAACAGGCTTGAGAAGGGGAGGGAAGTCATTTCTGTTCTCCTGGAACGAGGTTTTCCCACACGGACGTGCGTGCCCACACACAATCACAGAGAGGCGCGCGTGTCACGGCGGGGGGGGGGGGGGGGGCGCCGTTTGGCCCACGCTCAGCTGGGGAGGGAATGACACGGCGGCGGTGGGCAGGCACCGGGAAGAAGCCGGCCTCGCAGGGGCCCACCCTTGGTTGAGGCCGGGGCCCTGGCGTGAGCGTGGGTGGCTGGGCGCTCCGTCCTCCCTGCTGGCAGGCCTGGGCAGGCGCCGTCCCCAGATGTCAGTGCTAATGCCTTGATAAACAGGGAGCTTGCTGGAATGTGGCTGTTAATTGGGGATAGAGCCACAGCCTTTAGCTCGGGGAGCAATGGTTAATGACGGGCCCGCTGGGGGAAGCCGCACGCTGTCGCCACTGTTCGTGTTCTGTCCTCTCCGCGTTTTAAACAGCAGTTTATCTAAAATTGAAAACACTTTCCTGGGAATAATTATTTCTTGGAAGCTACAGGACTGCTATCAGATTTCACAGCCTGCTGTCGGGCTGACCTTCTATAGGCCAAGGGGCCGGCTGCCTTTGCAGGGACAGCTTTGCTCCTGCCCTTCCCTTCTCCCGTGTCTTTCCTGGGTGCCCAGCGCACAGCCGCTGTGGGCGTGTGTGAGGGGGCTTTGTGGCCAATTTGGGGCCGAGTGGGAGGTTCACTGAGTAAAGGTGAGCCTGAGCAGGAAGAACAACAGGAGGGCGGGAGAGGCTTCTAGCATTGCCAAAACCCACCTGAAAGCCTCAGGGTCTCCGTGTTGGCTCCCGGCTTCGGCTGAGCTCTGCCTGGTCTGCTGGAGCAGCCCGTCAGGGACAGGGGGCTGTGGTCGAGCAAAAGATCCTCCGCGAGCCCGTTCCCTCCTTGGAAGCCGTTTCCAAAGCAGCGAGCCCACGGCCGCAGGGGCAGGGCAGAGGGAGGAGGGGACCCGAGGCCCTGTTCAGACGTGCAGGGGCGCCCGTGGAGGGGCGCCCCAGAGCCGGGGCTGGCCTCTCCTTCCACACCCGGGTCCGGGCGCAGCTGCCCGGGCTGTGATGTGATGTGATGTGATGGAGGGGTGGGAACCCGCGCCAAGAGCTGACCCCAGGGGTGCCCTCCCAGGGTCGGCCCAGGCCAGACCGCGACAGGGCCCTCAGCCCGGAATCATGGCCGCAGGCAGCATTCTCCTTGAACGTGGAGGGCAGTGACACAGACGGTTAAACTCGATGCGCTGGCCACAGGCCAGCCTTCCGGCTTGGCAATTACACACTGTCTACCTCCGCCTCTCCCTGCTGCCCCATCACCTCCCCGTCAGGCGGCTTTAATGCCGCTCGCCTCTTCCCGGCAGCAAATGTTTGTGTGTGGCGTTGCCGGGCGACAGTGGAGCAGGGCCTGCATTTTCCTGGCCCCCGGGCCCCTGGCGGAGCCTGCCCTCCGAGGGCTTTGTAGGCCTTAAGTGTCAACGCGGGCGTGAACCACGGCCTGGAGAAGCACAGGTCTGGCTCCTGGAGAACAGCTGGGGATGACGGGAAGGTGGGGCAGGCCTTTCTCAGGCGCCCAGCCCCCCTGGGCAGTTGTTCCCTTCGTCCCCCTCCGCAGACACATGGCAAGAGATTGGAATTCATTTTGCCAAACGCTGATAAAGACAGGGGCCACGGCTCCACCCCTCGGTGAGGTCACACGTGGCTCCCCACCCACGGGAATCTGGACAGCAGGATGGACCGCCAGACACCCCGTAAACACCTTATGCTCAGGGACACACTGGCGTTCAGAAGCACACCTAGATTCACAGGCAGGCCACCAGCTGTGTGGCCTCAGCATGTCACCCTTCCTCTCTGGGCCCCCGCTTGCTGATCTGCCGCAGGGGATGGCAATAGAGACCCCTACTCCGTTCGAAACCCGTGGGACTTCTTTCTTGCTGTGTGTCCTGAGAAGCCACCGTGGGGGATGTCGGGGTGGGAAAGAACTCTGTACGCATATAGGGGAAATGCAGGGAAATACGTGAGCCAGGGTTCTGGAAAGGGACCAACGGGGGCAGGGAAAAGGAAACCGAGTAATACAAAATGATTTGATTTGGTCGGGGTGGGACCTCAGAGACAGACACCTAATGGGAGAAGGTGCTGAAAGTTAAACTGAGAGCTGACGCGCTGGGGTCAAGGGCGGCCGGCCTGGAGCAGGAAAGGCCGCAAGACATGCGGGTCTTCAGGTCCCCCAGACCTTGAGCCCCAGTTTTTGCTGCATCCTGCCCTAGCTGTGTGACCTTGGGCAACTCGTTTACTCTCTCTGAGCCTCATCCATCAAATGCCCTCCAAGCACTGACCTCATAGGGTTGCTGTGGTTTGGCATGTGGTAGGCACAGCACACAGTAAGTCAGGCCCTCAGGCTGCCTGGGGACGGGGGACATGCAGGGGAAAAACCAAGTAATCCCTTGAGGCCAAACGCAGTCAACGCCAGAGGCAAAGCTCAAGAAACAAGCTCACAAGAGTCTCAAGCAGCGGGCCAGGGCAGGGGGCTGCGGGCAGCAAGGGAAGTGCATTAGTGAGTAACCGCAAAGGGAAGTGAATGGCACAGGTTCAATACAGACAGGAATGCTGAAACGGGTGTCAAGGCCCTGCCCACGTCCCCTCCCCGCCCCTGCGCACAGAGGTGGCCGGGGAACACCAGGGCTTGTCTTCCGGCCAGAGGAGCCCCCTTGGCCCATGTACAAGGCCAGCCGGAAGTGTTAGGGAGGGAACGCCCCCAGAAGCAGCCCTGACCCGTGGTGCTCAGGCAGTCGATGGATAATTGCCCCCAGCTCCCTCATTCTCTGGTGGGCACCTTAAAAGTATGTTTCGCACTATCTCCCAGAGATCCCCAACCGGAGTCAGCCTCAGTTGCCCCAAGGGCAATTGACTGAGTAGTAGAGCCGTTGTTGGATTCTTGCTCGTCCCTGCCTCGCTTCCCCCACTTCCCTACGTGGCCTCCCTGTAATCATTTTACAATAAACTAACTACAGTCAAATCCTCGTCTCAGGATCTACTTCTAGGGACACAAACCAAGACAAATACTGAGGTTTCAGGTCTGGCTAGTTCTAGGTGCTTGAGCAATAGCCTCAGGAATCTGTTCTTCTCCATCTCTCAGCTCGGCTCTTCCTCTCGCCCCCATCTCCGATGAGGATAAGATGCATTCAGACTATTTACAGGGGCGCCTGGGTGGCTCAGTTGGCTAAGTCCCCGACTCTTGATTTTGGCTCAGGTCATGATCTCGCGGTTCATGAGATCGAGCCCCACTTCAGGCTCCGTGCTGGATGTGGAGCCTGCTTGGGATTCTCTCTCTCCTTTTCCCTCTGTCCCTCCCCTGCTCATGCTTTCTCTCTCTCCAGAAAAATAAATAAATAAATAAATAAATAAATAAATAAATAATAAAGTATTTACCGAAAGACCGATATAAATCTATTTCAGCCCAGGGGTAGAGACTGGAAAGGGAAGACAGAGAGCCATGAAGGAGACAAAAATGAATGGGTTAGGAAGAGGGCTAGGGTGGCTGACTTCGCCTCCCCCGACACGTGGCTTGTGGAAACACACTGGGCCCCCCAGACGGCACCAGGCAGGGGCAGGAGCGTTTGTGCTCAGAAGGAACGAGTGATAGGAGGGCAACATAATCAGAGCCTGGGGGACAACTGTGAAAATGCAGACGCACACGCGCGCACGCGCGTGTGTGTGTGTGTGTGTGTGTGTGTGTGTTTAACTAATGGGAGCAGAAGATACTCTGCGAGCCGGGAGGGGAGACCCCGAGGCAGCTGGAGTCAGGAGATCCTGGACGTAGAGGCTCGAGGCAGGGGAATAAAAAGCAGAGGCTCTGGAATCTGAGAGCCCAGTCGAAAGAGCAGAGATCAGGGCCCAACCATTCCGCCTTGCTGGGGACGGTCTCAGTCGCAGCACTGAAAGCCCTCCGTCCTGGGCAATGCCTCCTTCCCAGGTGAACGGGGACAACTGGTCACCCTACCTGAGATGCTCTGGCACACGCTCCCAGAAGAATGCAGATTCTGAGCAGAGGAGCGGGGAGAGCCAGCCTGCCTAGGTGGAGTGGACAAACTGAAAGAGAAAAACAATGCGAAGTCGACCACATTTTTAGAGAAATGCCCGCATGGCTATCAAAATTTTAAATCTCCATACCTTTTGACCCAGAAACCACCTCTAAGGGCCTTTCTTTCAGAAATACTCACGCTCGCACCCAAAAATACATGCACAAGGAGGTCTCCCACAGCCTCATGCGCCGCACTGAAAAATCAGCAGCCCCATAATTATCCAATAATAGGACTGTAACAGGGAAATGGCTAAGGAACTCATGGTATACCCATACTGGGGCATACTCCGCAGTTAATAAAGAGCACAAGGTATTTCTAGACCGTCATCGTCTGGGTTTCTGGAGAAACTGACCCTGAGACAAGCATTAGAGGGCAAATTATTTATTCAGGAGGTGGCGGAAACGCGGGAGAGGCGTGGGCGGGCGGTAGAAGAAGGTGGGGAAGGGAGACACGGAAGGGAAGGAAGGCAATGGAAGGTGGGGCTCCTGGGGGGGGCGTCTAGAAATGCCTCCAAGTGATCGCTGAAGAGCATGGGAGCTGGCAAAATTATTCACCAACTCCTGAGATTCCTTGGTTGTGGGCTGCTTCCTGAGCTGTTAGTTCCCCGGCCCTCCGTGCTTTTGACATTGGAGAAAGCCCTCAAGCCCAAGGACGTGGACCCTGGCCGTTAGGAGGCACAGGCTCCAGGGATACAGGGGGGCACCAACAGCATCTGCCAAACATAAGTGTTGCCGTGAGGCTGTCCCCCAATACGTTGTTTAAGTGGCGGTGGGGAAGGTGCAGCGGGCTACGCAAAGTGTGATTGCATTTTGATTATTAAAATGTGTGTGTCCACATGTGTTTCAGGGCACACCTATACACATGTGTAAAAGAAAAGAAAAAGGAAATACAGACCCAAGCCGTGACAAACAGCAGAGACAGGGTCCTCTATTTCCATAGCATAAAACTTTCCAAACAAGTTTTACCTTTGTAATTAAGAATAATAATTATTATCATCGGAAATGAAGGGGGGGGATTTTTTTAAGTTTATTTATTTTGAGAGAGAGAGAAAGCGTGGACTAGCGGGGGAGGGGCAGAGAGCGAGGCAGAGAGAGAATCCCAAGCAGGCTCCGCACCGTCGGCCACGAACCGTGGGATCACGACCTGAGCTGAAATCGAGAGTCGGAGGCCTCACGAGCGGAGCCACCCAGGCGCCCCTGAAGGGGGAAATTTTTAAAAATGGAATGCGTCATCTATGAGGGGAAAGGAGATAAAGGTTCATAACCCCTCCTAGACCCTTCGGGCCAGATGAGTTTCAGACACGTTAATGTTGCTGTGCCAAAACGTACAAATAGTCTTATGAAGTGGGATAAATAACGACTGTATAAAGGCTCACCGACCAGGCTTCGCCGCCCAGGGCATTTGTGCCAAACTCAACATAAAACCTTTGGGTTTCTGTTACAGAGAAGGGATCGTGCGTTAGTAGTAAGGAAAGGACAGTTTCTAAAACCAGAGGGGACGGTGATGGGGCCAAGAAGGCTGGGTAACTGACCCCTCACAGAATCATATGGTGGTGGGGTCCTTCAGTCCAGCTGCTACCCAGGGCAAAGCAACCAGAAGGGGCCACCCAGATTCAGGTGCTTCCGAGGGCCCCTGCTTCCTCATAAAATACCCGTGCCACCTCAGAGTGCCTCTTGGTGTCGAAGTCTAAACATTACGGACAGCTGAACCCTCTGGGGATCTGGTGAAAACGTAGGTTCCAATCCAGTGGGTCTGGGACAGGGCCCAAGCATCTGCATTTCTAACACGTTCCCAGATGGGACAATATCACTGGTCTCAGGACGTCACTGAGTATCTGCACCGTAAAGTCCGTTTGATTGAACCGAAGCGGGTCTCCGTGTCCCTTGCACACATCCGTCATGTCACATTGTTGTACCAATTGTCAGGCTCCTTTGACGGGGTGCCAGTAGGGAGAACATGACCCCTGCGTACTGCAGATTCGCAAACTTCACTGTGAGACTGTCATCTCCTAGTTAAACTTAGGGAAAAATGGAAGTGAACCTCAACCCTGGGGTGAGGTAGGGGAGCCAGTCCTGGGCCCCCTCAGGGCATTGCCCATGAGGCTGCTGGGCCACAGGGAATGACAGATAGCCTAGGGCACTACAATAGGGGACTGTGTGCCTTTACCTGAGCTGAACTAATGAGATGAAACGACTCCACCCCAGGTGCGATAATTAAGCAAATGAGACATTTGCCACGATGTCTCATGATGTCACAGTCACCCAACGTGTTGGTGAAAGACCTCATTTGGCAAAGATCCCAACGTCCATGCCGATCCTCCTCCTTAATCAGACAATTTATCGGAATGTCAATGTGCCAGGCTTTTCCCGAGCCGCCCTTGCAGGTAGGTGTGCCCTGTACCCAAAAGTATGGCTGATTTCAGACCAGTGAGATGTCAGCGGGAATGAGTGAGACTATCGGAAGGCTTCCTTTGAGGGAAAGATATGTCCTTCTTCTCCTTTTCGTCCATACTGCTGCCCGCAGGTGTGATGGGTGGAGCCTCGGCAGCCTTCCTAGACCATGAGGACAAGGGAAGTTGTCTGAGGGCGGTGGACATCGGTGAGCTAGAAGAAGCCTTGGTCTCTGACGACTTCATCAAGGCTCCTTGACTGCCTTTTAACCTGAGAGAAGCATTTTCTATCTTGTTTAAACCCACTGGTATGGGATTAGTTGTTGCTGTCATAAAGTCCCCAAAGATAGTCCCTTTGCCTGTGGGGTACTCTCGTGCCCCAAACGTCTCACCGCGTAGTCCACCTTGGCCCCATGCTGACTGTGTGGCCCAGAAAATAAGTGCAGTGGAAAGGCTGGAATTCGGGACTGGTAGGATTGGCCATGTGACTGACTTCGGCCAGTGAGATAGTAACAAAAGTGACCTAAGATCTGAAAAGCACTCGAGCCTCGGGACTTGCCCTCTTGTTGCTCTTGGAGCCCAGGGATGGGCGTGTGAATAAGCCCGGTCAGACCCGCAGAGCCCAGCCCAGAAGAAGCACCCGGCCAAGCCACAGACTAGTGAGGAATCATAAGTGGTCCTTATTTTAGGCCACTAAGGCGTGGGGCAGTTTGTTAAACAGCAACAGCTCACTGGCACGGGGGCCACAGCCCTCGAAAGGCGGCATTCTCACCACCTTAGCCCGGGGTGATGGCAGTGAAGAAGAAACCGTAATGAATCTGGAAACTGCAAGGCACCCCAGCCCTGCGTCACCCCCCTGGGATCCCTCCCCTTGCCCCTGACTTCTCCCAACTCTCAGGCATATACCTCCTCCGGGAGCAGACAGACAAATCCTGGCTGACCTCTCCATTTCTCGGCCGTGGGCAGTGAGCGGGGGTAGCTGGCAGTCACAGGACAGCCAGAGAAGCCTCGCTTTCCTAGGGCAAAAGGAAACCTCAGCTCTGGGAGCCAGGAAAGGAGTGGGGGTGGAGGAAGACGCAGCCCTTGGGGCTAGTTTATGCCTTTAAAACATGCGGACGTACAGAGAGAACGAACGAGTCTTTTCTATTATAAAAGATGTGCTTAGCATATTTATGTAATAGTTTCACCACGTGCACTGAATCAAGTTACTGCATTAAGGAAAGAGGTTTTCCTTGCTGCTCTTGACACACTTTGGTATCTCTGCAGCCTTCGTGCAGGTGGTCTTCAAACACAAAAGGAACCCCGGTGGCTGGAGGTGGTTGTTGGGGGGGGGGGGGGGAAGGTGACCAGGGACGGGAAAGCAGCCGCTAACCATGTCCAGCTTTTAGCTCCATTCTGATGGCCGCTTGTACCTTGCACCTATGAAATGCACATGCAATGCACATGCAAGGGTGTTTCCGGCCAGGAGCTCCACGTGGGCACTGGGGGGGCAGCTCCCAGAAAGATGGGGTGCTGGGAAAAACTGGAAGGCGCTGGGGCCGAATGCTCTGAGATGTGGGGCTCAGTCAGCAGACAGACCCGCCTTGCTGAGGCCTTTGGTCCTGCGCTCCCCCTTCTCCCCACGAAAGCCCGTTCCATTTTTTCTTCCTCTTTCCCCTCTTCTCCCACTTTCCTTCCCTCTCTCTCTCTTTCAATCTCTTCCCCCTTAACTTTTTCTATCTTAATTGGCCATAACATGGAAGTGAAATTTGTTTTATTATCTACTATATTTATTGAATACAGTTTTATGTTCCTTGCTCTTAATTTTTAAAGTGGATGAGCTGAACACTTTATGGTTTTCTTTCAAAAAATTTTATATCGCGGCGGCAGTCATTAGGGCTGTTCGCAAATATTCCGGCTCTCCCTTTTCGGGCACGTGGCTGGACCACATGTTCTCCCCCCCCCCCCCGCCCCCACTCCCCCCATCCTGGTTTGGCCATGTGACTCGTTTTAGCCAATGAAACGCAAGCTCTCCTGGGTGGAGGCTTGACGGCTGGCGAGCTTTGGGGCCACCTTGTTTTCCTGCTGCTATGGTGACAAGGTGCGCTTACGCGGAGATGAAGACTTTCTCAGCCCGGGTGTGTCAGTGACTGTCGTGGGCATACTCCCGGGCCGGCCTGTGTCGGGTTCAGGTTGGGAGTACAGAATAAGCTTTTTTATAGTAACCCGCCGAATTCGTTAGCAGGACATCGTCTTACCCACGCTGACTGATGAGGTCCTTTTACCACACATCTTCCTCCACTGGGCGTCTTCTCTAATAAGAAAGCATTTGCTGTGATGGCAAGATCATGACCCGTGCCAGTAGTTTCTCTGTCTTTGAGGGGGGTGTCAGGAACCCTCGGAGAATCTGATGAGACAAGGAGCTCCCTTGTCCCCCAAATGTACACATGCCGTTCTGCCTACAAGTGCAGGTGTTTGCAGGTTCCACGGTCTGGTGCCTCCTCTGGGCTCGGAACTGACGCTTAGCCATCACTGCTCCCGCCGGGTGGGATGAAGTCTTCCTCCCTCCTTGTCCACGCTTCTGCCTGCAGTCCTGAAACCATCCCAGGCTCGGAAGCCTGACGGTTCTGGCGGCGTCCTGATGACAAGAAGCCATGCATCATTGCGATCACGGGAGCCATGGCAATCACTGCAATACGGATAACTAGGTTTCCACAGACATTCCCTATGGTGGGAATGAACATCTACACGCAACAGAGAGGGATTTGGGCACTTCCGGTGCCATACTTCAGAAACCCCCGTGAGGGCAGAACTGAAAATAAAGGGTGGCAGGGAGTGGGGAGGGGGCGACAGGGTTCAGTGACAAAGCACTTGACCAAGACCCCGCAGGCTTGTCCCCATGATTTTTTTGTTCAGAGAGCCCTTCCTTGACCTGTGACACTCTGTGCCCCACATCTAGAAGAACGACTGTTTTTCACCGTGACACACGTGACACCTTTTGCCTTCCCGAATGGCAGTTTTGTCATTTGTACCACCTCAATTACGGACTTTAAAAAAAAATTCACTTTCGGGCCGATTGCTCACAATTGGGACCAAATGTCTCCCGTGAATACGGTGCTTAAAATGGTGGTCAGTCTCCTTAAGCAAATTACCAAAGTCAATCAGATGCATCCGACCACTAGAAAATGTTGGAAACCAAGTGTAGGCGTCTCCAAAATGTGATAACAGAGAGGAAATCTGCCTTTGGGGCATTCTCTTCTCCATTTGCCATCTCTCTTCTCCCTCCCACTGTCCCTTCCTTCAGGTCCTCGGGCTCTGCAAGCCTCTTCCCACCCTCAGGGCACACTGTTGCTAAAACCAACCCTCTTTCTTGCTGCAAATCTGTCTCAGTGTAGCTGAACTCACAAAGATGTTCAGAGGAAAGCGATCGTATGGGACTAATTCTCACTAAACTGTGAGTGTCTGGGAACCCCTTCATCCTCTCAGAAGTGTTCGTATTTTTAAACGACAAATCTCGTGGGGCTCCTGGGTGGCTCAGTCGGTTAAGCGTCCAACTTCGGCTCAGGTCATGATCTCACAGTTCGTGAGTTCCAGCCCCGTGTCAGGCTCGGTGCTGACAGCTCGGAGCCCGGAGCCTGCTTCGGATTCTGTGTCTCCCTCTCTCTCTGCTCTTCCCCGCTCGTGCTCGCTCTCGCACTTTCTCTCTCTCAAAAATAAATAAACATTAAAAAAATTTAAAGAAAGAGACACATCCCAGAAACCCAATCATCGGATGCCTAATTGGCAGACCACGCATCAGATAAGCAAACGAAAAACCGTCAAGAGCCGGGAAGGGATGTTTTCTGGGAGCTCGCCTCCTGGGATCGAATCCCCAAGCTTCCTTCCATCTTGCTACCAGCCCGCGCAGTCGCTAAGACAAAAGTATTCTTCGAACTAGCTCTTAAGGTCACCATATTGAGGCCGTGCGTACGTGTGCGTGTGTGCACGGGTGTGAGGTGGGGGCGGAGGGCACGTCGCCGGCAGGAGAGCAGCAGCGGAACCTCCCCTAACAAAACCTCACACAGAATATAAAATTAGTCACACAGCTCCTCGATACCGGGAACAGAAATCAAATTCACATGGCGGCTAGTTTTGCCTCAGAGCACCGCTCTCTGAGCCACCGGGGCTCCGTCCAGAGGCCTGGGAGATGAGGCAGTTTCTGTTCCCTTCCGTGGGGGTGGGGACAGGGTCACCCCTTCATTCAACAGCCTTGTCTGCAAGATCGGGGAAGGGCTAGTTGATATATTTCGAGGGAGCAAATAATTAGTTCTCTTGGAATCTCGTTTTAGATTTTAATTCTTAGTCTTGGAGCCAAACTATAGGAGCAGAAATTTCTATCTGTGGCAGGAGGGATTCAGTTTCGGCACACTAAAAAAAGGCCCTGCTTCGGAGGCATTTTTCCATGCATGAATCAAATTATTCCAGCTGGGTTTTACCAACACGTAGGCAATCAAAACCTACTTTAACTTGCTATTTTATTCTTTATTTACTAGTTCTATAAATACTATGATGGGTGTGCTTTTATATCGGGCCGGGGGGTGTGAGCAGGACGAACGGCAGCTGTTTGCAGGCGCGGGTCACGTGTAGGTCTGGGGTGTGCAGGGAGACAGGCCTGCCACCAGCCCCACCCCCACCCCCACCCTCACCCCCCCCACCGTCTGTCACGAACACGTCCCTTGCCCGCTCCGATCCCGGGCTCGCGAACGCGGCCATGAGCCCTCCACCTGTCGGGCCTGCACAGAACACCTTTGCCACCCTCCTTTCCTCCCTGGGACAACAAGGCACCCATGCCTGGCGAGGAAATAAGAATACAACGCTCTTCGGATCCAGCAAGAAGCAGGCCAATACCAGCAGCGGCCAATTCTGGCCAGGGCTGGCGCGTCTGGAGGTGGCATCGGGAGCAGGAGAGGAAACTGAAGGCGAAGGGTTGGCCTCGGTGGCCTCCAGCTCTGATAGCTGATGATTTGATGAATTATACTTGCACGCCGGGCCCCAGTGGATAAACCGGGATTAAGGGGTGAAGTGCCAGGGAGGCAGGTTCTGACTCAGCATCAGGACGAGTTTGATAAAGATGAGAGTTGTCTAAAATGAATTGGGCTGCCTTGGGGGCAGCATGCGCCCTGTGTCTGCAGTTTTTTCAAAGCTCTGAGGAAGGCTCGATTTGGGGGCAGTTTGTGCCGCTTCTGACTCAGGCTGCACACGCTCCTCGGGCTCTCTGCCAGGTTGGGGCCAGCGCACGGGCACGTAGGCAAGGGAAGGCCACGGAGTCGCGGTGAGGGCGAACACAAGACTCTAAGGGCAGAAGAGCTCTCCCCAAAGGACGGAAACGTCGAAGGGCAGGGGGTATCCACGCATCGCATCTGAGACACAGGCGCTCCGGGCCCCTGGGGAGAAGCATCAACACAGTCAGAGCCTCATCATGCAAATGATTCGTTCTCAAGCCGCTGGAGGTCTGCAGGAGCGTTGCTGTGTAGCAGCTGTTTTTTACCTTGTGGGGACAGATCTCCAACGCCCGCCCCCTCCACATCAGCCTCTCGGGACGAGCCAGACCCCCACTCCGCCCTGGCCTTCTTGTGACAGACCCCCACCCCCGACACACACACACACACACACACACACACACACGCAGCTCCGTCAGCCCCTGGAGAGCTCTGGGCTCCCACTTGCCCCTCAGGGCCATCAGTGACTTTGGAGGTGGGCCTCCGCACAGCCTGATGGGACCGTGGCCCGGCCATCCTGGACACTCACCTGATGAATGAGGCAGGAATTCAGATCCTCCAGAGGGAACGTGGCCCTGTGACACCTTCGTCGCAGGCTTCTGGCCTCCAGAACTGCCAACAGCCAGAAGAGCTGCCTAGTCTGTTCTACTTTGTCACAGCGGCCCCAGCAAACTAATACGGCCGGCCTGGCTGCCCCCAGCTCAGGTGGCTTCTGGCCAGGCATCGGGGCCTCTGTCTGCCTGGACCCCCACGGCCCCCCCAGGCCTCCGGCCCTCTCGTATAGCGCTGCCCCCTGGACCGTGTCTATCTGTCTTGAAGGGGTGCGTCTTGGGGAAAGTTGGCAATCCCACATGGAAGGACACCGTCCCCGGTGAAAATGCAGAGAAGCAGGTGCAAACCAGGAGGTCCACGTGCCACATCTGGCCCGCGCAGCATCGTGAAAAAATGTGAATTAGCAGCCCGTGCTTCAGAATGGAAAGCTTCTATATGAAAATATTGTTTTTCCCATTCCTTTTGCCAAGTTAGAAAATCTGGCCTGAGAAGCTGAAGCAGAGAAGCCGATGGCCCCTTTTTTAGATCTGGACATGTCTATCCAGCTTTCCACACTCCCCAGCAGTCCCCCAATCAGTCTCTGACACTGAGGCCAGGTATCAGTCACCATAAATCACTTCTCATTTTGTGGGGCTGGTGTGGTGTCATTAAAAGGCGAATGAAATATTCCTTACGCCCGTGTCTCTATCGAGAGTACGGGAAGGAAAGGGCTGTGTCTTTAAGGGAAAGTGGGAGCGAACATATATCTTGGCGGAAGTGGAGATTCTCCTTATGTAATTACTATGCAAAGTGTTTCTGCGCCCAACACAACAAAGCCCAAGACGCCATTATGGGGAAAGGAAAAAAACAAAACAAAACAAGCCAGCCTGCTCATTCCCTTACATCACCTGCTCCGTCCCTGTAGGGAGGTGACTGCCGTTCGCGCTGGAAAGGTTGTGGAGTGCACTTTCCTCTCCCCAGCTTCCAACCGCATGGTCGCCTCCGCTGCCCCGGCTCACCTCGCCGAGCCCGTTCTCCCAACGCCACGGCCACCACGCTCACCCGCTTTGGGCGATCTTTTCCTTCCATCCCAAATGCCCTTTCGTGTGGCCTCGAGGTCCTGCTGGCCTCATCGGCTCCTCCAACTCAGAAGCTTGGGGATGGTCGTGGCTGACTCCCCAGAAGCCTCATTTTCATGTGGGCCTCTAGCTCCCCAGAAAGATGACTTCCAGAACTTGGTGTGTTTAATTATGTCACCCTGGGGGGTTTACTGCACTCCTCCGAAAACAGAAGCCCGCCGAATCTCGATCCACCCTCTGGGAGCAGCGCAAGGACTCCCAGGAGGCACGGCTCTCTCCTCCACCCCCTCAGCAAGAGCTGAGTCCTCGGCAGATCTTAGGTTTGAACCCAGCACTGGAGTTCCGGGCCCCAGTCCCTGGAAAACTGTTATACCCTTTCGGAGTCTCAGAGTTTTATAACCGCTCAAAGATCAAACCACATAATTTCGGTGGTAACTACTTAGAAGGGGGAAAAAAAATCCTTAAACTTCAGTGGCAATAAAACTTCAGCGACCCGCGAAATACAGAGATCGCTGTGGGCAACAGGGCGGTCTGGAGCACCAAGCAGAGGGCTGGCTTGTAGGGGGACTGGGTCAGAGATGACAACTGTGGGAAGTTTATGGAACTTTATGTGTTCCCCTGGAATGATCACCCAAACCCTTAACACTCCACCGTCTGATCTCTGTCTGCCAGCAGACTCCTACTCACCAGCTATACCCCACTTGGAATGCCCTTTCTTCTGGAAGGCTGCCCAGACCCACTTCCCTTTTCCTGTACTCCATCTTGATGACTTTCATAGTGCTGTCCCTGTCCCCAACTCCGTGTAATAGACATCCCATCACACAGTCCTTACTCTCAAACTTCGTGCCTCCACGAAAAAAAAAAAAAAAAGCTAGTTCTCCTCAGTCGTTCTCTGATTTCAACTAGGTACTTTGGACTTTCTGGAAGAAACTTGCCCCAGCCCAGGCACAGACTCAACTCCTTTTGCTCCATGCCCCGCGGCTGTGGGCCAGCTGGGTTACTCCCACACACGATCCTGGCTCCCAGAACTGTAGCCTGGGCACAGCTCCAAGGACCTTGGTTGCACAGTGTGGGAGGATAGACATCCCAGCAATGAGACGCATTCCCACCCCTGTGCTCCTGCTGTTCGTCTGTCCTATGTCTCATGTTTAGCACCCTCTTGTATCTTTGTCTGTCTCTCTTGCCGATCTGTGCTCCTCAGAGGCTAAGACCCTGTTTTATCTTTCTGGGCCTCTCCAGAACTTCATGTAGGGGCCTGACACCTAATGGACCATGATAGATAATATTATTTTTCCATAATTCTTTCTTTACTCCTTGTCTCTGACACTGTATACAGTGTGAACAGAGTGTATCTCCCCATCCTCTAACTTGGAGCTTGGCCATGCGAATTGCTTTGGCCAATGAAATGTCACTGAAAGTGCCAGTTACAGGCTAAAGCTTTAAGCTTTGGCCAGCCCTCCTGAAGCTTCTGTCCTCCGTGATGAAAAAAATCATGTCCCAGGTAGCCATTGCTTCTTTGTCCCGGGTCGCGGAATGAATCCATGTGGGGCAGTCACAACCCAAAGTGAAGCCTGGACTCAAATTGAGCCCACTTTTAACCATGACCAGCCTCCAGATCTGCAAGCGTGAAGTAAATATTTGTGACTAAGTCACTGAGATTTGGGGGATTGTTTGTTACAGAGCGTGATCACACACACACACACACACACACACACACACACAACTAATACATGGTCCCCAAGGACACATTTGAGGGGATAAACCAGTGGGGAATGAATGAGTGAAGGCAAAACTCATTCTCAAGAGAGTCAGCTCAGTTCCAGATGCAGTTCACAATAGTTCAGTGATTCTCCAGGTGTCCTGCCCGGACCAGCAGCATCTGCGTCACCTGGGTACTTTCTAGAAATGCAGATTCTTGGGGCTATCCCTGGACTTCCTGAATCAGAAACTCTGGGGGTGGGAGCCCAACAACTTGTGTTTTCACAAGCGCTGCGGGAGACCCTGATGCATAGTTGGGTTTGAGAACCACTTCAGTATCTGCTGAAATAGAACAGCTTGCTTCAGTCTAAGAACCATTTATCTCCTTAAATGCAGACACTCCAGAATTTTAAATGATGAAGCCCAATTAACCAAACACCTTGACCGGCACGAACACCAGTCATCCCTTTTAATCTAAGGGGCCCTGAGGCATTTCATCCAGGCATAGAACTTTCTAGTACGGGGGCTCTCAACTCCAGCTGTATAATAGAATCTCTCAGGAAGCTTTCGAAAATCCCGATGCCCAGGCCACACCCAGACCAATTAAAACAGAATCCCTGGCCGTGAGATCCAAGCATTCCCCAGATTATTTCAATGTGCAGCCGAGGTAGAGAATAAACTTTCCTTTTCTAAGGGACCAGGGCTGGCCCGGCTCTGCTCATCCTCACCACCGTGCAAAGCATTGCACACGGCCTCCCCGTGTCAGCTCTTAAGAACCTAAAGGTTTGTTAAATGTCCTGTGTCTTGCTGCATTTGCAGCAAATGTGAGAGACTGGGTCCGACCAGGCGGGCCCGTCACTCATTCTCGCAGCCTGCCCGGGTACCTTCTGCACACCAGGCAGGGTGCTAAACGCTTGCGGGTCTTACCAGAGGCCAAACAGAGCCAGGCAGGCGCAGAGGGTGAGGGCCCGTCTGGCTAAGAGGCCCTCAAACACGAGCTTATGCTTTGGAGCACCGTTGGCGGGGGGGGGGGGGGGGGGGGGCTCCCTGGAAGGGCACAGGTGCCCAGGCCCCTCTCAGGAGGCCCACTGGCTGGCAACCCTCCGTATCCAGCCAGACCGGGAAGGAGTCCGAGTTGCTTAATTTCACTGCCTCCCTCCTGCATGAGCTACAGTGGGCCAGGGCCTTTCTCCCTGGAAGCTTCCCCATTCGCTTGGCCCTGCCTCTTCATAAGTCACTCACTGTAAGCCTCCTGCCCACGCCCCGAAGACCTCCTCCCCTGCTTAGCTGTCTTAGGCAGAGTTCCCCAGAAGCAGACCTTGTGCCGAGGATTGCAGCGCCAGCGATTTGTGAAGGAAGAGCTCCGGGCGGAAACTGGCAAGGGAGTGGGGGAAGCAGGACGGGCAAGGGCACGAAGCCAGTTGCGTGTGCGGTGTCGGGCCCCGCTCCGCGGAGGGAAGCTTCTGCCTGGCCCTGCTAGACCCAAGGCAGGAGAGCTGGGCCTTGGCACCCCTGGGCCCAACGATCATTGGCAGTCGGCTCTGGACCACGCTGGGGCAGGGCGGGCGAAGTAAACTCCTGGGCACTTCCACTCTCTACCTGTGCAGGCGAAGCGGCTTCAGCAGCCCGGGAGCGGGCCTTCAGAAAGGAGTCCCAGGTACAGCCCACTGGGAGCAAAACTACCAGAGCTACAGGGAAGGCTGTGCAGCACAGCAGCAAGGATCCAAGGTAACATTGCCAGGTCTAGCAAATATAAATACAGGATGACCAGTTAACATTTGAATTTCAAATAAACAGTTCATCTTTTTTTAGGGTAAGTATACCCCCATGCAATATTTAGGATATACTTACACTAAATATATTGTGTATCTGAAATTCAAAAGGTGCCAGGCCATCATGGACCTGTGTTTTCTTGGGCACCTCTAGTCCAAAGGTGACAAGGTAAGCCCATTTCCTCATGATGCTGCTGTGTGCGTGTGCCCTGTAGAACCATAGGCGTCACCCTGGGACGCTGCTTGTAACATTTGGAGCTGTCTTGGCTAGGGACAGAGGTCTGGACTGAGAAGGCAGTGGGGAAACCAGTACTAAATGTCTCGTTGGCCCCTTAGGCACCTCTTCTGCATTAGACCACAGCTGTGAGGCTTCCCCAGAGCCACCCTACCCCGACGACAGGGATAAAATGATTGCCTGGGTGCCTAGCCTGCCTGCCGTGCCTTGGAGATCAAAGTGCTAAGGGCCTGAGCCAGTCTCTCCCTTGGTCAGCCTGACCCTTTCATTAAGTATTTTTGCATCCTTCCACCAGTCTTTAAATAATGAAAAGAGGGCTCCGATAGTTCTGGAAGTTGTCCCGATGGCTGGCAGGTCCTGAAAATAGGTTGGGATTGATTGATTGTAGTTATAACCAGCAGGCCCCGCCGTGGGCGCCCCCGGCCCATGCATAATATAAAATATACAAACAGCAGACAGGGAACAAAGCCAAGACTGTGGCTCTTTACTTTGATTTGCGATCAGCTCCTTTGAAATCCCCTGTATTTAGAAGACTCGGTGAATGAATACAGCCCTGCTTCATAGCCCCGATCTCTCCCAGGGTCCCGAGACCTCTGGAGCCAAGGAAATAGATGCATGCAAAGTATATGCCACGCTTGAGCCTTTTGTGGGAGCCAAGCAGAGCGAAGGGCGGGGAAGGCAGTGGGCAGCTGGATGCTTTCGTGAAGTCAAAGTGTGGATCGGTATAGAGGACCACGTCCTGGGGAACTCTCACTCGTAATAATTTTCTCAGATGAATTAAGGCACAGAAGGGATAGAAAATGCCTCTTGTTGGGAAACCTGGGTCCCTGATGAAACTGTTGAGCCACCAAATTACCCAACCCTGAGTACCTACTGTGCTTCTCCAAATGCAAGAGAACACATTTTTCTTATTATTTAAAAAAAGAGAGAGAGAAGAAAATGCGTTCTGAAGCATTCTAAGTGCTCTTCAGGTCTTGAGGTATTTTGAAAAGGTATTTCTCTGTAGAAACTTGAAGCATTTCATTTCGAAAGTACAACCACTTGAAAATGACAGGATGTGGCAAGATAATTAGAAAGGACTAGAAAGCATTGTCTTAGGCTGGGTCCCCCCCACCCCACCCCAGAAGCAGACCCCGAGACAAGAATTCGCGTGTAAATCGGTTATTTAGGAGAATATCTCGGGAAGCACTGTAGGGTGGGGGGGGGGGGGGGAATCACAACAGGGAAGGGCAGGCAGGCACAAACTATCCACAGTGAAGGAGTGGGTCTTTTTACTCTTCCTTTTCAATGTCCCAATCATCACGGACCTGTACTGTTTGATCCCTAATAACTTGGGTAGGCAATAAAAATGAATTTGTAGAAAAATCAAAAAAAAAAAAAAAAAAAAGACACGCAAAGCACAAGCCCACTTCTTTTTTTAGTATTAGGTGCAAGAGACCTGTAACCACCTGCAAAATTACTACAGAAGTTCCTAAATGCGTACTTTCAGTTTCCACACTTATCAGAAACCAGCAATAAACGCTTCCCAGACCGGGACACCTGGGTGGCTCGGTCCGTCAAGTGTCCGACTCTGACTCAGGTCATGATCTCACGGTTCAGGAGTTCAAGCCCCGCATCGGGCTCTCTGCGTGGAGCCCATTTCGGATCCTCTGCCCTCCCCCCTCGCTCTCATTTCCTCTCTCAAAAATAAACGTTAAGAAAAAAAGAATGGTTCCCAGACTGGTACCAGTCCCAGGACCAGACTCTGCCCTCGTGTCTTAGAGTCTGCGCCTCTCAGAGGCGCGGAGCTGGGATGTTTATCTGAATCATCGTTTTAAGTTTGTTTATTTTGAGAGAGAGAGAGAGGGGCAGGGTGGAGCAGCGAGAGGAGACAGAATCCCAAGCAGGCTCCACGCGGTCAGCACAGAGCCCGCCAAGCGGCTCCGTGTCAGGAAACCGTGAGATCGTGACCTGAGCCGGAGTCAAGAATCGGACCCATAACCGACTCCGCCACCCAGGCGCCCCTGGGGTATTTACGTTTAAACGCATGGGTTGAGGCTTGCCTCACGGGAAGGCAGCAGGGGTGGGAGATCAGCACCAGTTCTCTCGCGGTGTGTGCAGGCACAACAGAAGCCCTTTGACAAAGAGATGCGGAGGTACGGGTGGGGGGGTAGTGCCCTGAATCAGTAAGGGCCACGTGGGGCAGGCGTGGGGCAGCCACGGCATTCTAGATTCATGCCGCAGGAAGGGACCGCAAAAGCCGTCGGCCCAGCCTCCTCTCCCGCAGGAGGTGGAGAAACTGGGGCCCGCGCCAGTTATCGTCCCACTGCGGTGCTCAGATGGTACCGAGAAACACGGCAGCCAGGACTAGGGTAGAGGAAAGGGCTCTCCCCGCCTGCCCGCCTCTCGCCCACATCGGGATTCTTCTAGACCTCCGCTTGCCTCGTCCCCGGCACCCTCCAGCGACAACCGCCAACTGGGACACGGGTGGCGTCCTCCGCAGCGCGGCCAGTCCCCACAGGGGTGAGGCTGGCGAAACTCTCATCCGCCCGTTAATCGACTGGGAGTGGAGGGAAGGTCCGCGGACTGAGCGCGAAGCCGGGGCCACACCACAGGTCTCCCGGCTTGAACCCACTGCGTGACCCTCCGAGGCTCCGTGTCCTCATCCGTAAAATGGAAATGCTAACCTGTGCCCTCCTGACCTCACAGGGCTGTTGTAAGGATCAAGTGAGATACATAAGTGAATGAAGTTCTTGAAAAGTTTTAAGTCCTCTAGAGCTGGCAACCGCGAGAGGCACGCGTTACCCAGCCCCTCAGGTCTCAGAGCACAGACCCCCACTCAATAGTGACTTTAAAACGTCTCTGATTAAATTCAACACAGGATCTTGGTGTGGACCCCAGATCACTATTTGAATGGTGCCTGTATAGTAAATAATAGTTGTATCAAGGACAGATTTCTCAATCTCTGTATTGTATCAGTGTTAAGTTTCCTGGACTCGATCATTGTACTGTGGTCACAGAGGAGAATGTCCGTGTTCCTAAGAGGTACATCCGGAGGTATTTAGGATTAAAATATCATCGTAGACACGTTATCCTCAAGTGATTCTGCCATAAGAGTCATAACACCAACAATAGTAACAAAAGAGCAGTAATAATGTGTGTATGTGACACGCACACACATAGAAAGAAAATGTGATAAAAAGTTAAGAATTATTGAACACCAATGATGTGTTCCTACTGTCCTACTGTTTTTAAAACTTTCCTGTAAGCTTCATTTTTTTTTTCAAAATGGAAAGGTTTTAAATAAATAAGGAAATAAATAAATTGGTCATTTCCTTCCTCAAAAAAAGTCTCTGAGCCTCTGAGCCACTCTAGACGCTGTATTCATGCCGGAAACTTCCTGGTCCCTTATTCAGGGTTCACTGACTCGTATTCAAGGCAGATTTCTAAGAAACTTGGTTATCTGATTTCTCAGCCCAGGATAGGATTGGAAAGGAGAATGAGGGTAGGATCTATCAAAGACCCCATGGCCGGTTAGCGGTGGAGAGCAAATCCACTCATATTTTGGGTGATCTCCTTTCTCTACTCCATGTTGAGCCTACACAAAAGGTAGAGCGGTCCAGGATCTCTGCTCAGGAAGATGGGGAAACACCACCATCAAAAACAGTTGGAAACTCTTTGCTACTCAAAGACATCACTATGGCAGATGCTTGTTGATTGCCTCCGCAACACCCCCTTTGCCACTTCTTTCTTCTTGTCATTCCTACCCACCTGAAAAGATTAAGACAAGCTGATGCTGGCTTTCCCAAGCTCCCTTGTGGCGAGACCAGGAGGGGTCTGAGGAGGAGGCTTCTGTATAGCTTCTGGGAAAGGTGCTCCTCCCTGATTGAAAAGGGTATGTAATGAGGAACTCCTCTTTACGCTCTGCCTCACGCATGATAGGATACGAATATGATGCCTGGAGCTGTGGCAGCCATTTTGTGATCATGAGGAGACAAGCTGAAGATGAAAACGCAATATTCTGAGGATGGTGGAGAAGGATGGGAAGATCTTCAGTTTTTAATGACCTTTCTAAAAAGTTGAATTAACCAACCCTGCAACCAGACTTCTTGTTAAATGTTCCCATTACTTAAACCACATTTAGTTTGCAAACCGATTACTTGCAGCCCCCAAAGTGTTATACTCGGAAAGCATCTGTTTTCTGGAAACATCTATTTCTTTTTCTTTTTTTTTTTTTTTTTAATGTTTGTTTTGAGAGGGAGGGGCAGAGGGAGAGGAGAGAGAATCCCAAGCAAGCTCCACACTCAGTGTGGAGCCTGACACGGGGCTCAATCACATGAACTAAGAGACCATGACCTGAGCTGAAATCAAGAATCAGGTGCTTAATTGACTGAGCCACCCAGGCGCCCCTGGAAACATCTGTCTCTGCACAGCCCTCCATTCTCTGTAACGTCTTACTGTAGGGAGGAAGGGTGGAAAGACCTGAACAAAATGTGGAAGGTGAGTGCCTGTTGAAAAACTGCTTGGAAGGAAGGTAAATCATATTTGGAATGATCTTAGAAGCATGCCAGCCTAACAGGGATTTTTTTTAAATGTTTATTCGTTGTTTTGAGAGATAGAGAGTGAGCAGGGGAGGGGCAGAGAGAGAGGGAGACACAGAATCCGAAGCAGGCTCCGGGCTCTGAGCTGTCAGCACAGAGCCCAATGCAGGGCTCGAACCCACGGACCGAGAGATCATGACCGGAGCCGAAGTCAGACACTCAACCGACTGAGCCACCCAGGGAACGGGGATTCTAACATCGTTGATACTGTTTATAAGACCTCCTTGCCACTAGCTCCCCAAACCAAGTGCATCACAATAACCAAGGGGGTTTGTTAAAAATACAGAAACCTTCATTTCTTCAAAACCAGAATCCTGGAGTCCGCAGGCTATTCATTCTCCCCAGCGACTTCATGAGTTTCGGAAAGTTCGTGATGACTTTGCATCACGCAGCCTCTGGCCTGTTCCATCCGATTGGCTCTCTCCACGCTTCCTTATTCCTTAAGCCAGCCCCCCCTCAGACGCAAATAGATTCTCCTCGTCTTCTTTGGAAGAGCAGCTTTCCCGGCCCAATTCAGCTTCTACCCCAAAAGGCTTCTCAGGCTCCCACACAAACACAGTCCACTCCCTGAGGAACAGGTTAACGAATATAAATGTATACAACTTACTGTATTAGCAAAAATCAGCTGCAACCGTCAAACATGGTTTCCAAGTCAAGAGGCTCGGAATGTTTCAGAAAACAAGGGAAGGGCAGAAGAGAAATTCCCCTGAGGTGTCCTGGGAGTTATTCTTATTTCTCTCTTGTGGGTGAAATTTGGCCTGTGGTTCTACTGTGTTTTCCAAATCAGTGACTTTTGGTCTTTCCTAGCCAGCCACATAAGGGACTTCATGTGGAGCCAAGCAAGGCCTACTTCAGGGCATGGGAGAATTGAGCAGGGCTAAATGTGGACGAGACTCACGGAAAAAAGGGCACCCAGCCTCCCCACCAGGGACAGGGGCTTTGCCATGCCACTTCCCTAAGTTCTGACTTCCCAGTTCCCCAGGAAAAAGAAAAGAGCAAAAGGGTGGCGTGGTTGGCCCACTTTATACCCGTTCCAATGCCCTTAGCTTGTCTTCCTCCATCATAGGGCCCCAAAGCTTAAAAACTACAATTCCCAGGATCCTCTATAGTCAGGGTCAGGCACGTGATCTGAGTACCTCCAATATGCCACAGCTGTGTGCAGTGTAAGGCGTCAGACCCACGCAAGGACATCAGATCTTCCAGCAGGGATTGTGGCAGACGCATCTGCTCTGGGACAGCTGGTGCAGAGTTTCTGGCACCGAGTGCCGAGGGTCAAAGGGGCTGAGCTGTAGGTGTAGGGGTCATGGATGTTTCAGCCAGAGCACGCGCTTTCTGAGGTTGTGTGTTTCTGGCTAAGTTGCCCTGGCTAAGTTGCCCTGACTCTGAAGTGTCCAAAGCCAGGTCTTTGGCCGTCCGAGGGATCCATTAACTACCTAAGATCTTTTAATAAATCCCTATTTGCTTAAACAATTGAGAGGGGACACTGTTGTTTGCAAGTGAGAACCTTGAGCTACTGGGGAGACGATTTCAATATTCCCCCAGATGAAAAATAGATAAAACTGATGTCTTTTTTAAACACAAGGATTAAAAGATGCAACACTGCAGGGCGCCTGGGTGGCTCCGTCGGTTAAGTGTCCGACTTCGGCTCACGTCATGATCTCACAGTTGGCGGGTTCGGGCCCCGCGTCGGGCTCTGGGCTGACGGCTCGGAGCCTGGAGCCTGCTTCATATGGTGTCTCGCTCTGTCTGTGCCCCTCCCCTGTTTGTGCTCGTGCTCTCTCTCTCCCTCTCAAAATAAACATTAAAAATTTTGTTGAAAAAAGGATAAAACATTGCAAGTATCCCAGCAAGCATCCTTGCACCCATCCCCAACCAAATCCCTCCCCCCCCAACCAATAACCTTCCAAAGGTAACCACTGTTATAATTCTTACCACCATAGATTGGTTTTGCCTGGTTTTTAACTTCATATAAATGGAATTAATCATACATTCTATACTCTTTTGTGTCTGGCTTCTTTGCTCAGCCTTTTTTTCCTGTGAGATTCATCCATGGTCCTTCTTTTTCAATGCCGTGAAGTATTCCAGTTTACCTCTCCATCCTCATATTGACGGACATCTGGGTTGTTTCCAGTTTGGGGCCATTATGAATAAAGCTTCTCTGTGAACGTTCTGTGCACCCCTGCGAATGGAATTGTTCGGTTATAGGCTTAGGGTTCACTTTAGCAGATATTGTGAAATAGGCTTCCTTCCAGAGGGAGGTTGGGCCAATTTCCATTCCCACCAGCAACGTATAGGGCAAAAAAACGTGGCAAAGGTCTTTGTCTAATTTTAAAAATAGCCTCGAGGAGTAGGGAAGTCCCCATCTACCGGGACCAGTCATAGTGCAAATGATATTGATTATCAAAGGTTTGGGGGATGCCTGGGTGGCTCAGTTCGTTGTGTCCAACTCTTGGTTTCGGCTCAGATCATGATCTCACGGTTTGTGGGTTCAATCCCCACATCGGGCTTTGTGCTGGTGGTGTGGAGCCTGCTTGGGATTCTCTCTCTCTCTCTCTCTCTCTCTCTCTCTCTCTCTCTCCCCTCTCTTTGCCCCTCCCCAGTACCCAGATTCATGGGACAGATAAAGTGCAACTGCAGAGAGAGGACAGAGCCCTACAATGAAAACTATAGTCTGAGGGACGCCTGGGTGGCTCAGTCGGTTAAGTGTCCTACTTTGGCTCAGGTCACAATCTCGTGGTTCGTGAGTTCGAGTCCCTGCATCGGGCTCTGTGTTGAGCTTGGAGACTGCTTTGGACTCTGTGTCTCCTTCTTTCTGCCTCTGTCTCTCTCTCTCTGAAAATACATAAACATTAAAAAAAAAAACTATAGTCCTGGGGCGCCTGGGTGGCGCAGTCGGTTAAGCGTCTGACTTCAGCCAGGTCACGATCTCGCGGTCCGTGAGTTCGAGCCCCATGTCAGGCTCTGGGCTGATGGCTCAGAGCCTGGTGCCTGTTTCCGGTTCTGTAAAAAAAAAAAAACTATAGTCTTAAAATATCAAGTTCGGGGATGATCCTGTCGCGAGGGAGTCCGAAGGGATCATTTTCCACTCCTTTTTTATGCCACCAATTCCACTCAGTTCTTTCTCCCTTCATCGTGACTCCCCACCTAACCCCATCCAATCAGCTCCCTACTAAGAAGGAAAAGCCCTGGGCACTCAGGAGTGTGGATGCTGAGGTTGTACCGACCTGGGTTTGAATCCTGACCCTGGCCAGAGTTCCCGGGTGCAAACTGTAAGGATTTTGTGCCCTTAGTGGCTCACGTGTCTCACCCTAGGCTAGACCCTGCCCTTTACGGTTACTATTTGCATACCTTGGACAAGCTGCTTAAGTTTTTTTTCTCTAAGCCACAGTTTCTTCCTCTGGAAAATGGGGATCATATCAATATCTACCTCAGAGACACTAATAAGATAAAGTGGTAGCACCACACTGGGTCGTAAACGCTCAGTAAAGTTTAGCTGTTGTTATAATTAAGCCTGAGTCAGGCTGATTTTCCTAATGGTGTGCCTGTTGGAAAGGGCCAAAAGTTACTGGGCAAAAAAATACCTCTTCGCCCTCCCCCAGTTCTGTTCCACCTTGTCACGTGATGATCCCTTTCCTCACCATTCCCTGGACAGCTCAGTTTGAGACCAAATAAGAATTTTGCCCTTGGATTGCTTTGGTTATGATGGACACGGTGCAGCCCACCTTCCTAACCCTAACCTCTAACGCTCTCAAGGTCAGGCTCACGGTCTGCTTGGGGCAGCTGATCTACCAGCCTTGGGTGGGGATAAGGGTCAAACAAATCAATAAGACGGCCCCAAAGGTCCTATTCACCTGTAAAGGCAAACGGAGATCTACAGAGACATATGGATGAAATCATTCACAGCTTTGGAGACATAGTCCAGAACAGACTAGCGTTTTCTCCCCAGACACAGTAAAACACTAAGCCCCCACATCCTCTTCGAAAGGGAAATCTCCTTCATTTCCTTTGCAGTACATCGCCAAGGTGTGGTTAAATCGGCTCATCGTGTTCTGATCGTTTTTGTCCCCTTTTCTGGCCCAAAGGGTAGAGGAGACCAGGGCAATGTCCTTCACACAATCTTGGAGATCTCTCTCTCTGTCTCTTCTCTCTCTCTCTCTCTTTCTCTCCCTCCATCATGTTCTAGTGGAATTAATGTGGTATTAGCAAAACGAAAAATGTGATCTAGAATTTTTTTTCACTTTTTAGTATGGAAATTTTGAATTACACAAAAATAGAAGTATATAATAACTCCCCACATACCCATCGCACAGCTCCAATAATTACCTATTCACGGGGCGCCTGGGTGGCTCAGTCGGTTAGGCATCTGACTTCGGCTCAGGTCATGATCTCACAGTTTGTGGGTTCGAACCCCACGTCGGGCTCTGGGCTGACAGCTCGGAGCCTGAAGCCTGCTTCGGATTCTGTGTCTCCCTCTCTCTCTTCCCCGCCCCTACTCTCACTTTGTCTCACTCTACCTCTCAAAAATAAGTAAATGTAATAAAAAAAATTACCTATTCATGATCAATCTCCTTTCATCCACTTCTCCTATCCCTATGTTATTTTAAAGCGAATCCCAGACATCGTATCATTTTATCCATGAATATTTCAGCACACATCACTAAAGATAAGGACCCTCTGTTTAACATGGCCATATTCCATTATCGCACCCCGAAATTAACACAAACTCCCTAATGCCATCAAATATACCGTGTCCAGATTTCCGAAAGTCTCAAAAATGTCATAAAAATAGTCATGACACAGAGTGTGTTTGTTTTGAGTTCGCATTTGAGTAGGCTTGGGACTTTTAATTCGTCTTCACTGTTATTCCTTTCTCCTCTCATGGCCACCTCTCTGGGGATGATTACATCATAGTTCTAAAATTCCTGCCCCAAATGTGCACATGGCTCACTTTGCTGATACCACATAAATTCCATGAATACATGATGGAGAAATCGGGAGGGGCTTAGCACACACTCCTAATTGTAGCCCATCAGACTGCTATGTGCTGGGGCTCAAACTGTCGACACATCATAAATTCACAGAATTCTCAGCAGGGGGTGGGGGGCTGGGACCCTTTTGATTGCAACCTCTCAGGGAACATTGTGTTCCCGGGTTCTCTCTGCTTTGCTAATTCAGCATCCATTCTGCCAGCGCCGGGAGGGCTGGGGGACAGATTTGTTTCCAGAATGGACTCTCTCTGCCTCCAAAGTGGTTTTCTGGCTCCGTCAAGCCCCACAAAGCCCCCGACCTCCCCCAGGCACCCCTGCTCAAGGGGCACCACCATCAGCCTTTCGCACACACGGTCGCCTGCTCCATGATGGTCAGCCGAGGCCACCAAAGTTGCCTTGAGCAAGGCTCAGGCAACCACCTTGATGGAGCACGTGTTGCGGGGGGGCCAGGGCGCGTCAGGGAGGGTGGGAGGAGTCTCTGATGCTGCACCACCCCCAAGGGGACCCTGCCACTGCCGCGTGTTAACAACGTCTCCAGGGACGTCGTGCACACTTTAAACTTTGAGAAGCGTGGGGGCAAGGACAGGTGTCCGAGGAAAGGGTGGCGGGGCCGAGGGCTCTAGAGCTGGGATCCGTTTCCTATGTGCCCACGCGGTTCACAGACGCTTCCCACAGGGGCCGCCACCTCTTAAAGATGGGAAGGCGGAGCCCCCCAGAGAACTGGCAACCTTATAATCAGGACTAATGGGTCTCAAAATGGAAAATGCGGTTTTTCTCCGCCGGTGCCCAAGGGCACAGTCTCGGGCCCCCACTCCTGACGCCCACCGTTGCCCTCGGAGATCTCTGTTCAGGGAGAACTCGCTTTTAAATGAGAGTCAATGGACCAGGTCGCGAAGCTGTCAGACGCAGGAATTTCTGGTGTTCGTGACTGTTGTAATTAAAATCATCCGGAGTTGACTAAATTGGCCGAAAAGGAACCAGGCCCACATGACTGGTTCAAAGGGGAGCAAAATAGCTCCGAATTTGTTCATTGAAAATAGGAACGCACTCCACACGGAATGGCTGCGCGTTCAATTCTATTCAGATTCCGTTCGAAAACAAGTAAGCACTGCGCCCCGATGAGAGGGACCGGGTTCCCCCAAATCTGTGTGGGATTTGGCCGGGCTTTCTTCAGACAACAAATCTAGCGCTCCAGGGAGTGGGGTGAGGCATTTCCTGCCTGCTCCGAAATTCACCCGTGGCCACTGAAGGCGTGGAGGCCGGAGAGAAGGAAGGGACAGGCCAAAGAAAGCCGGGTCACCCCGCCATGGGGGTGCAAGCCCCCCCGGGTCCCTGCCCTGCTGCTCTTCTCGGCCACTGGTTTCCAGTTCCCAGCCGGGCCCCTAAGCAGCCGTGGGGCGGGCAGCTGAGAAGAAAAGATAAAAGCCGGGCCGCACGCTCTCTGTGGGCCCTGCCAGCACTGGGGTCCCGCGGCTCCTGGGCCCCCCGAGTGGCCCCGAGGCTGCCTCTGTCAAACCCTCCACCCCTGAGCGGCGGAGGCTTCATTCTCAAGCCCGGCCCACGGGGACCCCAGGGCTCTGAGGCAGTTTGGGGATCGCTTATAGCCTGAGGCCGGATTTGAAAGGTTCTCTCCAGAGGAGCGGGGTTAATCTCCTCTGCATCCTTGGGGTTTGTGCTTTCCCGAGGCCCAAGGTTTTCTCCAGCTGCCCCGCTGGCACATTCTTCTCTCCATCACCCGCCCTGCCTCCTCCCCCTCCTTCTTCCACCGCTGGGCTCCGCTCTTCGTGCGTCTTGGGGGCGTGGAGGCCACGTTGAGGGCCCGATCCACAGTGGAAATCCGGGCTGACCAGAGGTGGCGTCCTGGCACAACAGATGTACCACGCTGTGTCCGGGCCTTTGGTTTGCTGCGGCCCACGGAGGGCATTGACGATGGCACGGCTCACCCAGCGCTCCAGTGGGAAAGTGCACAGGGCCTTCGACTTCCTTCCCTGGCCCTGGATGGGGGCCAGTCTCAGCCTCTGGGGGCAGGGCGGGGGGGGCGGAGGGGGGACAGGCAGCTGACCCAGGGCAGCGGCAACGTCTGCCTCTGAGGGCCTCCCCGGCGGCAGGTCAGTGCCTGCGGGGAGCGTTTTTCTAAAACAGCAGCAGCTCGGAGCTGTGTCAGGATGTATTTAGTTTACAGACTCGCTGGTGTTCTTTCCAGGTGCAGAAGCCAGGGCTCTGCCTTTATTAGAATGAATTACCTTAACACCCTTTCAAACGGGTCGTCAGAAAAGGTGCCGTGTGTGTGTGTGTGTGTGTGTGTGCTCTTTTCCACCAAGAGGGAAGGTGGGGAACAGAGGGATCAAGGGCACACACTTGGAGTCAAGCAAACTGGGTTCAAACAGCACCTTCACCAACGCCGTGACCCTGGGCAAGTAGCTAATATGACAGATGCCACCCGTGTCCCGCTCGTGTGTGCTCGGCACTCACCGTTCCCTTCTAAGCTGGCAGCTCCCGGCTGCAAAGAACCCACGAGGGGCCTGAGGTCTTTCTCCAACTGTGGGAGCCAAAGCCACCTTCTACAGGGCAGGACCGAGGTGCCAAAAAAAGCTGAGACTCCCAGGAGCAGACTGGCCCCTGCCCTCGCTCCCCGAGAGTTCCGCAGGAGGACTGGGTCACGGTCACCCCGCAGCAGAAATCAGCCCATCACGGCTTTCTTCCTCCTGGTGCTGTCTGGAGTTGCCACGATTCATCGCCTGCTTGCGTTCCAGTCTCGGCCCCGCATCTGATTCGGGGAAAAAGCTAACTGAAATCACCTCATGTGTGAGTTTACTTACCAGTAAAATTGGGGCAATGACAGTACCTGGCTCACAGGAATCGTAGTGAGGATCGAATGGGACACGCGCAGTGCGGGGCACTTGGCACCGTGCTTGGCACGTAGGAAGCCCTCGGTACGCTTGAGAAATGAATATGATTGGCTAATCACCTAAGGATGTCTCTTTCCTGTTGTCAGAGCCCTCCCGTCACAGCCCTCCCCGGTGCGATTGTTCACTCGTTCGTCTACACTTCACACGCAAAACACAAAAATAGATTTTAGATGACTTTGAAAATGTCATCGTGTCCAGCCCCTTCTATTGGCTTGGCCTTTGAGGGGTCATTTGTCTAGACCAAATAATGAGATGGGAGGCCCCTGGAGGCCGCATGCTTCCCTGTAGTCGCCAGCACCCGGAGCCTGCACCTCTAGGTATGGGTATGCGAGCCACCATTGCATACTGCCTTGCTAGAAGATCAGAGAACCCCTGTTGCTGAAACCCTGAGACGGCCAGCCTTGCCTCTTAATGCTTCTGTGTCCTAGAAGCCCCAGAAGCCGGCGGGGTCCTGGGCAGCACAGAAAGCCCCAAAGGGTACTTCCAAGTTCTGTGGAGCCTCACCAGCTTTCTAGAACTTCGCTGCCCCCTCACTACATAGCCCAAGATAGCCTTCACGTGTACACAACCCACACTCCCAGAGCTCTATTTCTCCCAAACCTTGACTCCTTAGTGTGAGGCACGGGTCACCGCCCGCAGCAGGGCTCTTGGTCACGTGTCCTCCTTCGTGCTCGTGCTAACACCCAGTTTGGAGGGGTGTTTAGTTAGAGATTGTTGCATAACAAAGCATCCCAAAACTTAGTGGCTTAAGACAACCACAACTGCAGATTTCTGTCAGGGGTCTTAGGGCTGACTGGGCAGATCCTCCGGCAGCTGAGGTCACCCGGGCAGCTGCAGACATCGGGAGGCTCAAGTGGGGCTGGAATGTCCAAGATGGACAGAATCATCCTCATGTTGGTTGTCACCGGCTGATAGTAAGGTTGCCATGGTTCTCCTCCACGTGCTCTCTCCAGACCCCGGGTTGGGTTTTCTCACATGACTGCTTCACCAGTCACAGACACGGCATCCACCTCCCAGGATATACGGTCAAAGCAACCGGGCATATTCCATCACCAGGTTCCTTTACCCTGATGGGGCTGACGCACTCAGCCGCGCACGTTGGGCCAAAACAAAGCCTCTGAGCTACTGAAGCGTTTGGGATGCTTTTGGTTGAAAGTCGCAGAAACTCAATTCAAATTATCTTGAGACAGTGAATTTATCGGGTCACGAAACTCAAAAGTCCAGAGGTAGATCGTTTCAGGCACGGCTTGATCTAGGCATTCAAAGGACATCACTACTAGTCATTCTCTCTGTCTGTTGCCATTTCTCGGTTCTGCCCTCCCTTGTATTGACTTCATGTCAGCAAAGCTTGTCCAGAGTGGCAGGAAGATGTCCCATTGGCAACTCTGGGCTTATATCCTGCTATCTGAGAAAGTTAGGCTTTATTCAGAGTCCCCCAACTGAAAATGGTTAACATCACCCAAAGACACCTTCACAGAAACACCCAGAATAATGCTTCACCACCTATCGGGGCACTGTGACCCGGCCAATTTGACACCTACAATTAAATCTTCACGGTTTGTTTCTCCAATGACAAGATACCGTTACCAGGTAAAGGGGAGGCAAGACCAAAAACATCCAGTAGAGTTACAAAGTAAATGGGGTTGCTCGACAAAACCCGCTGCCCGGAGTCTGACGGATGACTGCTGGGGCCTCCCCTCGGCTCCCCCCTTGGTGCGCTCTCTGCTGCTGTATGTTTTTGACCATCTCAGTGTTCAGAAGCTCTTATCACAGGGCGAGATCTTAAAGGCAAAGCTCAAGCCAGTAAATCTTCCTATTTGCTAATAACCCTGATACCAAGTTCTATAAAAAGGAAGGTAAACAATGATTTTTTTGTAACGTTTATGTATTTTTGAGACGGAGACAGAGCACAAGCAGGGGAGGGGCAGAGAGAGAGGGAGACACAGGATGCGAAGCAGGCTCCAGGCTCCGAGCTGTCAGCACAGAGCCCGACGTGGGGCTTGAACTCACGGACCGTGAGATCGTGACCTGAGCCAAAGTCGGACGCTTAACCGACGGAGCCACCAGGCGCCCCGGTAAACAACTATTTTAAATAAACAGCGTGCCATGACTTTGTTGTAATTATTATTATCAGCAACGGCATCCAGGGATTTGGAGTGTGTTATGTGGTCATTTCTCAGACCACCACTTATCAAGAATTAATTATTTCCAGGGTGACACATGCCCTCTTTCTAATATGATGGAGAAGAACACAATGTATCCCTATGAAATGATGAGTGCCAAGAAGTGGGGGAAATTTCCGGCTGACGACAGGAATCCAGTTGTCCCAAGTCCTGTGAACTGTTGTCACAAATGCTAAACAGCACATTGGCAGTCAGTGGGTCATCTGAGGAAGCCGAGGGCATGGCAGCTTTTTTTTTTTTTTTTTAACGTTTATTTCTTTTTGAGACAGAGAGAGACAGAGCGTGAATAGGGGAGGGGCAGAGAGAGAAGGAGACACAGAATCCGAAGCAGGCTCCAGGCTCTGAGCCGTCAGCCCAGAGCCCGACGCGGGGCCCGAACTCACGGACTGCGAGATCGTGACCTGAGCCGAAGTCGGACGCTCAACCGACTGAGCCACCCAGATGCCTTTTTTAAAAAGTGTTGAGAGAGAGAGAGAGAGAGAGAGAATAGGGGAGGAGCAGAGAGAGAGGGAGAGAGAGAGAATCCCAAGCAAGCTCCACACTGTCAGCACAGAGCCCGATATGGGTTTCTGATCTCACGGTTCATGACCTGAGCCAAAACCAAGAGAGGGACGCTAAACCGACTGAGCCACCCAGGCACCCCGTGGCCCCTTTCTTCAGGGGACCCTGAACCAATAGCCCCTTGGAGCAAGACAGGAGATGAGAAGTAGAATCAAAAGGGATGTGAGTCTACCACAAAGTCGTCAAAAAGTGAGGGGCCCAGGACACTGTTAGCAAAAGAGAGCTCAGACGTCAGCTCCGCGGCAAGTTCTGGAACTGGAGTGACCCTTCAGAGTTGTTCTCATTGGGCTGAGGTGGCCAAGCCGTCACACTGTCACGCTGATTAATCATTGGATATGAGCTGGCCCAGGAAGGGGTCTGACCTCGGGTCCCTGCCGCCGAGGCAACACCATTCCCAGCAGCTGAATCAACCAGTCCCTCACTGAAGGGGACCTGGGAGGTGACCACTGTGCCCACCCTGAGTGCTGTCATTCACACCACTCCTCACAGGGGATGAATGATGAATGATGCACACAGAGCCTGTTATGACACCTTACACGCCACAGGTGTCTCGTGTAACACCTTAACCTTCAGGAGAAGAGGTCATGGCAGAATGTCCTGTTGGAGACTGAACTCGTATGTTCACCTCTGTCGCATGTAGGGACGTACAAGGACAGCTCTCGGGGCTCCCTTTGGGAGTGTGAATCACCACTGAGGCATGACGCCCCACCAGGCTGGATAGAATCGGCCTTTTGTGTTTGAGGATGAAAAAAATGGGGAGGTGCCAGGCCAACGTGGGCTTCCCCGAAGCCAGAATATAAGAGGATTTTTGTGATGGAAAAGGTCTGGGCCCAGTCATAGATAATCAAGCTCAGTGGTCAGAAACAAAGGGTAAGATCAGCCCTTTGGCGGCCCAGGAGACTGGGAGGCCCGTGGCCATGAGAAGCAGGCCTCTGACTTGCATTCCCCCTTGACACGGGGGAGACTCACACAGGCCGGCCACCAACAAGCTGGATCCTGCCCATTGCCGTGCATTGGAAACAAGTCCTATAAATTCCCTGGAAGTCACAGGCCCGTTGCTCCCGTCTCCGCGCCTGACACCCCCCGCCCTCACCATTCCATCCCATCCCTCCCTGCCTCCAGTAGAAGGTCTGATTTCCTGCTTTCGGAGGGAACAAAACACTCTTGCCTGCCCCCAAAACACTCTGCTGTTCTGCTCGGTTTTACCCACAGATCTTTTAACAGGAAAGGAGTCTTTTATTCCACAATTCAGAGATGAAGCTTGAACTGCAAATAATCCCAGGGGAAGCAACTCCTTTATCTGAATTCACACGAAGGCATAAAGGACAGTGAAAAGAAGGGTCTAAAGGCGAGGACACTGACGGCGGAGAGGGACAGTGGTAATAAGGCAGAAGGAGCACTAAAACAAGACGCTGTGTATTAAAGACTTCATCGATTTGTGTAGGCCCACCCCTGAGAGATACATACAGGTATAGGCCGCTATGACTCAGTTGGCCTAGATTCGTGGTTCTTAACCCTGGCCACACCTCAGAATCTCTGTGGGTAAAGCCTGAGAATGGAGATATTTTTTTAACTCCTTATTTGAAAGGACAACTGGGGTTGATGTATTAGTCAGCTATTAGCATGATACTCCTGCATAACAAGCAAACCCCAAATTCCCAGTAGCTTACAAGAGGAGGAACATTGGTTTTCTCACAGATCTGCAGGTCAGCTGCAATTTTGCTGGTTTCAGGCGAGCTCGGTTGGACTCAAGTCCAGATTAAAAATTGGATTCAGGTCTGCTGGAGTCATCTCATCCTGAGACAAATGGCTGTGCGGGATAAGTTTCCCCCACCCCCCCCCCCACCCCCGCCGTGGCAATGGTCGGGACGCAAGAGGGTAAGCCAAAGCATGCAAACGCAAATAAGACCTCAGCTCACATTACAGCCACTATCATTCCATTGGCCAAAACAAGTCCCATGGCCAAGTCCAGCAGGAATGGGGTGGGGAAATATAGCTGACTCTAGCAGGAAGTACCACAAAGCTACACGGCCAAGGCTACGGTGTATCATTCCCTAACAGTGAGGGAGTGTAGAGAATTAGAAACAGTAATCTAATCTACCACAGTTGGGAATCATTAGCCTATAGGCCAAGAGATCGTTCTTCTCCCATGTGAGTTTTATTAAGGGATCCTACTGTTTATGGGGTTCAGCTCTGCCACTTATTAGCTGTTATACCGTGGGCAAGTCACATAAACTCCCTTGTCCTCAGTCTGCCCCTGCGAAAAATGGGGTTGGTAACTCCTGACCTGCTTCTCTCAAAGGGCGAGGGGGAGAGCACAAGTCACATGAGCATGCGTGAGAACACACTGCTTTCCGTCTGCCTCGCCTCTGTAAGAAAGGTCACTGTGGCATGTAAAAACAGAACGTGACGATGCCAAGTGTCGGTGGTCATGTGGGGCCACAGGAACTCTCATGCACTGCTGGTGAGAACGCAAAATGGTACAGCCACTTTGGAAGACAGCTTGGCTGTTTCTTACAAAACCGGAGATACACTTGCCCATCGTACTCCTCGGTATTTACCCAAAGGAGTTGAAAATCCATGTCTACACAAAAGCCTGCGTGCGGTGTCGAGAGCAGCTTTATTCGTAATCGCCCAAACTTGGAAGCCACCAAGATGTGATCCCGCAGGTGAGTGGATAAGTCATCTGTGCTCCATCCAGACAATGGAATCCTATTTAGCACTAAAAAGAAATGAGTTAATGCGTAGAGGCTATATACTGTCTGATTCCACTTATATGGCATTCTGGAAAAAGCAAATCCATGGAGACCAGAAAAATATCAGTGGTTGCCAGGGGTCAGGGAGAGGGAGGGATGGATTGATAGGCAGAGCGCAGAGGATGATTGAGGCTGTGAAGATACTGTGTATGATACTATAATGATGGATAGATGCCGTAGTACGTTTGTCCAAGCCCATGGAGCATCCAATGCTAAGAATGGACTCTAATGTTCTTTGGGTGATAACGAACTTTGAACTTTGGGTGATAATGATCTGTTGGTTCATCAGTTGTAACAACGTACTACTTTGGTGGGGGGGGGGGGTTGCTGATTATGGAGGGGCTGCGGGTGTGAGGGGGAAGAAAGTATATGGGAAATCTCTGTATCTTCCTCTCGAGTTTGCTGTGAGCATGAAAGTCTTCGAAGAACTAAAACCTACTGGGGCACCTGGGTGGCTCAGTCGCTGAAGAGTCAAACTCGATTTCGGCTCGGGTCACGATCTCGCGGTTCGTGAGACGGAGGCCCGCGTCGGGCTCTGCGCTGTTGGCTCAGAGCCTGTTTGCGATTCCCTCTCTCTCCTCTGCCCCTCCCCTTGCTCGAAGACCCTCAGCCAAGTAGGCTTAACTGCACAGGCCAGCGGAGATGGGTTCACGCAAGGTCACGTCCATCCCCACGGGCAGCCAGCTACCGATAACTCGTCAATGCTAGTCCTAAGGCCCCGCCTCCTTGCTTCAACTTCAGGACAACTCTGCAGGGCCACTCAGGTCCCAAAGCTCCCCACGGGACCAGCTGAGCCTCTGGCGAAACCACATTCCCCCATTCAGCTTCTCTGCCCGCTCCTGCCTCCTGGAGAGCATCCGTCCATACGCTACCTGACCGCAGATCTCTAGCCCCAGCCTGCTTCCTGAGGAGCCCGACCTGGACAGCACCCGGGGAGGAATCGTCACCAGGTTTTCACAGGACCGGACAGTGGGCGCCTTTACGTACATCAAAGACCTGGGAAGCCTTGAGGGCTGTCTCTTGGCCACAGAACACAGGTCTCTGGACTGTGGGGTGTAGCAGCCTAAGGTCCGGCAGGTACTAGACGTGGTCAGAAAACGCGGCGTCCTCTTCAACAGGGAGGCTCCAGCCGCAGCTGACAGTAGGGCCCCCAGGACCCCCCTTCCTGCTGTTTGTGCTGCGAGTGTGAGTGCACGTGTGTATTTGTGTGGTTGGAGTGAATAAATGTTTAAATCAGTGTGTCAGTTATAATTAGAGCGACTCTCCCTTCTTCATCGCGGAACGATTCCTTCATGCTTAACGCCTGGAATGTCATTTTCTACTGTGAAATCCTTATTCTTCAAGGCCTAGCGCCAAAGTCGGCTTCGTGATGCACTCCCCACCCCCCCCCATCCCCCAATCGGCATCCGTCTCTCACTCGGCTGCGGACCCCGGGCACTTGACCCTCCTTAGCATCTACTCCCCCATCTTGTCCTCCTTGAGGGCAGGGACCATGCCCCATTCATCTTCCCCAGCACCTGGGAAAAGGCTGGAGCACAGCTGCCCCCACCCCACCCCAGCGTGGACGAGGGGCGCCCCAGACCCCCCTCGGCCCCCCTCACCCTTCTTGGCATAGGGCCCACCTGCACGGCTAGCCTGAGCACTTTCGGGACGCGGCCGCCTGGGACTGGCCGAGAAGCGCGCTATTTCGACTGATCAACTTACCAGCGCGCCGTTTCATGTGTGTTTGGGGCAGGTGTTAACCCAGGGGGAAAGCCACGGATTTCCACTTGAAATAAATCCAAGCAGAAAGGCTCCCCTTGCTGAAGGAGCCTTCTCTTCACCCACCCCCCGCCCCGCACCCTTCCCACCCACCCCCATCCTTGGGGAGGGTCTCGATAGGTGCGGGGTGGGGGGGAGATGAGCCGGGGCCAGATTCTTCCTAATCTTCTCTCTCAAAACCACAGCTGAGACCCCCAAAGCACCTGCCCTTTGGAAGGGCCTTTCAGGCAGCTGGTGTTTGGGGAGCCTTATTTTTCTCCCGTCCTCCCCAATGACTTTCCCCAGAGAATGAAAGAACATAGACTCCTAGCCTAGGCTCGGCAGGCACCGGACTAGGGACACCCTATGGGAAGACGGGCTCCCGGCCGGACCAATCTTCCTCCTACACAACGCTCTGCCAGAGAGCGGGGCGGGGGGCTCAGGCCCCCATCCTTCTGGGGCCTGCATTCCTCAGGGGAGAAATAATTGGCCTGTCTATAGAGCATCAGGATTCAAATAAAGCTTGAAAACGCACGCAGCCCTGCGAGTTCTATAAATGTGGAATTATAAATGATGGCCTGCCACCAACCACATACGCACACGTGTGCACGGCGCTGAAGGCTGCCTCTGCTCCCCTCTCCGATTGTTGCCCGGATCCACCCGATTCAAATAAGCCCACTCTCATTTGAACTCGAGGCAATCAGGGTGGAAAATACCCCGTTCCGTTGGTGCAGGTCCAAACTGTCACCATTTGGCATCCTGACACGCCGATGTCCCCATCAGCTGTTCAACGTCAGCCAAAGGGGGCCTCCCCCAGCCAACAAATCAGAGATTTCATTAACCAGCAAAACCTCCCGGAAGGATGAGCGACCTCACGTGGGCCTCCCCCCACCCCTTCCCCCTCACCTCCCCCCTCCCTTCTGCTACACAAACAGGCTCGCAGCAACTAGATTGGATTCAGATCTTGTAGATGAAAAAATTCAGATACGACAGCGGCGCCTCGCCAGACCCCGAGTGAGGGCCGAGCCCTGCACGGCAGCTAGGCTGCCTCGGTAATAACCACTCGTAATATCTGACAGAAAGAACCCACGCTGGTCATATCCGATCCTGCCACATGAAAAGAAGCATTACGCCGGCCTCTCGGGGGCCGGGGCTAGGGGAGAGCCTCCCCGCACAAATCAGAAACGTTTTCCACGAAGCTGCTATTCAAGGGCTGGAAAATCAACAGGGGCTGTTTTCCTGACATCCTGGGAGCCTCTATTATTCTCCCGGCAGCGTAGCTCACAGAACGAAGCAAGGCCAGCTTAACCTGAATTCGCTGGGCGTTTGGCACTCCCGAGCTCGCAGGCCTTGGCCGGATGGGAGCAAACACCCGTGCTGGCCGTGGGAGTGAGCTGTGGGTGTCACGGGGGTGGCATTCAAAATATCTAAGGGCCGGGATGGCCTGGGCCTCTGCCATTTGGCATGGGCACTAGCCTCCGCCGGCCCGGGGTCGGGAGCCTGGGCTTTGAGCTGTGCCCAGGCGGCCATGGTGGAAAGCGCACGTGGGACGACTGACCTAAAAGCATTTCGATACCGTGATAACTAAGAGGGCCAGGCTTGGTGGCACCATAACGCCTCATCCCATCCTTTGGTGCCCAGGACAGCCCTGAGTCACCGGCCTGATCCAAAACCTTCCAGACTTGGGGCCGTGCCCTTGTAGACAGAGCTGGACCATGGGGTCTTCCAAGAACCATGCCCCCCTGAAGCAGAAACGTACAACTTGGGGGCTCCCAGCGTGTTTCTCCAAGGCTGGGTTTTAAATTTGGAATGACTCTAGATGCTTCCACACTACCTGGGACATAGCCAAGGGATGGTCCTGTCAATGCTCCCCTTGCCCCACCCCCAATTCCTGTTCTGCTCGTCTCCTCATTGCCACAAGCATTGTCCTAGCCAGGAAGAAAAGGCTAGATTCTAGATGGATCTAGGTGGAGCCAGATGTGTCTACAACCGCCGCCACCCCCCCCCCCCCCACCTGCTCTGAGCTCCAGCTTCCTCCTGGCTCAGCCTCAGACAACTCTAGGGGTCTTAGGGGTCACAGTCACTTGGGCACATTAGGTCCGTACGTCCTTGGCATTTTTGTGTAAGGCAGCTTTGCCCTGGGAGACCTTGTGACATCTCAGTAAGGTGAGGTGACCTCCACCCTGCGGTCACCTCGGTTTTAAAGCAACAGAGGTTGAGCTTGTAAATGCAATTTACCTCACTTGGCCCCGACTCAGCTTCCCCACTGGTGAAATCCGGCCAGCGGGGCCTTTCAGTGCCTCAGTTTACTCATCCAGGAAATGGGCCAGATCTACACCCTGGAAATGGGATAACCCGACCTCACAGGCTCATTGTGAGGACCGAGCAGTGTTGCGTGTGATAGCCAGCCCTATATATAAGCTGTAACCACGGACGCCCCAAACGCGCCCCCGAAAAGCCCCAGCCCCGGCGCAGCCGAAAGGCTCTGTGGGTCACGTCTGCTCGTGTCGGGGGCACAGTGTGCCCGAGTTTCGTCCGCTGGCACTGCCGGAGTGCAATTTTTCCGAGGACAAAACAGCCCCAGCGCTCAGGCAAGGACCCGCCACAAGACAGCACGTCACCTCAGCATTTCTATAAAAAGATTTCTCGGGCTCCGGAGCCTGGCTGACAGGCAGGGCGGGGAGGGTGTGTGCATGTGTGCGAACGTGTGCAATGAGACGGTCTCCTAACAGCTGGCCTCGGCCAACAAGCCACGCTCGCCCTAAAGCCCCCAGCCCTGCTGGCAGCGGGGGATGGATGCAAGGAAGGGAAGAGAGACAGAGAGAGAGAGAGAGAGAGAGAGAATGAGAGGGAGGGAGGGAGGGAGGGAGGGAGGGCTGGAAGCTGAAGAATGGAGCCGAGCAAAGAGATGTCTGCGGTGCTGATCTGTCGCTCTCTGCCGCCGACACAATGGACCTCTGGGTGGGCTCAGAGAGCCCCCCCCCCCCCGCCAGCCCCCCGACCTCCTGCCCGTGACACAGATAAGGACCTAGAGGACTGCTCCGAGCTGCTGCGTGTGCCCTGGGCCAGCCAGCAGCGAGGCCAGCCTGGTGTGAGTGGCAGCAAAGATAAACGACGCCCGCGCGGGCATTGACTGCCCCAACACAAAGGCCGCCTCTCCCCGAGTCCCTCTGAGGCCCAGATGGTCAGGGAAGCCCTTTCCCGCCTCACAAAGAGGATCGCTGCATGTCTTTTCCTTTTAAAATGGAATAAAAAAAAAAAAAAAAAAAAAGCCATTGCTCACAAAGGACCTGGATGAAAAATAAACCCTTAAAAAACCCAGCCTCTCCTCGCTCAGCAGCCCGGCATTTCTTCCGACTGTCAGACTTCGCAGATTGCTTTCTGGAAAGGATCCAATTGGCAAGGCCTGCCGCTGTGCAAATGAAATTTTAAAACCCCGCTCCTTGTTGCGCTCAAAGAGCTTTTCTCTCTCTGCTTGTTCTACACGGCCTCGTAGAATTATTCTCTTGTCTCTCGTTGTATCGGAAACTAATATTCCCCCGCTTTCCCGCCCCACGTGAGGGGTCCTCACCCCAGCTGGGGGTTTGGGTAATCAGAGGCGGCTGGAGCACCACTCTAGGCCCCGATCTTCATTCCTCACCTGGGCTTCATCTCACAGAATCACCTCCTAATTAGGAGAGAGACTCTCTCCCGAAGAGAAGAAACACTCTTGCGGGCTGCCTCCCTCCCCCCCAGCCCCCCTCCCCCCGCGCCCCCCCCCCCCCCGTAATGAGCTAAGTGTTTGGGGGGTTGAGCGAGCCGGGATAACGCGGACGTTCTCCGCGCACCGGGTTTGACACCCGTCAGGCCCGTGACACCAGCTCGGTTTGGCTGGCGTCCCCCTGGTGAAAAGTCAGCGCAAAAAATAGCCCACAGGACTTGTCTGGCTTTGACAAGCTGCCTCAGCGTGTGATGAACTTGTGTGGAGGAGGCAGCGTGATGTGTCAGGAGAGTCCCGGGCCCCGGAGCCGGGCCGCCTGGGTTGGGGTTCTGAGTCTGCCCCCCGAGGCGGTGCCCTGTCCGGCCTCCCTCTGTGCTCAAACACTTGCCTCGTGGGGACGATCGCATCATCGGTGCCATCCTTCACCCCTCCCTGCAGCCGTGAGACCAGGTGGCCCCTCTCGCTAAAGGGGCCAAGGAGTATACATACCCCACCACCTTCTGACTCTGCATTCGACCCTCTGACCTGAGGCAGAAGGGACAACGTTCCCCCCACCCTGACACTCCTCACCCTCATCCCGAACCTAGGCCCCAAAAGGCACAGCCAGGTTCCTCTCACCTTCTGGCGTCCCTTGTCACCTCGTGAGAAGAGCCTCTCCCTCTGGTGGCCCTCAGCCCTCAGCCCTGAGCACACGCGAGGCAGACCTGACTTCATAAATGTCCTTTGGGAAGATGACATCCCCTCCCCCGCCCCAAAACTGGTGGCTGCCGCCTGAATTTGACATTTGGAGTAGAAGGACCTGCGGCAGCCGTCCTGAAGGATGTCTGTTACGTTCCAGCCCTGGCCTCTTTGGGGCAAGGGCAGTGACACCTGACCGCTCATTCGTCGCGCACATATTTCCCCGGCACCTACCGCGTGCCAAGAGCTAAGCCAGACGCCGCCAGAGAGAAACGTGGGCTGCCGGGCGATGACAATGTTGCCCTCCAATAAGCGGGGGCGGGGGGGGGGGGGGGTTGTCGGTCCACGGTCACCCGATCCATCAGTATATAAGTCCTAATTTCCCGTCAGAAGATGTTAAGAAAGGGGAAAGAGGGAAGCCAGGCGGGCCACCGCCCCCCACCCTGTAGCTGGCGTATTCAATTAAAAATATGCAGATTCTGACCTGTTGATTGAGGACGCACAAAGCCACCCACGGGGGTGGACAGGTAGCTCCTGAAGCATCTGGGCTCCCACTCTGGGGCAGCAAAAAGCCCCGGGTCCTTTTGGTTGAAGGCATTTTCAACACATTGTCACAAAGGAAATAAAGGCCCAAGATTGATTACGTACCAGCCCCGGAAGCAAGGGTGGGGTGGGAGCACGGTGAGCCTGGGGAGGGGCAGTCCTCCCCGCCAGGCCAGGAGCCGTCAGGAGCTAGAGGGCAGGGTAGCGAGCACCTTCTACGGTGGCTGGGGCGGAGGTCCCTAACTTTTCACGGGCTTCACGCCAAGTGGTTACTTGAAAAGATGCCCTGAGAAAAGCCAAGCAGAATCCTGTGGCGGGAGCCCTAAGCCTCGGTCCTTATCTCCACGTCCAGACTCTGGGCGCGAGGAGGGCTGTCATACCATCAAATGCCGAGGCAGCGACTCATAATAGCTGTTTTCTCATCACGGGCAGGGAGGCAGGCTACTATATTAAAGGAATACATCAAATGTAAATGACGGCGTCCTGATCTCAGAAATGGCAAAATGTGAAAAGGAAGTGTGTGTCACTCAGCAGACAAGCCCATTCTCCATTGTGTGGCAACGTCCCGGGCACTGTCCGAGAACACCGCGATGCCGAACCCGAGGGTGGGGTTCAAAGCACAGAATATTGGAAAGAGCCCCCAGAATCTTTCTGTGTTCAGTGATTCACAAGGCCTTGCTTAAGTCGCCAGGTGATGGGACATGCCCCAAATGGGCCACCGGTAGGTCCCCAGGGTGTTTTGAAGCCAGGAGCGTTCCCTCGAGCACGGTCTGTGCCAGGCATTCAGGGGTGGGAGGCAGCTGCTTGAACCCACAGGTACAGACGGTCTAGTTGGCGGACTCTGCGTACTGCCAAGGCTTCCAAAGCCATCACCCTGCCGGGCTCCGTGCTGAGCGGGGAGCCTGCTTAAGATTCTCATTCTCCCTCTGTCTCTCTCCCCGGCTCACGTTTTCTCTGTCTCTAAAAAAAACCACATATATATATGTACACACACACCTATATGTATGTATACATATATATATGTATATATACGTGTGTGTGTGTATATATATGTGTGTGTATATATATATATACACACACATATATACATATATATATAAAGGGCGAATCGTGCCTGACAGCGTTCCCAGCAAGCCAAGCATGTTCGGAGAGGGAGGGACGAGGCTGGGGGAAGATCACATCCAGAGCAGCACCTCCCACCCTGGGAAACTCTGGTGAGTGAAAGCAGATCAGAGGCAATGGCAGAAGGCCAGGCCGGTTCGGAACAGGCATCAGTGTTCAGAAGCGAGGGAGCGTACGTGGCCCAGGGCCGGAACTGGAGCCGGGTCGGTCCGTCCCGGGCAAAGGCGGGCAAAAGCTGGGGAGCCTGGATGGTGGGAAGCACGGGGGAGGGGGGGGGGCTCCAGGACTCAGGTGGAAAGGGCCAGTGGCACCTTGGGGCCAGGGCGGGGAGGAGGCAGCAAGGCCACACCGGCCAGGCAATTTAACGTCCCGGTGCAAACTCAGAATTTTCCACAAACCCGGCTAGCTGGTGGGGATATGATTGCAACTCTTTTGCCAGGCTGGACTTCCTGCTGACTCCAGCGTGAGGTCCAGGGCCGAGCCGGAGTTAGAGCCCCCCACTCATCGCGGCCGGGGCAGGGCTAACCCTACCGCACGCCCAAGCCCCTGTGTCCCAGTAAGCCCATCCCAGAAATGCCCAGAAACAGCAGCTCAGACAGATTCCAGACTTCTCGTCGTCCAGTACCCACAGGTACAGACGGTCTAGTTGGCGGACTCTGCGTACTTTAAGTCTGATTAGCAGGTGACTGCAGCCCCGAGCGCCCCAGCCTGACGACTTCCCCCCCACCAACCTAGCCCTCCCCAGCTCCCCACTCCCCGAGCTCCGTGGAGCTCCGCACACGCCAGCAAGGGAACAGTTAACGCCCACGGTGCAGGGGCCGCGGTCCGTCCTGATTGTTCAGGGACCGTGCCCTGCCAGTTGTTCGATGTTTCGAACGTGCCACCTGGATACACGGAAAACGCCAAGTGCGGCGCCCTGTCCTGTTAATCACGGTCTGGCACCTGCAGCAAGCGAGCGAGGGTCTCCTCCATCCGGGGCCTTCTAAAGGAACCCCGCACACCCACCCAACGAGCCCCCAAACCACCCTGCTCTCGGCCCCCACTAGACCCTTAGGTCCACGGCCTAGTGTGGGTTTGATTTACTAACTGGAACCGTGGCTTTCCCTTAAGACAGTGGTAAGCCTCACGCAGCCTGCGGGGCTTTTCGTGTGGCCCCTGATCCAGTTCACAGGCAGGACACTGAACGTATTAAAGCAACAAATATCAACCCCCCTCCTTCTCCTGCGCGCAAGCTGAGCCACCCCAAGCAGCCTTTCCTGCGGCGCCTCTCCGTGGGGGTCCACGGCAGACTCTGTTCTACCATGTGGGAGGGAAAGGACCCTTCAGTTCATGTTAGTTGGAAAGTTCCCGAAGGCATCTATTTGATGGTCTGGACCATTTGGGCGTAACAGATGGTGAGGAGAACGTGCCCAGGAAAGGGGGCTCAGCTCATGGCCAGCCCAGCATCTGGGTCTCTTTGGGTGGGTCATGGCTGGGGCCGGTCTCCCGGCAGGGGCAGATCGTGTCAAAGTCGTGCCCTGTCGCCTCCTCAAAGACAGCCACCGCCGTCATTCTCACCGGCCCAGAGCTGGCTTCCTGAACAGGGACGGGCCGGGGTGGACGATGCTAGCACGGGGGCTGGCATCCCCGGGAAGCAGGATGGCCCCACCACAGCTCTGGAGGCCGAGAGCCAGGTGCGGTGTGGCCAAGGTGAGCAAGATCTTCGGCCGTTCGGAGGCCAGATGCCTGGCACAGGGCATTCCCTTCCTGGCGAAGTCAGCTCCTGGGGCAGTTAGCAGAAAGAAGCGGGGAGCGTCACGAATAACATCGGGCAAACCCGGGAATCACCCCCTTGATGTCACTGACTGGCTCTTAAGCATCTCTCAAGGTTAAGGACGGATGCTCCCGCAGCTGATTCAGAGCTGCAAAGGCCAGGGGTCCCTACTCCTTCAACTTGAGGAAATAAATCAAGTCGCCATTCAGGTAAATGCCAACACCTCTGTCAAGCGGTCATTCGTGGTGAGAGGAAAGCAGAAAAGCTGGGGAGTCCAAGGGCTTTCTGATGGACTTGAGCTTTCTAAAGCACATCTAGGAGATAGACCTCAGTTGGCGGGGTGAGTAGGTTTTGATTCTTTCAATCGCTCATTTAATCCCGTTGAGCACCAACTATGCACCAGGCAGCATCGCAGATCCTGGGGACCTGTGCGCAGTTGCAGAGGACGGAATCCACTTTCAGTCCTCTGAGCACAAAAGGATTAATTGCACGGTCTTCGGCAGGACTGTGGAAGCAAGTTCTAGATGGAGCTTTCGGGAGCAGCAGACTCCCCAAACCGTACCGCTCTGTCGCGGTGAGGACCCCTCCGTGGGCAGAACGCCACTGCCCTGGCGGTTGGACCACACCGTGTCTGTCACCACCCACCCAACAAAACAGAGGTCCGGCAGGCTGCCTGTTGTCGCATGCGTGTGAGTCAGCGCCCGAGTCTGAGACCTGCTGAGTTCTGTAATTGACGAAACCAAAAAACATCCCCAGAACCCCTAGCTGCGTGTCACACAAGCCGCCGTGGTGAACAAGGCCCACCCGGCTCCTCCTGGGAGCTGACACCCCAGCTGGGGAGACGGACACGAACATCCCGTGACCTACTTAGCCACCTGAGGAGGACTGGCAGGGGCGCCACGAAGGGGAAGTGGAGGGCGATGTGGCAGTGACCCAGCCTGGCGGGGGGGGGGGGAGGGGACAAGGAGGGTTTGCCCCCAGGAAATGGCGAAAGGTCGAGAAGGAGTCAGTGTGGTGAAGAGGGTGTGGGAGAACCTTCCAGACCGGGAAGCCATTCTCAGCGTGCGTGGCTGAGCCCGTGGTGGTTCACAAGCGCGCTTAGCTGATGAGACCAACCTACGTGGGCATCACCGCGAGGCAGGCAAACCCAGGAAGAGTGGGAATAGCTACCACTTACCTGGTGCCTCTTCTGTGCCAGGCACCGCTAGAAATACACTCGGTCGAATGACTCGTTTCATCCTGTCAACACCAGGCTCTCAGTATCCCCGTTTTCAGATGAGGAAACTGAGGCACGGAGCGGCTCCGTAACGGACTTGTCCACAGCCGTACAGCTGCGGAGTGGTAGAGCCACGATTCCAAGCCCCACGGTCCACACTACAGGGTCTGCGATCTCAACCCTGGTGTCACCCTGGCCCTGCAGCAAAGGGGAAGGTTTGGGCCACGCGGCAGAGGGCCCTGAATGTCATAGGGAGGAGGAGCTTCCGGGAGCAGGTGCTAAATGTGAAACTGCAACAAACAGCACAGGGCTGCGTTCAGTAAACAGCAAATGAGTGGAGCGGTGCAAATATGCTAAAGGATTTGATTTTTAATGTTTATTCATTTTCGAGAGAGAGAAAGTGTGTGTGCACATGCAGGGGAAGGGTGGGGGGAGTGGGGGACAGAGGATCCGCAGAACCGGACTCGGGGCTCGAACCCACGAACCGTGAGATCGTGACCTGAGCCGAAGTCGGACGCTGAACCGACTGAGCCACCCAGGCGTCCCTTCTAAAGGATTTTGTAACAGATGCTGTCTTCCCTTGCCTCGTGTCCCCAGCCCCTAGCAGTGCTTTCTGGGGTCACCCCCACATAAATTACTTTTCCACTCAAATCCTTGGCAGAGGAGGGGGGACGGAGAATAGGTACGATTCTGATGTCGGGGCAGGAGGAAGGCTGGTATCATCCCAGGTGAGGGGACCAGCTGGTACCCACGTGACCAAGAGGGTCTCAAGGAGCCTGGTCATCGTTCAGGGGCTCCTGGGCTGTCCTTGGTCCCCCTGCCCTGGTAGGGTCCTCCGCTGGCTCCCACACGAAGCCTCAGCCAGCCCTGAGGGCCAAGCATTCCCGGCTGGCCAAGCTGCCTGTGTGAAGGTTACATTCGGATTCCTCTTCAAGGCTGTTGGAAGTCGGGACATTCCCCTACTCTCACCAGCAAAGGTCACTGGGAAATGTCACCTAACTTGGCCACTGCCAGCTTCCTGGCTCTCCTCCTATCACTGCCCTCACAGCTGAGCAGAGGTGGGGGATGCTTATATCGCCCCTCCCTTCAGAGCCCTCCAGGGGGGCGCGGGAGACCCACAGCGTGGAACATCGATTTTCCAAAGATCTTTCCACCCAAAGGTGAGGTCTACATTCCTTCCTCTTGAATCTGAGTGGGGCCGGGGACTGTTCCAGCCAAGAGATTCTAGAGGAGAAGATGCCACGTGACTCCCTGGTCCAGGTCATAAAAAAGATCCAGCTCCCGCCTGCCTCTCTCCTTCTCGGAAGCCCACTCTGGGCACCCAGCCACCACACTGCGAGGAAGCCCAAATCAGCACAGGAAGAGAGTTCACACAGAGAGGCACGGGGGAGGAGAGCTGAGGTCCCCCAGCCAACAGCCAGCATCAGCCGCCAGACATGTGCGTGCACAAGCCTTCAGATGGCCCCAGCCTCCAGACTTCGGGGCTTCCAGCTGAGGCCCCAGACACCACGGAGCGGAGACAGGCTGTCCCCACGTGCCCCGTCCAAACTGCTGATCCACGGAGTCTGCAAGTGTAAGAAATCATTACTGTTTTAATCCACTAGGTTGTGTGTGGAGGGGGTGATTTGTTACACAATCGCAGGGACTAAAACACCAAGCTTCCAAGATCCTGCCATTTACAACAACACGGATGAACCTGGACAACAGGATGCTAGGTGAAATAAGCCAGACGCAGAAAGACAAACACTGCATGATCTCACTTTTATGTGGAATCTCAGAAAGTTGAGTTCATAGACGCAGAGAGTAGAACAGTGGTTACCAGGGGTGGGGAGATGGGAGAATGGAGGGATGTTGGCCCCAGTTTGCAAAGTTACACTCATATCGGATGAATAAGCCTCGAGATCCAATGCACAGCTTGGGGATTATAGCTAAAAATACCGTGTCGTGTACCAGAAATGTGCTAGAAGAGTAGATTTCGGGGGCTCTCATCACAAAACAAATGATGGTGCAGACACGGGTAGGTGAATTAGCTTTGCTGTAGTAAACAGAATATCATGTTGTACACTTTAAATATAGACAATTTGGGGGGTGCCTGGGTGGCTCAGTCGGTTAAGCGTCCGACTTCGGCTCAGGTCACGATCTCGCGGTCCGTGGGTTCAAGCCCGCGCCGGGCTCTGTGCTGGCAGCTCGGAGCCTGGAGCCTGCTTCGGATCCTGTGTCTCCCTCTCCGTGTCCCTTCCCTGCTCTCTCTCAAAAATAAACAAACATGTCAAAAACTTTTCAAAATATATAGACAACTTTTATGTAAAATTTTAATTTAATTTAAAAAGAAACAAAACGAAACACCAAGCTTCCCAAATTCCCAGGGTTGAGTTGGGTTTTATTTGGTCTTGTTTGACGTTGCTCCGTCCCTACCAGGACAACCACAAGAAGGCATCCTCTGCGTCGGGATCGTGGTCACCACTCGCCTTTCCTAATACCAGCTCCTGACTTGGAGGTCTGCAGGGCATGCACCCGGTATTTCTAACAGGGACATTCTTCCAAAGAGCTGGGGACAGCAGTTTGTCGGGTGACCATGGAACCAACTGGGGTCACATCACTAATTCCCAGCCACTCTTGCAGTCCCACTCGGTCTCTTGTTCAGCGGTGACGATAACTTCAGGACCACACTGTCCGGGGGGGGGGGGGGCGGGGAGGGCAGTCTCCCGTCTCCCACCGGGTCCAAAACGCCCCGCAGCCAACTTGGCGAGTCCAGAGGCCCCTCCCCATCCACAGAAGCAAAGCGGTGGGGGGAGGGGGGAGCGGGGAGCAGGTGTCTCCAGAACTTGCTATTTATTCAGTTGCTTACATCTGCAGGCGGGGCCCCTCTAGGGCTCACTCAGATGTTTCCCATCTCCCCTTTGGCTGCTCCCATCTGCATGACCCATTCACGCTGGAAACACTCTCAAAGCGGCAACGCCTCGCCCAGGGTCCAGCCCAGCCCTGCGGACAGATGGCGCCGTAACGGTGACCCTGACGGTGACACTCACGTTGAGCGGCCTCACCCATTACCCCTCCCCACGTGCACCCGGCCAAGGGGACGCCCACGTAAAACCTGCTCCCATAGGCTTCTTCCAGCAACTGGAGGCAGCAGCTAACGGTTCCACTATCACGCGCTGGTAAGCAACATCACTGACTCCTTTTGAAATTGCGTTTCCGCACTAACTACCTGTGTGACTTTGGGCTAATTATGGAGGCTCTCAAAGCCTCGTGCTCCTTTATGTGTAAAATATGGTTGGCACCCACCTCAAAGGGTTTGCGAATGAATTAAATGAGATAATAATACGTGCGTACAGAGCGCTCGCCGTGTGCCAGAAATGCCACCGCACCCTTGGCATGTAGTAGTCGTTCTTTCCGTCCAGGAGCCTGTGATGGGCTTTTGCCACCATAAGCCTGTAGTAAAAGGGCTTGAAACAAGTGATTCGTCACCGGGGACAGGAAAACGCAGATTTGTTTTCTTTGTGGTATGAATTGCGGGTGACATCAGTCAGCCTTGGTTTTGGCTCCTGAGGTGGCGGCGTGGAGGGAGCACTGACTTAGAAGGGTGACAACCTGGAGTCTCCTTCCACACGTGTTCCACAGCAGCCACAGAATTAGAATTCTCCATTGGTTCCCCATTATTTGAGGGCCACAGTCCACAAAGTTCTCACCGCGGCTGCAAAGCCCCATGGGAACTAGCCCCAGCTGTTCCCAGCCTCTCCCTTCCCTCATTTCACAGCAGCCACCTGACTTCTTTGCTGTTCCTTGAACAGGCCAAGCCTACACCTACCTCAGGGCCTTTGCACTTGCTGTCCCCTCTACCTGGAATGCTCTCACCTCAACAGTCTTGGGCTTACTCTCACTTCTTCAGACCTCTGCTCAAAAAGCTGCCTCCATCATTTCCCGCCTTCAAATGCTTTATTTTTTTAGAGTGCTTGCCCTGGTATTATAATACATACCTGTTTATGAGTATATCGTCTGTCTCGCCTCACTAGAACGTAAGCTCCCTGAGGAGCTCCCTAAGGACATGTTCTTATTCACCGCATCGTCCCCAGAATCTGGAGCCACATTTGACACATAGTAGGTACTCAATAAATAGTTATGGGTGAGCACATCGCTTTTCTAAAATGTCAGCCTGCCCCTCCGAGTTCATTGAACAACCTCCCTTCGTCCTAAGGGTAAAGTCTTCCAGACCCCATTATTGTCTGTCCTCTGCGTAGGTCCAGTCACCGCCCCCCATCCACCCCCACCACTCACACACATACACACACGCACGCTAATGCGAGACACAGAGACGCACAGATATATAATTATAAAACACTCAGACGTGCGTGGACAGACACAGACACACACACGCAGAGACGCACATCTACAAACGTGCACACACATGCGTGCACATGGACACACACGAACACGCATACACACACACACGGGCGTGCCCGTAGACATACACAGACACACATGCACACACACACAGACGCACGCAGATACGCACGTGCACGTGGACAGACACACAGACAGACATGGGCAGGCACATACACAGACACGTGCACAAGCACACAAGAGATACGTGCACACACGCACACACGCACGCACACACACGCACACACTTTCTAGCCTGCAGTTCCGCACACCTACCACATCCGTGCTCGCCTCTGGGATTTTACCACTTTGCAGCTGCCCTTCCTTTGGCCAGCTTTTCCCTCCTGGACAGTCCCCATTCATCCTTCAGGTCACAGCTCGGACATCATCCCCCCACCCCCCAGGGAGTCGGTCAGTACAACACGGTGGACAAAAGTACAGACTCTGAAGCCAGACTACCTGAGTTCAAATTCTGGCTTTGCTGCTTGCCAGCGGCGTGCCCTTAGACAAGTTACCTCACCTCTCTGTGCCTCGGTTTCCTCCCCAGTAAACCGGGATGGTGATGTTAACGGTACCTACCTCACGCGGCCGTTTCGGTTAATGTGTGGAAAGCACTCAGCAAGGTACCTGGCCCACAGGGGAGATTAGTTAGCCTGTCGTTATTTGCTGACCACTCCTAAGACAGGATTAGGTCTCAGCATCAACGCAGGGACCCGTCTGGGCCACAAGCATGTTTACTGTCTCTATCGGCAACAGCAACAGGCCTGGCAGGTTTTGGAGGGCATCCTGTCCCCCGAGAGCCTCGGTACCACGCCCGGGGCCCCTCACACCAATGTGCTCAACACACAGTTGCTGAGCACAAGCATGCCTTTGCATGATCCATTGAGCTGCCCTGGAGTGTTGCTTCCTCTTCCGTAAAGTGAAATCATTGGACCGAAAGTTTTCTAAGGCAATCCCGACCTTTCTCCGAGGAGAGGACCGGAGCCCAGAGACAGAGGGAGGCTCACTCAAGGCCACTCAGCAAGCTACTGGAAGAACCGGGGCCATCATTCAGGGGTTGTGGCTCACGGCATTGTTTTCTCTTGCCGAAACGAAATGATTTGGGGAGATCTCCCTAGCAAAGGCAGAATAGTGAAAGCTAGCAACGTTCGGGTGGAAATTTGAGAAAGAGGATGAGTCATATCTCTTTAAAGTATCACTCGGTGTTTTTGCTGTGACAGAGCATAAAAATAACAGCATCTAGCTGGCTTAGTGAATCCTTGCCACCAGCCAGGAACCGCATGAAGCACTTGAAACGCTTTTCCTCATTTGAGGCTCCAAATGATGCCATGGGAAACACACCCATTTTACAGATGATTCTTTAGGGTGTGTGTCACAAACGCAGCCTGAAAGCAGGGGAAGTGGGAAGTGGCTTGCAGGAGATACGGGTTGTACCGGTCAGCTACTGCTGGGTAACAAGCCACCCCAACGTATACAACAAGCATTTATTCTCATACTCGCAGGTCGGAGGGCCACCTGCAGTGGCTCTGCTTCAGCCACATGTCCGCAGGTTGGCTGGTCTGGGCTGGACCGGACCCCAAGCTATAAGGTCAGGTCAAGACCACAGGTGTCCTCATGCTTCTGAGACCGTCTGGCTCCTGGGGCAGGTTCTCTCACGATCGTGACAGAAATGCAACAGGACAAGTGCAAACATACGACCCCGCTTGCGGCTTCAGCTCGGAACTGGCACGGGTCATCACTTGTGTCTACATTGTAATGGCCAAAGAAAGCTACACGGCCAAGTCCAGCACCAATGGGATGGGAAATAGACCCACCCCTCTTTAATGGGAGGAATGGCAACGGGCGTGGATAGAGGGAGGAGTGAGAAATTGGAAGCAGTGATGCAATCTACTGCCGAGGTCATTCACAAATGTAGCAAGATCTGAGCATCAGCATGCTTTTATTTTGTGAAGATTGGGGGGGGGGGGGGTGGGCAGGGAGGCACTGGCGTTACGTGTATCTCAAATGCGGGGACGAGATTTCCCTCTTCATCTTGAATTTAGGGTCAAGGTTTCCAGGGGTGCTGAGGGAGACAGAGAGCCTTCTGGACTAGAGAGGGGACGTGGGGACAAGCGACCTCCTAACGGTGTTTGCAGACCCTGACCAGGACAGCAATTATCTCTGTGAAATCAGAGACTTGTTCAGTGTGCAGCCTTCGGGTCATGCAGGGCTGAAGCCCCGCCCACATCTAAGGCGCTTGCGGGGAAAGCGGCTGGGCAAAGGCAGATGGCCCGGACACCTCCGTGCACCTGAAATGCTGACCAGATGGCCATGCTGCCTGCCTCTTGCGCCTGAACTTCTCCTCTCCTCCCCTCCTCTTCCCCCCCCCCTCCTCCCCCATCTTGTGAGCTCTTCCTGTCCTGAGTGTGCTCGTCTTTTCCACTTCCTCCTATGCCCAAATCCAAGTGGCATCACTGTTGAGCCTGGTGACCTCTCTAAGCTTTGGTCTTTCCATCGAGAAAATGGTCATAATGCCTCCCAGAAATGCAGTGGGGAGGACTAAATGAGAGAACAGTGGCTGGAACATGATAATGTTCTGAAAGTCCTAGCTCTCATTAGCAAATGTCTCTCAGATCTCTGATGTTCAGGGTCAGACCTCACATTCAATCTATGCAGGCATTGTCTGTTGGTGTGGCGTTCATGCTCCAAACATCTCACGGCAGGCCTGCCCAAGTACGGCTGTGCCAGCGGGACCCCCCAAAGCCATTCATTCATTCATTCATTCATCCATCCGTCCATCCATCCAATGATTTTTTAAGCGTATTTATTTATTTTTAGAGAGAGAAAGAGAGAGCGAGAGAGAGAGAGAAAGAGCCTGACGCGGGGCTCCGACCCACAAACCGTGAGATCATGACCTGAGCCCAGATCAAGTGTCAGATGCTCAACCGACTGAGCCACCCAGGCGCCCCCATCCATTCACTGATTTTTATTGGTGGCCCCCTATATGCCCAGAATCAGCCCAGAAACTAAGAGAGATACGGAGAAATGTAAAACACAACTCGTATTTCAAGTAGCTCCTGGTCTACCTGGGAATCAATGCCTTCAAGCAAGCAGAAAAAAACTGAGAGACAGGAGGGGCCCAACTCCCACCCAAGGCAAGAAGCCCCCTTCCCTATTCCCAACAGGTTCGGCCTCCCGCTGAAATAGACCCGCACACAGGGAGCTTAGAGCCTAAGGCAGGTGGCCGGGTTTTTTCAGTTCTGATTGTAAGAAAAAAAATGTCTCTCTGACTTTGAGCTGAAATTTAGCTTCCTGTGGTGTTTGCCCCCCTGGCACATTTGCAGGAAGCTGTCCCATCTTTTCTGATTATACATATACTGCTAAATCCGTGCTTTCTGGGGCGTTCCGTGGAACACTGGTTCCACAGAGCTTCAGTACGTCCCCACGTATTCCAGCCGAATCAGTGCTCGTCGGTCATTCCGTTTGAGAAACTCCGGGTAAGCAAAACCAGTTTCTGTTAGGGAAAGATAGCGCCACGAAGCCTGTGAGAGAAGCAGGGCCGGGCTTTGCTCGGGGGACGTGGCTCAGAGCCGGCATTCCTCAGTGAAGTCTTTGGGGAAAAGTAAAGTTAAAAAAAAATAATAATAATAAGGTAATCTGGACTGGGAGAACAGAGGCAAGAAAGATCATTCTGAGTTGGATGGTGCAGCACCCACTCAGCACTTCACATATCCGGGCACATGGCCTTGACTCCCGATCTCCAGCGCTGCGTATCTGCCTGAGCGCTTTCTGGCTACCGGAGCCTGCCGTACCCATGACCGCAGCAGGCTGGAATTCCTAGAAATCTAGTGACCCTCTCCCCCGGAGCAGCTGTCACCCAATGATTGACAGCCCAACTCCTGGACCGTTGGCTGGGACACATCCTACAGCATGTCCCAGAGGGCCCCGTGGGACTGAGCCCCACTTGCCCACATGGGTGGTAACTGACTTGCGGACACACCCTCCCATCCCTGCCCTGACGCCTCACTCCCCGACAGGTCCTTCTCGCAATCCCCTTTCAAATACGCTATGTGCACTCAAGTCCATGTCCGGGCTCTGCTTTTGATGGGACCCAAAACACAACAGATGGTCTGGGGAGTGTTTTCCACCGTCAGGGCTGAACATAAAAGAGGGGCTAGTGTCTGGTGGGCCAGAAGAGGAGGAGGGAGGGGGAGAAGAGGGGCAAGAAGAGGGGCTCCCGCACGGTCGTCCTCAACGCGTCACCTCTCCTCCCCCCCACCGCCCACGTCAATTTCCCCACTCGTTTGCCCGCGGCTTGGGGACTCAGTCTGGCCGGGGTGGAAGGGGACTGCAGACAAGGAGTCATGGGAAAGGAGGAGAGGGCTCTCTTGGGCCCATAAATCACTCGGCAGAAGAGAGGTCTGGCGTTCCCAAGCCTGGAAGCTAATTCCCAGGGCTGCAAATACCTGGCAGGCAACCCCCAAGTCCGGGCGGGACTCGGCGGGACTCAACCCCAGCTTCTGGGTTGCTTTTCTCCATTTTACTGTGGGTGTAACCTTGAGCCCTCTGCAGAGGTAAACAGCGGGGTCTGAATTATTCGGTTCGGAAAAGGAAGAGGCCCCAGGGAGGGAAGCGCTCCAGTAATAAATGCAGAGGAGACACAGCTTCCCCTCCCTTAGCACAAACCCGGGGCATCTCTACCAGCACAAAGGCATCACTCTCCTCTCCCTATTGCATGGGCCGGAGTCACAGAAGCCACAAATCACTAAGAAAAGTGCAGAAGAACGCTTGCCATTTCTTGGAATGGACATAATAATAAATAATAATAATCCGGGCCGTGTACATAGCCAGGACATTTTCTCCAAGGGTTACACTCAAATTTATCGTAAGTCCCCAGGGTCTGGATATTTCTTAATTAAAACTGTTACTGGGGGTTCACGGGCAAATAAAAAGAACGAAAAATTACCCCCAGAAGTGAGTTACGGGCAGGTGACCACCACACCGCGGTCCCGTAGCATCGGTCTTTTTATTGTCTACGCCCTCTGTATGGTTACATCCTGGTCAGTCCCACCATGCCCACTGCTCTTCGCAGAAGAAACTAACCGACATCGACCATCTCCTGAGCGTCAGGCGTGCCGCCCAGAAGTTATATTCTTTTTTTTTTTTTTTTCAACGTTTATTTATTTTTGGGACAGAGAGAGACAGAGCATGAACGGGGGAGGGGCAGAGACAGAGGGAGACACAGAATCGGAAACAGGCTCCAGGCTCTGAGCCATCAGCCCAGAGCCCGACGCGGGGCTCGAACTCACGGACCGCGAGATGGTGACCTGGCTGAAGTCGGACGCTTAACCGACTGCGCCACCCAGGCGCCCCAGCCGCCCAGAAGTTATATTCTTAAGTCTCATTACCCCCCGGGAGCTACCATTTAAATGATTCCTGTGTGCCCGCTAAGTGCTTTTTTTTTTTAATTAAAAAAATTTTTTTTTAATGTTTATTTATTTTTGAAACAGAGAGAGACAGAGCATGAGCAGGGGAGGGGAAGAGAGAGAGGGAGACACAGAATCCGAAGCAGGCTCCAGGCTCTGAGCTGTCAGCACAGAGCCCGATGCGGGGCTCGAACTCACCGACCACGAGATCGTGACCTGAGTTGAACTCGGACGCTTCACCGACTGAGCCACCCAGGCGCCCCCCCGCTAAGTGCTTTTGATGCAAACTTCGTGCAATCCTCACAAAGTCCTCTGATGTGACTTAGTGTCCCCGCGTTTCGGATGAGGACACCGAGGCTTAGAGTAAAATGTGAAGAAAATCTCGCAGGTGGAAACTGGAGGAAGCCAGGTAAGGGTGCCAACCCAGGTCCCACCCTCAGCCCCATCCTGGGGACTCTGGGTGGGACACAACTTCTACCCCAGAGTTTGTCTTGCCTCCAGGGAACGGAGTCGGGGTTTCTTAGGCCACACTGGTCACTGGCTATGGGTGCCCGGGGATGAAGATGGGAAGGGGGACAGAAAACTTCTAGCAATTTTCAACCCTCCATGCCTCGGGGGAGGCCACCGATGCGGGAGGGCGACCTTCGGAAGGTTACAGCTGTTGGCCGCAGAGCCTCCTGGATCTGGGGACAGGGCACCCAGACCTGGCCGAAGGAATTAGCAATGGGTGGGCTGGCTTGACCAGGTGGTCCGTGTTGTGGGGTCCAAACATGGGGCGAGAGGAGGGTCTCGTGCCAAGGTGCTCCTCTCTTAACGAAGTTACCAAGTATGGCCCATCGCCACAGATTTGTTCTCATTCCTTCGGCCAGGTCTGTGCGCCCTGTCCCCAGCTCCAGGAGGCTCTGTGGCCGACAGCTGTGGCAGCCAGGAGCCGGGGGGCGAAGGCCTACAGCAGCCAGCCGCTCACGTCTGTGCAGCCTCGAAGCCCAAGCAAGCCACCGCGGAGGCGTGCATCCCGGCCCCAAGGAGCCCGGCTGCACTCTGGTCCCTGTGCCTTGACACTGACCGTGGTGGCCTGACAAATAAGCCTGCTCGAGGCCTTGACCAAGGCAGACAGCCAGGAGCCCAAGTCGCAGGGATCCGGCGAGAAAGCAGCACAAGAAAAGCAGCGGGACCTCAAAAGGGCAGCCTAGGGGCGCCTGGGTGGCTCAGTCGGTTGAGCGTCCGACTTCGGCTCAGGTCGTGATCTCACGGTCCGTGAGTTCGAGCCCCGCGTCGGGCTCTGTGCTGACAGCTCAGAGCCTGGAGCCTGCTTCCGATTCTGTGTCTCCCTCTCTGCCTTCTCCTCCCCTGCTCACCCTCTGTCTCCCTCTCAAAAATAAACATTAAAAAAAAATTTTTTTTTTAAAAAGGGCAGCCTGGAACAGACTGGACCCAAGTGCAAGAGGTTGCACACTCACACGATCATATACACTCACACACCCCACACATTCATATACGCTCACATGCTCACACACATCCAGGTGCATTTATACTCACGTGGGCTGTCTCACACCTAGCCTGTCGAAGTCCAACAAAAGCCGTGACAAGGCACACATTGTGTTTTCTGTATTTGTACATGTTGATACGTGTCAATTTACTTTAGTCGATGGAATAACCCTCTTACTGCAGGACATTTAGGAGACTCCCACCGCTTTGCTGTTGCAAACAAATAATATTCGGTGAAGAAAAGTAAGTTCCAAAGGATACGTACAGGATGCCACCACCTTTGTAAAATTTAAAAACAATCAAAGCAATGGTGTATGTGGTTTGCAAATACATACATATGTAGTACGAGTCTATTTTTTTATTTTACTTCTTTTGGGAGAGAGATCGAGTGGCGGGGGGCGGAGACAATCTTAAGCAGGTTCCATGCCCCACGCAGGGTCTGACATGGGACTCGATCTCACGACCCTGGGATCATGACCTGAGCTGACATCAAGAGCCCGACGCTCAACTGGCTGAGCCCCCCAGGCGCCCCCGCAGTACAAGTCTAAAACATTCGTGCAAAAGATGACATGTGGCCCCTGAGGGGAGGGGAGGAGGGAAGCTGGGAGGGAGGGAGAGAGAGACGGGATTTTCACTGTCTTGGGAAATTTGTATTTTGTAAATCTATGAATAAAAGAAACAAAGGAAATACGACAAAATGTTAACATTTGGCTAATCTCTGTGGTAGGGTCACGGGGCTTTCCTATCACTTCCCATCATTTTCTGTGCGCAAATAATACCTCGTATTGTACCGATTTTTAAAAGTTCACCTACAGCTGTCACCATAACCTATGAGCCAGAAGTTCTCCTCTTAGACCCTCAACGCAACATGCCCAGGCGCAAAGAACATGCGTCCCAGCACGATTTTACCGGCCCCACAGGGAAAATGACCCCAACGCCAGTGAACAGCAGAACGGATGAGTAAATCGAGGTGTGTCCGTGCAATGGCATACTATTTGGCGACGGGAGTGGCCAGATTACAACACACAACAGCATGATGTAGTAGTTCAGCAGTCAACACGCCGCCGTGTTGCGGCCTGAGAGTGCTCGGAGTCTGACTCTGAGCTTACCTTTACCGGTGTGATGTATGTTTTCACGTTACTAATTAGCGTTCTTTCATTTCAACTAAAAGAGCTCCTTTCGGCGTTTCTGATAAGGCAGGTGTCACGGTGATGAACTCCCCCGCCTTTGTTCGTTAGGGAAAGTCTTTACTCCACCTCCATTTCTGAAGAGCAACTTGTTGGGTAAAGTAGTCTCGGTTGGTACTTTCTTTCTTTGAGCATTTTGAGTACACCATCCCGATCTCTTCTGGCTCGCGAAGTCTCTGCTGAGAAATCCTCTGACAGCCTTCCGGGGGCGGGGGGGTTCCATGTATGAGCGATTTTTTTTCTCTTGCTGCTTTTAAAATTCTCCCTTTGTCCTTGATTTTAGACAGCTTTCTTTTAATATGTCTTGGAGACGATCTCTGAGTTAAATGTGTCTGGGGACCTATGACTTCACGAACTTGGATATCCAGATCTCTGCCCCGCTTTGGAAAATTCTCAGCCATTGTTTCTTTAAATAAGCTTTCTGTCCCTTTCTCCCTCTCTCCTCCTTCCGGGACTCCGAGAATGTCTACATTGTTTCGCTGTAGATGGTATCCCATAATTCACATGGGTTTTTGTCACTTTTGTCCATTGTTTTTTTCTTTGCTCACTTCTAAGTGGATAATTTCAAATAACCTATCTTTGAGTCTGTAGGTTCTTTCTTCCGCATGATCAAGCCTTCCGTTGATGTTCTTTGCTGCATTTTTCATTTCGTTCACTGTATTCTTCACCCCCAGGATCTCTTTTTGGTTCTTTTTTATGACTGCTATATCTGTTACACTTCTCATTTTGTTCACATATTGTTTTCCTGACTTCCTTGAATTGTCTTTTGGTGTTTTCGTGTAGCTCACCAAGCTTCCTTAAAACAATTCTTTCTATTTTTTTAATGTTTATTTATTTTTGAGAGAGAGAGAGAGAGAGAGAGAGAGCAGAGGAGGGGCAGAGAGAGAAGGAGGCAGAGGATCTGAGGCAGGCTCTGAGCTGTCAGCACAGAGCCTGATGCCGGGCTCAAACTCCCGAGCGGTGAGATCGTGACCTGAGCCGAAGTCAGACACTTAAACCGACTGAGCTGCCCAGGCGTCCCTAAGCCAATTATTTCTAATTTGTTACCAGGCAAATTGCAGATCTCCACGTCTTTGGGATCTGTTACTAGAGAATTACTGTGTACCTTTGGTGGTATCATGTTTCCTCCATCTGTCATGTTCCTTGAAGTCTTTTGCATCACTGTCTTCACATTTGAAGAAGCGGTCATCTCCTCCAGTCTTTGCTGACTGGATTCAGGAAAGAAATACCTTCTTTCAGCCTTACTAGGGATTTTGAGGCTTTCTTAGACCTTCTCTGTGGCTATACCTGCTCTATACTTTACTCCCTCTTGGGAGTAGGGGTGGGGGGATTCTTAAGATTTCACGCCTACTTCCAACCCTACAAAGCCCGGCGGTGTAGGGACAGACTCCCGTTTGCTTTCCCTAAGGTGGTGCTGAATGCTCACATTTGTGTGTTTTCTCCCAGTGCCGCAGAGTCGGGCTGGCTTTCCGCGCGTGCTCACCAGCTATGTGCCTAGGCTCATACTCGCTGCCCTCAGGGGTGCACACAGGGAGCCAGCCACAGGGTCGGGGGGTGTGGGTGAAGCACATGGAGTGTTGGACATCATGCCCGTGAGCCTACCGGGGGGATTTTCAGGGGAGATGTCCCCAGTGGCTCAGGGATGGGCTCCCTGCTAGACTCTAGGAAGTGGTTAGAGAATCAACGTCCCTCTGATACCTTCTGATCTCTGGCCGCCGTTCGCCCAGCTTACTCTATGCCCCTTAGGCACACAGCTCACCTCAGCGCTCTGGACGGGGGGAGACAAAGTGGGCTTCTTTGGCCGCCTCCCACATAGCTGGGGAAGCTGAGCATTCACTCGCATGCTCTCACTTCTCCTGTAGAAGAAATCGCAGGCTGAGGGAGTCTGTCTTGGCACGGAGCTGTGTTGCCTTGGGAGAGGAATAATTCAAATAAAGCAGAACGATTTCTCCTCCCCTCTTCGGGGCATCCAATCCCAGATTTTTGTTGTTGTTGTTCCAACAGCGTTCCGAAACTTCACTGGACTCCTGGACTTCCGCAAAGACGGTCTCATCCGTGGGCGATTGTCAAAATCTGTGTTCCTTGCGGGGGAAGAAGGTAGGTTTGTGATAAACCATCCCGTGTACGCTTACGATTTGTGCACTCTTCGTCACTTCCTTACGTTTGAATAAAATCTACATTAATTGTGTCTCCAAAGTAACAGTCCAGGCACATTCAACGTAACGCTCTCTGTTGGGGCTATCGCATGAAGGCCATTGTCAGCCATTCATTTCTCAGCTGAAATTAATCTATTGATCACCACTGTTGTAACGCACTCGATATCAGACATGAAATTATCGACTGGGAATAGCCGCTAGGCCGCTGCAGTAATGGGGGGGTGGGAGTGGGAGCTCCATTAATGGTATTTCACAGGAAGTCTCGTTGCCTCTGCACTGCTCCAATGGAATGTCCCTTTTTAGCCCAGACCTCATCAGAAAAGGATTCATCCTGCCCCTGAAGGAAACTAAACCATCCCCCCCCCCCCCCCGCCGGCTCTAGAGCAGTGGACTGATCGCAGTCAGGAACCAAGTGCCCAGGTTAGAGGAGGGGCTGTGGGGCAGCTAAAAGAAAAAGCCACTCTCGCCAGTCCTTAGACCTCACCCGTAAGTGCCTGAGTCTAAGGGGACCTTGAGCCATGGGCTGCGGCCAAGGAGCGAGCCAGGCACACACGGCCTCCCGAGATACGGATGGCACGTATACAGCACACGTACCCCCCGTTTCCCCGCCAAGCCCTTAGCAGACATCACTAATCAATCGAGGCCCTCTGAGAGCGGACAAGGCCTCGCAGCCCTTCTCAGTGACTCCCTGGAAAGCCCGGAAGAAGATCTAGCAAAGAGACGCCTCTGGGTAATGTGGGCTGAGGCAGGCAGGGACCTTAGTAACGAAGGTCATTACTAAGAGCAGTGGGGACCAGACAGCACGATGCAGCTGTATTTCTCTGTTGACCGAATAGTACACATGTACTTTTATTTCAGAAGGCAGGATATCTTTCTGTGGCCCTCGTGGAAAGATACCCCTTTGGTAGCGGGACCAAGCCAGGAGGGGGGAAGAAGCCAGAACTTTCTCCCAACTTGGGAATCGTGTACAAGCTAAACCAGGGCGGGACCCCAAGGCTAACTGACTCCTTTAAGGTAGAACTGACGTCTTTCCCGTGCAGAGAACACGCCCCAAGGAGCAGGTTACCAATGGGCAGGTCTGCCACGTTGCTCACGGGGACACGATTCACGTGGTATTGTGTGAGATTTGCTTCCTCTAATGCCGCAGCCCTGCCCACAAGCGACGGTGTCGAGGGCCACTGGGAAAGGCTGCCCACGACCCACGGCCTGGGAGGTCACGGGGCCCCGAGGAGAGCCATCTCAGGCCAGGACCGGTCTGCCCAGCAATAAATAGAACAGAGGCGTGTCTCCCATTCAGCCGTTGTTCCCCGCGTCGGTCCCACTCCACCGACAGAGGAGGCAGGCCTGGGGGAGGAGTCAGGCCCCAGAGCCCCTGCTGCGACCCCAGCAGATTCCAAAGCTTGGCTGCAACCTGGGACGGGAGTCGCTGTTGAGGCTGCAGACAGCTGTCTATTATCACATCCCCACCCCGGGAGGACTGACAGCTACACGCAGCCACAACGTCACGCCCGGGCCAGCTGCTGATGCGCAGCGTGGCTCCGATCCAACCACCAGAATGGCTTTTCCTCGTGGCTGAGGTGGCAGACTGAGTCCTCCTGTCCTAGGGGAGGGTGAAATGGGGACTCAGTCGCTGTTAACCCGCGTTTCACCCGTCTGTGCTCCTGACATGTGGAGCCAGCCGTGTCTGTTCACCACAGCGCTGCCCGCTCCCCGAGGTGACCGCGGTGTGCCAGCTCAACTGCCTCCACGTAGCCCCCCATCCCCCCCCCGTCCCCCCCCCCCCCCCCCCGCTCCTCAGGGACGTCCTTCCCTCCCCTCAGCCCCGCCTCCCGGCCGCAGCCCAGACCTGGACCTAAAATGCCCTCTAAGGACTTTGCCAGTTTTCATTCCATTTTCATTCTCTGATTTTAGATCCGGCTCCTTTGGGCACTTGTCCTGAGATGGACAGGTAGAAGCCCAAGCCCTGGGGCTCCCTCTGGGCTGAGTGTCCCAAGACCGAGCAGGTTGCTGGTGTGAAAGAGGGCAGGAAGCATCCTTCCTAATGTCTCACTCGGCCTCTCGCCGGGACGGGCTCAAATCAGAAGAGGTGACAAGTGAGGCCATGACCATACCGGTACATTTGAGCTCTGATTTGCACCTAGCTGGGAGCTATTGCAAGTTTTTGACGGGGCGAGTATATAAGCAGAGTGATATTTTAGGAAGATGTGCAGGAGAAAAGCCTGGGGGTAGAGGACCAGTTAGGGGCTCTGCAGTAGCCCAGGAAAGAGGAGAGGAAGACCCTGGACCTCAGCAAAAGTCCAGAAAGTTCCAAGAGCTAGGGATAAGCCACAAGGCTGAGCAAACAAAGAAGCCAAGGCAACGATTCCCTCTTGAAAGCCCACCTGGAGGGGCGCCTGGGGGGCTCAGTCGGTTAGGCCTCCGACTCTCGATTTCGGCTCAGATCACGATCTCAACAGTTCGCCGGTTCGAGCCCCATGTCGGGCTCTGCGCTGACAGCGTGAAACCTGCTTGGGATCTTCTCTCTCCCTCTCTCTCTCTGCCCCTCCCCTGCTCATGCTGTCTCTATCTCTCTCTCCAGAAATAGATACATAAACTTAGAAAGAAAAGAAAAGGAAAGGAAAGGAAAGGAAAGGAAAGGAAAGGAAAGAAAAGAAAAGAAAAGAAAAGAAAAGAAAAGAAAAGAAAAGAGAGCCCACCTAAAATAGGACACAGATGCAAAGGAGTGGCGTAGCCTTAGACAACGTCTGGGCCAGCCACTTCTCACAGGTGAATAAATCGCCACAAGAAGCCCAGGGGAACCGACTCCATCGAGGGCCGGGTCCAGGCCAGCCACCGTGCAAGTGCATTATGATCTCCACCCCCCCCCCCCCCATCACCCAGTGAGCCATTTTTTTTCTGGGATCATGAAACTTGGCCCAGAGACATTCTCGGATTTGCCCCACACCGGGGCTAGAAGCCAGCCCGCACTTCACCCCACGCTGTGCCGCCTCTCGGAAAGAAAGGGCCCGATCGCCTAGAAACCAGCAGTGGCCAAAGAGACACGACCTTGGTTTTCGATGAAAGGACAAGAGTGGGATGGTTGAGCCAAAAGCACATTGCCCGGCAAGGGTGGAGAATGCCAAAGGAGACCCACGTGCTGGAACATGGGGCTGACGACGAGTAGCCCCTGAAAAGAACAACAGTGTGATGAGTCACCGAAAGCTGAGTTCAGCTGGGAACTCCGGCAGTAATGACGGGAGCCCCTCGTTCACGGCCAAGGGCCCTCATGAGAACTGGCCCACACTCAGGCAAGGAGGAACCTCGGGAAAGGCTGGGTCCCCTAGAAGCGGAGACGGAGCCAGGGAAGCCTGCGAGCATGGTTTATTGGCGGTGGGCTCTCCCAAGGACTTGTAGGGGAGTAGGGAAAGCAGGTGTAGAAAGGCAAAGGGCAAAACAGAGACGGGGGCTCAGCTGAAGACGAGGGCAAAGAGCCACCCTGGTTTGCCCGGGATTCACGGTCCCAGGGGACACGGACTTCCAGAGCTAAATCTGATGGTCAAGAGAAAACTGGGACAGATCGGGCGCCCTACCTCAGCCTGATCCCCCAGCGGGTTCCGGAGCAGGACAGGCACGCTGCACACTTGTCCCCTTAAAGCAGAGTCCAGGCTTTCGTACCCCTGGTGGAGGTCATTGGCCATGTGTCTCCCCCACTGGGGAGTGCCGCAACCTCCCAGAGGCAACGTGGTTAAAGTGGATCCCACTGACCAAGGACAGTCTGAGAACAAGGTTGTGAGCTGGTGATAGACAGCACTGATCACAACCAACGGACAAGTGCACCAGGGATCTCGGCGAGGCACCAACAGGATCTGCTCCCTGAAGAACGTAGCTTCCAAAGAGCAACCTCCTCCATGGCCTTCACCCCCTGAACTCTCAAGCCACCCCCTCTTGTCCCTTGACAGGCAGCAGAGTGACTCCAACCCTCATTAACAGAGAGGCCTGAGTCCCCGGGGACTTCCGGGGAGCGTGTCACCAGGTAGCTGGGCTCAGTTCCTGGCCTCCCGCGGGGGCTAGTGGCATTGTTCAAGGCTTTCCCTGAGGCCTCTTTGATGCAGGTGAGCGAAAGGCTCTACAGTAAACTTGTGGTTCTGTTAACCATCGACAACACGGAGCGTAGTAACACTTCGACCACATTCTACATTGACCGGAGCTCTGAGAAAATGTTCGCTCATCGGTAACTGCCTATCACCTGTCATTATTTCTTCTTTTTTCAGACTACGAGGGCTCCTTGGGACTCCTTGGTGGCGTATCCAGTTTGATGAGCATTATTAGTTAAAAGTACAATTATTGTGAAACGAATAGAGGTGTGAAGTGTAACACATTCCTAAGGCTCAGCTTGAGCTGCCCAACAAGCATCTATTGAGCACCTACAAGGCACCAGCTGGCTCAGGGCTGCGTGCTGGGGACAGAAGATGAAAAGCACAAGGTTCCTGCCCTCCGGGAGTTCATGATCCCCTGGGAAACTAGAAACAGGTGAAGCCCAGCCACAGTGCTGAGGAATTATAGCATAAGGGGTATCACCCTTACCTGGGGCAGGGCATTAAGGGTAGGGGGTCTTGAGGACTCCCTGAAAGTTGACCTTTAAGGATGAGGAGTTTGTCAGGTGGAAGGAGACCCTGCTCATCGTCCCCCAATATCTGTTCGCTTTTTCCTGATTTGGGGCCAAAAAAAAAAAAAAAAAAAAAAAGGACTTCAGAACTAAAAACTATGTTTCCCACATTCCTTCGTAGCCAGACAAGGCCATGTGACTAAGTCTGCCGGTTGATGGGATTAAGATGTCCCCCTGTGACTTCCAGGAAGTGTTCTTAACCCAAAGGGCCATGCCCTTCTTCATCAATCTCTCTCCTTCCTGTTGGTTGTCGGACGCAGCGGCAATGGCTGGGGCTGGGGCAGCCATCCTGAATCATGAAGTGCACGCATGCTGACAAGGGTAGAGCAACAAGATGGAAGAAGCTTGGGTCTCTGACGACTTTGCGAAACTGCTAGAACAGCTTTGGGCTGTGTGACTTCACCTTCATTTACTGGGGAAAAAGTAAAAACAACTTCGATTGTGTTTAAGCCCATGTTATTTTAGATTTCCTATCGGTCGCTGCCAAACCTAATTCTAACAGGTAAAGAAGCTAAGGTAGAGCAATTCCATTCTGAACGCACAACCCCTGAATTCATTACCTTGGCCCTGGCTTTGGCTTGGGTAATTTTTCTGGTTCTCCCCACCCCTCAGTTTCTCATTAACCCTCCTGCTTTTGCACTCCCTTAGCCGCCGTGGTGGACGCCAGGGTGCGCTGACCAGAGCGCTTCTTGGGGAGGAAGGACTTGCTGCCCCAGCTTCTGGGAGTGGTGTCAGCAAAAGGCCTGTGGCTGTCAGCCCCCCGGGACAGGCACCTCCTCTGAGCTCATGCTTCTGCCCCAGGTAGCCTCCATCAATGACTGGCGTGGGGAGAGGGAGGGCTGGCCATCTCGGCCCAACCGAGGGCCCCTCCGTGGGGGCATCTTCTAGCTACAGAGCACCCCGTGGCATCAGCTGAGGCTGTCGCTGGGCACACAACAGCTCAGCTTCTCTTCCTGCCTGCTGCTGCTGCCTTCTCGTCCCTTCTCCGGGGGCCATCCCAAGGGCACCCCTTAGTTCTGTCGTGCTGCGCTTTGAACTGCATCTCACGGTCCGCTTCCTAGACTTTCTAGACCCAACCTGCAACGGTTCTGATTTCTTGGGCCCTGAATTTTGTCCCAAGCCCCCAGCCTCTCCTTCATACGTGCTTCCCGCAATGCTATCGGAAGTCTCTCGGCTGAGCTCGAAGTTAGGGCTCCCTCTGGCCTTCTCCGAGGAGCCCGCAACCAGGCAACTTGGGTAAACTGAGCCCTGAGTAAAAATCAGGAAACCTGGGTTCTCCACCCACCTTTGCCTCCAGGGTGCCGTGTGACCTCAGACCAGCCACTCGACTTCTCTGTGCTTCAAATACTTGAACCAGAAAGCAGAAACCGCAAGTTTGACGTTACACGACACGTTTGTCGCTAAATCAGGGGTTGGCAAACTACGGCTCATGGGCCCAGTCGGGCCCGTCACCTGTTGTTGTAAATGAAGTTTTATTGGAACACAGTCCTGCCCGTCTATGTCAACGTTAGCTGTGGCTGCTTTTTGTGCTACAATGGCAGGGTTGAGGAACTGTGGCAGAGACTCTATGGCCTGCAAAGCCTAAGACTTACTACACGGTCCTTTGCAGAAAAAGTTTGCTGATCCCCGGTCTAAATAAATTAAGGTGTTACTGCCTCAAGAGTTAAGACACAACAAGCAGAGCCCCTGCTCTCCCAGGGCGCGTGTTCCAGCGGAGGAGATGGGCAGTAAACAAAGAAATATGTGCCATGAATGCCCTGGGGAAAATAAAGCAAGGCATGGGAGAGAAGGACGAGGGGTAGGGTGGGCCTGAGATTTTTAAGTCTAATGGTTGAGGAGGGCTCCTCTGATGGGGGCGGCATTGGAGTAGAGACCCGAAGGAAGCAAGACAGCAAGCCGTGCAGATAGCGGAGGTAAAAAGCATTCCAGGCAGAGGGAGCAGCCAGTGCAAAGGTCCTGAGGCAGGAACACAGCTGGTTTGTCAGAGACACATAAGAAGGCCAGTGTGGCTGAAGAAGGGGTGAGGGGGAGAAGAGGAGAAGAGCTCTGAGCAGAGAAGACCCACGTCTGACTTAGGTTTAGGGATCCTTCTTTCTACCGTGTGGAAAACGGACAGTAGAGGTCACGGGAGGGGGTGACGAGGGGGCGAGAGTGAAGAGAGGTGAAGAGGGTGAAGAGAGACGAGGCTGGCTCAGACCAGGGAGGTAGAAACAGAGATGGGGAGAAGTGGCCGGATTGGGGATGTTTTGAGTGTAGAGCCTGTAAGCAAGCCATGCTTGTTCCGAGAACAGGGCTTGGGGTTGAATTACTCACTTTGGTTCTTTCCAGCGCTCTTCCTCGCGTGGGGATATTGTGCCCTAAAGTCATTCGTTCGATGCCTGGCAGGGGGGGAATTTACTAGCCCTGCAAGCCCGCCCCGCCAGAGATTATCTGTGAGCGTCACCGATGAGGGAGAAGGATGTCTCCTCACCGAAGGGGATTTCAGCAGCTGGTGAAGGGGACGGAAGTTCCCCCTGTCGCCCCCTCCCTGCTGAATCACAGCACAGTTCCTGTGGGGTCCAGAGCTGGCGCAGGAGCAGACAGAGGGATCCTGAACTCTAAGTCAGACCTGTCCCTCCTCCACCCAGAGCCCTCCTGTGACACCCTGGGTCGGAAGGGGGGGGGGTCGATGCCCCCTCTGGAAGCTGAGCTTACTGTAGTGACTCACTGGTAGCCCACAGAATGAAGCAAATTGATGTTCCATGACAGCCAAGGGTGGGGCAGAAAAGGCCATGGGGCTTCCGCCGGGTTCTTGGAACGCTCGCTCTGGGGGCTGCCGGCTGCCACGAGAGAAACCCAACCCCCCTGAGACGGCCACGCCGGAGGGTCTTTGCACAAGTGTCCCCACCCACAGCGTCCACTGAGCTCCCAACTGCCAGCCATCCTGGTCGTCCAGCCCAGTCAAGCCTTCCCATGACTCCAGCCCGGGGCCAGCACCTGAGTGTCACAGCAGGAGAGGCCCCAAAGCCCAAACTGCTCGGCCGAGCCCTTCCTGATTTCCCAGCCCAGACAAGCGTGAGCAAAGTAAAGCTGCGAAGTCTGGGGATAAGTGGTTGCACCGCGACGGATAGCAAACGGTGCTTGGGAGCAGAGTCTTTCTGTAGCCAGCTCCTCTGTGCGGGTGGCGGCAGGGGCGGGGTGGGTCCCAAACTCCAAAGAGTGACCCCCCCGCCCAGGGGCTGCGCCACATCTCATGCAAAACAGAGAGTGGGAGGCCACGGAGTCCAACGAGGGAGAGATTTATGCCCTTACTCTCCATCTGCAAAGCAAGACAAAAATAGCCGAAACGCTGGTTTTCTGCTTTATCGGCTCCGTGAATAAGCATATAAATTTCGATGACATTTCTGGAGGCTTGCTGAAGGGGAAAAAAGCCATCCCCCAGGACATGGCCAGCAGCAGCGGCAGCATATGTTTCGCCGAGAGCAGAGGCAGAGAGCGCCGTGTGTCTGTGGGCACCGAAAAAAAGGTGACTTTGCGGGGAATACCAGACTCCGGGCAGAGTTTGCACCTTTTTACACATTCTTCCTTTTCTTTTTCATTAAAAGAAAGTCTTGCCTAAGCCGAGGCAGCTGTCGTGGCCAATGGCTCCTCGGCAGGGAAGCGGGATTGTGTCGGGCAAGCTCAAAGAGGCCGGTCCCGTCCTGGGCTCCGTGGGGCCCCGGGCTGCCCGGAGATGCCAGGCTTGGCCTGTGGCACGGGGCCAGAGCACCCCAGTAATGAGCTCACCCAGGAGAAGGGGGGAGGCGGTCGGCAGAACACAGGGGAAGACCAGAATAACGGACGAAGCAGACGGGAATGGAGCGTCGCCTCTTGCACTCCAGTGAGGACTCGGGCGGGAAGTTCTGAGAAGACCTCGCCAGCCCCAGCGGGCTGGAACCAGTACTGACATCAAGTCAACGTCGGCCTGACGGGGAGACGAGGCGCACCCCCTCCCGCCGGGAGGTAGAAAGGGCACGGCTTGTGTGCAGTCGCGTAAGGATAGGGAAGACCAACAAACAATCCAGCTCGTTCTGAAGTTCTACAGTTACGCTGATTCACGTGGCTCAAGCCAAACGAGGGCCTTGTCCCCTTTTAGGCTGTAATTGCGCCTTTCCTTGATGTGCATTATTACATTGGTTCCTTATCAATCATTTACACTTTAGTATAAATGAATGTATTAGAAGGGCACCTCAAAACAGGGAGAGTACTGCAGGGCGTGTTAAGCACAGGTACTGTATCCTGCAAGGGTCAATAAAGTTCACAGAAAATTAAAAAAAAAAAAAAAAAAAAGAAGGGCACCTCAGTGGCCCAGTCGGTTGGGCATCCGACTCTTGATTTCGGCTCAGGTCATTATCCCAGGCTCATGGGATCGAGCCCCGCATCGTGCTCTGCACTGAGCATTGAGTCTGCTTGGGATTCTCTCTCTCTCCCTCTGCCCCTCTCTTCCACTTGTGCTCTCTCTCTGTCTCTCTCTCTTTAAAATAAAAAAACATTAATGTATGAATGAATGTATTAGAAATTACCCTGAAAGTAAATTGTACGGGGAGGAAGGAGAAAGAACGTGAGGGCGCTGAGCTAGGGAGAAGGGGGTTTGGCAAAGGATAGGCAAAGAGGTTCAAGGGAGGGATAGAGAAGAAAAAGATATCCCAGAGACAAACCTAGCTTTCTTTGAAGTGTCACCCAGGACCCCACCCTGCCGCCAGAAGCGAGGCTGCTAAAAGGAGAAAGCGGCCAGAAATACTCAAGAAACGAAATAGTGCGAACAAAACCACTCTATCCAGGGTGAAGAAATGCAGCGTTCTCTCTCCCTCTTTCCAGGGGCCTGCTATTGTCTATAGCCAGAGAAGCCCCTGTCCTCCATTGGCTCAGTTGTGGTCCATACGGGAAGGCAGAAAGGCACAAGTACTGTCTCTCCAGCTACATTGGCCTTGCGGGGTCCAACGGTGGTGCCCAAACAGGTACGCCCATCTCTTAACCCCCAGATTCCATGAATGTGACTTATTTGGAAAGAGTGTCTTTGCAGATGTAATGAAGGTAAGAATCTCGAGAGAAGATCATCCCGGATGAGCCCAGTGGCCCCTGGATCCAATGACAAGCGTCTTTGTAAGAGACGCAGGGAGAGAAAAGACCACGCGAAGGCAGAGGCAGAGATCGGAGAGAGGCAGCCACAAGCCAAGGCACCTGGGGCCACCAGAACCTGGCAGACACACGGAACGACCCTCCCCTAGAAGCTTCCGAGGGAGCGCAGCTCTGGCCGACACCTCGATTTCAGGCTGCTGCCCTCCGGAACTGAGAGACGGTCTATTTCCGTGGCCGGAAGCCACCCGGTGTGTGGGCCTCTGTTACAGCGGCCCCAGGAAACTAATAGGACGGGTCTCGTTCCTCAGACAAGCCACACACACACTCCCACCTACGGGCTCTTGCACCCACCGCTCCCTCTGCCTGGAATGTTCTCTCAGACGCCAGTGTGGCTCCCCACCTCAGCTCCTTCGGGTCTCGCTTTCTCGGGAAGGCCTCGTCGAACGACCCGCGTCTAAAAACATCACCCCGCACATCCTCTCTGTACCACCCACTTCCCTTCTTGGCTCTATTCTTTCCATAGCATTTGGCACCTTCCAGCATATGCCAGAAACCGAGCTTCCCTATTTTGTGTATTGCCTGTAGTCTCTTCTCTGCTAGAAATCAAGCTCTGCAAAGGCAAGGATGTTTGTTTGTTTGTTTGTTTCTTTACTGTTTTGTTCACAGCCATTTCTGCAGTACCTAGGACAGTGTCCGGCTCATAGTAAGCATTCAATAAATGTCCAGCAAATAAATGAATGATCTGAGCGCGTTGAGAATATCAAGGAAAATAGGGACGCCCGGGCGACTCTGTCAGTTAAGCCTCTGGCTCAGGTCTCGATCGTGCAAGTGTGGGATCGAGCCTCGCGTCAGGCTCTGTGCTGAGCAGGGAGCCCGCTTAGGATTCTCTCTCTCCCTCCCTCTCTCTCTCTCCCTCCGCCCCTCCCTCCCTCTCAAAAAGACCAACGCAGTCTCTTTCTCTGGGAGATGAAACTATTGCTTTATTTCCCAGAAAAGGAGGCTTGAAGAGTCTAAATAACTTACCCGAGGTCACAAAGAGGCGGGGGTAAGATTCAAACACGCAGGCCTGCCCGACCCGGAACGTGTACCTGCAAAGCCCTCTGCCAGGAAGTTGCCAAGAACACGGGAACCCACCTTGCGCGCTGAGCAGAGCTAATCAAGAATCACGTAACGCATGTTTAATGCTCAATGGTCGGAGGCGGGCGTCTGGGCTCGTGTGCTTGTGCGCGCGTGTGCGTGTGTGAGTGTAATTAAGATTCAAGAGACCTGTTCCCGTTGACTCTGACGGTTGCCAAAATCATTATCTCTCTGTTATAAAGACGTGAACTTCAGATCCATCCACTCAAAGAACGTTCGTTCAACCAACACCGACCTGCCCTTAGGCCCTGGGCCTACCCGGGAGGTCAGCTGCAGCTTGGGGGATGGTTCCAGACATTCCAAGGGCTTCCTTTCTCAGACATTCATCTCTCCGCCCTCAGGCTTTCTCCGGCCACAGAAGTGGGCTCAGCCTGTCACACCACAGGCAGCGGAAGCGACACCCAGCGGACGACCCTGACCCAGTAGGATGGGGAGCGGGAGTTGGTCCCCAGTGACCCCAGCTTCTTTCGCCCCTCTGTGGAGGGCAACTCCGGGGTGTCTGTTGCAGCCTTCCAAAAGGTGCCCACCCGCTCCACGGGACACCCTCCGCAAGCTCTGCCCCCTCCCCTAACTGTGCTCTCCCCAAATAAACAACTTGTACCCACATCTCTGTCGCGGGGTCTGCCCTGAGACAACGCAAACTAGGACAATCGCCACGTGCAGCGCGCCGGGCTAGCAGCTGGAGATTCAGAGCAGAGTAAGCCGTGGCGAGGTGCCCAGAGTCACAGAATGACGGTCCCCACGTTTGAGGAATCTGGAGAGTCGGCTCCCTCTGAAATGTGTCACCCCCTCTGGCAGTGCGTCTCAGCTCTATGAACTCTGGGGACGTGCCAGAGGGGTGACATATCACTAAGTCATTTTCTGCAAACACCTTCCAGGGCCGTTGACAAGCCGAGCGGGAAAGTCAAGCTCATCCAGCTGTTGTGATTCATCGCACCTCGGTTTTGATCCTGGAAAGGGTTTGATGGTTCTTTCATCCCACAGATGTCTCCTGAGCATGTGCCCCAGCCAGGCAGACCTGGATTCCACGCCGCAGCCACCTTCTCACCTGGTGCCCAACGCGCGGCCCACAGGGCGCCCCGGGGGGCTCAGTCGGTTAAGCGTCCGACTTCGGCTCAGGTCACGACCTCACTGCTCGTGAGTTCGAGCCTCACGTCAGACTCTGTGCTGACAGCTCCGAGCCCGGAGCCTGCTTCAGATTCTGTGTCTCCCTCTCTCTCTGCCCCTTCCCCCCCCCACCCAAATACAAATAAATATTTTAAAAATTTAAAAAACCGAAAGGTGGCCCGCAGGACCAAGATCTGCTACGGCTGAAGCCACCTCCAAGCCCAAAGCACGGGCCCCAAAGGCATGTCCATGACACGTGTCCCCAGAGCATCTTTGAGTGACGGTAGCCGCCTGGCAGTGAGGCAGAGGTGCCTGCCTCAGGGAGGACCCTCGGTAGCAAGAGGCAGTTCCAGAATGCTGGGCTGTAATACCGGGCCTTGTCAGCTTCAAATTATACCGTTACTGGTGTTCAACCAAACACACAGAGGAAAAAAAGATGGAGAATAAATCACGTGTTCCCCCAGAAGGCCCCAGAAAAAGCCAAGCCGAGAAGCAAGCTGGCGGGCCCCTTCTCCTCGGGTGCCCGGAAAGATTCCCTCTGGCAGGCGCCACGTAGCTCTGGGCTGGCTGTGCAGAAAGTCACGCCTTGCTGAGGGCGGCCATTGAGCCAGAGGCCTGACTGACCCCAAGTCCTCCTCACAAGCGCGGCTGAGCCTGTCAGGGACAGCAAGACCCTTCCCCCTGGCACGCAGGGCTCCGGGCACCGCCAGCACAGTGCCGGGAGCTCTCCGGGCCCCTGGGTTTGGAGGAGGGCAGCTTCAGTGCCAGCCTCAAGGTCGGCACCAGCGAGGGTTTGTTCCGGGCTTTCCCACTTAGCCTGCCCACGGCGAAATGCAATGACTGCCGGGTGAGACCTGATTCTCCCTTTCCCCTACCCCCAGGAGGAAAGGAATTCCTGCTCCCTCTGCAGTCACATCCTCCAAAGCTCTGCGGACCCCAGGGAAATGGGACCTTCTGCCCCCCGCTTGCCAGAGATGGTCTCCAGGAAGAGGCTGCAGGGGGCAGGCCTAAAGTGTCCTCCTGGCTTGTTCCCAGCAGCCTGGCGCACGCCTCCCTGCACGACGTGGACCGTTTGACTGTTTTCTTACAGAATCCCGAGTTTCTCTCCTTTTGTTTAATTCATCAGGAGCCGGTGGCTGGTGGAACACTCGAGAAGATCAAAGGAAGAGGAAAGGGGCTCCCCAGAAGGCACGTCAGGCCTCTCTGGGAGGGAAGCATTTTCTAATCCAGGAAAGAAAAATCCTGCATTTTAGGCAGTGATTAAAGATGGGATATTCTGCGTCTCCCAGGATTAGGAGGAAGAAGGCGAGAAATTCTTTATTTTAAAAAAATGCCACCCGGTGCAGAAAGGGACAAGTCACACTCTGCAATCCAGCGCCAGGTCAGAAGGCCCCAAGGCAGACCCGGAGATTCAGGTCTCCTCCAGGGGACCACGGCAGCTACCCCATTTCGAACCCCTCTCCAGGCTTTTCCAGGAGGCCAAAAAACAAAAATAACTCATTCGTTGCGTCGTTCCATAAATACTCAGCGGCTACTGAGTGCCAGGCGCAGGCAAAACAGGGGGGAGGAAAACAGAGGCCGTCGCTGCCCTCAAGGGGTTTGTTTACCGGCAAGTAGGAGGTCTTGAAGCCCCAACAAGGGGGTTTGAGCCCCGCCTTGAACCTTGCGCTGGGCTCCGGACTGACAGAGCTGACCATGCAGAGCCTGCTTGGAATTCTCTCTCTCTCTCCCTCTCTCTGCCCGTCCCCTGCTCATGCTCTCTCTCTCTCTCTCTCTCTCTCTCTCTCTCAAAATAAATAAATAACTGCAGCCTTCCTCATCAAGCTCAATGTACCACCAACGACCCTCTCCACCCCGCAGCCCAGGGCCCCCGGATCTGATCAAGCCTCTACTTCTACGATCCAATTTACAGAAGATACAAGTGACAAAGGAACACGGTATGACATTACAAGGATGTAATCAGGAAAAACCAGACTGAGAAGCTCTACGAGACCAACAGCCTGGTTTCCCTCCACAAACAAATTGCCAGCAGAAAGGACCTCGACGTCACCCTGATGTGGATCCCAGCTCAAACAATGAAAAACACTTACGACATTTACGAAGCGACTGGAAGTCACAACACTCACTGGATATTTGACACTCGCGAGAAATTCTTAGAATCTTTAGACGTGATAATGGTATCTCAATCACCTTGTTTTAGAAGTCCCCGTCTTTTAGGGACGCCTGGGTGGCTCAGCCGGTGAAGTGTCAGTGTCGGACTCTGGATCTCAGCTCAGGTCTTGACCTCAGGGTCGTGAGTTCAAGCCCCGTGGTGGTCTCCACACTGGGCATGGGGCCTACTTTAAAAACAAACAAACAAAAAAAACACACTTTTTAAGAGGCACCCCGGGGACATTTTTACAACATACGGGAAGGCCCCCAAGCAGGAAGGAGGCTGCATATTTCAGGTCCCAAACATGGGCCAGTGTGACCGGGGGGCTGAGGGGAGGAGCCTGTCATGGGGGCGCTGGAGGAGGAGCGCGCTAGAGAGTGCAGGGCCTTGGGACCCAAAACTTGCCCCCTTGGGCCTTCCAGACAGCTCCTTTGACCCTCTGGGTGAATATGGTCCCAAGAAGCTGACCACTCCTTAGAGACCAGAGGAAGGGGGAAGCAGGGCCCGGATACACAGTGTGAGTACCTCTTGAACAACTGAACAAGTGATAAAGGGGTCCCTCCACGTTGGAGGTGCTCCAGTGACTTTGGGTGATGTCTAGATTGGCAGGCATGTCGTAAAGCTGAGTAAACCAGGTGTCTTAGAAAAGTAGAGCAAAGCTGTGGAAACACCGGGCTTCCCATGGCCGCTGTAAAAATTTCTACAAACCGGAGGTCTTGAAACAACAGAAATCTATTCTCATGGTTCTGGAGGCTAGAAATGTAAAATGAAGGTATCAGCAGGGCCGTGCTGTCTCTGAAGGCTCTGGGGTTCATTGGTGTACAGGTCTATGACCCCCATCTCTGCCCACGTCTTCACCTGACTCTCTTCTGCGTGTCTCTGCGTCTCCTTCTCTTTCTGAGGACGCCAGTCATTCGAGGTAGGGGCCGCCAGGATCGAACGGGACCTCATCGTAACTTGATTGCATCTGCAGAGATCTTAACTTCGAAATAAAGTCACATTTACAGGTCCCAGGAGTTAGGACTTTTAACACAGCTTTTGGGGGACACAATTCGACCCACAACACACCGTTCATCGGGTGGACCGTGGAGCCGGACGTAAATGGGTCCGTTTGGATCTGCCATAGACCCCTCCGGGTCTTCCCCATTGCCAAAGTTGCCGGGTCCCGGGCCCCGGAATGTTTGGCTAGAGCAGCCCTGTAGGACGTCTGATCCGGTCTCAGCCCTTGGGGGACCCCAAGCTCCATTAAGACTCTCATGAAAGCTGGCTATGGGTTCTCTCCCCAGAAAAACGCTCACTTGCAGCTACTTGTACATGTTTGGATATTACTTTGGGAGGGGCAAGGACCCGTAAGGCCCCCAAGATCCACGGGGCGTGGGTTAGGATCTTACGGGTTTAGCCTATCAGATGAAAAGCAGGGTGTTAGACAAATAAAACAGATACCTAGGTCTCACAGCCAGCCTGGGGGAAAGTTGGAGCTGCTTTCTCTGACTGTCTCAGTCACAGCCCAGCGCCTGGCAAGCTCTTGGCCAGCCCAAGAAGTGCAGAGTGGGCCCCAGGAGGGAGCCAGCAGGGCGGGGACAAGTCCCCGTGAGGAAGCCACGGAGACGGAGACGCCGGGACCTTCCCTTCATCTCGGGGGCACCCGCGCCGTCTTGTCAAACACAGTGACTAAAATCTTGCCAAACACGGAGCCCTGTAGCCTGCTGATGGCCAAGCAGAAGATCATCTTTACCAGGCACGACAGACGGTGGCCAGCCACCAAGATATCTAGTATTCCATCGTTTTCTCCGGAGAGAGTTTTGGACAACCCGGGTTTCCCCCCAGCCTCCCCAGCCCGTGAATGTGAAGCCACCAAGCCCCTCCGTCAGAACGCATGGGCATCTCAGAATGGGCGCGTGAGCCCAGGGCGGGCCTCTTCCGTTCTCCCTTTTGGGCTCCATGGGGAGTCCCCTCCCACCTTGTTGACTGGGGCCCACGATCAAGGGCACGACCTCAACCCAACCTCGGCAGTGGCCGTCACATCTGGGCCAAGGGACACTCCCACATGTGGCCAGCACGTGAAACAAGCATCTCTCGGGACCTGTTAGCGTCAAGACCCAGTTTAATTTTTTTGTCTCTGTTGTGGGTTCAACTATGTCCCCCCGAAGCTCTATGTTGAAGTCGCACCCCCAGGTTCCTGTGAACGTGACATGATTTGTGGAGACGGAGTGATACTAGATTGCGGTGGCTCCTACCCCAGGGACGGGTGTCCCTACACGAAGGGAGAAATTTAGACGCAGAGTCACACAGAAGCAGGCCATGTAGCTACGTCCACGAGTCAAGTTCAGCAGGACCGCCGGCAGCCACGGGAAGCTAGAAGAGTGGCCTAGAACAGATTCTCCCTCAGAGTCTCCAGAAGGAACCAACCACCCTGCAGACACCTTGATTTCGGACTTCTAAGCTCCAGAACTGTGAGACGGTACATTTCTGCTGTTGCGAGCCACAGCACAGGTCTGTAGTGATTTGTTACAGTGGCCCCGGGACGCTCATATACTCTCACCGCCCTTTCAAAGTGATTTCAGGGGCCGGTGGCTCAGTTGGTTGAGCGTCCAATTTCGGTTCAGGTCACGATCTCACGGTTGGTGGGTTCGAACCCCGTGTCAGTCTCTGTGCTGATGACTCGGAGCCTGGAGCCTGCTGCGGATTCTGTCCGTCTGTCTGTCTGTCTCTCTCTCTGCCCCTCCCCCACCTGTGCATGCATGCACTCTCTCGCTGTCTCAAAAATAAACATTAGAGAGAAAGAAAGAAAGAAAGAAAGAAAGAAAGAAAGAAAAGAAAGAAAGGAAAGAAAGAAAGAAAGAAAGAAAGAAAGAAATCAGCAGAAGGACATATCTCACTGCTCCCAGGACCCAAGACTTTTCTGGAATGGCAGGCTCGTTCGGTAAACTAAACCATTGGCATGTCTTGGCGTCCCATCCAAGCTTCTCTCGGGCCACTGCACGGCTGCAGATAACCACTAGCCTTAGAGCCTTAGGAAAAGAGGGCTTTTTTTCCCTTCCTGGTTAGCGGAGGCTTTTTACCTCCTCCGGTGTTAGAGGGTGGGGAGGGAGGGGGAGAAAGGCACAGAGCACGTTCTGACATAGTGGTGTTTCTATACGGTGGCATCCTGGACCTTATAACAGTGCTGAAAGCCACTTACTCTCCCACGAGAACCTTGACGGGCCCTCCGGAGGCTCCGGCCGCATCTTCCGTGACGGGCAGGCGTCAGGCAGATGCACCAGCTGCCCTCAGCGGGACCCATCCCACACAGACATCGGCTGGCATTCCTTTCCCCTCTGACGGAAACCCGGGCCTTAGTTGGGGTTCCCCCAGTAGGATGTGGGGACGAGAATTCCAGTGCAAGTGATTTATTACGGAGGGGAGCCCGGGAAACACCAGCAGGGGAGGGAAGGCAGCAAATCCAGGCGCCGCCCGGAGCAGATGACTGCTGTGGGCAACTGGGTTCACCCCGCTGGGGACTCGTAAAGCATGCACATCAGAGCGCCCCACCGCAGGGCAGGGAATGGATTACCCAGCAACCCCCGCCTGGTACTGTTTGAGAACTGCTCCCAAGGTGCGTTAGCTCCCCGGCACTTTGGGACCGCCCAGCCAGGACCCAGGCACACTTCTAAGTCAAGAGATTGCCCTCGGGCAGAAAGCTCTGGGTTTATAAGAGATAAGCATGGTGGAAGAACTAAGAACCTGGGCTGCAGCCCTCTTAACTGGATCTTTCTTAGAGATAACCCCAGACCAGGTCAGCATTCCTACCCTGGCTGGGCGCCCGGTGCTTATGATGTGCCGTCCAAGCAGAAGGTAGCTATTTTCCATGAAGAAGCAATTCGCTTTCTCCCTCTCTCTGTCTCTCTCCCATTCTTCCCCCTCCTCCCCCTCTCCCTCAGGCAAATAGCCCTGGCCTCTGAGAGAAGAAAGGCATGTGTCAGATTCCAGTCCATGGGCCCAGATCACAGCTGGGGTCAAGTATCATGGGGTTGTCCAAATGGAGCGCATGCGTCATTCTTTCGAGGCGCTCAGCGCCCTCCCCGCCACACACGCACCTGAACCTTCTTTCTTGTGCAGGGCTGGGGCTCCCAGCAAGAGAGCGTTCTCTGCAAAGAAATCTGCTCGCAGAAAACCCAGTGTCCCCTCTCTTCCCCCTTTCATATCCTTCTCTGGGTTTCAAGTCCTTTGGCTGGTTCTTTGATATTTCCTTTGAAAAATCTGCATTTTGGTCTCACGTTGGAATTTCTCAGCTATTGTCTTTGGCGCCCCAGGCGAAATGTGCGGTTGAACGTCCTAACCCAGGGGCTCAGCTCTGGGGGTGGCAGAGGCCTGCCTGCACCCCCACTCCTGCCCCCCACGCTGGGCTCCGCGAGAGGGGAGGGAGCCCGCCCCTCCTCCTCACCTCGGACCCACGTCTGACCAGGATCAAACCTTTCAGGAGGCCGGCTTCGGTCCCGTCAACCTGCAACCTATCTCTCTCTGTAAGCCTCAGTCCAAGTTCAAAGGGCCACCATCAAAGACTCCAGCGGATTGAATGGTGCCCTCCCCCAAAAGATAGGTCCACTCAGAACCTGTGAATGTGACCTTATTTGGAAAAAGGGTTTTTTGCGGAACGAATCAAATTAGAGATCTTGAGGTGAGATCATCCTGGATTACAGTGGGCTCTAAACCCAATGACAAGTGTCCTTCGAAGACAAGGGGAGAAGACACAGAGAAGAGAAGGGGACATGAAGGCGGAGACAGAGATTTGGGAGGGACGCATCAACGAGCCAAGGAACGCCCAGGATTACTGGCAGGCGCCAGAGGCTAGGAAAGACGCCTGGAACGGATTCTCCCCCAAAGTCTCCAGAAGGAACCCACCCCGGACTTCAGATCTCCAGCCTCCAGAACTGTGAGAGAATCCATTTCTGTCCTTTTACACTAGCAACTTCTGTTACTTTGTTAGGGCAGCCTAGGAAATTAATGGGAGACCAATTGAGCGGGTGGGGGGGGGGGGAGCTGTCTGCCTCGTAGACCTTTCCAACTGCGGCAGAGACAAAGCTATGTGTTCGCCAAACCCTGTTCAGCTACCAGTCACGTACGCAGGAAAACCCCATTTCCCAGAAGGCTTTGCAGTTAGGTGGGGCCAATGACTGGGTTCTGAACAGTCAAATGTGGACGGACTGAGGCCTGGTCTTTGAGACTGCCCACGCAGTCCCGTCCATGCTCTCCTGTCCCTCCTCTGCCCACTGGATGGAAAGGATCCGATGGCAGATTCCGAGGTCCTAGAAGATCAACGAACCCGAAGATGGAAGGAGCCTGGGTTCCCGAATCACTTCATGGACAGCTGGAGGCCAAACACCTGAAGGAGTTGAGCCTCTGCTATTGGAGGCTGATTTGTTAGAGCACCCAACCTTCCCTGTGTAGCACGCACGTACATTATCTTACTTTCACCTCAAAAGAAGTCTTCGGGGAAGAGCAGAGTGGACACGGTAGACCTTCCACTTTGTATTTTGCACCTCTGTTCATAATTTTTAATGTTCCTGTCTCGGCTTCTTCACTAGGCTCTAAAGTCCCTGAGGGCCAATTCCATGCCTGAGTGACTGTCGGATCCCCCACGGACTTAACACCGTTCCACGCACATCATACGTGCCCCGTCATCGTGTGCTGGGTGAACACAATAATACTCGCTGACATTTATTGGGCAAATACCACGACTCGGATGTTCTCAAGTACTTAACCCACGCAATAGCACCGTGGGGCAGTCGTTTCTACCTACAACGGAAGAAATTAAGGATCTGGAGGGGTACGTGGCGTTCCCGAGGCCACACGGCCGGGAAATGACAGATGGGGGAAACTAAGGCTGTCTGGCTCCTCATCCCCACTGCCTCTGCCTGAGCACACCCCACCCGCTTCTCCGGGTTTTGGGATCCATAAAACTAGAAGTCATCCCGACCCCCAAATCCCTACTGCCCATCTTCCCTGTGCTCACCCGGACGGCCACCCCAGGCCACCTCACGACCGCAGACGGGGCCCACCAAGGCGCACAGGTGCGGACCCTGCGTGCCAGTCCGACACCACCCACGGCCTCCCCCGGGCCAGCTCAGCATTCGGCTTTGGTGATAAGAGAAACCCATCAAGAGATAAAGAGAGGACAAGATTCTCTGTGTGTGTGTGTGTGTGTGTGTGTGCGTGTGCGTGAAGAGATTTGCTTGGAAACACCAACCCCTCACCAAAGATGTTCCCAGCCCTCATTTGTACACACAGTCTTCAAACATCAAAGTGTTTGTTAAGTGTAAATATTTTTATTCGCTCCCCTCCTTCTCCTCCCGCTCCCCTTCCATCCCGGCTTCGAGCTCAGCAGATGCCAGGAGACCCCTCTGACTCAGAGCCAGCAGGGATGGTTTGGGGAAAGGGCACTTCCAGGTCCCAGCGGGCAGCCGGCAGCTGCGCCCGACAGCCACCCGGGACTCGGCTCCCAGCCGCCGGCTCCTCTCTTGGCGCCTGTTTCCATAGGAACGGGCAGGCCCGGGATTGGCGGCCGTGGGAGCGTTACCCACGCCGGCTGCTTTGCAAGTGGTCCCTCCGCGGCCCTCCCCTCGCCTGCCCAGCCTGGGCCCGGGGCCTGCCCTGGAAAGGACCAGGGGGCTGGGGAAGTGCCCGGGTACAGGGGATCCCGGGGACTCCGCGCAACACCCTGGAACCCGAGGCGCCAAGAGTCGGAGACGACACCTTGCCCGGAGCCTTTGTTAACGCTCCCCACCCCCCGCCCCCACTCCCGATCTCTTGCCTTCCTCCACGGGATCCTCAACAGCGATCCCGGGGTAGCTTTTCCCACAGGGCCCGCCAGCCTGGCAGAGGACACGGAGCCAATTCAGAGAGCCCGTCGGGGCCGCGCTCAGAGGACGCACCAAGCCACGCAGGGCAGCCGCTCGTTCCCATCCAGAAAAACCCTCTTATTAAGCACCCCTCTGCTCCACGGTCTCCTGTGCCCTGCAGGTCACGCTGTACTCTGCCTCTCCGTTTCGCCGCCAACCTTGTGCTGTGCATGTCTCATGATTAAACAGAAGCCGGCGAACAGAGGGCCTTTCTGAGTCTCCAAAGCCGGGGACGTGATGGCTCCACCGGAGATAATTGAGAAGAACCACGTGGCTTGCTGCCTGGCTCCCGAGGCGAGTCCCTGCTACCAGAGGATCTCCTGTGCCCCTCCCCTGAGGAGTCCCTTCAGGGGCGGACCGTTCTTTGATGAGGGTCCAGGTCCGGGCTGTCCCCTTTGAACCCCGGTCTCCCTCGTCGTCGTAGATCTTCCTGCCATTCTCGGGCCGGCCAGCAGCCTCTTTTAGGCCTCCCCGCGATGGGGTGCCCTGGGGTGAGGGCTGATTCCCAGTTCTGCAAAGGTCAAAGGGCACGCTGGGAGAAGCTGGGGTTTTGCTGATGGGCTTGAAGACTCTGAAGGCTCATACTCGGGACCAGAGGTTGAATGCCAGCCCATCAGCAAGAACTAAACAGCTCTTAAAGCAAGAGGACACTCAGGACTATTGATCAGGATGCAGCGTCCACATCTATAATTAGACCCAGAAAGCTGCTTGCACATCAGAAAGAGCGAGAAAGACATGACCGTGGCTCCGCTGAAGCCAGATATGCATCAGGATTGCACAAAACAAACAGAAACGTCACGGCTGCCAATGCCCGGGGTCAATGGCAGCTAGCCCTCCCGTCTCCGTGGTGGCCGGGACCTCCCAGAGCTCGGCAGCCCGGCACCCGGGGTCCCGGAAACCCAGGACGCAAAGTTGCCGTTGAGAAGTTTCCTCGGCGTTTTGCATTGTTACAAGTGGCAGGAAAAGGCTCCGTTTCTGGGCATTTGTGCGGCGTTCGTTTGTTCTTTTGGGTAATGAATCTGATTTGGGAACTGCAGCTAAAATTTGGAGGGAGGGGGAGTCCATCAGAAAGAAATACTGTTTGTTGGGGCCTTGGAATGCTCCTGGCAAATTGCCCTTCCTAAGTGCTGTTTTTTGAAAACTCATTCCTGCGGTAGGAAAATAGAGCAGATTTCAAACACTTAAGAGATCATTTTCAGAATGGTCTAGATGCACGCTGGTGTGCTGGCACATTTGCCTTTCATTGTTTTTTAATCACTATTTTGTCAAGTTTAATTGCTGCCATGCTAACAACTCAAACGGGAGCGAAACAAAATAGGGGATATCTATCATTGGTGAGAGCATTTTGATGGAATCTCTATATCCATTTGCGTCTTCTCCACCAAATTAGGAGAAAAGAAAATAGCAAAGGTTTTCTCCGTCGCTGTTGCCGGGAGAAGGATCTTTCTCTTTGGTCTGGGTGGGGAAATCCCCAGAGAAGCGGGCGAACCAGGCAGAGCCCTCCCACACATCCGCTCAGCCTCTCACAAACCCGATCTGGGGTTTTCTTGCCCGGATTTTCCTTCCAGGGGTATTATGAATTCTTACAAGTCCTGCTGGACGGTGAGAGCCTGGAAGGCAGAGAGAGACTCTGCCTGAAGTATGCACGCAGATCCCGATCCGCTCCCAAGTCTCCTGTGGGTCTCGTGCTAGGCAGTACTCAGAGAGGCTTCGCGAAAGGACTGTGCCCAGCCGCCCCGGCCCGTGGCTGGCTGACGGCCTCCCGCTGTTGGCCTCGGCCGGGTCAGCCACATCTTTTGAGCTGAGGTCACGTCCCTCTCGTCCCTCTCGACAGCTGAGCAAGGCGGTGGCACTCCACACTGACCGATGGCCTCCAATGCCAACGGACACCCGGTGGTCAGGGCTCCCGCCGGGCAGGCAAAGACTTTTCAGAGCTACATTGCCTCCTGCCGGCTCCCCCTGCCCAATCTTTCGTGGGTGCTCCTCGTGTTTATTATTACTTTGTGCTCGGTTATGTACATATGCCCCTTCCCGGAAGTTGCTGAAGGATTAAATCAGCTCTCACAGCCACTGACTCCATCTCGGCAGCTGCTTCCTGGAGAACTCAACCTGAGACCACCCTTTGCCCACAGGATGGCTTTTTAGAGCTCCACGGCCTGCCTCGGGTGACTTCTTGGTGGCTGTCTCACGTGAATAGATGAGGCGCGTTGCTGAGGACCAGGGTCATCCGGGAGTGTTCGCAACCGAGGGAAAGTGCCAGCCAGCCCAGCTGTTTTGAAGGACCGGGGGGTGAAACTCCGCTGTGACGCCGGGTGGTTCTTTAAAAAGGAGTTTCCCAAATGGTCAGGGCAGGTTTTGCCTCTGGCAGCTCGGCGAAGAAACGCAAAGAACCCGTTTGCTCACAGGCTCAGCGATTTTGGAATTAGGGCCTGTGTCCCAACAGGCCTCGGGCTCGTTATCACTTGAAGGCTTACCACGCCCTTGGCTCCCCTAGCCGACTGTCCGGCAGCTCCTTGAAGGCCAGGACGCACCTGTCTTGCTCACCACTCTATGGACAGGCTCTAGAACAGTGCACGGCATGTGCTTATGGTTCAGTGATGAACGGAGTGATCGAGCCCCATATACATCATGTCATTACTATTATCCCAATGCTCCTCCATCGTCTAGAGAATAGAGTCCAAATATGTTCACATGATAGACAAGAATATTCAAGGTCTGGCCTCCAGGCACCCTCCCTCCCCCCAGAACTCAGAGAATTAGCAAAGCCCCCCCCCCCCCGCCCACTCAGCCTCACTTAGCCGTGGCTGCCCCCTCCCCCCACCACCACTTTTCAGGCAGGCCACTGCCTACTTACGTTCAGAAGACTTCTTTAGGGGTGCCTGGGTGGCTTGCTTGGTTGGGAGTCCAACTTCGGTTCAAGTCATGATCTCAGGGTTTGTGAGTTCGAGCCCCCCATCGGGCCGCATCGGGCTCTGTGCTGACAGCTCGGAGCCTGGAGCCTGCTTCAGATTCTGTGTCTCCCTCTGTCTCTGCCCCTCCCTCGTTTGTGCTCTCTCTCTCTCTCTCTCTAAGATAAATAAACATTAAAAAAAATTTAAAGAATTAAAAAAAAAGGAAGAAAACAGGAAACAGGAAACAGAATTCTTTCCTAGGCCTACTTCCAGGAAGGTCTCGGCCAAGAACCCTCTACTGATGGCAGGCCCGGGATTTGCACCCAGGCAGTCTGACTCCAAATTTTATGCTACGACCAGGTGCCTTGTCTCTCTGCCTGTGTGGCCTGTGCCTGTACTGAGGTCTGGCTAATGGAAGGGTTTCTGCCCACGAAACCGGGGCCACCCAGCTGGCACCTTCTGTCCTTACCAAACAAGAGCAACCGAGAGCCTCCCCCTGCCCGCTGCCTACCCTCCTTCCCTCATCTCCCTCCCGGCTCCCTTTGCGGCGTCCCCACCCGAATTCGCCTTTTCTCAGTCTCTCCCGTCCCTCTCCCAGCCGCCCCCGGCCCATGCCGCCGCATCTGGGTGCCCTCCACCAACTCCGGAGTCCCAGCATTGAACAGCAACCCCGGCAGGGCTGGGCGCGTGCACCAAGTTGCAGGTGGGGCTCCCGTGAGGGGGTCTGCCCTCGTCCTGTGAGGGAGACACAGAGCGAGCGCAACATCAAGTAGCCGATGAAAATCACCACGACGGGTGGGGAGAGAGCGACTCTGCGGAAGAAAGGGAAAGAAAAACAAAACCCCTGTGTTCCACGTTTTGAAGCATTTTCATTATGCATTGTGCCTGGCAAACGATGTAGCCGGCTCTGCCCCCGACTCTGGAGGAAACCCTGGGACAGAGGAGCCCAGAGAGGCAGGAGGTCAAGGTGTGAAGCTGTAAGCGTGTGAATTATCCCTCGAAGCTGCAGGTGAACTCAGGGGTCTGGACGGGGAGAGGCTGGGGTGTCCACAGGGCCTGCTGCAGAGGCCTGCCCCTTCTTTTTTTTTTTTTTTAATTTACTTATTTAGTTTGGGAGAGACAGAGACAACACAAGTGGGGGAGGAGCAGGGGGTGGGGGCGGGGAGAGAGAGAGAGATAGAATCCCAAGCAGACTGTCAGCATGGAGCCCGGGGCAGGACTCGAACTCACGAACCGTGGGATCATGACCTGAGCCGAAACCAAGAGTCGGACGCTTAACCGACTGGGCCACCCAGGTGCCCCGGCCGCCCCCTTCTTGAAGCAGCTGCCTTTAAACACCTCTCGTGTTGGCTTCTTGTGGGTTTAGGGGTGCTGGCCTCCACCAGCCTGATTCAGAGTTTCTCCAGCAATTCTTGCGAGGCCTAGGGTGGAGGCTGCAAGTCTGTGTTTCGAACAGGCTCCCTCATGATGCTGACGCAGCTTTCAAAGAAGGGTCAGGGAGGGCACGTGCGAGATAAGCCCGTGTTCCTCTGCCATGACTTGCTTCTTATAAACCTCAGCCTTGAGGACCACACCCTCTCCATGACAGCGGGGAGAAACCTCTCGCTTACGCCTCTGGTTGGTGGAGCTTTGGAAGCGGGCCACCTCATAGGGCAGTGGCCAGTCTGTGACTCGGCTGTCCTTGGGCAAGTCCCCATCCACCCTTGGTCCAGTCAGCACATACAAGGGCGACAGCATCCTGTGGCCCTGGCCTGGAGACATCTCAGAAGGAATTCCTCTGGAAAATGCCACGGATGTGGTGGGAATTCTGAGCCTCGATCTTGCGAGTAGTATAAACAATTTATGTCGAAAGGGTTGGAAAACTGAAACATGCTGTTCAAATATTGAGACACAGACGTTTTGATGACTCAGAAGGCATCAGGAGGTGGGGCTGTAAAGTAAACGGATTCAACGTGTACTCAAGGCTCCAACCCGCCCACTGATTTAGGAAGGGATTTGCTCAGACTCTCCAGGGTTGCCTAAGATGTCAGCTGGCTGAGCAGCTCAAAGGGCACTTATGGTCCTAACCCAGCTCTGTTGCAAGGAGATTTCAGACATACTTAATACGAGCTCGTTCAGGTTCAAGAATTCTACTTTACTAGGTATATTAGTCAGCTGTCTCTGTAATAATGCTGTGTAACAAATCCTCCCCAAACTCAGTAGTTCACCAAACAAAACTTTATTTGTCTTGCTTCTAGGTCTACAGGTCATCTGGGAAAGTTCTGCCTCAGGCACCTGAGTGGGTTCGGGGAGGCTGTACATATGTTCACGTTCTCCTTGGACCAGTGGCTACTTGGGACAGACATGGAGAGGGCAGAAGTACGAAGGGTCTGAGCAGAAACACAAGACTGGCGCCCTGTCACTCCTGCCTGCATAGCATTGAACAAAGTAGGCCACGTGGGCTAAGCCCGGCGTGGGCTCCTACATGCCACCTAATCTCATGAAGGGCACTGAAAGGTCGCATGACAGCCTCCTGCTTTGAAGAGTGGTTACCTCAACTCTTCTGACCCTTCTGATGGTAACTTGCACAGTATCATATGTGGGTGCACACTTTAAATTGATTTCTTCCATCTCTGCTATTTTTTCATTAAATTCATGTTCTATGCATGTTTTCTTCTTGGCATGCAGTGTTAAGTGCACACCGCATATTGCTTATGAAGCATGTGAATTAAAGAGCCACATTGGACAGTAATTAATGAAGAGAAAATTTCCTCGTTAGGTGGTGTCATAATAGCTAATGACAACTATTGAGATGACGTTATCCATTTGAATAGGATTTTTGTATTGTTTTAGCCTAAGGTGGTTTTAGTTCGGGGGCTCAGGAATACACCCAATCTTTTTTCTCCTTTGGTAACTATGATTGAGGCCAATGAGAAGTCACCCTGCATGAGGTTTTCCAGGAGCAGAATTCTTACAGAAGACAGAGGAAGGCAGTACATATAGCCAGGGGTGGAGGGAGAGGAGTGGGGAGGAAGTTGTCTGGTAAATGGGCAGAAGCGCACGTGTGCGCATCCCTCCTGACAAGAAGACGGCCCAGTGAGAGCAAGACAGAACAGGGTTCTAACGGGAGCCTGCCTGTCCCCCGTCGCCACCCGGGGGTGGATGGAGGGCAAGATTTTGCTCTTTCTCTCTCAGGATCCCCCCTCCTGCAAGTCTCCTATCTGCCAGCCCCCCCCAGCTTGTGTAGATTAGAAAACAGCCCCCCCCCACCAGCTCTCCACTTTGAGTAGTCTCTCCTGAGTCTTAGTGGGTGCTGGGGCCTGGGATGAGCCTCAGGAGTTTAAAGTCGTTAGTCACCGGGACAGTTCGGACAGACATCGTGTCAGGCAGCCACCGAGAAGCGCAATGAAAAACACAGAGGTTAAAGGCCAGGCTTTGGGGTCACATATAGGTGAGTTCAATTCCTGGCTCCACTACTTCCTAGCCGGGACCTAGGGCAAGTTGTTGAACGTTTGGGGCCTCAGTTTCTTCATCTGTACAGTGGGAATAACAGCACTATCCAACGTGCGTGCACATGCACACGCAGAGTTGTTGATAAGATCCAATGCGATGCGCTTTAGAAAAAAACCGGCCCTGCTCTTGGCACTCAGCTTTGACTCAACAGATGGGGCTAGCGTGGGTGCACGTTCCCCTGTCCAAATCACAGGGACAGACAGGTTCAGGATTCGGAAATTTCACTTGCCGTATACTCCACGAAACCCCACACCTCACAGTCAAACACGCTAACATTTCTCGCAGCAAAATGTATGACTATTCACAGTCACCGGGATTAAATAAGGCTTTTAAATAGCCTCACATCCGTTCCGGCCGGGGTTTGCCATCAAATGAGGTTTTGCCAAACCTTCGTTTTCAGGCCTTTGGGATGTGAGTAGTGTGGGTAAATGGGTATATGAGCAGGTTACAAGCATTCAGACCACGAGAGAGAAGACTGAGGCCACCGGCGCAGGGAAGGGGCTGGAGAGGGCAGGCAGTGTTGCACAGAGGGCTCTTCTCTTCGGTGAAGGGCGACCACCCTTCTGGAGGCAGAAGAGAGAACGAAGGCGAATGGGAAACCAGCCACCAGGCAGAGGGTGGTGGGAGAGGAGGACAGACGGTTCCTGCATTTCGAGTAGCATCATTTGGCTCCCCAGAGGCCTAGAAAATATTCATTCCCAGACCCCCTCTATCAGCCACTGAATAGTTGAATGAATAAATAAACAAACAGAGGAGGGAGGAGAGCGGCTGGGCCCCACACCCTAAGGAGAGGTTGGATGAGCCGGACGCCCCTTCTCCCTTGGAACTCCAGAAGGCGCCCTGAAGGACCCCTGGCGGCGCCCCGGCCGGAGGTGCTGATCAAGGTGAGCGTTCACGCAGCTGCCGGCCGAAAGACAGCGGGCAGCAGAACGGGCACGGCCCCTTGCCCAGGAAATTGGCTGGCAGGGGTGGTGGGGAGGAATTTGGCCCTTTTTCTCAGGAGTTTCTGAAGCCCCAGGAAGCAAATAATTCTATTATCCTGGGTTTTGTTCCCGGGTTCCTGATAGCAGCCTCTAGTCGATCCTTAGTAGCAACACTGTATGTGTGTGTGTGTGTGTGTGTGTGTGTGTGTGCGTGTGTGTGCGTGCGTGTGTGGCGCCTATGTAACAACAGAGACACATGGAGAAAAGAAAACAATGGTTTTCTCTGCGCCCCCAAGGGAACAGCCCCGGTGCTCTGGCGCTGAGCGGAGGGAGAGAGAGTTGTGTGTTCTCCTCCCGTGTCTTTTCTTATTTTGCATTTCTCATTACATCCGCATGTCACGGGGCTGCTGGCTGATTTATAATTTATTGGTTTAGTGTCTCGCGGCAGGGAAAGGATGCTACGCTATATTTTTCAGGGACACTCAATTCAACTTTGGTGAAGCAGCCAGGGCCACAGCTGTGAGGGGTACGGATGAGAGCCGTGCGAGAGGGGGTGGCCAGAGGGCCCTGCGTCACCGGGCCGCCCCGGCCCAAATGCCGCCCCCCAGCCGGCGACGCCAGCCTGCGTGCGCTTTCTGTTCACGTCGGGAGGGGGGGGTGTTTCCTAACCCCATTTCACAAATTCCATCTGAAGCAGGCATGTACACGCGCATCTACGATTTGGGGCCCTGGGCCCCAAGGTCCTGGCGCAGTCCTGCCTTCGAGGTTCTTCCATGGCAGACCCTGACACACGGATTCACGTGAGGGTGATTTCATTAAGAAAGTCCACCAGGAGAGAGGGGTAGGGGGGTAAGTCAGTTACGTGTAACAAAGCGCCGCACGCTGTCGGGGGTGGGGGGGTGCTCAAACATCAGAAATGTGCTGCTGTCTCACAGTTCTGGGGGCCAGAGGTCCAAGGGTTGGTTTCTGAGGGCTGTGAGGGGGAAATCTGTTTCAGGACTCTCTCCTAGCTTCTGGTGGTTTGCGGGCATTCTTTGGTGTCCGTTGCATTGTGGAAACATCACCCCCACGGGGTCTGCCTTCCCATTCATGTGACATTCTCCCTACAAGCGTGCCTGTGTCCAAATTTCATCTTTTTATAAGGACTCCGGCCATACTGGATTAGGGTCCACCCCAATGACATCACTTAAACCTGATTACCTCTGGGGCGCCTGAGTAGCGCGGGCAGTTAAGCGGCCGACTCTTGGTTTCGGCTCAGATCGTGATCTCACAGTTTATGAGTTCGAGCCCCGCCTCGGGCTCCACACTCACAGCGCAGAGCCCGCTTGGGATTCTCTCTCTCTCCCTCTCTGCCCCTCCCCTGTTCGAACACTTGCTCTCGCGTGCTCTAAGTAAATAAATAAACTTAAAAAAAAAAAAACCGTGATTACCGCTTTAAAGATCCGATCTCTAAATAAGGTCTCATTCTGAGGTACCAGCGTTAGGACTTCAACGTATGAATTGGGGGGGGGGGGGGGGGGGGAGGGGTGGTCACAATTCAACCCCTAACAGGAGGTGGGGAAGTGAAGGAGGAAAGAAGACCAAGCCAGGGTGAAGTGTCACAGAAAGTCCCTGAACCCTATAAGGCATTCCTGGGGACAGGGGAGGGAGGTCACCTTCAGCAGTGCCCGACTGGGAAAGAAGGGAGCCAGGGTCGATCAGTGAAAACGAAACCCTCAGAGGGACATCGGTTCGTAGATAGTCCCAGCCTTCCTCGAGCACAGATCCAACGGATGCTGGTTGTTGGGAAGAAAGGCCACTGGCAGAGGCTGTGTGCGGAAACGGAAGGATTTCGAGGGGGCATGGGAGGCTCAGGCAGCGTCTGCGGTGAGCCTTCGAGTTCCTTTTCTGCCAGAGGTCACTCATCGCCCCTTTGATGTGCAGATGACGGGCACTTGGCCACACCAGGGCCCGGAGGGGAGACAAAACGAGAGAGATGACAGCCTACGCTCCCAGAAAGGCCCAGACTGATCGTGAAAAGCCAGTTGTTTTTGCTAGGTTTTCGTCAGCGGTAGCTCGTAACGTGGGGGGAAGTGGGGGAGAGGACTGGCCGTTCCTGTGTAAAACAGGAAAGAGGAAATACACTTCGGGAAAAGTGGTAATGATCGACTCTTGGGGTTAGAATCACGGTCTTTGATTGAATAACATGGCAGGGTTTTGATTCAATAGTAATCTGATTTGGTGGCACACCAATAATAAATTCTCCAGCAAACTGAAAAATTCTGTAGGGTAATGGAAAGCATTCGAACCCCATGGTTTTCATTGAATTAAATATGAAAATGTATCATACAATCGATATTGCAATATTTGATTCAATCAGCATTTCAGGATGGGAACCGTTTTCTCCTATTTGTTTTTATGCTGTCGCAAAATATTTCAATTTGCTTCAGAATTTATTATTGACAAATCACCCTCACGGCCGTTGGGGGTTGGGGTGGGGAGCTTGTCACAGAGGATTGGCAGCTGAGAAATGCTCGGCCAGACCAGGCCTGGGGAAATAGCCAGGGACTGTGGAATGCTCAGGTGAGATTCCAGGAAGGGGCTGATTATGCGCCGCAAGGGGATAGAGGAGGACATTCGTCCCTGGGAGAAGGGAGTCAGGACAGGTTGTCCCGCCTTTCCTCCCGATGGAGGCTACTCTCTACGGCAGTGGCCTGCCCTGGGCAAAATTAAAAGGTAGGCACAGGGGCACCTGGGTGGCTCAGGCGGTTGAGTGTCCGACTTCGGCTTAGGTTGTGATCTCGCGGTTTGTGAGTTCGAGGCCCGCAGCCGGCTCTCTGCTGTCAGCGCAGAGCCCGCTTCCGATCCTCCGTCCCCCTCGGTCTCCGCCCCTCCCCCATTCATGCTCTCTCTCTTAAAAAAAAAATCAAAAGAAACATTTAAAAGGGAGGCAGAGGGGCACCCCCACCTCCTGGTGCCCTGGTAAAAACACCAGCTTGAGGGCTCAGAAACCTGGGTCTGATGGGTTCTTCCACTAACTAGCTGTGTGGCTTCAGGTTAATGACTTAACTGCGCCGTGTCTGTTTCCTTATTTGTGGAATAGCGGCAAATTCTTACCTTCCTCATAGGCCTGTTGTGCTTGTTAAATGAATGTGAGTACCACACTCAGTACTTCATAAGCAACCAGTAAATGGCACCTGCTATTATCATCATCATCATTATTATTATATCAGTTGCCTGTTGCCGTGTAATTAACTTACACTCCAAAACGTTGTGGCTTAAAACAATGACGGTTCTGGTGGTCATTTTGTTTTAATGTTTGTTTATTTTTGAGAGATGGTGCAGCCAGGGGGAGGGGCAGAGAGAGGGGGACAGAGCACTGACAGCAGCGAGCCCGATGCGGGGCTCGAACTCACGAACTGCGAGATCGTGACCTGAGCCGAAGTCGGACGCTCAACAAACTGAGCCACCCAGGTGGCCCTCGACAAATGCTTTGTGAATGAATCGTGTAAGTATAATTATATGGTCTTAGGAGGAGGCATACTTCTAGAAGTACATTCATACTAAAGAGTTAAATAATCAAAATGGCATGCCTCACAAGGGCATATGCATTTTTAAGCTAATGGCAGGACACAGGGCATGGCTTAGCATAAACAGAAGCTCCGGGTAGAATTTTCGGAATCATGGATGGGTGGCTATTTTAGAGAAGCGTATCTCTCCCGTTTTCCTCAAATGGCATTGAGTGTGGTACTTTCAACTCCCATTTACGAGGATGGTGGCCTGTCAGAGGCTCCTGAGCGAGGGGGTAGCTGATGGGCATTGCCCCATTTCCCTTAGGTCTCTATTAGTCACCCTTGGAGTTCTGAACATCCCCATCCCACTGGCTTCAAGCATGCATGGGAAGAGGTAGAAAGAGCTAGGAGGGGTTCATCAGAATTGAGAAGGGCAGTGAGCCCAAAGTCAAACTGGACCCAATAAGTCCATAATCAGTCAACCGATGGACACGTCCCAAACTCACTGTGCGTCGGTAACTGCCTCAGACACTAGGGATGCATCCGTGAACAAGACAAAGTCTCTGTTCTCGTGGAGCTCCCATCCTAATGCTTGAGCCAAGGAGACTGAAGCCAGAGAAAGCAGGAGCCAAGAACTGCCCCCGAGGAGAGGCTGGAAAGCGTCCAAATCCTGAGCGCTGAGGTGGGTGACGTGAAGTCTGTTCCACCTCAGCTACTCACAGCCCCCGGCACTCTGTCCAGGCGCGGCGGCTAGCGGAAACGCAGAAGGCAGAATGGCACAGGGATCGGGGTGCCGGGAAAGGAACCCAGGGTGTGTGAGGCGTGTGCATATGCCATGCCCAGGACTCCCTAAGCATACACCCTGGTCACGGTTCCGAGCATTTTACACCGATTATCTCATTTCACACTAATTCGCAACAACACCATGCCTGTATCGGTCAGCTTTTGCTGCGTAACAGATAATCACAGAACAGTAGTGACACACGACAACGAACGTTCTTTAAGCATCTGCGGGATTCAGCCGATCTAGGCCGACCTCAGCTGGGGCAACCCAGCCCTGCTCCACATGGTCTGGCAGGCACATCCTCGTGGCGGTGGCCGAGGCACGCGAGCGCAGGCCTCCGTGCACAAACTGTAACATCCCACTAGCCGTGGAATGTCACATAGCTGAGCCCAGAATCAAAGAGGTGAGGGTGGTGTGAGGGGGCGGGGGGCGTGTGCGGAGCAATCTGCCGGAGCAGGAGGGCAGTGAAAAGTTACAAGACAAAGGACATAGATTCAGGGGGGACAGAAGACTCGGGACCGATAAGGTAATCTACCACAAAGAAGTCGGTACTACCATTAAAGCCATTTTACACAAATAAGAAAGCTGAGCACGGAAAGTTTAAGATACTGGCCCAGGGCAGCCCAGCTGGTAATTGGCGTACGTATCCAGAACTTGACCTCCGAACCTCTGCTCTTACCGGCTCCTCCTCACCATTTCGCTTCTCAGCTCTCGCTTAATCCGAAGATAAATCTAAGAGTACGGGATATATGGACGGTGTCTCCTTCAGGAAATCCTCCGTAAATATTTTTTTTCTTCCAGCCTTTGGCAGGCATCAAGCCATAGTGCACTCGAGGTAAGACTCCTGGTCAAATACCCAGAGTTTGGGAATTAAGTGTTATTTGGATGTGGACCCACATGCTTTAACAATTAGCCGCGCTGAGTTTTGACATTTGGGGAAGCTGAAAAGCCTGGTGAGGACACAGACTGATATGAAGATTTCTCTCCCCGCTGTGGGGGTTGGGGGGTGCGGAGGAGGGGTTCTAAGGCAGCGCCACAGGCCAAGCCAAAATTTCCCTGAGAAAATGACCACCTACTATTACAGACCAGAGAGATCTTTCTTTTTAATGGTGCAAACTACATTATAGTTCATTTCTGAATCCTCCGCACCTAGCCCAGTGCCTGTCATATGATAAGGGCTTAGTAGGGGCGCCTGGGTGGCTCAGTGGGTTAAGCGTCCGACTTTGGCTCACGTTGTGATCTTGTGGTTTGTGAGTTCGAGCCCCGCGTCGGGCTCTGTGCTGATGGCTCGGGGCCTGGAGCCTGCTTCGGATTCTGTGTCTCCTTCTCTCTCTGTCCCTCCCCCGCTCACGCTTTGTCTCACTCTGTTTCTCAAAAATAAATAAAATGTAAAAAAAAAAAAAATTGATAAGCGCTTAGTAAACGTTGAATGAATGGGTAAACGAATAAATGAGCAATTATATTTCTAATGGGGTGGGGGTGAGCTTTGCCATTTAAAGGAATCTGGAGATTAGGCCCTCTGCAATGGAATGTGAGGAATTGTACCCTAATCCACTCAACTTGTAGGTTCTGACTTTAATTTATTGGGTCTCCTTAATGCCCTCCGTAAAGAGGTCTGGTGGTTTTAAGTTTCTTTCCTCCTCAAATGACCGAGGCTGTGGTGGAGACGCATACTTTTGTGACAGAGGCAAGAATTTAGCACTCTTTTCAGCCCTCGGCCCCAGAATTTCCGGCCCGCTGCGATTCTGTCCAAGTGGTCTGAGCAGACTGGACCCAGGCTCCCACATACTAACTCAAGAGGCGGGCGGCACCTTACGCGATTGAAGCTGCCACACGGCAGGTGGCCCATCCGGCTGCACGCTCCGCCAAAGTCATCCAACCGAAGGTGACAACGTCCCGGTCCTGGGGCTGCCCCCTGCACCTGGCCGGCGTGGGAGGGCCGGGAGCACAGACCTCTAAAAATGAGTTGCCAAGTTGTGTTTTTTGTCTTCTCCAGCTGAGAGCCTCTTGTAGCAAAAGTTTCTGAATACCAACACCACACAGTAGTAGCAAGCGCTTTCTGGGATCCTTTGTTCAAATCTTAAACTGAAATTTTCAAAACACGTAGAGATTCTAGGCTGGAGGTGGAAGGGGATGGCCAGGAAGTCAGCAACCTTCTGCTTGGCTCACTGGGCCTCAGTCGCCTCATCTACAAAATGGGGTGGGGGGAGAACAATGCATAGTTCAGTAACATACACTCAAACCTTGGATTGCGGGTAACTTGTTCCGCGAGTGTTCTGCAAGATGAGCAAACATTTCCAATAAATTTTAACTTGATAAACGAGCGATGTCTTGCAAATACGAGTAGTACGGGAGGCCGAACGTCACATGATCACAGCTGAGCCAATGGTTCTTTTTTTTTTTTTAACAAAGACAAACCAAGAAATAGACTCCCTTTTTTTAAGCTGATCCATTTATTTTGAGACAGAGAGAGAGAGCATGAGTGGAGGAGAGGCAGAAAGGGAGAATCCTGAGCAGACTCCTCACCGTCAGCGCACAGCCCAATGTGGGGCTCGAGCCCACGAACGCGAGATCATGACCTGAGCTGAAATCGAGGGTCAGATGCTTAACCAACGGAGCCACCCAGGTGCCCCACTGAGCCAACGGATCTTGAAATTTGCTTTGATATACAAGTGCTTTGGATTCTAAGCAGGTTTCTGGACCGAATTATGCTCGCAAACCAAGGTTTTCCCGTATATTAGCAATTCATTTTTTGACACGGTTTACGGAGCACCCGTCCTCCGTCTGCTACACAGACATGGCCACTTGCCTTGTGGACATTTAAGGAAAATGAGCTGGGCATCAGTGGGATCTGAGACCCGTAGTTACGGGCTGGGGTCGGGGGAACCATTGGCCACTGCTTCTGTGTCTTTACTCACTCGAGTGGATACAGTTGTGCAGCCGACGTGGCATCACTTTGGGAAGAAATGGCAAATTGTGTAAGAGAGAGAAGGTTAAATAGAATGAGTGTAGCCATTCATCCAGATTGACTTGATGACCCCAGGTCCTTTATGGGGGGCACAGAAGTGGAAACACCACCCAATATTCGCAGCAGGCAGACCCCCACTAAAATCAGCTAGAAAAAAAAATTAAATTAAAAATTAAAATTAAATTAAATTAAAAAAATTAAACACACCAATCACAGAGCCAGATGCACAGTCAGGGTTCAGTAAACGTACGTGTCTAGGCATCGATCGGGGGGTACGCAGAGCGGTAACACAGCAGAAAACTTGCCTTCTGAGTCTCGGATCCCATTCCCAGATTTGTAATTTACTGGCCCTATAGCGTACCTTCACCGGCACATCTGAGCACTATTTCTTGAGCACCTAATATGTGCCAGGCATCCTTCTGGCCCCAGGGATACAGCTGTGGAAAAAAATAGAGAAAAATCCCTGATCCTGGAGTTACATTCTAGTGGGGAAGAGACAGATGATAAACAAGTAAAAGATATAATGTGAGATGTTGCTAAGTGTCATGAAAAACATTAAAAAAAATTTTTTTTACTGTTTATTTATTCTTGAGAGAGAGAGAGAGAGACAGACAGAGCATGAGCAGGGCAGGGGCAGAGAGAGGGGGAGCCACCGAAACTGAAGCAGGCTCCAGGCTCCAAGCTGTTAGCACAGAGCCCCACGCGGGGCTCGAACCCACGAACCGCGAGATCATGACCTGAGCCGAAGTCGGACGTCCAACCGACTGAGCCACCCAGGAGCCCCGGAAAGCACTTTTAAACAGGGGAAAGCAATAGGGGCTGGGGGAGAGGGTTGCTGTCAGAAAAATGACTTCACCCTTCTAAGCCTCGACTTTCTCATCTGTGAAATAGGAAATAATCTCCCCCAGATTGGATTCCCTTGATAATTACACTGGATAATGTAGATACAGTGACCTGGCCCTAGAGGACCTAAAAGGATGTGCCCTCCCCAGTCCCTGCTGATACCAACAAAAGCCACCTGGCCGACGTTCACAAGAGGCATCTCTGCTGTGGCACTTCAGAATATCCCTGGTCTTTTCGGTCTGTATCTACCTCAAGAGCATCATCTTACCATTAGAAGATTCCAGGCATTTGTTGTAATCTATGTGGAGGCACCCTGTATTGTGGGAAATGCAGGCTTAGGGACCGTTCAGACTGTCATCTCCAGAAAGCCAGCTGGTGACAGCACCAGTATGTGACATCTGTTTACACCCCACCTGCTATCTGTCAGGTGCTTCCAGGAGGCGACCTTCACCCCTGGAGAGGCAGATAAACAGACTGCGATGCGGAAGACACGTGCAGAGGTGCCGACAGGTGACAGGAACCAGGCAGGGATGCCGAGGCACCCAGAAACTAGGGACAGCTGGAAGCCGTTAGCACTCTTAGGGACAAGGAGAGGGACTGGCATGACACGAGAGCCCAGAGGGGAGGTGGAACCTTCAAGGGGCTGGGGGAGGGGATGGTGGCCACAGCCTTCCTTGCGGCAGGGTGGGGACCAAGGAGAAATACCCTGACGTCTCTCTCCTCCCACCTGTGATCTGTTGCTCGCAATGGCCAAGCCCAAATGCAAGTCAGCTGCCAAGAAGCCGGGTCAGGTCAGTCCACAGAGCTGGGTCTCCGGAACACAGAACACGGTGGAAAGTAGTTAAGAATGGATCTTGGAGGGCAAACAGCGCATGCCTGTACCATGATGTTTGCTCTGGAGACCCTGCTAAGCATCGGCTGTTTGCATACAACAGCGGTTCTTACCTGGAGTGCACCTGCAGAGCCACTGGAGGACCAGTGAGCAGGAGCGCCCGCCCCGCGCCCCCAGAGTGTCCGATTCTGAGGTCCGGGGCTGGGCCTGGGAAGTTGCACTTTTTTTTTTAATGTTTATTTATTTTTGAAAGAGAGAGACAGAGCGTGAGTCGGGGAGGAGCAGAGCAAGAGGGAGACGCAGAATCCAAAGCAGGCTCCAGGCTCCGAGCCGTCAGCACAGAGCCCGACGCGGGGCTCGAACCCACAAACCGTGAGATCATGACCTGAGCCGAAGTCGGACGCTTCACCGACTGAGCCACCCAGGCGCCCCTGGGAAGCTGCATTTGTAACAAGTTCCCGGGTGAGGTCGATGCGACGCTGCCCGCCCGAGGGCCACACTTTGAGAGCTACGGCTTTGTAACATGACGTTTCTGGAGAACAGCTGCCCTTCTCCTGTTCCTAGCACCCATCCGGGTCTGTGTACCCCGGGACGCCCCACGGCCAGCAGGACCAGGGGCGGCACAGAAGGGGCCCAGGGAGCCACCTGCAGCTCCCCTCATCCGACAGCCGTAGGACCTGGACCCCATCAGCTGGGCTACCCTCACCTGGCCCTCTCCCGCCCAGTCCTTGCTCCCTCCAGACCTCATCTTCTGTCCTTTGTTAAATCTCCCTGCCCCTCCTGCCCGGATGGCCAGTTAACATCACACACACACACACACACACACACACACCCTGATTAGCTGCACCTGGATGCCTGGCCCGTTTCCTAGGGGAAGATGAGTCAACCACTCCTTGGGGCCAGGCGACATCCTGTGCTCAGGCCAGGAGGTCACAACTCCCGGTCACGCGACATTGCCTCTCCGCGGGCAGCCCTGCCAGTCCGCGGCTTCCCCTGACATCTTTGTTTGAGGGGAAGTGAACACAGAATGTGGCTGGGCCCCTGCCAAACTGGGTCACCCGTGCCCCCTCCTGGGTCCCCCCATGGGCCGGGACCCATCTGAGAGCTGCTTTTCCACTTCGTGTTCTCATCCGGCTCCTCATCTGACCCATCCCTTTTCTCGGCTTCCCGCTTGGAAAGTGTCACTCTGCCAGCAGCCCCGGTCTTCCATCGTCACTAAGCAGCTGCCGGAGTCCCAGACGAGGCGCCCCACAGAGTGTCAGCGGCGGAAACGGCCTCCCGGGAACACATGGTGTTCAGGCCCCTTCTTCTGGTGGTTCCCACCCCCATTCTGTGTGGTTACGGTTGGGCTCCTGGGCCCACCATCCTGCGCCCTCTCCCCAGCCCCAGCCTCAGAGCAACAAGAGACCAAGCCCTGGCCGATCAGCACAGCCATTCTCCCGGACACGGGGCTCTGCCCAGGGCTGGGCCTGAACCCCGAACAGGGGCAGTCGGACTGATGTCCTGGAGTAGGCGTGCAGACACCGGAGCAGCAGCTTATGAGAGCCAAAAGATGCACAAGTCGTGGGTGACTTGAAACTGTCCACCGTGGGACTATCTGTGCCTTGGAGAAATTCGCAAGTGCTACAAGTCAGACCTTTTTTTTTTTTTTTTTTTTTTTGAAGAGCCAATCGTTCAACATTTCCCAGCACACAACTTCGGGGGGGAAAGAGATCTGTTTCCTTGACGTGGCTAAACGTCCCGTTCGACACAGAGAGAGCGCAATGCAGAGAGAAGCAGAGGCAGTTCGCTCCGTGCCCCTGGATACAGCCATACCTAAACCCCAAACTATCCCAGTTATAGAAAATGAAAATCGCTTGCTTTGCATTAGCTCATTTGAATTGGGTTTTTCTCTCTAGCAGCCTGAAGAGTGCTACCCGAAACAGGACTTAGGAGAAATTATCTTCCACTTGGGAATTCCCAAAATTGTCACCACAAAAGGGGGCGTTTCCTCAGTGGTTGGTTCCGGGGTAGAAGGAGATGGAACCCGATCAGCCCCTGCTGAGCAGGATGTGGGGCCTCTGGGGTATGGCTCTCCAGTGTGAAGGCACACCTTCAGGCAGTGGCAGTGACAGAGGGGGGCAGGGTGCCCCCGGGATTGGGCGACCAGCTCAGAGAATTCCCCACCACCACTGTCACTATCTTGAAGCTGAGGTTGGACCCCCCCTGGTTTCCATTAGTGGTGAATTGTAGGATGCAAGCGTTTACAATTGGCCCCGTAGGGGAGCCAAATTTGCCACCCCAAAATATGCCTCTTTGGCATAAAGATTATCTTAGGCTGATGATTTTTTTTTTAATTTTTTTTTTCAATGTTTATTTATTTTTGGGACAGAGAGAGACAGAGCATGAACGGGGGAGGGGCAGAGAGAGAGGGAGACACAAAGTTGGAAACAGGCTCCAGGCTCCGAGCCATCAGCCCAGAGCCCGACGCGGGGCTCGAACTCACGGACCACGAGATCGTGACCTGGCTGAAGTCGGACGCTTAACCGACTGCGCCACCCAGGCGCCCCCAGGCTGATGATTTTTAAGAAACAGCACACATAGGAGAAGGTCTGAGAACCAAGTAGAAGCTATACCCTTTTGTAGAGAAATTTACATGTACAAGGGAACCCTCCATTTGTAAGGGTGTCTCCCTTGGCTGAACCAGGGAGAAGACAATGAGGAGATCTCTAGAAACCCTCCTCAGTGAAGAAGGCAATGACCTACATCTGCATAACGCTCTTACCCTGTCTGGAAACCTTTGCCTGGAAACCGCCCGGCCTCCCCTCCCCGAACATCTTCTTTTGTCTTTAGCCGGCGATGGTATTTAAGGGGGTGACCTGGACATGTCAGGAAATTACCCCGTTTTCCTGGGTGTCTTTCATGTATACAGCAGGTATATCGGTTACTAAACGTCTGGGTGTTTTTCTCCCGTTAATCCGTCTTTTATTGCAGGGGGGGTGGGGGGGGGGGTCCTCAGGCAAGAACCTAGAAGGATTAGAGAGAAAATAATTTTTCCTCCTTCATAGCTCCCTTCCGGCCAGGCATTCTCCAAGTGCACCCAGGCCAGCTGTGCGCACCACCCCTCTCAGGAGGAGGGTGCCAGCCGGTTATCTGTTCTGTGTAGCTGAGACAGGTGGACTCGGCTCCCGTGCCCTAGGGCAGTATGCTATGCTCCCGGCTACTGGCGGCCTCTCCCAACACTGGAGAGACCACATTGTTAAACCCCTCTCTCCGGGGCATCCTGTGCGATCCCAGCCCCCAAGGTGCCCGGTTGCTGGTAGAGTCTTGAGAAACCCTGACCGGTTCTGAAGGACCTGCTTATTCTGGGTCATTCCCCCAGTCCGTTTCCTGATTATGAATACGCCCATCTTTTGTCCCACCGTAATTACCGCCCCCCCTCCCATCTTTTCCCCCATTTCCGATTGGCCGTGAAACCCTGACACCAGAGGTTTCTGTGGGTGTTCCTTCGAGGAGGGAGAAGGCAGAAGAGGAGAGACAGTGGCTCATCCTGAGCCCCAGGCTGGGCGGGGGAAGCAGGGCGCCCCATCATGGAGAGAGGGCAGTGCACTGAGCCCCAGGAGGCTGGGAGAGAGAGACAACCCATGGATGGCCCCCGGTGGACAGAAAGGGGCCCTGAGTCAAGAGAGTGTCCTGCACAGAGGGGCCCGGGGGTTCAACCCCTAGTCGGAGGCTGCCTAGCCTCTGTGTGCTGGGCCACAGGCAGACACACACACACACACACTCCCCGACAAGCACACACGCGCACCTGCACACACACTAACCATCGCATATGCAGACGCAGACATACCCAAGCAGGCACGTGCGCACACACTCACACACCTGCCTCCCGCTCCTGCAAAATCCCAGCTCATAAAGCAATCGCCGCGACGCTTCCTGGATCAAACTCCTTCCCGAATCGCGGACTCAATGCCATCTTTCCCCTCCCCTCTGCCGTCCCACCCGCCACCCCCCCCCCCCCCGCCAGGAATTGAACCACTTTGCCCGCTTCTCCCCCACCCCAGGCTTGTTTTCCTTTTCTGAGAGATTTTAAGTTTCCATCTGTCATCCTAAGTCATTAATCCCCAAACAGAAGGCCAAAGAAGCCTACCCCACATAGCCAAGC